>NC_080188.1:179406935-180807560 GCF_030028045.1 Hippopotamus amphibius kiboko | reverse complement strand
CTATTATTAATGCTACTGCTTTTTTTTTTTTTAAAGCTTAGGTTGGTTAGAATCAGCCACTTATTTTAAATTATTATTATTTTTTTTTTTACCATTCCCTTTTCCATCTCAGACTTTCCTTTGGAGGTCATTTTCCCTTTTCTTGACAGACGTCTTTGAAGTTCTTTTGGTGAAGGATTGTTAGTCATAAACTTTCTTTTTTAAATATGACAAATATATTTTACCCATTTTCTTAAAAGATAGCCTTGCTCAGTCTCCAATTCTAAGTTGATATTCCATTGTCTACTTATTTCCATTGTTTCTGTTCAGAGGTCATCTGCCAATAGGTAGGTGTCTTTTCTATTTGTCTCTTTTTAAGATTCTTTTTCTTAGGTGTTATATTTTCACTACAGTGTATTTAAGTATGGATTTTTTTTCTTCTTCTTTGCTTCTCATGTCTTTGAATTCATATTTTTTTTATTAGTTCTGGATACTTACCAACAGTTATCTTTTTGAGCATTGCATTACTTCTGGTCTCTAGAATTTTATTTAGGTACTCTGGTTAGATTTTATTGAACCTTAATTCTTCCATATGCCTTAACTTCTTTTTTTTTCTTTTTAATTGAAGTATAGATGATTTACACTGTTGTGTTAGTTTCAGGTCTACACCACAGTGATTCAGTTATACAGTTTTTTTTTTTCATTCTTTTTTCAGATTCTTTTACATTATAGGTTATTGTAAGATATTGCATATAGTTCCCTGTGCTATGCATTGGGTCCTTGTTGTTTATCTATTTTACGTATAGTAGTGTATATCTGTTATTCCCAGACTCCTAATTTATTTCTCCCTTCCCCTTTTCCCCTTTAATAACCGTAAGTTTGTTTTCTGTGTTTGTGAATCTACTTCTGTTTTGTAAATAAGTTCACTTGCATCATTTTTTTAGATTCCACTTATAAGTGATATCATATGCTACTTGTCTTTCTGTATTTGACTTCATTTGGTATGATATTCTCTAGGTCCATCCATGTTGCTGCAAATGGCATTATTTCATTCTTTTTTATTGCTGAGTAATATTCCATTGTGTATATATGCCACATTTTCTTTATCCATTCATCTGTTGATGGACATTTAGGTTACCTCCATGTCTTGGCTATTGTAAATAGTGCTGCAGTGAACATTGGGGTGCATGTATCTTTTCAAATTATGGTTTTCTCCTGATATATGCCCAGCAGTGGGATTTCTGGATGACATGATAATTCTACTTTTAGTTTTTTAAGGAAACTCCATACCATTCTCCATAGTGGTTGTACCTATTTACATTCCCACCAACAGTGTAGGAGGGTTCCCTTTTCTCCACACCCTCTCCAGCATTTATTGTTTGTAGACTTTTTGATGATGGCTATTCTGATCAGTGTGAAGTCATACCTCATTGTAGTTTTTATTTGCATTTCTCTAATATTTAGTGATGTTGAGCATCTTTTCATGTGCTTTTTGACCATCTTTATGTCTTCTTTGCACAAATGTCTATTTAGATCTTCTGTCCATTTTTTGAGTGGGTTGTTTGTTTTTTTTTTGCTATAGAACTGCATGAGCTGTTTGTATATTTTGGAGATTAATCCCTTGTCGGTCACTTCATTTGCAAATATTTTTTCCCATTCTGTGGGTTGTCTTTTTGTTTATGGTTTCCTTAGCTGTGCAAAAGCTTTTAAGTTTAGTTTAGGCCCTATTTGTTTATTTTTGTTTTTATTTTCATTACTGTAGCAGGTGGATCCACAAAGATATGCTGTGATTTATGTCAAAGAGTGTTCTATGTGTGCTTCTAAGAACTTTATAGTAAGTATCCTGCCTTACATTTAGGTCTTTAATCCATTTTGAGTTTATTTTTCTGTATGGTGTTAGAGAATGTTCTAATTTCATTCTTTTACATTTAGCTGTCCAGTTTTCCCAGCACTATGTATTAAAGAGACTATCTTTTCTCCATTGTATATTCTTGCCTCCTTTATCACCAGTTAATTGACATAGGTGCGTTGGTTTATTTCTGGGCTTTCTATCCTGTTCCATTGATCCATATATGTGTTTTTGTGCCGGTACCATACTGTTGTGATTACTGTAGCTTTGTATTAGAGTCTGAAGTCAGGGAACCTGATTTCCTCCAGCTCCGTTTTTCTTTTGCAGGATTGCTTTGGCTTCAGGGTCTTTTGTGTTTCCATACACATTTTAAAATTATTTGTTCTAGTTCTATGAAAAATGCCATTGGTAATTTGATAGGGATTGCATTGAATCTGTAGATTGTCTTGGGTAGTATAGTCATTTTGACAATATTGACTCTTTCCAATCCGAGAACATGGTATATCTTTCCATCTGTTTGTGTCATCTTCAGTTTCTTTCATCAGCATCTTACAGCTTTCAGAGTACAGGTCTTTTGCCTCCTTATGTAGGTTTAGTCCTAGGTATAGTATTCTTTTTGATGTGATAGTGAATGGGATTGTTTCCTTAATTTCTCTTTCTGATTTTTTGTTGTTAGTGTATAGCAATGCAAGAGATTTTTGTGTATTAATTTTGTATCCTACAGTTTTACTGAATTTATTGATGAGCTCTAGTAGTTTTGTGGTGGCATCTTTAGGATTTTCTATGTTTGGTATTATGTCATCTGCAAACAGTAACAGTTTTACTTTTTCTTTTCTAATTTGGCTTCCTTTTATTTCTTTTTCTTCTTTGATTGCCGTGCTTAGGACTTCCAAAACTATGTTGAATAAAAGAGTGGACATTCTTGTCTTGTTCCTGATGTTGGAGGAAATGCTTTCAGCTTTTCACTGTTGAGAACGTTGGCTGTTGATTGTCGTAAATGGCCTTAATTATGTTGAGGTAGTTTCCCTTTGTGTCCACTTTCTGGAGAGTATTTATCATAAATGGGTGTTGAATTCTGTCAGAAGCTTTTTCTGTGTCTGTTGAGATGATCTAATGGTTTTTATTCTTCATTTGGTTAATGTGGTGTATCACACTGATTGATTTATATATATTGAAGAATCCTTGCATCCCTGGGATAAATCCCACTTAATCGTATATATGATCCTTTTAACATATTGTTGGATTCACTTTGCTCACATTTTGTTGAGGATTTTTGTGTTATGTTCATCAGTGATAGTGGCGTGTATCTTTTTTTTGGGGGGGGGGGTGCATCTTTGTCTGGTTTTGGTATCAGGGTGATGGTGGCCTTGTAGAATGAGTTTGGGAGTGTTTCTTCCTCAGCAGTTTTTTGAAAGAGTTTCAAAAGGATAGGCATTAACTCTTCTCTAAATGTTTGATAAAATTCACTTGCAAGGTCATCTGGTCCTGGACTTTTGTTTGTTGGAATTTTTTTTTTTTTTTTTGACTGTAGAATTTATTTTACTTAACTTTTAGAAAAGACAACTACCTCATTTTTTGACATAATCTCCTTGCTTTTCTGTACGCTTTGTCCATCTGTCAACAAGCTTTCGTGTTCCCTCATTAAAAAGTATTTTAGGCTGAGCTGTGAGCCACAAATGCACCACTATCTTTTCTTCATCAGAAGTGAATCTTCCTCCCCATAGGGCTGCCCTCAGGGGACCAAACAGGTGAAAGTCTGATAGAGCAAGGTCAGCACTATAGGGAGGATGCCCCAACACCTCAAAACGAAGTTTTTGCAGAGTGTCGACAGTGTGGGCAGAAGTGTGCAGACGTGCATTGTCATGCAAGATCACAACACCCTTGGGGAACAGTCCTGTGTGTTTAACCTGAAGTTTAGGCTTCAGCTCTTCAGTAAGCATCTCACTGTAAGGAGCACTGTTGATTACTGAATCTTTTTCCTGATAATGTTCCACTATGTTGGAAGTTTTTTAATCACAGTTTCAATGTCAGTACTTCTGATTGGTCTGCTCATATTTTCTATTTCTTCCTGGTTCAGTCTTGGAAGGTTGTACCTTTCTAAGAATTTGTCCATTTCTTCTAGGTTGTCCATTTTGTGGACATACAGTTGCCTGTAGTAGTCTCTTATGGTCCTTTGTATTTCTGTTGTGGCAGTTGTAACTTCTTTTTCATTTCTAATTTTATTGATTTGTGTCCTCTCCCTTTTCTTTCTTGATGAGTCTGGCTAGAGGTTTATCAATTTTGTTTATCTTTTCAAAGAAGCAGCTTTTGGTTTCATTGATTTTTTCTATTGTTTTCTTTGTCTCTATTTCATTTATCCTGCTCTGATCTTTATGATTTCTTTCTTTCTGCTAACTTTGGGCTTTGTTTGTTCTTTCTCTAGTTGCTTTGGGTGTAAGGTTAGGTTAATTATTTGAGATTTTTATTGTTTCCTGAGATGCTTGGATCACTGTTAACTTTGCTTTTAGGACTGCTTTTGCTGGACCCAGTAGGATTTAGGTTGTTTCATTTTCTTTTGTTTCTAGGTATTTTTTCATTTCTTCAGTGATCCATTGGTTGTATAGTAGCATATTGTTTAGCCTCCACGTGTTTGTGTTTTTTGCAGTTTTTTTCTTGTAGTTGACTTCTAGTCTCATAATGTTGTGGCCCGAAAAGATGCTTGATAGGATTTCAGTTTTCTTAAACTTATTGAGGCTTGTTTTGTAGTCTAGCATGTGATCTCTCCTGGAGAATGTTCCATGTGCACTTGAAAAGAACACATGCCCTTTTTTTTTGCAAGAATATTAAAAATTTACATATTTATTCCCTAATATACTTTCAGTAAAAGCAATTACAAATATTAAAAAAATTCTGCGTTTAAGTTTTTGAATAATGACACAGTTCCATTCATCGTGGTGCTAAGTTGGTTTTGTTTTTGTGTTTTTTAAAAAAATTTTTTTATTGTAGTTGATAAAGTTGTGTTTCTGCTGCACAGCAGTGAATCAGTTTTGCTTATACATGTATCCACTGTTTTTAGAAAGTGTATTCTGATGCTTTTGGGTGGAATCCTCTCTATGTATCAGTCAAGTCCATCTGATCTAGTGTGTCATTTAAGGCCAGGGTTTCTTTATTGATTTTCTGTCTGGATGATCTGTCCATTGATGTAAGTAGGGTTTTAAAGTCCCCTACTATTACTGTCTTTTTCTCACTTTATGTGCATTAATACTTGCTTTATGTATTTAAGTTCTCCTATGTTGGATGTATACAGATTGTTATATCTTCTTGAATTGATCCCTTAACCATCATGTAATGCCCTTCTTTTTTCTTGTAACAGTCTTTATTTTAAAGACTGTTTTGTCTGATATAAGCGTTGTTACTATGACTTTGAGATTCCCATTTGCGTGGAATACCTTTTTCCATCCCCTCATTTTCAGTCTGTGTGTGTCTTTATAGCTGAGGTTAGTCTCTTGTAGACAGCATACATATGAGTCTTTTGTTTGTTTCTATTCAGCCAGTCTGTGTCTTTTGATTGGAGCATGTAGTCCATTTAAATTTAAGGTAATTATTGATATGTATGTTCTTATTGCCCTTTTGTTACTTGTTTTGGGTTGTTTTTATAGATTTTTTTCTTTTTGTTCTCTTATGATTTGATGACTATCTTTAATTTTTTGTTTGATGTCCTTTTTCTTTTTTTGTGTCTGTATCTATTACAGATTTTTGGTTTTTGGTTACCATGAGGTAGTTATCTAGCAATCTGTATATATGTGATTGTTTTAATTTGCTGGTATCTTAATTTCAAATGCATTCTAAAAACCTTGCATTGGTATTCTCCTCCTGTCACAGTTACTGTTTTTGATATCATATTTTCCATCTAATTGTTGTATGTATCCTTTAACTGTTTATTGTGTATATAGATAATTTTACTGCTTTTGTCTTTTAAACTTCCTATTAGCTTTGTGTGTGGATGATTTCCTACCTTTTCTTTATATTTACCTCTACTGATGAGCTTTTTCATTTTGTAATTTCATGTTTCTAGTTCTGGCCTTTTATTTCTTTGCCTAGAGAAGTCCTTTAATATTTGTTGTAAAGGTATTTTGGTAGTGCTGAACTATTTTAGCTTTTGCCTATCTTTAAAGCTTTTAATCTCTCCATCAAATCTGCACAGGAGCCTTGCTGGGTAGAGTATTTTTGATTGTAGATCTTTCTCTTTCATTACTTTAAATATAAAGTGCCACTCCCTTCTGGTCTGCAGGATTTTGCTGAAAAGTCAGCTGATAGCCTTATGGGAGTTCCCTTGTATATTGTTTGTTGCTTTTCCTTTGTTACTTTTAATATTATTTGTCTTTAATGTTTGTCATTTTAATTACAGTGTGTCTTTGTGTGTTCCTTTTTGGTTTAATCCTGTATGGGACTCTCTGTGCCTACTGGACTTGGATGTCTGAAAGTTTTCAGCTGTGATGTTTTCAAATATGTTCTCTTCCTCTTTCTCTCTTTCTCCTCCTTCTGGGCCCCCTGTATTAGTGTGCTTGATATTGTCCCAGAGGTTTCTTAAACTGTCCTCATTTCTTTTTCTTTTTCTTTTTTTCTTTTTCCTCTTCAGCATCAGTGAATTCAACTTTGTTTTACAGCTTGCTGATCTGTTCCTCTGTGTCATTTAGTTTACTGTTGATTGTTTCTCGTGTATTTTTCATTTCAGTTCTTATATTCTTCATCTCTGTTTGGTTGTTCTTTATATTTTCTAACTCTTTGTTAAAAATTTCTAAGTTCTTGCTCTGTGCATCCATTCTTCTCTCGAGTTCTTTGATCATCTTTATGATCACTACCCTGAACACCTTCTTGAGTAGATTGCTTCTCTCCAATTCACTGAGTTCTCCTTTTCAGATTTTATCTTGTTCCTTTGTCTGAGGTTTTATCTTGTTCCTTTGTCTGAGATTTTATCTTATTCCTCTGTCACCAAATGTTGCCTAAGTTGCTGTTTTTATTTTTCATATCTGGTAGGTTGATTATGTTTCCCAACCTTGGAGAAGTGGCCTTTTGTAGGAGACTGCCTATGCATCCCAGGAATGCAGTCCCTCTCATCACCCAAGCAGCATGCTCTAGGAGTTCGCTTATGAGGGCTGCATGGGTCCTTCTGTTGTGGTGGGCTTTGTGGGCAGTCTGATAGGCTTGGCTGGTTCCCAGTCTGCTGGTTTGCCAGACCCTTCCTTGTGCAGAGGCTGCTGGCCACTCGTTAGTGGTACTGGGTCATGAAGTGGCTGTTTGCAGAACCCCTAGGCTCCTCGGGGCTTATGCTGTCTCACTGGTGGGCAGAGTCAGGATCCAGGAGACTCCAGTGCTGTTGCCTTCCCACTGGTGGGTGAAGCCAGGTCCTATGATTAGTGCCGGACTGCTTGCAGACAGCACTGGGTCCTGGAGTCTGGTTGCCTAGGGATCCCAGAGCTGGTATCAGGTCACTGGTTGGGGGGCTCTTTCCTGACAGAAATGGATATGGGGTGTAGGGTATCCTGAAGTTTGTGTTGGCCTGCTAGTAGGCAGGGTAGGGGTCCAGCTGGTCTAGGGGCAGGGTCTGGCCTGCTTTGGGCAGCCTGGGCCTGCAGGCTATTGGATTGTGGTTTTCTTGCATCTGGTGTCTGCCCCTGGGTTGGTGAGGCTGCTCCAAAGGCTAGAGCAGGGTTCCTGGAAGGCAGGGGGCATGGGGGTAGGGGATTCTGGAGCTGATGCCTGTCCACTGGTGGGTGGTTCTGAGTCCTGGGCCCTCTGGTGGGCAGGGCCATGTCTTGAGGTATGTCTAGAGGTGCTGTGGGCTCAGGAGGTCTTTAGGCAGGCTCTCTGCTGAAAGGTGAAGCTGTGTCCCCACCCAATTAGTTGCTTGGCCTGAGGTGTCCCAGCACTGCTCCTACAGGCTGTTTTTTTCAGGGATGGGGAGGGGGAGGGCATGAGCACAGGTCTGAGTGCTAATGAATTAGAGGTAGGATCTCACAGTGGCACCTGCCAGCACAAGCATTCATGAGGTAGAAGGGGTTCCTGGTGTGAGCTGTAGCCACCCCCCCCCACCCCCCACCCCCCGCCTCTCTAGGAGACTTTCCAAGATCAGGTAGGTACGGTCCAGGCATCTATCAAGTTACTGCTTTTGCCCTGGGTCCTTGAGCTCAATGTGAGATTTTGTGTGTGCCCTTTAATGGTGAAGTCTCTATTTCCCCCAGTCCTGTGGGGCTCCTGAAATTATGCCCCTCTGGCCTTCAGAGTGAAATCCTCTGGGGGATCGTCTTCCTGGTGTAAGACCCTGGGGCTAGGGAGCTTGCTGTGGGGCACAGAACTCTAACTCCTGTGAGAGAACCTCTGAAATGAAAATATTCTCCAGTTTGTGGGGCACGCATCTGGGAATATGGGACTTGACTATATTGTGAGTCTGCCCCTCCTACCTGTCTCACTGTGTTTCCTTTTTTATGTCTTTAGTTGTAGAAGATTTTTTCTGCTGGGTTCTGGTCTTTTTCATTGATGGTTGCTCTGCAGGTCATTGTGATCTTGATGTGTGCTTAAGGGGAGGTGGTCTTTCTATTTTGCCATTTTGGCCCAACTGAGCTCATGCAGTATTAATCATTCTTTGACTGGCTAATTTCGTTTAGAATATTGTCCTCAAGGTTCATCCATGTTCTAGCATGTGACAGAATTTCCTTCTTTTTTATGGTAGAAAAATACTCTGTTGAATGTATATCACACATTTTCTTTATCCATGTAGCTATTGATAGACATTTGGGTTATTTTCATGTTATGGCTATTGTGAATAATGCTGCAGTGAACCTGGGAGTGCAGCTATCTCCTTGAGATCCTGATTTCAATTCTTTTGAATAAATACCTAGAAGTGGGATTGCTGGGTCATAGGGTAGTTCTGTTTTTAACTTTTTGAGGAAACTCTACAGTTTTCCGTAGTGGCTGCACCATTTTACATTACCATTAACAGTGCTCAAGGGTTCTGATTTCTCCATATCCTTGTAAACATTTGTTATTTTCTTGTTTTGTTTTTTGATAACACATTCTAACAGATGTGAAATGATCCCTTGTTGTGGTTTTGATAGGCAGTTCCCTGATGATTAATGATGTTGAGCATCTTTTCATATCTGTTTGCTGTTTATATATCTTTGGAGAAATATCTATTCAAATCCTTTGCCCATTTAAAAAAGTCTGTTTTTTGTTTTTTGTTTTTGCTGTTGAATTGTAGGAGTTCCTTACATATTTTGGATGTTAACCCTTTTTTAGATATATGGTTTGCAAATCTTTCCTTTCATTCCATAGGTTGTCTTTTCACTCTGTCAATAGTTTCCTTTGCTGTGCAGAAGCTTTTTAGTATGATGTAGTCCCACCTTCTTATTTTTGCCTTGGTGCCTGTGCTTTTGGTGTCATATCCATGAAATCATTGCTAAGATCAGTGTAATGAAACTTTCCCTCTGTGTTTTCTTTTAGGAGTTTTATAGTTTCAGGCTTTACATTTAAGTCTTTAATCCATTTTGAGCTGAATTTTGTGTATTATATAAGAGAAAGGACCATTTTCCTTTTTTTAACATGTGGATGTCCAGTTTTTCCAGCACCACTTGTTGAAACAGACTTTTTCCCCTTATGTATTCTTGACACTCTTGTAAAAGATCATTTGACTGTATATAGATAGGTTTATTTTGGGTCTCTCAGTTTTGTTCCATTGGTTTATGTTTGTCTGTATGTCAGTACCATACTATTTTATTACTTGTAGGTTTGTAATATGTTTTGAAGTCAAAGTGTAAGACCTTCAGCTTTGTTCTTTCTTAAGCTTGCTTTGTCTATTTAGGGTCCTTATGGTTCACAGTGGATTTTAGGATTATTTTTTCTGTTTCTGTAAAAAATGCCATTGGGGTTTTGATAGGGATTGTATTGAATCTGTAGATTTCTTCAGGTAGTATGAGCATTTTATCAATATTAAATCTTCCAGTCTATGAACATAGGAGATCTTTCCATTTATTTGTGTCTTCTTTAATTTCTTTTAACAATGTTTTGTAGTTTTCAGCATGAAAGTATTTTGCCTCCTTGGTTAAGTTTATTCCTATTTTATTGTTTTTGGTGCTATTATAAATGGGATTGTTTTCTTAATTTTATTTTTGCATCATTTGTTGTTACTGTATAGAAGCATATCTGATGTTTCTCAATTTCGTACTGAAACTTTTATGAATTTGTTTATAGTTCAGTTTGTGTGTGTGTGTGTAACTTGTAGAGCTTTCTACATATAAGATCGTGTCATATGCAAAGAGAGATACTTTCATTTTTTTCCTTTCCAATTGGTTGTCCTTTATTTTTGTTGCCTAATTGCTTTGGCTAGGACTTTCAGTGCAGTTTGCCCTCTATATCTGCAGGTTCAGCATTTATGGGTTCAACCAATTGCAGCTAAAAAAATATTCGAAAAATAAAATTATAGGAAGTTCCATAAAGCAAAATTTGAATTTGCTGTGCACTAAGAACTATTTACATAAATTTTACTTACATTGTATTATGTTAATAATAATTTAGAGATGATTTAAGTATATGGAAGGATGTGTGTAGGTTATATACAAGTACTCTTCCATTTTATATAAGGAACTTGTGCATTTGTAGATTTTGGTATCCGTGGGGAGAGGGGGGTACTGGAACCTATCCCTTGTGGATACCGAGGGATGAGTATACTGTGTTGAATATAAGAGGCAAGAGTGGGTATACTTAACCTTATCCCTGATCTTAGAGGAAAGACTTCCAGTGAGTATGATGTTAGCTGTGGGCTTTTCATAAGTGGCTTTTATTATGTTGAGGTAATTTTCCTATTCCTAGAGAGTTGAGAGTTTTTATCATGAAAGGGCCTTGAATTTTGTCAAATGCCTTTTCTGCATGGTAGAGTTGATCATGTGATTTTTATCCTTAGTTTTATTAGAGTGGTGTATTACATTTATTATTTATTATTATGTGTATTACATCTTTGTGTCTTTGTGATAAAGTCAACTTGGTCATAGTGTGTGATCCTTTAATATGTTTTAAGTTTGGTTTCCTAATATGTTATCTAGGGTTTTTGCATTTATATTCATCAGGGTTATTGGCCTTTAGTTTTCTTTAATTGTGTTGTCTTTTTTGGCTTTGGTATTAGTGTAATGCTGGCCTCATGCATTGAATTAGGAAGTGTTCCCCTCTCCTCAATTTTTGGAAGAGATTGAGAAGGACTGGTGTTAATTCTTCTTTAAATGTTTGATGGAATTCACCAGTAAAGCCATCTGGTACTGGGTTTTTTTTTGTTGGATGGACAGTCTTTGATTACTACTTCTACCTCCTTACTAGTTACACATCTCCCCAGATTTTCTGTTTCTTTATGGTTCAGTCTTGGTGGGTTGTGTTTGTAGGGATTTCTCCATTTCCTCTAGATTTTTGTTGGCATGTAATTAATTGTGCATTAGCAGTCTTTTAGGGTCCTTTATATTTCTGTGGCATCAGTTGAATGGTCTCCTTTTCATCTATGATTTTGTTTATTTGAGTCTTCTCTTTTTTTTAGTTAGCCTAGCTAAAAAAAGTCATTTGTTAATTTCCATAAAACCAACTCTTAATTTTGTTGACTTTTTCTAGTTTCTATTCATTTAGTTCTGCTATACTTTTTTTTTAAAGCTCTTTATTGGAATATAATTGCTTTACATTCTTGTACCAGCTTGTGAGGTACACCAAAGTGAATCAGTTGTATTTATACATATATCCCCATATCCCCTCCCTTCCTCAACTCCCTCCCACTCTCCCTGTCCTGGCCCTCTAAGGCATCACCCCTCATCGAGTTGATTTCTGCTATACTTTTAATTATAATATTTTTCTGCTAGCTTTGGGCTTAGGATTTTCTTCTTTATTTAGTTACTTTGAGGTGTAGAGTTAGGTTATTTGAAATATAGTACATTGGCCAAAAAGTTCATTCGAGTTTTTCCATAAGACTGTATGGAAAAACCTGAATGAACTTTTTGGCTAATCCCATGTATCTCTCTCTCTCTGTCTCTGTCCCTCTCTCTCTCTCTCTCTCTATATATATATATATATATGTATTTTAACGTAGGCATGTATTGGTATAAACAACTCTTAGTACTGCTTTTGCTGCATCCCCATACATTTTCATGTATTGTGTTTTCATTTGTCTGAAGATATGTTTGTAATTTCCTTGTTGATCCGTTGGTTGTTCAGGAATGTGTTAATTTCTACATACATGTGAATTTTCCAGTTTTTCTTCCTATTATTGATTTTTAATTTTATACCATCAATTTGGATAAGATATTTTGTATGATTTTAGTATTCTTAAATTTGTTTTGTCAGCTGGAGACTTTTCCATGTGCTTTCGAGAAGACTATGAGTCTGCTGCTGTTCAGTGAAATGTTCTGTATATTTCTGTTAGATTCATTTAGTCTATAGTGTTGTTCAACTCCTCCATTTCCTTTTTCATCTTCTGTTGGGGTTCTATCCATTATTGAAAGTGAGGTGGTAAAATCTAATGTTATTGTGTTGCTGTCTCTCTCTCCTCATTTCTGTCAGTGTTTGCTTTGTGTATTTTAAAGTGTTCTGATGTTGGGTTTCTAAGTATTTATAATTGTTATATCTTCTTGGTGAATTGACCCTTTTATCGTTATATAAGGTCCTTCTTTGTCTCTTGAGACAGTTTTTGACTTAAAGTCTATTTTGTCTGATGTAAATATGGCCACCTCTGCTCTCTTTTGGTTACCATTTGCATGAATATCTTCTTCCATGCTTTCACTTTCAGCATCTGTGTGTCCTTAAATCTAAAGTGAGTCTCTTTTAGACAGCATCTATTGGGGATTTTCATTTTTTGGTCTTTTTTTTTTTATCCTTTCAGCCAAAGCTATGTCTTGATCATGGAGTTTAATCTATTTAAATGTAAAGTAGTTATTGATAGGGTAGGATTTACTTTTGCTATTTTGTTAATTGTTTTCTGTCTTTTAGGTTTTTTGTCTCAGCATCTTTTGCTGTCTTTTTATGTGTTTTGATTTTTTTGGTGTGTACTGTAATGCTTTTGTGTGTATGTGTCTGTGTCTGTGTGTATATCTTCTGTAGGCATTTTCTTTGTGGTTACCATGGGGCTCACCTAAAATAATTTTATAGTTATAGCAATCTACTTTAAACTGATAACAACTTACCTTCAATTTCATACAAAAATTTTGCAGTTGTATTTCTTCCTCCTGAATATGTTATAGTATAGATTGCACAAATTACATCTTTTTGTATTGTGTCCATTAAGTATGTTCATAGTTACAATTTTTAAAATGTCTTTGTTTTTTAACTAATGTATCAGAATTAAAGTGATTTATGCCCCATTGTTACAGTATTATAGTATTTTTTACTTGTCTCTGTATTTCCCTTTACCAGCAGACTTTATACTTTCATATGCTTTCCTGTTGCTGTTTAGTGTTTTTTTTGTTTCAGTTTGAATGACTGTCTTTAGCATCTCTTGTAAGGCAGGTCTAATGGTGATAAACTTCCTCAGCTCTTGTTTATTTTTGAAATTTTTTCTTTCCTTCATTTTGAAGGACAGTTTCTTGGTTGGCAGGTTTTGTTTGTTTTTGTTTTTTGTTTTTTTTTCACCAGTTTGAATGTATTATTGCATTTTTTTCCTGGTCTGTAAATTATTTACTGAGAAATCTGCTGCTAGGTTTGTGGGTGTCCCTTTGTATGTGACAAATCCCTTTTTGCTGCTTTCAAAATTCTCTCTGTCTTTGACTTTTGAGAATTCGATTACAGTGTGTCTTGGTGTGGACATCTGTGGGTTCATCCTGTTTGGGGTTCATCCTATTTAAATTCTCTTGAGTTTCTTAAGTCTGGATATCCATTTCCTTCTCCATGTTTGGGAATTTTTCAGCCTTTTTTTTCCCTTTAAATAAACTTTCTGTCCTTTTTCTCTAATCTTCTAAAACTCCCGTAACATGAATATTAGTCCACATAAATACCATAGGTATTCCATAAGTAGTTTAGGCTTTCTTTACTCCTTTTTCGTTATTTATTCTTTTTGTTCTTCGACTAGATAATTACAAACAACCTGTGTTTGAGTTTGCTGATTCTTTATTCTGCTTGATCTCTCAGCTGCAAAATTTCTGTTTGGTTCTTTTTTCTGTCTCTTTGTTGAAATTCTGATTTTGGTCATGCATCATTTTCATAAGGTCATTGAGCATCTTTATGTCAGTTATTTTGAACTCCTTGTCAGATAATGTGTATAATCCTGTTTTTTTAGGCTTGATTTCTGGAGACATATTTGCTTTCCTTGATTAGGTCATGGTCATTTGTTTTGTCTTGTTTTTGTTTTCTTTTATGTTCCTTGTAACATTGTGTTGGTATCCACACATTAAAAAAAAAATGGCCATCTCTTCTAATCTTTTTGTACAGGCTTCATACATGGAAAGATTTTCAGTATTCCGTTCAGCTGGAGATGCACAGGGCTCTCATACCTTTTCTGTAGTTGTGTCTTTTTCGCTTGTCTGGGTAGATTCCTGATTAGGGGAATTTTAGGTTTCTTTTTTTTAGGGGGGCAGCTTGTAATCTCTTGCTCCCTCTGGTGTCTGTCTCCTGTACCATGGTTCTTTGAAGCAGTAGCACACTGACCGAACAGCTTTTTTTTTGTTCTCAGCAGCCACTAGGCATCTAACATATGCCAATTCCCATCAGCACCCTGAGTAGAGCTGGACAAGAAACCAGTCCCTTGGGCAATTCCCTGAAAAGCCAGAGTGTTGGATGCATGCTCCACAATTCTGTCCCCATCTGTTGAATTCTTAGTTTTGTTAATTCTGTTTTTTATCTCTAAAAGTTCTGAAGTTTTCTCTTAGATCAACCTGGCTTTTTTGATATTTTCTTGGTCTTTGCTTACTTTTGTGATTCACTCTTCATTCCTTAGACATTTAATATGTAGTTATTTACATTCTGTATCTGGAAATGCCATTATCTGAAGTCCCAGGGGATTTAGCTCTCTTGTTTGTGTCTACTTGTTCACTGTGACTTGTTTTTTTTTTCTCTATAGTTGCTGATCTTTGCTGAAGAAATTATATTTGCCTGATTTTTTTTATCTGTGTGAAACTTGGGAGACCAAATTGAGGATGATTTCCTCTACAGAGGGTTTGTGATTGCCCCTAATGGGAACCCCTGCTGATCTGGGACACTTGTCTCCTATAGGAATCCTGGCTTAATGAGGATGTTGCAGGTTCAGCTCTCCCACCTTGTAGTGGGTCCAACCTCCATAGGAGGTTGGTCTCCTACCTCCTGTGGGCTTAGTATTTGACCCTAGGGCAATGCTGGTTTCTGTGGTACCTTTTAGATGGAGTTTGTTTTTTATATTTGTTTATTTGTTTTGTTTTTTCCTTAGATGTTTCTTATGCCCTTCAAGCTCATCAGTTAGAGTGTTTTATCTTGGAGGACTCTTTATAATATCTTGCCTACTGTACTACCAGAAAGGCTGGAGTAAACTTTTTGAAAATGGGTGTTTAGAATTTTTTATACTTATATACTTTTATTATCTTAAACTATGTGTCATTTCTGAAATTCTCACATCTGCATGCTTTAAATGGGGACAGTTTTCTAACCTGTTTATAAATCTTGCAGATCAAAAATCTTAGATTTTGGAAGCCATTTGTTACAGTTATTAAAAGTTACTTTTTAAGAACAGCAAATTTTCATCAGGAAGGTGTCTCCTAACATTACTTTTATAAAAATTTTTCACATAATTGGTGGATGGATTGAAATACAGACATCATAAATAAATAAATGTAACCAGAGATGCACTACTTTTATTTGAGTGAGGTACTTTTTTTTTAATCCATGACAGTCATTGAAATCAAGTATTGACATAAATTTAACTTATAATCAGTCCTTCAAATCTCTTTATCACCAGTTGTTAAACCAGGATTTAAAATAATCGAGGGACATTTATATTGTATAATATTAGTAATGTCTTATTAATTACTATGAAGTTTGCTCTACTACAGATTTAGTATATTTCTAAGAAGTTTCACCTTTTTTATGTTATGTTTTTTAATGTACATAATCTGTTAGTAAAGTAATACATGTATAATTTATGTCAGTATTCCTAACGTGGTCCATACTTAAAGATTTTAAAGATTGGGCACTTGATCTAAAGTTTGAAGACGATTCCATATTATAGAGGTTAATGTTGTTCTACAGTTCCTCTGTGTGTAAATTTTATCTTCCTAACTCAGTTGAAAATACTGTGAGGTCAGTGATTACTTCAAAATTTCTTATGTATATCCTATGTTACTATTACAATATTTGGAACATTTTTTGACATTCGGCATTTTGATAAATCAAGGTTATTTTTTCTCAGATATGGTGAGTTTACAGACCAGCTAGGGAGATCATTTCAAATTCATATTCCCTAACCATTGCTCCCTCCCACTTCATGTTCTTACTCAGTTTTCTAGGATAGGGCCCAGGTGATTCTGATACTGATATCCACCGACTAGGCTTTGTAAAACACTGAGTGATGATGATGTTGATGGTTACATTGTAATAAGTCTCATCTTTTGATTAAAATGAAAAAGGACTTATATTTTGATGGTTATCAAAGAAAGTGGGATAGGAGAAATGAATCAATCCTTTTGGTAGGTGATGACAGCAGTGAAAATAATGGCGTTGTCTTGCTGGGCAGTAATAAGGTACGTATGTGGCATTTACAAGTGTAAGATGGAAGAAGGGGATAGTGAGGAGTTTCGTGTTCCTCTCTTCCATCTCCCAGCTTTATGTGGTGGACTCTGTTTGATGGGGAGGGTGCCAGCAAAACTAAGGAGTTCACCATACAGTGCCTTTGATTGTAGGCTGAATCTTCCTTCTGAGAAAGTACTATTTAATAGTGTTTTGATCAGTGTATCAGTTTAGTTCAGGTTGTAAACAAGTCAGAAGCTGAGAAACAGTCCAAAGTCTTAATGAAGTACCTGTAAGGGATATAGTAACAGGTTTATTTTGAATCTTTAAAGCATGACTACCTTTCCTTTGGGGATCAACAGTGCTGCTTTCACAATTTCAAAAAGAAGGTTTGCTTTTATTTCCTTTTCTATTTGTTTCATCTCAGTTGGAGACGATAGGGATACAAAGGCAAGTGAAACCTGCTCTCTGCTCTGGAGGGACTCAGAGCCTGCAGAGGGAGATAGACATAGAGACAAACAAGTGCAATAGAAAGTTACAGCTGCTTGTCATCTGAGTGATCAGAACACAGAAGAAAGAAGGAAGGGAGTGCTCAAGAAAAGTTCATAGCCTTTGAACTAAGACTTGACGTATAAGTAGTCTTTGCCAAATGGCTCCGTAGAAAATTGAGTTGGTGGGAGGAAGAGAATATGGGGCCTAAGGAGCATTGTGCACAGAGCGGGAGTGCATGTGGAGTCGGGAGGAGGGAAACAGTAGCCCTGGGAAGGGTAGCATTTAGTGAGAGGACCAGGCAGAAGAATGGGCATGGCCCTGCATGTGCAGCTCAGCAAGAAGTGCTCCTGGAGGCAGTGGCGGCCCTTGGGTAATTTAAGTAAAGGCTCAGCATGGTTAGATTTGTATTCTGGGTATGCTGGCATGTTTTAGAAACATTCCAGACTTTAAATTCCATGGCCTAATTTCTTATGGCCCATGAAAGAGCTTTCAGTATGGTACTTATGAAAACTTTATTTGGCATATTGGGAGAAGGGTTTGGCAAAGGGGAGATGCCAGTGCTGGTGACAGAGACTTTCTCCTTGATTAAACTTCAGTTGGGCTCCTCTGAGCCTTCTTTTCAACTAGGCTTTGACCTTGGCCTTACCATCTGTCCTGTCCTCGCAGAACCTGCACAGTCCAGTCTCAGCAAAGAATTCAGCTCTGTCAGTTGAGTGCAAATCCCCCATCCTTGCTATCTGACCGCCCTGGATATCTAATCAAGTTCCTCATCCTCTACCTTTGATGTCTAGGTTCTTGACCTGCTTTCAGCAAGAATCTTGTTAGGCCAGTTTAGCGAGAATCCCCCTACCCTTGATGTTTCCTCTTAGTAATTTTCCTTCCACTGACTCCCTCCCTGTCCTCCTTGGCTGTAAATCCCCAGATGTCTTTGCTGTATTCAGAGTTGAACTCTCTCCCATATTGTAATATCCCTGTGCAAGAATCTTGAGTAAGCCCTTTCTACTGTTTTAATAAGTATCAGAATAATTATTTCTTTGACACCAATTAAGAAAAGATTCACATTTCATAATGAAATCCCATACACATTTCGCTGTGGTAGTATGTATTGAGGATAAGGTTAGAGAAGCCCATAGTAGCCTTAAAAAATTAGTAAGCTGGAAAGTAGAGCCTCTCCAGACTTAGGGTAGAAGAATAGGGTGATATAAAGGGGCTTAGACAAGGATTTAGCAAATGCTGAGGTTGGTAACTCATCATACTTGCATGGCATCCTGTCTTTGTGATATTTTTTTAACAGCGGTGAATACAGTTGACCTAAGGGGGAAGATTGTTTAGCTGCTAATGAGTCACTAGCTAGTTATCTTGGGTAAGTCATTTACCTTTTCTTCTGATACGTATTGGTACACCTCATTTTGGTAATTTCCTTTTCACTCTAGAAGTTATTTGTTGACTGAATAACACTACTAAATCATGCCATTGGTCCTTCTGGCCACTCTAGATTCTGTTTACTGCTTAAATACCAAAAACTAGAGGGGAATCAATTTGGTATTGGTGGCCCCTTGTTTAAACCTGGGGATTTGATTTTCTGGTAAATTCTTAACCACTAGTGGTCAAAAAGCATGCTAAGGAGGAAAGCCTTGAATGGAAAAGGTTGGTACCAGTTTGGTTGAATACTTCCACCTTTTTCTTCTACCTTCCCTTTCTCTCCAGGTTGGGGAGGAACCAAGGGAGGAAAGAGAAGATTATACCAAGGAGGAGACTCTGCTCTCTGTTCTGCCAGGACTAGTATTTATCAAGCAGTTGATTGCACAGCGGGAGCCCTTTGTGACAGTTCTTTCACGCTGTGCTGTAATTTTCTTAAGCATGTCCCACATATGCTGTTGCAAACTCCTTGAGAGTGAGAACCGTGCTACCGATTCCCGTATCGGTCAAGGAATAGTGCTGGTATAGTTGGCTTTCAGAATTGCTTGCTGTGTCTCATTGAACAGCAAGAATATATCAGTAAAATACATCCCTCTCCAAAAGTCCTTTGGCACAGTCCTGTACACATGGTAGCTACTTGATGGGCATTCAGTAAATATATACAATCGAGTCACTCATTCTCCAGAAAATGTTGAAGTGCTTTAAGAATCTGCAGTGGTGCTATGTAGGTATGATATTTGCCTTTAAATCCTGGTCATTTTTAAAATGAACTTCTGAGATGTTTCGGAGAGAGATACCCCCTACCCCTCATATTCATCTTCCTAAGTTAAAGTCATCAGGTAAAATTGTACTGTACGTTAAAAATTTTTTTCAGGAAGTGTATTGATATTTAGGTTGATATGATTATTAGCTTATATTTAGGAATAATTACTGGAATTTGTTAGATTTACTGAATATATCTAAACTGGATATAGTCTTTAGTCAAAGACTAAAGCTTTGACTACTAGAGTGTTAAATCAAATTTAATGATTTAAAGAACAAACATCCATTGTAATTTCTGGCATGAGTTTGCTGTAAGGTTTTTATACTTGTGGGAGAGTGAAAGAACTAGGAATTTTCTGAAACAATATAATACCATATTTTTAGATATAATTTAGGCAGATGTTTTCTTGTATCCCTTGGGGACTCAGTTGTGTTAGCCTGTAATGTCTTTTGGCAAGCTGCAGTGAAAGCCCTCCCAGGGGAGTGTCTTGGGGTGGAGGGGAGTATCTTAGGGAGGAGTGTCTCTAGAAATAAAACACAGGCTCAACCACTCCCTGTCCACCTCCTGAAGAGGGATAATCACCTTTTGTATACCCCAGCTCAGATACAGAAGTGGCATCACTTCTTGCTTAAGGGTGCATGCTCTAAAGTTAGACTGTGTGAGTTCAAATCCAAGTTCTACCATTTACTAGCTCTGTGACCTTGGGAAGCCACTTAATTTCTTTATGTTTCAGATTCTTTATCTGAAAAATGGAATAACAGTAGTGCCTATCTTATAGGGTTGTTGTGAGGTTTAAATTATTGAGCACATATAATGCCCTTAGAACAGTGCCTGGCACCTCATATGCTATGTAACTGTTAGCTGTTGCTGCTATTATTATTATTATTATTATTATTATTATTATTATTATTATTACAGTTAGATAAAGGAAGTGAATATGCCAGAGTTTTAAGTGCTTACCTTAGGGCTATGCATGGCTTTAATTGTTAAGAATTTCTGTATTTTAAGTCATGGATTTATTCCTTTTTATATCAAAAAGGTAATAATTGTGTTAAATTTTAGTATAAAACTTGTATTAAGTTTATAGTGTTAAGTATGACTTTCTGGCTTACTGAAATGCTTCTGTTAAGTGTAAGAAAGCTAAATGGGAATCCAGATTGTCCACAGGTGGCTTGGTAAACAAGGAGTCAGAGCAGGGCACAGAGAAGGATAGATGAGTGGTGACATTGATGTTCTCAATGGCAGTGGACATATCTGTGATACATGTAATGCTTCAGAGCATAAATTTTGTAGACAAGACATCCCTGGGATTGGTTTATTCCCAGCTTAGTCATTTATAAGGTGTGTAATGTTAGTCATGGTTCCTTATCTGTAAAATACATGCATGGTTGGATAGATTGTCAGTTTTAAGTTATTAGATACACATTACACAGTTGGCAATAGTTAGGTGTTCAGTATTCATACCAAAGAAACAAAACCAAGGTGACACGAAGATTCACAGTTGCTCATCAAGAGACATTTTTTCTTCTACCAACAGTGTTGAAGATACACAGCTAAACTCATGTTCTTTGGGCTTTCCTTTTCCCCAGTGCTTACCATTTTCTCATGTCAATACATTCATTCTTCAGACTGAGTACAAATATACTCATATCAATTACTGCTTTAAACATGCTAATGAAACCTCTCTTGAGACTGCATTGATTTTACTGAACCCAAATTTTAAAGGCAGATTTTAAGTCAGGCATTTACAAATTGAGGATAATTTTAATAGTGCCATCGTGTATGCTGGAATATAATGTCTTCTGTTGTCTTTTTGAATCGTGATGCTTATATTTTTACCCCTTAGAAATGATAAATAATGGTTTCATGAGCAGGATTTTGGTGGAGTTCTGAAACGTTCTTCTAATTCTGTATTTGTCTTCCTTCTCTTCATCTTTCTAAAAATAATGCTTGATAGGTATTTTTCTTTTCAGAGGAATTAGTTTCACCGTAGTGAAGTTTACATAATAGTGAGTTAAATTAGAAATACAGTTCCATGTTCAACTGCCTTTTAAAAGTAAGAACATTGCAATTTTACTTATGTTATGACATCTGAGTTCAGCCAGGGAAGCAGAATCCTATGAGCGATATAGATTAAGGCTTTTGCTATGGGATTCAAGTTACGTAATTGTGGGAACTGGCTAAGTGTTCTTTATATGGTTGCCGCTTTGGAGTTTAGTATTAAGAGGCTGAAATCCTCAGGGCCGTCCAGTCAGGAAGGAAAGATAAATGTGACGGGAGAACAAGACACATTGGAGTCTCTGAGGACAAACTGGAACTCGTGTCTCTCTCTCACTGCTTTCCAACCTCTAAGGTGGGTGACATGCAGGGTAAGCTGATGCTCTTCAATGTAGCAGTGCACAGTCACCCGGACCAGGATTCAGAGCACCTGAAGCAGGTGATCCCGTGGGAGCTGAAGGAGCTGTGAAAGCCTGGCTGCTGCTCCACGCCCACAAGACATGCCAACAGTTCATCTGTGTCAGGTGTGAGCTGCAGCCGTGTCTGGCCCAGCACTGACCCTTCAGAGCAAATACGTGTGCCAGTACTAACCCAGGGCCATAGAGGGAAGGGAATTCTGGGAAATGTAGTTCCAGCTTGGCTAAGTTCACATACCAGAAGTCACCACAGCCTGTCGCATGTCACCTTGGCCAGCCCTTTTAAGTATGGGATATGGCCACGTTAATCTTAACCATACTTACCTTCTGGATAAAGATAATAGCAAATTATGCTTTTGCCTAATATGATGCAACTGTCCTAGGTAGACCAAAAGTATGCTAATGCTCAGCTTAAAAGAAGATAGATATGAAGTCCGTTTATCCCTCTTTGGGTGATATTCACTTCTCTTCAGAGTCACCCTCTTCTTTTATACCCTGTAACTTCAGTATTAACATAAAAGCTAGCTAATGTTAACACTTTAATATTGGGAGATAGGGAAATAGGGAAGGGGAATAAAAAGGAAAAAGTAATTGGTGGGTATATATGCAAATATATTTATAGCAGAATAAGGAAGCACTGTTCATAGACATTGCAGTCCTTGTTTCTGCAACTAGTCATGTGGTGATAGATGGTATCTATAATTACCTTCTTCTACTACTAATTCCATATTCCCTTTGCCCTCAGTAAATACTTCAGTTGATTATAATTCCTTGCATGGTGAGGTAACCCAGGCCTTCATTTCTGAAGAGTCTGGCCCATCAGAAGTCTTGCCTGTATTGGGTTATTGTAATTTTCCATTGACTTATCTCAGGACGTGGGAGTAATAAGAGGTGCCCCAGAGGATCTTCTGCATTTAGATATACTCCTCTTTAAGCTATTATGTAATAACAACCCAGTTTCCCCTTGATAGTCAGGATCAGTCACCCTAGGTAGTATAATAACCCCCTTCTTTGCTTATTGATTCACTGCCATGAAGCGATCTCAACTTGCAATTTAAGGGATCATTGCTATGACATCTGGTGGAAGCATTCCTCCCTTAGGTACTAAGACTGCTTTGGTAGCAGAACCCAAAGTTGCAGAGCCTAGAAAGAAAAAATTCACAGGTGGATCACTAAGGACAGTAGTGAGAGGAGCTCCTCCCATTTCTATCTCTTGATTCCTGGGCCTGTGAACCCCAGCTCTGAAGGAAATAGCACCATATATTAGTCACTGATTCAGAGTACATATTGCATCCTGGAAGATGTTACCCTAGCTCTGTGTCGTGTTGTCACCCACCTGGCATCATAACAGAATTTTAAAAAGGCTATTCCACTGGCTTATCAAGCCAGCTGCTTCAGAGTGTTGGGAAACATAGTAAGACCGGTGAATTCTTCAAGCATGAGCCCATTGCCATGCTTCATTTGCTGTAAAATCAGTTCCTTGCTTAGAAGCAGTGCTGTGTGGAATACCATGATGGCAAAAAATATATTCTGTAAGCCTACCCATGGAGGTTTTGGCATAAGCATTTTGGACAAGGAAGGCAAATTCATATCTATAGCAAATATTCCAGTGAGAGCAAAGCACTGCCCCTTCTGTAATGAAAGTAGTCCTGTGTAATCAACCTGCTACCAAGCTGACCTCATCCACCTCCTCCTGGGAATTGTGGTATCACTTGGGGACCTCAGTATTATTCTATTCAGTAGGCAGATTAGCCTTGGTGAAGTGTTAGTTCGTGTTGCTAGGAAGATGGGTGGCTAGAGAAAGAGGCTGGCTGATATCTATTGCATGAGTCATCCTTGGTGAGCTTTCACATGGGACAACTATCTCCACATGCTGTGCTCATTCAGGGAGATCTATTAGCATACTTCTTCCTTGTCATTAATTTTCAAATCATGTTCCTCCCAAGTCCTTGATCATTCAGCCGAACCACTAGCACCAGTCTGTGAATCTCTGTGGATCCATAATCCAACACTCACTCTTTCTAGGCAAAATAAACAGCCAGGTGCAACGCTTAAAGTTCCACCCATGGGAAGTTTTCTTTTTGCTGCTCTTCCTTCAGTGCCACCACAGAGTGGGGCTGTAGTGCTACAGCTGTCCACTTTTGTGCAGAAACGGGTGTAAACTAGGCTTGAATTTTTTTCTTCCTCTATCAGTTGGTCGTAGGAAGTGCCCCATGAGGCCATAGGTGCGGATTTAGAGTAAATATACAGAGTAAGCAGTGCACCTGGAGTATGGGCCAGGGGCACCTCAGCCACTTGGATGCAGCTTGTGCCTTCAGTATCTGCAGTATCTCATACACACCATTTCCATCTGATAGTGGAATGTTGCTGAACATGCCCAGCTTTTTGGCTTGATGAGTCAGACAATACCCAGGTCATAATGGGAGGCTTATGTTGAATGATCAACTATTCAGTCTCTCCTGGGGCCCAATATCAAGCCAGAAGCTGTTTCTCCAAAATGGAATAGTTATCTGCAGAGGGTGGCATAGTTTTGCTTCAAAATCTTGAAAGTCTACACTGCGATTCACATAAAGGGGCCTGCCAAAGGGTCTGTTGCTGATTTCTCTCTGCCACAGATGCTTCAAGCACCAGTGAGTTGTCTTGAGTTCTAGTGGCAGAGCAGCTTGACGACAGCCTTAGACCTCTTACAGAGTCCTGTTTTTCTGGTCCCAATACAAAACTGGCCAGCTTTTGGATTACCTGTAATGAAAATGAAGAATTTAGCTATTTTAGTACATGTATACTTAGAACAATGGGGCATATGTATCAGTATTCAACTTTGTGGTATGTTTTAGCTCTCCTTAGTAAATAAGCATCATGATCATGTGAAAACCAGGCATTTACGTTACAGTTAAGTAAAAGGATGATGGGTAGTTGTTTAAATTAAGGTAATATTTACATATAGAGAAATGCACAGATTTTTGGGGTACAGTTCAATGAGTTTTGATAAAAGTATATACCAACCCAATGAAGATAAAGAACATTTCCATTATCCCAGAAATTTCACTTTGGCCTTTTTCTAATCGGCACACTCCCTTCTTTATTTCTATTACTATAGATTAAGTTTGCCTCTTCCAGAACTTCATATAAGTGGATCAAGCAGTGCATTTTCCTTAATTCTTTCAGTTGTCTGTGCGATTCATCATGTTGTGCATATATCAACAAGTAATACATTTTTATTGCAGAATAGTATTCTTTTATGTGAATATACCAAAATTTGTTCATGCATTCGCCTGTTGATAAACATTTGGGTTGTGTCCAGTTTGGGGCTATTAAAAACAAAGCTGTTACAAACATTCTTGTACAATTCTTTTTTAAACTTATATTTTTATTTCTTTTGGGGAAACACATAGGAGTGAAATTGTTGGGTTGTAGCAGAGGCATATTTTTAACTTTTTAAGAAACTGACAAAATATTTTTCAAAGTGGCTGTACCATTTTACACTCCTAACAGCAGTGTATGAGAGTTCTGTTTTTCACCAGTATTTGGGGTCATCAGTCTTAGTCTTTTTTATTTTAGGCATTCTGGGTGCATATTTAGTGGAATCTCCTTGTGATTTTCAATTTGCATTCCATTACTGACTAATAATGATATGTACTTTTTAAGTGTTCTTATTGGGCATTTGTATATATTCTTTTGTGATGTGTATGTACAAGCCTTTTGCCTAGTTGAAAAATTGGGTCAGTTGTCTTTTTGTTCTTGATTTCTAGGAGTTCTTAAAAATATATATTCTGGATAGAAGTTGTCAGAAAATATGTCTAAAATTCAAGGAAGGGTCACAGTTGGAGAGATAAAGGTTTAGGAGTTGTGTGGTATAGCTAATGTTGAAAGTCACATGACAGTAAATTCACTTAGAGAAAATGTGTAGCTAGAAAAAAGGAGGGGAGTACCAATACTGTGGTAGAAGCAATTGACATGGCTCCTTCCTTTTTGCCACAAAAACATAGATTGGCTTAAATATAATTTTTAAAATGTATTTAATGCATAACTGAGCTTTAAAGGAGGCAGGAGTGAAGAGAAATTAAAGCCAGGAAGGTAAGCACAAGCTGGCAGCATGACAGTCCTCAGGGCTTTTGGATCCAGTGTAAGCGTTATGAAATGTGATTCCAGCATCCTCATATGTATAGGAGAAAGGAACACAAGCATACTACTAAAGAGAATCATCAAGTTACAAGAGAAGAGACAAAAAGAATAATAAATGGACAGATAAAAACTACAAAAACAACTGGAAAACAAGTAAAAAGAAAATGACAATTAGCACACACTTATTATTAATTGCTTTAAATGTCAGTGGACTAAATGGTCCAAACAGAAGACATAAGGTGGCTGATTGAATGAAAAAACAAGAACCTTCAGTATGCTGCCTACAAGAGACCCACTTCAGGCCAAAGACACATACAGACCGAAAATGTGGGGATGGAAAAAGTTACATCATGCATACAGAAATGACAAAAAAGCAGAGGTAGCAATGCCGATATCAGACAAAATAGACTTTGAAACAAGGCTATAACAAAAGACAAAGAAGGACATACATAATGAGAAAGGAATCAATACAAGAGGAGGATATTACACTTATTAACATATATGCACCCAGTTCAGAAGCACCTAAGTATATAAATATTTAATATATAAATATATATATTTTAATAAATTTATTTATTTATTGGATTTATTTTCTTATTGGCCATGTTGGATCTTCACTGCTGCACACGGGCTTTCTGTAGTTGCAGAGAGCAAGGGCTGCTTTTCATTGTGGTGCGTGGGCTCCTCATGGTGACTTCTCTTGTTGTGGAGCACGGGCTCTAGGCACATGGGCTTCAGTAGTTGCGGCACATGGGCTCAATAGTTGTGGCTCATGGGCTTTAGAGCACAGGCTCAATAGTTGTGGCACATGGGCTTAGTTGCTCTGTGGCATGTGGTATCTTCCTGGGGCAGGGCTTGAACCCGTTTCCCCTGCATTGGCAGGCAGATTCTTAACCACTGTGCCACCTAGGAAGTCTGAACATTTAATATATAAATATTTAATGCATATAAATATAAGTGCATAAAAATATGAAGCAAATACTAACAGACATAAAAGGAGAAACTGACAATAATAGTGGGGGACTTTAATACCCCACTTACATCAATGGACAGTTCATCCAGGCAGAAAATCAGTAAGGAAATAGTGATCTTAAATGACACAGTGGACCAGTTGGACTTAATATATCTACAGGATATAACATCCCAAAACAGCAGAATACAAGTTCTTTTCAAGTGCACATGGCTGTTCTCTAGGGTAGATCACATACTAGGCCACAAAACAAATCTCAACAAATTTAAGAGGATAGAAGTTAGATCAAGCATTTTTTTCTGACCACAACAGTATAAAACTGGAAATCAGTTACAGAAAGAAAAATGGGAAAAGCACAAACACGTGGAGACTGAACAACAGGCTACTAAAAAATCAATTGGTCAATGAAGAAATCAAGGAGGAAATCAGAAAATACCTCAAGACAAATGCAAATGAAAAAACAGTCCTCCAAAATCTGAGGGATGCAGCAAAAGCAATTCTAAGAGGAAAATTTATAGAAGATACAGGGCTTCATCAAGAAATAAGAAAAAATCTCAAATAAACAATCTAACCTACTACCTAAAGGAATTAGAAAAAACAGAATAAACAAGGTCCAGAGTCAGCAGAAGGGAGGCAATAATAAAGATCAGAGAGGAAATAAGTAAGGTAGAGAGAAAAAAAAAAGCCAGGAAAGATCTATGAAACCAAGAGTTGGTTTTTTGAAAAGATAAACAAAATTGATAAACCTTCAGCCAGGCTCATCAAGAATGAAAGAGAAAGGACCCAAGTAAACACAATAAAAAATGAAAGAGAAAAAGTAACAACTGATACCACAAAGATACAAAAAATCATAAGAGAATACTATGAATAGTTATATGCCAACAAACTGGACAACCTCGAAGAAATGGATATGCTTCTAGAAACATACAGCCTGCCAAGACTGAATCAAGAAGAAACAGACAATTCGAAGAGTCACTAGTAGTGAAATTGAATTTGTAAGTTAAAAACTCCCAGCAAACAAAAGTCCATTACTGTTTGGCTTTACTGGGTAATTCTATCAAACATATAAAGAAGAATTAATACCAGTCCTTCTCAAACTCTTCCAAAATGTTGAAGAGGAGGGAACACTCCTAAATTCATTTTATGAGGCCACCATTACCTGATACCAAAACCACACAAAGACACTATAAAAAAAGAAAGAAAATTATAGGCCAATATCTTTGATGAACATAGGTGTGAAAATCTTCAACATAATATTCGTAAACAAAATCCAGTAGTGTGTAAAAAAGGATCATACACCATGATCAAGTTGGATTTATTCCAGGGATGTAAGGATGGTTCAACATTTGCAGATCATCAGTGTGATACACCATTAACAAAAGGAAGGATAAAAACCACATGATCCTCCCAATAGATGCAGAAAAAGCGTTTGACAAAATTCAGCATTCATTCATGATTAAAAAAAACTCTCATCAAAGTGGGTATAGAGGGAATATATCTCAACATAATTAAGTCCATTTATGACAAACCCACAGCTAACATACTTGACAGTGAAAAGCTAAAAGCCTTTCCTCTAAATTCAGGAACAAGACAAGGATGCTCACTCTTGCCACTTCTATTTAAATAGTATTGGAAGTTCTAGCTACAGCAGTCAGACAAGAAAAAGAAATGAAACAAATCCAAGTTGTAAGGAAAGAAGTAAAACTCACTATTTGTGGATGACATGATGCTATAGATAGAAAGTCTAAAGTCTCTACCCAAAAACTAACTCGTAACTGAATTCAGCAAAGTTGTGGAATACAATATTGATATACAGAAATGTGCTGCTTTCCTATACATTAATAATGAACTATCAGAAAGAGAAAGTAAAAAAAAAAAAATCCTGTTTAAAATTGCATCAAAAAGAATAAAATACCTAGGAGTAAATTTAACCAAGGAGGTGAAAGACCTATACCTATACTCTGGAAAGTATAAAACATTGATGAAGGTAATTAAAGATGATACAAAGAAATGGAAAGATATGCTGTGCTCTTGGATTAGAAGAATTAATATTGGTAAAATGGCCATACTACCCACAGTAATCTACACACTTAATGCAGTCCCTATCAAAATATCCATGATATTTTTCACAGAACTAGAACAGATAATCCTAAAATTCATATGGAAGCACAAAAGACCTTGAATTGCAATCTTGAGAAAAAAGAACAAAGTTGGAGGTATCACCCTCCCAAACTTCAAACTATATTATAAAGCTACAGTAATCAAAACAGCGTAATACTGGCACCAAACCAGACACAGCGATCAATGGAACAGCATAGAGCCCCCAGAAATAAGCCCATGCACATATATTGATCTATGACAGTTAATCTATGACAAAGGAGGCAAAAATATGCAGTGAAGAAAATGGAGTCTCTTCAGTAAGTGGTGCTGAGAAAACTGGACAGCTACATGTAAAAGAATGGGATCAGAACCTTGCCTCCCACCCTGTATAAAAATAAGCTCAAAATGGATTAAAGATGTAACTGTAAGACCTGAAACCATAACACTCCTAGAAGAGAACATAGGCACAACACTCTTTGACAGAAATTGTAGCAATATTTTTTGTAAAATATTTGTTTCCTAAGGCAAAAAAAAAGAAAACAACCCCCCAAAAAATGGGGCCTAATTAAACTTAAAAGTTTTTGCACAGCAAAGGAAACCATCAACAAAAAGGACAACCTATTGAATGGGAGAAAATATTTGCACTTCATATGACTGACAGGGGGTTAAAATCTAAAATATATAAACAGCTGATACAACTCAATATCAAGAAAGCAACCCAATTAAAAAATGGGCTGAAGACCTGAATAGACATTTTTCCAAAGAAGAATACAGATGGCTAATAGGCACATGAAAAGATGCTCAACATCGCTAATTATTAGGGAAATGCAGACAAAACAAATGAGTTATCACCTCACCTCACACCTCTCAGAGTGGCTATCATCAGAATGCCAGCAAATATTAAATGTTGGAGAGGATGTGGAGAAAAGGGAACCCTTGCACACTGTTGGTGGGAATGTAAATTGGTGCAGCCACTATGGAAAACAGTATGGAGGTTCCTCAAAAAACTAAAAATAGAACTACAACATAACCCCTGAATTCCGCTCTTGTATATATATCCAGAAAAAAATGAAAACTAATTAAAAAAGATACATGTGCCCCAGTGTTCATAGCAGCACTATTTACAGTAGCCAAGATGTGAAAGTAACCTGTGTCCAAAAAGAGATGAATGGATAAAGAAAATGTGGCATGTTTTTGCATAATGGAATATTACTCAGCTTTTAAAAAGAAGGAAATTCTGCTATTTGCAGCAGTGTGGATGGACCTAGAGAATATTATGGTTAGTGAAATAAGTCAGAGAGAGAAAGACAAATGCTGTGTGGTGTCACTTATATATGAAGTCTAAAAAAATGATACAAACACATGTATATAGGAAAACAGAAACAGACTCAGATACAGAAAACAAGCTAGTGGTTACTGGAAGGGAGAAGGAAGGAGGGAGGAGCAAATTAGGGGTATGGGATTCTGAGATACAAGCTACCATGTATACCATAGATAAGCAACAAGAATGTATTGTGTAGTGTGGGAATTTATAGCTATTATCTTGTAGTAACCTTTAATGGAGTGTAATCTGCAAAAACACTGAATCACTATGCTGTATACCTGGAACTATTATAACATTATAAATCAGCTATACTTCAGTTTAAAAAAGCAGCTGATGGACTGGTATATAGATCTGAAGAACTAGTATATAGCTGATGGACTAGTATATAGATCTGAAGAAATGATTTAGAATGAATCATAAAGAAATAGACTTTGAGAATATCAAAGAGCGATTAAGAAATATGGAGCATAGAATGAAAAAGTACACCATATCTTTAGTAGACATTCTAGAAGGAGACAGTAAAAGAAATCTTTGAGAGGCTATATTTGAGAAGATGATGGTTGAGAGTTATCCAGAATTGAGGAGATACATGTCTTTAGATTGGTGCTCACTGAATCCCTAGCAGAATAAATAGAGAAATCCATACCTAGTGGAATTGCTAACCCAAAATAGAAAGAAAATCTGAATAGCAGTTCAAGAGAAAACATGGTTTCCCAAGTAACAACAGTTGGGTGAACAGAAAAGTTCTCGTTAGCGATAATAAATATATTAAAGTTGGGATAATATCTTTATGTAATGTGAGAGAGAATAACTATAAGCCTCAAATTCTCTTCTTAATTAAACAATCCCTTAAGAGTATGGATAAAATAAAGGTATTTTCAGACAAAGACTGAGATTTTTCTACCAACATATTCCTAACTTGAACTACTGAAAAATATTGTTCAGGAAGAAGACAATAGAATCTAGAAAAAAGGAATTGGGTGCAAGAAATTATAATAAGCAAAGAATTTCAAATTGATAAATACAAACACGGACTATAACAAAAACAGAGTAATTGCTTATTTTTAGGATGTTAGAAAAAACTGAACAAAAATACTAGATAAGAATAACGTGAACAATAGCAGGGGAAACATTGGAGTGAAAACTTCTGAGGCCTTGGTTTACTGGGAAGGAGGATGTAAAATGGATTATTAAAAAATTTAAGGCATATTGTGCATTTAAAATTTTAAATAGAAGAAATAGAATGTATACCAGCTTGTAGTGGAAGGAAATTAAAATAAACCAAATCCAGTAGAAGGAAAAAAAGAAAAAAAATTTTGGTATAATAATCACAGAATTAAATATAAAAGGATTAAACTCCTCAGTTTAAAGAAAGGGTTTCCCACCTTGCATAAAAACTAATAAAACCTAACTCCAGCAATTTAAAAGTGACTAAAGCTTAATGAGAATGAAATATTGAAAAAGATAATTAAAAACCTGGCATATTAATATTAATATCAAACCAACAAGATAAAGGGCATTATTAGAGGTAAAGTAGGTCTTTACCCTAAGTAATCAAAGATATTATTCACACAGGTATATTACTACTTTACTATAATATACTTTAATATTATGTACTATATTATTAATATATTAATATTATATTACTAATAATTGTATCCTATAATCTTAACCATATTACTGAGTCTAAGTATATAACATGACCCCCAAATACATAAAACAAAAAATTGATCACTTTAAAGAAATTGACAGTTTTTACTTGTTTCATCTTTAGCTTTAAAAAAATTAGTAAGTAAATAAAATTTGAACAAGCAAAATAAGTTACATTCAGTGCCCATGTATACAATGTATACTCAAAACAGAATATACCCTTTTTGAACATATGTAGAATATTTCAGCTAAAGTACAATTAAGATGAAAATTTGTTACTCTGAGTACACATATTAGAAAACAAGGGACTAAGAATTAATTAGAAAAAAGAACTAAGTTCAGGTCAGTTTTGCAACTTAAATTTAACAAGTTGAACATAAGGAAAGTAGAAGGAAGGAAATAATGAAAATTAGAACAGACAGTAAGGAAATAGAAAAACAAAAATGAGAGACTTCAGTAACACCGAAAGCTTGTTCTTTGAAATGGTGAACAAAATATGTTTAAGATAGGGCCATGGTACATGAGAAGAGGAGCAAAGGGCACTGAAGTAACTGTTAGTAGGTTAGGTGGAAAATCTGGAGAGTGTTGTGTTGCAGAAGGCAAGAGAATGAAGAGTGGGCAGCTGTCAGATGCAACTGTTGGGTTTTTTGACATAGAGGTGACTGGTGACTTTGAGAAGACTAGTCCCAGTGGAATGGTGGAGACAGATCTGGTTGGAGTGGATTGTAGCCAAGATTGAGAAGTGACAACAGTAGTTTACAAACAACCACAAAAGCTTCTTTTGATAACTGTTTATGTGTGGGGAAACGGAGTTGGAAGGGGACATATGGTCATGGGACAGTTCTCGCTTTTAAAATAAGATACAAAAAAGGAACGAAATTAGGTCATTTGTAGAGATATGGATGGACCTAGAATCTGCATAGGGAGTGAAGCAAGTCAGAAAAACAAATACCATATATTAACATATATATGTGGAATTTAGAAAAATGGTACTGATGATCTTATTGGCAAAGCAGAAATAGAGGCATAGACATGGACACCAAGGGGGGAAAGAAGGGGGTGGGATGAATTGGGAGGTGGGGATTGACATATATACACTATTGATACTATGTGCAAAATAGATAACTAATGAGAACCTACTGTATGGCACAGGGAACCTCTACCCAGTGCCCTGCAGTGACCTAAATGGGAAGGAAATCCAGAAAACAGGGGATGTAAGTATATGTATAGCTGATTAACTTTGCTGTACAGTAGAAACTAACACAACAGTGTAAAGCAACTATATTCCAGTAAAAAATTAAAAAAAAATAAAAATTTGCTTACAAATAAAAAAATAACATAAAATGACATACAAGGGTATGATTATATGTTATTGGACAAAGTCCATTTGAGAGGGAGTAATTGATGATTCAGGTGAGCAAGAATAAGTACAGGAACAAAACCTTTGAAAAGGTGAGACTGAATGGGATCCATCTCAGGGGAGATGATTTGGGCTTTTGATAACACCAGAGATATTCGATGAAGGTTGTGGATAGGCTGTAGTTTTGATGTGGGTAAAACACTGAGTGGCTCTATAATTGTTTTTGTGTTATTAATGAACTCTAAAGCAAAACGTTATTTGGCAAGTGGAGATACAAGAGGAGGGAGGAGAAAGCATGAAATGAAAGTTTTAAAGGGTGAAGTGAGTGTTCTCAAAGTATAAAGGATTGTCAGGTGGTGTTGAGTCTTCATTTGGGATTTGTCTCTAACGAGGTTGAGCAGCTGTGAAGCTGGAGCATGATTGGTTTTCACAGTGATGAGGGTTTGCCAAGCAAATGTAAAAGAGGGACTGGGAAGCAGAGGAGTTAAGGAATTTTGTAAAGGGGCAGTTATAGTAAAGGATCATGGCGTATCTTCTGATAAGGAGACACATGAAGATATGACAGGGATGAATGGTGGTGAATGGGGAAGGATCAGTGGATTAGAGGTTTTGAGGTTGAAGAAAGCTTTGAATATTCCAGTGCAAGATTATTTGTGTATTCTGGAGACAAGAGCTAATTGCATCAAATCAGTGCTCTAAATGCTTCCAACATCTCTAAGACAAGATGTAATTAAGGATACATGAAAAGTAAAAAAGTCACAAAGTCATATAGTTTGATTATAGTGTTTATCAGTGCACAATAAGATTTAAGCATTTTCTGGGAAGGTCCATACATTCCATTCTCAAACACATACGTGAAGAGGAAAATTGGGTTAATATTGTCTGAGTTATAATTTAGGTCTGTTCAAATAGTATAGACAGTGGTTATAGACAAATGGTTAAAAAAGTTGGGCTTGGGTGAGTGAAGAGAGTGTGTTAGTGAAGAACAGATCCAGTATTCAGCATTTGGAGTTTGGACAGGCAGCTGATAATTGTGTTCTGTTCACTTCTCAATGTTCTAGATTTCAGAATTTCACTCATAAAAAATTTTTAAAATAAACAAAAATAAGAACCTTTTTGTTTGTCAAGTAAGTGGGGGGAAACTCACCATGAGTTATCAACATAAGTACTTCAAAGCAAGGGCAGCTTAACACCAAATGAGTAGAAGGACACAGCCTCAGAATAAAGAATGGTCCTTTTAAGAGAGAACATTTGGCAATCTTATACTAACAGTGTATATACATTAACATACACACAAAGATGCTGTCCTTAGCCTGCTGAGGACCTGTGTAAACGTCCGTCTACTGGGGAATATTTCAGAGACACCTGCCTTGCTTGCTTGAGAACCTAGGCAGTAACCTAGTTTGTCTCTTGGTGATGTTATCATCAACAAAAACAGTAGCTAAGGTAGAATTTTAGCCATAATAAGTTGAGGAATTTGAAGTTCCACATAGAATCATGTGAGATTTCCACTAAATGGTCAGGACCTTTACAAACTCCCACCTCCCCCAATCCAATTACATTCTGCACAAATCCTCATCCCCCCTCATGCGGCATTTAAGTCGGTAACTTGGCCAGAGTCAGGCAGGAATCTCAGACACAGATCTCTTGGCTGACTGGGACTGTCTTTCATTGCTGTATCTGCAGAATGTGGTTCCTAGCGTAATGCTCAATACATGTCTGAGGTGAACTTAATGAAATTATCCTAACAGCACCTCCTAGCAGTGGAAGAAAAAACCCTTTCAAGCTGTAAATTAATGTAATTCTTGATGTTGGTGAGTAGTAAATAAAACCTGTAAAGACAATGAGGAAAATTATTTAAAGATCTAACACAGAAGCCTGGACTATCAATATTTACCTGAATTAATTACCTGGATAATAATGGCTATCATTTATTGAATGCTTACAAAGTACCTCTCCCTGTGTTGTGTATTATTCATCCATTTACTCAACAAATATTTATCAAGTTCCTACTTGTGTGTGTCGGGCACTGCTTCTAGGTGCCAGGGATATATTTTTACTCTTACAGGGGAGGTCATATGAAAACAAGTAACTTTTAAAATAATAGTTTTACATCGTAGTAAGTGACATGAAGATAATAAAGAAGAGTTAAAGAATGGAGAGAAAGTGGCCAGAGGCTCTTAGACATGGTGGCGAGAGAAGGCCTGCAGTGCAGGTAGGAAGTAGGTCCTATTATCACTCTGTTTCCCAGGTTAAGTAACTCGCCCAAGGTTGCATAGCTATTAAATTGTAATGCCAGGATCCAAGGCAGGCAGCCCACCTGCAGACCCACTTCTTTTAATCACTGTGCTGGGGTCTGTAGAAATCAATAAACAGATCGTGTTCTCAATGGAAGTGTTGTATTTGAACCCAGCCGTTTTTTGCTTTAAAAACTGATAATTCGGACTTCCTGGGTGGCACAGTGGTTAAGAATCTGCCTGCCGACACAGAGGACACGGGTTCGAGCCCTGCTCTGGGAAGATTCCACATGCCACCAAGCAACTAAGCCCGTGCGCCACAACTTTTGAGCCTGTGCTCTAGAGCCCGTGAGCCACAACTATTGAGCCCATGTGCTGCAACTATTGAAGCCCACGTGCCTAGGGCCCAAGCTCCACAACAAGAGAAGCCACTACAATGAGGCACCCGTGCACCACAATGAAGAGTAGCCCCTGCTCTCGCAGCAGCTAGAGAAAGCCTGTGTGCAGCAACGAAGACCCAGTGCAGCCAATAAATAAATAAAATAAATAAATAAATTTATAAAAAACAAAACAAAACAAAAAAAACCTGATAATCCTATTTATCCAGACCAAATGCTCTCCTCCTTCATGTGCTGTCTTCCTTTTGGCCATTTCGCTGTAAATCAGCACTTCTGTTTGAGGATAGCAGTAGAAAAGAGAAGGGTTGCCAAGTTAAAATGGATTACATGCTTATTCATTAAAAACATTAGTTTGGTGAGGCACAAAGTAGAAACTATTGCATTAAATGGCTTTTAAATAGCCTGTGGATTTAATTTCTCTCTGTTCTCTGTGGTGTTCATTTAATACAGATACTTTGGAGTTTTTGTTTTATGATTCTTTGGCTTGTAATTTCTTTTTTGTGGCTGAGAGTTGAGACAACTGTTTAACTGAAGGCTGTGTGTAATCTCATGAGGATTTGAGACCGCACTGGGGAAGCCCAGTCACAGGTCTTACGTTTTTGGATGAGAGCCTGTTGTAGGCCAGGTATCTTGTACGAAGTGTTTTGCTTGGTGAGAGACAAACAAATCAGCACCTTTTCTGCCCAACCCCCCCCCCCCGCCCCCGGAGATGTACAGTTAATTATTTAATTATAGTGCTAATTGCTGGAAAGGTGAAAGACAAGATGTATATGCAAATTGTTTCCTATATATATTTTCCAACTAGGTCCCATGTGGTACAAGATGGGTGAAAGAAGATTTATTGAATTACAACTTAGGTGGGCAGAGAATAACTGTTTAATGTTGGGAAACAGCTGTAGCAGACAGAAAAATAGCACCCTGTGTATATACCTATTAATAATTACTGTATCATATCAAAACTGTTTGTATTAGTTTTTCCCACTAACTTTTAATATTTAGGGCATGTCTTATAATCATCTTCCTTCAGCAATTATAGGTCCTCAATTAATATTTGTTAAACTAAACAATGTGATGTTGAGGTATACAGATTTTGTCTTATTCCTGAAGTGATACTATTTTTTCATCTTTAAGACAGTTTATTCAAATATTAAAGGGGGAATCCTCCAAAATATCCTCTTTCTTTATTCTCATCCTCTTCTTTACAAGATTACCTTTTCTCTTTTTTTCTCTTTCTGTTTTTTTTTGAGGGAGGAAAAGTCTGCTTATATTATAATTTAGGCCAGTACACAGCTACCTATTTTATGAAAAAGGATATAAAATTCCAAGTGTGTACCATTTTGGTTTTATACCTCAGTAAGGCATTGTTTGCTGCAGTTCTTGCATTGAGAATGGAATAATAGATGTGAAAAATGATTAGAATTTAAGGGGGAAATTAAATTCCTATATTTTAGTCACATTCCTCAGATACTTTCCCATTTCTTTCTAACTGAGCATTTAAGCTGTAAAACAGATGGTCAGTTTTCTTAGCAGTGGCCATCACTTGGAGCCAGTGAATGTCTTTGATTAGCTAACAACCGATTTCAGATGGTGCCACAACAGTGAGGTTATTCTGGGAGCCACCAATATCCTGGTGGTAATGTGGAGAGAGTACTACTTCGACACTTGCTTTGGTAAACTGGTCCATAATCTCAATTTGTTGATATTGTCCTCAGGGTGTTGGAGGTATAGAAGGAAATGCTGAAAGATGAAAGTATGCTTTTACTTGCGTTATTGTGTGAAGGTTGGCTACTTGGTGAGACCTTGGTCTTGTGTCTACTGGAAACAGGGGCATTTGGAGCAACAGAGTATACTGGGAGTGGGTGGAGGCAAAGGCCTCCCCAGCCAAAAAGCTCTGGCCGTGGACTCCACCAGAGGAAACTGCGCAGGTCATAGTGGCCAGTGAGCAATACAAATGGGATTTTTCCTTGTCCATATCCTTAAGAACTCTTGTCACATCTTTGATCTCTTCCTCTCTCCATCTTGTTTTTAGCTATTGGCAAGGCTGGACAGCCATAGACCTCGGGCAGCAGCGGAGCCTGCCCTGCAGATGAATGAGAGTTGATAAGGACACATGTTCTCTGTAAGCGCGCACCTCCAAAAGGGGTCCAGAAGCACTGCTTTTGCTGTTTTCAGACACAGTTCATGTTGGGATAGGAGTAGGGTTTGGGAAGGTAACTTAGAATTCTAGTGAAGAGAATAGGCTTTAGAGTAAGTCAGACCTGGCCTTGACGCCTAGGACTGCCATTCTCTTGGTGTGTGGCCACTGGCAGTTTGTTTTGCTTGCTAAGTTTTTGGTTTCTCACCTGTAAAGTGGGTAATGTTATCAGCTTCTCAAGTTTACCCTGAGTATTAAATAAAATCATGTCTAAATAAAGCAGTCATCACAGAACATTGTCAGCATTGAATAAACGATGGCTGCTGTTATTATTGGACTGGTGGTAACATTATTCCTGTCTTCAGGAATTACAAGTAGGTGCCAATGTATTCTGGTCATAGTAGAGTTAGGACAAAATGAAGGAGGAGCAGCCAGATGAGAGAAACACCATTTAAGACATAAATATAAGCTGTTTATTCTTGATTGATCTGTTAATGGGTGGTATCGAGCACACCATTTCATCATAGCTCTAACCTCTAGAATTTTCTAGTTTGGATCTCCATCTATAGACCAAACTAGTTGCACTTGAAACTGTTATTGATTAAGCACATTACTAAGAGCAAACCCTTGCTGGGGTTTATTTTATTTTATTTTATTTTATTTTATTTTATTTTATTTTATTTTATTTTGAAAAAGGAGGTAACGTGACTGGTGTAAATACACTGTGCTCAGTAAATATGGTTTTTAGTTTGATGTTGTTCCACTTGTTTATTTTTGCTTTATTACTGTTGCCTTTGCTTTTGATGTCAGATCATAAAATTGAAGATAAAAACATCAACATGTAGGAGGTATTCAGTTAACATTTGGTGAATAAATTCAGGCAGAATTTACCTTGCTTGTCACTGGCAGAAACTAACTACTCAACAGTCTTTTTACTTTATTTAAATATTTTTGATGACAAGTGATACATTCAAATAGGTGAAAATTTTTACGAGTTCAAAAAAGTATACCTTTTCCTAATCTAGGCCCTCATTATAAGCTTTTTCGCAGAGATATTTTATGCATATATATAAGCAAATATAGACCTCCTCCCACCAACCTTTACACAATTGGCAGCCCTGTGATACTCAGTCTTTCCCTTGATTTTTTAAGAGTATATCTTGGAGATTATTTCATATCACAACATAAAGATCTTCTTTAAAAAAATTGTTTAGTACTCTACTATATGGATATATTTAACCAAGTTTCCTAATGATGGCTATTTAAGTTGTTTGTGACCTTTTTTTATTATAAATATTATGTTGCAGTGAGTAAATCTGTCTTATAAATGTCACTTCACATTTCTCACGTATGGAGTTTATTTGTAGGCTCAGTTCTTCGAGTAGAGTAAGGTTGCTGGCTCATAGAGTAAGTACTTAAGGGCATAATAAATATTTGTGTTTTACCTGAGAGGGAAGGAAGGACAGTTAAGAGAGGCTCTGGTTGTATGGTAAGCCTTTTAACATTAAAGGCTTTTTTAGACCTCTTCAGAAACCTGACTAGATATCTGAAAGCTGGAATTGCTACTGTGGTGTTTCTCCTATTTTAAAACAACTCTTACAAAGACTATATTTTTGATATCAGAAATATTGAAAGATATTTGTTCCATTTTGGTAAATGACAAGAACAGTCCTTACAGTATGTTCCAGTATTGATTATGTGCCAGACACTGTGTTAAATGCTTTGTTTTATGTAATTGTCATTAAAAACCCTTTGAGATATAGGCAGTATGACCATCTTACAGATGAGTAAACTGAGGCTCACAGAAGTAACTTCCCAAAGGTCACAGAGCTGTTAAGTGGTGTAGACACTTTGATCCTAGGTTTTTCTGGTTTCAAAGCTTATCTTCTTAATTACCACATGACTCCTGCTTTCTCCACACTGTATTTACTTATGTTTTGGTACATTCTGCTACTTTTAACTTTTTCTCCATTTGTTTTAGAAGTGTCTCTTATAGGCAGCACATAGGTGAATTTAGGTGTACCCCTCCCCCAGTGTAACAGTCTTTCTTTTGAATGGTTAATTTTAAATAACCCACTTACGCTCCAATAATACGATAGATGTATTTAGTTTTGTTAAATTATTTTATTTGAACCATTTTTAGTGCTTCTTGATGTTTGCACATTCTCAGGCACTTTAGGTACAACAGTAAACAGAATAGACAAATACCTCTGTTCTTATCAGAGTGAGAGAGGGAAGAGAAAGCTAGTATACTAATAAATAAGTAGAGCAAGGGGGAATGTGGTATTAAATAGGTCAGAGTAAACCTCACTGAGATGGTGAGATTTGGGGAAAGATTTGGCTTGCTGAGGGAGTTGGCCAAACAGGTGTCTGAGAGAAGAATGTTCCAGGCAAAGGGAATAGCTAGATCAAAGGTCCTGTTGTACAAGTGGCCAGCCATGCTTGAAGAACAGCTGTGAGCCCACCGTGGCTGGAGCAAGGTGAGTGCAAAAGGGGAGTGGTAGCAAATGAAGTCAGAGAGGTAATAGGGGGCCAGAATTTGTTGGGCCGTTATAAGGGCTTGGATTTTTACTCAGAGTGACGTGTTAGGAGGCTAATGCAAGAATCCAGGTAGCTCAGACTTGAGTGATAGCAGTGGGGATGGTGAGAGTAGCTGGATTCTGGATATATTTTAAGGTAGAACCAATAGGATTTCCGGACAGGTTGAATGTAGGATGAGAGAGAGAGAGAAGGAGGGAGGGTTGGAAGGGTCTGAATTAAGGATGACCCTAGGGTTTGGGGTCTGAGCACCTGGATGGATGGATTTGTCTCCTCTGAGATGGAGGAGGTTGTGTTGGGGCAGGTTTTGCAGGAATTGGGGATGGAGACCAATTTGGGACATGCTGAGCTTGGGATATCAACAGACGTGTCGAAGTGACAGTCTGGAATTTGGGAGAGATGAATGGAGAGAGAAATTTTGGAGTTGTCTGCATATACATGTTATTTAAAGCTATGAGGCTGGATGGGATTACCAAGGGAGTTAGTACAGCGTGGACAGAGAAGACAGGAATACCAAGGTCTGAATTCCTGGAGCCCTTCAGTATTAGGAAGTGGGGGAGAAGGGAGGGAAACAACAAGGTCTGAAAAGGTACGGTCAGGCAGGAGAAATATGTGAAAGCCAAGTAATGAAAGCATTTAAGGGAGGAAGGAGGGATCAACTCGTTCAAGAGATGCTTGTGAGTTGAGTAAGATATTTTTCCTCTGTTCTGGTCACTGGTTTTCATCTTTTTCTTCCCTCCCCTCTTAACGTAATTTTTCTTGTTTGAGAGGTGGTCTAGAATAGTGGTTAAGAACATGACTCCTGGAGCCGCACTCCCTGGGTTTCAATCCCAGCTCTGCTGTTTAATAGACACTGGGAGCCCTATCAGGCTGGCTCCGATGTCCTTTTGACGCAACTTCATTAATAATTGCTAGCTTTCTTGGTTCTGGCCCAAGATGTCCCAGGTTTATCTTGTAAATCTCCTGTCCCCCAGACCTGGAATCAGCTATTTTTCTAATGAGGATGCCATTGTAACTCGGTTGTCTGTGTTTCTAGGCCTTTTTTGTGGCCAGAGTCAGGAAGTAGGCATTTTGTTAAAGTAAAAAAGCATGAGTTCTTCAAGTTTAATATTACATGGTTTTGCTTTGTTTTTATACTGAAGTTTTTAATAACATGAATACATAATTACTTATTTGCTTTCTCTTAATATATATGTACATATACTTATATAAAATATGTAGTCTCCAGATAGTATTACTATTAATCAGACTACTGAATGATATTTAACAATTCTTTGTGTAAAACCATTATTCCACTTAAGGAAATACAGTAAAAAACAGTTCTAAAGTCACTTAAAATCATTTTTTCTCTTTGGTTGTTTTACCAATTTGATATATAGTTAAGTTCATTTGTTTTATTTTGTTTTACATATATTAAGATGACTTTTTACTTTTAGTTTTGATTTTGTTAAATATTTGAAACTTTTACATGGTTTGTACATTGAAGCTGTGTAACGAGGTAAATTCAGTGAAGTCTGACTTCCCTCCCTCTCATTCTCCTTCCCTCCCTCCCCCATAGGTAACCACTTTCGTTAGTTTTCAATTTATCCTAGTGTTCTTTTGCACATACAAGCAAATTTATTATATATATATATGCTGTATAGTATATATATATATATATATATGTTGTATATATACGTTATAGAGAAGGTCTAGATAAACTGTTTTTGTTTGTTTTTTTCCTTTCCTGTTTCCTAGAGTGATTCTTCATGATTTCTTCATGGTTCCCCCCTTCTCCACTGTCCAGTGTCTAAGTATAATTACAGTGTGGGCATCTTTTACTTATAGTTTATCCTTTGAATGGGCAATTTTATCTAGACTTGCTGTTTGCTCAAGAACAATGTAGGTGGATTCTCCTTGACTTATCTCCCCATTTAATGGAAGTAGAACTTGAGCTGATGGCTGGGTTTAAGTACACACGGGTTCATAGCCTCTTTGCAGTTCTTAGCAGCTTGAGGAAAGTGGTGAGTGGTGAGGGGATTGAGATTGTGCTGGAGGTTGAGGCAGACGGGATCAGGCAACCCCATGTAAGGTGTATTTTCTTAGAACAGTTTCACTGAATTTTAAGAGTTTTAGTGTTACATCTAGCCCATAGGGAATACTCCTTTAATTTTGATCTTTCTTTCCAGAACGAGTAGATTTACAGTTGGGAAGTTGAGTTGGAGAAAATTAAGATGATCCCTACCACATGGTTCTTTTCAGGTATCAACTAGCCCACCTGGCATGTATCCTGTGGTCTGCCTAAGCATCTGGTCATCAACCCTCCTAGGTGGGGGTTGTTAGTAAGGCCGCTCCGAAACTATTCACTTACCATTTTTTATTTAATTTGAAGTTTGAGGAATGGGGTTGTGACTACATTATTATTATACTATAACTTGTTTCTTTCCTACTTTATTAATGTTCGTGGGTTACACAGAAGGAGTTATACAAATGTGCTGTCACCTACCATTTGCCCCCCAAAGCTCTACTTCACCTTTTAATTTTTAAAAACGTCTCCAACTATATTTACAGTTTATTACACCTGAGTTGGAATCCCAATAATGCAACTTATTATGGGATTGAATTTGGGTAAATTATTCAACCAGTTAACATATGGTACATAGTGGACATTCAGTAAATGCTGGTTCCCTTGTTCCTTGCCCATTCTCTTAGATAAACTTTAAAAAATCATTTGTTTCATTGTATCGAAGAGTTAATAAATGTACCTGTGTAATAGAACAACATTCCAGATATTTAAAAAGACACAGAAAAAGAAAGTGTTCCCTCTATTCCTGTTTCCCAATACCCTAATTCCTCTCCCAGCTGAGAACTACGTACACTTAGGTCTCTTGTATAATCTCCTGGGGATATTCTCTGCTCATCAAAGCATGGGGTTAGTTGTACACAGGCACACACACACTTACAAAAAGCATACCTACCGTACATACATGACCAGTTCTCTACTGATGAACATTGATGCTATTCTTATCTTTTGCTATTACAGAAAGTACTGCAATATATTTCTTTGTATGCATTGATCTTTTTGACTCATTTCTGATTATGTCTGTAGAATAAATTACTAGGAGCAAAATTTCTAGTCTAATAATTGTAGAAACTTCTTTGATAGATGTTACCAAACTTCTTTATATAGAATTTATATTAGTTTTCACTCTGATCTATGCTATATGAGTGTGTCTATTTCTACTATAGTTTTAGCAGCTAATGCTGTAAAGCTCTAATCTTTGCTAATTTGATAAATGAAAAATAGTATTTCATTGTAGCTTAACAAATTTGATTTGACTTGTTATGATTGACTGTCATGGGAAAAATACATTTGGAAGTGATGTGTTTACCCTTTTCTGTGAACTATTTGTACCTATCCTTTGCTTATTCTCATTTTCTCATTGTGTGTGTGTGTGTTTTTAACAATTTGCCGAAGGTTTTAGTATTAAAAAAATGAACCATTTGCCTGCCACATGTTACAAGTATTTTTTATCGATTTATTATTTCTCCTTTTACTTTGATTTAAGGAGAGGGTTTTTTTTTTTTAATTTTAGATTAATTTAATTTTGGCTTATAACATTATATGTTTCATGTGTACAGTGTTATATATCTACTTCTGTATACTGTACATGTGCTCACCACCAAAAATTTAGTTTCCATCTATCACAATACAGTTTATCCCTTTTACCCACTTTGCCCCCCTCCTCCCCATTCTTCCCCTCTTGTAACTACTACTCTGTTCTCTGTATCTGTGTGTTTGGTTGTGTTTACTTATTTTTTATATTCACTTATTTTGTTTATGTTTTATATTTCACATATGAGTGAAATCATACTGTATTTGTCTTTTCTCTGATTTACTTCACTTAGCATGGTACTCTCAGGGTTCATCCATGTTGTTGCAAATGGCAAGATTTCGTTCTTTTTTATTGCTGAATACTATCCCCATGTGTATATGTGTACCACAGTTTCTTTATCCATTCATCTACTGGTGGACACTTAGGGTATTTCCATGTCTTGGCTATTATAAATTATCCTGCTCTAAACATGGGAGTGCAGATATCTTTTTGAGTTGTTTTTGTTTCCATTGGATATATTCCCAGAAGTGGAATTGCTGGATCATATAGTAGTACTGTTTTTAATTTTTTGAGGACCTCCATATGTTTTCCATAGTAGCTACATCAATTTACATTCCCACCAACAATGCACGAGGGTTCCTTTTTGTCCACGTCTTCACTAACACTTGTTATGTCTTGCCTTTTTGATAACAGCCATTCTAACAGACGTGAGGTGATAGCTCATTGTGTTGATTAGCATTTTCCTAATAGTTAGTGGTGTTGAACATCTTTTCAAGTGCCTGTTGGCAATCTGTCTATCTTCTTTGGAAAATTGTTCAGCTCCTCTGCCCATTTTTTATTGGGTTGTTTGTTTATTGTTATTGTTGTTGAGTTATATGAGTTCTTTGTATATTAACCCCTTATCGGATATATTGTTTGCAAATGTCTTCTCCCACTCATTAGGTTGTCTTTTTGTTTTGTTGGTGATTTCCTTTGCTGTGCAGAAGCTTTTAGTTTGATGTAGTCCTCATTTATTTTTGCTTTTGTTTTCTTTGCCTGAGGAGACATATCTAAAAAGATGTTGCTAAGGCCAGTGTCAAAGTACATATTGCCTGTGTTTTCTTCTAGGAGTATTATGGTTTCAAGTCTTACATTCAAGTCTTTAATCCATTTAGAATTGATTTTTGTGTATGGAGTATGATAGCAGCCTAGTTTCTGTGTTTTTTAAATTTTGTTGTTGTTGTTGTTTTTGTATGTGGCTGTCCAGTTTTCCCAGCACCATTAATTGAAGAGACTGTCCTTTATCTGTTAACATGTTCTTTGTTCCTTGGTCATAAATTAATTATCCATATATGTGTAGGTTTATTTCTGGGCTTTATTCTGCTACACTGAGCTATGTATCTGTTTTTCTGCCAGTACCAAGCTGTTTTGATTACTATGGCTTTATAATACAGTTTGAAATCAGAGTGGGATACCTCCAACTTTGTTCATTTTCCTTAGGCTTGCTTTGGCTATTTGGAGTCTTCTGTGGTTCCAAATAAATTTTAGAATATTTTGTACTAGTTCTGTGAAAAATGTTTTTGAGATTTTGATAGGGATTGCATTGAATCTGTAGATTGCTTTAGGTAGTATGGGCATTTTAACAATATTAATTCTTCTAGTACATGAACACAGAATATCTTTTAAGGAGACTTTTTAAAAACTTTACTGTGTTTTTAAAAGTTTTATGATGTCAAATTTAACAAATTTTTGTGGCTTCTATTGTGTGTCGTACTTAGGAAGGCATTTGCCATGCTGAGATCATAAAAACAGTTGCTAGCTTGTCATTTTTTTTTTTAGTGCTCACTTTTGCAGCTTCTTTGTCTTTTTTTGGTTTGGTTTGATTTTGGGTGTTTTGTTGTTGTTTGTTTGTTTTCTTGGGGATTGTTTGTTTATATTTACATCCTTAATCCATTGGGATTTTATTTCAGTGTAAGGAGTAATGCATCACTCCTGGACTTCCAACTTTTTTTCTAGTTGATACAGTACCACTTGTTGAGCAATCTATTATTTTTGCTCATATAAAAATGCTGACATTGACATCTCACTAATTCTCCTTTGAATTTATTCCTTAGACAAACTTTTGTCAATTTTTTTTCACTTTTATTTTGTCACTCATGGGTCACCATTTAATTGTAATGATTTTTTGGTTATCAGTAAGTCGTGATTCTAAAAAATTCAACCTTCTGGTACAAATCCAGGAGTAAGTGGGAAAATGTTTCTTTGCGCCCTATTCTATTTCCAACTGAATTATTGTTTATTGACGTTAAAATAAAGAAAAATTAGCTGCAATGATTTAGAAAGTGTATGACCTACACATCTATCTGAAAAAAATTCACAAACTGGAAAAAGTGAACCTAAGGAAAAGAAATGCAGGGATGTAAGAAACTACTATGAAAAATGTAACCAGTGAAAATTACAGATAATTAAAAATAATCTCTAATAATGTGGTTATGAAGTTTAATGCAGTTCTTTAAAGCATTAAAAAAATAGAACAGGCACATGTTAAACCAATCTGAAAATATGCAGAACAGTTCTTGGTGATTCTAACAAAAACATTCTGTACTGGTAGCATCTGGTAATTGTCCTTTCAGTTATCATCAGCCTAATTGCCTGGATTTCTGACTACAGGTACTTGGCCATCTAGTGGCTTTCTTAGATAGTCTTGCTGTAGTACACTCTGATCTCATTGGGCCCTCCATTATATTGGCCTCTACTCCCTATCCATCAGTCTTTTTTGGTCTTCTTTTCCTTCATTGTTGAGCTTAGATTTTATGATCCATCATCTCAATAACTTGTCAATAACCTAACTTGCCTTGCTGCTTTCTCTTTGGTGATACCTGTTTGACAAACTCCAGGCCGGGACGAACTCATTTATCTGCTTCCTCAGTAATCTGTCTGTGGGAATTTGAGTATTGTTGGGAAAAAAATGACATAACTGGACAGATTAGAGCCATAATGAATTCATGGTCACTGATCTCAACTAGTCTGTCAGTACTGCTCCGCAGCCCTACCAGATTTCTTTGGTTAACTTGTTTTTCCTTTTTATAAATAGATTTCAAATCTTTTTTACTCTCCACAAACCTCTATGGCCTCTCTTCACCCTTAGCAGGTGACCTTACCTTCAACCACCCAGAGAGAGTAAGCATCATTAGATAGGAACTCACTCCTTCCTACCATTAAATGTATGCACCTTTCTACATCTAGATCTAATTTCCCTTCCTTTCTACTTGTTATAGAAGAGATGTCTTTCTTCCTGCATAAGGGCAGTCTCTCCATCTGTGCCCTGAAACTTCTTACTGTCCACCTTCCCAGGAACTTCACTTATCTTTTCCCTCTCCTGTCTTGTCAGCATCTCACTCTGCACTGGATCCTTCCCTTGGGTTTTAAACATGCTCTGGTCTCCATCTTAAAACAAGCAAATGAACAATAACCTCCTTCAATTCCACACCCCTGTTTCTTCCCCAGCTGTCACACTCCTGCCTCTAATTCACAGTGAGACTTCTCAGGTTTGTTATTTGCCCTAGCAGCCTCCATTTCCTCACATTCCACTTTTCCCCGGCCCATTGCAACTTGACTTTTACTCCTAAATTAAAAAAAAAAAAATAACCACCAGTAGAATAGGCACAGGAGGTGGAGATTCCAAATCACTGGAGGAGAAAAAAAGAAACAAAGAAAATTCACTGACTATAGGGAAAAATAAAGAAAAAACAAAGTAAAAACAAAACAAAATGCAGAAAGAAGTCCAAATATGTTCATTATAACAGGTTAAACTCTATATGGCGTTATCTATCTAGCATTTTAGAAAAGGCAATAGTATCAGAAAGCAGATCAATGAAAGGAGAGCACTGATAGCAAAGGGGCACAGGGAACTTTTTGGCGTGATGAAATTTTTTTGCATTTTTTTTCATGTTTTTGTTTGTTTGTTTGTTTTGTTTTGTTTTTCTGACTACATTGGATCTTCATTGCTGTGCACGGGCTTTCTCCAGTTGTGAGCGGGGGCTACTCATTGCAGTGCGTGGGTTTCTCATTCTGGTGGCTTCTCTTCTTGCACAGCACAGGCTCTAGGCACACAGGCTTCAGTAGTTGCAGCATGAGAAGTCAGTAGTTGTGGCACATGGGCTTAGTTGCTCCGAGGCATGTGGAATCTTCCCAGACCAGGGACGGAACCCGTGTCCCCTGCATTGGCAGGTGGGTTCTTAACCACTACGCCACCAGGGAAGTCTCTTTTCATGTTAATTGATGTTGTGTTTCATACTTTATATGTTTGTCACAACTCATATACTTAAATTTGGTGAATTTCATTGTGTTATTTATTCCACAATGAAACTAACAGAAAGAAAGTTTAATAGAAGCATCATAATATACTACTTGGTTTCCAGTGAATAAATATTTACAAGTCATAATCATGTAAACACAATACTTTTTAAATGAAAATTTAATCATATTTACGTTACGTTAGGAAGATGGGGGTGGGGAGGCAAAAAGATCTTAATCCTATTTGACGGTGGTAGGAAATTGAGAGAATGTCTAAGACTGATGAATTAAGAATTAGCAATGAAAGCATTTTGTTTAGAAACATTTAAGCCAATTTTAGAAGAAAAAGCAAAAGGAAAAAGCTCTGGTGAGCAGGCTTGGCATCTTAAAGGGTGGTACAGGGGACTGATATTTTTTGTTAGTAGCCTTTTAGAGTTAGTTGACATTTTTGCCCATGTGCATGTATCATTTTAGTAAAAATTCATTTTAAAATTTAGGATAATACTTTGCTAGAAATAACCATAGAAAGACCAAAAATGGGTGTGGAACCCAGCTTAGGCAAGGAGGGAAATAGAAGCAGATATGATGTGTGGCTTTCCCTGGGAGGTAATGTCTAAGCTGACTATGAAAGGTGAGTTAAGAGTTCACCCAATGATTCTTTCAGAATGTAATTATTATTAAGGATGTTTCCTCTCTTGTGACTTTGTTGAACTCAAGTAGGACTTCCGAAAGATATTTTATTAATTTACTTGCATTTTCTAGGTTTATATTCAGGTCAGCAGTGAAAAGGTGATACAAATAAATCTTTCCACTGCTTTTTTTTTTTCATGAAGAGCATTGCTGGTGTATCCAGCACTACTGTAATGTTCTTGTCTTCTTTGTGTTTTTATGGCTTATTGCTCAGAGCTACTCCATGTTTTTCAAATTGAAGTGATATGTTGTAATATTTTTCTTCTCTAGAGTTAACTTTGCCTTCTTAGGTCATATACCTAAATAACTGTAATGATAATTCTTTACTGTGTCGTTGAGTGATATTGGTGAAGATTTTCTTTAGGTTTCTTGGATCTCTGTAGAGTACAGGCAGACCCCAGAGATGTTGCAGGTTCGGTTCCAGACCACTGCAGTAAAGCAAGCATGGCAATAAAGTGAGTCACATGAAGATTTTGGTTTCCCAGTGTATAGAAAGTTATGTTTACACTGCACTGGAGTCTGTTAAGCAGCAATGGCATTATGTCTTAAAAAAAAAATACCTTATTTAAAAAGTACATTATTGCTGAAATATGCTAACCCTCATCTGAATCTTCAGTGAGTCGTAATTTTCTTGAGGCAGTAAATCAAAGATAGCTGTCACAGGTCACTATAAGCAATATGATAATAATGAAAAAGTTTGAAATGTTTCTAGAACTACCAAAGTCTGACGTAGAGACACGATATGAGCAATTACTGTTGGAAAAAATGGTGCCAGTAGACTTGCTCAATGCAAGACTGCCGCAAACCTTAAATTTAAAAAAAAATGCAGTATCTGCAAAGCATGGTAAAGCAGAGCACAGTAAAACAGGGTGGCCTGTAAACTATATTGGCCACATTTCTTCATTAGTATCATACTTTTTAGGTATTAAAATCAAACCCAGTTCTGGTTCCTAAAAACATCAGATCAAAGACCACTTAAAATATGAAAGTTTGTAAAATTATGCAGTTACTCGTTATGAACAGGCAGGATTACCGCACTGTGCAACTTTGCCCCTTTGATTCACTCAGTGCATAGCTTGGTAGCTGTTGGAAGGTTTTGGTGGTAATTTATTTTAAAAAACTTTTCTGTCTTCTTTGTTGGACTTCATTTTTTGTGGTTTCTCTTTCTAGAATTGATACATGACTATCTTGTCAGATGTATTGGCAGCTTATTGCAATAAGCTTTTATAAGATAAAATTGATTTTTTAAATTTGTAATTTAGGTGGGACACATAAGAAAAGATAACATATTTAGTGGGTCTATTCATGGAACACCGACTATTTGAATGATAAAGAAACGTAAAAGATACAGTGCTTGGTGACTTTGAAGCTCACAGTTTAGTAGGAGATAGTTTCCAAAGAAAAGGCAATTGTATTTTTTAAAATTAATTAATTAATTAATTTATTGGCTGTGTTGGGTCTTCATTGCTGCACATGAGCTTTCTCTAGTTGTGGTGAGCGGGGACTACTCTGTTGTGGTGCACTGGCTTCTCGTTGCTGTGGCCTCTTGTTGTGGAGCACGGGCTCTAGGTGCATGGGCTTCAGTAGTTACGGCACATGGGCTCAATAGTTGTGGCTCACAGGCTCTAGAGCGCAGGCTCAATAGTTGTGGCGCATGGGCTTAGTTGCTCCACGGCACATGGGATCTTCCTGGGACAGGGCTTGAACGTTTGTCCCCTGCATTGGCAGGCGGATTCTCAACCACTGCGCTACCTAGGAAGCCCAAGGCAATTGTATTTTAAAGTATTAATTGTTATATAAAAGAATATACAGTCACATCTCTTTTATTGCACTTCGCTTTATTGTGCTTCACAGATAATGCTTTTTTTTTTTTAAACAAATTGAAGGTTTGTAGCAACTCTGAGTCAAGCAAGGCTAATGGCATCATTTATCCAACAGCATCCATTCACATACTGTCTCTGTGTCATATTTTGATAATTCTTGAAATATTTCAAACCCTCCACTAGCAAAAAGATTACGACTTGCTGAAGGCTCAGGGGACACTGACTCGCTTCATTGCAATATTCTCAATTGAACTTGTAAAATCTCCAAGGTATGCCTATCAAGTACTGTAGGAACACAAATGAAGAGAATGCACAAGGCTTCCATTTTCAATAACTATTCTTTTTTTGCTGTGTAACTTTTTGACATTCATAAAGCTTCTATTTTCACTGAAGTAACTCGCCATTGTGCTATTTAAAAAGAAATTTTACCTTGAAATACTGAAATTGGGGAAGAAGGGAGACATCATATGGTAACATAATAAAGGAAGCATACCATTTGAGAGAATTTTTCTGACAACTAAATTCATTTATTGCCTGGTTCCTTATGAAATAGGCATTAATCATTATTAATGACATCTTCAGTCATGCTTTTGTACTACATGTAGCTGTTCTTTAAGTTGTTCTTTGACAACCCAAAGTTGTCAGTATCTGCGTGCAGTTTTCCAGTAAGGTAATTTGATATGTAGAGCTTAAAGATCTGGAGAAGGGTTCCTGGAGTCTGTGAATTGTGTGCTTCAAGAAATCTGTATCCTACCTTAAATGAATAGTGTGTTCTGATCTTCCTTACCCTTACTGTTTTTTGAGTAAAGTTCTTTAAACTTTACTCAAGAGAGTGTTGTTAAAATCTCCAGTCGTAGTTGTGAACTTGTGTATTTTTTCCCTTTTCTGTTAGTTTTTGTTTACTGAAACTCAGCTCTTAGACACATACATATTTAGGATTGTTATGTCTTCCTCGTGAGTTAACCCTTGTGTCATTATGAAGTGTTTATCTTTATTTTTTTAATAAGAACTTTTATTGAGATATAATTGACATACAATAAACTGCATGTATTTAAAGTGTACAATTTGATTTTTTTTTCTTATTAGTAATGTATATATGGCAATCCCAATCTCCCAATTCATCTCACCCCAACCCCCCCACCCCACGTATCTTTATTTTGTTAGTGCTCCTTGTATTGAAGTCTATTTTGTCTTATATTATTATAGCTTCTCTAGCTCTCTTTTGTTAACCATTTGCATTAGTATGTCTTTTTCCATAATTTTACTTTCAGTCTATCTGTATGTCCATATTGAAAGTACATCTTTTAATTTAAAATTCATTTAATCCCTTCTTTGAAGTTTTTATTTACACTAAACATAATTATTGATGTTTGCTAAGTCTTTAATTTTGCTCTTTTGCTTTTCTTTTTGTCCCATCTGTTTTTTATCATTGGTGGTGTTTCTCTCTTCTTTCTTTCTTTCTTGTCTGCTTTTGAGTTAATCAGATATTTTTTTAGTATTCCATTTTAATTCCTCTGTTGACTTACCTATGCCTTTGTATCTTTTTCAGTGCAATTTTCCCCAAGTGGTTGCTCTAGAGATTACGGAATGAACCCACACATTACTGCAGTCTATGTAGGGTAATATTGTACCAGTTCACATAAAATGTAAGAATCTTTTAATTCCCCTGAGCTTTGTGCTTTTGTTTTCACATATATTACATCTGCTTATGTTATAAACTCTACAATATGGTTACACTTTTTTGCTTTATATAGTTGTATTTCTTTTAAGAAATTAAGAGATGAAAAATATGTACTGTTTTATATTCACCCACATATTTATCATTTCCAGAGCTCTTTTTCCCTTTCTGTAGATTCAGGTTAACATCTGTGGTCACTTCCTTTTAGCTGCAAAAATTATCCTTAGCATTTCGTATAGCATGTGTCTCTGGCAACAAATTCTTTCAGTTGTTCATCTAAAAATGTCTTTATTTTGTCTTCATTTTTTGTTTGTTTTATTACATTTTTATTGAAGTATAGTTGGTTTACAATAGTTGTCTTCTTTTTTTAAAGAATATTTTCACTGGGTAAAGGATTTGGGGTTGCATTTGTTTTTCTGCAGCACATCAAAAATCTTCCATTGTCACCTGACCGCCATTGTTTCAAATAAGAAGTGAACTACCATTTGTATTGTCATTCCTTTGTATTGTGATGTTTTTCCCTGTTTCCTTTTTTTTTAAATTTTATTTTATTATTTATTTATTTATTTTGGTTGCATCAGGTCTTTGTTGCTGCGTGCAGGCTTTCTCTAGTTGCGGCAAGTGGGGGCTACTCTTTGTTGTGGTGCATGGGCTTCTCATTGCGATGGCTTCTCTTGTTGCAGTGCATGGGCCCTAGATGTGGGCTTCAGTAGTTGTGGCATGCGGGCTCAATAGTTGTGTCTCATGGGCTCTAGGGCACAGGCTTAGTAGTTGTGGCACATGGGCTTAGTTGCTCTGTGGCATGTGGGATCTTCCCAGACCAGGGCTTGAACCCATGTCTCCTGCATTGGCAGGTGGATTCTTCACCACTATGCCACTAAGGAAGCCCTCCCTGATTCCTTTAAAGATTTTTTTTCACCCTCTATACATGGTTTTTAGCAGTTTGACTGTGATGTACATACTTTTGGTTTTCTTTGAATTTATCTGGCTTGGAGTTCATAGTTTGGGGGAATTATATGACCATTATTACATCAAGTAAAATTTTCTCCCTCGTTTCCTTCTTATTCTTTCTCTGGTACCCCATTTACACATGTTAGTATTGATCCACAGATCATAGGGTCTCTCTTCATTTTTGTTTCATCTTCTCAGTTCTTCAGATTGTCTAATTTTTATTCATCTGTCTTCAAGTTCATTGACCCAATAAATTGTTCTTTTTAGGTATTGTACTATTCAGTTATGGAATTTCCATTTGATTCTTTACTATAGTTTCCATTTCTCTGCTGATACTTCACATCTATTTTCTCTAATCAAATTTTCCTTTACTTTTAGAAACATATTTATCATAACTGCCTTAACATTGTTGCCTGTTGAGTCCAACTTCTAGAATACCTTGGTGTCTATTTCTGTCGACTGCTGTTTCTCTTGACAGACTCATACTTTTGTTCCATCATGTATCTAGTGAGTTTTGATTATATAGTGGACATTGTTGATAATACTATACAGAGACTCTGGATTTAGTTATCTTCCTCTGAAAATTGTTGATTTGGCAGGAAGTTAATTTGGCTTGACTCAGACTTCAAATTTAGCCTTCTCTAATTCATATATATGGAATCTAAAAAAATGGTACTGATGAACCCAGTGGCAGGGCAAGAATAAAGATGCAGATGTAAAGAACGGACTTGAGGACACGGGGTTGGGGGGTGCAAAGGGGAAGTTGGGACGAAGTGAGAGAGTAGCATTGACATATATACACTACCAAGTGTAAAATAGATAGCTAGTGGGAAGTTGCTGCATAACATAGGGAGAGAAACTTGATGATGGGCGATGACTTGGAGGGCCTGGATGGGGAGGGTGGGAGAGAGTCGCAGGAGGGAGGGGATATGGGGATATATGTATAAGTACAGCTGGTTCACTTTGGTGTACCTCAAAGGCTGGCACAACAGTGTAAAGCAATTATATTCCAATAAAGAGCTTTAAAAAAAAAATTTAGCCTTCCCTATGTTGGTCAGCAGCCAAATCTTTATTTCCTTAACCTTATAGCTGTCTCCTTCTGACGTGTTCCTTGGAGTTTCTCTTGCTTACATTTGGTTTAGGGCTCAGCAAAGGACCTGTAGTTTATACAGGGATTGCAGAGTTTTGTTCTTTGTGACTTTATTTTTGCCAGAGTTTCCTTTTTCACTCTCCAATTTTTTTTTTAGCCCCCAGCTCCATCCTCTGACTCCTTTAGCCAGTAGGACTATTGCTTTGTGCTTGAATTTCAGTCACCAGGAGTTAGGTGGACCAGAGTTTGCCCCCCAGGTAGAAACTGTAAAACTAAAAATTTCATCCAGTTTGGTTCCCTTTTTACAAAGATCAATCTCCCTCCAGTTTTTGCCTGCTTTTTGTGGCTCTCTGGAGCCACCAAACAATTATTTTTAATATTTTGTCTAGAGATTGTATTTTTATCTGCTGATAGATTAGTCAGATACAAACTATTCATCCATTATTGGATGCATACCTTCCCTACTTAAAAAAAAAAAAAAAAACAACTGAGAAATAGGAATTTGGTTATTGTTTCTAAATTGCCATGGCCTGTAATGGTGCTAATATCAGCTGACCAAAGAGTAGCTGTGGTGTGCAAAGCAGCATGTTCTGGAGTCCTGGGATGTGAGCTGTGGCATCCCTAACTTCAGGTCTCATACGTGATATGACTTCTCAGGACCATTTGAATATTCAGTCACCCAGCAGATTCAGTGACTGTTATAAAAGATTGTGATTTATTTTGATATTAGAGTAAGCTTTAATAAATTGATATGGTTTTATAAAAATAAAACCGTGATACTAACCACAGCTGAGAGTAATGAGCTATATCTATTCACTGTTCAATAACTTGGAGAGAGTTTGTTTTCTTTCTCTTTTTAGTACCCCCCTCAGTCAGTATCACCTTTTCAAGTGTGGCCAGAGAACATTGAGAAAGGAGAAAATCCAAATCCATTTTGAAAATTAATAGCCTTTCTCATCCTCTGGTACATGTTTGCTCCTTCTTCATGGTTAAAGAATAGGTACCCTCAACTTAAAAAATGTTCAAGGCATCAAGATCAGTAGGTTTTGGGGGAGAGTGTTTGTGTGTACGCATACACATGGGAAGAGACAGCATATAAATGTAATTTTATTTTTCAACTTAGATGTTTCAAAGGGAAAGGTAAACCAGAGCTCTGTGATTCCTAGATTCAAGTCAGTTCATTCAGGCCTCTTCTCAAATGTCACCTCATCTGAGACCACCTATGATCACCCTTACTTTCCAGTTCCTTACCTCCCTGATTTCTCTTTTTATACCACGAACCACTAGCTGGCATTTTATCTCTTCATTGGTTTGCATACTTACTACCCTTCCCTCTTCCTTTTACCTCCCTCTGCTAAAATGTAAACTTTATGAGGACAGGGACTTTTTATATTTAGATTTCTTTCGATTCTCTGGCATGTAGGATAGTGTCTTGCATATAGTAGGTCTAAGTAAAATTTTGTTGATTGAATGAGTGAGTAAACGAATCACTGAATAATGAGATGGGAGACAGAGTTCAAAAAATAAGATGAAGTGAGAGGCTTTGGAGTTACTTTGATGACTTTCTGTTAACTCAAGATTTCCGAAGTCCATTGTGAGTGCCTTGTGGGAGAGGGCTTGCTTCCTGTTGCTAATTCTGTGTCTGGGGAGATGTAGTACTTGTGCTTTTTAATATCTGATTTGACAATAATTGATGGATAGTGAAAATAATAAAAAGAAATAAACCTTATCCAAGCAGGTGAGGCAACATGTGGAAGAACATCTTCCTTGCCTAGGAAAATACCTAAGTGTAATACATCCTTGTGGGAGGATCTGAGTGTAGCAATTAAAATTGGGACCTAATTTCAAGGTATATATACCTATAGCATGAATGCAGTGAGCAAATTGTAGAAGTTTAGATGCTGATTGACTTCTAAGAAGCCTGTTTTTCTTCGATTTTATAAGCAGCATTCAATTGCCCTGAATTTTATAGTCCCCAGGCTACTTTCTGGTTTTAACAACAAAGTCAGAAAAGTTTAGTCAATTAAAAAGTTGTAGCCAAAATAAAAAGTTTTCCTTTCACTTGCACTTAGAGCATAAACCATCCCAGTTTTTAAGAAATGGGATAACCATCTCCATTTCCTCCGAATTCCAGCTGTTTGGCTAACTCTACCTATTATGTAGTTTAAGTAAAATGAATGCCAGTTTTCTTTTTGATATGTTACTGGTGTGGCCAATATAATTCCTGGGAGTTGGTAACTTTCTAGATGACTATTATACTAGCAGTGTTAGGAATACCATAAAATATATTTAATAGGTTTTTGGGGGTTTTTTGGTTTTTGAAATTTTTTATCCAGAGAAAAGCACACGGAGATCTAAGTTCCATAAAGATCACAACCCACCCCAACATACACACATACGCACTTTAATCGATGTTTGGGCAGAACCTGGCATTAACACTAGAAGGGTCAGAGTCTAATGGTACGTAACCTCTCTGAGCCACTGTTTTCCCTCTCTGTAAAACAGGTCATCATGGTATGCTTGACAGAACTGCTATGAAAATTAAAAGAGGTAATGCATGTAAAGCATCTAATACAGCTCCTAGCACACACTAACCCTTCAGTAATTGATAGCTTTTATTACCATTTTCCCTCTGGGTAACTAAGATATTACCATTCTCATTTAGCAAAAAAAGTGACAGCAGAAATTTTAATCACAGCCATATTTTCTTTTGATTTAAAAAGTTATTTGCTTCAGGCAAAAGAGAAGAACTACCTAGGATAAAGTTAGGTTGTGAGATAAGAGACGTGGCTTACGTTAATGTATTCTTTCTTTATCATTTATTTGTTATTTGACTTATTCATACATTTGTTTGTTCATTTATTACCTATTAGTTAGCCAAGCTGCGCCTTCTCTTGCCTTTTAAACCTGACTCTGTATGGTCAATGTACAGGGCTTTATATCCGTAACTTAAACAGTTTGAATTCCCGGAGCATTCAGTTGGACAACTGGCTTTTCTAACATGTAGGCCTTTGAAAAAGATATCCCATTTAATGTACCATTTTTATAGGTACTTTTTCTTCTTTGAATTTACAAAGTATGATCTCACCTTGGGATTTTTCTATTTATTCATTTCACTGCCCAGAATGCTCTTCCCCTGTTTATCTAGATCCTTGTCATCTTTTAGGTCCAACTCAAGCATCATTTATTCCATCCATTCTGTCTAAAGTTGCACCCACCCCAACTCCCTCCCTAGTCACTCTCGTCACATCACCTCAGTTTACTTCCTTTTTACCCCATATTACCAAGTATAGTTCTTTTATTTTGGCTATTTGCATAGTCTTGTCTTCTTTAACTGGAATACAGGTTTCATCCTTCAAGATATTTTCAAGCTACCAGTAGACTTCAAAAAATTCCTTTTTTTTTTTTTTTTTGGACTTAGCCTCAGTTGATTTCTGTTGCTTACAGACAAGAAACCTGACTGATAAGGCAGCTGGTACCAGAAGTGGTTGCAGGCAACAGGCACTCAGGGAAATGGCAGAAATTTGGGATTGGTTTCCTGGTGTAGGAGAAGGGTTATTTTTGTTTCTTTCTTTGTTAGTGTAGTTTTAATTAACAGACACTTGCATGGTTCTTATTTTGTACTATTCTAAGCACCTTTACGGAAATTATTTTATCTAATCCTCAGAACAACTATGAGGTAGGCTTTATTATTAGTTCCCTTTTATAGATAAGGAAACAGCACATAGAGGTTAAACAACTTGCCCAAGGATGCATAGCTAGTGAGTAGAAAAATTTCATTTCGGTTGCTATTGAAAGCAGGGACAATTCTGTTATTATTCAGGAACTGAAGTCTGATAGTCCATGGGATGCAGCCTTGAAGAACTAATGAAACTATTACCCATAATTACTTTGAATATGCTATGTACTCAGGGCCAGCTTTAGGGTCATGTTGCCACTGCTGCAGAAAAATGAAGGAATTCAGTGTCTACTGGATTGAATAGACAATTTGAAAGAAAATAAGATCTGAATTTGTATTTTCAGCTAAAGATGGGGGACTAAAACTTACAGATGTTATATAATTAACCTCACATAATTTCTTCTCTCTGTCAGCCTTAGGGCTGAGATAGTTCTTAATTAAACTCACAAAGAATTCAGCCCGTGCTGTATTAAACGTTTTTCCCAGGTTTCCTATTTGAAAGTTAATCTGTTGATCAGGATGGAGTAAGATCAGTTATCCCCAATTATTCTTCAGAAAGTTTCTTCAAGGAAAGATTCTGCTCCTGAGTGGTGCTGTGGCAATCCTAAGGAAAGATGAGGGTTTGAGGGGAGGAATATTTGTTTGGGTGGGTGTTTTATAATTAGAACTATATAATACAAAACATGTGCTATATATTTTATGTTAATTTCTAATTTAAGACTCATATAAATGCATTCTGTGTAAGTTGAATGGGTTGTAAAATGGTCATACTTCATGTTGAAAGTTAGGAGAGCTTATTTTTTAAAAGAATTTTGGAGACTATACTACCCTTTCCGATTCTTGGGGTGGGGTAAGAAGGAATAGTATTTTTGTAAGAGTCCTCTGTCCCCTCCTCTGCTCTCCCAAGTTATAGACACAGCCATACCCATATTTTTCCTAGAATCTCCTACTCTGTTGGTAGGATTAGCCAGAAACAGTTTAGTCCTACATTCCAAAACATGATGTGGTACAGTAGGGCTCAGCCAGCTGCATCCTATAGGCCAAATCCACCCTTTCAGTGTGTTTTTATGTGGCCCTGAGCTAAGAAAAGTTCTTAAAAAATGAGTATCCAACAGAGAAAGTATAGAGCCTGCAAAGCCTAAACTTTTAACAGAAAAGTTTGCTGACCTCTCCGTTTCACCATACTTGCTGGGAATACCGAACAGTCAAGGATGCTGTCCCTTTATCAAGAGTTCCTCCTTAGGGAATTGATTATATAGCCCTCTCTTTTGTTGTTTGCAGCTAGCTAGAATTTGAACATGTCTGGCAAGAATCTCCTAATTAGTCATTGTTCCTTTATGTTTACCTCTTAATTAGAAAATAGTGATAGCTTTTGTGTATCAGCTGTTGTATTGCTATGTAACAAATCATCCCAGTAGTCAGTGGCTTAAACTAACAAGCATACACTATTTCTCATGAAGCAGGGGGTCATCTGGGGAATCAGTTTATTTAATCCGACCTCAGCTGGGAGTGGCTCTGCTCTATGTATTGCTCACCTTCCTTCTGGTATCAGCCTGGGCAAGTCCTCATGGTGATGGCAGAAGTTTAAGAGAGTAAGTTGAAACACAGCAAGGCCTGTTGATGACTAACGTGGGACTGGCATATACTATCACTCTGCACTCGTTCTGTTGGCCAAAGCAAATCCTATGACTGGTTGCCCAAAGAGTGAGAAACTGTGCCCTGCCCTCAGTGGGAGAACACTGGAAAGTTACATGGCAAAGGGTGTGAAAATGTGGAGCTAATAATTCAGTCTACCATAGTTTGGTTTATGGTCAGGATATACTCTGCAACCAGCATTGGGAGCTGGGTTACAGCTCAGATGTTTTAACTCATCCTGCTTTTATACGCATCAAAGATCTGGAGAGCAAGGAATCACTTGTCAGAAGTCATTCTGAGTATAGGTGTCAGGAGCACAAGGACCCTAAATTTCTTCAACTTAGTGAGTATGTATTTAGTGGGGTTTTTTGTGCCCAACACCATATTAACTTCTAGGGCTTAAGGAGCTTTAGGTCTGACAGTGAAAACAGACCATGGACAGGTACAGTAACAGAAGTTTTTACTAGATAAAAAGATAGCAACAGAAGAGATGGGTAGTCAATTCTGCTTTGTGAAAAGACATATAAAGCTTTGTGGAAGAGGAGATAGAATTAAATCTTGAAGGATGGACAAGTCCACATTTCCTTCAGAACAAGTTCAGGTAGAGAAGTACTATTTGTAGGAAGTATTATAGCAGTGTGTTAATATTAGAAATTGATTATAATTAAAATCTCTTGCTTATGCTCGGATAATAGAAAAGTCTCCGAAAGTCAGTGAATAACTTTGTATTTACCACCTTCTCATATTATTTAGTGCAGTAGTTTTCAAACTTTGGCCTGCAGCAGAATCACCTGGAGGACTTGTTTAAACACTGATTGCTGGGTTCCACCCCCATAGTTTCTTATTCAGTAGGTCTGCAGCAGGTCAGAGAATTTGCATGTATGACATGTTCCCAGATGATGCTGTGAGCGCTGGTCCAGGGACAGCACTTTGGGAACTATTGATTTATTGAATCTTTCCTATGTACCTGGCGCTCTGCAATGTGGTGAGTAGATAAAAGTGAAAAGAAAACATCCCTGCCCACAGCTTGCTTGTGGTAGGGTGGCAGAGACAGAGAAGTGAATGTATAATGACAGTGCAGTGGAATGGATGCTGAGATACATGAAAGTACAGTTTGCTGTGAAAATACACCAGAGGGACACTAACTCAGAATGAGGCCACAGGCTGCGAGTGTGTGTAAGACACAGAAAATCCTTTAATCCTGAGCTGAGTTAAAAAAGAAAAATCAGAAAGTAATAACAAATAGAAAAATGACCTTGAGTCATGCTTTGCATGGGATTAGTAAATGGAGTCGTCTTCAAAATTGCCTTTAAGAAATTTCTGATCAGTGTTTTTCAGAAAAGCTTTCGGTGGTGTAGAGAGGACAACATAAGTCTGAATTAGTTATTCTGCAAATAAAAACTATCCCCCTTTTTGTTTTTGCTATTTTTTCCTATTCATATTCAGCTATTTTTAAGATGCCAGTTAGATAAAGATGTTATGTTTACCATGCATGATTCTGTGTTTTCACAAAAAATGCTAGAAATTTTATTTATGTCAGAATGCAGACAAAACTAGACAAGAGCAGGAACCATCAGAGCTGTGGGGGAACAGAGTTCCTTAGGCAGCTTTACCTGGAACTTGAGGTGCTGAGCCCGCAGGAGAACAGATTCAGCTACTCACTGTGATTTGTGGACTAGCGTGAGACTGGGAGACAAAGTGACGTCTGCCTTGAGAAGGGCACCGAGGACAAATGCAGTGGATATTAGGTCATGGATCTGGGCAGGGCTGTGGATAGCTCCTGCTTGGGCATGGTGAGCTGGGTGAGGGGGCTGAGCAGGAATTGATTAGAGGTGCACCTGTAGTGGGAAGCTGCTTTGCCCAGCAAGTGAAAGACTGAACAGGACAAGCAGTTGGGCTGGTTTAGAGAAATAGAGCTGTGCTCATGAGGTTGTTTGTCTTGGCACTGAAGACGTTCTGCCGTTTTAATGAAGCAATCTTGGGTTGTGTTGTCATCTCAACCTACAGGGGTAACACCCTTAGAGGAGCAATGGTCTGGGGGGCTCCTGGCTATCTAACCATTTATATTTTTTTAATCAAAAGCATATACCTAAAGCTATACAGAATATTTCATTTTAGTTAGTTATATTCCCCCTGGCAAAGGGAGCTAAGGTCAAGTAGAAATTGTAAACAGAATGCTCAAACTTTAAAATCGTGTAGTACAATCTATTTTCTTTGGAGATGAATTATTAATGAAAGTTGTTTGTAGTTTTTTTTTTTAGCTGTCCTTTAAGTATAGTTTAATTAACCATGAAATCTTGTAACCTTTCTCTTAGAATACATCTGTGGATGGATATACTGAACCCCATATCCAGCCAACCAAATCAAGTAGCAGACAGAACATCCCTCGGTGTAGAAACTCCATTACGTCAGCAACAGATGAACAGCCTCATATTGGAAATTACCGTTTACAAAAAACAATAGGGAAGGGAAATTTTGCCAAAGTGAAATTGGCAAGACATGTTCTTACTGGTAGAGAGGTAAGTTTTCATGCTGCCTTTTAATATTTACTTTGACCTCTCCAGAGTCTTGTTAAAAAGCTTTCCTATAGCTGATTCTGGGCATAAGTGACAGTTGCAATATGGTAAACACTGGGATATGTGTGAGTGGAATGTACATAGATAGAATTATACGTGACACAGAAGAATTGTCCCTACGTCTTAGCATCTCTTATAAATCAGCTGTGCTGCAGATGAGGTTTTCTCAGACTTCTGTCTTTCATTATATGGTTTCTGTAAACATTTCTGGTTACCCTTGCTACCCAGCCACAGGAAGAGGGCTAGGATAACTTCTTATTAATTACTGCTTAAGCTGTAGGCTATACAGGAATAGAAATATGAGGTTGTACATGGGAAACTTATATAATGTCATAAGCCACTGTTACCTCAATAAAAAATAAATTTAAAAATTGCTGACTGAGGTAAATTAGGTATAAATGTGTAGAAAGTCACCTGCTAATTTTTATCTATTTAGAGACCACATTGAGTGAGTGTTATACAGATGTTTTTATCAGATAATAAGAGAATCAGGTTTCTAAAATCCCATATGTTTCAAATTAGGTGTATTTATATAGCAAAATTGATGTTTTTAAAATAATATATTTAATTTATATATTAAAGACGAAAAATAAACACCTAACATTCTATATTGCATAATATTTACTGGATCCAATTAGGACATTATGAAAAATCTGTCATAAAATGTTTTTGTTAAGTTTCCATTTTGTTCTGTAGATAATATTATAATCACTTACAGTTAAATTTAGTCGTATCTGTCCATTTTGACCCCAGGAGCTGTTGGGACTCATGCTGTATTAGACAGAGACTTAGAGGACATTTAAATCTGTTTTGTTAGTTTGCTGTAAGTAAGTTTGGGTGTCTCTACCCACATAATACTTAACTTACTAAAAGTTTATAAGACTTTCCCCTCTGATAATTTTAACTTATCAAGATCATGAGTAAAAGATTAAGATACAGTTGATTTTTACTTTAAAAGGGGAAACTTGGAAGAATTTTAACAAAGGTGTAATTTCATTGACTCAGAATCAAATAGGTTAAAGACTTGAGTCAATAGAATATATTCTAAGGCTGCCTAGTTATCAGAGCTTTGTCATCCAATTAGGTGAACACCAAATCTAATTAAATTATATCAAGTTAGGAATGAAACAAAAGATGTTTTCTTTATAAATTTTATTCATTAAGATATATATTCTCAAATATAGTTTAATGATTCTCTTTTTTAGGTTGCTGTGAAAATAATAGACAAAACTCAGCTAAATCCTACCAGTCTACAAAAGGTATTTAATTATTTTAATAGTAAGTAATAGAATGCAAGTTTATTAATTAATATATGTTACTCTGTAAAGTCAGTTATTCTAAATTTCCTGTTAGGTACGATACTGCATTTCATCAATATATGAAGAAAAGATGATATAAAACATAATATTTACACTTAATAATAATTAAATAATATTTATCAAGTGTTTGAAAAATATCTACTTCTCAAATGCATGTACCATATCAAAGGTACTTATGTCTTTTAATTCAGTAGAATAAAACTTTTCATATCAAATATTTTGAAGTAGTTGGCATTCTGCTTCATTAAAAATCAACTTTTATGAGATACTGTTGTCCATAGGTGGGTTTCCTTTTAATGCTTCACTGCTTTTCTTCCTTCTTTCACAAAAACTAGTCTTCCAGCTAACTTACAGTAAAAAATATGAACATTTCTTCAAAAGGTGAAAATATAAAACAGCAGAGGGACCAAAAAATGCTGTTAGGATGGGAATTGACCTGGTTAACCTGGCAAAGCTGTTTCATGTTGCTTCATTAATTACGTGGGAAAACTTTCTCAGATACACATTTTAGTACTTTGAAAACAAAGCAAATATTTTAACATGTATGCCATGTATGTTGTTTCTATATAGCTCACTATATAATACATATATATAATATATATAAAGTACATTATGATTTTTATTAGAATATAATGGGATCATGGTCACATATGTAAGCATGATATAAATAACTTTGGATTTCTAAAACAGAATTTTATAAGAAAATTTTAGTATGGTGTGTCTAGCTACACCTGCTCCAATTCTAACATTAAATTAAAAATTTGAGTTTGTGATATTAAGACTTTCCACTTGTCTCAGTGCCAGATAACTCAGTTTATTTTATATATTTCTGCTTAGAGATCTGTCTTTGTGCTTACTGAGATTCCTTTTAAATTAGGCAACCAGTGTAACTTTTCATAGCATTGGTACTTCTCATCTGTGAGAATCCAAAAGGTTTGCCAGATTCTTTTTTGTCTGTCGGTGTGAGATAATATACCTTATTGGATGTTTTTTGGGAGAAACTTCAGCACCCATCTTTCAGCTAATCTTGATTTAGTTGTATGGATTATAAAAAGGCATCCTCTCTGGGCAGACAAATTATCCAAAGATGCATTTTTTTTCCTGGACTAGAGCCACATTGGGGCAAATTTTGCCCCCCCCCCGGGAATCCTTTTAAAGTGCACAGACTGCATAACTGCCCAGTGGCCCTGTCCATGACCCACCTACCCTTTTCACTTTTCCTGCATTAATCTGTGGGTTACTCTGGTAAATTAAGTGATTTTAAGTGACATTTAAGGCTAGTCCAGGCCTGCTGTACTAGTTGGATGCAATGTAAAGGGACCCTCACTCTGTCTTTCCTAGGCAGGTCCAGAGAAGTTTGTAGAATCAAAATCACACCTGTTGAAACATGCAGACATGCAAATGTGAAGGTGGACTGAAATTCAGATAAAAATATACTTGTTGATGTAATTTCTATTATAAATTTCTACTATAAATCCTGCTAATCTTGCTGATAAAGTGTTGCTTTTCCTAGCAGGCATATAAAGAATGACGGCAATTTTGTTTTCTTTAATCTGTGAAAATAAAAGCAAAGGAATGATTGAAATTTACTAAACGTACCCAGTCCACTGTGTGTTTTTTGTTGTTTTCAAAATAATTTTCATTTATGTTCATAGATTTGCTTTTTGTTAAAAGGTTTGAAAAAAACAGATCAATGCTTGCTTAGTTTTCGTTCATTGTAGAACCCTACCCATTGAATGCTGGGAGCATCTCCCAGTCAGTCATATCTAAAATGTAAAAATATAAAAAATGGAGTTAAAAACAATCATTTTTTTCCCTTAGCATGACAGTAAAGTCCTATAGGTAAAAAATAGCAAAATGGCTCTCTATGTCTTAGGCATGCTTAAGAGGCAGATAATGACAGCACATATGCTTGCAATAAGGATTCATTTTAATCTCATCTCAACCCAAGTGTTCGGTTAAATCTTGTTCTGGACTTGATTTGATTATTTAAGCTAGTTCCCCTCCTTTACTGTCTTTTGTGTATAACATATTTATAGGAAATATTACTTTCCTTTGCCAACATCAGTGATAGATAAAAAGTAATCTAAATTTGATACCCCAGCTGTTTCAAACTTCTAAAATATAAAGTTCTTAAAAACAGTTTGGTCTTTGGAATTGTTAAGCATCTTTGATTTCAAGTTTGTTCACATAATATGCTCATATTATTTGTATTACGTGTGTATATATATATATATATTTTTTTTTTCTTTTGGCTGCGCTGGGTCTTAGTTGTGGCACACAGGATCCTCGTTGTGGTGTGTGGGATCTTTAGTTGTGGCATGCGGGATCTTTTCTTCTTAGTTGCGAAATCTAGTTGGACCTAGTTCCCTGATGAGGGATCAAACTGGGGCCCCCTGCATTGGGAGCACAGAGTCTTAACCGCTGGACCACCAGGGAAGTCCCTATATTATATATCTTAAATTAATGGAATCCAATTTAATAAGCTTTCATAGTTTAAGAACTATTTGACATAGATGCTACATTTACTTCTTCCCCTTTGGAGCATGACTCCCACCTTGTATGTTGGTGTTTTCTTAGAGTGGGGTCTAGGAACTATACTGGTGATTCCTGGGATCTTTTAAGCATCCTGTAACTGTTGGAGGAAAAGCAAAACGATGAAGCAATTTTATTCATAGTTCACATGCTTGAAATGTAAGATTAGTTATCATTTTCTCTGAAACTCTAAGTTTGAAACTTGAACATATTAGTTTATACACAGGTTACAAAGTTTGTGTTAGCTTTTCTCAGCTCACAGTCACCAGGGTGCAGTTTATCTCTCTTCTGTGTGTTTATTAATTTGCATTTTCTATTGTTTTATTGTATTGCATTATATTTCAAATTCACAAAAATAGCTCAGAGGTTCAGAAGTGATTTGCTGAATAGTAAAACCTGTAATGAAAACAGAAACAAGACTACTACAACTCATTAAATAATAAAGAGGAGTGCTACATCCCAGTTATAAAGAATGGAAATCCTTGTGGCAGTGAGTTTGCACAAGCAGGGCAAGTGTAAAAAAGTTTCAGTAATTGACATCTGGAAATTAGACTTAAGTGAATGATCCATTTACTGCTAGTGTCTCATGTGTTCCCTGTTGTGTAAAACATTGCCAAATGGTTGCTTAAGCCATTATATTTTAGTGAATTTTCAGATGAAGCCCTGAGATGTCTCTGGGAAGCTAGTTAAACTTTCCAGGACATCTGCAAAATAATATTTATCATGTTGATGAATTTGGTCACTAAAGGTAGAGCAGAGGAGAACCATGGAAGCAGTTCAGAATTACATTTCTTTTAGCAAATTATCAAGAAACCAAACTTAGGAAAGCAGTCGTATAATTATTGACAAATATTTTTGATCAAGGAGAAAGCAGGAGCTCCTTGGCAATATTCTTTAACAAAGCTCTCTGTTGGACATAAGTTGAAATAACTGTTTCTCTCACATATGCATGCTTGATAGCATATTTCACTTTGTACCTGTACAAAATCACTTATGTGCTGAGTACTTCTTCCATACAGCTATTTTTATGTTGTGTCTATCATTTGAAGGAAAAGTCTTGAGCAGTTCTTTTGTGGGTCAGTGAAAACCTAAGTGATAAGAGTTAGCATTTAGTTAGCATTTTGTAGACTGCAAAAGTTGTCTTTGAGTCATTACTGAATTTTTTTTGTATATATACTGCAAGGAATGATACTGCTTTGTGAATAAATAAGATTATACCTAATACCCAGTCACTCATTCCTTCATTCTCCGTGACATTTGTGGTCAGTAACATAACCCCTGATCTTGATTTGGTTTTAAAGGAATACTGAAAACAGGGACTATCATAAAATCTACTGGCTATTGAAAGATGTCTCTCTAGCATACAGGGTGAAGAACTGGTGGGAAGTATATCTTTCACACTGAAATACAATGGATTTGAGGGAAGGTGTTCAAACAGGTTTCTTTTAAAAGATACCAATAATGTTAAGGTCTAGCTAAAATGTCAACAGTTTAAATGTTGAAGATAAGATTACCAGATTTTCTGAAAAGACCAAACTGTATTTTGAGCAGTTCGCTGACCAAAAATCTGGCATTTCTAAACCCTGTTTTAACCCTCATTAGTTATTGGACAAAGCGTTCAATAACATATTATTGGGCAAGTGTAACATACAAATGTTACATCCGTATATGAAGAAGACCTTCCAGAGCAAGCATGTCCAAAGAGTATATTAAGAACCCATTTGCTATTACCCCTCAAATTGAAACTTCCAGTCTTCTAACCTTTTAGTGTGGTTAGATCAGCAGCCTAGAATTTGTCCGAGAGCTGTGCGTAGTCTCCTTGGAGAAATGCTTTTGTGAGGCTGGAGCCAGTAATTAACCTGAATGTCTCTGACACATCACCTAATGCTTTGTTCCTTCCCTCAGTCAATCTATGATTGTGACTTAGGATTTTTTTTAATTTAGTAGAAGTAAAAAGTTTAAAAAGAAAAGTAAAACTAGAAATGGAAATTGTCTTATGGTTCAAGTTACATGTCATGGAGCCCAATACATGTGTTCATTAATTAATTATTAATCTAACAAATATTTATTGAAAGAAGGTTATATTTCTCTTATGTTTTCCTCTGCATTTTTGGCCCCTCCTTTTCTGTTTCCTTTAAATAGAGTCATTGTCCTTTTTGTGGGCCACTCAATGTTGGAGTTTCACAAGGCTTGGCCTTAGGACTTCTCTTTCCATATTCTCTTCCTAGGCTGTCTTAAAAAGTAACTCTGGTTTAAAGTATCACCTGTAGGCAGACTCATAAATGTGTATCTTCAACTCAGACCTCCCTGTGTTTGTTTGTAATCCCTCAAAGATAGCCCAGACTTCTTATGTCCAAAACTGAGTTCACGACCTCCACCCCACCTGCTTGGTAGGTTGCCCGCCTGGTGCTTTTCCAGTGTCCGCTCTCAGTGGATGACACTGTCCCCAAGTTGTACAAGCCAGAAGCCTCAAACCTGTCCTTGACTCCTCCCTCTCCTTCCTTCTCACCATCTAATCTCACCTTGAGCTGTGCTGATTTTATTTCTTACATATCTTTTGAGAATGTTTGCTTTTGTCTTTTTCCATCGCAATCCTCTAGACAACACTATTATTATCTCTCACTTGGACTACCCCAGTAGCCTTCTAACCCATCTTTCTGCGCTTTGCATCCCTACACACACACACACCCCCACCCATGCATGTATGCACACACACATGTGCACACACAGAGTTTAAAAAGTCATCAGGGATGCAAAATATGTCTGATTGTCATCCTTCTGTTTAAACTTTTAGGTGGCATTCCTTTTTTTTGCAGTCTAGAAATCAAATTCATTAACATGGTGTACAGCCCCTGCTTTCTTCCACATCATGATCCACCAGTTCTCCCCAGCTTCTCCCTGCTGTCCTCATCCCCTACTCCTCCAACTTCACTGACTTTCTTTCATCTGCTCCTATTCATACTCTGTATTCCAGCCACCAGGGCTTTGCAGGTTTTCACCCCACCCTGTGCATAAGCCTACATTTCTCACATTTCAGCCTTAGAGTCGTTTCTTCAGGGAAACCTTTCCTGTCTCCACCACAGTGTTAAATCCCACTGCCCTTCTTAAAATTAAGCACTCATAAACAACCGCTTTAGTTTTTATTTGTTTTGGTTTGAGTCGTACTGTTTAGGTTGTGTTGTTTGGTTTCTTTTTGCTGTGCCACGTCATGAGGGACCTTAGTTCCCTGACCAGGGATCGAACCTGCGCCCCCTACAGTGGAAACACGGATTCTTAACCACTGGACCACCAGGGAAGTCCCTGGATTTTACTTTTGATGCTTGTATTCTGCCTCTGACTCTGAAGACCTGTTTTACTTGCTTGGTCTTTTTTGGCTGTGAAGCATACATCTATTTCTATATTCTCCAGAAACTATATAATGTTTTCTGAAATAGATATGGAAGAATTTTCTCTTAGAAATGGAGGAAGCTATAAATCTTTAAATCACCTGTGAATTTTAGACTGTCTGTTTTAAAAATTGTATTCGCATTTAATTATTTTGAGTCGTAGTTCTATTTTTTCTAAGTTGGGCTGTTTGTTGATACAGTACACGAGTCTATTTTTAATTTTTAGATGGAGAATTCAAAACATTATTCCCATTTAAGAAAAAGTTGCTTTCTCATGATATTTATTTATTGGACTAAAATGTTTCATTTCTAATCTTTTTTTTTACAAGATAAACTTTTATAGATACAGTTGAAGTCATGTGTGTCATTTCTTGGTTCTATTCCTATCTTTTTCTACCTAGAAATAAATACTATTCTGAATTTAGTCTTTCTTGTTCCCATTTATTTATTTAATAAATTTATTTATTTATTGGCTGTGTTAGGTCTTCGTTGCTGCACACGGGCTTTCTCTAGTTGCGGCGAGCGGGGGCTACTCTTTGTTGCAGTGCGCGGGCTTCTCATTGCTGTGGCCTCTCTTGTTGGGGAGCACGGGCTGTAGGCCTGTGGGCTTCAGTGGTTGTGGCTCACGGGCTCTAGAGCGTAGGCTCAGTAGTTGTGGCGCATTGGCTTAGTTGCTCTGCGGCATGTGGTATCTTCCTGGGGCAGGGGTCGAACCTGAGTCCCCTGCATTCGCAGGCAGATTCTTAACCACTGCACCACCTAGGAAGCCCCCATTTATTTAAAAAAAATTTTTTTCACATGTGTATCTGTACATAAAATACTATATATATTATTTATTTTTAAACTTTCTGTTCTACAACTTGCTTTTTTCATTTAGCATTGTCTTACAGTTTTATTCATGTTAGTCTATATAGTTCATTTATTTTCACTATTGTTATATGCCATTGTACAAATAAGCCACAATTTACCCATTCTCTTATTCATAGATATCTACTACAGTTCATTTCTCTGTTGGTTTATATTTAGATTGTTCCTGTTTTAGTGTTTTTTTTTCTAGGTAGCTTTTTGTTCTTGATATTTCAGACAATGCTGCAATGGCTATGATTGTGTATATCTTTTGTGAAGATGTATTAAAGGGTATATCTCCAAGCAGAACTGCACAGTTGAAGGGCATGCGTATCCTCAGCTGCATTAAATAATGTCAAATTGCTCTTCAAAGTGGCTGCACCAATTTCTACTTCTGCTAGCATTGTATGAGATTTACTTTTGCTTCACATTCCTGTCAGCACTTTATCTTATCAGGTTTCTTAATTTTTGCCAAACTTTTAGAAGCAAAATTGTATCTTGCTTTAATTTCCATGATTTCTATCTAGTGAGATTGGACATATTTTCCAATTTAATCTGTTTTATGTTTAGTGTCTTCTCTCTGAAATTATTTGATTTGATATCTCAAACAATTTTGTTTACTTGGCACCAACTTGAGCCCAAAGTTGTACAAGGACTTGGGAAAGATTCTGGTACTATAAAATTGGTACCAGTTCATAAGAAATAAGAATCTTATAATTCATATATAAAGATAAAATTTTGGCAGAGTAGCACAGCCTGTTATTTTGCAATGAATAATTGACTACAAGTCGTCAAGTTTGGAAGTAATACCGAAACAATCTTTTTTTTTTTTTTTTTTAGTTAGAAATTATCTAATATATACTAATTTAATTATATTCAGGTTTCTTTTTCTAAACTGCTGTTTCATGGGAAGAACTTAAAAAATTAGCCTGTTGTTACACTGGTACTAGCAATAACTTCATAAAATATTTGATATCCCAATAAGATGTCTCAAGTAAAATGGTGATCCTAGAAATGAAAAAGCTGAGAGTTTAATCTATAAGCTTTTTGTAAATATAGGCAAATCATATAAAATCCCTCAATGACTGGCATATGAGAAAGTCTAGACAAGGTCCTAATTGTCTCTTGGAACTGAATGTCACCCTCAGGGTACAGCAGCACTTATATTCCACATTAATAAGCCAGTAAAGTGCTGTCAAAGATAAAGGTAGAATTTTTACAGTTTACAGTGAAGGCAAAGAAAGGCTTCTGCCCTTCCTTAAACCCAAATGAGAGCAAAATATTTGAAAAACCAAGAAGGCTTTGTTCAAAGGAACAAAGGATTGTCACCCTCCTTTTATGAGCTCAGTTTACTGTGACTTTGATGACAACCTGGATAAGCTCTCCTGGGGGCAAGAAGCTTGACCACTGCCTTTGTCAAGTTTCCCATGGCCACAGAATTGTTCTCCATCTGCTTCAAGATCGAGGAAGCAGTGAAGAAGTCCTGTGACACTGATGAGTCTACCTCACTGATGGTAGAGAGAGGATGATGGGCGTTTGGTCCCTGACTATGATGTTTTGAGAGTAGATAGAATTGGAATTATCTCAGCTACGTCTTCTTGACCACTTCTAAATATAACAGATTTTTCCACCCATCAAAAAAAAAAGTAATAATAGGCTGAAGGAATGGAAGAGGTAAGAAGGAACAGAGTAGTTTGAGAGAAGAAATAGTTAAGGGAAATATGTATTGATTAACACTAATGGAGTTTGCCTAATCCTGACCTTAAGCTCTAACCAGGAAGGACTGAACTGAGGATTGTATACTAACTTCATTTATCTAGAACAAAGCCAAGAACCAAGGAGGAAACAGTAGAGGCCTCTGAACAACTAGAACGGCTGTCACAAAGTCCAAACAGTGAAGTCCCTGCCTTTTAGTCATAGAAGACCCATCTCAAGCCTTCTCTCAGCACTTACTTCTCTGATTCAACACACAATCTTAACAAACTCTGGCCTTAATTTTCAGCTGACAGCAAAGTTGAAATAGTTCAAAAGGCATTAGTGAATTCAAAGTCCTTCTGCTAAATTTGTGTATGCTGGAAACATCATGATGTCACAGTTTCAAAATGAGAAAGAAAAAAATAAGACTAAAAATTAGAAATCAGGAACTCAAGTAGTAGTGTGGGACTATTTAATATGGTCACAAACCTGTTTTCCTTAATTCTGCCTGGACATATGATACATACAGTAATTGAGTTTTTTTTTTTTTTTTTTTTTTTACAACTCTCTGTCTCAGGGTAAACTTCTTATCTTGGTCTAAATGTTCAGCTCCCCTTCCCCCCTCACCTCTCTCCCCCTTTCCTAAGGAAGAGCAAGCACAGATAAGGTTGACATCCTTGCTGATAAAGGTCTGTTCTGGGTGAAAAGATCATACATGTATAAGGAACTCACTGTCTCTTCCTTTTCTGCTCCCATTTAGTCAAGTGGCTGGTGCGGAAGACTCTGACGTTGGTTCAGTCTCTTTCCTCCGTGCAGCCAACTGGAATATTAGAGTTTACAAAGGGGTTATGGGGAGTCGTGAAGAGGAGGAAACATCATAGCCCTTTATTGAATCCACGTTTGACTACTATTCAATTGGCCCAAGTTCTCTAGATTTGGAATGTTAATGATCAGTCTAGTTGACAGTTCAAGTGTTTCTTAGGGAGGAAGAGTGATTGACGGGGTAGGGGTCTGGCATTTCATTGTCCCGAGTTGGTACACCACTTAAAACCCCCTCATCACTTCTTCCAGCCGCAGCCACTCTTCTTTTCTTCCACAACTGCTTGTCACTTTTAGCCAGCAAACACTCAGCTTATACACACATTCATGGTGTTGCTTGTTTTTATGTTTTTTCCTCACTCCTTGTCAAAATCTACTGAAGGATAAAATAGATAACTAACAAGGACCTACTGTATAGCACAGGGAACTATACTCAATATTTTGTAATAACCTATAGTGGGAAAGAATCTAAAAAAATATATGTATATATGTGTGTGTGTATGTGTGACTAAATCACTGCTGTTCACCTGAAACTAACACAACATTGTAAATCAACTGTATTTCAATTGAAAATTAAGAGAAAAAAAAAACTGCTGAAGGAGAAGAAACTATGGATAGAACAATGTATTCAACACATCTTTGAGATATAGGAACACAATGGCTGTATATTATTGTTTTAACTGGAATAAGAAATTCCTTTCTGATGAGAAAGGGAAGGTATTTCTCTGGCATCATGTCCAGATGGAAGTAGCTCAGCCTTCTGTTCAGGTACTGTTTTTGTTAAGTGCCCCACTTTTCACAGGACAGTTTTCATCCTGTTCCCCAGCTCATCTCTGTTCTTGGTAGAACAGAATAGCTCCATTCTAGATTCCAGTCAAGGACTAAATTCATGACTTCAGCATTTACTCAGTCAAGTAAACAAACAAAAGGCAGTGTTTGTGGGGGAATGCCTGAAGCATGTGCAGCTGTCCGTTCCTTCTTTATTTTTTAGATTACTTATTCTCAAATATAGAGCTGCCGGTATGTTTTAATTAGTGATCAGATATGTCTCAACCTGTTTGCTTCCAAGAATAAACTACTGAATTTGCCAATAATTTCATAAAAATTAACAAGAGTAAATTAAGATTACCCATGTGACAATTTTGTTCTCACTCTGTTGCAATTTCATGTTCTCTCTTGAGACAGAAGAGAAAGAAGACGGAATGAAGGAGCCAGTGTGGCAGGCTCATGCTACAACTTAATGGGTACCCTTCCTGGAGATACCTATGTCAGTTACAAAGGAGGGCAGAAGCCCTCTTCCATGGGGCAGTAAGGACTGGCAATCGAAAAATGAGGTTAAAGTGAGGAATTATTAAAAATTAGAGAAGCATTTAACATTTAAATTGAGCACATAAACGTGCATTCATCAACCAGTCTTTTCATTTAGGTCCAAAACTTTTTTTTTTCTAAGTTTGGGTCTACTGATTGGCTTTGCTTATCTTATAAATCATACTTGTAAACCCACATTTGCTACTATTTCTAATTGGATTTATATTTTAATTAACGGAGAATTTAAAGACTCCCTGGAAGTGATCTGAGAACAGAATCCTAGATTTTCTTTTAATCTTTTACAGTCTTCATGCCCACACCTAACAGGACAGCAATTTCTTTAACAAGTGGTTACCTAGTATTTAGAAAGTATTCAATTTGGTTTGTTTTGTTAAACAACAAACTTGTAGTTCATTGGTTTATGTAAAATTTAATCTTGTTGGACAGACCTTAAAGCAACCCCCAATGATCCCCGCCTTCTGGTGTTCACACCTTTGTGTAATCGCTCCCCCTTGAGTGTGAGCAGGAAACTTGTTTCTGACCAGTAGAATTAGGAAAAGGTGATGGGAGTTCACTCCCACAGTTGCATTATGTTATGCAGGACTGTCCTGCTAGCCAACTTGTCCTAGAGATTATCCTTGCTGGCTCGATAAAGTAAACTGCTGTGTTGGAGAAGCTTACTTGACAAGACCTGCAAGCAGTCCCTAGGAGATCGGGGCAGCCTCCAGGAGAGCCAGCAAGAAGCCAGGGTCCTCAACCCTACAGCTGTAAGGAAATGAGTTCTGCCCACAGCCTGGGTTAGATTGGAAGTGGATTCTTCCCCAGCCGAGCCTCTAGATGAGAGTGCAGCCTGGACAGCACCCTGATGGCAGCCTTGTGAGACCCCCAGCAGAAGACCTAGTTAAGCCATGACCACAACGCACAGTGAATGCTGACACACAGAAACTGTGAGATAATAAATGCGTGCTCTTAGAAGTTGCTGGGGTGTGGTAATTTGTTATTTAGCAATAGAAAACTAATACATTAGTTGAATGATCTATTTGCAGTAACAACTATAACTGACAGACATGCCTGAAATCTAGATCGCCTTTGGTAAGCATGCTGCTTAATTGAGGGAGTGTCGTGGTGTAGGGAGCACCTCAAAAAGTGAGCATCGAGGGTGCACACGTGTGCTCAGCAGGTTTTGCAGGGGCAGTGCCAAGTGACAGTTGGTTTCATGGAGGCCAGTTACAAAGGCTTCAGCATTGTAGTGCTTGTGAGTTGTGACTGTATAGTCGTATCTAACAACTTCACAGAGAAAATTTTAATAGGAAAGCAACACTCAAGAAAACAGAGGTAGTTCATTTACATGTAAGTATAGGAGAACAGGATTGATATCAGGGACTTTTCTATTAGAAATACATAATAGTACTACTCAACCATAAAAAGGAGTGAAGTAATGCCATTTACAGCAACATGGGTGGGCTCTAGAGACTATCATGCTAAATGAAGTAAGTCAGAAAGAGAAAGATAAATACCATATGATTATCACTTATACTTGAAATCTAAAGTATGGCACAAAGGAACTTATCTATGAAACAGAAACCAACTCACAGACATAGAGAACAGAACTGTTAATGCCATGGGGGATGGTGGGTTGGGGGAGGAATGGAGTGGGAGTTTGGGATTAGCAGATGTAAATTATTATATATAGAATGGATAAACAGCAAGGTCCTGCTGTACAGCACAAGGAACTACATTCAGTATGCTGTGATAAACCATAATGGGAAAGAATATAAAAATAACATGTAATGTGTATAACTGATTCACTTTCTTGTATAGCAGAAATTAACACAACGTTGTTAATCAACTATACTTCAATAAAATGAATTTTTTAAAAAAGAAATACATAATAGTGATAATACTAATGAATGCAAAAGAAACTTATAATAATTGTACTCATATTAATAACAGGTCCAGAAACTTTAAAATCTATATAGTACAGCAAAACCAAAATAGGGACTATCTGTATTTATTTTTTATAATACATTCTTGGGGGTGTGGGGTAGAAGTTCAGGGAAAAAGTCAATATTTTTTTTTTAAACTTTTTATTGGAATATATTTGCTTTACACTCTTGTACCAGTCTTTGAGGTACACAAAAGTGAATCAGCTGCATCTACACATATATCCCCATATCCCCTCCCTCCTGCGACTCCCCCCCACCCTGCCCGTCCTGGCCCTCCAAGGCATCTCCCATCATCAAGTTGATCTCCTTTTGTTATACAGCAACTTCCCACTAGCTATCTCTTTTACAGCTGGTAGTGTAAATATGTCTATGCTACTCTCTCACCTTGTCCCAGTTTCCCCTTCGCCCCTCACCCCAGCCCCATGTCCTCAAGTCCATTCTCTACTTCTGTATCTCCACTCTTGCCTGTCACTGGATTCATCAGTACCATTTCTTCAGATTCCATATATATGTGTTAGCATACAGTATTTGTTTTTCTCTTTCTGGCTTACTTCACTCTGTATGACAGACTCTAGGTCTATCCACCTCATGACATATAGTTCAATTTCATTCCTTTTTATGGCTGAGTACTATTCCATTGTATATATGTGCCACATCTTCTTTATCCATTCCTCTGTTGATGGCCATTTAGGTTGTTTCCATGTCCTGGCTATTGTAAATAGCGCTGCAATGAACATTACGGTACATGTTTCTTTTTGGATCATGGTTTTCTCTGGGTATATGCCCAGTAGTGGGATTACTGGGTCATATGGTAGTTCTGTTTTTAGTTTTTTAAGGAACCTCCAAACAGTTTTCCATAATGTCTGTACCAGCTTACATTCCCACCAACAGTGCAGGAAGAGTTCCCTTTTTCCCATACCCTCTCCAACATTTATTATCTCTAGATTTTTTGATGATGGCCTTTTTACCTGATACCTCATTGTGGCTTTGACCTGCTTTTCTCTAATAATTAGTGACGTTGAGCATCTTTTCATGTGTTTGTTGGCCTTCTGTATGTCTTCTTTGGAGAAATGTCTATTTAGGTCTTCTGCCCATTTGTGGATTGGGTTATTTGCTTTTTTGGTATTAAGCTGCATGAGCTGCTTGTATATTTTGGAGATGAATCCTTTGTCCGTTGCTTCATTAGCAAGTATTTTCTCCCATTCTGAGGGTTGTCTTCTTGTCTTATTTATGGTTTCTTTCGCTGTGCAAAAGCTTTTACGTTTCATTAGGTCCCATTTGTTTATTCTTGATTTTATTTCCATTATTCCAGGTGGGTCAAAAAGGATCTTGCTTTGATGTATGTCATAGAGTGTTCTGCCTATGTTTTCCTCTAGGAGTTTTATAGTGTCTGGTCTTACATTTAGAGTTTTTTTGTGTGTTTATTTTTGTGTGTGGTGTTAGGAAGTGTTCTATTTTCATTCTTTTCCATATAGCTGTCCAGTTTTCCCAGCACCACTTATTGAAGAGGCTGTCTTTTTTCCATTGTATTTTCTTAGCTCCTTTGTCAAAGATAAGCTGCCCATATGTGCTTGGGTTTATCTCTGAGTTCTCTATTCTGTTCCATTGATCTTCCTTTCTGTTTTTGTGCCAGTACTGTACTGTCTTGATCACTGTGGCCTTGTAGTATAGTTTGAAGTCAGGAAGCCTAATTCCACCAACTCCGTCTTTCCGTCTCAAGATTGCTTTGGCTATTTGGGGTCTTTTGCATTTCCATACAAATCACAAGATTTCTTGCTCTAGTTCTGTGAAAAATGCCATTGGTAATTTGATAGGGATTGTGTTGAAGCTGTAAATTGCTTTGGGTAAGATAGTCATTTTCACAATGTTGATTCTTCCAATCCAAGAACATGGTATGTTCCTCCATCTGTTTGTATCGTCTTTGATTTCTTTCATCAGTGTCTTATAGTTTTCTGCATACAGGTCTTTTGTCTCCTTAGGCAGGTTTATTCCTAGGTATTTTATTCTTTTTGTTGAAATGGTAAATGGAAGAGTTTCCTTAATTTCTTTTTCTGTTCTTTCATTGTTAGTGTATAGGAATGCGAGAGATTTCTGTGCATTAATTTTGTATCCTGCTACTTTATTAAATTCATCGATCAGTGCTAGCAGTTTTCTGGTAGAGTCTTTAGGATTTTCTATGTATAATATCATGTCATCTGCGAAGAATGACAATTTTACTTCTTCTTTTCCAATTTGGATTCCTTTTATTTCTTTTTCTTCCCTGATTGCTGTGGCTAACACTTCCAAAACTGTGTTGAATAATAATGGTGAGAGTGGACACCCCAGTCTTGTTCCTGTCCTTAGAGGGAATGCTTTCAGTTTTTCACCATTTAGGATGATGTTGGCTGTTGGTTTGTCATATATGGCTTTTATTATGTTGAGGTAATTTCCTTCTATGTCCATTTTCTGGAGAGTTTTTATCATAAATGGATGTTGAATTTTGTCAAAAGCTTTTTCCGCATCTATTGAGATTATCATATGGTTTTTTTTGTTTGTTTGTTTGTTTTTAGTTCTGTTCTTTTATTTTTTTTATTTTTTTTTGGGGGGGGGGGTACACCAAGTTCAATCAACTGTTTTTATACACGTATCCCCGTATTCCCTCCCTTCCTTGACTCCCCTCCCCTTGAGTCCCCCCCGCCCTCCCCGCCCGAGTCCTCTAAGGCACCTTCCATCCTCGAGTTGGACTCCCTTTGTTATACAACAACTTCCCACTGACTATTTTACAGTTGGTAGTATATATATGTCTGTGCTACTCTCTCGCTTTATCATATGGTTTTTATCTTTCAATTTGTTAATATGGTGTATCACATTGATTTGCGTATATTGAAGAATCCAGTATTTTTCAATAATAAAGTTTAATATTTTAAAAAATTACCTTAGTTACAAATAGGTATATTTCTTATAAAATGATATTTTAAATGTTTAAATGGACAGTTTTATTACTCAGTGCTTATAAAACAGGTTTATGAAAGCCATGGAAAAATAAGAGGCAGGCATAATATTTGACTTGTTTTTCTGGAGAAAAAAAATTCTGCTTATAGTAAAACCTAGGATCATCAAATTTGTGAGTTATGATTTTACAGTAATATGTAAATTTTATCTGCTGATGTTATGTGTGAATTTTATCTGCTAATGTGCCATAATAAGAAAAAAAGGTTGAAACCAGAAGTACGGATCCTCTAAAATCTAAACCACAGAGTCTACTGCTGCTGTCAGCCCAAGGAGTCCCTGGGCAGAGCTCACTTTATGAGGTGCCCCCTTACTTCCTCTTTGGGTTTCTCAGGGAGGTGAGGGCCTTATTTTTAGGGGGGACATCAGGTAAGCAGAGTGAGGAGACCCAGATGGTGTCAGAAGCCAAGATAAAAACCCTGAGTGCATTCTGAGGGGACTACCCACCAGCAACACAGGAGACCCTCTGCCCCTGCTGCCAATCCCAAGAAACGCCAGGTATGGGCAGCATCCCCTCTGTCTTAGTGTAGGAGGTCCCCTCAGTCCTCCCTCTGAATAGTCACAGGAGTGAGATTCCACACTCCCCTCTGCTGAGTTGAGGCCACCCTGCTCAGACCAAGGCCCTTACCCCTCTGAGACTCCTGAAGAGGAAGTGAGGGTAGGTGACTTCAGGCTCCTGCTGTCCAGGGCCTCCAGGGCTGCTCATAGGAAGGACATGTTCTCTGACGTTGCAAGCTGTCAATAGAATCTACATGGGATTTAATGAATATTCCATATTTCCTGCTGTCCACTGTCCTTGCTGAGGATTGGAAAGAGTTTGGAAAACAGATAACTGATTTAGAAATGATCAAATGATCTGAACAGAGATCTCATCAAAGAAAATATGTAGCTGGCAAATAACCATATAAAAAGATGATGAACAACCATACATCATGAGGTGTTGCAAGTTAAAACAACAGATACCACTACACACCTATTAAGAATGGTGAAAATCCAAAACACTGACAACACCAAGTGCAGACAAGGAAGTGGAAAAATAGGAACTCTCGTTGCGGGTGGGAATACAAAACGGTACAGCCACTTTGGAAGGTAGTTTGGTGGTTTCTTATAAAACTAAACATACTCTACTATACCATCCAGCAGTCATCCTCCTTGGTATTTACCCAAGTGCATTGAAAACTTATGTCCGTACAGAAACTTAGCCACAGTTTATACAGCTTTATTCATAATTGCTTATAGTCTGATCAACCAGAAGAGGTGACTAAAGAGTCAGGCCCCTCATGCCCCAAGGAAGGGTTATTTTTGGATAAAATTCATGTGAATGATCATTTAGTTTCATCCCCACAATATTTTTCTCTTATTCCTAGTAGTAAGTATTTGAATAAATGTTTGTTTTATTGTATATGGTGTATTCACACACAGACACACGCACACAGAACCATTGAGTTCATTAGTTAAAATTGTCCTAGAAACCAAGTCTCGGCAAAATTAGGAGTTGGGACTGTGAAATAAATCTCTTACTTGACCAGAATCCTGTGTCTTATAAGCAGATAAATTTCTTCAAATAGATGTTATGAGTGGTTCTCTTCTTAAGTGTTCTTTTTTAACAGAAATGTTTGCTTATTTTCTTTAACAGTTGTTTCGAGAAGTACGAATAATGAAGATATTGAATCACCCTAACATAGGTATGAAATTTATATATACAATTAACGATAAAGTATTTTTCTTAATTTGAGGCTATTTGAAAGGATACAATTTTAAGGATGTTTTATATAAAAAGAAGAAAAGTGATAACCTGAGTAATAACCTCAGAAAGTGATACTTTGGATAAAAGTAGTTTATTAAGAAGTTAACTGAAGGCTGCAAATTGTAGTTTTCTATTACCTTGTTATCTTCTGCTCGTCACTAAAATAATAGATATGACTTGGAGTTAAAGCATACAAATGATTTTTTGTATTGCCTTACTAAATTTCTCTAAACAGAGATTGCATGCCATTTAGGTATTTATAAAAAATAATTCCAGATATTTTAATAATATGCACTTGGGCTTGATCATAGTTTATAAGCAAAATAACTAGGTTGAATTTTAAAGAAAATAAAGAGTTGATTTCAATTTTAGTGAATTTATTTCCGTTAAGTTCTGTTCCCCCCCATATTTACAAATAAGTTTATTGATTACATATATTATGCAAAGTCATTGGATTGTAAGAAGTAAAAAATAATTCTTTTTAATCTGTTTATTTTTGAAACATGTTTATTGCACATTAAAAAAATCTTATGTTTATTAGAGACACTAATGCAGTTACTTGTGGTGTATAATTTCAACTACATTAATCTGATAATTTAGTAGCTTTTTAACCAGAAAGTTTTAAAATATCACATAATTATAAAATTTTTTGTTTCTGTGCCAAAGATTATTTAACATTTTTTGATAGGCTCACTAGAATAATAGTATCTTTTTAAGCTTTAATTAAAATTTTATTATTTTTAAGATTTTCCTTTTTTATTACCTTATTCTAATTACAAAATAAATGCTATTTTTAATCCCAGAAATTTAACTCTCTTTTGACCCAGCAGTTGGTTCCAAATCACTTCATGGTAAATAGTTTTCTTCCATAGTAGTAATAACCCTTGAGAGAAATTTTAAACTTTGTTAATAATTTTTAGTAAATACTCATATTTTCCTTTGGTTTAGTGTTACCTTAAATTTTCTTAAAGCATATCCAGTATGTGCTCACAATTACAGAGTTATATCTCTAATTTCTTTTTTCAGTAAAATTGTTTGAAGTTATTGAAACAGAGAAGACCCTCTATTTAGTCATGGAATACGCGAGTGGGGGTAAGGATGAGGGGAATGAAAGGTTATCTTGGAGACGTATAGAATTATTAACACCAATTATTAACATTCATGTCTTTTTTGTTGTTATTGAATCTATAGTTTCATAAAATGCCTTTAAATGGTATCTTAAGGAAAATTCAATGTTTGGTTTGAAGAGCTGTTGATCCTACATTTAAAAGTAGGATTTTGGCTTATTTAAAAATTACTTAGGGACATTGTTCAACTAAATTTGTCTTGTTATCTATGAATGTTTCAATTTTTATCTAAATACTATAATATGTATAATAATAGTAGTAGTAGAAGCTCTTGGCTATTAACAGGAAATCTCAAATTCAGAATGTATTTGATACAGTTTATAATAAAAGCATGTTCTAGGTCATGTTTATTTCACTGATTGTTCACATGGGGCAGATTCTCGATATACCTACGTTTTCAAGATAGTCCATGAAATGCTTCAATTTAAGCAAGTATTAATCTGTCCATTTTATAGTTAGGAGACTGAGTTGACAGGGAAATAGTGAGATACATTTCTAGTAGAATACTTAGTGTCAAAAACAGGAATGGTTTTTAAACACTTACATATAATGGAAAATCATTTTCATGTACTTCACCTCACATGAGAGATATGTTGGGTCAGAATCACTGTTCTTTTAGGCATAAGCCTTAACTTTCTCAGAAACAGGTTTAAAATTTATGGAGGTAAATCATTTAATAAGTAAAATGAGGATACTTGAAGGTGATAAGGGCTCAGAGAATTTAAGCAATTGAAGAAGAGGGAGGGCAGCGGAAATTATTTAAACCACTTTGGCTAATTAACTTTTTTTGCTAATCAACAGAAAAACTTAGTGTTGAATTTAGTTTTGCGTCCTTGTAGCTAATAAAGTGTATGAATTTTTATGATGATTCAGATTTTCTGTAACAAGAATAAAGATGATTTATTTTAGTCTATAGCATCTAGGCTATGTATTTTTATACTGTCTTGGATTTCTAAAAAATTTTACTACAAATAGTAAACATATTTTAATTGCTATTTTAGTTTTTTATGTAGATTGAAAGTTTTAAAAGATTTGGCTTTTCGCATAGCTTTTTTTCATCATGAAGATATTTCATTGTAGGTTTTTTACTTAACTGGGAAACCTGCATCATTAATGTTTTTTATTATTATAGGATTTTTAAAAATATTAATATAGCATGCAAATTTGCATAAAATATTAATTTAATAAAATTAATGAACCTACAAATATCACAGGATGAACCCTTTCTCTACTTTCCCGTCATTTAGTTGAGCTATATATCAGTTCATCAGTATGGAAGCCCTGAGTGTTTAGTTCAGTTAGATGTTTTTCTTTTTAGTGATCTAAAATCTAGAGAGTGGGGCTAGACAATGTTTTGATATGAGAAGTTACAGACGGCTAAAGGTCTGTGGGCATTGTTCTGTTTTTATGAAGGTCCACCACAAGGCTGTGTTAATGTTAATGTGCATACTGCTTTAACAATTAATGGTAAGTACAGTCAACTCTCTATTGGTGCTAATGAAGGGGAGCAATGGCTGGAGTAATAGACAGCACATGGGGTCCTCACTGCTCTCCTTCAGTAGCATTGGGAGGGGCAGAGGGTGTCGTGTAGTGTAGAGAGGTGTGACTGGTGCTCAGCCCAAACCAGATGGTCCCTTATTCAATTCTGATTTCTAGTGCTAGATTTTCTTTGAGTTTTGCCAGTCAGTGATCCTGGAACAAAACCATCATGGTTTTGTTGCAGTAAATCTAGAATCATCCTCTTGCCTTTTTAATCTACAAAGGGCAGAGTGATCTGGAAAATAAAACACTTAATATTTTCCACTGAAATTTCTAGATATTTTAGGACTGAATCTGACATACACACGAGAAACCTAGCGTGAACAAGCGTTGAGTCAGATAACTGCCTCTTTGCCAGGAGTACATTTGTTGATTCTGGTTCACTAATGGGGCAAATGATCTTCAGTGATTAGAAGGACAGGGAACTCCTTTATGATTTTGAACCACGTTTCATTCAAAGCAGGCTATTAAAAGTAGGCGTCAGGGCTACTCTGGAATGGTGTGTTTATTCCTTCTTTGTTCATGTGGACATTATTTATTAAATGTTTACTGTGTACTAGGTGGTATTCTAGGTGCTAGGAACACATGGGCAAGCAAAGACAAGGTCCCTGCCCTGAAAATGATTACATTCAGGTCCCTGCCCTGAAAATGATTATATACAAATAATATATAATCAGTAAAGGACTGGGTCATGTAAACATCTGGGGTGTGAGCATTCCAGGCAGAACTTGAGAGTAGTCCAAATATTTGAACTCCTGCCATGTATCTTTCCCAGCCTAAACTCATATCTAGAATTAACTACTATGATGGGTCAACTAGAGCATCTGTTCATTTCTCTGTTTTCGTCATCCCATTTAATCATCTAAGTATGCTTGATATAATATGCTAACATTGTACATGTATTAGTTTCATCTGACATACATCATTATATATTTGATTTTTAACATTTTACTTATGTCCTAGGATTGCTATTGCATATATGTATATGTAATATATCTGTATACCTAGATACAAATATATAATTTATTGAGTGCTTACTATATGCCAGTCACTGTGCTAAGCACGTACATTGTTTAATTTAATCCTCACAACAGCCATATGAGATAGGTAATAGGGAGAAGTGGGGTCTTAACGCCGTTAAGGAATCTTCCTAATGTCTCCCAGTAGCTACTTAGGGCTAAATCAGGATTCATACCAAAAATGGTCTGATTTGAAAACCTGAATTTTTAACCACTTTGCTGTACTTTACAAGAACTCTTTAAGCCACTTAATGCATTTTTAATATACATGTATATCTATGTGGTGCAAATTATAAGGATATAAAAATTTTATCCCTTACACTGAGATATTTTATTTTTGATAATGTAAATTTTTTTATTATTATTGATGAGAGAAAAATGAAAAAACTTAGACATATAAAGTAAAAGGTCTTTTAGAAAATGTTTACAGTTTCTAGAATCTTTAAATTATTTCAACAAATACATATTGTCTATCCACTCTGTGTTCTGTCATGGGGGTGGGGATACAGGTGAAGTATGGGCATGATGGCAGCGTTCAAGGAGTTTGCAGCTCACCTGGGGTAGTAGGAGACGCACACAAGGATGGTGTCGGTAGTTAAGTACCAGCACAGATGAGATGAGGGTTGTGAGAATGAGCATAACCAGTATAAGAGGGAAAAGAAAGAAATCATTGTGGCTGGAGGTAGAGAGATGGCATTTGACCAAGACTGAGAGAGTGAGCCAGCATAATATGACTTCTGTTATTTTATGTAATGTGTAGGCCCCACGTGCAAAGCCAGATGGATTTGATTGCCCGTGCTGTGGCTTCCCTATGTTAGAATGGATGATAAAGAGTTGACTGTATTTTTACATAATACTCGAAAGCAGAAAGAAAGTTTTCTTATGTTTTTATGACTTTTTGTTAAAAAAAGAGTTTTGTCGAATCATAAGCTGCTACCCATATTCAATTTTATATGTATTTTTTTCTTTTTTTTTCTATTCATGTAATAGTTGTGATTTATATAAACTATCAGAAAAGTGTGGGCCAAAAGCCTCTTTAAAAACAAGGCAAAAACTTGACATTGCATATATTGTTAACTGAAAACTCTGTGTATATTTTACTGCCTGCTTTACTTTTCTGATTCAGGTGAAGTATTTGATTACTTAGTTGCCCATGGAAGAATGAAAGAAAAAGAGGCCCGTGCAAAATTTAGGCAGGTATGGAAAGTAGTTTTCAACTTTGTTTTGCTGATATTTTTAGTGATGTACAATGGACAGTATCACAAACCGGAATTCAGAGTACATGGTACTTTAAAAAGGAAAATTCCTGCTTTCTTATACTTTTTAAGAATGGAAAACTGAAAAGAAATTTGTTTTTCCTGAATTTAAATTTAAGATAGTTGCAATTGGTTATTTGTAGATCATCATAAATAGTAAAATGTTTATAGGTGAGACTCTTATTAATAATTCTTTGATAGTCTTGGAAGTATAGACTAGAGTAAGATAAAAAATAAACTTAAACCTTTATCCAGTAATTATTATCAAGTATTGTTAGCTTTATGTGTACAGTATAAATGTGTACTGTTTAAAGAGGTTTTTGTATTTTTTAAAAATAATTAAAGATATCTTGGTTTTGGAACTCATATTTTTGTAGATTTAAAGACTGTGATCAATTTTATTTAGTCAGGTAGGGAAGGAGACTTGCCTGTGTGAAAATTATGGTAAGATATTGATATTTCCAGGTCAATTTGAATATGATTTGTTACAGAAAGGATAAAATAAGAAAAAGCAATTTAAGTTCATCTAAGATTTTGTTTTTAATTTTTAGGAATGAGGTGTTTAAAATTAGCATACTTTATAAATAACTGTAGAAATGACAAATTAATGAATTGTAAATTGTTCACAAAATTTACTGAAGTAAAATTTCAAGAGACAGCTTACTATATCCCAAACTTTACGTAAGTGAATTTAAAACATTCATTTAAAAATAGTTCAGTATCTCTTCTGTAAGCTTGATTCTACAATTAAAGGGATCCTATAATCAGTAAGATTGGGAAACACTGAATACTGGTATGAAATCTTCCTTTGTGAGATTTTTACATATATGTTAACATACAAACAATTGGAGAAGTCCTGAAGAACAGGGGAGGAAAAAACCTGTTCATTTTTTTTTTTTTTTTTTTGACATAGCATTCTCCAAATTGATCGTGGAGTGAGTTGATTTTGTGAAAGCTCTATTATTAATATCTCACAGAATCATCACTTTTTGGAACACAATATATGAAAATGCTTTAGACCAAAGATATGCATAGCCCTTATATTTAGGATAGATTCTTAGAAGCATTCGACTTAACATAGCTGAATCTAAAGATAACTGGTAATGAGGAAGCAACACTGAGAAACTGAATGCTATTCAGCCACATATCATTAAATTCTTTTCTACCCTGGAATGGAAGTGCAAGCTTACTTAAGTAGAGAACAACAATCATTGCTTTAAATGTCATCGTTCTTTCCATCTCAGTCACGCTAGTTTTAGTAGCCAGTTAGGAAGAAAATTCCAATTTGACAATAAATGTTTCCATTGGGATTTTACTATATATTTTAAGGACTGTCACTAGTCACTCTTACTCTTTTTAGTCAGTTGGTTTCATGTATTTATTAAAAACACATGGTGGTCGAAAACTGTACTGGGTGCTATATGGAATTAGAAAAGTTGTATTTTAAAGAGCTTACTCATCTTTACTGATGGGTGGGAGTAGGATAGGAGGCTGGGACACAGATATTTTCATAAAGATCCAAATAATTACTAATTGGCTCTGTGTTACTTTGAAATCAGATCAGAGGTTGAGTGTCAAATAAATTCTATCTAAAATGTAAAACAGTGGAAATTATAAATATTAAATGTATTTGCTATCTTTATGTGTTCCCCCCAAATTAAATAGATAACCAACTCACATTTTTAGAAGCCAAGCAAACACACACACAATTTTATAGTTATTTGGCAAAAAGTTATATTTGTTTTTCAGTTTATCTTTGCTAAGTTTATTTTTCTTTATAGATGTAATTAAAATTCTAATAAATGTATATTTACTTTTATTTTTATTTGCACTGTATTTCATAAAATTAGTTTTAAAACATTAACATTGAAAAGGAATATACTGTATTAGTCAGGATATGTCCTTGACCCCACCATTAAATATAGCAGAGACGCTAGGACAGTTTAAGACCAATTTCGCAGCCATTGCCCATACAGTGCCTCTGCATTCCTTAAGATTTGAGGGCCTGCAGGAAAATCATAATGTTGATTCAACCCTTCCAACATCAAGGCTACTACTTAAAGCTTGGGAATTCCTGACCCACTGATAAATCATTGCAAAGCAACCCCCACAATTGTAGCTCATGGCAAAACATTGATATGTCTGGTCTTAGGGTCAGTGCAGGACTGATTGTCAGTCCTGTTTTCAAGATCCATAACAAAGGCTCGTAGGGAAGTTTCTACATCCTGTTTGTGGAGGTACAGAAGGTTCTGAGATGGGAGGGTCTGGCAGTAGAATAATGCAGTAAAACTTGGGCTTGTGGGTGGGGGTTCTTGCCGCTAGCGAGTCAGAAGCCAGAGCTGCTTTTATGGGAGAAATTGTACCCTACTAGATAAGTGTGGTAATATTATAAATTATCCTTCCCTTCTTAAGTTTTTAAGACTTAGGAGATTTTTACTCCAGAAGTGCCTTTAAAGCTGCTTTCATAGAAACCATCCTGTCTAACGTGAAATGCATGTTTGGTAACCAAATCGTTACCTGTAGCATGCCTTCTTCACCATACCAAGAGAAGGGGACTTGAAAAAGATATCATTATCAGCAAAGTTCTGTGATACAGAAATAGCCTTATAGTATGAACATCTATAGCCTGTATAGTATGTTCAATAAGATGTATTAATAGTTACATATAAATGTAGGTTTCTTAACTAATGAACTTATTTTGGTGAAGGTTGGATATTAGAACTTTGCAGCATATTGCTCAAGAACACTAATACCACATATATTCATTGCAGGATTCTGCTGTATTTGGGGGATTCACACTTCAAATTGTTTATAATCATTCACAATTGTTCAACTCAAAAACATTTCATGGTTCTGTAGTACCTGCTTAGTTTGGGATTCAGAGACTTTTACCAACTTGTCTATCAAGATTTAACTCCCAGTATTACCATTTTCCCACCTATTTTTCAAGTACATTGTGTTGCTCCAGCATCAGTGCATTTCACCACCTTACCCATGTTCCCATCCCCCAACCTCCACATTTTAAAATGTTATTACCCTTCATGGATGGCTTAGATCAAATATCACCTACTAACTGAGATTCTTCTTTATTTTTTATGATTCCCTCACTTCTTTGTACCTCTGCTGTTACAATTCTACCTTGTAGTGTATGTAGTTACTCATATATGTATTTTTTCCTCCTAATCAGACTGTGAGCTCCTTAAGGGCAGGGTGCATGTAGGGTACATGGACACATTTTTGTATTCCCCTAGCAACCAGCACATTTTCTTGCACATAGCAGGTACTCAATAAACTGACTGTTGAATCAAAATGAATTTAATTGAATTACATCTTATTCATTGTGTGTTGACTTTGTTTTGAAATCATGTCTTCTCTGTCTTTGAACCATTTTAATATACATTAAAATAATTTTATAGTACTGAAATATCCGTTTCACTTGTACTACTTTTGAAGTTCTTTTTTTTCTAACCAGTATCCTATTAGCATGGTCATATGCCACATCGCCTTTACACTTTTAACAGTCTCACTGCTGTCCCCATGTGTAAATGCCTGACCAGCATTCAGCATTCAGACTGCGTTTACATTTCACTGCATCCACAGAATTGAATGTTCTGCTGTGCATTAAAATGGCCGTCCCATACATCAGATATACTTATATGTACAAAGTAACTCTTACGTGACTGCTATCAGAGTGTTTCCTTTTCTGTATTTTATGTAACAAAGTGTATAACTATCATAGAATTGCTTATAACCTATTTCTCATTTATCTCTTTGGCCCTTTAAGCCATTGGATTCTTTTCTGTTTAGCACTTATCCCCAAAGAGCCCTGTGTAATTGGTTAAAAATTAAGACTGCGTACAAAATCTAGTTACAAGGGTAGAATGCTTTGTCCAACTGAATTAGTGGCAGGTTTGATTAAATTTCATTTTTACCTCTTTTTTGATAATTAGGTTTCCTTTTAAGGCTCAAAAATTTTTCCTTTGCTTTATATTATATGGACAAAAATAGGGTATTGCTAAATACTCTGTTGATAAATTCTTAGTCAGTTGGCCTCCCTGAAAAAACATGCTTTGAACACATGTAATATAATTCCTAAAATAGAGTTTTGTGTTTTGAACTTGAGCCAGCTATCTTGGAATGCTGATTCATGTGTGCCAGAATTCTTATTCCAACAGTGGAATAAACCATTTGACCAAAACTACAAATTGTATACATTTGATCATGTAAACAGAGAAATGTAACACCCCCATACAAAAATTTTCATGGACTCTGACAAGTATGTTAGTGTATTTTAGCAAGAGAATACTGCTTTTCGACATTGTCCACATTTAAAAATGAAAATTTCATAATTTTGATTTGTGTGGTTTTCTGAACTAAAGGAACAGCGGAATTTAACTAAATGTAACTTTGAAATCCAAGTTAGTAATTTCTCTAAATTGGAATGATAACTGGGGAAAAATTGAGATGTTTTTATAATAATAATTTTGAATCTTTTATCCAAATATTTTTTTCAGATTGTATCTGCTGTGCAGTATTGTCATCAAAAGTGCATTGTTCACCGTGATCTTAAGGTAAGCAATTGGTTTTATAACAAAAACTTAATTATTAACAGATATGTGATACTATTAGAGCTACCTTTTTGATTGCCTAATTGTGCCAGGCACTATACAAGGAAATTAGTTTTTATTTAATTCTCACAGCAACTTTTTATAAAAGGCAGTGTTTTCTTTCTTTTTTAATTGAAGTATAGTTGGTTTACAGTGTTATGTTAGTTTCAGGTATATAGTGAAGTGATCACTTATATTGTGTATATGTCAGATTACTTTCCATTGTAGGTTATTATAAGATATTGAATATAGTTCCCTGTGCTATACAGTAAATCCTTATTGCTCATCTGGTTTATGTATAGTAGTATGTGTCTGTTAATCTCATACTTATAATTTATCCCTCCTCCCTTCCTTTCTCCTTCGGTAACCATAAGTTTGTTTTCTGTGTCTCTGCGTCTGTTTCTGTTTTTTTATATAGATGCATTTGTATTATTCTTTAGATTCCACATATGTGGTATTATATAATATTTGTCTTTCTTTGCCTGACTTCATTTAGTATGATATTCTGTAGTCCATCCATGTTGCTGCACATGGCATTATTTCATTCTTTTTTTTAACATTTTTTTGATTAATTAATTTATTTTTAATTTATTGACTACATTGGGTCTTCATTGCTTTGCACGGGCTTTCTGCAGTTGCGGAGAACGGGGACTACTCTTCATTGCAGTACACGGGCTTCTTATTGCCGTGGCTTCTCTTGTTGTGGAGCATGGGCTCTAGAGTGCAGGCTCAGTAGTTGTGGTGCATGGGCTTAGTTGCTTCACGGCGTGTGGGATCTTCCTGGAGCAGGGCTCAAACCTGTGTCCCCTGCTTTGGCAGGCAGATTCTTAACCACTGCACCACCAGGGAAGCCCTCATTCTTTTTTATGGCTGAGTAATACTCCACTGTGCATGTGTACACACACACCCACACACCACATCTTAAGCCACATCTTTTTTTTTAATATATAAATTTATTTATTTATTTATTGGCAGCATTGGGTCTTCATTATTACGTGCGGGCTTTCTCTAGTTGCCGTGAGTGGGGGCTACTCTTTATTGCAGTGTGCGGGCTTCTCATTGTGGTGGCTTTTCTTGTTGCAGAGCACAGGCTCTAGGCACGTGGGCTTCAGTAGTTGTGGCACGTGGGCTCAGTAGTTGTGGCTAGAGGGCTCTGGAGTGCAGGCTCAGTAGTTGTGGCACATGGCCTTATTTGCTCCACGGCATGTGGGATCTTCCCAGACCAGGGCTTGAACCCGTGTCCCCTGCATTGGCAGGCGGATTCTTAACCACTGCACCACCAGGGAAGTCCTAAGCCACATCTTCTTGTTCCTCATCTGTTGATAGGCACATGGGTTGTTGCCATGCCTTAGCTATTGTAAATAGTGCCGATCTTTTTGAATTGAGTTTTCATCTTTTCCGGATATATGCCCAGGAGTGAGATTGCTGGTTCAGATGGTAGTTCTATTTTTAGTTTTTTAAGGAATCTCTATTCATACTCTCCTCCATAGTGGCTACGCCAACTTACATTCCCACCAAAATATCCAGCATTTATTATTTGTAGACTTCTTGATGATGCCCATTCTGACCCATGTGAGGTGATACCTCATTGTGGTTTTTATTTGCATTTCTCTACTAATTAGCAGTGTTGAGCATCTTTTCATGTCCCTGTTGGCCATCTGTATGTCTTCTTTGGAGAGATGACTATTTAAGTCTTCTGCCCATTTGTTGATTAGGTTGTTGAAAACTATAAAACATTGATAAAGGAAATTGAATATGATTCAAAGAAATGGAAAGCTATCCCATGCTCTTGGATTGGAAGAATTAATATTGTTAAAATGGCCACACTACCCAAAGCAATCTACAGATTTCATGTAATCTCTATCAAAATACCCATGACATTTCACACAGAACTAGAGCAAATAATCCTAAAACTTATATAGAACCACAGAAGTCCTAGAATTGCCAAAGCAGTCCTGAGGATAGAGAACAAAGCTGGAGGCATAACCCTCCCAGACTTAAGACAGTACTACAAAACTGCAGTAATCAAAACAGTTTAGTATTGGCATAAAAACAGGTGCATATAGTTCAGTAGAACAGAATAGAGAGCCCAGGGAATTCCCTGGCAGTCTAGTGGTTAGGACTCGACACCTTCACTGCCGAGGGCCCAGGTTTGATCCCTGGTCGGGGAACAAAGATCCCACAAGCTGTGCAGCATGGCCAGAAAAATAAAAAATAAAAATAGAGAGCCCAGAAATAAACCCGCACGCCTACGATCAATTAATCTATGACAAAGACAAAAGAGGCAAGAATATACAATGGAGAAAAGTCCCTTTAGCAAGTGGTGTTGGGAAAGTTTGACAGCTACATGTAAATCAGTGAAATTAGACCACTCTTTCACACCATATACAAAAATAAACTCAAAATGGTTTAAAGACCTAAATGTAAGGCATGACGCCATAAAACTCCTAGAAGAGACCATAGGCAAAACATTCTCTAATATAAATCGTAGGAATATTTTCTTAAAAGGCAGTATTTTCACAGAGCCAATGAAGAAAATGTGGATGAGAAGTTATCTAGCATTAAAGGCTAGGGGATTTGATTCTGTTAGCTTCTTTTAATACGTAAATGTGGAACTAAAAATGCCTGAGGCCCCATTCTGTCAGAAGCAAGGTCAGGGCACAAATCCAGGTTTGTCTGATGTAAGAGCCAGTGCTCATCCTCACATTAAAGTTCAAAGAAATAAGGAAAGTTTTAAATGTTTTTATGAATATCAAATGAGTGTGGTTAGTATAAACTAGCATACTTTGGAATAAGAAATGTGTGATAGTCAGGAAATGGTTGTGGCAGTGAGCATGGGAGCGCAGGTACCTCTTAGAGGAACTGATTTCATTTCCTTTGGGTATACCCAGAAGAGAGATTGCTAGATGACATGGCAGTTCTATTTTCAGTTTTTGAGGACCTCCATATTGTTTCGTGGAATGGCCACACCAGTTTACAGTCCTCCAGACAGTATGCGATGGTTCCAGTTTCCCCACATTCTTGGTGACACTGGTCTTTTATTTTTTGATAATGGCTATCCAGTTGTGAGATAATATCTCATTGTGGTTTTGATTTGCATTTCTCTCATGATTAGTGATGTTGAACAACTTTTCATATACCTGTTGACCATTTTTATGTCTTCTTTGGAAAAATGTCTATTTAGGTGTTTTGCCTATTTTTTAATCTTGTTTGTTTGTTTGTTTGTTTTTTGGAATTGACTTACGTGAGTTCCTCACATATTTTGAATATTAACCCCTTATCAGATATGTAGTTTGCAAATATTTTCTCCCATTCTATAGGTTGTCTTTTCATTTTGTTGATGGTTTCCTTTGCTGTGCGGAAGCTTTTTAGTTTGATGTAGTCTCACTTGTTTATGTTTGCATTGGTTGCCTGAGCTTTTGATGTCTAATCCAAAAAGTTAATAATACCATATTGAATACTGTAAGTTTGCTAAAAGAATAGATATCAGGTGTTCCCATCACACTTACCAAAAAAACCAGGTAACTGTGAGGAAATTTTTTAATTAGCTTGACTTAAGTAATCATTTCAGTATGTGTATGTATATCAAATTATCATGTGTTATACCTTAAATATATATAATTTTATTTAAAAAATAATTTAAAAAAAGAAACAAATGGTTGGGGCCAAATTCTTTTTTTTTTTTTAATGAAGGTAGAAAGTTCCTTGTCTAAAAAAGTTTTTGTTTTTCCCCTTTTTCTCTATTTTTCCAAAGTTAAATTGCATGTTCCATACCTAGGAGTCTTTTTTTTTTAACTTCTTTTCCCATTGCCTCTGTCAATTACTAGCACTAGTTTGCATTATATTTAAATATACCGTCCTAAACAGTTGTTGAAAGTCTAATTCTGTATTTTGGCTCCATTGTTCTGAGCTTATAGATTTTCTCCTGCTCCAAATATTTCTGTTTCTCAGTTTCCTCCCTCAGCTATTTTAAGGGAAATCACTGCTGCAAAGAAAGAGAAAGAAGAGGGCTATTTATTTCTCTGCCTGTGTGTTTGACTCCTAATTTGTCATCTTATTTCTTATATGGAAATATCTGCAACAAATCACATTCATTACCCTGTGTTTTCCCCCTAGTCTGGTGGAGGGAGTTTCTGTATGCTCTTGGGAAGAAACCTCAAAACTCTCTCTAGCTCTCCTTTTCTGAGGCAGCCTTGGGTAGTTTGCTGTCCATCCAGATATATTTAGAGAAACTGAGAAAAGTCTAGCTTGCTCCTAGACAGCCTCAGAAATTTACAGTGACCAGGCCCTTACATCAGAACATCACAGTAACCTGGTTTTGTCACACAGTCCATAATGTTATGGTCTAATATAATCTCCCAAATCTATGTGCTGTTATAATATTTATGTCATAAATGATACCAGTTTTTTTGCATATTTTGGGGTGTTAGATGTATACTTTCTAAAACAAGATGAAAACAAATATCCCAAGGCAGTATTCCTTAAAAAAGGAGACGAAGGAGATAGGTGAAGGAAGAGTTATATGATGGACAGAGTGCCTGGCTCTGCTGACTGTTGGACCCTCCAGTGGTATAGACTATAGAGAACTCTGATTTTCATATTAGTCAAATTTTACTCCTCTTTGTAACCTGGTGAAACACATCTACAAACTAAGCTATAACTTTGTTAGTCTATCAGTTGTAACAGAGTTTGAAACAAAACATGTGCAAAAGCAAATCCTTTATTGAATTGCTTGCATTTATAAAAGTACATTTAAATTGCTTTCACTGAATTAATATGATTTAGGAATATTTTAGAAAACTGGCATTTCAAAACATGGTGGGAAATCACTTCTTTCTAATAATAAACCTCCAAAAGAGAATCTAGTTTTAGGAAAGCAAAAGGAGGCTTAAGGCAGATAAGATCTAATGGAGGCTGTGTTGTATTGTTTTCTTTTACTGGAAGAACAGAACTTTGTTGAGGATGCATTTTGCAGGAGAGAGGACAAGGAGTGAATCCAGTAGTCACAGAACCCCTGACTGGCAGTCAGTTTAAATATATGCCTGAGCCTTGCATTAACCAATGAGACTCTATTCACACAGAGCATATTTGCGTAAAATTGTTGATTTAAGCCCAGAATGGATTAGTGTTACGTTGACTTACGTTCTTTAGGATAGGTCACATTAAGGTACAATTCCAGGATGTTTCTTACTATGCGGAAAAAAAATTAGGTTTAAAATGACCTATGGAAGAAAATTGGTTTTAAATAACCTTTCTTAAACAGTTACATATATGCTTATAAATGGAGCCTTCCTATATGGTGTTAAACTTCAGTCTTATAGAGATGTGATTCTGAGCATTTACACATTGAAGTACTCTAACTGGGCGTCTCAATTTGATGTTGCACTTAAAAATGAGAGACAAGAAATAGATGTTTGAGATCTGAAACAATTATAACAAACGTTTTATTTTATGTAGGCTCTTTACATTGTCCTTTTTATTATTTTCCTCTTAGGCTGAAAACCTTCTCCTTGATGCTGATATGAATATTAAAATTGCTGACTTTGGTTTTAGTAATGAATTTACAGTCGGGAACAAGCTGGACACATTTTGTGGAAGCCCACCCTACGCCGCCCCTGAGCTCTTCCAAGGGAAGAAGTACGATGGGCCCGAAGTGGACGTGTGGAGTCTCGGCGTCATTCTCTACACGTTAGTCAGTGGCTCCTTGCCTTTTGACGGCCAGAATTTAAAGGTATCCGCTAAATTTGATATTACTGTTCTGTCCCCGAGCACAGTGATTTCATAAGCCAGTGACACGTGCTTTCTTTCGCTTTGGAAGGAACTGCGGGAGCGAGTCTTACGAGGGAAGTACCGTATTCCCTTCTATATGTCCACCGACTGTGAGAACCTTCTGAAGAAATTATTAGTGCTGAATCCAATCAAGAGAGGCAGCTTGGAAGTAAGTGATTCTTTCCACTCCAAGTTTAAAGTTTAATAACTACAGTGTTCGAGGGACTGAGGAGCATGATTTCAATAGTTTTTCCCCACGTTTTTTCAGAAAATTGCCAAGTCATCTCATTTGCCTTTTGTTTAGAGCTAGAGAAAGTCACATGATGTTTTCACTACTCAAAAGTTGTGATAGAACCCTCTCAATGTCAGTACAGAAAATTTGTAGATATTTAACTAGAACATATTGGAAACGGATTTCATTTCTTATCACACTGTTGTGTTGCCTACATACATTCCACATATGTGAGGTTGTTTATAATAGCAGACGCTATTATAAAAGTAGTGGTAAGTGTGTTACAGAAGTAGTGGTAAAAAAAAAAAAAAAGGTAGTGGTAAGTATGTTATATAGCCAGTAATGTCAGAGGTTCATATAACCAAAACGCCTAACCTTTTTTCCTTCTGAACTGCAGTCAGAACAACTTGTTAAGCATTTTGACCATCTGGTTTTAAGAATATTTTAGTCTGTACTAAGGTAATTTCAGAGATTCAGCATGTATTGTTCATGAGTACTTTTTTGTCTTCATTTATTTGCCTTAAAAGATAGGGTAGCAAATTCTGAGAATTAACCTCATTTAAACTGTACTTTTTTAGTGTAGCAATGGGGCTTTCTGGCACGGACGCCATGCCAGTTAGGAGGCAGCCTTATAAGGTGAGCCATGCCTGTGTACAGAGCTCTCAGGTTAGTTCAGGCTTTGTAATCTTATTACCACAGTGCCTTTCACTAAAAGGTACAGTATGTTTCTATGGAAGTTAAGGGATGGTGACTTCCATTGGGAAATTATTTTAAACGTTTTATATCATTATATCAATTATCAGGTTTTTTTACTGAATTATTTGTTTAAGTGTGATTAGTCACTTCCTGTGATTTTTGTGTTTTTTTCTTTGGAGGCAAAGGATATGTTATAATGTTTTCATAGAGAAATCTGTGCAGTAAAAAAGCCCACTTTCATATTACCGCTCTTCTAAACTTACTTTCAACCATTACAATAGAAAATTATGTGAGATAGTTAAAATTGTTGACACTCATATAAGTTGTAAAGTTTTATAGGCACATAAGCCTCTCTTGATCCTGCTTTATGACCCATTTTTATCATCGGAGCCACGTCTACCTGAATGTCAACTAATAAAATGTCTAGAGTTGAGGCATCAGCTCAGCTAATGAGCAGAACAGAAAGACCATACAAAAATTATTTGGGGGGAGTAGAGCTTACAGATCTCTGTGAGTGATTGATGACATGTACTTTGTGTCTTAACGATGATTAATTTATAGTGGCCAAATATTTATCTTTCATCCTCAACATTAGAATCAGTATTAGAATTCTCTGACTTGAAAGTAAAAGCAAGTTGTTATTATGAAAACATTTGCTCATCAGAAGCTCAGCTTGATGTGTTTGAATATAGTCTGGAATTTCCTGTTCCACCATGTCAAAACCAAGTTTTCCAGCCATGGAACCGTGAGTCTACATTGGAGGTATTATCATAATATTGCACATATCACCATACAAAGGCTGGTCTGCTTCATAATTCCCAGAAATGACTTTCCAGAGAAACCCGACACCGTTGGGGAAAAAAAAAAAGATTGCTTGTACCAAATCTTAAAAAACTCCCCTTGAAATAACAGTGATGTCGAAAATTATAGTAGTCTTCACTTCTATTTTCATACTTTATTATCAACTTTACAACCAAAAATCTACAAAGTATAAAAAACAGCTACTTTCAAAACACCAGTCTTTAGTGTGTAAGCATAAATTTTTATACAGTTCTTATGTCGCATTCTTTTTTTTTTTTTTTAACTTAAATGTTTTTAGTGTGTTCTCTTTGCTTTATCACGAGAGTGACCTCCTTCCCTGTCAATAGGTATGATGTTCTCCTTGGATTATGTATCAAAGTTTATTTAACTATTCTCTGCTTGTGGAATATTTGAGTTATTTTTGTTGTTTTTTGCTAAAAATAATGTGAGGTACTTTTTCCCTTTGGGATGTACACGTGGATAAATTCTCCAGACAGTAATTACTAGGTCAGAACAGTATGCTATGTCCTGGGTATCATTGTCAAAAGACTGTGTGTAACCTAAGGCATTTGAAAGTACCTATTCTGCACAGCTTGTTTCAGTATTGGATCGGATAATTTCTGGTATTTGATGCCTTTATGATAGTAATAGAGTTTGTCATAATTTTGCTTTAATTTGTATGTCTTTCATTAGAGACAGTGCTCAGTATTTTTAATGAATAGGTTAAGTGTGCTTCTTCATAGGTAAGCTCTCTGTGTCCCTAAACTGCTTGTTTAAAGGAGTCTGGTTCATCAGCTTTATAGACTTGTGTCAGCTTTGTACATTTTGATAGGAAATATTTCCCTGTTAATTCGCATATTTTAAGAAATGGAACTTGATGTATTTTTTCGGTGTTAGTTGAGTATCAGGAGTTGTTGATGAAACTCTAGTCTTCACTGTGTAATTTGCGAATACTGAAGTTTGATTTAAAGAATCTTCATTTTAAGTTATTTCACATTCTGCTTGCTTGGCCGTAGCTGTTTCTAGATCTAAAAAGTTACATAATTGTTTTAGGTTGTATACATGAATGCTGTCAGCTCTTCCTAATTGCACTCATAAAGGGAGGGATAGTATCACATATGATTTTAAAAGGGTTTGTGTTTTATGTTGTATGCTGTTTTTTTTCCTATTTGCTTAAATATTGGTGTGTCTGGATTTTTTTTAGAAATATATTGAAATCTTTTTCTGCTATCCCATCCTTGCATATTCTTTCATTTTTCCAGTCCTTAACCAAGATGGACTGTGTAACCTTTCAAAATGATAACAAAATTTGAGCCTAAAGCAAAATTCCTCCTTATTGCCCTTTCTCTCTCATCTTTGGTCCTCCTCAAAAAGTATTTATTTTTACTTTTAACACCTTTTACAGCTGCTGCTACAATAATCTTAAAAATCTTGCTTGTGTCTGCCCAGTACTAGTGGCAGTAAAGCAAAAAACATTTAAAAATAATAATAATCATTTTTTAATGAAAATTTCTAAGTACAAATTTGGAAGCATATGGTATACTTTACAAAGAGTAAGACCATTTAAGAAAAATTATTTTCATCTGACCAGCCTAAAGTCCTTAATTTTTTAATGGGAACCTATTATGTGTAAGGTGTATATTTCCACTATTAATTTGTTTAACTCTTTATAATGCATCTGAATCCATTATTTTGCTAGAATTTCTCAGCAGATTGTCCTTTGTGTTCAGTGGCAGTGATGGCTAGGGTACGCTTTCCTCAAGTTTGGAATCTTACTTGACCTCTCGTTTCTCATGTTGAGATATCTGAGATGAAATATGAAATGGATTGGTTTGTTCGGCTGGTCTAGTGCAGTGTGTTGGCCAGTGGTTTACTCCGGCCTGGACCCCCCCCCCCCCCCCAAGAGGGTTCCAGGAACTCCCTGTGGTCATTAGCACCGCCGTTTCCTGGGGACCCTTCCTTCTCCCTTGGCTGTGAGTGTCAACTCTGCGATTCCCAGGGAGGAGTTTCGTGGGGGCGTGAGGTTCCCCCACTGCGGACGGCGGCGTGCGCACGTCTCTTCTCTTCCCTCTGTCCCTGTTTTGTTGCTCTCTGTGCCTTACTCCTCAGGAAGACCTTCAGATTTAGAATTAGTAAGGTTGATTCTGCTCCATGTTTCCTTAAGCAGATCTTCTGTCGTCCCACCTTTACCTCCCATTCCTCTGACCGGAGGAAATTTTTCCTCAAATTATTTTTATTTTGCTTTGAAGTAACAACTGGTTTTGGAGACAGACTCGGCGACGCCCCGCGATGAGAATCGTGAGGCCGGAAGGCGAAACTGTGTGCTCCCTCTCGGCGCGGCCCGGAGGCCTTTCCCTGTCGCTGATTTTCCACCTCCCCTGGAGCAGCCTGGCCTCACGTCTAACTTTGTGCGACGACTGGCAGAGCCGGCGCTCCTCCTGTGTGCCCTCGGCTTGCTTCTCTCCCGGCGCTGCTGCTAAAATGCCGCTTGTCGTCCCCGCTAGTAAAACGCAGCTTCTCTCCGTCGCCAGTCAGATCAAGTTTAAATTCATCCGCCAAGGGTGCTCACTTGTTCTGTTCTTTCACTGCGATTTACCTCTGCTCCAAGTCAAACAAGAGGCCGCCTCCGTGTTCCCGCCTCACATCCCTCTGCCTCAAGCTGTTCACCGGTCCAGATGTTGCCTGTGTTTGGAGAGTCAGTTTACCTCCTCACTCCCTGGGATTCCTTCCCTGAAAACTCCAGCCCACACTGCAAGTTACTCTTTTTTGGCCTTTATTAACACTCACTGCTGATAGCACAGTTCTGAGTAGTTAATTCTGTTATGTATTCAGATATTTTCAGGTTTTATGTAAATCTCATTTCCCCAAATAAAAGACAGATTGCCTCAGGGTTTAGTCCACATAAATATTTTTCCTTGATGTGGACAGATAATGGTAATTATGAAATGAGCACCAGATACACACCATTCAATTGAGAAACATCAGAAAATTTGGATGATCTTAATTTTGCTTTTAATTGTTTGTCTTCCAGCTATCACATCTGTAATTGCTCCTGTATTTCTTACTTAATTCATGGTTACTCTGTTCTGTCCAGCACCTGAGTTAAAATCCTCAGAACCCTCTTGGATTTCATCCTTTCCCTCATTCTCAAAATGAATTTTGTCATCAGCTGCTGTAGATTGTACCTCTGTGGGTTTTCTCTCTTCTGTTTCCTCCTGTCCAGTTCAGTTCTCTGTTCTCTATCTCCTGGGCATTTTAATGACTTCCTAAGCTGTCTTCTTGTGGCTGATCTCTTCTCTACATTTAATTTTACCCAAGGCTTCTGTCCAGCCTTATTTTAAAACACTGCCGTGTTCAAAAGCAACAAACAAGCATTTGTGCTGGGAAAGATAGTACAAGGCACAGTCTTTATCCTCAAGGACTTTAAATATAGTGCAGGAGATGGACCTATACACAGCAAGGTGTGATAAAAGGCAGAATGTGGTCACAGTCACAATAGGAAATAAACAGAGTTCCATGGGAACGCAGAGGAAAGACAGATGAGTAACACAGGCAGGAGGTTTTATTCCTTCAGTATACAAGTATGTATTGAGCATTTAAGTGCTGGGTACATTTAAGTGCTAGATATGCAATACTGAGCAAATCAGACCTGGGTCATTCTTTGGGTTTATGGTCTAATAGCAGAGATAATTAACAGGCAAATACAATATATTTACATAATGGCAAGTTGCATAAATTGTAGGCACAGATCAGAGTACCATGAAACAGAGTGATAGAAAGAGCCCAGATTTTGTGTGGACACGGTGAGAAAGATAAAAAGGAACTTCAGTGGAAAAAACAGGGGAAAACATTCCAGGCAAAGATCCTTATCTTCTACTCCGCTGAGAAAACAGAAACCAATAGTCATGAACTCTTCATTTCCTGCCACCGTACTCTTAACAGTACTGTCTGAACCCCACCCATCGCCTTAGTTCCCTGTTGCCATGGAGAGGTGTCTTTTCTCTTGTGCAGGACTTACCCATTCATTCCTGTGCTGGATTTAGCACGTATGATGTGCCTCCTCAGTACCTTAATCCCTCAGTAGAGCTTTCTCTTCTGTACCACCCAAACCTCTTCTGCTGACTCGTTTCCCTCAGCCTTTATCCACGCCTAAAGAGCTTCTAGTTTTTTTAAAAAGGCATCCTTCCAGTCCCCATTCAGTATTCTTTCTTGCTCCTCCCTTTCCGGCCAGACTTTTTAAAAAAGTATCTCCACCAGCAGTCACCAATTTCTCATCTCTCCATTTGCCCTCTGGTTCCCATCTCCACCACTCCAGTGAAGCCGCCTTTAGTAAATTCACCTTCTCTGTTGCTAAGCGCAGTAGATTACTTTTTTAGTCATCACCTTATTTGACAGGACACAACTGCCTCCTCTTTGAAAAACTCTCACCTCGCCTTCCATGTCACTCTGCAGATTTTTCCTCCCCCCCGTTTACTTTCGGGATTACTCTTCTTTCCAGCCCTCATATGCTGGTAATGCTGATGTTCTTTAAGGCTCTACCCTGGGTTCTCTTCCATTCATTCTTACTCGATTCACTCCTCTGGAGAATCTCACCATTCGCACAGCTTCTGTCATCATCTGCTGGCTAATTTCTAAATCTCTATCCCTAGCCAGATTTCTCTTGAGATCCAGAATAAATAAGTGTTGATAGGGCATATCTGTTTAGATAAGCTGAAGCACCTCACACTCAGTTTGTCTAAACCTGAGCTCCATCTTTCCCCATCTAGTCGACCTCGCTTCCCAAGTTTAGTGTCTCAGTAAATGGTATCAGCCTCTATTCACTTGTCTAAACCAGAAGCCTGATCATCACCTTCATTTCCCCTGAGCTCTTTCAGCTCTCCGCCCACTTCCAATCACAGAGTTTTGTTGATTTTTACCAGCCAAATATTGAACATGTCTTTTTTCCCATTGCCCCTGCCTGCCTTTAAAGTGGACTGGCATCTTCTCCCTCCTAGGTTCCAGCTAAAGCCTCTCAGTTGATACCTAAGTCTCCATGGTTGAACCACTCTCCACACGCTGGCCAGAGAGACTTTCCACAATCACACTCTTCAGAGACTCTTGACATGATTGAAAGGACCCTTCATGATTTGATGGCTATTAATTTTCTACCCTCATCTCGCTCCAGCACCCACCTCATGTGGTCATACTGACATGCCGTCCCCCACACGCCCTGCTCTTGTTTGCCTGGATCCCTCACAGGCTTTTGCCTCTCTTCCAACTCCTCCTTGCAGGGTTACCTCTTACTTACTCTTCTAGAATCTAACTCTCACTTACTTAGGATTCTCCTATTTATAAATTCATTCCATTAGGTATTATTTTCAAACTCTTCATATTGTACTCTTAAATTTGAGAACATCACTAAGGACTTAACTTGAGCTCATTTGAAAAATCAGAAGTACTTATGTTTAGCTTATGTTTGTTAGTTTTCTTCTTTGCCCAACCTCATTCATCATAATAATAACAAACATTCAGAGAGCTCCCTTTTATCTAATTGATAAAAGGACAGTTAGATTCCTTTGTTTGTACCGATGTGTGAGTGTGTGTGGAGAGGTGGGATTTCTTATAGATTTGGGGTTTTTAAAATTTATTTTATTGATGTTTAGTTAATTTACATCGTTATAGATTTGTTTTAAACATTTTTAAAGACTTCCATTTTTAAACATTATCTGAGCTGCTGCCTCCATTTACCTCCCTTAGTTACTATATTTGTGCAGTCCAGCTGCAGAAGTGAGTAAATGAAGGTGTCAAGGACTAGAGGGGCTGGATTAGAGGGACAGATTCCAGGAACCTCCGTGGATGCTCAAGTCCCTTATATAAAATGGTGTAGTATTTGTATATAACCTGTGCACATTCTCCCATATACTTTAAGTCATCTCTAGATTATTATAACACCTAATACAGTGTAAATACTGTTTAAATTGTAGCTAATGTGTCGCAAATTCAAGTTTTGGTTTTGGGGACTTTCTGGAATGTTTTTTTCTAAATAGTTCCTATCCATGGTTGGTTGAACCCAAGGTTGGATGAATCTGAGGATGCTAAACCTGCAGATACTGAGGACTAATTGTACTGAGTAGCTGTCCTAAGTGGTTCATCATATTCTTTGAGGATTTTTATGTATTCATCTTGCAACCTAGGAAATTCTGCCAGCAACAAAATTTTACTTCCACAAATGCTGCCTGACTATTGTCTAGGCTTCTGCTAGACATACTATTTGGGAGGGGGGAGATGAGGAACAGGAAGGACTTGGAAAATCATGTGGCAGGAATTTACAGCTTTGCTTTGTAAATCTTTTTTTTCTCCTGATGTGCACCCTCGCCGAAACTTTTACTTTATTAATGAATGGTCACTAAAGACTTAATGACAGCGTTGTTATTTTTTAAATTTGTAGTGAGTCTACTTTTATTTAAATTAGTTGGATAATGTACCTAAACTGCCATTGCTCAAAGTGTTTATGAGAAATAAGTATGTCTGCATCATATTCTGGTGTGTGTGTTGCGCGCGCACGTGCATACCACATTTTCTTTATCCACTCGTCTGCCAATGGACACTTAGGTTGCTTCCATATTTTGGCCATTGTAAATAATGCTGCACTGAGCACGGAAGTACAGGTATCTCTTCAAGGTAGTGATTTCATTTCCTTCGGCTAAATACCCAGAAATGGAAACAAGAAGGAAATACTACCATTTGCTACAACATGGATGGACCTTGAGGGCATTATGCTAAGTGAAATAAGTCAGACAAAGACAAATACTATATGATCTCACTTATATGTGGAATCTAAAAAAACAAAACGAAAACAACTTAGGGAAACAGAATGAATTTTGGTGATTGCCAGAGGCAGGGGATGGAGGAAGTGAAGGAAGATGGCCAAAAAAGTACAAACTTCCAGTTATAAGATAAATAAGTTCTAGGGATGTCATGCATAGCATGATGACTGTAGCTAACAGTACTGTATCTCATACATTTGAAAAGTGTTAAAAGAGTAGATTTTAAGTTCTAAACACAAGAAAAAACATTATAACTGTGTGAGGTGGTGGATGTTAACTTATTGTGGTAGTCATTTTGTAATATATACATATATCAAATCGTGTTGTACACCTTAAACTAACACAAGTTATATGTCAGTTATACCTCAGTATAATTGTGTCAACTGTATCTCAATATAATAACTAGGAAAAATAAAGTTAGTGGTAATCTTTCAAGAGTTACATTCTAGATGCTGATACATTAATATTCTTTTTCCAAGTCCTGCAAAGTGTATTCTCTATCTCTAAACTTTATTTACCAATATTCGACTAATTAGAAAAATAATTTTCCCTATACAGATTTTTTTAAAAAGTTTATTATCTCAATATAATTTACATGTCAACTATATCTCTATATAATAACTAGGAAAAAAGAAAGTTAATGGTAATCTTTTAAGAGTTACATGTCTACATATCATACTTCAAGCATATATGAACTGTCTACAAAGTTTAATTAAAATACATCAGTGTCGTGTGACCAAGACCCTTGGGGAAATCCTCTCATCAGACACAGCAGTATTCTTATAGACCCCAGTTATTAGAGATGTGCTCTGGAGCGCAAGTCTTTTGCTAAGTGACTTTGGGTAAATATCATTAAGTGAAGGGAAGGTACCTGAGGAGTCAAGGAGTTAGCCTCAAAACGATCTGTATATGGGGGACTTCCCTGGTGGCGCAGTGGTTAAGAATCCGCCTGCCAATGCAGAGGACACAGTTCGATTCCTGGTCCAGGAAGATCCCATATGCCGCGGAGCAACTAAGGCTGTGCACCACAACTACTGACCCTGCACTCTAGAACCCGTGAGCCACAACTGCTGAAGCCTGCGCACCTAGAGCCCATGCTCTGCAACAAGAGAAGCCCGCGCACCGCAATGAAGAGTAGCCCCCGCTCTCGGCAACTACAGAAAGCCGGCGCTCAGCAACGAGTACCCAAAGCAGCCAGTAAATAAATAAATAATTTTTTAAAAAATCTGTATATGGAAAATTATTTTTCCAATTAGTTGAATATTGGCAAATAAAGTTTAGAGATAGAGGATATACTTTGCAGGACCTTGATAAAGAATATGAATGTATCAGCACCTAGAATGTTCCTGAATGAAAACCTGGAATCCTGTAGTAATAAAAAGTTGAAAATTTTTCTAAATTAATACCGAATTAGTCCCCATTGGTTTGCCTTTGTTTGTGGGTGATAAAAAAACACGTAAATTTACTCTCCTTCCAGTTTTAAGTGTACATTACACACAGTTGTGTTAACTCTGTGCACAGCGTCACACAGCAGGTCTCTAGAACTTTCTCATCCTGCAGGACTGGAGCTCTGTACCATTGAACCACAACTCCCTGTTGCCCCCTCCTCCCAGCCCATGGCAAACACCATTCTGCTTCCTGTTTCTGTGAGTTAGATTGTTTTAGATACTTTATGTAAGTAGAATCATGTAGTATTTGTCTTTCTGTGACTGGCTTATTTCCCTTATCAGTGTCCTCAAGGTCCATCTATGTTATAGCATGTAACAGAACTCCGTTCTTTTCTAAGGCTGAGTAATGTTCCATTGTGTGTGTAAACCACAGTTTCTTTATCCATCCATTCATCCATCAGACATTTAGATTGCTTCTGCGTCTATTGCGAATCATGCTGCAGTGAACATGGGTATGAAATCTCTCTTCAGGATCCTGTATTCGGTTCTTTTGGGTATGTACCCAGAAGTGGGATTGCTGGATCATATGAGAGTTCTATTTTTAGATTATGAGGAACCTCCATACTGTTCACCACAGCAGCAGCACCATGTTACAGTCACACCAACAGTGCACAAGGGTTCCAGTGTCTTCACGTTCTCACCAACACTTGTTATTTTCGTTTTTTTTCAACACTGGCCATCCTAACAGATATGAAGTGATATCTCATTGTGGTTTTGATTTTCCTAATGATTAGTGATGTTGAGCATCTTAGGTCATATTCTTGTTGGCTATTTGTATATATTCTTTGGAGAAGTATCTATTCAAGTTCTTTGCCCATTTTTTTAATTGGGTGGTTTTTTGTTGTTACTGAGTTGTAGGAGTTCTTTATATATTCTGGATAGTAACTCTTTATCTGACATATGGTTTGCCAGTACTTTCCGCATCCCATAGGCTTCCCCTTCTGGGTAGCCTTTTAGCAGCCCGGGATTGACTGTTGTTTCACAGTCTCAGCTTAAATTTGACTCTGCAAATGCACACTGCTGCCTGTTTTCACCCCGATTCTTACTAATTACTAATTCTAGGCTTAAATCTTGACTGTTCTCTCTTCCCATATTCTCTGAGTCATATTGTCATTACTAACTCTGATTTCCATTTCCTGTGATCTCTTCTTTCCTAATGTTTTGGTAAGTGATGATTTTAAAATACGGGTATATATTTGGTAGAAGACCAGGAAAAGAAGTCTCTTCATTAATCTTATATGTGAAAATGAAGCAGAGGTTAAAAGCAGTAGTCTTTATGTTAAAATTTTCAAATGTGAAAGTACTCCTTTTAGAGGAGCAGAGGCAGCAGGCAGTATATTTTGAATCAGTTCATTTGGTGAGCGTGTGGGTTATAGTTGTCCTAAAATATGTATGTCCCAAAGTCTTACCCCTCCTGTGGGCCTGCTAATCAAACTAGAAACAGTAACTTTGGTTTGAAAATGTCACATGATTCTTGTTGACTGAACCAATAAATTTCACGTTTACTAAAAGTGAGCTAATATAAGTAGTTGAATGTTCTGATTGGCAAAACATAATGTAGAGTTTATTTCCTAGCAAATAATGAAAGATCGATGGATGAATGTTGGTCATGAAGAAGAAGAACTAAAGCCGTATGCTGAGCCTGAACCAGATTTCAATGATGCAAAAAGGATAGGTAAGCACTTAGGTATTGGGAGAGCTGCTGTCCCTAGGCTAAAAGTAAGAGTCCTTTAGTCTGCCAAAATCATGTTTAAAGTGCAAATGGGAAGCAATTTCTGTTTGAAAAATACTTGCATTATCATCTTTTCTTTCTCCAGATATATACTAAACATTGCAAAATTCAAGTTCCTTATTTTGTTCTCATATAATCTAAACCAATTGTTGGCAACAGTGATATAAAAATTAAAATAATGTAGATAAACCTCATTCTTTTCTTTCAGCAGTTCCTCACAGGAGAAATGACTGATTTAAGAATCAGCATTGATCAGACTGATAAATATCAGCAAAACATAGCATGTATTTTAACCAAAAACACAGAGGCACTGAGTTAGAGGGAGGAACACTGGCTTCCCCTTGGTTTCCCACTATCTCAGCAGGGTCTGTCCTCCCACACCAGTCAGCGCTCTTCTCCCACCTGGTTCTTTCTCTTCGTTCCCAGAGCCGTCAGAAACTCACAACTGAGTCATCTCCTGTCTGGCTTGAGGGCAGAATGGCAAACAAGGGGCATTCTAGAGTGTTAGGAATCTGATCAGAAGAACCATGGAATTCAAGCCTTCCGAGGAAGAAAGCAAAAGTTGTTAAGAGATGAGAGAATCCACTCCATGAGTGGCTAAGGGTGTGTTGAGAGAGAGAGAAGGTATTATGTGTGTGTCACAGAGAGACAGATACTCCGTCTAGCTGGACAGAGGAACTCAGCTCAAGGATGCGCTGGGCAATGAGAAATGGAGTAGCCCATGAACATACTAACACATGATGTAGATAAGTTCTGCATGAAAAATTGGAGACGTACAGCATCTGTAGCTATACAGTGTCTCCATATTAGTAATCCAGAAGTTTTTATAATTAAAGTTACGCTTTAAAATTTTAGAACTTAGTTTTCATATCTAATACAGGCAAACTTGCCCATTTTTGTTGGTTTCTTTACTAAAATAAACCCATTTTCAGAAAAATTGCATTTTGTTGTTTTTTTTCATTTCTAGACATCATGATCACCATGGGTTTTGCACGAGATGAGATAAATGACGCCTTGATAAATCAGAAATATGATGAAGTCATGGCTACTTATATTCTTCTAGGTAGAAAACCACCTGAAGTAAGTTTTTCATCTTTTCAGATTAACGTGAGTTATTTCTTGAGCTAAGTCACAGCTGAGTATAGATATAATGTTAGCAGATATACTCTAGGTGGTATCAAAAATAATATAAAACCCCTAACATTCTTATTTATTAGAATTCAAAATTCAAGATACTGAGTTGTTAACTAATCTTATTTCCAAATACTGAGTGATTCTGTTTTGAAAGTGCAGGCATAGTGCCTTGCTTAGCTCTGAGAGGCCCCGTTCACAGTCAGGTCTTTGAGAACGGCTTGGGTAGCCCCAGTGCAGCAGCCCTGCCAAAGGTAACATGGTTATTCTGGGTGTGCAGAAAAGACAGTAACTGAACCAAAAGAAAGTGACAGCGTTTAAAACAAAATGTATAGGTGGGAACCCAGAGAAAGTTTGTTTGGTGACATATTGTGTTTTGCCTAGTAGAGTGTCAAGTGTTTTGATACATTCAGTTCTCAAGGCCAGTTGAGATCTATAATAGGGAGAGAGAGTAAGTCAGTCAGTCTGTGCCAGTGGTGATTGAGCCTTTGATGATCCTTTGCGACAGCAAATATAAAGGTATAAATTGAGAGTCAAGAACAGTCCAGAGCTTTGACAGTTGGTTGAAAATTAAACACCTGTGGGAGGGATTTTGTAAAATATGATGAAATTATTTATAATTAGATAGTATCTATTAGTGAATCACTACATTCAGCTGACATTTATCAAACCTACTCTGTACCAGAAACTATGCTAAGTACTGGAAGAGAAAAATTAGATGGTCTCTGCTCTCAAGGAGCCCTCAGCGTAGAGGGGAGAGAATCGGTTCAGTGTGGGACAGTGTGGCATGTGCTCTGATTAGGGGGATGTACAGGATACTCAGGGACATAAGGGCAGGCACCCACAACAGGCCAAGACATATAAGAGGTAGAAGTAACAGTATTTGATAACCTATTGGAAATGAGGGGTAAGAGATCCTCAGATTTCTAGCATAGGCAACTGGTTTGTAAGGTATATTTGCCAAGAGAGGAAAAGAGCGAATCTCAGGGGGAAGATGGGAGGTTTGTTCAGGTCAGGGTGGTTGAATTTGAGGTTCCTTTTGGTTAGAGCTGTTCACTAGACATTTGGGTATAAAGATCTGGATCTGAAGGGAATGAGTTGAATAGCATTAATAGATTTGAGAGTCGTCATCAGAGGGCCACATAGTAGTGTGCCAGGACTTCACATGTATTAACTCATCTGATTCTCTCAACAGCCCTACCAAGTAGGTGCTGTTATACTGGAGGAGAGGAATCTTCAGTAAAGATGCTAATTGCTGAGGAAATGGTGTCAAAAGAAGCCAAGTCAAGAGAATTTTAAAAAGTGGGGAATAGCGCAAATGGTTATTTCTAAAGTCTTCAAACTGTTTCTACTTAGATTTTAGATTTCACTCCTGAGATCTTTAATTTTCCTATTAAGTATAAAGGCAGCACTGATTTTTTATAAGCATGCAACCCTTGCATGAATTAAAATGAAGTTTGAATTGATTGCATTGAATATAAACTAATGAAGCTACTATAAGTAGTAAGAGCCTGAACTTTGGAATCAGGGTCACTGGGTTTGAATCCCCACCCCAGCACAGCCACTAACTAGCTATGTGACTTAGGCAATGTACTATATTTCTCTGTGCCTGTTTCCTGGTCTGTAAAATGAGGATGGTAATAGTACCTATCTCTTAGGGTCACTGAGAGGGTTTATATGAATTAATACATCTCAAGTCTTCAGAACAGTTCCTGGCAGATTACTGTGTGCTCTGTGTTAGCTGTTATCTATTAAAAATTTTCATCATCAATATTACTCTGCTCTGTATCATTAGCAACTTTACATATGAATTTAGATTTCCCATTGGAATGCCAGTGATTCAGTCAGAAGTTTCTCGGCAACAAAATACTTCTGTGTTACAGAGAGAAGGATAGTGTTTCAATCCCCAATTTACCATGCTTAGTTCTGAGTAGATGCAGTTTCTTGATCAGGGCCAATAAACCAAATTCTGTTCTGTAAATGTGATGGAGAAAGCAAAACAAAGCGAAAGATGTGTCTGTGTGTGTGTATGAAGTTAGAATTTTGATTTCATCCTAAGTTTGAATCCCAACTATATCTGAATTTGAATCCCAAAGATATCTCTTGACTCTCTTAACCTCAGTTTTTCCATCTGAAAGGTGCAGGCTAATAGACAGTAGGTTTGTTGTAATGATTAAACAAAGTAACATATATAAAGAGTTTAGCATGGCGGCTAGTGTGTAATAACCACTCAATAATTGGTAGCTGTTATTTGGACCCAGAAGGACCCAAAGCCATTTGTACAAGACAACAGAAGGTGACATGTACTTGTGGAAGGATGATGTTCTATCCAGTTCTCTTTGGAGCTTCCTTTTGCCAACTTGCAGTTCTATATCCAAACTTTTTAATTTTCTTAGTTCTGATTACTCCTTGTATGACTTGGAATAAATTAGAAAATCAAGCGTGCATATTGTTTCTATGAACTTTTTTTATTTTAAAATGCTGGTGGTGTTTCTTCTTATAGTTCGAAGGTGGTGAATCGTTATCCAGTGGAAACTTGTGTCAGAGGTCACGGCCCAGCAGCGACTTAAACAACAGCACTCTGCAGTCCCCTGCTCACCTGAAGGTCCAGCGGAGCATCTCAGCAAATCAGAAGCAACGACGCTTTAGTGATCATGGTGGGGGAAAAGTCAAATAAGTGGAAAGACAGACTGAGTCTGCCCAAACTTGCATTTCTTGTTAAGCATTATACAGTTCACATGTCTATATTCTGTGTCATTCCCAGTTATCACAGACTTATATTATTGAATGATAAATATCCTATTTTCAGGGGCTGACCTAATTTTTGTAATCACAGTTTAATCTTAGTTCAGAGTGTAAAGTATGCAAGAAAGATATTTTTAATGCAGGGTTTTTGTTCATGAGAAGAAAATATGTCCGTTGCTTTTCAGCTAATTATGCTTTTTTAAAAATTACAGCTGGTCCATCCATACCCCCTGCCGTATCATATACCAAAAGGCCTCAGGCTAACAGCGTGGAAAGTGAACAGAAAGAGGAGTGGGACAAAGATGTGGCTCGTAAACTTGGCAGCACAACAGTTGGATCGAAAAGTGAGATGACTGCAAGCCCTCTAGTAGGGCCAGAAAGGAAAAAGTCTTCAACTATTCCAAGTGTGAGTAAATATTCTGGCATATTGCAATATGCTGTAGTTATTTGTTGTCAGAATTTTTTGTTTAAAGATTTTTTTTCAGTTTTATCTTTTTTTTCAAGTTTCAAAATTTTAAAGTGAATCATACATTTAAAGAACTCACAAAGGGGACCAAGCTTCTAATAAATGCAGTTTAAGAACAGAAAACATGAATTCTTAAAATAGCATTTAACCTTACTGTAAAATGGTACATTAAACTTTCCTGCCTCAGTTTTCATGTTTGTAATATTTACTTGATAGTATATTATATTGGTGCATTTAATTTTATGTTTACATATAAACTGTTCAATGAAGGCAGACTACAACAATAATTACTTTATAGAGTTAGCTCACATTATCCACTTAAAACAGCAAACTCTAGAAATTGTATAATGAGAGATGGAAAATAGATCGAGACATCCCCCTTTTAAGGCAGCAGCAAAGAAAAAAGAGACAATATAAAAGAAAACTAAAATATACAAAGGTTAGAAGTAGAATTAGTGGCATTTAGGAAATAGGAGTATAGAAAGGAAGGAGGGCAAAATGAAAAGGAAGAAATATTTGAAGGAGAAATAATAATTTTAAAAAGATGGAAAACTTCATATTAAAAGGACTCAAAAGGGCAAACAGAAGCAAGAAGGAAAACCTACTCCAGGGCTTATTAAAGTGGGATATATGGATACCAAAAGCAAAGAGGAAAAACTTTAAAGGTCCCAGAATGAGATGGCAGATGACCTTAAAAGGAACACGATGCAAGCTGACATCAGATTTCTCAACAGTAAAATGAATGCAGGAAGATAAATGGATTAAAAAATGTATATTTTTAAAAGTATCAAAAGAAAAGCACATCGAACCCAGAATTTTATACCCAACCAAATTGTCATTTAAGCATAAAGGTATGATAAGCATATTCTTATGAATGAAGTATCTCAACTCTTGTGATACAGTGACCCATTTGAAAACACTGTACTGTTTGAAGAGGTAGTCTTATAACTGGAAAAAGGATCTAGAGTTTTGCTGTAAAATATATGGGAATTGAAAGCAATCAGCTAACTTATTAAAGTATGTATGGGTAACACACAAAAAAAAGAAAAAAAGAAAGAAAATTCTGGACAATATCCAGGAAGTGAGGATAAGGATAGAAATTAAAGGGAAAAGTATATGCCTTGGAAGGGAAGATAAAGGTAAGTTTAAGAAATGAGTACAGTCGGCCCTCGATTTTCGTCCACGGTTGGTTGAACCTGCAGGCACAGGACCTGTGGATACGAGGGCTGACTGTACGCAGCAGCTCTCTACAGGGGACTTGAGCCTCCACAGATGGAACCCGCAGGGGTCCTGGAGCTCATCCCCAGTGGATACCGAGGGACGGCTGTAGTGGTGAGCAAAAGTGAGTGCGGGGACTCAAAGGCGAGAAATGCAAGAACAAAAATAAGTCGTATAACTTTTAAACCAGCAGAAGAAGAGAAATTGATTTAGCTTATGGAAAATAGGAAAGGAGACAGAAAAGATAAAAGCACTTTAAATGGAAACATGAAAAAAGGTACGAGAAAGCCCAACATAACCTTAATTATAAATGGGTTAATAATATCCACCGTTTTATACCACTCATGGAAGCCGTATATTTAAAAAATATGATTTGATCATCACCTCCTAGTCTATGAAATTGATGTATTATAATCACTTTAAGAATTAATGTGTATAAAAACAGATGATTGAACTTGGTGTACCCCCCCCCCAAAATAATAAATAAATAAATAAAATAAAAAAAAAAGAATTAATGGATATAACCACTTATGTTCCAGCTGATCTGTTTGGAAATGATTTAACTACAATAGGTTTAATACATTTTTTATAAGTAGTTTTTCAGACCAATCATCATTTCCTCTACTCTAAACATCAACTAGAGGATGGTTTCCAGAGGGTCATCACCCAATGTAACAGAAGGAAATAATTCCATCTCCTATTTCCTGCCACTCTGATAGATTACCTGTCATTCAGCTCAGTGTGGTCTTATTTTCTCATGAATATACTGTATCTGGCTTAAAGTTACCCCCTCACGTTATGAAAATCCCATTTCTGTAGATCATTTGAGTCCTGCATCCTGGCTGGAGTCTCCTGTGACTGAATACTCCAAAACAATCTTGTCAGCTTTTCTGATTGCTGGACCTCGTTATTTAGCTCTTAGTTATATGCTGCCTTGCATTGGTCACTGTTGTTTCCCCATATTTGTGTTCTCCTAGTATATATGACACACTAGCTTCCTCAGAATCACTAGTGATCACGTGCGTAGTGGGTATTCATAGCATATTTATTCATTTAAAGAAGACATAAAAACCGAGACATTGGTTTAAACCCAAACTATGCCGCACGCACTTACCATTCAAACAAACAAACAAACAAACAAACCAAAAGATTCTGGTAGAGAAATTCTTCTCTTAGCCACCTAGTATTAGCGTCACTGGCGTGGAAGGGACAAGGGCAGGAAGGCAGCTTGTGGGGTTCGCGAACCCAGAAGGCCCAGTTTTGAAGGAGAAACTGTTCACCTGTCACACTTTGAGAAGGAAAGCAGTGTTTCTGAAGACGGCCAGAACATATTAGAGGTCTCTAAAGGATGCACGATCTGACAAGGAATTTGTTCAAAACTAAGTTACTCATGTGACAGTTCAGTGAAAGCAGTGAAATTATCAAAAGTGAATATTCTTATATTGCTACGTTTGGTGCCCATGGGATAATTTTACAGACTTCTAGTAATCTCTTGGTAGTTTTATACTTTTCCAGATTTTTTCCCTGTTTTCTATTATTTATTTCCAGAATTTTTCCTCTAAAGTTTTTATCTCCAATTATTAATAATTTCCTCTAAATTTTTAATTTCCAGTTAAACCTCGTCAGTAGTCTCTAAGAGCAGAGTGAGGAATAATTAAATGTCCAGAACTTAAGGATTTATTTGTTAAAAGAAAACACTGTATATCTGTGTAGCTGAAAAGAGGACATATTCCCAGGGTGGCGCTGCACACACCTCTGTGGCCGCCTCAGCTGGGCCTGCCTCTCACCCTGGAGCTTTGGTCTCTCACCATCACCAGTGGCTGTGGGGCTTTCCCAAGCTAGTGCAGAATGGACACGCACAGGCTTCCGGGTGGCCTTCCATCTTCAGGGCCCCAGGTTTCCTGTTTGTGATGATACTTAGTGTGGGGTTGTCTCTTGTGCACAGTCCGCTCAAGCTGCCTGTGCCACTTCCCTGGCCTTCTTCCTATCACCAGCTTACAGAGGCGTGAACAAAACCCAGCTTTTCCCAAACAATGGCTTCACCACTGCTGTAGGACAGTAAGCTAAGAAAACTGTGAGGTGCTTGCTATGCTTTGCCTTTTATTCTTACGAGAGAGAGAGATGGGAGATAGAGCTTGTTAATATAAGATTCTGATAAATTAAAATTCTACCACAGATATTTTCAGACTTATTTGCAGCTTAAATGCATTTCTTTGACTTTCCACAACTACAATTAGATTGTTTTTAATGTGGTTTTTTTTTTCCTTCTTAAAGAACAATGTTTATCCTGGAGGTAGCATGGCAAGAAGGAATACGTATGTCTGTGAAAGAACCACAGATCGATACACAGCATTGCAGAACGGAAAAGACAGCAGGTAACTGTCACAGTGCCAGGTAGGGCCACCTTTGTCATTGCTTTGCGTTAGTGCTCTTGGTAAAACTCCTGCAGCTGAATGGGTCAAGAGGAAAGAAAACACAAAATAGTTAGATTGCAACCAACCATTCTTACTAAGGCACCTCCTCATCTGTACCAGAATGGAGCGATGGAGAAATATTGAGGGAAAATGAGGTAAATCTCTTAACCTGGGATTTTCTGAATAAAATCTGATAGTAAATAATTCTGTATAGCAAAACCTAAGATAGCATCCTAATCTGATCTTCATTATTTGAATCTTGTTCTTTTATACCCCTGCTGCTTCCTTCTTACCTTCTTCCTCCTCCCACCCCGCCATCAAGTCATCATTATAGCCAAACAGTGAAGGCTTTTTTTGCCTTCCTCTAAAGAATTGCAGCCATTTCAACGGATCATTGAGGACCATACAGTTCTCAAAGTGTTTTATTTTAAATAATGATAAATCATATTTTATTATTTAAAAAATCTAACTTTTCATCGTGAGTTGTAAGGACTGCTCATCAGTATATTACAAAAGGATGGGGGAGTCTATTCTAATAAAATTCTATTTAGTTCCATCCCTAGTCATTTCAGTAGACTGGACAGACTATTCTTACACTTGTTTCCTCAGGCATTTAAAGTAAATGTTATTGTAAGGCACGGAAAGGTAAATGAATCTTCCTTGGACACAGATCCTTTAGGCTAGAAAGATCGTGGGGAATTGATTTCTAACTTACTCTTTTTCCTGTGCTAAATCCCCATCTGCAGCTCCTTTAATCTGTAACAGTTTAACCTATTGATTAAAGATATGAGCTAAAAGGGTTTTAATGATGTTTCCAGAGATGGGATTTTTGCTGCCACTATGAATTCTCATTGAATAACGGACAGTGAACCACAGCAACACTTCACACCAAACTGTGATTTTTGGAGAGTGTAAAATGTCTCCGGTCCTGATCATTTATCCATAAAAATAATGTCATACTTTTCAGATTTGCATACGTGGACTAGAGTGTGTGAGATCGTTTCCGTGGAAGGGGGTGATAAATTACTTCACCCTGCACACTTTGAACAGGAATATTGCTGTTAATAACACACTGACATTAGTCACTAGTAACACCAGCAAGGCGGATTTCTTTCAGGTGTTTCAGTCATGAAAGGCATTGGTCAATTTAGACTTTTAAGAGTCTAGTTCTTAAACTTGAGTAAACTGCAGTTTTCCTTCTTTTTCACATTGCTCGGTCTTCTCAACGGTCTCATGTGGGAAGCCTTACCGAGATGTCCGTGAGCAGCGTGTCCTCCGCAGGCGCCGCCGTGGCTGCTGCCGTCCCATCCGCGCGACCCCGCCACCAGAAGTCCATGTCTGCTTCTGGGCATCCTATTAAAGTTACACTGCCGACCATCAAAGACAGCTCCGAAGCGTACAGGCCCGGGTAACATGCTGGTTGCATTTCCTTTTGTTTGTCGTTAAGAGTTATAAAAAATACAGAACCATACAAAAATACAACATAGCCATCACATTACAAGCTTTTTGAAAAGATTCAGTGTTGGTGGCAGAGGTGAAGTTGAATTGCAGCATAAACTTACTACCTCCCCGAGCAGTTATCAGAAATGTTGCTTATAATTTAAATCATTTTCTTGAGGACTTTTCTTCAAGGATTTTGCTTTAAATCCATCCATAAAGTAAATTATCATTCAGATAAATTGAGTTTTTATGGCTTGAAAACAAACAAACAAAAAAACCCCAGGAGTTGAGACCTGGTTAATCTTCTTGGCTCTGGCCAGTCACTTGTTCTTAAGAACTTTTAATTTTCCTACCAGTGAAACAGATGATCTCAAAGAGCCCTCTCAGTTGTGAAGTTAAATGACTTTCTCTGGTGTTTCTGTGTTGAGACTTCTGAACGCTGGGAGCATGTTTGGTAGAGTTGTCACTCACGTTGGTGGTCTCCCCGCAGCATTTGCTCTCACTCAGGCCCAAGTTATAAGTAGGAAATGGGCCTTTAATTCAAAGGCTTTTTGATAAACAGTAAAATCTGTGTTTCACATTGCTGAATGGTTTAAGAGAATTAAAAAAAAAAAAACTGCATGCAGTGCACCTTGTTTGGCTTCCCTGATTCTGAAGAGCATTTATCTTTGTATCCCCGTTGCAGTCATTTCCTAATTGTTAGTAACTAAGTTTTTATAAAAGGCATCCGGTTTGAATCTGAAATGTCATCCCTCTCCCGTGATGTAGTAAATACAGTCAGCCCATGCCTCACATCTCTCAACGTGAACCAATAGGATGGGGCGAGTAACAGTCGCCCTGGTAATTTTCTTCGGGTCTTTAGCCTGCGTGAAAGCCCTCTCTGTCTTTATTCTGAATAACCCATCTTAATGTGTCCCAGCAGTCCCACCCAGCGAGTGCCTGCTGCTTCCCCGTCCGCTCACAGTATTAGCGCCACCACCCCCGACCGAACCCGCTTCCCCCGGGGCAGCTCCAGCCGCAGCACTTTCCACGGGGAGCAGCTCCGCGAGCGCCGCAGCGCTGCCTACAACGGGCCGCCCGCCTCCCCCTCCCATGAACCGGGGGCATTTGCGCACGCCCGGAGGGGCACGTCCACTGGTATAATAAGCAAAATAACGTCCAAATTCGTCCGCAGGTCAGTACCAATGTCCTGTGGTGTTTTGTTTCCTCTAGGAATTAATGAAGGAGATTTGTTTTTTTCTTGAATCTTTACAGTGATTTTCCAAAATGGTTATATGACATTTCATTAGACGTGCTCTTTTACAGACGCTTGAAGAAAATGATCAAGGAAGACAAAGTAAAAAAAAAAAAAAAGGAAGACAAAGTATTTTCCCTTAAGAAAAAGAAAGGACAAAAAAAGAACAAAATGAGAATTTAAAAATTCTATAGAGCAGAAAGAGCAAAAGTTGACATCAAAAATGTGTTACAACAGAGTATCCCCTACTTAAAAGCTTCAGTTTAGAAAAAACAATTAAATGTGACTTTATCCTTCAAATAGTATTTAAGAATACTTATAAATTGCTCACTAATTTTATACACACACACACACACACACATAGTTTACCTTTTATTCTTCCTTTTAAAAACCTATTATAAAGGGGAAGCTGAGATGAAGCAAGAGAATAGCACAGACATATATATAGTACCAACTGTTAAATAGATAGCCAGTGGGAAGTTGTTGTATAACAAAGGGAGTCCTACTCGAGGATGGAAGATGCCTTAGAGGATGGGACGGGGAGGGTGGGGGGAGGAGTTGAGGGAGGGAGGGAATATGGGGATATGTGTATAAAAACAGATGATTGAACTTGGTGTACCCCCCCAAAAATAATAAATAAATAAATAAATATAAGGAAGCTGATTAATAAAAAAAACCTATTATATACTGAAGTCACAGAGATTACTTATGTAATGTAACATCATGAAATCTTAACATCAAAACACAGTGAACACAAAATGAATACAAGTGTAGTAAGTAACCTAATCCAGTAAAATAGTGAAATTGTACTCCTTTCTAAAAAAGTAAAAAAGTTCAGTAAAAGTTGCTGAACACAGTGCAGGTTGATGTAAGCTTGATCTACTCTCAGGTCCTACTAAAAGCCCACGAAAGTCCCACATGTACAAAGCCCTGTGCTAGGTGCTGAGCAGGATTCAAAGATGAAGAGAGAGCATCTGTGCCCTCCAGATTCAGACAGCCCCAAAAGGAGCAGACTGTCTACCACCAACCCTGATGTAAAACAAACGTGAGCATACAGAAAAGTGCAGACAAGGGCTGGGGGGTCCAGACTAGGGAGGAAGTTATGAGTCCATACCAGGCAGTTGTTTGAGTAAATAAGACGTTAACAGGTAAGAAAGTATTACACTTGCTGCAAAAAATATTATTTAAATACTTAATTTTCAATGTGTTTAGTGTTCCTAGGATTTCAGAGAGTGGGTGTAGAAAAGAGAAGTGGTGTCTTTAGTCTCCTACCTTTTCATGGAGCTGTTTATAGACTCTGTTCATGGATTATTTTGCCCAACATCACACAGCTGAATTTATAATTCATGCAACATCATTTTCTAGTCCGTGATTTTGTACCATTTGGGCAGTTACCATGACACATCGATAGAGAAAGACCTGAAAGCTCCCCCACAGAGTCAGCGTGACAGTGGGACAGTAGTGCTGGCTGACTGTCTGCAGGCTGCTAGTTAGATTATCAGTAGTTGGAATTTAGCTGACAATTTAAAGCCATTTTTGAAAGCTGGTACTTCCTCATGGTTAAGCCAGGATTAATTTTAAGGTGAAGAAAAACAGGTTTTGAGTTTAATACTTGATTACTAATTGTACATTAAGCATTGTGCAAAACATCTTTCTTTACTTTGCAATAACAGTTTAGATTCCAGAGGGAATGTGATAAGGAGCACTGGACAAGAGCTCAGGACAGGATGTCAGAGCAAGAGAGCGCCTTAGAGATCGACCGTTGGGAGGTTAGGATGAGGAGTGCCATGGAGGCATTCATCAAATGTGAGGACCTACTATGTGCCGGGCTCTCTACTGGGTGCTCTTGATACGGCCCCTCCCTTCCTGTGAGTGGCTGGTGGTCTCGCAGCACTCCACATAGCTGAAACCTTTTCCTCACTTGGCTTCCGCCCTCTCAAGCTCCCGCCCTCTCAGGCTCCCTATCCCTTCTCAGCCTCCTTCGCTGGTTCTGTTAGGTCCTCTTGCCCTTCCCTCTGACCTCTAAATGCTAGCCTGCCCCACGGCGTGGTCTTTGGACACGTTCTCTCCCTCGGTTATCCTCACTCTCTTGGTGATCTCATTCAGGCCCGTGACATCAAATTCCATCGCATGTTAACCATCTCAACTTATGTTTTTAGCTCAGGCCGCTCCTCTGAAGGACAGACTCTCGTATCCAGTTATCTACTCCGCCTCTCCACCTGGTTGTGTAATAGACTCTCAAACAGCACCTGTCCAAAATCCAGCTCCCACTTCTCTTCCCCAAACCTGGCCCTCCTCATTCGTCACTGCTTTAGGTAATGGCGACACTGTCCTTCTGATTGCGCAGACCCTGAGCCTGGATTATCCTTGACTCCTCCTTTCTCCAAAGCCACCCATCAGTTCCACGAGCAGTTCTGTTGGCTCTGCCTTCACATTTCCAGGATTTATTTAGCTGCTTCCAGCACTCCCAGCACTGCCTTCACAGTCTCAACCACTGTTAATCTTCCACCTCCTCACCAGTTCCCTAGCTTCTGCCCTCGTCCTCCTGTTCTGTTCCCAACAATGTAAGTCCTCGATTTAAAATCCTCAGCTTGCTTTTTATCTCACTCAGAATACAATTCAGAGCCGTCCCAGTGCCTCCACAGTCTGGCCACCCGTTCCTGCTCTGACCTCATCTTTTCCCACTCTTCCCCTTGCTGGTGCCCGCCAGCCACACAGGGCACCTGACCGTCCCTGAGCACACTGGGCACACCTGTTCGGGATTTCGAACTCCCCCGAAACCCACACGTCTGGCTTCTACCCCTTCAGGTCTTTGCTGGACTGTCACTTCCTCAGTGAGGCCTTCCTCAGCCTCGTGTTGAAAATCACCACCTCTTCCTCCCAATACTCCCTTTCTCTGTTTTATTTTTCTCCATAGCTTTATTTTCTCCGTAATACTACCTGAACTAGTGTGTGTGCTTTACTTACTTGTTCGTCGTCTGTCTCTGCCAAGGAGAAGCTGCGCTCCGTGAGAACAGGGGTGCGTGGCTGGCATGTCGGCTTGCTGTGTCTTGTGCTGGATCTCCTGCTGATGAGCCTCCTCTGACACGTCGTATGGCACTCGGCAAAATCATTTATCAAGTGGGTGGACAGACAGTGTGGAAGACGGTTTAAAAGCTAAACAAACAAGGTTATAATACATTCTCGTAAGTGCTCTGAAGGAAGCAGATCCTGAAGGAGAGCAAGGTTGAGGGAACAAGAGTGTCCAGAGCCAGTCTGTGAAGGGGGCTAGTGTGGACGTTTCTAAAGTTCCACCATGCCCTTGTTATGCTTTGAACAGTGTCATTTAGTAGAGGGCTTGGGTGGGGAGACAGCGTAGGGAAAGAAGGGAGGGAGGCGGTTGTTTGCTGTTCTTTGCCAGAAATTAGATAGGGTTTTTTTAATGTCTTGATTTTTGACATATTTTAATTAATTCTGGATATGGTTAGGAAAGAGAGCGCTCAATTCCGCTCTGAGGTCACTTGTCACCCTGTGAACAGCTTTGTCTTTTACAACGCTGTGTTCGCAGCAGTGCATAGGGTAGCATTTTGTGGCTCGAGATGGGGCCATCTAATTCCACCCCCCAGATGACTTAATGCAGGAAGTCAAGCAAGCATGGGTTTCTGTCCCAGGGATGGACCTGCTGAACTCTCTAGCAGCTAGCAGACTGAACATGCAGCTGATCTTTCTGTGTTTGCAGTGTGTTGAACTTTCAGGGGTTGGAGGCTTGGAGATAAACTAGAGAACCTCTCTGTGCCTTATTATTTAATATTCTCAACTCAGTTATCAGATTATCGTCCTTCCCACTTGTCTCGTCCTCGTAAGTCCATCCTGGCTTCAAGTCCGGCCTTTCTTTCTGTTCCCTTTGCCTTCCTCACTTCACTCTGCCTAAAGCGTGAAGAAATTGGGCCACATAACTGATGCCCCCATGGGGGCCAAGACACCTCACAGACTCGGGGACCAACTAAGTCGATGTGCCACTGAAGGCCCTAAAAGCTGAAAAAATAGGATTTTATAGGGGAAAAAGTAAAGGAATTTGGGTTATTAAGCTTTAAGAAAAGAAAGATAAAAAGAATAGTTTGGAGTTAATCACCTATTTGAAAACCATTATCACAAAGAGAAGCTAGTTAGTAGTTCTCCTTGGTCAGTAAGAAGCTGGACGCCAGAATGACCACATGAGAGAGTTGTTTTCTGGTCTTAAGAAAGAACTTTCTAATTAGGAAAGCAATTTACACTAGAATAATCTATCAAAGGAGGATGTAGACGTACTAATTCCAAAGTCTTTTAAGTAGCATTTAGAACAATTTGCTTTGGATCAGCTCTGTATACCTACTGTATAAACTAGAGATTGTATCAAACCTCGTGATTTTTTAACCATAGCTCTTATATAGGGAATAACCTGATTTCGTTCAACTGATCATGTATAAGATATTCGGCTTTTTTTTAAGTTTTAAATATTGGAGAACCGTGCCACACTGCATGTGCTGTTACAGCCAGCCGCACGGTCTCTATCCCAGAAGCCTCCCACCATGGCTGCTTGGAGCTGACTTACTGGACTATCTGAAACCATTGCCAAATGCAGAAATTCTTCCAGTCAGTGTTCCTAGTGGCTTCCAGGAAGACAGGAACAGGGTATGGGAAACGATGTGGCGGGTCAGTTGCTATTTCAACGATGACAACAAGGGAAGTAGGATCTAAGGGGTGTTTCATCCCTAATGCTCACACTTACACAGCCGTCTGCTAGCAGTGATTCATAAGGCAAAGTATAAATAGGATAGAGAAGTCCAGGGAGGTGTATGTCCCTTCCTGTTAAAGGAATTTTATCTTAGAAGCAGGAATCAACAGCATTATTGTGTTTCTTGCCCAGTTGGTGGACTGCCCTTATCAGTATATATCAGTACATCCACGTGTAACTCAAAATATACATTCCACTTCGAGCCTGCTCAAAAAATGTTTTCTTTATTTCAGTGTGCTATAAGAAAAATAGGTTTGTATAGATGGCCTTGAACTTTTATTATTCTTACCAATGAAAATGCCAGTTATTAAAAATAGATATTTAAGAAACCCCATTTGAATGTGAGAATACATCTTATTACCTTTTTTAATTAATTCAGATAGGAAAATGGTTTTTACATAATATGTTTGTCAAGAAAGCCCTATAGTTAAAGACCCTAAGAAGCATATAAAACATTCATATTTGTAACCAGCAATTGAAGTTTTAGAGCTTGTTGTACTGGTGGATTTTATTAATTGGGGGGATGGAGGAAGGTGGCACTGATTTTATTCCTTGCATTCATTTTATGTAAACAATATAAATGTTTCTGGAATGGTTAAAACATTAAGAAAATGTTAAGGGTTCAAGTTGGTGATTTTTTTCACCAGCTATTTAATGGTGTTTTGCGATCACAAGCTACCTCTTAATATATTTAAACTGGTTTATAACTTGATACTGCTGTGTAGATAATTACCTTTGAAAATGACAAATAGTTAAAGTTTTGGTAGACTTAAAAAATATTAATCACAGTCAACAAAAAAACAATTAGTGGAGTTTTCCCGGTTTTATTTCACAGGTTGCTATCCAGGTAAGATCAATGTTTCTGTTTAAGATTGAATTCATGTTTTTAGACTCTCCTGCTTGAATAGGCTGTTTGGTTTGCTGTAATATTTTATCATGTGCATGAATCATTAGCATAACTTCTGAAGTCAGTTACTTGCATATTTAAAAACTGGTATTTATTTTTAGAAATACTTACATGTTGAGCTTTATTTCTGACTACAAGGTTAATTTATATTTTTCTAAATTGAGCGACTACTCATTATATTTAATAACCATTATGAAGTTGAATCTTGTTGATAATTATTAGTTTTAACTTTAGATTGAACTAAACTAAACCAAAAGATAAATTATGACTTTAAAATCGTGGCTGGGAATCCTAAACCCTCACCTAGCATCTCCTCTATGACAATATCCAGTAGACGCTCAATAAATGATAGTCAAGTGTGGTTATGATGAAAGACATAAGAAATGCTATTAGACTGACTAGTTATAGAAATCTGTCATGCTAGAAGTTTGCTCGACAAGTTAATTTTAAAATCATTTTAGGTGTGGGTTTTCTTGGTATTTTTTTCACTTTTATCATTAAATCTCAACCTTCACTTTGTTTTGAGGGATCCAAGTGAAGGCGAAGCCAGTGGCAGAGCCGACACCTCCAGGTGAGGAGCCACTATTAATACTTCGCTGCTAGGTCCCTGTGTGTGAGACGTACTTTTGAAATACTTACAGCACTTAATAAACATGGATAGAACTAATAACTAGATAGTATGTGTATTTAAAATTTTTATATTGGTATGGGTTTTCCTAATGTTGCCTAGCATTTATTTTCTTAACTTGAAATTTGTGTTTTCTAAACATTCTTTTGAATTGTACGCCTTAGAGCCTTTCTGTCCTATAGAAAACATGTCTTGGAAAAGTTAATAGATTAAAATGTACTGGTCCTTTTCTCACTAAAATGATGTAAATAAAATTAGTCTTAGTCAAATAACAAGAACATGGAGGTAACCAAATACATAGGAAGATGTGATATTAGTAATATTCATCAGTGGAGCACATTTCAAAACTCTCACCCAGCCGTACTTTGTGGGGTTCTTGGCATCTAATACTGGCTGTATGTTCATTTTGGTGATGGGTCTCAAACTTGAGCACAGTCAGGATCAGGCAGAGGGCTTGATGAAACAGGTGGCTGGGCCCCACCCCCAGGGTTTGTGATTGTCAGGGAGGGGCACTGATGCCACTGGTCTGGGGACCACATTCGTGACATGTTAGTACTTGTGTTCATATTTATAAATGGGAAATTTAAGAAACAAAGGCATTCAGTTAGTTTGAGTGTACACCAAACTAAGAGGTCCAGTATAAATCTCAGAACCTTGGCAAGCGGTTTGTCAGTAGGACAGAGGCCGGCTTCATTCAGGAATTATATTTGACCGGCTGAACACAAGCCTGAATTTAATTTCTCCTTTTTAAAATTATTTGAAATAAAAAATGCAATGAGCTTTGGAAACCTTTATTGAGCATTCCTGGGTAGTCTGTTTTATTACAAACTGTGCTGTGTATGTTGAGTCATAATAGTTGAACTGTTTCTTTTTTGAGTTGGGTACCCGAGTCACCACAGTAGGAAGTCACAGGGAGGCAGGGCAAAGATTCTTAACTTCCTTCTGCCCATTCAGTAAACATGCAGAGGACCCTTGTTTTCAGCCCCTCCCTCACTTAATCATCACTCTTGAGCCCCCTTCTTGCATCTCATCTCGTCTTTCTGCTTGATTTTCCTCTGTGACATTTATTAGCGTGTAGGGTTGCAAGTGGCTGCTTGTGTTGCAGTTAACCTGCATGCATTTTTCATGTTAATGTGACTACATGACTCTCTGGTTTGGTCATTGTTGAATTTTGTTTTCTTTTTCAGGGGGTTTGTTTGGTTTGTTTTGCTTTGCTTTTGAACAAACTTATCGAATACCTACTGTCTATAAGGTACTGGCTGGTCATTTAATCCTCATGACAACCAAGTGAGAAGTATCCACTTTACAGATGAAGAAGCAGTAAGGAGCATCTTGGTGGGATCAAACTGGTTACAGTGAGGTTCTGTCCTTTCAGAGAGATGGTTGGGCCTGTTGGTGAATAGCACTGGCTTTGAGCCAGCCCCTGAGGGTGTGAGCTGTGTTGTACCACTCACCTCACTGTATACCTTTAAGAAAGTTACTGTAACTCTTCGTGCCCATGCTTCCTCATTCTGACTGCCTAGTCCTAGGGTTGTTGTGAGGGGTAAATGACTAATACCTGTTAGGCACTTAAAACAGTTCCTAGTACCTAGTACCTTCTCAATAAATGTTACTCTTGGTGTCAGTATTTCCAGACACTTTCTAACAGTTCACGTTACCAGGTAGGAAAACATCTTGCATGGGCCTGTTGTCTTAAGGTCACCAGGTTTCCTTGATGGAATAGAAGGAAAACTAGACTTGGAATAAAATATCTGATTTCTACTCTTGGCTTTTCAACTCATTAGCTCTATGACCTCAGAAAAGTAATTTCAGTTTCCTAGCCACGGGTTCTGTTTTTAAAATGAGTGTTCAGTCACATAATCCCGGGGTGCCTCGCTGCCCTACACTCCGATTCCACAGCCTGCGTTGTGCGTGTCGTCCTGGTGAATGACTCTGGCTGGATCCGCACACCCGGAGGCCTGCGATGCCATGGCTTAGATTCAGTGAGCAGTAAAGAGCATGATAGAGAAGACGTTGGCATAAATATTCTCCGTACTTATTTAATAGTCTTTGGAAATTTATTTTCTGTACTTACTCCTTTCCTGATTTTCTCAAGCTTGCACAGTTGGCAGAGCTTTGTCAGCCCAGATATCTAGGACTGAGGAGGAAAACATATATGTAAATGTACATATATAAATATATACATGAATATACATTATATGATATTGATACAAAATGTATATACAGATATAAGATATTTATATGGTAGAATATAGACTTATTTCAAAGTGTATCATTTTTTCTTTATATCACGTAAAAGTGAGATAGATTAACAAGTTAAAATTGTAACATCTATGTTTGGATAATTGCCCAACAGATTTAGTTAGTGTCTTCAGAATCATAAATAATCTATTTTACCTTTTGATTATTTGAAGTAGGTTTTCTGTTGCTATATTTATGGAATACCTACAATAAGGAAAATCCAATAAAGTTGATTCATTTAACAAATATGTGTTAATCATCTAGTGTTTGCGTAGCACAGTTCTAGATGGTTGAGATATATCAGCAAACAAAACAGACAAAACTCCTTGCCCTCTTGGAATTTGCAATCTAGTGGTGGAGACAGACAATAAATAATAAACATAATAAATAAATGAATTAAATAGTATATAAGGATGTGATAAATACTATAGAGGGAAAAATAGAGCAAGGTAAGGACGTTGGCCGTGCCAGGGTAGGAGTAGTTAGTGTAGACAACAAGGAGAAAGTGAGCAGAAATTTGAAAGAAGTAAGGGAGTTAGTCATGCAGCTATCTGAGGGAAAAGCACTTGTGGCAGAGGAAACAGCCTGTGTTAAAGCCTTAAGGCAAGAACATGCCCCATGTGTTCAGAGAATAGTATGGAGGCCAGTGTGTCTTGATGGGCGTGAGCAAGGAGGAGAAGAATAGATGAAGAGTTGGGGGTGGGAGTTGGAGTGTAGGTCATGGAGCCTTGTAGACTGTTTTAAGGATATCTTTAGCAAAATGTTGAAATCATTAGAAGAACTGATGCCTGCACTCCTGCATGTGGTATGGCCTGATGTCTCTACCCCATTGCAGTACCACATTCTTTCTCAACATCATCAGGTACAAATAATCCCTCTGTAGCCATTACCACTCTCCTTGTCCCCAGTCCTTCTCCTGCCCAAAAAGGTTAGAAAAAAGGAAAATTTTCTATATATTTCAAAAATGTGTGTTTATAAGTAGCATGCTAATGGTCTCCATTTTGTATAAATGTACAGAAAATGGGAGGATCTGCATTTTCAAACTTAAATAGAGAAATATGGAGGAAAAGTATTAAGTTCTTTACTTTTGGATGCAAAGTTACTTCCCATAAACAAATATATTTAAGAAAATATGCTATTTTAAGTCGAAGATATTAATAAAAGTCAAAACAGATGGCGTCCTGGGATCTGATTTTTGTAACAACGAGATGATACAGATCTCTGTATCTACTTGAAGGTAGTCTGCAAACTGTGTAGTTTTATCAGGCCCTGGATTATGATCACTTAGATTTCATGAGTGTTTGGATTTCTCTGCTGAACGGAATTTTTGTTTTCATTTCTTTTCCCCTCTGTCCTCTTATTCCAGAAGCACAACAGGGGAACCAAAAGAGAGAGACAAGGAGGAGGGTAAAGATTCCAAGCCCCGTTCCCTGCGGTTCACGTGGAGCATGAAGACCACTAGTTCAATGGACCCCAATGACATGATGAGAGAAATCCGGAAAGTGTTAGATGCAAATAACTGTGATTATGAACAGAAAGAGAGGTTTTTGCTTTTCTGTGTCCACGGAGATGCCAGGCAGGATAGCCTCGTGCAGTGGGAGATGGAAGTCTGCAAGTTGCCACGGCTGTCCCTCAATGGGGTCCGCTTCAAGCGAATATCTGGGACATCTATTGCCTTTAAGAACATTGCATCTAAAATAGCAAATGAGCTTAAGCTGTAAAGAAACTCAGATCTACAGGATCAGGGAAGATACATCCATATGTGAGGTACGGTTTTTGAATGTACTGGTAATGCCTAATGTGATTGGCCCGTGAATCTCCCCATGTAGAATTTGCCCTTATTGCAATAAGGTTATACATAGTTATGAACTGTAAAATTAAAGTCAGTATGAACTATAATAAATATCTGTAGCTAAAAAAAGTAGGTTCACATGTACAGGTAAGTATATTGTGTATTTCTGTTCATTTTCTGTTTATAGAGTTGTATAATAAAACAGATGATTGCTTAAAAACTTGTATAGTTGTCTAGATTTCTGCACGTAAATGTACGCTTGATGCTTTGAGTTGAAAATGTTCTTTCTGTTATTTACATTTTGGTGGGTTTTTTAAATTCTTACCTCCATCATTGCAATTTTGACAATTGTGTCCAGAATTTAAAGTGCACAGAACTAGTCTTTACAATCGTAGCATGGACTTTTAAAAATTATTTTTAAATCATATTTAAATTTAAACCAGAAGCTGATGAATAGGTCAGCTTTATTATACACAGAATTACTCCTGCTTATCTTTGCTTTTTATCCTTGTCATCAGGCAAGGTTTAGTTGAGAAGATACAAAATGTTTACAGTGTTGGCACTTAGAGTTTTTAAAATAAAGTACATGAAAATAATAATAGCTTTGCCTTGAGCTAACTAAGAAGTACTGGGGAAGAAGTTAAACCTACATCAGATTTCTTTTGAACTTTAAAGTATTTCCTGGCCCACTGCTAATTGTAGCAGCAGAATTAAAAAGAACCAATACTTCATCTGGCTATTATAATGTAGAATGTCACTTAGGTTTGCTGCCTTCCAAATCCCACAACATTTACTGCGGAAGTACAATAACATTGGGACTGTCACAGCACAAACTCATCTTTACAGTGTTGATCAATGCATCAGTTAAGAAATAATGCCACCTCAGGAATTAACTGGCATTGGGAACATTTGCCTCACGCTCCTCCCAGCCTCTTCATCCACCCCCGACGCGGTAGTTTCTGTCATCACTTAAGAGACTTTGGAGCAAAACGTGCTATTTATAACAGTATATTATTGATTTACACTCATGTGGTTGTTGAGTTGGTTCCCATGTGACCTGTTTGTTTTTAACATTTTGGCAGATTTCTTGTATTTATTCCATATCATTATGCCTATAACGTGCAGCTTTGTAATTGGGCATTTGCCTACTTTTCTTTGATAATTAGTGACATATGCGCTGTAAAACCACTAGTAAAGGTACATTTTTAATACTTGTTATTTTCTACTGAATTAGCCTTGGAGGTTGACTGTGCAATGTTATTTAATGTTGTAATTACTGTAATATCAACATATGGGCCCCATCTGCACACTCCTAAGAAATAGAAAGTGTATTCCAGTTTTATCAGTCTAAAGAAAAATAAAGCTGTGATAAATACTGTAATTCTAGCCTACGTTAGAAAGCTCTAAGCGTAGGTGATGTGCCCTTCCGTGATGGCTTCCAGACTAGGGTGATCTGTACTGTACTGTGATGTAGCTTTCTTTTGTAACAGTTCTGTTCTAAAATGAAGTGTATTTTTGCCTTAGCAAAGGATGGTGTTTGGAAAAAACAAAGAAAATCATGTAGCCCTTTTTTAACCTAGTGTTCATTCAAAACAGATTGATGCAAATCTTTATTCTCTTTCACTGGTGCACACTGAAATTTTACTTGAACAGTTCTCATAATAAAGCACTTGTCTTTTGCTCTTTATCAGAATGTGAATTACCTGTTTTCTAGTGCAGAAGTATTCTGTATGGGGAGTTTATTTTGTGTGTGCTAAATTCAGTTGCCAAGGGGTAAAGCTATGTAGGTTTTCAAGACGTCATTATGACAAGAAAAATTTAATCTTTTTTATTGGAATTCCTATCAATTGAAACACTTTTTTAAAAATAGACATGCCTTTTCCTAGGTAGAAACTGATGGGGTTTTTTTTTACATTTTTTTTTTTTCACTCTGATTTAACTCTTCTGTGTTTGTGGTAAGGAATTTTACTTCAATATTTTTTATGAACTAAAAATGATATCTTAATATTCACTTTAGATTTTTCCATTTTGTATGGTAACATAACTTTTTGGAAGGTTTAGAGAAATTTTATAGTATGTTTGCATAAATAAATACCAGTTTATGTTCACTGGCTATGTGATACCAGAATTTCCTTCATTTCTGTTTAAGTATTATTTGATATAACATCCCTAATATTAAATTATTTTGTAGAGACTGAGGCACAGTATTTAACTTGTAATTAAAAATTTGATAAATAATAAGGTGAAATACGCTCCAGAATCTTGACCCAATAATACACTCTAAGAAAGGACTTGATTTAAAACCTGAAATACCTTATTGTGAAGAGATTTTCACCAATAGTACCTTTCGACAATGTGAGCAACAAAAATGACATGTGATGAGTAAGACACCAATTTACTGTAAATAAGTGATTTACAGCATGTGTCAGTTAATCCAGATCTCTGCCTTCATTTTTAAAATATCTGTTGAGATACCTACTGTGTCTTAAAATATATAAAGGAATTGTAAAAGAGGGTTCCTGTTTCTCCAAGATTTTGGTCCATTTGGGAAGATAAAATATAAACACACCCAAGACCAAAAAAACACACCCAAATAGTAAACAGTGAAAGTCCTCAAACAAGCACAAACAATGGATGCTATAAGAATTCAGAGAAGGGTGAGTTTTTGTATGAACATGAGAAAGGAAGGGCTTTTGAGGTATTTGAGGATGAATAAAATTCAAGAGGCAGAATGGAAGGAATATGTGAGAAAAGGCTTTTAAGTTAGTACTGGCTGTAAGACATAGAAATGAACCACTTATTTTAGGGAGTGACAGGGTTCACCTAAGTTGATGGATAGAAGAGTATGTAAAGCATTGTTTGGCATTCTCACCTTGGACTTGACCTATGGTTAGAGGGGAGCAATTAGGGCTTTTCAAGTCCAGGAAATACCTATTAAATTGGTTGTAAAAGAAGAGCAATTCATTAATTCAGCAATTTTTCAAGTGCCAATATACAAGAGATTCTAGGTTCTGGGAAAACAACAGTTTAAAAAAAAAATCCATATGTAATAGAAATTTGTGGGATAACTGAAGGCTAGATAGAACGAGAAAGGTTTTTCAAAGGCTATTAGCAATAAAGCATGTAAGAAATAGTCTAGATAGAGGTGATTAACACAGGATCAAAAGGAGGGTAAATTTGAGAGACACTCCAAAAGATGTATCAACAAGATGGCATGAGTAGGATGTGGACTATAAGAGGGATGAGTGGGTGGCATGGAGAGCTTCCTGGCATATGATTCAAGTTTTCAGCGTGCATGTGAAGACTTCCACTTTCATCTAACATGGATAACAAGTACTGGAGTTATCCTTCCACCTAAAACAAGAAGGAAAAAAAAAAAAAGACAAAATATATGAAACAACAGATTCATACAATGCTTTTGTTTTGATGAAATGTTTTCAAGACATTGTATATCAGTCAATGGAGGACAGTGATCCCTAAGAGGAAACAAATGAACCCTAAGATTGACCCAGCTGTCTGCCTTGAGAGAATTTCTGGGCAGCGGCACACGGAAGGGGAACCCAAGTGGAACCTCCTGGTTAAGGAATCAGAGCTGAAAGGCCAGGGAGACCAAGACAGCCGAAGTCTGGAGGGGAGAGAGCTATAACAAAGCTCCAGAGATATGCAGAGAATGGCACACGCATGTGAGGAAACTACATGAGACCAATGAAAGAACCACCTGAAAATATTAGCGGGAACAATCATCAAACCTCATACAGAAGTAGTGCCTGTTCAAACCACCCATGGTGAAAAACCTCGTAATTCATGCGTCAGTGGGTAGAGTACTCAGAAGTTTTACCTCAGTAGTGGGAACCAGTTAGCCCTAGATTAAATACTGCATTGATCCTGCTTTACAAGTATAACAAGCAATATCCAGAAGAACTATTTCTAAGTTACTAAGTTCCAGAACAGACCTCAAGAATATTAATAGGAATACAAAGTGTGCATCACCCAATATGGTAATATTCACAATATCTAACCTCCATTCCAAAGTTTTCCAGCATGCAAATATTAATATTCTAACTGAATTATAAAAAATTAGATCACACATTTATATAGAAACTTGTCCACATAGCATTTTTAATACAATTTTTTGAAAGCCAGCGTGGTTAAAAATTAAATATTTTTTTCATTCATATCATTGGTCTGTAACATTGCGTTTTCTATATATGTAACAGAACGCTATGTTTTCATGAGTATAAAGCAAGAGGTGTGTGAAGGAGAAGGGTATATGATAAGGAGAAATTATCTGAAAAAAATTTTGTGATGTTACAGCCAGTACATATTTCAACTTTTTTCAGTGTCTTACCACATACTGTATGTTATGGAAGTAAGTCCCAATAAACTTTGTAGATATGGAATATAATATGTAAGAGATCATCTTTAAAAAAAAAAAAAAACTTGCAAAAGGGTAGGAAGACTAGTCTCAGATCATCTCTGGGTAAGTCATATTTTAACTTAGATGGTATCATGGAAATAGTAAAGCAGATAAACAATAGAAAACTCCACCTATTTATTGTGAGGAATCAAAAATTTTAAAACATAATGTCCAACTCATCTCTGTTTATATATAAACAAAGCCAACTAAAGTTTACTATAGATTCTCAAAATGCTAATTTTATTAAGGTGGAACCTGAGTTATATTGAGTTGATGATTTTTTCTTTATGCCATCAGTACTTTATTTATTTTATATGAGGCATTCTGAAGTTTGGTATCACCGTACACACTTGGAACAAATTTTTCAACTCTAATAGAAATTTGTTTATTGTTATCCATAGGATTAGCTGATAATAAACTTAGTCCAAGAACCCAAATATCATGGGTTGAAAGGCTCTTATAATGCTGAATCTACTCTAAGGTGTCCCCCAAAACTGGTCATGCTGCTGCTGCTTCAGCAGAAACAAGACTAGCCTGCCCTAAACATTTGCAGGGCCAGACGCAAAGCACAAGAAAGACCATGTCCCAAAGCACACCCCTACTCTTCACCCTCATCCCTCACAGTTCCATCCTGCACTGGAAAGGACTTAAAGCACAAGTATGTGGAGAAATGAATCTGCATGTATTTCATTTCACCAATTATGAGTAATAAAGTATTATTTAGCTCACTCTTCTATGTTTTGATTTTGCAAAATGTTTAGCTTAAATCTAGATATACTTCCCATGGTACTCATTAATAATAACAACAACCAAACAACAAAGACAGAAGGGAAAGGTTACCTGGTATAATGTTTCCTTAGTTGAACCCATGCTAATTGCTAATAATTATCTTTCATTTTCCTTCTTATGTAACTACTTCCTAAGTTACTCAAAAGATTTTTCTAGAGATCGGTGTTTACTGTTTTGATGGTTTCTTGGTGGCTCAGTTTTTTTCTTGGCTCATTTTGCAAAGGACATTTATAGCAATTGGAAATTTAATCTGTTGAGCTGTTCACTTGAATGTTACTTCTCCATCCAGGAGTCACAAGGTAATTTATAATAGCAATAAAAATAATCTTATACTCTACCCTGTTTAAAGAAATAAAGCCTTCTGTTCCTTTTCTTATAATAGTGACTGATATATGTCCAAAAATTTTAGGAACTATAGATAAGCTGGTTCTTTTTCAAGATGGTGATGTGGGAGGATCCTGAACTCACCTACTTCCATGGATACACTGATTCTACAACTAAATCTGCAATGATTCCTTTGAAAGAAATCTGAAAACTAGCAACTTCTATACATTGGGCAAATGAGAAGAAAAATAAAACCCCCATCAAAATGGGTAGTAGAGGCTGAGACACAACCCAACAATAAACCCCACCCCATGGCTCAGTGACTCACGATCAAGAGGGAACTCAACTCCTAGCTACTCCTGAGCAGCAAAGAACTTGAACCTCACATCTGGCACCCCCAGCTTTTAAAACCTGAAACATAAATTCCTAGAAGAAAACTTAGGTGATAAGTTTCTTGACTTTTGCCTTGGCAATGATTTTTTTTTTTTTTTTTTTTTTTGATTTGCCACCAAAAGCAAAGACACCAAAAGTAAACAGAAACAAGTGGGTTACTACATCAAACTAAAAATCTTCTGCACAGCAAGGGAAACCATCAACAAAATGAAAAGGCAACCTACAGAATCAGAGGAAATAGTTATAACTTACATATCTGATAAGGAGTTAATATGCAAAATATATTAAAAAAAACATACTACTCATTAGCAAAAAAAATTTTAATTAAAAAAAAATGCAATTTAAAAGTGGACAGGGGATTTGAGTAGACATTTTTCCAAAGAAGACATACAAATGGCCAAAAAGTAGACCAAAAGGTGCTCAACATGACTAACAGGGATTTAAGCCACAATGAGATATCATCTAACACCGATTAGAATGGCTATTATCAAAAAGACAAGATAACATATGCTGGCAAAAATGTGGAGAAACGGGAACCCTTGTGCACTGTTGGTGGGAATGTAAATCAATGCAGCTACTATGGAAAACAGTAGGGAAGTTCCTCAAAAGAATTAAAAATAGAACTACCTTATCATCCAGCAATTCCACTTTGGGTATTTATCTAAAGGGGGAATAGGAAAAGGTATTCCATGTAAATGAAAATGAAAAGAAAGCTGGGGTAGCAATACTTATATCAGACAAAATAGACTTTAAAACCTAGGCTATAAAAGAAACAAGGACATTGCATAATGATAATAGAATCAATACAACAGTTGTAGATATAACAGTTGTAAATATATATGCACCCAACCAAGGAGCACCCAAATATATAAAGGAAATATAAACAAACATAAAGGGAGAAATTAACAGTAGCACAATAATAGTAGGGAACTTTAACACCCACTTACATCAGTGAACAGATCATTCATACAGAAAATCAATAAGGAAACACTGGCCTTAAATGACAGATTAGACCATATGTGCTTAAAAGATACATATAGAACATTCCATCCAAAAGCAGCAGAATACACTTTCTTTTCAAGTGCACATGGAACATTCCCTAGGCCACAAAAGTCTCAATAATTTTTTTAAAAATTGAAATCGTATCAAGCATCTTTTCCAACCACAGCACTATTAAACAAATATGTGGAGGCTAAACAGTACAACTACTAAATAATCAATGGGTCACTGAAGAAATCAAAGAGGAAATCAAAAAATACCTGGAGACAAATAAAAATGGAAATTCAAAAATCCAAAATCTATGGGCACAGCAAAAGCAGTTCTAAGAGAGGGGTTAATAGCAATATAAGACTACCTCAGGGAACAAGAAAAATCTCAAACAACCTAACCTTACACCTGAAGGAACTTAAAAAAAAAAGATGATCCAAAAAATCCCAAAGATAGTAGAAGAAAAGAAAGCATAAAAATCAGAACCAAAAATAAACAGAGGCCAAAAACAATAGAAAAGATCAATGAAACTGAGAGCTGGTTCTTTGAAAAGACAAAAATTAATAAGCCTTTAGTCAGGCTCAACAAGAAAAATAGTGAGGGCCCAAATAAATAAAATCAGAAATGAAAAAAGTTAAAACCAACACCACAGAAATACAAAGATCCTAAGATTACTACAAACAATTATATGCCAATAAAGTGGACAACCTAGAATAAATGGATAAATTCCTAGAAACATACCATCTCCCAAGACTAGAAATAGAAAATATAAACAGACAATTACCAGTGTTGAAAATGAATCAGTTAAAAAACAAATCCCAACAAGCAGAAGTCCAGGACCAGAGGCCTTCACAGGTGAATTCTACCAAATATTTCAAGAATAGCTAAACACCTATCCTTCTCAAAATATTCCAACATATTGAAGAGGAAGGAATGCTTTCAGAACTCATTCTACAAAGGCCAGGATCACCCCGATACTAAAACCAGACAAAGACACCACAGAAAAGAAAATTACAGGCAGACATCACTGATGAACATAGATACAAAAATCCTCAGCAAAATATTAGCAAACTGAATTCAGCAATACATTAAAGGGATCACACACCATGATCAAGTGAATTTTGTCTCAAGGATACAAGGATGGTTCAATATCCACAAATCAATCAATATGATACACCAATTAACAAACTGACCAATAAAACTCATATGATCATCTCAATAGATCTAGAAAAAGCTTTTGACAAAATTCAACATCCATGTATGGTAAAAACTCTCCAGAAAGTGTGCATAGAGGGAATGTACCTCAACACAATAAAGGCCATATATGACAAGCCCACAGTTAACATCATACTCAGCAGTAAAAACTTGAATTTTTTTCCACTAAGATCTGGAACAAAACAAAGAAGCCCCCCTCACCACATTTGTTCAACACAGAATTGGAATGCCTAGCCACAGCAATCAGACAAGAAAAACAAGTAAGTAAAAGGAATCCAAATTGGAAAGAAGTAAAACTATCACTGTTTGCAGATGGCATTATACTACATATAGAAAATCCTAAAAATGCCAGCAAAAAAACTATTATAACTAACAAGTGAATTCAATAAAGTTGCTGGATACAAAATTAACATAGAAGTCTGTTGCTTTTCTATACACTAAGAGCAAACTGTCAGAAAGAGAAATTAAGAAACAATCCCATTCATAACTGCATCAAAAAGAAAAAATTACCCAGGAATAAATCTAAGCAAGAAAGTAAAGACTTGCACACCAAAAACTGTAAGACTTTATAGAAAGAAACTGAAGACAACACAAACAAATGGAAAGATGTACCATGCTCATGGATTGGAAGAATTAATGGTGCTAAAATGACCATACTATCCAAGACAATCTACAGATTCAGTGCAATCCCTATCAAAATACCAATGGTATTTTTCATGCAACTAGAACAAATAATCCCAAAATTTGTATGGGAACACAAAAGACCCCAAATAGGCAAAACAACCTTGAGAAAGAACAAAACTGGATGTATCATATGCCCTCGTTTTACACTATGTTACAAATCTACAGTAATCAAAACAGTATGGTATTGGGACAAAAACAAACACATAGATCAATGGAACAGAATAGAAAGCCCAGAAATAAACCCACATTTATATGGTCAATCTGTGACTTATGAAGCATACAATGGGGAAAAGACAGCCTCTTCCATAAATGGTGTTGGAAAAACTGTACAGCTACATACAAAAGAATCAAACTGGACTACTTTTCTTACACCATATACAAAAATAAACTCAACATTGATTAAAGACTTAAATGTAAGACCTGAAAGCAGAAAACATAGGCAGTATACTCTAATGTGAAAGAAGCCAGTAACAAAAAGACAAATACTGTACGATTCCATTTATGTGATGTAGCTCATAGTCAATTTCAGAGGGGACAGAATGTAAAATTGTGGTTGCCAGGGTCTGGGGGAAGGGGAACTGGATGGTTGTTTAATGGGTATAGAGTTTCAGTTTTGTAAGATGAAAAGAGTTCTGGAAATTGGTCGCACAACAATGTGAATGTACTCAACAAAACTGAACTCTACACTTAAGAATGATTAAGATGGTTAATTGTATGTGTATATCTTACCACAATTAGGAAAAAGAACAGCAGCAAGAACAACAAAGGGCAGAAATGCCCTAGCTCATAGGAGTCATGTCCTCACTGTAGGTTTACACATATTCTTAAGAACTATTTTCTAAAGTCAGCATATATAATTCAATGCCTATGGCTTCATTTAGTAGGCCTCTTCCAATATTTTGGTTCAAGATAAGTGATACCAAACTTGAATGCTTTCAGGTAACTTTGCATCTTAAAACCACCATTTGTCCTCCCTTTAGAGTGGACTTATTTGGGGAAGGAATACCTGGCAAGTACTAGAAAACATGATGCTGGAGATTCTTCCCCAGTGGCATTTCAATTTCACCAGCATCAGAATGGTCTCTGTTCTCTCTTTAAAAAGACATTCCCCCTCTTCACTTTTCCTACAGCATTCTTTCAGCTGCTCTCTCCATCAAATGAAAAATGCATTCTTACTATTATTATTATTTGAAAATTAAATGACCTCCAAATAGATGTGCAACAGACATTTTTTTTATTAGCTATTTGTGAAGGGGCTGGACAAATACTTTTGCTTCAGATGTTAAGTACAAAATGGGATCTAAAACTTGAGTAATAATGAATGCTTTCTTTAACCTGCTCCTTTTAAAAGTATGATCCTGTTTGTTAAAGGAATTTTACTTGGCTATCGAAAGAAATGAATCCATGAAATGAAACCATGTAGAGCTCTTAGAATATGCCTGGCTCTTTATAGGACCCTAATAAATGTTAGACACAGTAAAATTTGCTGTTATTATTTTTCGTATTTGTTGCCAGTATTTCTCAGCCTGCTGTTCATCTTTTATTTCTCTTAATGCTGTCTTCTGAATTACTGGTCCTTCCTTTATAATTTCTTTCATCACTCTTAACCATAAAATATCTTCTCCGATCAGGAGATTAAATAAACATTTTTTTCTTGCAGTTATAAAAAAAGAAATGAATCCAGACTGAGAAATTGGTTCAGATTTTTAAACTCTTGTACACATTGTGTTCCCAGAATATCCTGGACAGATGTGGGCTGAGAAATCATTTCAATCACACCCTCCTTTTTCTGATGAGAAAACAGAATTCACAGATGTCCTAAGTGATGTTAAGTCTGGCCCAGGAAGGTTTTGCACTCTGGTTCCTGGAGTCCCAGCTTAGTGTGCTGCTAGTGTTTCCAACAACTTTACCAACAACCTCCCCTTTTACATTTCTCTTTGTGGAACCAACTTTAGAAAAGTTTGGTCTACAGTGCTGCATTTGAATAATAATGCATTTGTCCGTCAAAGATTCAGGTCAGGGTGAGGTAATCGCTGGCACCATATTGAATGGATAAAATCCCAACCCAAAGCACAGAAATGCCATATCATTTCTTTCAAGATGTTTGACACATTGAAATTGTTGTTAGTTCCAGTTATACCAGAGAGAACCACTAGAGGTCAGAGGAAACTCCTGTCTGGGGTGCAGTGCTGTGTCCTACTACTCCCAATGGTTGAAACCCTACAGACCTCTCTATACAATAGACACCCCACTGACCCTGAAAAGTGCTTGGTCTTGTGGCCCACATTCTCTAGATTTAACTGAGCATGTTTATTTCTTTTGCCTACTCACGGATTTGAGACGTACGTCCTTTGCTGCTTCAGCTGAATTTTGCACTGAAGTTGAATTTTTGATTCACTCAGGTTGTTTAAATATCTTTCTATCTGGCTACAAAGGCACCTCAGTTTCATTCCACTGGATCTCTCATATCAAAATGTAATGCTTTCATAAATTTTCTGAAGCTTGATGAATTCTGCTTTCTTTTCATATTGTATGAGTCTAACAGGGCCAAAAACCTAGAGATATTAAAATAACATAAAAAAATAGCCTTTTATGCATCATCAGAAAATCTACAAACAGTAAATGCTGGAGAGGGTGTGGAGAAAAGGGAATGCTCTTGCACTGTTGGTGGGAATATAAATTGATACAGCCACTATGGAGAACAGTATGGAGGTTCCTTGCAAAACTAAAAATAGAGTTACCATATGACCCAGCAATCCCACTACTGGGCATATACCCAGAGAACACCATAATTCAAAAAGACACATGCACTCCAATGTTCATTGCAGCACTGTTTACAATATCCAGGCCATGGAAGCAACCTAAATGTCCATTAACAGATGAATGGATAAAAAAGATGTGGTACATATATACAATGGAATATTACTCAGCTGTAAAAAGCAAGGAAACTGGGACATTTGTAGAGACATGGATGGACTTAGAGACTGTCATACAGAGTGAAGTGAGTCAGAAAGAGAAAAACAAATATCGTGTATTAACACATATATGCGGACTATAGAAAAATGGTACAAATCAACCGGTTTGCAAGGCAGAAATAGAGACACAGATGTAGAGAACAAACATATGGACACCAAATGGGGAAAGCGGGGAGGGTTGAGGGGGAATGAATTGGGAGATTGGGTTACCAAATTGTACACTCTAAATATATGCAGTTTATTGTCTGTTAACTGTATCTCAATAAGTTCTAAAATAAAATTAAAAAAAAAAAAGAAAAACAATGAACGTTTAAGATATACAGAATATTTTGATACATGTATATATACACATAGATGATTACTGCAGTCAGTCTAATTAACATATCCATCTCTTCACATTTTTTGTGTGTGTGGTGAAAGCACCTGAAATCTAATCTCTTAGCAAATTTCCCAGCGTACAATTCAGCATCATTAACTATAGTCACCATGCTGTACATTAGATCTCTAAATTTATTCATCCCACATAACTGCAATTTTGTATCCTTTGACCCACAACTCTCCATCTCCCCCAACTCCCTCCCGCCCTTGGTAACTCTCTGCTCTTATGTATTTGACTTTTGTTAGAACTCACATGTGAGTGAGATCATGCAGCATTTTTCTTTGTCTTATTACACCTAACGTAATGCCCTTCAGCTTCATTCCTGTAGTCACAAATGGCAGGATCTTTCTGAAGCTGAATAATAAATAGAATTATACTTAAAAGTGTATAATCAAAAAAAAGTCTTTTATAAGCACATTCTTTTTATACTGTACATATTTCTTTCTCTTAGAATACTGAGAGATGAGCCAGTGGCTTTTCATTGACTCAATTTGTTTTACTTATTTGTAGTCATTATTTGTGTGTGTGTGTTGACTAAAATGTTATGTTAGCCAAAGCAGTCCTTTAACAGGCTCATGTAGCCTAAAATGCACCTTTTTTAAAAGTATCTTTGCTTTCTGATAACAAGATATCCCAGGCCCATCTTACACCTTCCCCATCCCAGACATGCAATCAGCCAATTTTTCCTAAGCCCCATTTCCTTTCAGTGGAAACTGATATTAGAGACCAAACTCTGAGCACCAGAGGTGTTTTCTGACTTTGTGCTACTAGGATGATGTGAGCTTTAGGCTATTTCAGTGGACAGAGATGGAAAAAATATCTATCATCTATCTATATCTATCTATCTATCTATCTATCTATCTATCTATCTATCTATCTATCTATCCATACACAAACATATGTAATAAGTTCATAGCCATTTTCAATTTAGTCCTAATATTACTTCACAATCATAATATTTAAATTCTTAATTTTGTATTCAAACTATAATTATGCCTTTTTTCTTTTATCATAAATGACACATATAATTGTCACTCTGAAGATCTTGATTTATAACAAAGCTAACAGAATTACTGATTTATTTTACTTGCCAATAAAAAAAAAAGGATCCAAAATAGTGATACCAGTAATAATAGTAATTATTAAACTACTAAATGATTTTCGAATTTGTATTTGTACTTGCTCTTGTCCTTAGAGTGCACCAAAGGATATAGAGTAAAATTACTTTCGTCTAGAGAACTCTGAAATAATCCCTCATTCTGAGGGTTAGTGAAGTTCTGTCCAAATGTTTCCATTCATTTCCAGTTTGACAGTTCTGAGTTCCTGATATTTTAGTTTCTGCTTTTTCCTTTGTGCTATATTCAGCCACTGACAAAAAGGTAAGTCAGTTTTATTACTTTGCATCATGAAAATAAGTAGAAATAGCTCAACAGTTCAATCTTCTGAGTACTTAATAGGAATATCATTTAGTGCTGTCTGCTTCACCTACAATGACTGTGCACAGCTATATGTGTGAGATTTATACATGTGCATTCTGGACAAATGCAGACAAACCCATTCTGACAAATCCATCCTATTCAATTTCTCTTAATACATTTAGAATCTACAGTTTCATGTCTCCAATTTACTTTTCATTGTACTAAATTCTATCCTAATATGAGAGCTTTTTAATGATCTTCCTTCCCCACACCTCCCTCCACCAGCTTCAAGTTTTTCTTTTCTCTTTTATATATGACAGCATTCCCTTCTAATCAATATATCATTCATGCTAAGTGTTGTCATATCAAACTAAATAATTATTTGGTTTTACTATGTATAAACCAAGATAGTTTTCCATGTTGTCATTTTCTAAACACATTACCAGTTATTAAGATATCTTAACCCATCTCCAGGGGAAAAAAGTGATATTTTTTGTGTATATATATGTGTGTATATATGTGTGTGTGTGTGTGTGTGTGTGTGTGTATTTGAATGATGCACTCTTGGCAAAGGAGAATACATATCAATGCAGGTTTATTAGGTTTTGTCAGAAATATTCTTTTAACTCATAGGGTCATAATTCTGACCTTTTTTTCTCTAGGCATACATTTTCCTATTATCAATATTCAGTGCAAAATAGCTCAGTAGTTTTCCAAATCTTTAGTGGCTTTTGGATAAATCCAACTAAATAAGCTACAATTCCATTTATAGTGTTGAAGGATGATTTTGAATGTCACATATCACGCTTTAAAGCTTCATCCACAGGAGACTTCTGATTCTGCTTCTGATGGAGAGTGATGCACTTGGTGGCAGATGCAGGGAAGATTTGGTGAACGGAATTCCAGAGAGCGACAAGCCTCTCTTGGATGGGCAGCCAGGCGTGCAGCCTGCATTCCTGGACAAGTCGCTGGGTGCGGGGATCAGAAGAGGGGGCGCGCCTGGCACTGAGAGGTGACGCCTGCCCGTGAGAGCGAAAGAGCCAAGCTTTTAGCTACATGCCACCTGGCAAGCTAGACTGGAATCTAGAAGAGCCCCAGATAAAAAATAAACAAATCACTTGGCCCCCTTATCCCCAGAACTGTGCCGAGAAAGCGGCAGAGGGGCAGCTCTGGGAAGCACGTGTGCTTTCTCGAACTTTCCCCTTGCTTGATGTCAGGGCCCTGGTGGAGTTGAAGCCAGGCTGAACAAATGCTGACACTGTGCGCCAATCCCCTTCCAGCCACAATGCTGATAAGATCAACCACTTTGGCCCCTTGACTGGTGGTGGCCCAGAAGTCTAAGGCTTGGTCTAAGCGGAGGTGAGCTAGGTCTAATTTGAGCTGTGGCCCAGCCCAGCCTGGGTTCAGATGACTCTGGATGGGTTCCAAATGGTCAGCTCTTCACAGTAACCACAAGACAGGAGAAAGCTGGCTCTCTCTGGGAAAGAGAAAAAAAATTTTTTAATTCATCAGATTTCAAGAAAAGCAATTTATGGAAGACCCTATTTTTACAATTGTAGCATATTTCAGTTGTAACATCCTTTAACTGCAGTCCCAGGCTTAGATTGTATTTACCTCAAATCTCTGATCTTTATCTTTGGTGCAGAAATCCAACCCCTTAAGTGAAATAAAAATGTACTATGCCTGAAATTCCCAACTTTGCATTTATTGGGACCTGCACAAATGGGATCACCACAGATCTACCACAGATATATGTTTTAAGAAAATACTTAAAAACTTAAATGCAAATGTTAAATTTCCGCTTCTTGTTACGCCATCTGTTTTTACTACCTTTTGAACAAAGACTCCAAATTTAAAATAATCTTTTAAAAAATAAAATTTTTTAACATGAGAAGAGGTGGGGGTAGACCATCCTCCCTTTTGGGGGCTGCCTCAAAACTGAGACTTCGCTAGAATTCAAAACTGCTCCCTCTCTCACTTTGCGATGCAGTCTTTGGAAAATTAAACCTGTTATATCTGTTCAGCTCTTTTCAGCTTCAGAGATATGTTTCTTCTGGAGTCTAAGCCTATACAAATAAACTAATAGCTTTAAGCAACTTTCAGTCATAAAAATAATAGTTTTAAACAACTTTAATTCATAAAACTTCAGGTCCATACAGATCCCCCCTCCTTTTTTTCTTTCTTTTCAAATTCACACATTTATTACAAAAGATTAAAACATAAAGTTTTTACATGTCTACAGATGGAAACTTTGTTTTCAATTCAATATCTGTAACTGTCTTATGCAAGTTATTTTTCACCCAATAGCTGATGATACATTTTCATGAATCTTAGCCCTCCAGTGTTTTTGCTCCTTTGGAAGTCAGGTTCCTAATTCTTACCAGGAAGGAAAGAGTCCTATGGATTGGCACTCAGCCCTTCCATTCTCTTCCCTGTGAGCAGAGGCTAGGAGATGGGCACGCTCCAGAGTCCTTCGGGTACTGGAGGGAATTTAATGAGTTAGCTTATAATCAGATGTACTCCCGAGAGTTTTGAAAGCAGATTGGGGTGAAAGCCATGCTTCTGCTGTTTTTGCTGCTTCTGCTAGTAAGCACAGCCCTGCAGGTGTGGAATTCTTCTGAGAGAGGAGAGAGGATTAATTTTAAATCAAGTTCAAGTTGCTGAGTATTACATGGAATTGGACACGGTAAGATTTAAAATTATATAGATTGAGAATATATTGGCAACTTCTGGATTTTTGATTACCACCGTGTGACCACAAAAATTATGGGACTGCCTAAGTAATCACGCAGGAGCAAGGGAAGCGCTCTCCACACGGAATAACTTCTAAAAAGACAGTGGTGAGCAACAGGAAGGTGGGTTCTGATTACATCTCCTTGAGTCCTGCTTGTTTACTGATTACAGAGACAATCTGGGGATCGATTTTCAGTTGCTCTAGGTTTTGCTTTTGTCAGGCAAGCTAAATGTTGTCATGATATTTGAACTGTATTTTGTATGGACAAAAACATACTTTCCATCCCAAGGACAATCCACCTCTGTCTCCATTTATTATGGAGTCTGGGGGGTTCTCAGAAGTCAGTTTTGCACATAGAAAAAGGACTATTAGGGTCTGTTTTTGTGTATAAATTAATAGTTACAAATCCATATGTCAGGCTTCCCATAACCTTTTAAATTCCATATTGTTTTATTTTATTTGCAAACCTAATAAAACTTAACAGTCACTATAAGGGGTTTTTATCATTCACTTAATTTAATTGTCTTAAACATTTTAAGTGACTTTTATAAATTTAATATATGTGATTTTCTTTTCAAGTACTTCAACTATGTAAAGGACGATATGATTCTTATAAATACAGTAAATTAACTTATTTTTGTATTCCTTTCATGTTAAACTTATGTCTAAATAAATTACTTGATTTTACATTTTTGTAAAATCTAATCAAAACTAATTTTTATATTCTAATATGTTAAATTATGACTATTTTATGTACTTATAGCAGTATATCCAAACGATTCTTAAACATATCATGCATTTTAATAGTATTAAAACATCAATGAAATAATCACACATTAGTTTATACTTAACTCTGTTTCCAAGAATTAAGATATTTACCCACATAAGAAAGTAAGGCATCCCTCACACATTGAGATTCACAGTGTCCTGAGAATGCTTTTCCCCCCCCGAGTGATATTCTTAAAAATGGTGATTTTAATGATTACTTTTAAGGATGTCATATGCTTGCACCATAATTTAACTTGACCATCTTATTGGTTTGCTTCACTTCTTCACTGGCGTCAGACTGTGATTAGCACCGTGGACACACTGCTTTGCCTTTCTGAATGTTTCCTTAGCATAGACACCTAGAAAGGCATGGCCATTTTGCAGAACTCTTGATAAAGATTTTTTGATGCCTTTCCAAAAGTCTGTCTCCAGTTTGCATCCCACGAATATTGTATTATAACCATCATCTCACCATACCCTCACCAGCACGGGATATAATCTTTACTAGTAACCATCTTTCTCATCATCACCACCACCAGAATCATCTCTCATCGTCCCTGCCAGTTTGCACGTGGGCAAAAGAAATCTCAGTATTTGGGGTTCACTTATTTTGTTGCAAGTGCGATTGAATATGCTTTGCGTGTTCATTCTGCGTTGATCTTTCGGGGTGTCCCTCACCCCTCTGGCCAGTGGGTGGAATGCTGGCGGCTGAGACAGACCACCCGAAGGCCACGTCCCGGCGGAGCCGCCGCCATCCCGGGCCCCAACGCCAGGGGGCGCTGCGATCCCAAGTTCCCCACCGCCCTCCTGCCCCGTCCGGGCTGGGCTGGGCCGGGTCGGACTGGGCAGGGGCGGGCCGCGGGGTGGAGGCGCAGGCGGGGAGCAAAGGTTGGTGTCTTCGCGCACAGACCTCAGCCGGAGGGCCCGCGGCATCATGACGGTGGGAGCCAGGCTCCGAAGCAAGGCGGCGAGCAGCCTCCCGCGCTGCAGGCCCCTCGCCCGGGGCTTGGGGCGGACGGAGGGGGACGAGGAGGCGGCAGCTATCCTGGAACACCTGGAGAGCGGGGCCGAGGCGGCGGAGAGCGGGGCGAGCGCGCGGCGGCCGGCGGCCCGGGGCGCGCGGAGGGTGCACCTCGCGGTCCTCCCCGAGCGCTACGAGCCTCTGGAGGAGCCGGCGCCCGGAGAGAAGCCCAAGAAGAGGTACCGGCGGAAGCTGAAGAAGTACGGCAAGGTAGGCATCCCACCGCCCCCACTGTCGCTGAGCTGGAGTCGGGTCCCCACAGTCTGACGGTCTCAGCCTCCACGCGCTGCCCTGCGCCCCCGCTGCCTCCCACGTGCACCCCCTCCCTGGCATTCGCTCCTAGAGCCCCGAAACTGCTCACTCCGAACTGGACAGTGAAGGAAAAGTAAGCTTCGGGGAGTGATAGAAACTAAATCAGAGATTTCCCTGCGCACTGCTCCACACCTACCCCGATGCTGGGATGCTGGCGGGTAAATAACATTTCCAAAGGTCGCTCACCCAAGTGGTTCTTGACCTGGGTGTGCCTTCCCACTCTCTTGTTTAGTTGGTAGGACGGAAATCAGAGTCCCAGTTTTACAGATGGGAATACTGAGGTTAGGTGACGTGTAGACGATGACCCAGCTGGAAAGTAGGGAGGTGCAGCCCAGTTTGTCTATGTTCCGGCAGTGTCCTCCCCAGGATATCCCACTAGCTGAGAATTGTTTGGGTTTTCCCTTGAAATATTCCCAAGGTGATTTCCAGGGCCTGGGAGCTCAACAATCTGTAAATACGCACTTGTTGAATCTATTTTTCTCCCAGCAAGCTGGGTACTCTGGGACCTGCAAACCTGCTGTCATTTGTATTGGGGGGGGGGGGGTGGGGGAGAGACAAAGACAGAGAGAGAGTATGAATATGGGATACAATGGCAGTTTCCTCCTCAGAGATCAACCCCCCCCAAAGCAGTTCCCAGGCGCTTTGGCCTGGAAACACTTGAAGCTACTGCTGCCTCGGGTCCCTGGGACTGGACAGTGCCACCCAGAAGAAAATCACAACACTCATCCTGTCCTGGCCAAAGGGCAAGGGTCCCATCTGATATATCATCCAGTATGTCCTCCGCTGACCTCTTACCATGCCTGAAACCAACCAGTCTCCACACCTAGAAACTTAGCTTTGTCATCTTCTTTAAAGGTATGTCAGCAGCTTCGGGAACAGTAAACAAGGCCGTGGTAAAGTATATTAATAAAAACTATGAAATTGGAATTTTCAGACTTAGAGTCATGCTGGGACGGATCATCCCTCTTCCTGGTCCCACTGAGCACAAAGTAAAGCCATCGTTTGCCTCTTGGTGAACTGATCATGTGGAAATCTCAGCTCAGAGGCTGGCTGAGCTGAAGATGCTTTGGGGGTTCTCACTGTGTGCCGGGCGTTGTGCTGAGCCCTAGAATCACAGAAATGGACACGACGCAGTCCTGCCCTGGAGGAGGCCACGGCCTCCCAGGGGGACGCTGGCATAGGGGGCACCACCATGGAGCTGCGTGGGCAGAGCCTGGGCAGTTAATCTTCAGGAATGAGGCTGTAAAGTCAGGGAGGTTCTCAAATCACTGGTGACATGGGAACTGGGCACACAAGGATGAGTCAAAGTGTCACAGGTGAATGATGCGGTACTAGTTCACAGTCACTAGCATCGCTGTTATTAGAAACAAAACCAAACAGAGAATAGCAAGTGTTGGCGAGGATGTGGAAAATGGGAATTCTTGTCAGTCGCTTGCGGAAATGTAAAATGGGGCAGCTGCTGTGGAAAACGATTTGTCAGTTTCTCAAAAAATTAAACACAGAACTACCATATGATCCAGCAATTCCACTCCTAGGTATATATCCAAAAGAATTGAAAATAGGTACTCAAACAGATAGGAACAAACATGTTCCCAGCAGCATTATTCGCAATAGCCAAAGAGTGGCAACAACCCAAATGTCCGTCGATTGAGAAATGTGTAAAAACGCATGGTACATACACACAATGCAATATTATTCAGCCATTGAAAGGAATGAAGTATATGCTATAACATGCATAGACCTGATGCTAGTTGAAAGCAGCCAGACACACAAGGTCACATATTGTATGTATGATTCCATTTATATAAAATATTCAGAATAGGTCAATCCAGAGAGACAGAAGGCACATGGGTGGTTGCCAGGGACTGGAGGAAAGGAGAAATGCAGAGTGACTGCTTAATGTGTATGGGTTTACCTTTGGAGATGATGAAAACGTTTTGGAAGTAGGTAGAAGTTGTGGTTGCATAACATTGTGAATGTGCTCAATGCCACGGAGCAGTTTTGGTTAATTTTTACATTATGTGAATTTCACCTCACCTGAAAACAAACACACACACAAACAAACAAACAAAAAAACAAAGCAAGACTTTCACCAGATAGAGAAGGGATGGCACCCAAGGCAGAGGGCATAGTGCTAGCAGAGATGAGGCAGGTGAGAGCTGTGGAATGAGTGTTACACGCTAGTTCCATAGACTCGGAGGCCAGGTGAGGATGCTGCCATGTTGGAGCTGGACGTGCCCTTTCTGCACTTCAACTTCCACTTTCTTCACGGTGACCAAGAAGGTGACCAGCTGGGTTCCAACATGGAGGAAGCAAATAGCTCACCCCTCTTTGTTGAAAATCCATGAGAATAGCCAAGGCTCTGCTAGAAATGTGGGGAGGTGACTTTCCCTGCTTTAGTAATCAGGTGAAATTTTATTGCACTTGGGCTGTTGGAATAAGGAGTGACCTGCAAATAACTCCATGTGGTTAAGGAATGGCTTTTCCTTCAAGGAGGGGCATATAAAGTTCCTGTTTATCTGTTAACCACTCAGATCCTTCACACAAGTCCCTTCCTGCTTCTATTTATTTTATTTTATTTTTTATTTATTTATTTGTTTTTGGCTACATTGGGTCTTCATTGCTGCACATGGGCTTCCTCTAGTTGTGGCGAGCGGGGGCTACTCTTTGTTGCGGTGCACAGGCTTCTCATTGCAGTGGTTTCTCTTGTTGTCGAGCATGGGCTGTAGGCACACAGGCTTCAGTAGCTGTGGTGCATGGGCTCAGTAGCTGTGGCTCACGGGCTCTAGAGCACAGGCTCAGTAGTTGTGGTGCACGGGCTTAGTTGCTCCGTGGCATGTGGAGTCTTCCTGAACCAGGGATCGAACTTGTGTGCCCTGCATTGGCAGGCAGATTCTTAACCACTGCACCACTGCTTCTATGTAAAGAAAGGTGTTTGGTTTTTGTGAACTGTCCTAGGTTAGGCTCCCTCTCACCTGCTGCCCCGTGGCCCCAAGCAGGGTGGACCCAGTGCTGTGCTGGGTGCAGCCTCTGGTTGGAACCTCTGGGCTCAGAAGACTGGGTACCTGGGACTCTTGGAGGCCAGTGGCCCCAGTTGATTTTTAAGTAATGATGCGAGTGTTCAGATGGTGCAGGAGTTTCTGGAAGAATATTGTTTTTTGGGTACGGGGAAGGGGAAGTAGGTTTGCTGTGCTCTTACAGGCTGCCGGGTCCTCTGTTGCACATACAATGCACAATAGCCCTGAATCTCCCATTATGCAGTGAAGGAAACTGGAGTTTCAGGAAGTTAAGCTCTTTGCTGAAGGCCATACAGCTAGAGAGCAGCAGACCTGGGAGTCAGGAGTCTCCCCTGGCCCCAGCCTGTTCAGAAGCAGTTAGGGTGGAGGGGAGAGGGGACTGAGGGAACCAAACCCCAAACTTAGCTTCAAAGAGGAGGTCGCCTTTCCCAGGCACCTCTGAGTGCCACAGGGAGAGGTGCGGGTAAGGAAAGTTATTAAATGTTGTTAAATCAGGCAGCTAGGAGGGGTTGGAGAGGGCAGACACAGGGTGTGGAATAACTGTGAGCTCAAGAGGAAGAAAAATGTCTCCATGTCTATGCAGGGGGTTAGGACATGGGCCCTGGAGCCAGACTGCCGTGTGCAAGCTGTGCTCAGCTTCCTACTGGTTATGCGATCTTGGGCTCTGTTCTCCTCTCTGCCTTGGTTTTCCCATCTGTCACATGGGCTAATACTAGGGCTCTGGGAAGGAGTAAATGAGTTAATCCACACCCAGGTCTTAGAACGCACCTGGCATGTGACGAGGGTCCTATAACTGTTGTTGGCTGTTGTCTAAGGGAAGGAAGAGAGGCCCCATATGACTGTTTCTTCTCTGACTACTGTTTAATGAGCTCCAACGCATTAAAAAAGGATCAGCTTCCTTAGCTGACAGCCCACCTCAGTGTGTGTGCCTGGCTCCTGACCCAGTTTCACAACTGAAGATTTGATACTCGGGGGAGAGGGATCTTTGTTGAGAGCTGGTTCCCTTTTGGAAACTGGAGGGGGCAGGGGGTCCTTGACACCTCTGGGGTTAGGTGAACACTCGGGAACTCCCAGAAAAGCCTCACTCCCTGTATTCGTTTCCCTGTAACAGATTACCACAAATACAGTGATTTAAGGCAACACAGGTTTATCCTCCTACAGTTCTGGAGTCCAGAAGTCATCTTCCCTGAGCTACAGTCTGCAGGCTGGTTCTTTCTGAAGGCTCCAGGAGAAAACCCTTTCTTTGCTCTTTTCAGCTTCCAGAGGTCCCCTCCTGCATCTTCAAGGCCCCGGGCACAGCACCTGCAGATCTCTTTCTCTCTGTCCCTTTTCTTCTGTCACTACATTGCCATCTCTCTGACTCCTCCTGCATCCCTTTTGTAAGGATGGTTGTCTTTATTTGCATCCTTATGAAAAGAACCCTTATAATGATTGGACCCCCCTGGATAACCCATGATAGTCTCCCCAGTACAGGATTCTTCATTAAGTCACATCTGCAAAGTCCCTCTTGCCATATGAGGTAACGTATTCACAGATTCTGGGGATTAGGACATGGGCATCTTGGGGGGGAGGGCATTATTCAACCTACCACACTGTCCCATGATCCCCCAGGTCCCTCCAGCCCGCTGAGAGATTATTTGGGTTGAAAGCTCTCGTTGGATCAGAGATTTCAAAATCTGCTCTCTCCAATGACACAGAAATGGTCGATGATAATATTTTACATTTCTTTGCATCACATTTCTCAAATCCGGGTTTTGACTATGTTCTTGCTAATGAGCTATTTTAGTAACTTTTTTTTCTCATTTGCAAAGATGAAGTGACAAGCAGTTTTTAAAAATAGCAGGCTGAGGGAAATGGATGTACAGATACCCAAAATGTCAGGTTTAATTCAGGTCATCCATGATTCTAGGGGCTTTGCTTATAAAGGATGCTCTGGACTGTTGCACTTACTCCCAGAGGACAGTTTTTGTTGTTGTCATGATTTCAAACAGGTAAGTAAAATTCTCCCACTGAATCTTATTACACATTTATAGGGATGTAGCTCTTAGTAACGTCATCCCCGCCCCACCCCTAACACGCACCCTAATGTCTTATTGGGAAGTCGACGAGGCAGTGTCCTGGGAATCAGTGTCTAAAAGGCCATCGGAATTACCTTCCTCTCCCAGAAGTCCTCCTTTGGCCTGAGAACAACCAAAGGAGACACCCAGGCCCTTTCTGGATGCTGGGGGTATAGTACTGAGCACGACCTCCTTCTGTTATCCTGAGGTCTCTGAAAGCTGAAATAAGCCAGAAATCATAGAAAAGCACAGTCTTAAGAACTGTTCCTGAACAGATAACAAAATATGTTAGATTTCAAAATTACCACTGCAAACCTAGATTACTATAGAATAAAAAGAGGCAAAGGTTATTTTCCAATAAAGATAGCTGAGCTCTGGGGGCATTCATGCTGCCTGCATTGGTGCCAGGCACTGTTCTAACTGCTTTCCTTGCGTAAACCCATTTAATCCTCTCTACCCAATGAGGTGGTTACTAAATATTCCCATTTTATAGGTGAGGCAACTGAGGCCAATGAAAGTTAAGTAAGTGGTTGGGCTGGAATTTAAGCCCAGGCCACAAGCAATCAGTTGCAAGGCTGCGTACTGCCTTCATTAAAGAAGGAAATTGTATGTGGGGGTTAAGGACACAGGCCCTAAGGTGAGATTTCTTTGGGATTGAACTTCAACTCTGCCTCTTACCAGCTATATAATCACGGGTAAATTTATGTGTCCCTCTTGTTGAAGCCTGATAGTCAAAGGCCTCTAGGAACACACCAGCAGCCAGTCCAAGTTAGATTTGTCTGTTGCAGCAAGGAAGAGTGTGTGCCAGAGGGATCGTGAGGCCTCAGAAAGCAGAGACTTCAGGTGGAGAGTTGAATATTTGAGTCTGAGCCAAAGATAGGAATTTGGGATTGATCTGCATACAGCAAATACTTAAAGTCACTGGAAATGGATGAGACCACCTGTGGAGAGATGATAGCCCAATACATTTTTTTTTAAATAAAAAATAAAGAACAGTACTGAAGAACTCCAACATTTTAAAGTTTGGTAGAAAGGAAAGAAAGCTGAGGAGGGCCATAAAAAAGAATGACATCATGCCATTTGCACCAACATGAATGGACCTACGGATGATCAGACTAAGTGAAGTAAGTCAGAAACAAATATCACATGATGCCACTTATATGTGGAATCTAAAAAAAGATACAAATGAACTTATTTACAAAACAGAAATAAACTCACAGGGCTTCCTAGGTGGCGCAGTGGTCAAGAATCTGCCTGCCAATGCAGGGGACACGGGTTCAAGCCCTGGTCCAGGAAGATCCCACATGCCGCAGAGCAACTAAGCCCCTGTGCCACAACTACTGAGCCTGCGCTCTAGAAGCCTGTGAGTCACAACTACTGAGCCTGCGCTCTAGAGCCCATGAGTCACAACTATTGAGCCCATATGCCGCAACCACTGAAGCCCACGCGCCTAGAGCCCGTGCTCCGCAACAAGAGAAGCCACAGCAATGAGAAGCCTGCACACCTCAACAAAGAGTAGCGCCTGCTCGCTGCAACTAGAGAAAGCCCGTGCGCAGCAACGAAGACCCGACACAGCCAGTAAATAAATAAATAAATTTGTTAAAAAAAAAAAGAGGAAAGAAACTCACAGGCATAGAAAACAAACTTACCAAAGGGGAAAGAGGGCGGGGGGAGGAATAAATTAGAAATTTGGGATTAATAGATATACTCTACTGTATATAACATAGATAAACAACAAGGACCTATTGTATAGCACAGGGAACTATATTCAATATCTTGTCATAACCTATAATGGAAAAGAATCTGAAAAAGAATATATATGTGTATGTGTGTGTATATATATATGTATATGAGTAACTGAATCACTTTGCTGTACACCCGAACCATTGTATATCAACTATATTTCAATTAAAAATTATTTAAAAAGAGAAAGCTGTGGAGGGGCTTCATGTGAGGTGAGGGAAAACTAAGAGAATACGGGGTCAAAGAGGCCAAATGATTGTTTCATGAAGTATGTCCAAAGCTGCTGAGAGTCGGGGGAAGACAGAAAAATGCTCATTGGCTCAGGCAACATGGCAGTGGCGGATGGCCATGACCAGGCAGTCCTGGATGGGTCAGGGTAGAGGAAGAGGGCATCAGAAGGGAGGAAGTGCAGGCAGCATGTACAGCTGGCTCTTTCCACTGGTTTGCCGTGAAGGAGAGCAGAGACCCGGGCAGGACCTAAAGATAGGAGTCGAGGGGACACCTGAGCATACGTGGAGGCTGATAGGAATGATGCAGTGGGAGGAAGAGGATGATGATATTGGAGAAGGGAAAGCTAAGAGCAAGGTGAGAGAGGGTACCAACAGCAAGTGTTAAGGGAACGGCCTTAGGGAAAGAGGGCCCTTTTCTCCACTGGGACACCAGCAAGGTGGGAGGAGAAGCCGGGCCAGGCGTAGACAGTGGTAGAGGATGAATGGGTTCCCTAATGACTTCTGAGTCAGTGAGAGATGAAATGGGATCATCTCATGAGGGTATGGACACTGTGTGTTTGTCTGTGTGCGTCGGGGGCAGGGAGGCTTGTGGAGAAAGGAAAAGGTAAGAAATAGTATCTGTGAGAGAGAGACAGTCAGCCTACGAGCCCAACAGACAGGGCTGGCCAGGCAGTGCTGGAAGTCACAGTGAGGTTTGTGACTGTGACTAGGGATTTTAAATGGTTGTTGGAGTTGGAAACATCGAGGGTGTAGAGGCAAGATGTGTGATGATGTCCAGGTTGCCTACATGAATGTCGTCATCATGCAGAAGGATGACAAAAGTTGGGGGTGGGGAGAGAAGGGGGGAGGGGCAGCAGCACCATCAGTGTCCGTGCGCGGTGGTGGTGGTCTTCATTTTTCTGTTGTGATTCCGCTTCAATCCCTTGGATGTCCTCGGTCTAGCACCAGGCCTTGAAGAGAAGGAGGAGGAAGAGTGGATACCAAGAAAGTAAGGCCCAGTTTCTTACCCTTAAGGAGTGTAGAACTTTATCAAGAACCCAAGACTTCTGTGGATGCAGCAGGAGATTTTAAAGACACAAATGTGGGTTGCACAGGGGTGTGCCCTGGGGGCAGAGGAAGGACTGGGTGGGCTTTCAAATCAGGTAAATGAAGGAGAACTCAACTGAGCCTTCAGCGGATCCAGTAACTTAGCTGGAACAGAGGAGAATGGGCTTTGGTTTTAAAAATACAATAAAACTGGTTTGGTTTTAGAACTGTCAGCTTCACTGCTGTTTCCAAGAAGATCTGTGAATGATCTGGAAACGTGGGGCTGGAAAGCCCTTTTCAAGGTGCTGATGTCTGTTCTAAGCCCCTGCGTGTTCTTATGATAGGGTTGGGTGTGGGACACCAGAGAGGTGGGAAAATGCTAACTTGCTCATTTGCCCTGGGGAAACAAGCTGAAATGATTCTTTATGTGGGCACCATTGTGCATGAAAGATTACAAAGTTGCCTTGCTTAACTCTTTGCTTTTCTCTTCTGTTCCTAAAAATAGAACGTTGGGAAGGTTATCACCAAAGGATGCCGCTACCTCGTGATTGGCCTGCAGGGATTTGCAGCCGCCTACTCTGCCCCATTCGGAGTGGCCACCAGCGTGGTGTCGTTTGTCCGCTAGTGGGAGCTGCCTGGGCAGACGCCACGGGAATGCTTGGAAGCCTCTGTTCTGGGAACAGCGAGAATCTAGGGGCATCTCAGACTTGCATACACAAAATACTCGGAAGAAAAAAAAAATGTCTTGTTTGAATTGGATGAGTGTTTCGGATGAGTCATCCTCATCCATCTGCTGACTTTCCATGTCTCTCGGACACAGGTGACCCTGGTGGACGATCCCACAGAGAATTAGGCTGAGGTCAGGTTTGGGACCAGAATTAGTTTGCTAAAAGTGGAGCTGCCCATGAAGGGTGCAAGGGGTAACACGGAGACAAACACCTGACAGAAGCCAGCACTCTGGGTGGGTAGCAGAATGGTGATTAGGGAGGGGGGCGGGGGGGGTGGGGGTGGGGGATTTTGATCTGGAGTGAACTGATTTGCTGGATTCTGGAAAGCTCGCAGGCTGACAGGGCTCCCAGCCCTTGGCTGCTTCGGTTCTGAGGATACCCAAGGAACTGTTTGTTCCTGAAGTCATCCCCCCCATCTCCTTCCTGCACCCCTTTGCCGCCAGGAGTTTAATTACAGGCTTGAGAAGAAGGAAGGAAGAAAAATCTCTTTGAAGGCTACGATGCTTTGAAAACTGTGTTGGCAGTGTGTCATGACTGTTTCAAGCAGATGAAGGCTTGTCACTTTCACCTTCTCTGACATGAATGTGCAGGTGGTAATGAGGGCGGATGAATCGGCAAGTTCAGGTGCAGGTTGTTTGAGGGAGGGAGTGCTCCTGAAGGCTGCTGGGCCCAGTCCAGCCCAGTTTAGCCCAGCCTGGCCCAGCCACAAGGAGCTAGCCAGACTTGCCTACAGGCAGATGGCTGGCTGAAGTCACGGGCCTCCTGACTCAGCTGCCTGGTACCATCAGCCCCCTTGTCCTTGACATCAAGCCGACGAAGTGTGCTGTGTCTGGCGAGAGAGGGAGATGCTATTCCTGGAAATGAAAGTATATCATTTAGAGAAAGAACCGGAAAGTAGGAGCCAGATAGGAAGGAAGAAGGATGCTGGAGGAGAGGAGCAGAAGCGCAGGAGCCAGGTAGGTAGGAAGCAGGAGAAAGATGCTGGAGGAGAGGAGCGGAAGCTCAGGAGCCAGGTAGGAAGGAAGCAGGAGAAGGATGCTGGGGGAGAGGAGCGGAAGCGCAGGAGCCAGGTAGGAAGGAAGCAGGAGAAAGATGCTGGGGGAGAGGAGCGGAAGCGCAGGAGCCAGGTAGGAAGGAAGCAGGAGGAGGATGCTGGGGGAGAGGAGCGGAAGCGCAGGAGCCAGGTAGGAAGGAAGCAGGAGGAGAAGGATGCTGGGGGAGAGGAGCAGAAACACAGGAGCCAGGTAGGAAGGAAGCAGGAGGAGAAGGATGCTGGGGGAGAGGAGCAGAAACACAGGAGCCAGGTAGGAAGGAAGCAGGAGAAGGATGCTGGGGGAGAGGAGCAGAAACACAGGAGCCAGGTAGGAAGGAAGCAGGAGAAGGATGCTGGGGGAGAGGAGCGGAAGTGCAGGAGCCAGGTAGGAAGGAAGCAGGAGGAGGATGCTGGGGGAGAGGAGTGAAGCACAGGAGACAGGTCCATATTATCAGCCTTGGAAAATGTTAGGCTCTGGGTGGGGTCCAGGGGAGGCCGGGTGGCCAGAGGGGCGATGCTGGTGCTTCCTGAGCCTCCAGGGCCTGTGAGCTCACAATGGCCGCCTTTGGAGTAGCCTTTCCTCTCCTGTGCTGCCCAGTTTGATGTCATCTCAGCTGGATTCAAAGTTAGGGTGGATGGGGGCCCTGGGCCTGGAGGGTGACCTAGGGACTGCCACTGGACGATCAGACAGGGAGGTGCCCGCTGCCAGCCTCCACAACAGGCCCCTATCCTGATCTGGTCTCCAGAATGTCCAGAAGTCCAAGAGGGTCATCACGGGCCAGTCTGCAGGAACAGTGACAACACCTACTTGTTTCCCGGACCAGGCAAAGGAGGTCTCATTGCTCACGCTTCACCCATCAAACCCAGCCAGGTGGCATCGGGACGTAGAGAAGGTTGGAAGACAGACAGGTGGACAGGAAGAGGAATGAGTGGAGAGCGTTGTAGCCGTGAAGCTAGATTCTGCTTCACCTTCTGAAGGCTCAAGTTAAAGATGAACTTGGACCCAATGCCTGCATCATTAATGTTGGTGAGGAAAAGAGAAAACAAATGGTCTTGTTTTAGCTCAGCTGATGCGAGTTGATAATGGCACATTTTCACACGTGTACGATAATTATAGCGTGCCTGGCCATGCTGGGAGTCGAGGAAAGGAGGAAACATCAGTGGAAGAAAAGCAAAGCATCGTTTACTGGGAAAGAGAGTCAGGCCTGTGCGGCCTGCTGGTCACAGGAAAAGCATTCAGGAGGAAGGAGCCTGTGTGGGTTTGGAGGACGCCTTCCCAGTGGCCCGGTACTGCTGCCCTGCTCCAGAGAAGCCCATTGAGTCTCCCAGGGGACGTAGAAGTGTGACCTGGGAGGGACGAGAGCGGCTGAAGCCTGTCCAAGGGAGAGCTCCCCCCCCCACCCCCAAATTAGAGACGTTATAAGGCCAAGCACATTTGGCCCTGACATTTTGGAACTCTGGTTAAGAATTAACCCAGAAACTTCAAAAGTCAAAACCTCGCAGGGATGGTCCTGGGAGCCAGATTGGTGTGCACAGAAGATGAACTACTCTAAACTGTCACTCAGCTGAGCTGTCATTTCCCCCGAGACAGGGCACCCACACTGCCGATTACTGTTTTGCCTTTTCTTTCTCTTTAGTTTTTTTTTTTTTTTTAAATCAGCGTCCACACCCTACTAAAAATTGAGTTTTAGAGCTTTCCCTTTATGTGATTGACCAAGAGGCTTCTTTTGTATGCTTTTCTTACCCTATTCTGTAATAAAAGCGCCGATTTGTCTAATGTTTCCGTGCGTGAAGAGTTTTTCTTCCCCTCACGCAGTGGGGGACACCTCCCTGGCGCCCCCAGCAGGAGTGCAACGCTGCTTTCCAAGACCAAGGGGTGGGGCAGGGGCCCTGACTCACTGGGGACTCTGCTTGGGTGTTAAAGGGGGCCGTTGTCCAGAAGCCCAGAGAACAGGCATCTGTGTGCGGGAGCCTCACTCAGCTCATGCATGTGTTAAAAATGAAGATTTCCAGAACCTCTGATTTGGGTTTAGAGAGTCTAGTTATGGGCCAGGAAGTTGCATTTTCCGCAAGCAGCCTAGAAGATTCTGAAGCAGCCGTTGCTGTGCCTGAGCTGGGAAATGCTGGACCCAGGAGCTGCTGCAGGTTGCATTGACCAGTGGGCTCCAAGGTGGGGGACCTGGGGTCAGCCAGGTGCCAGCCCCTGCTGGGCACGCATGGGATGCCCACTCACTGAGCCTTACAGAAGCTTCTGGCAGAGCTGTCCGATTATCTGCCCAGGCAGGGTCAGGGCCACCTGTGACAAACGCCCTTTAGGTGTAGGACAAAGCAGAAGCCAGGTCCCTGATGTCTTCGGGTAGGTGCTTTGGAATCACCCCTACAGTCCCTATGCCCAGCACCTGTGCTTTGTCAGAGATGCTCCCACTGGTGTCTGTGACCAGGAAGCACCCAGAAGCAGGACATGAACTCAGACCTCCCCCCCACCACATCCACCAGCAGTCCTCCTGGGCAGTGCCCTCAGCAGAAAGTGCTTGTGGGGCTGGGAGGCCATCCGTGCAGTTTTAGATCCAGGCAGCTGCTGTGACAGGTTTTGCACCTGTGATGTCCCCCCACCCCCTGCAGGAGCAGAGACGAACTGGATTTAACTTTGTGATGCTGTCATCCCTACAATGTTGTGAAAACTTTATAATAGATGTTCCTGTAAACTTATTTTATAATACAAACGATACACAAAGTTAAAGAAAAACAAAAACAAAAAAATGAATGCCCTCAGCATCCTTGTACAGGCTGCATTTGAGAAGTTCCGTGATTTTGCCAAATGCCCAGGTGGTTCCTGAGTGAAAAAAAATCTCAAATTCCCTTGACCATTTATGGGGAGAAATTAATAATACATGGGATTTTTTTTTAGAGGCAAAGTTGTTTTTGAGCCAAACCTCTCCATCGTAGCCAAAGGGAAAGAAGTTCTCTTCTGATTTTTTAGAAGGCTCAGTGCTGGGTCCCTGTGGGTACACAAGCCCTATAGGAGTGTAAGCAGAGAGGGGAGAGGAGTGGAGAAGAAAAACAGAGGCCTGTTTGGCCAACGCCCGAGGGGTGCCTGGTGCCTTGCACCCTGTAGCTCCATCTAAAAAGAGAAATTAGGATCAGATCTCAGCACCTTCAAGCACTGGCTTGCCTTTTTTAAAGGTGTTTCTCAGGTGATTCCTCTTGCATAATCTGTTGACAAGACTCTAAATAAATGTATCTGGTTCAAAGCAGACAGACGAATCAGGGCAAGAGTAATACTGACAGACACAGAGCTGAGAGGTCACATTTCCCTTCGCTTGCCCTGTAACTGCAGAGTAAACCACTTCCATGCAGACTAGCTTTCTTCTTTGAAGATGAAGAGAGATCGCTTGTTTTGTTTTTGTCTTGCTTCCTATGGAAGATGTTTAGAATTGCTGCCGAAGTAGAAAGTGGTGATATAACTTTCCTTTTCCTTTTTTTTTTTTTTTTTGCAGGGGGTACTTACCCATTGGAAAACCGCTTTGCTTGTTACCTTCCTTAATCATTGAAAGAATCCTGAGTTAGGTATTTTCATGCCCTCAGGAACGGAGCTAGGAAGCAGAGACACTTTATGTTGTGGATGATGGAGTTGAGGATGAAAGGGCACCTCAGTGGTTTAGGCATTTTGTTTCATCACCATGATTTTTCTGTACAAAATCAGACTTGACTTTGTCTTTCAGTGTTTTCGTTTTCATAAATCAGTGAGCTGCTCCTCTGATCAGCCCCCTTTCTACCTGCTCCCCCAGTCATGGCTTTGCTGCACGTAGGATCGGAGAGGGAAACCAAAATGCAGCAAACATCTACTAGATTCGAGGCTGTAAAGAAACAAATGCTGCCTGTCATCCCAGTTCTACAAGGCTTAGCCATTGCAGTCGCGCCCGCACCGACAGTACCCCTGAGGGAAATTCAAGATGGAGAAAGACAAGAAGCATCCTGGGCTCTGGATACACTGGCCCTAAGTAGTTAAGATGCATATCTAAGGAAAAGTTTCAGTGATGCAAGATTCTTGCATCTTCTCAGACATAGAAAAACAGTAAAATCATTAACTTGAGACGTCTGTTCTTTGTGGTCAGAAGTCATCTTTTTATGCTTGGCTGCATGTTTTCCCCAGCAAAATAAAAGTGCATGTATTTTTTGTTTGTTTTTAACCTGGAATTTTAATTACGTACATAAATAGCAACAGGAAAACGAGGAGTTCTAAGGCTGAAACGTTATCTCTAAATGAAAGAATTTCAGATAAGTCCACTTGTAGTATGACACCATTCTAGATAACAAGAGACCTAGCTTCGTTTTTTCCTGGCTCCTCCCTTATACCTCTCGTTGGGCTGCAGGCTGACAAGCCCTGTACTCGCCCAGCCTTGAGACCAGGAGTCAGTGACAGAGACATCAGTGGTTTAATGGCTGGGAGACTGTCTGAAGCAAGGTCCTGGGGCGATACCCTTTGCTTCTGGGGGCAGGGGCTGTTATAGGAGGAATTAAGTCTGATTGGCTCCATGGTTACCAGAGAAAACAGCAGAGGGGCACACCCTCCACTGCTCCTTTGATAAGCTGTTGGGAACCATCATTAGCTGGGCCCTGGAGCAAGAATGTAGGAAGGTCAGTTCTGTAGGTGGGATGTAGGTGAAGCAGGCACTGGTCCAGTGGGAGGTGGTGGGGATGTACAAAGAGCAAGAGAACAGCTGTCCTGAGTGGCCTAACCATACAGGCCTTCAGAACAGCTCCTGAGAGCTAGCTGAGAGGCTCTCTCTGGAGCTATAGGCCCCCGTAAGGTCCCCGAATAACACTTAACTCATGACTTTTGTTTTTTCGTGTTTTTCTTTCAGTCAGTAAGGCATTGTGTTGGGTGGCTTCATGACATCAATTTAATTCTCAATTTCCTCTACTTTGCATTAACAAAGTCAACAAGATAGATATTACTACCTTGGTTTCACAGATGAGGAAACCGCGGCCGAGGGAAGGTAGGGAATCCCGCTCCAGTGCTATGGGCAGGAGGCCTGAAACCAGGATCCAGAGCTTCACTTCTTCTGCTAGTTTCAGCTGCCTCTCGTTCCCTTCCCTCTCAGGCTCCTGTCACCACCAGCAACCGTGAGGAAGAATGATGCTTTAAATGGAATTACATCCAATGTGCGTCCTTGATTCCAACATGATGAGGCAAGTAGTTAGAAACGCTCCAAAAAAAAGACTCGAGGTGCTTACCCACCCATCATACTCTGGATTTTTGAGATGCTGAGATTGCTTAGCTACTGCTTTGTCAGGGTCAAGGCACAGAGGCAGGGACATGGGGCTGGGCTGGGGAAGGGAGCTGTGAGCCCACGTCAGTGCAGTTGAATTTATTTTGCCAGACTTGCTTGGCATGATTTCTGTAGCCACAGGTCCTATTCCCATTGACTGGTAACTGTTCTCCCAGGGAGCCAGCCCTCCCTTGTCCGACCCAGGGTCCTGGGGCCACATGCCAAAGCCCCAAGGCTAGCAGGAAGCCACCCTGCAGGACAGGAACAGCGCTGGCAACCACAGCCTGGCTTCAAACCCTCCAGCCCTGTGACCCTGGACAAGTTTCCTCAACTCCTTCGAATTTCAGGATTTAGTTTGATTTTCTTTGAAAAGTGGAATAAGCAGGATCTACTTCAGAGGCTTCTTTGGAAGATGACACATGGGGTGTATTCAGTACCAAGCGTGTAGGATGCTAAATGTTCACCCTCCACAGTGGCCCCAGCTCAGCTCTGCATGTGTCCTGACCTGCGGGAGGGAAGGAAAAGAATGTCTTAGAGATGCGGGGAGAGTGCGAAGGAGGGAACCCAGCAGAGTGGAGGGGAGTGGGGGAGACAGCCTGCCTCCCCGTCTACCGTCAGTGGTTTTCTCTCTTGCCCCTAAAAGGATCCTTTATGCGCTGTGAGTGGCTTCCAGGGTCCTGATCACATGAGAGCCGCACCTTTCCCTCTGCGGGAAAACAAACCCAGGTGCTGCAGGGGAGCTGGGCTGGGATGGGGGTAGGGGGAGGTGTGCAAGAGCAGCAGGAGGGACAGTGTCAAGGACTGCAGAGGACAGACAAGAACAGGAAAGGGTTTGTTTACAGCCTCTAGTCTCTCCCGGACGTGAGGAAGGACTCTGCACTTTCACCCTGAACTTGGTCTGGTTTGACAGTGGCCTTGTTTCCAGACACGCAGGCTGACCTCACCTGTAACACGGGGATGCAGAAGTCCTGTCACTCCCCCGGGCGCAGAATGTTCAGAGGACAAACAAGCAACCGGAGCATCGGTGGGAAATCACAAGAGCGCACTGGAGAGGGGTGGGCAGGGGTCTCCATCCCCCTCCCCGTAAACACGCAGGGGACCTACGGGCTGCGTATGATAAACAGTGAGGACCTGGAAGCCAAATATGCACGTTTGCTAAATCACCCAAGGACTCTCTTCGTTTATGTTCACTTGTTTATTCAAAAAATATTTTTAATTGAAATATATTTGATACACAGCATGGTATACATTTAAGGTGTACAGCGTGTTGATGTGATACATTTATACATTGGAATATGATTGCCATTATAGCCATAGTTAGTACCGCTGTCATGTCACATAATTATCTGTGCGGGGCGGGGAGAGTAATTAAGATCTAGTCTCAACAAGTTGGATGATTACAGTACAATATTGTTGTCTGTATTCACTAGACTGTGTGTTAGATGTCTAGGACTTATTTATCTACTGGTTGTAAGTCTGTGCCCTTAAACAACATCTCTCCCATTCTCTTGCCCCCCAGCCCCTGGGAACCACCATTTTGCTCTCTGTTTTTACAAGGTTGGCTTCTCTAAGATTCCACATATAAGTGAGATCATACAGTATCTGACTTTCTCCGTCTGACTTCTTTCACTTAGCATGATGTCCTCAGAGTCCATCCATGTTGTCGCAAATGACAGAACTTCCTTTTTTCTCATGGCTGAATAATATTCCGTTCTATGCATATACCACATCCTCTTTATCACAAATACATTTTGAGCACTTTCTGCGTTCCATGTCCACTGGGGAAAAATAAATGCACAGCGTGAGGGTTGTGAGTTAAGCTTTATTTGGGGCAAAATGAGGACTATAGCCTGGGAGACAGCCTCTCAGAGAGCGCTGAGGAAATGCTCTGAAGAGGTAGGAGGGTATATCAGCATATACGTGATTTGGGGGAAGGAGGACACGTGAAATTGAGCACAGATGTTGGCAGAGGCTTGCTGCTAGTCTCCTGAAGGTTACCACTAGTCAGGAGGAGAAGATGTCTTCGTTAATGCTCTTAATGCTTTTCTAGATATGAGAAGATGCAAGAATTTGGGCTCATAAAATCTTCTCCTGAAAATATCTAACTATCTGAGGGCCTATTCTGCCAGTTTTTCCCTGAGCACAGAATGCTTCATTCCCGACCTCCGCCCTGAACTCCTTTCATGGGTTGTGGAAGGCCCGCGACTGCAGTGGCTGGTGAGTCCATCCTGGTAGAGGCGGGTGGCGAGTGCCAGTTTCTAGCGGGCAGCTGGCACCATGCTGGGTGGTGGGCCGTGCCACGGGAGGGCAACTGGACGATGGTTACCCCTCTGATCCTGGTATCAAACAGACCATTGCAGGTTGGAGATTCAGGTTCAGGGTGGTTCCTGGGGCGTCTTGGGATCATCCCCCAAGGAGAGGGGGGCAGGACCCAGCACTGGGAGAAGCTGAGCTGCAGTGCAGGCCCAGCAAAGCCCTCTCCCCCTCATGAGAGCTCTGATGCCGAAACAGCCCTTCAGAGTTGACCTGGCTTGTCCGGGGAAGGCCGGGCCTGATGCCCCACGGCGATCAGTCCGTGGACATGGGCTGCCCTGGGAGGGCACGTGGCTTTAGTTGAGGCTGCTCTCAGGGACTGAGGCAATCTTGAAAGGGCTCTTCACTGGAAAGCTCTCTGCACACAAGGATCCCAGCAGGCAGATGTGGGCGGCACACTGCTGTGTCTACCCTGCTGGCTCTGAAATCTGACTCCGCGACTCCCTGCCTGTGTGACCTCGGGCAAGAGGCTCAGCCTCTGAATCACAGTTTGCCCATCTGACACATGGGGGTGATAACTCCACCCATGCTGTAGAGTTATCCGGAGGAGAGAGTGAGTTAATCCTCACCACAGTGAAACCCATAGAGCGCGTTCCATGTGTGTCATGGTGGTGGTGTTATTTCTAGGATCAAGTAAGGTTTGGCCCTGAGGGAACTTGTAGTCGATCATACAGTTTCAGACAATCCGGTGCGATGAGCGTGTGCACGTGGGGACCCAGGGGTCCCTAGGAGGGGCCCCTCACCTGGTCTTGGGAAGGCTTCCCGACAGGCAGGGGTGGCTGGGGTAGGACGGGGAGCGAGTGGGTGAAAGACAGTGGCCCCCACCTGAGTCACCCACCAGGGCAAACACAGGCCTTTGCCGAGGACACGCCTTCTGCTGTGAGTGTGGCCGTCCCCATTTGCTCTCCTGCTTGATGGGCTGGAACCAGGCCTTGCAGACACCCTGGGCCTTAGAGCCAAGGAGGCTGGTGGGCAGGGTGGGGGTGGGGCCCAGCCCCGCCCGGGACCATGCTGAGGCCCTCCCTGTGACACGAGATCTTTGTGGGCACTGGGGCAGGGGTTGTCCTGCCTGGCTGGGAATTGGGCACCCTCCTCTGCTAACACAGGAGAGAGAAACAAGTGACCTGGGTCTTCCCTTCCATTGCTCTCAGCCCCAGGAAGTCATCTGAGCGCCGTACAGGGCATCAGGAAAGCAATCGGCTGTGTGGCCTTGAACCAGTCACTCCACCTCCTTGGAGCCGGGTATCCTTTTCTTTAAAATAACGAGGTTGAAGAGGATGGTGCCCGAGTCCCTCTTTGCTCTGGCATTCTGCATCTGGGGAATTTTCTCGTCGCCGGTTTCTTACAAAGTCGTGGGTGCTGCTGTTTGATCCTTGCTTAGCTTTTCTTTCTTCAAGGGGGCCGTTTCCTATTCTGCCTTCCTCTTGAGCTCTTAAGAAGCTCTCAAGGCCACTGACAATCAGAGGCCTGCTGCCTCCTCTCGAACAGCCTCCCACGGAGGAAACAGAAACAATAGGAAGCACTTCCGCAGCAGCCTGGGGCCCCTGCCAGCCAGCGGCATCCAAGTTGTTTTTCGGGCACCACCTCTGTTTCCCCAACCGCACCCCACCCTCCGCCCGGCCCTCCCTCTAGACCAAGGTTCCCCGTGGTGAGGACCGCCAGGATTGGCCAGGAGAGGCCACCCCCAGGCCTTTGCCCCCTTCCGTCAGCCCCCTCCCAGGCCTACACTGTGAGTTCTGCTTCTCTCTCAAGGCCTCCCCCTCTGTGCAGCCTTCCCTGGGCTCTGTGGCTGGAAAGAGTCAGTTCTTCTGGACACAGCAGCAAGTCTTGGCCCCATCTTATTCTGCGGTCTATTAGAATGAGTTGTTAGCACAGGTGATCCCCACTGCCCTCCCCCACGGTGCCCCCAGCCTCGTGTGTGCATACAGTAGGTGCCGGGTAAGAGGTTGCAGTGGGGAAAGGAAGGGATAGAAACAGCACAAATCTCTACAGGAAGCTCGGTGGTGCATCTGGGGCAAAAATTGGTCCCTGTTTATTGCTTATGGCCAACATAAAAGATAAAATAAAAATCTGTGGAGAGTGCGTGGGCTCCAGGTATCTCCACTGGATAGCCCGGCCCAGGAACAAGGAAGTAGGCTATCCTGAAGCTCGCCCTGTGTGATTGCTGACAGCACTAGAAAAGTCACTCGAAATGAACCTGATGCTGCCCTCGGCTGCCCCTTGCTCTGAGCATATGGAATGTGTGTGTGAGTGGCAGGGGGGGTGAGACCCTGATCTTCAGTTCAAGGGTCTGCTCACGGGGCTGCCCGAGGTATGATCTGGAAAGGAGTGGCGTTTGTTCCACGTGCTGCCTGACCTGACTGAGGAGCAGCAGGAACTGGGGGTGCAGTAGCAGGGGATGAGTTCAGGGAGGTGAGGGCTGGGGGGCAGGGAGCTGGTGGTGGGGACACCCTGCAGGGCTCTTAGGGACAGGAGGCACTACTGCTGGTTTTGAATAGGTGAGGGGGAGACCTGATGTATGTGCTAACGGTGCTCTGTGAGGAGGGACTGTCATCAGCCCATTTCACGGATAAAGAGACTGAAGCAGAGAATGTCAGGAACTTGCCTGACCTCCCCCATCCCCCACGGCCATCTGAGGGCTCACTCTCCACCCCAGTGCCCTGCTTCTTGCCGTCCCACTCTGCATTTGCTTCTCTCTCAGTTGCTCGCTCTTTTGGGATCTCCCTCCCCTTCCCCACTTGAATGCGAGGTCCATGAGACCAGGGGCTGTTTGCTTCCCTGCTGCATCCTCCGTGCCTTGAAGGATGCCTGGCGCATAATAGGAGTTCAATGACCCTCTGCTGATGAGGGGACGAGGACAGGAAATGCAGACAGCCCGGAGAGGGGGTGCCGGCACACGGGATGCTGAGTTCCAGGTTCCCATGGGAACTCCTGGGGCTCTAACGAGCCTGAGGTCAGATGTGTGGGTGTTTGCTTGGGACCACTCCCTACCCCGCCACGGCACAGGCATCTTGGAGAGCCAGAGAAGGGCGGCTTGGCTGTCCACTGTCACTCATTTACCAATTTCTTCCTTCTTCCACATATTCCCTCACTCAGCCATCCAACACGCGTCACCTGAGCCCCTACTCTGTGTCTGGCACTGGGAGGGGTTGGCACACAAGTAATCGAGGTCGCGTGCCTGCCCTTTGCGTCCTTGGAGGGGACAGACCAAAGGGAAAGATGACGGCTAGGGAGGAAGTAAATAAGGGGCCCTGAGCTTCCAGCGGGTGGGCGGGGAGGCCTGTCGGAGGACAGGACAGCTGTGGGGCAGCAGTTCTCAGCAGGGAGAAAGCGTCACAAAGCTGTCAGAAGCAGGGCAGCCTGCAGGAGGGAAGGGGCTCAGCCGTGTTTGAGAAAGGGGAGCCAGTGTGGCTGGAGCACCCAGCGTGGGGTGGGGGAGAGGGAGTTCCAGGGACAGGTGAGAGGCAGGCACCCAAAGACCCCGTGGGCCTCAGCCGCCGAAGGTAAGTGAAGGGGATGGTCCTCAGTAGGGGTGGGGGAGAGGCCGTGGGATCCATGGTTTGTAGAGACACCCCTCCCCCCCCCCAGCAGCAGTGGGCCTGGGTGGACACTTCAGGGAGATGGAGGGGGCTGCTGGGATGTTTCGCAGAGAGAGCCTGCGGCTGGGGCCTTGGGAAGGAGAGCGCTCACCGGAGCAGGTTTAGAAAACAGAAGTGGCGGGACTTGCTGGGGTGGGTGCAGGGGTGAGGGAGAAAGGAATCAAAGAGTTCCCTGGCTTCTGGCCCCAGCAACAGGGGAGGCACCAGCTGTGGGGAGAAAGAGAAGAATGCCAAAAGTCTTTTGAGCTCAAGGCCAAGACTGCTATTTGTTTAATTTGCACAATACCTCTTTGCTGGGCCAGAAATACAATATACAAAACAAGCCCTAGGGTTTTCTGCTGCAGTCACGGTATTTCCTGCCCTGTTTTTTACCTTGGAGCCTGGGCAGTCACCTGACTGGCCCAGTCCCTGACCTTGGCCTCCCAGGGGGAGGCAGGGACTTACTGTACACATTCTTCCCGCTGGTTTGCTGGGCTCTGCTGGCACAGGGTCTGCTTAAAGGCACATTCCAGGTCCTGGGGGGTGGGGTGGGCAGGAGTGCCTTGTGTGTATGCATGTGAGGAGGGCCGTGTGGAGGGAAGGCACACATGTGCCTTCAGTAAAGTCCAGGCTCTGCTGGGTGCTTAATATCACAGGTCACCTAATGACATAGATATTATTATCCCCATTATTTAAATAAGGAAACTGACAGAGAGGCCTCTTGAGTGCGCAAAGCCCTGCAGGAGACTGCTCAGTTCCCATAAATCCAAACCCTACTTTACTAGTCACCCTTTCCTTCCAGGTGGAGACTGAGCTACTTTTTCTGCCTTGGTCCCATTCCCTCCGCACCCTCCCACATACCGTATGCGGAACATCCAAGCGGTCTTTACGGTGAGCGGCCCCCTCACCCTAGCACCTGTCTTCCTACTGGAGGGTATGTGGGCCTCCATACTGGTTTTCCCAAACTCAGGGCAGAGCTACTTGTGTGTGGCTTCCTAAACAACTGGCCCTCACTGACAGGAGGGTGTGTGGACTCCCAGCTCCCTGGGGCAAAGATGTGCACCGATTTCTACCCACCCCATCATGCAGTTAAGGGTTGACTCCCCTGGTGTTGTCTCAGGAGGAGGAGGGAGGGGAGTACCAGATGCAGGACGTGGGCTTTAAACGCATCAGGATGGGAGGCCTCAGGCATCTAAGAGATACCTCCCTGGGGGAGCCCACCTTGTGGACTTTGGCCCAAACAACTCCAGCAGCTGCCGAACATGGCATAACTCTGGGTGCAGGACCCAGACATACCTGTGCACGAGTTCTTTTAAACCTTCAAGGATTTAAACTCTTGAAAGGGGTTTTGTTTGATTAACACTTATGGTTTGTCTTCTGAATTATTTTAGTCACAGAAGACTTGAACGGAAGGTAAGAGGAAAATGAAAGACATTGGTAATTCCACCAGCCGAAGATACTGTGGTGAGCATTTACCAGATGGTTCTAGGTCATCCGTAGCGTCGTGTGAAGTGATGGTGTGGCATGCACCATAATCTTCTATCAGCTATCACTTATGTAGGAGGTTTCCAGCTTTCTCTTTGAGATAAATCTTTGCAAGGTGATTTCCAAATTGCATGACACTGTGGTGCGCCAGGGAGCGTGAGAAACCAGGGGACAGATGGGACCCATTTACGTGGAGCTACTGTCTATGTGATGAAGAAGGCATTTTCAATCCATGTAGAAGGGATGAATCACTTGATGAATGATGCTGGGACAACTTGCTATTTATATTAAAAAAATGAAAATAAATCTCTATACCATGCCAGAGCTCCATCCAAAATTCAGATAGAATTGTGACTTAAATATTTTTTAAAAGCCCTATATGTATGTATTATAAATTAGAATATTTACCAATTTATAAAGAGCTCTGTGAAATTATTAAGAAAAAAGGAACACATTTCAATGGAAAGAAGAGAAAACCTCACAAATATACAAACATCTCCCAAATAAAATGACTAGTAAACATAAGCAACATCCTCATTATAATAAAAGAAATGCAAATTAGCACAAAAATATACCATTCTAACCAAATGGACTTTAAAAAATTTCCATTGCTTCTTTTCAGAAACCCTGAGCTGGAGCCAGACTTTCTGAGATGTCCTTCGTGCTTGCATCCTTTTAGCCTGGTCCATGATGTGACTCACCTGCAAGGCCACACACCTGGCTTCTCCCTACTTTCCTAGGAATGACTCCTCACCTTTCCAGGCTCAGCTGAAGTTCTAGCTTTTTCTAAAACTGGGGCACCTCTCCTACCTGAAAATCCCATCGCTCTGAGAGTGTCATTCCTTTTATATTAGTATATGGAACTGCAGTTTGATTTATTTTTGTATGAAAGGAATCTGTGTTCCCAACTAGAATGCGAGCCCTGTTCCTAAGTTGTTGCTGTATCCTCTGAGCCAAAAAGCCTTTTATATAAAGACAGTGTTTTTAAAAATCAGATTGATTGAGATATCATTCACATACCATAGAGTTTATTCATTTAAAGCGCATCATTCGGGGGCTTCCCTTGTGGTCCAGTGGCTAAGACTCCGTGCCCCCAGTGCAAGGGTCCCGGGTTTGATCCCTGGTCAGGGAACTAGATACCACATGCCTGCCTCAACTAAGGAGCCTGTGAGCCACAACTAAGGAGCCTGCCTGCCACAACTAAGACCTGGTACAACTAACTAAATAAATACATAAGTAAATAAATAAATATTTTTTAGAAAAAGTGCATAATTCAATCATTTTACTGTGTTCCTAGGGCTGTGCAAAATCACCAACATCGAGTTTAGAATGTTTTCATCACCTCAAAAAGGAACCACGTGCCCATTAGTAATCATTCCCCATTTCCTCTCAGGCCTAGACAACCACTAATCTTTCTTCTTCTGAGCATTTTCCTATTCTGGACATTTCATATACGTGACATCATAGAAGATGTGACCTTTCGTGACTGACTTCTTTCACTTAAGAACACGTTTTCAAGGTCCATCCAGGTTGCAGCATGTGTCAGTACTCCGTTCCTTTAAGTGGCTGAATAATATTACATTGCAGCAACATACCACATGTTGTTCAGCCACTCAACCATTGATGGGCATTTGGGTTGTTTCATTGTCAAGAGTTAAGCTACTCCATGGAATTGCTGCCTTGGCATCCATTTTGTTTGGCCAAGCAGCTCCAGGGACCTTAAACTGACACCCCACCCCCACCCCACCCCCGTCTCCTCCAAGCAAGCACATGCTCTGGACAGCAGCCCATGGAAGCACAAGCAAATGTAAGTTTCTCATGTGACTTCCCGACAGCTTTTGTGACCAACAGTCTCCACTGTCTCCCAGAGCCTATATGCCTTATGTGCCCCTTAGGTAAGACCATTGTGGAATTTAACAAAACCCCACTCCTTAAATTTGAATTAACCAATCCAACCTTAGCCTGGGAACCCCAAAGCACTCTACCCTCAGACCCTAATAGAGGCATGTGTCCTTGGCCTTGTGTCTCTCTCTGTCTGTACCCTGACTTCACCTCCCCGAGTGGACCCTTGAGGCATTGCATGTACGTCCTCTAGGACCTGTGAGTAATAAACTTCTCTATGTCAGTTTCCCTTGTGGTCCACTGTTGAACTGCAGCTCACTATCTAGCACCCTGTGCGCCACTTAACTCATGTTAAATTAACGCAGTCATAACATCTATGCTTTGCTTATGAATGATGCCACTAGGCATGCATGTGTACATGTTCTCTGTGGATATATGTTTTCAGTTTTCTTGGGTGTATACCTGTGGGTGGAATTGCTGGGTCACATGGCAACTCCATGTATAACATTTGGTGGAGTTGCCAAACTGTTTTCCATAGTGACTGTACCATTTTACATTCCCAGCAAAAATGTATGAATGTTTCAATTTCTCCACATTTTCAACAACATTTATTATCTTTTTGGTTATAGCCACCATGGTGGGTGTGATGTGATATCTCATTGTGGTTCTGATTTGTACTTCCCTAATGGCTAATGACATCTTCTCTTGTGCTTACTGGACATTTTTATATTTTCTTTGGTATAATATCTATTCAAATCCTTTGCCTATTTTTAATTGAATTTTTGGTTTCATTGCTTTTCTTTGTTTTTTCTATCCTCTATTTTATTTGTTTCTGCTATAATAGTTATTATTCCCTTCCTTCTGCTTTCTTTAAGTTTATTTTTTCTTCTTTTTCCAATGTCTTAAGGTAGAAGTTTAGATTATTAATTTGAAACCCTGCTTTTTTTAAAAAAATATAAGTTCCTTCTAAGTACTACTATAGCTTTATCCCCTAAGTTTTGGTATGTTGTGATTTCATTTTCACTTATCTCAAAGTGTTTTCTAATTTCTCTTGTAATTTTTTCTTTGAAGCATTTGTTACTTAGGAGTATTTTGTTTAATTTACACATATTCGTGAATTTCCCAAATTTCTTTCTGGTATTGACTTTCCAATTTCATCGCACTGTGGTTGGAGAACATATATTCTATTATTTCAATACTCAAATATGTTGAGGCTTGATTCTTTTGTCATAAGATACCCCTCTTTATCATTAGTAACATATTTTTAAGTCTGTATTGCCTGATTATTAGTAGAGCTACACACGCTGTACTAACACTAATCCTGGTTCTCTCCCTTTGTTCTTTAGGAATGGAGTTACTACCAGCATTATTCCCTTATTCCAATGCACTTTCGTTCCCAACAAACTCCTCTGTGCTGTTATTGTGCTCTTATGGGTTGTTATTTGCAAGATGTATTTTTCAGTTTTATTTAAAAACGCTTTCTGGATCTTTGAATCTAAAGTGTCTGTTTTCCATCTCATCCCTTTTTATAGCTGAGTAATATTCCATTGTATATATATGCCACATCTTCTTTATCCATTCATTTGTTGATGGGCATTTCGGTTGCTTCCATGTCCTGGCTATTGTAAATAGTGCTGCAATAAACATTATGGTACAAGTTTCTTTTGGGATTATGGTATATGCCCAATAATGGGATTACTGGATCATATGGTAGTTCCCTTGGTGTACCCCCCAAAAAATAATAAATAAATAAAGTGTCTGTTTTATTCTTTTATATTACATAAATATTTTCCAGTGTAACATGGTAGTTCCTTTAAATGTGTATATCCTAGTTATTTTCTTAGTGTTTGGCTGAAGGCTTACAATATGTATCTTAGCTTATCAGAATCTCTATCAGATTCATTCTAACTTAACTCTAGTGTGTTTAGAAATGTTAGTTCTATATAGCTCTACTCTACCCTCCCCTTTTTTGTGCTATTCTTCTTACTGTGCTTATGTCTATATATGTTACAAACCCAATGAAGCATTGTTATAATTATTACTTTATATAATTTTATGCCTTTTTAAAAATGTGAGAGAAGAAAGGAGAACAATGTATATTTAGAGGGTTTGTTATATTCAGCTTCTTATTTATCATCTCTGGTTTTCTTCATATGTTCCTTTGGATTGAAGTTACCATCTGGTGTTATTTCCTTATTCCAATGCGGTTTTGTTCCCACACAACTTTTTGTGCTGTTATTGTCAAACATATTACATTTTATATGTTACAGTCCCAGAAATATGTTTATGTATGCACTGTTTTATGTAATTGCTTTTTAAATCAGTTAAGAGAACTGAGAAAAAATACTCAATTATACTGTCTTTAATAACTACTTACATAATTTCCTCTACCAGTACTTTTTGTTTTTTTTGAGTGGATTTGAATTACTGTCTGGTGTCACTGCTTTCAGTCTGAACTTCTTCTAGCATTTAAGATTAGTCTGCTAGCAATGAATATCTGTTTCTAATTATCTTAGGATGTCTTTATTTCACTTTGATTTTTGAAGGACAGTTTTTCTGGATATATAATTCATGGTTGATAGGATTATTTTTTTCATTCAGCGCTTTGAATATGTCATCCCATTGTCTCCTTGCCTTCATTGTTTTTAAGGAGAAGTTAGCAGTTAATCATATTGTGGTTCCATTATATATGATGCATCATTTTCTCTTGGTTCTTTCAGGATTTTCTCTTTGTCTTTCAACATTTTGAGTATAATTTGTTTGGCTGTGGATCTCTTTATATTTATCTTAATTGGAGTATGTTGGGCTTCTTATATTTGTATATTGATGTTTTTCATCAAATTTGCAAAGTTTTCAGCTATTATTTCCTCAAATATTTTTTCTGCTCTTTTCTTTCCTCTCCCTCTGGCATTTTCATTACTTGTATGCTGATACAGTTAACAGTATCCCACACTTCTTTGAGGCTCTGTTCATTTTTCTTCATTCATTTTTATTCTGTTTTGCAGATTGAATGATCTCCATTGATCTGTTCTCAAACTTACTGATTCTTTCTTCAGTTCAAATCTACTGTTGAACTCTCTAGTAAATTTTTCATTTTTTTTTTTATTGTATTTTCAACACTGGAGTTTCCATTTTGTTCCTTAAAAAAAAAAAAAAGTAATGTCTATGGATCCTGTAATTCCACTCCTGGGTATTTATCCAAAGAAAAAAAAAAGCACTAACTAGAAAAGATACATACACCCCTATGTTGAGTGAAGCATTATTCACAATATTTTGGTTGCCAAAATATTGAAGCAACCAAAGTGCCCATGAGTAGTTTATTGATAAAGATGTGGTATACATAGATATACACACACATGGTGGAAGATTACTCATCCATAAAAAGGAATGAAATCTTGCCATTTGTGACAACATGATGGACCTAGAGGGTATCATGCTAAGTGAGATGTCAGACAGAGAAAGACAAATACTGCATGCTTTCACTTATAAGTGGTATCTAACAAAACAAAACAAATGAACAAATATAACAAAACAGAAACAGAGTGAAAGATACAGAGAGCAGACAGGCGGATACCAGAGAAGAAGGGGAGAGGGAGGAGGAAAGAAATAGGTGAGGGGGATTAAGAGGTACAAACCTCCAGTTATAAAATGCATGAGTTATGGGTATGAAATGTACAGTGTAGGGACTATAATCAATAACTATTTAATATCTATATATGGTGACATATTGTAACTAGACATTGAAATATTGAATCACTATACGTGTAACAGGAACTAGCATAGTGTTGTAGGTCAATTATACTTTAAAAAAAACAAAAAAAATCTGTCTCATTATTGGTACTTTATATTTAATGAGACAATGTCATCATATCTTCCTTCGTTTCTTTAAGAATCTTTTTAGTTCTTTGACCACATTTATAATATCTGCCATGAAGTATTTGTCTGGTCAGTCTGACATTAGAACACTTTCAAAGGTAATTTCTGTCACCCACTTTTTTTTCTTGTGTATGGGTCATACTTTCCCACTTTTTTGCAAGTCTCATAATTTTTGTGTTGAAAACTAGACATTTAAAAATAATGTACTGTGGCAACTCTGGATATTGATCCACACTCACACAATTTGTTTATCTGCTCCACTGCTGATGGACATTTGGGTTGTTTCTGGCTATCACCAATAATGTTGCCAAAAATATTCTTGTATGTGTCTCAGTTTTCTAGTCTGTTATTGCTATAAACCAAACTTCTGTTTTTATAATGACTGTTGTTACAACTGCTAGAGACTCTACTTTGAGTCATTACTTTCTTGGCTTTTCAAGATATTGCAAAAAAGGGAGAGATCAATTTGGTCTAAAAGAACTTGGGAAACATCATTGATCTCATCATGGCTACCTTGAAGGCAAGATCGTTTCTACCTGTTTATCATTAGATCCTTAACACGTACCAGATATAATTTGTTCCATGAATGAATTATGGAAGTGGGTTCTGTACCATGTCAAGCCAAGATAAAATAGTGAACCTTTCTTGAAGTTATTTTTAAGATGAAGCCTATGTTTCCTTATTGTAGTATCGTCTCCTAATTAACCCACTCTATCACCATTACCCCACACACCACCCACCAGGCTGTGATAAAGAGAGCCAGCGTGGGGAGATTTTGATGCCTCTCAGAATTCTGAGTCCTTGTGAGTTTTTGGAATTTTTTTCATTAATATCCTAAAAACTGGCTGGAAAAGTTCTAGGCTCTAGGCTTGTGGGCTCCCTCTATAACACTTAAAATCTATAAGGTCTTCTCTAAAGAATTTTTGTTTTTTTTTAGCATTCACTAAAACTTTATAGTTCAGTTTTCAGCAGGTACTTTGTTAAGTATTAATAATGCAGCAATGAGCCAAACACTACTGAAAATAAATTGCCTCTTGCTGTGACTTCATTAGGAAATAGTACACGACATTCTATTTGACAACTAGAACCTTGTCTTTGATACATGTTTTTACAATTTTAATTTGGAAGACAACTATTTTCCAAAAGGATCACTACCTTTTTGACAAAAACAATTATAAAACATCATTTAAATACAAACTATAAGACTTCTGAGTTAATTAATATGAGGCTATTGAGTGCTTTAAAATGTGACTTATTTACCTACACAAGGAACTGCATTTCATGTATTTTTATTTTTATTTTTATTTTATATTGGAGTATGGTTGATTAACAATGTTGTGTTAGTTTCAGGTATACAGCAAAGTGATTCAGTTATACATATACCTGTATCTATTCTTTTTCAAATTCTTTTCCCATTTAGGTTATTATAGAGTATTTTTCTTCCCCCAAAGAATTTAAAAGTCCTAAGGCACATACATTCCAATATATATGATTTTGGGAAGCTGGTCCTTTCCTCATTTTTCCTTTTTTTTTTTTTTCTTTCTTTAAAATTTTTTAAAATTTTTATTTATTTATTTATTTGCTGTGTTGGGTCTTCATTGTTGCATGTGGGCTTCCTCTAGTTGCGGGGAGTGGTGACTACTCTTCGTTGCCACGCATGGGCTTCAGTAGTTGTGGCTCTCAGGCTCTAAAGCGCAGGCTCAGTAGTTGTGGCTCAAGGGGTTAGTTGCTCTGCGGCATGTGGGATCTTCCCAGACCAGGGACTGAACCCGTGTCCCTTTCATTGGCAGGCAGATTCTTAACCACTGCACCACCGGGGAAGCCCCTCCTCATTGTTCTTAAGTGTTAAAACAAGTTGTAAAAACTTTGAACTGGAAGGAAATATATAGAAGCAGGGTAATTATATTAGGAAAAATGCAGGATATGAGAGCAAGCATTTGTCATCATGATACTTTTAATTAGGAGAACTAATTGGACAAATGATGGGCTTTTAGGCTTTAAAAAAGAATTATTCAAGCTGCAAAAGGAAGGAAACAAGCCCTAGATGTGACACATGTAAAAATTCCCTCTTCCTCTAACTGGGTATCTAGCACTGATCACCCCAAAATAGATTAATCTGACTATGCATTTCCATTTTAAACTTCTCTTAACAGCTGTACTGGTACTATGGTGAGCTCTCCATTCAAAGGGGTACTTTGGGGAATTCCCTGGTGGTCCAGTGGTTAGGACTCTGCACTTTCACTGCTGAGGGCCTCAGGTTCGGTCTCTAGTTGGGAAACTAAGATCCAGCAAGCTGCATGAAGCAGCCAAGAGAACAAAACAAAACAAAGCAAAACGAAACACTAAAGGGTACTTTTCTGGCTTTTTTCAACAAGAAAGGATTCTCTCTCTTGATTCAAGCCAGAAGTCATTTTTCCTTTTTTTTTTTAAGCTCTTTATTGGAATATAATTGCTTTACACTTTTGTGCCAGTTTTTGCTATACAACAAAGTGAACCAGCTGTATTTATACATATATCTCCATATCCCCTCCCTCCCATGACTCCCTCCCACCCTCCCTATCCCACCCCTCTAAGTCATCACCCATCATCGAGTTGATCTCCCTGTGTTATGCAGCAGCTTCCCAATAGCTATCTATTTTACATTTGGTAGTGTATATATGTCAATGCTACTCTCTCTCCTTCTTTTGAATCACTAGATTCCAGACTCCCACGTGGCATTCACTGGTTTCACCTTGTATTTTATTTATTTATTTATTTATTTATACATTTATTTTACACAATTGATTGTACGTTTCTAGGGAGAAGAACACCTCCAAATTCGTTTTGTAACCCTATTGAGTCTTGCATATGACAAATGCTCAGTCATAATTCATGTGTATCAATATAACAGTTGATGGTGAGCAAATAAGAGTAAAAGAGATTCGTGCAGGGAAGACAGAGATGCGGTGTGGTGGGGAGGACGTTACTACATCTACCAGTTCCCCATTCTCATTACTGAATGAGAGAGAGAGGGAGAGATTGAGAGAGAGAGAGAGAGAGAGAGATACACATTTTCAAGTTGTCAGAGGCTCTTGTCCAAAGCGAGAGAGTTTATTTGACTTTCTATTTGTCATGAAAGATTCTTTCAATGGTAGCAACTGTGGAGTTAGTTATAAAGCAGCATTCTCCACCCAAGAACATTCATTCTCCAAAGCTTCTTTGTTAGAAGTTTTAATCTAAAATCAGCCAGGATTCCTTCTGTTAACGTCTACAAGTGTTTCAGCACATCATTCAGGCAAATTTATTTCCTGTTGTGTTTCACACATTTAGGGTGGTCTCAGATTGACACCCCACCCACAATGTTCCTGCTCCTTATATAGATTTCCTTGCGGTGTTTCCATTCCACATCCGTGAAGACAGACAACTCTGGCTACTTCTCAATGAATGAGCCATGCTATACATGAGCCGTCTATTAAGTTGATGGAATTTCTATAGTAGGATGCATTGAGCCCATTTTAACATAAATTAGTGGATGATATCAGTGTTAAATTTCACTGTATACTTTGAGGGGAACATGAAAAGAGGATAGTTCTAGAGAAAGATCCCATCGCATTGCTTCATTTTCTTTTTGACCAAACACTAGCCAGGCTCCTCTGACTTGACTAGACCTCAACCTTGACCTAAAAAGACTGAAGCAAACACTAAAACATAGTTTCTAACAGCTCAAGGCTGAATACCTAGAAGACCCCATTCATGACCTGCCTGAGAAACTCAAGGCTGCTGAAAGAAAGGATTTACTGCTTCTTCCAGCCAACATCTCAAGACAGGGCCCCTGTCTCCCAGCCTCTGTGGGAAGATAAGCCCCAGTTAGCCGCGCAGATGATTTTCGCACAGCGCCCTTCTCACTTTTTGTAGTTGTCACTTCTATGACTCTTCTGCGCCCCCACTCACTTGCTTCCATACTCTCTCATTCTCTTCTTAAAATGCCCAGCCACCTCTGTACAGATTGATGCTGGATTCAGTTCATGTCGGACTCTTCCTTATTGCAATAGCTATTACTGATTAAAATCTGTCCTTACCATTTTAACTAGCGTTCGACTCTGTTTAACCTCTTTGACAATGTAAGTTCACTGAAGACCATCTACCAGTGGTCCCCAACTTTTTTGGCACCAGGGTCTGGTTCTGTGGAAGACCATTTTTCCACGGATGGTGGCGGGGGTGGGGGGGGCAGGATGTGGATGGTCAGGTGGTAATGCGAGCGATGGGGAACAGCAGATGAAGCTTCGCTGGCTCTCCCACCTGCCACTCACCTCCTGATGTGCAGCCTGGTTCCTAACAGGCAGTGGACGAGTAGAGGTTCTCGGCCCAGGGGTGGGGGACCGCGATCTAGACAATCCCTTAATTGCTTGGCTTAAGATGAAAGCAGTACTGGATGATAAGAGGTAAGAACGAAAGGTGGTTAAAAAGTACAAACTTCCAGTTATAAGATAAATAAGTCCGAGGGATGTGATGCACTGCATGGTGACTATAGTTAAGAGTACTGTATTGTATTTTGAAAGCTGCAGAGAGTAGATCTTAAAAGTTCTCATCATAAGAAAGAAAGAAAATTGTACCTACATGAGGTGACAGATGTTAACTAAAGGTATTTTAGGAATCATTTAATAATATACACATAAATCATTATGTTGTACACCTTAAACTAATACAATGTTATAGTCAATTATATCTCAAGAAAACTGGGAAAAAGTGGGAGGGAAATCCATATATTGCTGGTGGGGAATGTAAAACGGTACAGCCACTGTGGAAAACGGTTTAGTAGTCCTTCAAAAAGTCAAACATAGAGTTACCATATGACGCCTCCCCCCCAATTCCATCCCAGCACACGTGCAAGTGAATTGAAAGCAAACGGTCTTACAAAACTTGTGCAGGAATATTCATAGCAGTATTATTAATAACAGCCCAAAGTGGAAACTGATGCATGGATAAACAAAATGTGGTACATACATTTATACAAGAAGGAATGGGGGCTTCCCTGGTGGCTCAGTGGTTAAAAATCTGCCTGTCAATGCAGGGGACACGGGTGAGAGCCCTGGGCTGGGAAGATCCCACATGGTGCAGAGCAACTAAGCCCCTGCACCACAACTACTGAGCCTGCGCTTTAGAGCCCGCGAGCCACAATTATTGAGCCCACGTGCCACTACTACTGAAGCCCATGCACCTAAAGCCCGTGTTCCACAACAAAAGAAGCCACCGCGATAAGAAGTGCGTGCACTGCAATGAAGAGTAGCCTCTGCTCTCTGCAACTACAGAAAGCCCGCGTGTAACAACGAAGACCCAGTGCAGCCAATAAATAAAAAAATAAAGTAAATTAAAAAATAAAAAAGAAGGAATGAAGTGCTGACACAGGCTGCAACGTGGATGAACCCTGAGAACATTACACTAAGTGAAAGACCCCAAACACAAAAAGCCACATGCTGTATGATTCCGTTTACATGAAATGTGCAGAAGAGGCAGATCCATGAAGACAGGAAGCAGATTAGTACTTGTCAAGGGATGGGGATGGTGGGGGAGGAGTCGGAGCTGAGTCCTGACAGGTATGGGGTTTCTTTCCGTGGTGAAGGAACTGTTCTGGAACGAGAGAGAGGTGAAGATTGCACAATACGGTGAAGTTGCTAAAACCTGAATTGTACACTTTAGAATGGTGAACTTCATGGTATGTGAATTGCATCTCAGTTTCAAAAAAGAGCATGACAGTGCTTGCAACTCAAGTGTAGAGTAAATCATACCTAAGCCATTATTTTCTGATTATACTAAATGTGTTCAGGACATTGACAGGTTAAATAAATAAATAAAATGAAAGGTAGTCTGGGAAATAGAGGTTATTTTGTGACTAACTGTGGGTGAGGAGACACCTTACATATTTTTATCTCGGGGGAATAATGGAAGAAAGGGACGTTGGAGAGACATGGCAACAGGCGTTTACTGTAGAGGGGCTGTGTTTTGGAAAGGACAGCCCCAATCAAAGAGATTCTCTTCCCTTTCTAGACAACCGTATCCTGCTACAGCTTCATCCTTTACTCCAAGCAGAGCACATGCAGCTCAGATGAAAAGCAAATCTCCCTGCAGCAGCCAAAGAAAACAAATGCAGAGAAAAAGCAACTGAAACCTGAGAGGGGAAGCAAGATTCTGCATCTTGACTGATAACATCCTCAACATTAAAGCTGCAAAGACATGCAGCCACAGCCATTGGAGGAGGTTGGCCAGAGGAGAGAAGGTCCCTGGCCCTCAGGATCATTAGCCCAGAACCCTACAGCTTTGCCCTTGACATCAAAGGGATATTAGTACGCTTCCTGTACAGGAAGAGCCCCAGCGAATTCCTTGGATCATCTATGTATTCACCAAATGTAAACTGAGATTCTACTGTGTCCAAGATGCACAGGTAGGCACATAAGCCCAGCTGATGGATGGCCACCGCACAGGGAAGAATTTAGCTATGAAAACACATCTCAGCTTCTTTCTCTGGTCCATCCATTCCTTGCTCCCTTCCCCCAGCCACATATTCTTAGTACCCTGGCTTTGTCCAGGGCCTTTGTCCCTCCACCAAAGGGAAAGTGTGAGGAAGCAACGGTGGTGGTGCACCTGCCTCTTTCTTGCTGGCTGCGTGCTCTTAGGCGAGACAAGGGATTCTGTGTCTCACTAGTACAGGGATAGACACTGTATCATATTTCTGACACAGGATTGCTGTGAGGACCAAATAACATTCTGTCTCTGACAGCTGTATTGAGTGCAAAGAATTATTCAAGTCTCAAGGGTAATATAAAGAGTGCTTTGTTTCTCCACCTTCTATTTCAAAATACTTGGCTTGCGAGTAGCTCTTGGCCCCGACTTTTCACTGAGTTGGGTCAGGGGAAGTCGTACCTTAGGAGTTACTCTCCAGGAAGGAAAGGAGGGCTTCCTTTCACTGCCCGGTGGAACCAGCTGCCAGCATCTTCTCCCCGCCCGCCCTTCTCTCCTAAACGCTGATCATAGCGCCCTCTGGTGGAAATATGGAGCAATTGCCCCATAGACCAGGGCAAAGCCAAAGGCTCAGAGGAGTGAGTGGGGTTCAACTGAGGGAGGGCTGGAACTGGGGCCTACACAGGGGGGCGGTGATACCTACAGGGAATAGGCTCCAGTCAGGTCTGGCTGACTATTGTCATGCAGAATATAGACCACGCATTACCAGATATTCTGATTTTAGAAGACAAGCTAGAAACTTCCTTATTGAAAAAACCAAAACCAAAACCAATTGTATAAGCCAAAGAAAACAAGCCGTGGGTGAGAGTTTGGGCCTGCAAACCATGAGGAAGCCTTGATTTCCATGGCAAAGATGAAAAGTATTGATATTAGCTAATCCCAACATATAAACAAGGAACAGTCTTGGTAATAGAAATATTTTATATAAAATATAAAAATCACAACTATGAACATATTTGACAAGGAGAAAATAAGAACAAGCTTACTTGCTTCTGAGGTTTTCCATTTATATTTGCTTGTTATACTGTTTTGGTTTTTTTTTTTGTTTGTTTTTTGTTTGCTTTTTGTACTAACCAGCTGAAACTAGGAGATTTCAATCAAAATTTGGGGAGAAAAAATGCGAAATAGAAAAATTTCTTTTCATTAAGTTATTTTTTTTCCTGCTATTTGGAAAAAAATAAACTATCCTAAAGGTACCTATTCACCAGCTTCCAGAATCCCAGTGTCCATGAGGGTGCATTTGAATATTTTAGGAAAGAAATCCATACCCCCCAGTACAGCATGCAGAGCCCGCACAATTTGGTCTCATCCTGCCTGACGGCCTCACCTCCTACTATTTTCCCATGCTGCCCTGATCATCATACCAAACTATTTTCCTCCAAGAATATTTCAGGCCTTTTCAGAAAGATATATTTCTCCTTGAGGTGCTCTTCCTCTCTTTTCTATTTCTTAAACCTCCTGTGCATTCTTCAAAACCCAGTTTACACGTTAGCTCCCACCAAAACGCCATTTACAGGATACTCCCCAAGCCTTCAGGCATAGTAAGTTGCTCACCCCAACCTGTGCTTTCAAAGTTCTAAGCCCATGTCTCTAAGATAACAATCATTTTGCTTATATTATAAATACTTATTGATCCATCTTGGACATTGGGAATCTACCCACAGGTGGGCTGTGTCTCTGATGGGATACAAAGCGTTGAAAACACCTCATACGTTAGAAGCTGATAGGGTAGGTTTTGCTCACCCAGGACCTAATACCCAGCTAGATTTGTTGTAAGTAGGATAATTTAAAAATGCTTATATTTTAAAATGCTTTTATTTTTGAATATTGTGAATACGTAATAATTTTCATTGTTCAAAATGCAAAAGGTATAAATGTGTGTACAAGTGAAAAAGTCCCATCTCTCCCATGTTTCCAGCCACCCAGTTTCTCTTTTATTGGTAAGTGGTGTTACTCATCGTTTATATCCTCTGGTTAAAGTCCACATTCCTTTACATACAGTATAATGTTTTCTACTACATGGGCTGGCTTATCATCCCAGCCCTCTCTCTACACCCAGCCTTTGCCCTTTACTTGCCAGCCTGTGCTGAATGTGGCTCCTCAAAATGTCCTGTTCTCTGTTACTCTCCTCCCTCACCCTCTCTTCATTTAGCAAAATGTTTCTGATCAGTCGGGCCTCGGCGTCTCTGTTGGCGGTGGGCGCTGGTGTCCAGTGGGCTCCAAGAGCCCCCTCGCCTCTAATTCTTTTCCCCTCATAACCTCATTGCCTATTATTTGCTTAAGTGTACCCTTAGCAGGATCTTGGCCCCTTGAGATCTGAGACTCTTTAATCATTACTAAAGACTAAGGACCAGTGTTGAGCACACAGCAGGGCTGGAATGACAGCTGCTCTCTCCCCACCAGACTCGTTCTCTGGGACTTCTGAGCCATCAGCCTCTTAAAGTCCTTTTTTTTTTTTTTTAATTAATTTTTATTGGAGTATAGTTGCTTTACAATGTTATGTTAGTTTCTGCTGAACAGCAAAGTGAATCAGCTATACATATACATATAGCCCCTCTTTTTTTGGATTTCCTTCCCATTTAGGTCACAGAGCACTGAATAGAGTTCCCTGAGCTATACAGTAGGTTCTCATTAGTTATCTATTTTATACAAAGTATCAATAGCATATATATGTCCATCCCAGTGTCCCAATTCATCTCACTCCCACTTCCTCCCTTGGTGTCCATACGTCTGCGTCTCTATTTCTGCTTTGCAAATAAATTCATCTGTACCATTTTTCTAGATTCCACATATAAGTGATATTATATGATATTTGTTTTTCTCTTTCGACTTACTTCACTCTGTATGACAGTCTCCACGCCTCTGCAAATAGCAGAATTTTGTTCCTTTTTATTCAGCCTCTGGAAGTCCTGGGATTCATGTTTGACAGCTGGGGCTTAACCTCCCTGGGTGTCCTGACCTGCCCCCCCCGCGCCCAGCCAGGCGCCTCAAATCTAATGTAATCTGGATGTGTCTCCTCCTCGCAGCCTGAAGGAGGCGCCCAGCTAACACACAAGTACCACTATGAGCTGGCTGTTCTCTCTGTTCCGTGCCCAAAGGGAGGAAGAGGAGATATTAATCACACTGATGCACCAGCTTGTGGGCCTGCAGAGCTATTTCTCGTTGCCAGTGGATAACATAGCAGATGTTATCATCATCAGTCTCTGGCCTGAGTCCAATCAACTCTTGAACACGGAAAAGTTAGACGTTCTGCTTTAAAAGGCTAAAAGGAAGATTCTGAGCCATGGTGAGTTTGCCTTGTTCCCTCCACTCAGTGGGGACTTTATAAACAGACACACAGCTGTCTCCAGGTCGTCCACTCCCCTCCTCCCACCTCTGCGGGGCAACTTACAGCTTTCCCTCAAACGTCAGCCCCTATTTCAAGGAATGTCAAATTACTCCAAAAATTGTAAAGTCCTGTAAGATGCAAGGTGCTGTGATCATTACCATTATTATTACTTTAACTAGTATTTTATTTGCTTAATTTTCAAATTCAGAAATCTCCTTTTTATGGTCACTTTACATAGCTTCTTCTTTTATTTTACTTTTTTCCCCCACGATCACTATTTTTTTAAGCTCTTTATTGGAATATAATTGCTTTACACTGTTGTGCCAGTTTTGGAGGTACACCAAAGTGACTCAGCTGTGTTTATACATATGACCCCATATCCCCTCCCTCCCGCAACTCCCTCCCACCCTCCCCAACCCAGCCCTCTAAGGCATCACCCATCATCGAGTTGATCTCCCTATGTTAGGCAGCAACTTCCCCGCTAGCTATCTAGTTTACATTTGGTAGTGTATATATGTCAATGCTACTCTCTCACTTCATCCCAGCTTCCCCTTTGCACCCCTCCAGCCCTGTGTCCTCAAGTCCGTTCTCTACATCTGCATCTTTATTCTTGCCCTGTCATTGGGTTCATCAGTACCATTTTTTTAGATTCCATATATACGAGTTAGCATACGGTATTTGTTTTTCTCTTTCTGGCTTACTTCGCTCTGTATGACAGAATCTAGGTCCATCCACCTCATTACAAATAACTCAATTTCATTCCTTTTTATGGCTGAGTACTATTCCATTGTATATATGTACCACATCTTCTTTATCCATTCATCTGTTGATGGGCATTTAGGTTGCTTCCATGTCCTGGCTATTGTAAATAGTGCTGCAATGAACATTATGGTACATGTTTCTTTTGGGATTATGGTTTTCTCTGGATATATGCCTAGTAGTGGGATTACTGGGTCATATTATAGTTCCATTTTGAGTTTTTTAAGGAACCTCCAAACTGTTTTCCATAGTGGCTGTACCAACTTACATTCCCACCAACAGTGCAGGAGGGTTCCCTTTTCTCCCCACCCTCTCCAGCATTTATTGTTTCTAGATTTTTTGATGATAGCCATTCTGACTGGTGTGAGGTGATACTTCATTGTGGTGTCCACGACCACTATTTTTAAGGGGACCTTTAATTAATGTTTGGCCTTACAGACTTAGAATTGAATTCTTCAATTTACTGTTTTTCTTTTTAAGTACTTCAGTTGTTTGGCTCACAAGCAGACCTTCCCAAGCATTTCAAAAGCTCTTGTAATCTAATAAACTAAACTTATAAATATAGAAATGCTTAGGTTCCCTTAAATCTCCCAATACTGTTTACAATTCTAGGATATTTTTCAGGTATGGCATTTAGTCATTAAAAAAGTCTAAATCAAGTAAGCAATTATATAATTTAAATAGCAATCTCTAGTATTTCCGACTAGTCTGTAATATATTAAGCTCTCTGAAGTACTGCAAATACTTACGATACCAAATATACAAAGATCTTTCCTATGTTTAACTTTAATATAGTAACTTTCAGTTCTATTTTATCTCTGTAGTTAACTCTAAATCTGCCTGTTATTTCACTGAGTAATTTTGGATTTTGGAGTTACTATCAAATGTGGATGAGATTTTGAGCTGAATAAAGACTTTGGTGGGATGGGGGTTCGGAAGCTACAGATACCCCAGAAGATTTTTCTTATCTCTGGACTACCAGGTTGATCCCTTTTATCAGCTATTGTGCCAAGAAGGAACTTCAAGTTCATGTCCTATTAATGGGGTGGCTTTTCCCCTACGCCACAGGGTTCAAGGTAAGTAATGGCCAGTTCTCACTACTGATGAGTATGCAGTCACAGCCGAGATGATGCAGCACTTACTGAGTTCAAGCAATCAGTGTATGGCTTGATTCCATTTTACATTCTTTTCAAACTCTTCCTCACTGGCTGGGCCACACCTTTTGGGGATATTTAAGTGTGCCCCTCTTTATGTAACTGAAGCGTGTGGCTCACTCTGTGGTCCCAGTTTTAACATCACTCCAAGACGAGCAAGGGCCAAACTCAGCACCAACACCCTGCTCCAAACTTAAAGAGAAGATGAAATTGGTCTCTGGGAGAGGGTGTCACCTGAAGTCTGGAAACTCTCTTGAGATAAACATTAAAACAGGGCTATTGGTAAGGAGGCAAATATACACTCCTCTCCCTGCAGTCATTTGTCTAGAAGAAAACCATTATGCTCATCAGATAAATGAAATGCTATTAGAATTAAATGAAATAATTTCTATTAATATATTAATATGTCTATGTTTGGATATGCATGAAAAGAAGTTGCAATCCTCTTCTGCAACCGTGATAACAATGCTTTCTTATTCATTAAGGTTGGAATCAACTATGACAGCATACTTTGTACTCCTGCTTTAATTTTTTATCAGATTTTGGGTCCGAGAGGTAGTCAGTGCTCAGGTTCTTGCTCAAGATGCTGACCTGGCTAGAATGGTGGCTACTAATACGGTACAGCAGGTACTTCTCTAAAGAACTTCTAGGCTCAGCCTGGGAGGATTTATTCTATAGTCTCAGCTGAGGAAGAGTAAATTTGAAACAGAAAAACAGGAAAGGTCTCAACACTCAAAAAAAAAAAAAAAAGCTTTGGAGGTTGGGGATTGAGGCTTGAGTGCATTACCATGGCGATGGCCGCGCGGTGTAGGCAACAAGAAGTTAAGTTGTAACAATGTCAACATCATATTGTTGTGCAATAATGCCTAGAAGCTGGGTGGGGAGGAGCCTCTTAATGCTCCCTCTCCTAAGGGAACAACCTGGAAGAGGGGAGAGGTTCAAGTGCACGTGGAACGAGTCATCTGTTCTGTGGTGCAGACCAAACATACCTGTAGCCTGTAATCTACCACTGATTTCTCAACAGCAGTTAAGACTTGGAAAACAAAGGCCCTATTCTGCTGTTATGGGATAAAATGAATAGAAATTAAATAGTGACATTCAGAGAATGTCCAGCTTCTTACTCCTCAGCATTCAACTCTGAGAGGGTAGGTTTATTGCAGGTTGGGTGCTCTGAGGACACAGGAGGCGGTCATCACTAGGTACCCAGCTCCAGCACTTGCTGGGGCCATTAGTGGTCTTCTCAGGATCCCAGCACCATCCCACCTGTGGAAAGAGGGGAGCCAGAACATGTACCCCTGCGGAGTGTCTAGCGTTCCTCCTGATCCTGAATGCCTGTAAGTTAACTCGGATCTGGACCAAACTGTAACTGTTTTCCTGAAAGGGAAAATCAGATTCATTAATTTCTGACCTCTGAAATGTACTAGCTAACATATGGGGACCATTTGTTTAAAAGTTTTCAGATCAGCAAGGGGAAGAGTCTAGAGCGATCTATAGGTAGTGGATTAGAGATGGAGACATCAGTATGAACTCATGTTTAGCTTAATAAAGATACAGATGGCTATCTATAGATACATGGGTTTAGTACACACATGGGTTTAGTACACACACATATATTTCCTTGTTCTGTCAGCTGGAAAGCTTAAAATTCACTTAGTAGATTTGTTGCTAGTAACGGTATTGTATAACAAATCTCTTTCGTGTGCATTATAGAACATAATGATGTTGTCAAGGACCAAGTTTTCATTGTGGAAGAAATGGGATAGAATATGGAGTGGAGAAAAATAGGAAATTCCCCTGTGGTATAAGGCTTATAATTCCTATTTCTGCCCACTGAATGGGCCTAGAAGCAACCCAACAGCAATGAGAACACCTATAGTCCAGATCTTGGTTTCTAGATACCATTCTCTCTAAAGGAATCAGATATCCTTGAAGAAAAAGTTAATTCAAGGTTTGGGGCAGGGAATGTTAAAAGTGAGCCTACAATTTCTTATACTAGGAGACAGAAAGTGCTCAAAGTTTAATGAGGTCAAGGATCCATATTTTTTTAAAGTACTGGACTTTATTTTATTAATTAATTAATTAATTCATTGACTGCAGTGGGTCTTCTTTGCTGTGCACAGGCTTTCTCTAGTTGCAGTGAATGGGGGCTACTCTTCATTGAGATGCGTGGACTTATCTTGGTGGCTTCTCTTGCTGCGGAGCACAGGCTCTAGGCACTTGGGTTTTAGTAGTTGTGGCTCAAGGGCTCTAGAGCACAGGCTCAGTAGTTGTGGCGCAGGGGCTTAGTCGCTCTGTGGCATGTGGGCTCTTCCCAGCCCAGGGCTCGAACCCGTGTCCCCTGCACTGGCAGGCAGAGTCTTAACCACTGTGCCACCAGGGAAGCCCAAGGATCCCTATTGAAAGGTCTTCCATTGGTCAAACTTGAGCAATTTGAACATCCAAAATATTAATGGAACTTCAAAAATAATCCATGAATCCATAATGCTACCAGAAATAAATGTGGGGGAGGAGAGCTCTTATTTACAAAAAAATAAAAAAGCCAGGTAATAAGTGTAGCAGTGATAGTATTGTAAAAACCACCATTTCATAACTATCAACACAATAATTGTTACAGGCCAGGATCATCAGTGGATACTAAACAATTGAGTGAAGTTTTGTTGTAATACACAAAATTCAGATAATCTCAAAATGTCAAGTCACAAATTACTTCCTGATTACAATGGACATCACCTTAAGCATGTGACCAAGCTTAGCATCCTCATAATTGGATTAACTTACATTAGCTGTCTTCTCATATGATGCAATGAAAAGTGCAAAATGTCACCTGGACATTTTTCTTACTAAATGTTTCTCCTGAATCTAACCATGAAGAAACAATCAGACCAGTGTAGGGTATGGAACATTTCACAAGAAAATGATTTAGACTCTTCAAAATATCAATGTCATAGTAGATCCCTCCCACCCTCCCACCCCCGATCCCCCCATTCCCCTATCCCCCATCCCCCCCCAACTGCCCTATCCCCCTGCACCCCCAACCCCCTCCCCCACAAAAAAAAGAAAGAGGTAGAGAGAGGGGGACAGAGAGAAAGAGAGAGGAGAAAGTGGTGGTGGTGGTGGTGAGTATTCTAGATTAAAGGAAACTGAAGATACTTGACAACCAAATGTAGTGAATAATCCATTGATCCTACATTTTAAGAAATAGCTCTAAAAGAGTTTGGTAACAATTGGAGGAAGTTGAGTATGGACTGTATATTAGATAATATTATATTAATGTCAGATTTCTTGGGTGTGATGATGGTTTTGTGGTTATTTAGGAGCATGGTCATATTCTTAGGAGATACTCAGATACTTGGAAGTGAGTGTCATGATGTCTGAAACCCACTTTCAAATGTTTCAGGAAATATACATACATAGATGGAGGGGGAAAGAAATAAAGAGAAACAAATGTGGCAAAAGTTGACCATTTATAGATTTAGATGAAGGAGGTATAGATGTTTGTTGCATTATCCTTCTAACTTTCCTGTAGGTTTGAAATAATATGTATACATTATAAGTTGGAATCAAAAAGAGAGAGTGATCACCAGGGTTAAGTGCAACTAAGGGAAGAGAGAAAAGTGTTCTTGGGGTGCACCAAGCCTTGGTAAGAAGCAGTTCCGGGCATGAGGATGGAAACCAGACTGTGCGGGGTAATAAGTGAGGGTTGAGAAAGTGTTTATAGATGGTGTCTACAGACAACTCATGTAAAAGTGTGACTGTAAAGAGGAGGAGAATGGGTAGGTCAGGGAAAGTTTTTAAAAGATGAAAAATACCTTAGTGTGTTCAAATGCCGAAAGGAACTAAGTCAGTGAGAGGAGGCTGAAGGTTCCCGAGAGAAAGGTGGTGATGTGCTGGCTGGTGAGTCGGTAGATCCCAGGGCAGGAGCAGAATCCCATACACCAAATGCTGAATGAGCCTCGGACAGCAGGGGAGACGTGGGACCCAACGAACAGGAGGCGAGGAAGAAGGGTGCACAAATGGGATGCGTGAGGGTGTGTACACTTAGGGGCTGGGGATTGAGGGAATCCTGTCCGATGCCTTCTGTTGCTCTGTGAGTTTGGAGCCCAGGTCATCTACTCAGAGCGAGATGGGGAGGCAGAGGGAGGAGGATTTGAGCAGAGTGGATAGTAGTGAGCCTGAGAAATCACCATTGTGGCTGGTAACCATTCAGTGACCATCTTTTCCGGTGTGTGTTGCCCATTTCTAATTTCTCATAAGATCTAATTGGGTCACTTCGTTGCTGTTCAATATGGATTTTTCTTATTAAATAAGGTTTTGGGTCAAGTCACTTCATAGATGGTTGGTTCCTTTATTGTTAACTTCTGGTTTCACAGCCAGAAGGCAAGTATAACAGCACGTTTGTACAGAAATAACCCCAAGGGGGCTTTTCTCAGAAAGGGGCTGTGGGTGTGGCACCAGCACTGGTAGAGATCTCTAGCATCATCAGTTTCAAATTCCCTCTTCTTGCTGGGAACAGATGGACTATACTTCCTTCTGTCCCAAACAGCCTGCATACCCTCAAGTCTCCATACCGCTCTACACGCGTGGCTGTGGGAATGGCTTCTGGCTCATGGATGTGAGTAGAAGGATGTGCAGCACTTCCAGGACCAGCCCAGTATGAAACCTCCGGGGCAAGAGCCTTGCTCGCTTTCTCCCTTCACTGACTGAATGGAGGGGACAGCAACAACCTGGAAGGAGCCTGGGTCCTTGAATGACTGGCTCCGTTGTTGGTCTGCATTGAACTGGGCTGTAAGGGAGAAGTAAACTTTGACTTTGTTAGACTGTTGAGATTTTGAGATGGTTACAACGTCATAGCCTACTTGACTCATAAGATTTCCTATGTGAGTTGAAGGTGGATTATCACCACATTCTGATAACCTGATTTGTACATCTCCCCAGGAGAGAGGTACTGCTGAGTGGCCCTACTCAATACTTCTGTTGGCCGCTGGGGACCCACACTCCTGATAAAGCCTGGCTAAGCAAGGGCAATATTTGCCTTTTAGACTCTTTTTTTTCTCTCTGCTTCCTGTGTTGGTACTCTAATCAACTGAGTTTTATTTAGATATATCACAGCCTCTAGGCAGACAGTGATGTCTTGTTAAGCAGAAGTTGCCCCCAAACTGACAAATTAGGGAGAAGAGTCAACAATTCTGAGTCACATATGATAAAAGGGTATTTTTCTAAATTTACAAAAGTTTCATCAATCAACAAGAAAAATATAGACAAGACAATCTCTCAAATCAAAAGGGAAAAGAAAAGCAAATAATCACTAAGATTAATAGATCCTCAACCTCCCATTGCCTCTCACAAATTCTAGAAATAAAGATGCTAGGGCTGCTATTGTACACATTACTGCTAAGGAGTTTCCCTGCTCCCCTGAAATCACCCTGACCCCGAGCTCCGGTGAAATGGCAATCAGGGCAGTCTAGCTGCTAGGTAAGGTGGGTGAGGATAAGAGAGGCTTGGTGCGCACCACGGCAAAGTGCCTCACTGATTTGGCTGTTGGACCCAATGCCAGCCAGCATGGATTTAGGAAATACAGAATTTCGAGCTGATATCTTAGAGATCTATAGCCATTATTTTCCAGCTGAGGAGATGGAGGCACAGAAAGGTCAAGTTACCTGTCCAGGTAACCAGTTCTTCCAGGATGTCCCACATATAACTCACACTCATGGTTCACCACAGAGCTTATCATCTTTCTCCGCATCAACTTCTTCTCTTGAATTCTTTATCTCAGGGAATGGCACCTCCCACCTGTACCCAGCCTGCTACTCAGGGAGCTGGGAGTCACTGTGCACACCTTCTCTCCCTCAGTCTCAGTGGTCCATCTGTCACCACCTCTTGCTAACTGTCTCCTGACTATCCTACCCACAGCCCCAACTCCGTCTATCTCTCTCTCTTTTTTTTTTTTTGCCATGCCACAAGGCTTGTGGGATCGCAGTTCCCCGACCAGGTATCAAACCCACACTCCCAGCAGTGGAAGCGCAGAGTCCTAATCACTGGCCCGCCAGGGAAGTACTCCCATCTCCATCTCCATTATTGTTTTTCCCTGAAAAAAAAAAAAAAAAAAAAGGATTACTTCAGCCTGAACTAGGGCATTAGCTCTCATTTAGCCACTTTTGGTGTTATTCCTTTTCAGAGCAGCCAAAGTTGACCTTCTAACACCCAAGTCTGATCACACCTCAGTGCTGTTCTGAATCCCAGGGTGTCTCCACATTAAGACGAGACAGGTGCATCCGTGGTGTGGCCCCACCCACCTGTCTTGCCTCAACTCCTACTACCGGCTGCACACACAGGTACGTTCTAATAAAGCTGGATTGCTAGTAGCTGTCCAAACATGTCACATCCTCTTGTTCCTTCAGTCTGAGTTGCACGTGCTGCCCCTTTGGCCCAGAATCCCCTCCACGGGCCCCTCTCCAAAGCCCTCCTTTTTTTTCAAGTCTCAGCTTAATAGTTCCTTCCTCTGAAGATACCACTCTCCTGAGATTTCCCTTCTTTCCCGTCTCATTTGCACTGCACTTTGACCGTGCCTGCCCTCTGACATTATCCTCCCAGTCCGTCTTCCAGGGGCTCTGTAAGCTCCTGGACGGCAGAGCAGCTTCTTCTAAATATTAAACCTCCAGGGTCAATCTAGGAGGAATGATCAATAAATGTGTGTGGAAAGGAAGAGATGCTTCATCAACAAGATGCTTCCCCTGTCTGGGAGCTTGTGTGCAGTGAGGAGGATGGACTTATAAGGACCTCGTGCTGATGGTAGACTTGTTAGGTCTAGTGTCTGGAGAGGTGAAGGGGACCAGATGCAAGTGAGACAGGCTGGGGCCTAGGACCCTTTGCTGCCATGGTTGCACCTGGACACACCTCTCCTCCAGCCACAAAATACAGGGAAACTATATGGGACTAAAAATAACTGCATGCATGCGCTGTTAGGGCAAATTCTGGACAAAAGATACAAAAAGACCAAAAAACCCAACTGCCACTTTTGAAGGGCCTGGAGGAAAAGCAGGGGGTCTGGAGCAAAAGCAGGGTACTGGGTATGTCCCCTGCACACAACAACACTAAGGGGTGGGCAAAACCCCTGGGTAAGCCACACCTCTGGCCCAACCCCTGGACACACCCCTAGCCTCACCCCTATAAGGAAAAAGCTTGTCTCTCCCCCCACCCCCCAGCGGGAGTGAGCCAGCAAGGGAACCTGTTGTTTGTCCTCCTCCCTCCCTCCTGCTGCAGCAGGGGCTCCAATAAAGCCTTGCCTGAATTTCTTGTCTGGCCTCTGATCAATTTCTGTTGATTAAGGAGGCTAAGAACCTCCGTCGGTAACACAAGTTTAAACACACCTTATTCACAATACCACACTTGAAAAAGAAATCCAAGTCTTGACCACTAAGCATGATGAGAATGTGTGCTCATTGAAGAGACAGAGACCACTGGCCTGAAGAGGAAAGTTAGAAACTTACACACAGCTAAAAATAACTCCATGCTTGTTTTGCTTTTGTGAAACATGCTTGCTGCTGTCCAGAAAAACAAAAAAACAGGATGACCTAGCAATCCAGTGTAACTTTAAGATGTTTTGCTAAAAAACGGAATGTTCTGCACCTGCTCTTGTAAGTTTCTGTTTGGAAACTTCCATGTTCTGTAAACATGTGCACTGTAAAAGTAAAGCTCACCCTGAGTTCAGTGCCCAGAATTTTGGAGCGTTAGCTCGACTGGGGCCGCTGGCTTAATAAACCTGAGTTCTCCAACCTTCCGAGTGTGGTGCTTGGTTTCTCCACGGACCTATTTCTGCAACAGCCTGGGATTTCAAACTGGGCCCGTGTTGGGGGGAGATGTTGACTTTCAATTTGCAGGAGGAACAGTGGTCGGGAGCTTGGCTCCTCTGGCTCCCTGCCCTCCTCTGCTCTCCTCCCAGCCTGGAGGGTGGCCCTCTTCTCCAGAGGATGACCAATCCTGATGGTGGGAGGTGGCCCGCTGGTTGCTTCTTAAAACTTTCCCAGAACTGTGCCGCAGGTTAAGGGACAATCTTTGAAAGTAAACAAATGACCTCAAACCTTAACTTCTCTAAGAAAATCCACTGTTTACCAAAGAGTTTGTGTGAGTGGAGCTGGTAAAGAGAAACAAAGCTGAACTTCAGTAAAAGCAGTAAAAGCAGCTTTTTGCAGTAACTACTGAGAGGAAGGGGAAAGAACTGAGCTCCATCCCCGTGAATGCAGAGGTGACTGGGTTTTAAAGGGTGAATGAGGGGAGGGGGGCTGAGGCAAAAACTGAAAAGGGTGGGGCAGTGGAGATGGGGTAGGGCCAGCTCTACTCATTATAGTTCAAAGGAATGGCTCTCAGGCCCTTTAGAAAGACACATCTGAGTCATAGGAGGTTCTTATGCATCTGAGAAGGGGCAGAGGGAAGATTCACTATGGTAAACCCTTTTGAGTAAGTGCTCTAAATGATGCCATAGAATCTGTCTAGGGAGTGGATTCCTGATCTCTGAAGAAAAAGAATTTCTCCTCCAGATCAATAACAAGCCGCTGCTCAGGTTTAAGTTACAGAACAGCAGTTCATTAAGAAGAAAGTACAACAGCTTCTGGCACAGACACCAGAAGGGGGTGGAGAGACCCGAGAAAGGGTCTTACATGAGCAAGCTATGTATCTTCAGAGTAGGGTTAATTACAGTCCCCACTTTAGGATTAATTATTAGGGTTGATTGTTAGGATTGATTGTTTCTTTAGAAACGTTCACGATATTCAAAGAATTTCGTTACTCAGTGATCTTGTGACATCCTAGGTAACTCCCACCCTAGCTGCTAATGGAGATCACAAGGGAGCGTCATAAGAATCAGTCTTAAAGAAAGAGTGAGGTTAAATCACATTTTTCCAGTGCTTTCACTCCTCCCCCTGGAACTCTCAAAAGTGAGACAGGCTGGGACTTGGGACCCTTTGCTGCAGTGCTTGCACCTGGACAAACGTCTCCTCCAGCAACAAAATACAAAGAAACTATAAGGGACTAAAAATAACTGTATGCATGCTGCAATTGGGGCAAATTATGAACAACATGATACAAAATGACCAATAACCCGGCACAGGCAGGGTACTGCACGGGCACCCTACACATAGCACGACCAGGCGGGTGGGCAGACTGCCTAAGCCACCCCTCCAGCCTTACCATGAATCCATCCCCACCCTCACCCACATAAGGAACCAGCTCCCCCTCCCACCCTCAGGGAGGGAGCAAGGGAACCTGTTATTTGCTTTTGCTCCCTGGTGCTGCAGCTCAAGTCTCAATAAAGCCTTGCCTGAATTTCCTGCCTGGCCTCTTAGTTTCTATTGATTAAGGAGGCTAAAAACAAGGTCGGTAAGATAAGGAAAGGGGGTGAGGTGCCGGTCCTCAGATATTGGCTGGAAACAAACAGTGAAATCTCCTGGCAGTAGGGAGATTTCTCAGGCAGGCATTTTAAGGGGGGGGGGGGGGCGCGGGATGAGGCCATCCTTGGGACTTGGCTTATGCGGCAAGAAGCCATGGTCCAGTTTGTTCAGAGTGCAGAAGTTTCCACGGAGCAGGTTATGGGCCGAAAGTTCTGCAGTTCTCAGAGCGATCTGCCAGCAGGAGTTCCTAAAGGTTTAAAACCGTCCATTCTGCAATCTGCCACCCACTTTCACTGTTCCCTGTGCTCCAATCACGCAGCAAAGTGCGTGAATTTACAGGGAGGGAAGGGGCAGTGGAGAGCGGGGCGGTGTGTGGGCGGGTGAGGGGTTATGTTGCATCCAGGACGCCGGGGAAGAGGGAGAAGTAAAGCGAAAGTGACCAATCCAGAGAGAGTGGGCAGCCAGGCCTCTGGCTTTGGGCCTCCCGATCCTCCCCCAGGGGCACCTGAGCATCCCAGCCCGCTCTCTGCCTCACTTCCCTCGGTTAGCGCCCGGACCTTGGCACTACAGTCAGGCGTCCCCTCCCTGCGCACAGCCGGCCCTGCCACCTGGGCGCGCGACAAGGATGTCAGGGCCGGGGACTGGGCCAACTCTGGCTCCTCCCACTCTCCCGGAGCCTTGAGCTTCCGGCGCCCTCCCCACTCCAGCCGCTGGCCGGTCCGCGCTCAGGCTGCGCCCGCCATCGCTGGCTCATGGGCGCCGCCGGCTCCTGGGCTCTGGCCCGCCTGGGCCTCCCCGCTTCGCCCGGGCCCCGCTGGCTCGGGGTCGCCGCGCTGGGCCTGGCCGCCGGGGCGCTGGGGGCCGTCGCCTGGCGCCGCGCGCGGCCGGGGCGGCGCCGGCGGCTGCAGCAGGTGGGCACCGTGGCGGAGCTCTGGATCTACCCGGTCAAGTCCTGCAAGGGGGTGTCGGTGAACGCTGCGGAGTGCACGGCCCTGGGGCTGCGCAGCGGTCACCTGCGGGACAGGTAGGGCCAGGCACTGCCACCGCGCGGGACCTGCTAGGGAGGGGGGGGGTGCGGTGGGGGAGCTGGGGCCTGTCCCAGGGAAGGAGAATAGAGGTTTGCCACGTGGGTTTCCTGAGCTGCTTTTTGGATCCTCTGCCTTTGACCCTGTAATTGGAAAGTTCAAGTTAGGGTCTGGTTCAGATGTGGAAAGGTAGTGGAGGCAAGCTGTTAGGGCAAGGTTCCGTGCCTGAGAACACAGTGAGGCCAAACAAACTGAAAGGTTTGAGTTTGGAGCAGAGAAAGGTTTACTGCAGGACTCTGCAAGGAGAGGGGTGGCTCAGGCCCCCCAAAACGCTGAGCTCTCCCTGAAAGGTTTTGGCAAAGCATTTTAAAAAGCCAGGTGAAGAGGGGGTGGCAAGGTAAGTGATCAGCTCATGCACGATTCTCTGATTGGTTGATGGTGAGGCTGAAGGGTGGTGTCACAGGGGTGAACATGATCAGTCCTTAGGCTCCAGGAGGCCTGGGGAGATGTGCGTATGGTCATCAGGGAGTTAACATTTTCCATTTTGGGTGGTGGGTTTCACATCTGTAAAGCAACTCAGGAAACGTGCATCAATTACTGTTATCTAGGTAGTTCAGAGAGGAGCTTAAGGGGAGGATTTGGAGGAAGGGCTTGTCCCAGGAAGGACCCATAGGGTCCTACTTGGTTACAAAGCCTCTGCTCCTCCCTGGAGGACAGGATCTGTAAAAGGATGGGGTCTGACTGGTTATCTCCAAAACTCCCGCTAGTTCTAAACTTTCTGATCCTTGGTATGAGGACAATAGTAGAAAAATGAAATGTTATTGGCACTACGGCAGGGGTCCCCAACCGCGGTACCCGGCCCGCAGCCTGTTAGGAACCCGGCCGCACAGCAGGAGGTGAGCAGCGAGACGCTTCGTCTGCTGCTCCGCTTCGCTCCCCATCGCTCCCCATCGCTCGCATTACCGCCTGAACATCCCCCGTGCACCTCCCCGTGGAAAAATTGTCTTCCGTGAAACCGATCCTTGGTGCCAAAAAGGTCGGGGACAGCTGCACTAGTGGGTGGGTGGGAGCAATGCTGAAACCAAGTTTTGTTCAAGGACACTGGCTTTGGCCTTGCTGGGGCTTGCTCCTCAGTTTTCAGTCCTGGGGAAAGTACTTGGGAGACGCAGGTGGTGGGGGGTCCTCACCTACTTTAATATGTGATGAGCAGAGTAAAGTCTTCCATTGGGGAGAGGAGGTGGCAGGTGGACTGGGCGTATAACACTTGCCGTTAAAGCAAAAGTGCGTCCTCTCCCCCCAGAGGCAGAGTGGTCCTCAGTGAGGAACTTTAGGTAAAGTCCCTACCTACATAGGGCCTGGCACATGGAAATTTCATCCTCCTCCTTCAGAAAAGAAAAGGTGGTCTGTTGTTTTTTTTTCTCCCCCCAAAGGTGAGCCCACAGACACTCATGGACAAAAAATGGTGCAGCTGGATACGGGGAAGGTGCTTTTGATAGGGAAGGATGCTAAACCCTAGAAAGACTGATCAAGGAAGAAAGGAACCTCCTTCTTTGCTTCCTTAGGACAAAGATGCTTTCTGGCTGGGATGGATTAGCTGTGGTCCAGTGTCTAGGTTGAGGAAGGTTTGCAGGTTGGTCATTCAGGGAGCCTTCTAGCAGAGGCTGTTCGCTCTCCTGAGTTCACTCTGGGACACACGTATTCTCTCTTCTCTGAAGACTGCTGCCCTCTTAAAGAAATATAGATTCCCACAGCATTGAAAAACTTCACCTTGTTTTAGAGAAGTGTTGTGTGTGCAGACCATGTAGCTTACGGGGCATTTTCCATCCCCTTTCACCCCAGATTTCTAATCCAGGAGAGCTTTTTAAGACTCCAATTTGCCGAGCTTCCCATCCCAAACCTATGGAATCAGAATCACCAGAGTGAAGCAAACTCATGTGGGGTATTTAAATCTCCCCTGGTGATTCTGATGCTATCATTAGAGGGTTTTCTCTGGGACCATTAAGAAAAACATTTTTTTGAGCTTATTCAAGCATGAAGGATTAGGAAAGTCTTCTGATTGCTGAGAAGACTTCAGGCAGAGTGAAGAGGTAAGTTCTCACGATGCACATCCAGAGGAAAGGGACTTGTGCTCCTTTCTTCCTCATGTGAAGGACTGAGGTTATTTCACAGATTCAATTCTTTTTATTTTTTAATATTTTATTTTATTTTAACTTTTTGGCTGTGTTGGGTCTTTGTTGCTGTGTGTGGGCTTTCTCTAGTTTCGGGGGGGTAGGGGCTACTCTTTGTTGCAGTGCGTGGGCTTCTCATTGTGGTGGCTTCTCTTGTTATGGAGTGCTCTAGGCACGTGGGCTTCAGTAGTTGTGGTGCATGGGCTCAGTAGTTGTGGCGCACGGGCTTAGTTGTTCCACAGCATGTGGGATCTTTCCAGACCAGGGATCAAACCCATGACCTCTGCACTGGCAGGCGGATTCTTAACCACTGCGCCACCAGGGAAGAACTGAGAGATTCAGTTCTTATCGGTGTTTCCTCTTTTCATCAGAATAACTATTGCTTTCCCACTGCTCATTGTTACAATTTTGCTGTGACTCTTGCTTCCATGGAGAGAGAATATTTGTGCTTTGCTTTTCTGCTTCTGTGGGCATCCAGAAATAGATGGATGTATCAACTTTCACATGGTTTGAACAGTAAATGCTTGGGGTGGGGTGGTGTGGAGAACGGGGTAGAAGCACTGGAATAAACTTTTATTCAGTGCTTTATATGCAGCAGACACTTAACGAAGTCCTGTCAACAGACGATGTAAGTTAAGCCTCATAATAATCTGATGGGCTAGATATTGTGTCCACCTTGCAGAAAACAGTATCAGAGAGGATGAGTATCTCACCCAGGATCACAAGACCATTATGTGCTGGAGGGATTTGAACTCAGATATCTGAGTGGAGCACTCATGCCTTCCTGTGAAACCAGCGTGTGATTTACAAAGGCAAGGGTTGTGCCAAGGTTCAGGAGACCTCAGGCAAAGTCACCTAACTTCTCCGAGCCTCTTTTTTTTTTTTTGTGGTTGTTCTTCATTTGCAAAAGAGGTTGAACTTTATGATCTCCAAGACCCTAGGTAATCTACATTTATTTATTAAAGGATAATTGAAACTAGAAAACAAGCCGGAAAGAACTTTGCTAAATGCTGTTATTCTCTCAACATAAGATTTTAATCACAGAACTACAAATGGTGTAGAATGCAGGAAAAGGCCTCCTTTATATATTTCCATTCTGAACCTGTGTCTTTGGAACTGTTCTAAGAAGCTGAGAGCTTCCTCTGTAAGTGCTCTGTGCCTTAAATTTCTAGAGTTATTTTGCTCAAAGCCCTTAACATATTTATGAACGTTTGGCCTGAGTGCTCTGAGCTTTGAGCTCGTTTCAAGTCCATCCAGCAGAACGCTGACGCTGCCATAGATGCTGGGAGGGCACGGCTGCCCTCCTTGACCTTGTAAACCCCCGCTCTCCTTAGCAGCCATATGTGACTCGCCTATTGAAAAATCCATCCCAGCCCTTTACGAAGCCAGCCCTTCATTTCTTCTGCACAGACTGTTACCTCTTGGAGACATGAGTCCCTTAAGTTTATTATCCCATTTATTTGTCTTTCCCTCTTGCCTTTACCCTCTAGCTCTCTGTGGTGGGGCTTCTGTGTTCCCCTCCTTTTCCGGTTCCGTCATTCCTGCTTCCCAGGCCAGTTTGTCAGTTTAGAAATGAGACTTTCCAGCTGTCTTGGACTCTGCTTCCTGAACACAGCTGCTGGTTTCTCAGGGCATTGCTCTTCTTTTGGAGATGGAGCTGTGGGCTCTGCTCTGCTCTTCACACCGCTTAACTCATGTTTTCTGTGTAAAATGAAGGTGCTGGCTTTCAGGATTTGCAGACGAGGAAAACCGAGTCATGAAAAAATTCACGCTCCAGAAATATCCTTTCTTGTGTCATTTGTGTGCAGGAGGTGAAAAATATCATCACCTGGTTGCAGGGTGATGAGGGTGGCTGGGATATGCTACAGGCATCTTTTCCTGTGGTCTTCCTCCTACCCCAGTGTCAGGCTGCTTGCAAGCTGCCACTTCCTCTTCCATTGCAGGGTTAGCTCAGAACCTCTAGTGGCCACGTCGCCTGCTACCTGCCAGGGGTTAACCCCCAGGCCATCAGACAACACACTGGAGCTGGGGGCGGGGCTGGAGAGCCAGAGTGCAGGGCTAAAGTTGGGATGGATGCATGGGAGCTGAGCAGTCTCAACCCAGGGAGGGGGCTGACTGTTCGAAATAACGGGCCATGGGCCGGCGTGTGTGACTCCTGTCTGGACGTGTCTGGTCGTGTGCAGCTCTCAGAGGGAGTCTTGTCTCAGAGGATGGCAGGCCATGTTGGAAGTTCAGGTGCAGGCTGTGGTGGGGTTCATCAGAACAGGGTCATCCAGGACTCTGCACCCAAGGATGAGGCTGGAAATAAGAAATAGGGCCCAGCCCCGAGGGAATAGGGCTGTAACAGAGTGGACAGGAACTCGCTGGGTTGCAGAACCTGCCCTCACCCCACAAGTGAACGGGCTAGAGAACCCTGGGAACCAAAGATCCCTGGAAGGAAAAAGGTGGCCTCTTCAGAGGGTTGGAGACCTGCTATTTCCCAGCATCCTCAGCTCCTGGGAAGAGTGCCCATGGCAATTCCTAAAATGCCTTTGCACTGTCACCACCACCACCGCCGCTGCACCCTTGCACCAACGCGTGTGCCCCTTAGCAGGTCTCAGGACCCAGCCCGTGTCTGTTGGCTTGGTTGCAGGGATGGCAGTTATGCAGCACCTGGACAGGGATAGGTTGCCTGACTGGGAGGTTCCAGAGGGGAGATTACCTACCAGGGTCAGGAGAGGGCAAAGACCTGGCTCCCTGCGCTGTGAGACTAGTGGATGTCCTCACCAGCTTATCTCGAACATTCCATCTGGCTCCAGTCAGGTTTTGAAATGTCTCCCTCCTTCCGGAAGGGGCTGTCCTTTTTATCCTGCTCACATATGGGAGGCCCAGCTTTCAGTGATGGCTCACTTATCAGAGCTACAGAGTTCCTCACCCACTGCACTTGTTCTGTCTAAAATAGTGATGTTGAAACTCATTTTTCCCTAGGGGTGGCACACATTTTTAGTAATCAAATTATTTGTGTGGTGTAACCCCAAATATCAATATATGCTCTCCTGTAGATAAGCGCATAACCAGCCTAACCAGGTCAGCCTTCCATTCCATTCTGCAGCTCACCCCGCACCCCCTCTCCCCCGGATACGATACACAGAGTGTGATAGCCGAGCCCAGGCCAGCGGGGAGGGGGGAGCTCTCTAGAAGGTGCGTGGAGTTCTTATCTGATACATGATTTGCATGAATCTTTTTTTTCTCCAGCTTTATTGAAATGTAATTGACATGTAACGTTGTGTGAGCTTCGGGTGTACAATGGGATGATTTGGTACATGTCTATATTGTGAAATGATTCCCATAAGAGAGCACATCCTTTGCTTCACAGAATTTCCATTTTGTTGTTGTTATGGTGAGAGCATTTGAGATTTTCTCTCAACAATTTTCAAGTATACAACACAGTATTATTAACTATAGTTGCCATAATGTATGTGACATCTCCAGAACTTTTTCCTCTTAGAACTGGAAGTTTGTACCCTTTCATGACCTCACCCATTTGCCCCACCCCAACTCCTGGCAACCACCAATCTACTGTCTGTTTCTAGCAGTTGCCCCCCTTCTTAGATTTCACTTTCCAGTGAGATCATACAGGATTTGTCTTTCTCTGTCTGACTTATTTTACTTATTAGAATGCCCTCAAGTTTCATCAGTGTTGTCACAGATTACAGGATTTCCTTCTTTTTATGGCTGAATAATATTCCACCATATAGATATACCACATTTTCTTTCTTTTTTTTTTAAATGGAGGAAACGTTGGTTTATAATGTTATATAAGGTTTAATGTGTGCATGAAGAAGAAAAGCTGTTTAGGGGTTTCCTGATCAGGGTGCACATGCCCCAGCAAGTTTGCATCACAGGCATCACAAACATTTAGGACCTTTGTCTAGAGTTGCATTCCACTTGGGCTGGTAGTTGTTTGCTCAACCCCATCTTGTTCCACAGCAAAAAGATCTGGAAGGCATTTCACTTCAACCAGAGACAAGGTCGGGGAGGTCTCCGACCAGAGTAAAGTCCCAAAGTAAGCAGTGTAGTTGCCCCAGCAGTAGAAGTCCTTACACCAGCCTTGCCAGAAAGACTTTCGGGACTGGGGATTTTCATGCGTTGGCCAGATGCTCTTTCCCAGGGCTGTTTGTACCAAACTCCTTTTTTAGGGGGAGAGCCAATTTTTGGACCCAAAGAATTTGGCTAGACCTGGATACTGTCTAGAAAGAAATTGCTGGGTCCTGCGTCAGGACAGAAGGAGGGTTTTGATGAAATAGAAAGCTAGAGGGAAGCTATGGAGAGGGAGGTGGCAGAAGATTTTCTGAGTGTGCCCTTGTTTGTTTCTTGGTAGATTTTGGCTGGTGATTAAGGAAGATGGACACATGGTGACTGCCCGTCAGGAGCCTCGCCTCGTGCTGGTCTCCGCTGCCTGTGAGGACGATCACCTTATCCTCAGGGCACCTGGCATGGACGAGCTGATTTTGCCGAACAAGCTGCATTCTTCAAACAAGCTCCATGACTGCAGGTACTCTGCTTGGGGGGCCTCTGGGGACCTGTGACAGAACTGATTTCCCTTTAAGCTCCACTCTGCCTTGCTACACTGTGTATGGTAGATGATGGTAAAGGGAAATATTTGAGAGAAGTCTAGTCTATCGTGGGATCAAGCCAGCGGTCAGGTGTGAGTGGGTGAAGCAGAATATTGCATTAAGGGTATTTAGATTTGCTTTCATCAGACCTGGCAAGACGTGCAGGTACAGAAAGGACTGTGAGGCAGAAAGGTTTTTGTGTTCACAGGTCCCCAGAAACAGGAGACTCATGCCATGCAGGGCCGCATGGGGAAATACCAGGGTTGGTCAGCAGGCAGAGGGGGCAGGGAAAAATGCAAGTGCAAGTCTTTATTCTGGTTTCTGCAGGCTCTGTGAAAATTGGCTCTGGGGCACAGGGGTTTGTCCCTAGTTGTCTGGTACCTGGCCCTGGGTGATTAGAGCAGGGGACAGTGGCTAGAGTATAAAACATAACGGAGGAGGTGGTTGGGGTGAGGGCTCTGGATTGGTGAGTTTGCATAGGAAAGCCTTGTGTTTTACTCGCTCTAGAAATTGACTAATCCTGGGAAGATCAGTTCCTTCAGCATTACCAAGTCCCAAGATGTCAAAGCATCAAAAATGTGAAAAGTAACAAAAAAAATCATGATTAATACAAATATAGAGAAGATACAAAGGACCAGTCTTTAGGGTTTGTCTCCTTTTATTCAAGTAGGGTGGACTTCTAGTCACAATTGCCAGGCAGACGAAGTGTTAGTGGAGACATTCCCACCTGTATCTCAGGGTTGGATGACACGGATGCTGGGACTTTTTGAGGTGACTCTGCAGCCCCTGAGGTCTGGGATTGAAACTAAGACACCTCTGGCAGGATGTAAGAGATTTCACCTTTGGCCAGAGATGCATTCAGGCCTGGGCTTCTTTTCAGTCTGTGGGATCCTTGCAGAGCCATCCAGTTCCATGGTTCGCCAGGGTCTTGTCCTGTGGGTGCTATCAGGGAGTCCTAGAGGCTTAGACACTTGTCATGGATGTTCCAGATCTGTTTGTAACCCCCCAAGAATTCTCAGCATGTGGAAATTGCAGAGCCTCAGATTGCTCCTGTGCCCTCATAGTATGCTTTCACTAGCAAAGTGTCTGAGCTGAAATTCATCACTCCACAATTTTGAAAGCTGAAGCAATAATTCACTGAATACAGTATTCCAGTTAATATCTCAGCAAGTTTAAGAGGTGGATATCAGAACACTTTACAAGTGAGGAAACCAAGATTTAGATCACTCTTGTTACCAAAGCAAACTTGCATCTGCTCACCTGTGCACAGTAAAGCCAATCTACTGACACCAGGTTGCAGTGAAGGAAAGTACAGCATTTATGGCAAGGTGCCCAGGCAAGGAGAATGGCAGCTAATGCTCGGAAGACCCAAAGTCCCCAATAGCTTTCAGGGAAGGAGTATTAATGGCAAGGTGAGGGAAGGGATCACAGGGCGCCTGATTAGCTACTGGACATTCTTCTGATTAGTTGGTAGTGAGGTAACTGGGTGGTGTTTTAGGAGCCAACATCATCAACCTTCTGGTTCCAACCAGCCTGGGGTCTACATGCTTGTGGTCATCATGTAGTTAACTTCTTCCACCTGGTAGGGGTTTGAGTATCTGCAAAACAGCTCAAAGGATATGGCTCAGAATATTATCTCTAGCCCTTGAGGAAGAACTAGAGGTCCCTGAGTTTGTTTTATGGCTAAACTGTTATTATTTTGTCTTGCATAATTGTTTTCCTTTGTTTCTGATTTTCCCATTTCTTGGATTAAATTTGCTCTTTGGAACTCAGGGAAGGCCTAAGAGGCTAAAGGTTTTCTACAAATAAGAGGCAGGTGGGGAACACGGGTGTCGGTCCCCAGGAAGACCCTGCAGGGTCCTGCTGGGTTTCACTGTCACGCAAGACAAAGCTGAGATTTGAACCTACCTGCCTCCCAAGGGTTTGCTCTTAGTACCTTTGCTCAGGGAGGGGGAAAGCTTTCCCACACATTACAGGTTTCAGGCAAATCAATTCACTGGAGAGAAAGACTAGGGCATTCAGAGCTCACGGGTTAATGCTTAGTTGACATGTGTTGGGTGACAGATACAGATGCTGCTGGCAGACTCACTTTCTCATTGATACTAAGCAAGTTTTTCCCTTCAGACTCTTTACCTTGATAAACAGGCAGAAATCTAGGGACACACAAACCCTAGAGGGAGGGGGAGAGGAGGACCTTGTAGGCAGGTTGGTCTAGGTCTGAAAAAGTCACGCAGGCGCAGCCTGTTCTTATAAAATTCTGTTCTACACCTGAGTTGTGTTTCCGCATGAGGTGGGAATAGAGCCATTGGAACCCTGGGAATCTGGAAAAACCAGCTGCTGGGAGCTGTGCTTTTGGGTTGAGGTGGATGCAGGGGAGATGTAATCAGCACACTACCCTCTCCAGCCAATTAGACATGCAACAACTAGTGCAGCCGATATTTACAAGCCATTTTTAAAAAATTAATTAATTAATTTTTGGCTGCACTGAGTCTTTGTTGCCGCACGTGGTGAGCGGGGGCTACTGTTCGTTCGCAGTGCGATGTACAAGCCGTTTTTAATGTATTGGTTGCCATGCGACCTGCTAAAAACTGAAGAAATGATATTAAATAGATAAATAGCAGAGTGATTATCACAGACAGCTCACCAGAGCCTAAAATAAACCAAGACAAAACAACAATCTCAGGTTGGAAAAAGTAGAGGAAATTCCTTAACACAGCCATATGGACAAGGATGCAATGACATGGATTTGATTTGCTTTTTTTAATTTTCATTGCTAGTTTCTATTTATTTATTTATTTATGGCTAAGCTGGGCCTTTGTTGCTGTGTGAGGGCTTTCTCTAGTTTTCTCTAGTTGAGGCGAGCAGGGGCTACTCTTCGTTGTGGTGCTCAGGCTTCTCATGGGGGCTCTAGGTGCGAGGGCTTGTAGCTGTGGCACAAAGGCTTCAGTAGTTGTGGCTCGCAGGCTTTTAGAGCGCAGACTCAATAGTTGTGGCACATGGGCTTAGTTGCTCTGCGGCATGTGTGATCTTCCCGGACCAGGGCTTGGACCCATGTTCCCTGCATTGGCAGGCAGATTCTTAACTACTGTGCTACCAGGGAAGTCCCCATTGCTAGTTTCTTGAACTAGCTTTCCCTATTCACCCTGTTTGGTTTTATTTTAATTTAATTTAATTTTATATTTTGAGAATGATTGTAGAGCAGTAGGGCTTCCTAATTATCATAAGGATTTATGAACGATTGATGTCTAAAAAGTCCAAGCTTATGTTTTCAAGTGGGAGAAAGTAAGAAATGACTTCAAACCTGGATGTCCAGTAGAAGTTTTTTTCTTTATAACTGAAATAATAGTTCCCTTTGAAGAAGAAATTTCTCTAGCTGGGTTTCATTCTGTTGCAAGATATATTGACTGTTGACAATATTATATAATTAAATATTTGACACATCAAAAAAGAACTGAAAAGAACCTATACGTATAAAGTATATGTAAGTTGTAAAACATAATAATGAAACAAACACCTGTATTGCAGTACACAACTTAAGAAATACATGAACAGGTTTATTTCAAGTACCTTCCTGATATCCTGCCCCTCAGAGAAACCAGTGTCCTGAATTTCTTTTTTTTCTGATTCATACTACTCTCCTTTCAATATATGGATGTGCTCCGAAATAATATATGGTTAAATTTTACTTGAAGTTTATCAAAATGTTTGCAACTTCCTGTTCTTTTCAACATTACGTTTATAAGATTCACCTGTTTGTTGCTTGTGCCTGGGAGCTATAGTTCAGTTTTTTCACTGGTGTGTAGTTTCCATTGCATGAATTTGCTACAACTACTTTATTCTCTTCTCCATTAATTCCTGTTAATTGTTTGCCATTTTCCCCTAATATGACAATGTTCTAAAAACATTTTTGTACATGTCTTTAATTGTTTAGGGCATGAGTTTAGGAGTAGAATTACTGAATCATTGGGTGTTAATTTTTATAAAGAAATGCCAAATTGGTTCCCAAAATTGTTATACCAATTTATACTTCACCAGAGTAAGGGTTCAAACCTCATCAACTAGGTTTTGTTACTAGTCCTCAACATCTAGCTTTTCTTATACTTTAAATTCTGTAAATATCTTTAAAATGAATTAAGTGGTACCTCTTTGTAGTTTTATTTTGCATTTCTAGACATCCTATTGAAATCTGGAGGCTGCATATATTTTCTTTATGATTACTGGTTCCTTGTGTTTTTTTGTCTATGAAGTTGTTTTTTATATTTCATACCCAGGTTTTCCCTATTGATGGGGAGTTCTTTATGTTGGATCTGTACACATCTTTGGTCAATTTTATGAGATGCAAAAATACCATTTTGTGGCTTATTTTTTAATCTTTTTTATGGTACCTTCTGAAAAATAGACATATTAAAATTTTATTATATTCAAATTAATTAATCTTTTGGGGGATTAGCCCTTTCTTTTTGTCTTAAGAAATATACTCTACTTCAAAGTTATAAAAATATTCTATTACTCTTTTTCTAAAACTATTGAAGTTTTGTCTTTTTCATTTATGTTTTTATTGCATCTAGAGATTATTTTTTGAAAGTGCTTTGAGGTAGCAATCCAATATGCTTTTCTCATACAGTTATCAATTGTTCCAGCACTTTATTGAATAATCCATGTGTTTCCCACTAACCTATAATGCCACCTCCATCGTGGGATCTTAAGATCCTTAGGAAGTGTCAATCATTTTCTGAGCTCTCCCTCATTTGCACTGGTTTATCAATTCTTGATCCTATCCTACACATTTTTTTAAAAATAAATTTATTTATTTATTTATTTATTGGCTATGTTGGGTCTTCATTGTTGCACACAGGCTTTCTCTAGTTGTGGTGAGCGGGGCTACTCTTTGTTACAATGCACTGGCTTCTCATTACAGTGGCTTCTCTTGTGCAGCACAGGCTCTAGGCACATGAGCTTCAGTAGTTGCGGCACATGGGCTCAATAGTTGTGGCTCACGGGCTGTAGAGCACAGGCTCGGTAGTTGTGGCGCACGGGCTTAGTTGCTCCGCGGCATGTGGGATCTCCCTGGGGCAGGGATCGAACCCGTGTCCCCTGCATTGGCAGGCGGATTCTTATCCACTGCGCCACCTAGGAAGTCCGTACACTGTCTTAATTACTTTAACTTTATATTTTGATATCAAGTAGGAAGAGTCTCCCCATTATTTTGTCTTCAAAGTGTTTTGACTATCCTGGGACCTCACTCTTTCATAAATTTTAAAATCAGCTTGTCAAATTCCATGTAAAATCCTTTTGAGATTTTGATTGGAATTGCATTGAATTTGAGGCCCAATTTAGAGAAAATTGAAATGAATTCATATATGTATACATACATATATATATAAATATATATATATATTTATTTATTTCAGTTCTGCCTGGTTTATATCAGGCACTTAAATAAATGTTAGTTCTTACATAACTAATATCATCTTTATTGTACAGAGCCTCCCTGTCCATGAATGTGTTATCTTTCCTCACTTATTTATATCTTCTTATTTTACTTCTTTACAAAGTTTTATAATTTTCTCTATAATAGAATTGTACATCTTTTGTTAGATTTAGCCCTAGACATCTTATCTTTTTGTTCCATTTTAGATGACAATTAAAAGGTTTTTTTCTGTTTAGGTTTGGTAATATTTATTCTTTGATTACTGGTGGAACTTTCCCGTAAAACTGCCTGGATTTTCTTTGTAAAAATCCATTCAAGCTTTTATGTCTTCTTAAATATTTTTAGTAAGTTATTATGCTTTATGAATTAGTAGATTAATAACTACTGTAGTTTTAGTGTACTCACACAGGGATTCTCAGTTTTTTTCTATGGGGTGTTGATGATGGAATATTTTGGTCACAGCATGGAAGAAAGTGAACTTTGCATAAAATTCTGAGAGGATTGAAGAAGGTGGAATGACAGAGGGGTAGACCAAGTCTGCTGCAGGGTGGGAGGGAGGAAAGATTAGGGGAGGGGTAAGTTTCAGGAGTGGGAAGGAGCCCTGGGAAATTAGTTTTCCCTTGCCCTGCTGGGTGCTTTCTACTTTTCAAGGGGCCAACACTAAGCGCACCTGAGTGGGTGGCAGCTGGGGTGGAAGTGTGTGCACTTATACACGAGGGCTGTGGTGAAGGGGTTGAGGGCAGTGCTCAGCCCCAGAGCAGATGCTGGAGGAGCTGATGGACGGTGGGAAATAGTAGACCGGTTTGTTGAGGAGAGGTTTAGGGGCAAGACAGTAGGTGGGCTAGGCCGTCAGAGAATGAGGCATGTCTAGCAGTGAGGCCAGGACTGTGGGCCTCAGGAGCACAGGGCTGATTCCTGGGCATCTCATAGTCCATGTTGGATTCCCGCCGCATACATCACCAATCAGGCTGGGGAAGCACTCACACAAGGAGGTGCAAACGCTTCCTGTGGTACCTGGAGGCAGGGGACACTGTAAGGGAATCAATTTCCAGATCCTCAAATCCCATAGGTTCTCTCTGCAACAGTGATCTTACCTGCAGGGGGCAAGTTCTCCTCTCCGCCTCCCCTTTGTAGAGATGAAAGGCTTGCCCACCCAGTGTCTTAGTAGGGAGCAGTGCCCTGGGAGGAAAAAACCTCTGGGGTCCAAACAATGAAAATATTAGTTTTGATAAAGGAGAATATCTCTGATGACAGGGTAAAGTCATTCTACAAAATGGTGGTTCAAAGTGTTTGTCTTATACTAAAATGAAGCAGCCTCTAGTCAAATTGTTGCAGATAAATTACTAAAAACACTTTTTGATGAATAATTACCAGGTGCCAAAGACCACAGATGGGTTCAAAGGATGAGTGAAATTATTATAAATCAACTTTTTCCATTCCATCTATTAACAGAGTGGATCCTAAAAGTTCTCATCATAAGGAAAAAAAACTTGAAAAATAATATGAGATGATGACTGTTAACTTGTAATCATTTCACAGTATATGTTAATCAAGTCGTTATGCTTTACACCCTAAACTTACGCAGTGCTGTATGTCAATTACGTCTCAGTAAAACTGGGAAAAAGCTTTAAAAATAATTTAAAAAATGTGGGCCATAAAAGAAGCCCTTAATCATGTATTTTTAAAAAATCAATAGGGATGGATATCAAACCACCCTGGCATTTGGATTCTATTGCATGCTTTTAAAAGCACCATTTTATTTTATTTTAGTATAATTTATATATATTATAATTAAGATATAGTATGCAATTTATGATATAATTTTATCTTAAATGTTAATACTTATAATTGAATGGAAATTTAATATTTCACAACAAATTAAACTTATAAAAAATATGGATGGACCTAGAGACTATCATACTACGTGAAGTCAGACAGAGAAAGACAAATATATGCTATCACATTGTGTGACATCTAAAAAATAATACAAATAAATCTATGTATAAAACAGAAACAGAGTCACACACATAGAAAACAAACTTATTGTTACCAAAGGAGAAAGGGCCGGGGAAGATGGATAAATTAGGAGTGTGGGATTAACAGATACAAACTACTGTACGTAAAATAGATAAGCAACAAGGATTTACTGTATAGCACTGGGAACTATGTTCAGTATCTTGTAGCAACCTATAATGGAAAAGAATCTGAAAAAATATATGAGTAATCGAATCACTTTGCTGTACATCTGAAACTAACACAATATTGTCCATCGGGTATATTTCAAACAAAAAAAAAAGAAAAAAGTTTGCATGCCAACTTGCAATTTTGTGAGGAGTACCTAGTTTAAAAAAAAAAAACTTTTGGGGTACGCGAGCAAAAAATCCTTGAAGACCACTTTGTTATCTGGTGGAATCATGCTAAAAGTCATAGACTAGAGATGGCAGAATTCCAACCTGAACCAGGTCTGCCAGACTCCAAGCGCATCTACCACACCACCGTCCTTCTCCCCTTCTGAAAGTATCCTAAATCCTAGCCACTCAAAGTGGGCCGTGGACCAGCAGCCTAGGCATCCCAAAGCTTGTTAGGAAAGCAGAATCTCAGGCTCCAGCCCAACCTCCTGAGCCAGAATTTGCATTTCAACAAGATCCAAGTGAGTTCCAGCATTTGACAAGCTCTTCCCTGCGCCCTCCCCTCTGCTTCTGCCCAGCTTTGGCCCACAGACCACTTACTGGTCTTCTGGGAGACTCAGGTCCCAGCAGCCCAGCTGTTCCATCTTGACTCCATCACTCAGGGTGTTGATATAAGAACATAACCTGCTGCTCTCTGTGACCCTTCCAGGGTGTTTGGTCTTGACATTCAGGGCAGGGACTGTGGTGACGAGGCTGCTCAATGGTTTACCAACTTCTTGAAAACAGAAGCTTTCAGGCTGGTTCAGTTTGAAAAGAACATGGAGGGAAGACCGTCAAGCAAACTTTTCCCTTTTTTTGTCCAGAATTACCAGGTGAGAGCTGCCCTTGACTTCTGGCTTCCTTCTGGGCCCACAAAGGGCCCCTCTTGAGGCCCCAGTTAGGAAAGTGTAGTAATGGTCCAGGGGAGTGGTACTGAGGGTGCTACCTGGGCAGGTAGTGGGGATAGAGAGGGAAGTGGATGAGAGCCTGGTGGGCTCTGCAGGATGCGTGGAGGGTAGAATATGGGAGAAACTGTGGAGGGAGGAGCCAGGGGTGACTCCCAGGGAGATGGGACTCAGGCGAGGACGGGCTGGGAGGCACAAGTGAGGTTTGCTTGGGACTAAATCCACAGAAACAGACTTTCTTCAAGCCCTCCCTTCACAGTCAGTGGGGTGTGATTGTTTCCGGGGCTGAGCAGGCACCTACCCCTGAGTCAGCTGTCGCCCACAAACCAAAGCCTTTCATTCCACAAGTGAGATGAGGTTCAAAATGCACCTCGGGGAGTCTCTCCCCACAACCCCTGAACTACAGGCTCCTTGAATGCAGGGGTTTTTATCTGCCATGTTCACTATTTCCCCACCTAGAACAGTGCCTGATACATAGTCAGCGCTTAATAAATGCGTGTGAGTGAATGCTGCCGCTAAAGGAAACCATGGCTAGAGTACAGCGGATTGACAGCAGACCCTTCGCCTGTCTGATGGTGTTGATGACGTGGCCGGGGGCCGGAGTGAGGAACAAGAGATGAGGCTGGAGGCTAACACTGGGCCTGAACCCTGGCTGCTGCTTTCAGCGTGTGGATGGGGAGCCTCACCTGCACCCCGGGGGGCAGGAACGCGGACTTGGCCGTTTCCAAGCCCGCAGTGTCACCCCTCCTTCCTGAACCCCACTCTCCCCTTCTGCACTCAGGTGGTTTTGCTCCTGGATTTTGCTTAGTTGTGCAGTTGGTGTAAGCCCTTCCACGCGCCGCGAGCCGTGATCGTGCTGTGTCCTTGGTGCAGGTGGCCTACCCGGACTGCAGCCCCGTGATGATCCTCTCGGAAGCCTCCCTGGCAGATCTGAACACCAGGCTGGAGAAGAAAGTGAAAATGGACAATTTCAGGCCAAATATCGTGGTGGCAGGCTGCAGCGCTTTTGAGGAGGTAAGTGGCTCACGGCTTTTATGCTTGACGCCCAGATGTGCTCCTTACTCAGTGCCAAGTCAGACCCCCCGAGGCTGGCAGCTGGGGGAGACTCTCCTCCTCCAAGAATCACCTTCACCTTGTGTGGACTTGTTCACTTATTGCTGCCGTCATCACCTCGCTGGCCTCAGGGGGGTGCTGTTCACCCCTTTTTAGTGCTCAAGCCCCAAAGCAAGCTGTGAGAACTCCAAACTGTAGCAAGTCTGGGACTAGGCTAGAATGTATACTGATAGCTCAGAGATAACTAAAGGGGGAAAGAAAAGATGACGAGAAGAGCCATCTCTCCCTTTCCTGTAGCATCCAGGAGTGCTCAAAGATTTACAATTTTTGGAAGTCCCAGACCCCAAAGTGGTGGCCGGGAGATACAAAAGATCTGTCTGAGAACCGGGACCTGGGGATATTCCACACTGTGGCCTGAGTTCTCTCCCAGAGGACCCATATGCTCCCCTACGTGGTTGAAACTAGAAATTTCCGCCCTCCAAAGACTCAGCCCCCTTGTAGCCCTAAAAGGACAACCACATCTGAACTCAGTTGTAACCTGCAATCTGTACATGAAATACATGTAGCTGGGTGTTGCTCTGTAATAAGAAGCACCAAGAATCATGTTAAACATTAGGATTCAGCTCAACTTTATAAGCACTGGAAGTAACAGCAACCAATACCATTGGTTGGGTGTTTACTGGGTGCCGGGCACAGCACCAGTGAATGGCTTCATGCAGATTACTTAATTTGTTCCTTAGGATGCTGTGAAGTCTGTACTGTTTTCTCCTTTTTAATAAGGAAACAGAAGCTTGCAGATGTTACACAACTTGTCAGGCGTGGAAGTGGTGGCTGTGGATTAGAACCCAAGGCTTGCAACAACTCCAGCTTCTGAGGAGTGGAGGTCATGGTTCCCATCTAGAGATTCCAAGTAGTTAACTCTGAGAGGAGAGGCGCTTGAATACCTTCTCAATTTTTTGCTCCCCGGGGTGACCACACATTTTTTTTGTGTGAGTGAAATGTGCCCCTGTTTGCTGGTAAAGGTTGCCTGTTAGGATAAATCTTTGCATGGAGGCTAGTGTAAATCCTTGTACATGGAGATACTTCATATTACTCGATACTGAAAAAATAGCAATGTGTACAGAAGTCGTCTGCTTGTTAATATTATCCTGTCATTTGTTACCTAATTTCTGTAATTCCTCTTTACATTTGTTAAAAATGTTTTTTTAATTGATGATCTATCATGGACCAGGCACTGTAGCCCATAATAAGAGCCCTGGATACAGAGATGAAAAGATACAGACGCTGCCCTTCAGAATTTCTGGATAGGAGAGGAATGGCCAGGAGGCAATGACAGCCCAGCGTGAGGAGGGCTTCAGTGCACATACTTAGCAGGTGTCAAGGATGCTTAGAAATAGAGGCATCTAAATCTGCCTGGAGAAGGGAGGTGTGGGGGCAGAGAGGGGTCAGATCTGGCTATCCAGAAGCCATGCTGTGCAGTTGTGTTGTGTGCTGGCGAGGGGCAGCGAGGGTCATGGTGGGGAAGGGAGGCCACCAGTTGGAAGGCCTAAAAGCATGACAGGCCGTGACATGCAGGGTGCCTGGGAGCATTTCAGAATCATAGCGACACCGGGGGTTAAGGAGAAGTGGCAGAAGGAGGCTAGACCCGGAGCTGCCTGGAGGCCAGCATGCCGAGGGGTTTGGATTTTTTGTTGTGGATATGCAGGAGCTGGTAATGAACCCAGGAGTGTAATTGAAGTAACTATGACTTGCACTCATCCAACAAATATTAGCGACCGTCCACAGTGGACCAGTGCAATATTACTCTGGCAACTCTCTAGAAGGTCCATGGAAAGGCAGGGAAACTGAGGCAGAAAGACCAGTGCCATGCTTCAACCCTAGAGGGAGATTGGCTGGCCTTACCTGAAACCTAATCAGATTTGGTGTGATCTGAAGTAGATAAAATTTGAGGGGGCTCTTTAAGAAAAGAAAAGAACGAAACCCAAATTAAGTGCAGGGTCTCGAAAGAGTCTGGGGCCTGGGGCTCAAGCCTCGTTGGCAGAATTCCCAGTAAACCTGCCTGTTTCTCCCCTGCTCTCCTTTCCCGTGCTGATGAACAGAGGGTACAGAAATATGGAGTCATTAGACACTTGTGAAACACCGAATGAAATTAGACTCAGTGTTAATAATGCATGTTGCTAAGAACTGATTAGAAATTAGTCCATGAAGCAAAAATTCTTGCACAGGACTCCTGCAACTGCCCCTTCTTTTCTGAGAGACTTTCTTTCAGGGAGTACAATTTTTCTTGATTTGTCTCCACTGAATATATTAGTTTCAGTTTAAGATCTTGAACCAGAGGAATAAGAAGAAAAGATAATCCCATTCCTGGCTAAAGAGTTTTTGCTGGGACTTCCCTGGTGGTGCAGTGGTTGAGAATCCACCTGCCAATGCAGGGGACACCGGTTTGATCTCTGGCCTGGGAAGATCCCACATGCCAGGGAGCAACTAAGCCTGTGCACCACAACTACTGAGCCTGCACTCTAGAGCCCGGGAGCCACAACTACTGAGCCCACATGCCGCAACTATTGAAGCCTGCTTGCCTAGAGCCTGTGCTCTGCAACAAGAGAAACCACTGCAATAAAAAGCCCACACACCACAATGAAGAGCAGCCCCCACTCACCACAACTAGAGAAAGCCTGCGCGCAGCAATGAAGACCCAACACAACCAATAAATAAATAAATAATAATAAATAAATTTATTTAAAAAAAGATTATTGGAAATAAGGGTTAGTCTTAAGCCTACTTAAAAAAAAAGAACTTTTGCTTTGCTAAAACTTGCCAACTAAGAATTTTTGCTCGCCTCTAACCTGTTAAACTGAACCTAAGGCTGATGTAACCCTAACTGTATTTCTCTTAGGCAGTTTGAGTGGATGGAATTTTTTTTTTTTTTTCAATTAAAAAAATGTTAAGTGACCTTGTGCTCCCAAGCCCATTTGTTGTTTTATTCCTGCATTGTGATGGGCTTACAGAAATAGTACATAAAGTAGAATACTCTTAGTTGAATAGAAGAGTCCTCTGGAAATGTGCATCAAAAAGTCTTTACTATAAAGTGATGCTAATGTTGCTGATTTATTCTCCCTTAAATTAAGAAGCCCGAGGGTTAAGGGCCTGATGCATTAACTTGTCTACCTGGCACCATCACACAACTATAACCCTTCCAATTCATGGGACTCTGTTAAAATATTACCATTAAATATTAATCTTATTAAACAGTGAAATGATAGTGCACATAAATATTTCAAAGACCAACTAATAATAAAAAATATAGCAAACCTAAGCGTGGTGCAAAAATCCAGGCCATTATTTATTGCAAAATCCTAGAGCGATAGGAGGATGCGTTGTGCAATGTTTACTCTTTGTGACCCAAAGCACTTTGTACTTTTTCCATGTAACTCAGACTATTAAGCAGATTTTAAAAGGTGGCTTCCTTTGGGCCAGTGTGGTGTGTTTGAATTCTGGGAATGTGGAGCAATGAAGTTTAAAAATAATAAAATTGACCAATGCTTCTTATCTCTAGTTGACCATTTCCCATATACACCCAGCCCCCACACGTAGCCTCCCCCATTAGCAACATCACTCATGGGACTTCCCGGTGGTGCAGTGGTTAAGAATCTGCCTGCCAGTGCAGGGGACACAGGTTTGATCCCTGGTCCGGGAAGATCCCACATGCCAGGGAGCAACTAAGCCCGAGAGCCACAACTACTGAAGCCCACGTGCCTAGAGCCTGTGCTCTGCAACAAGAGAAGCCACCACCATGAGAAGCCCGTGTACCGCAATGAAGAGTAGCCCCCACCTGCCGCAACTAGAGAAAGCCCACGCACGGCAACGAAGACCCAATGCAGCCAAAAACAAACAAACAAACAAAAAAATCACTCACTAGAGAGACACTTTTTTTTTTTTTTTTACCAAGGATGGACCTATACTGACATCTTAATCACCCAAAGTCCATAGTTGACCTTAGGGTTCACTCGGTGTTGTACACGCGTGGTGGACGGCAGGGGCTCCCCTCGTCCCTTTACGGCATGCCTTTCAAGGAAGGGGTCCCTGTGCTTGTCTGGGGAGCTTCTCTGACATCCCCACTTTGCTAGGGCCTCAAGCAAGGACCTCAGGCAAATTAGTCCTGATTTAGAAAAGCCAACATGGTGAACACATGGGAGACAGGAGTCTTGGGTGCAGGGAGCAGTAATACATTCACATTCTTGAAGAATTTGTCAATGGAGTTAGTGCCTTTACGTAAGGAAATCTCCTTATACATTTGCTTTTTTGTTTCCATCTCAGTAACTTGAAATATTTGCCACAGAGACTTTTACGGGCTGAGAAAGAGGGAGCAGAAGCAGGTGGGGCCCCACCCTAGAGAGCTTCAGCCCCTCTCATATCACGGAGAGAAGAGGAGAATGCTTCTGTGCGATTCCATACAGCCTCCTGGAGCCTTTTCCATCTCGTTGCATCCATGTGGTACATGAAACACCCCTGGAAAGCCTGAGGCAGGAAGACTGGTGGACTTAGAGTAGGAGGGAATGCGCTGAGATCAGCCTGGGCTGCGGTTCCCTCACTGGAACGATCCCCATCCTGGGTCCCAGTAGCAGTCTGGGCAGAGGAGCTTTTAGCCCCCTGGTGACTCTGGCATGAGCCAGGGCAGAGACCCCCTGGCCTGGGGTTTTCCTTGGGAGCAAGGCGGTCACCAGCAGGCGGTGTATGTGGCTGGAGACCAGGAGGGCCACGTGGTCCTTCTGTCTCTGTGAGCTTGACCCTAACCTCCCTGAGCATCGTTTTCTGATGTTAAAGTGGGCAGGTTTTACTAAAGGATTTTAAAGGTTCTTTGCAGCCCTAGAGTCATACAATTCCTATGGCCTTTTTCTTCTGTTAATGTGTGTATGTGTGTGTGTGTGTGTGTGTGTGTGTGTGTGTGTGTGTGTGTAGGCAAAAAGGCACTTTATCACAAAGGTCTCTCAGACCCCCTCTCTGACATGACCTGTTTGTTGGTTTGTTTTAAATTGAAGTATAAACTGATTACAATATTGTGTTAGTTTCTGGTGTACATCAAAGTGATTCAGTTATACACATATATATGTGTATATATATATTCTTTTTCATGTTCTTTTGCATTATAGTTTATTATAAGATATTGAATATAGTTCCCTGTGCTATAGAGTAGACCTTGTTGTTTATCTGTCTCATGTATAGTAGTGTATATGTTAATTCCAAATTCCTAATTTATCCCTCCTTCCCTTTCCCCTTTGGTAATCATAAGTTTGTTTTCTATATCTGTGAGTTTATTTCTGTTTTGTAAATAAGTTGGTTTGTATCATAGTTTAGATTCTACATTTAAGTGATATCATATGATATGTGTCTTTCTCTGTCTGACTTACTTCACTTAGTATGATAATCTCTGGGTCCATCCATGTTGCTACAGATGGCATTATTTCATCCCTTTTTATGGCTGAATAATGTTCCATTGTATACATGTACCACATCTTCTTTATCCATTCACCAGTCAGTGTACACTTAGGTAGTTTCCATGTCTTGGCTATTGTAAATAGTGCTGCAATGAACATTGGGGTGCATGTATCTTTTCTAGTTAGAGTTTTTCTGGATATATGTTAGTTGGCTTTTTTAAAACAAACACTTATGTTGCACATACAATATTCCAACTTTTTTAAAATAAGTGAACAAACACATTTAGTCTTTCTAACAGTCTCATGAGGTCTATTTCTCAAGACTTGCCTCACTGTGCTTTTCTCATTTATTCTTGGTCCTGAATGCACAAGCTTTTGAGTATGAGACCTTGTTGAACTGAATTCGACAAGGGGCAGGGATTTGACCATTTAACTGTGTTCATCATATCTTACCCTCCTCTAAATATGTTACTTTTCATGGGCATAAGTGGGTATTCTCACTGAGCAGGTATGATTGCCCAGACATACACATTTGAACATTATGACTGAGTGGCCATTTGCTTTACAAAGCAATTCTAGAGATGAGCCTGTTGAATACAGATGCTGAGGTAAAGAGGTAGGTAGGAGTCATTGGATGGACCCACACACACCCAACCCTTTCCCTCAGTGTCCTCCAGAGGGCTGTGATTCACACACCTGGACCAAGGTGCTGAAGAGCAGCCCAGTGCAGCCCAGGGCTGCCTTTGGGAATCGGGGCCGCTGGCTGCCTCTCCCAGACTCTGCTGTTGGCAGGTATGGGGCCCCCAGAATCTCAGTCAGAAGCTGAACCCCGAGGGGAGACTAGGATCTCATGTCCACGAAGCAGTGGAATCCTCGTGACTCCAACCTCCCTGAGAGAAACCTGGTGTGTGGATGGGACACATTCAGCCACATCAGCCCCACGAAGTATCCTACTCAGTGAATATGCATCAGAGAGAGAGAAAGAGCCACATCTCAAGGTCTCTTCTTTCCCTTTTTGTAGCCTGTTACTGGTGTTCCTACAAGTAGGCGACCCCCAGGGAACGGAAGCTAGCTTTGCTGGCTTTATCCAGCTTTGGGAAGAAAGCCTTAAGTCCTTCCCTCCTGCCTGAATTTTCTAAGTCCAAGTGCCTCCAAAGAGGAGATTCCTCCTGGCACATTTATCATGCATTTAGGTTAACAGAAATGTCTGTCCCGTAATGCTGTAGGAACATACACCAGCCACTGGGAGGATAAAGAGTGTTACTTCTTTACACAGTGTTGCTCAAACACGGGGTCATGAGAAAGCCTCGAGGGCCTCTGGAACTAGGGCTGCAGAGATGTAGAGAGCTTCTTAATGATTTAATTCAAGAATCTTTTTAAGAAACAGTTAATTTTTCTCTGATGATAAAAGTAATTTTTTAAAGTGCCACATCCTCTGTGTACAGTTAGAAAAATACCGAAAAATTTAAAGGAGTAAAAATTCTTCACCATCCTACTGTCAAAAAGTAGCCAACAATAACATTTTATTGTGTTTCCAATATTGTTTGTTTGCTATTGTATAGGTACATTTGAATTCCACCATTTTCACTTAAAGGTGCATCACAAACACATCTCTATAAACTCCTCAATAGCGTAGTTTTCCTGGTTCCATATTAATTCATGCAATAACTTATTTAGCCATTCCTGTATATTTGGGCATTTAGGCTGTTTTCCATTTCCCCTTACGTAAATAATGAACAGGTCTGTAAAACAGTGTTTGTCTACATTTCTAAATCTACTCTTCAGAAATGCTGAATCAGCGTTTTAAAGGCTTTCCGTATATATTGCAAAATTGCTTTGCAGAAACCCTGTACCAATCTATGTTCCCACAAGCTGACTGGAAGTATGCCCTTCTTCTTGTACTCCTGCCAGCATTGATGCCTACAATCTTTACCTACCGGATAAGTGAAAAGTCGCGTCTCATCTAAGTTGGTGATTCTCAGTGTATGGTATCCTGCGTTAGTTGGTCTGTGAAGGAAGTTTGGCCATGAGGTAGTTTTATTTCAGCTATTTCAGCTAAGGAAACGTTTCCTGCAGGTTCATATCATAACCAAGATTCTGGAATATTCACGTTGGCAACAAACGTTTATTGAGGGCTTCCTGGGTGCTAATCTCTGAGATGGATGCTACGATTACCAAATGACCTCACTGTGTCCTCCTACAAGGGTCTCAGGACGAAGCTGCACGTAGGGCTCAGTAGGTGAAGGGTTGCGGTTCTGGAACAGCTGAGAAACATAACTGCACTCACAGATGCCCAGAGAAAGGAGCACTCAGTGCAGGGTATGCGTGTGTGCAGGGATCTAGTTGTAGGAAGAATGCCACAGGGTTTCTTTGTAGGGGGATCAGAATAGGTCATGAAGGAATATTATTTTGCTTGTGTACCTTAAAAATAGAAAAACAGATCTTGGTCTGAGATAGCATAACTGTGCTGTGTAATGGGAAACATCTATTTGGTCTTCGTCATGAGTTCCTGCACAGCTCCTAAAGCCCTTGAAATTTCCTAACAGGGGTGATAGGATCATTTTTTGTTATTAATAACAAACCCCTGTCAATCACAGCTAAGTTTATGGTAATGAGGTGAGCATCAGGATGGGGGAGGCGGGTAGATAGCTTCAGGAGGGAGGCTGGTCACCAGGAAGACCAAGACATGATTACAGGATTGGAACTTTCAGTGCCACCCCAGACTTCCAGGGAGGGGAGAGGGGCTGGAGGTTGAGTTCAGTGATTTAATCAACTATTTAAGCAGTCACGCCTAAGTAATGAAACCACCATAAACTCCCTAAACGATGGGGTTTGGGGAGCTCCCTGGTTGCTGACACATTGGGTGCTAGGAGGGTGGTGCATTTGGAGAGGATGTGGACGCTCCGTGCCCTTCCTCCATACGTCGTCCTCTGCATCTCTTCCATTTGACTGTTCCTGAGTTGTATTCTTTATAATAAACTGGTAATAGTAAAGCACTTACTTGCCTGAGTTCTGTGAGCTCTTCTAGCAAAATATGGAACCCCGGAGAGGGTCATAGGAACCCTTGATTTTGTAGCTGGTTGGTCAGAAGTATGGGAGACCTGGGACTTGCAGTTGGCATCTGAAGTGGGGGCAGTCTTGTGGGACGGAGCCCTGAACCCCTGGGATCTGCTAACTCAGGGCAGTTAATGTCAGAATTGAGTTAAATTGTTGGACAGTAGTTTGTGTCGGAGAACTGCAGCATTGGTGTTGGAAAAGACACCGTGTATTTGTCGTCGGAAAGAATCTGAGACACTTTCTAGACTAAAATGATTTTTTAAAATGTGTTGTTGGGATTATAATTCTTATAAAGAATAAAGCAAAAATATTTATTATAAAAAGCAAATAATATTGTTTAAACTTGAGGAGCCTTCCAAATATATTGCTATAAATATATCCACATAGGTATTTATACAGATGTTTTTACATAGATGGAATCATCCTATATGTAGTATATCTATCTAGGTGTCTATCACTCAGCAACATCTTGAACATTATTCATTGTTAATACATGTCGATTCACAGCCTCCTTTCTAATGCCCAAACAATAATTTCGCATGTATTTAGCCAGCTTCTAGTAGATGACTTTCTGGACCTACTGTAATCTTGTCTGGATCATTGATACCAAGCCAGAAAAAACTGCTAAAGATTTTTAAGCAACAATTTTGTTTATTTACTTATTCATTCCTTCAATTTATCCCAACATTGCTTAAAACAGTTTCTACCAATTGTATGTATGACACAATATAATGAACTGATGAGTAGCCATTAGAGAGTCAGGAGCAGGGAAAGGGAAGGACCGATCATGTGACTGAGATTTGGGAGGAGAAGGGCTCAGGTGGTGGTAGGTGAGTGGGGCTTAAGGTGTAGGTGCCCAAAGGCTCTGCAGCTGTTGGTCTGATTAGAAATGCTGACCTGATCTCTGCTCTTTAGGAGAATTTCTTTCATAGCTCATTGAACAGCAGATCCACTCAGGCTTTTGCCTTCTGCCTTTCCTTCTTCCTCTCAGATGTCTTGTCTGTCTATGGTTAGTTGGTTTTCAAGAGTTCACCTGGGCCTCCAGTCTCACCTGGTGCTCTCTTCTCTCTGTCTTTCTCTATATAGAGGAAAAGATGGAATATATAGATATATATTCTCTCTATACATATCTGTTTCCTCTCTCCAAATATATGTGTATATCCACGTATATATGTATATGTGTGTATGTATAGCCATACGTATATACATATATAATCATATATATAGAGAGAACCATAACATATGTAGAGAATGATGGATATATATCCTCTCTATATATCTATTCCCTCTCTCTAAATATATGTACGTGGCATGTGTATAGCCATATGGTGAGGGAGACAGATTAATCTCCTGTTGTACCTTTAGTTCTTCGCTGGGCACATGCCCGCGTGCACTCCAGTGAAGGGCTGCAAAAAGCACACCCCCTCCCCTGTGCTGTTCTGTGTGTCCCTCCATAGCCACCCCAAACCCTTCTTTTACATCTTTCTCTGGATGCCGCTTGTGAAAGGGAACCATGTGGTCTTAATTTAGTGCTTACAGGGTGCCTGTAAAATAATAGTAAATTCTCAGGATTATTCCACAGAATTGAGCCCTTTATGTATAGTACTTTTCCCTTTCTCCCTGCTCTCTTCCTTTCCTTTCTTCTTCCATCTCAAAAACTCCGTGTTTTCTTTTCACTCTAAATGGCATGGATTTTGCCAGACTGCAGAGAGGCTGCTTACCAGCAGGGGGAGCGGTACGCTCTTGGAGCTGTTTCTGTGTTTAGGGAAGACACCTGTGGTGTCTAGTAGAATGTAATGGAAAATTTAATTTCCTGTATTATTAATTTAATTTAAATTTATTTTTCAATAATTTAAAATGCATTATTATTTTCCCCTAATAATATAATTAATAATTGCACTTAAATTTAATTTGCTTAGTACATTTTTTTTTTTTACATTTTTTTTAAAAACTGCAAATAATGCTTTACACCAAAATGCTGACAATGATCAGATCAGGATGGGTGATGTTATTATATAAGCTGAGTAATATTTTAGGAGGTGATTAGAACTGGCATTTTGGGGGCTTCATACAATTCTTATGAAAACGGGCAATTTGTTATTCTAGACTGGGTACTGCAGTTGTGTTATAGTGCTAAGAGGACATTAAATGTCTCGTTAAACTAGGAAACCTGACTGAACTTTTCAGACTTCCTGCTTCATGTCATAGTCACGAGGCCGACTTTCCACAGGTATGTAGCTTTGGAATATGAAATTCATCAGCACTTGTAAAAAAGAAATTGAACTGGAAGGTACATGGAAAGCTGAGGGGGTAGCCGGGGGTTTGGCCCTGGCTGCCAGATGCGCTCACGTTCCTGTGGCCGCAGCGCCCTCGTGTGGCGATGCGCGTCCAGACTTTTTAGCCTCTTCCAGCCAGGAAGACCCATCCCTTCCCGAAGCAGGTGTGTTCCTACTGGTCCTACCCCACGAGAGGTGACCTTCTTCCAGGAGGTGAGCCAGGCGCTGCGGCTGCCTTGCAGTTTTGCGCTTGAACATTGCTTGTGAAAAGTCCTGGTTAGAATATAGAGATTCCATTTTACATAATGTGGCTTTGCCTTTTACAAGGGTTATGTAGTTCACCTCTCAACTAGTTGTTTGGAACTCGGAGTTTATTTCTGCACAGAAGCAGTTTCATAAATGGTGGTTGGGAACCACAGAGACCTCTTTACCTCAGTCATATCCCGCGGAGATTCTGAGTTGGGAAGACCCAGTTAGGTACCGGACTTCCTTTTGTGCGGTTGCTGAGTCACCCCTATTGGCCCTGGGGGGTTAGCGCACCCCTGAAAGAGGACCCTAGCATGATTGGAGCCTGGTCATCAGCGGCGAGGGGGAATGTTACATGCGAGGCCCCAGTCCCTGCTCTGCCCTGCCTCCTGCAGGGACAGACGGGCTTCTCCCCTGTCCGCGGGGGCGTGAGCCACCAGGTGAAAGGAATAGACGCCTCATCGCCGCACGTGGAGGCTGGTTTCTCACCAAATCCCTTAGACCCATGGTCTCCAAAAACCTCACTTGGTTTGAGATCAGGAAACAATTTTTCAAGGGACTTTTTTTTTTTTTTTTGCACCAATTAATAGATACTGTTGGTTTAAGAAGCCTGGTGAGGCCCCATCTCCCTATGCCTCCCATCTCTCCCCCAGAGGACTGGACAAAGAATTGTCCTGTGAAGTTCAAGTTTTGCAGATGGTTTTCCTGATAGCAGGAGAGGCCTGTAACATAGCCTCCTCATATATATATATATATATATATATATATATATATATACACACACACACACACACATATACACACATATACCCATGTATATATGAATGTGTATATATGTATATATAATGTAATCTATATAACCTGTGTGTGTGTGTGTGTGTGTGTGTGTGTGTGTGTGTGTGTGTGTGTGTGTAAATAGATAGATAGATTGACATAGTTAAAAGCTGAGTGGTTGGGAGTTCCCTGGTGGCCATGTGGTTAGGATTTTGGGCTTTCACTGCTATGGCCTGGGTTCAATCCCTGGTCTGGAAACAGTGAGATTCCGCAAGTCACCTGTTTCGGCCAAAACAAACAAACAAACAAACAAAATTCTAAAAAAAAGAAAGAGTGGGTGGTTAAAAGTCCTGCCTTCAGAGTCAGAAGGATTCTCAAATGTAGCTGCTATGACTCAGAAAATTTTGTAATCTCTCTCGGTCTCTGTGTCTTTATGTAAAATGGGGACCATGGGACTTCCCAGGTGGTCTAGTGGTTGACTCCGCACTTCCAGTGCAGGGGGTACAGGTTCCTGGTTGGGGAATGGCACATGCCACAAGGTGTGGTCACAAAAAGAGGGGGGACCCTAATAGTACTTCCCTCAAAGTCGTGAGGTTTCATGCAAGCCCCAAGGCAGACATTGGCAAGACCTACCAGGGTTCAAGGATGAGAAAGCAAAGCAGGGTCGGTGGCTGTGATGGCCCAGGGCCTGGGACAGGCTGCTGCTCTGTGGAGGTGGAGGTGCCGGATGAGTGAATCTTCTAACTGACTTTTCTTGGGTCACGTCCCACGCATCAAAGGACCATCGGTTTGTAACCTGGCTTCCACTGTAGCTTAGGCTTTAGAAGAAAGAGTGGGCAGTCTTGCAAGCTGTCTGCTTCTCGTTATACATCATTTGCTTGACCTGGAGTTGCTCTATGGTTCTCATGGCAAACTGCCCCCTAGAGAAGATCTATTTTTGTTGTGCTGACAGAGGCAGGCTTCTGAGACCCAGTCAAGAGCTGCATCCCAACACGCTGCCTCCCTTTGAATCCCTTTTGGGGATACTTCGTGGCATCCTCTTGCACAGCTTTCTTCTGCTAGCTTCATTGGACCAGCCGAAGAATAAACTGCTGTAAAGACCGATGATGCCTTAATTCAAAAGATACCTTTTCCTTTTCTCCTAGGACACCTGGGGTGAACTCCTCATTGGCAACGTAGAAATGAAAAGGATTTTGGCTTGTCCCAGGTAAGGACTCTCTTGAGATTGGACCTCTGGGGCTTGCCATGCTCATTGGTTCTTAACTGTCCCCTAACCCTTTGTTATCATGTGACAGGTGCATTATGACCACGGTGGACCCAGATACCGGAGTGATTGACAGGAAGGAGCCGCTGGAAACCCTGAAGAGGTAGAACATCAGCATATCCAGTGTATTTTTATAATACTCCCATCCTTTGAACTGCTTATAGCTGTAGGCGCTCTGTCTGGACACCTTTCTGCCTTCTGCTTGCTTTGTATCTGTTGGTTAATGTACGTGAGTACTTGTGGCTTTCTCTTTTTTTCTGGATGGATCTTCTGGTGCTTTGGACAAATTTTTAATTGTATAATCCTACATTTTTAAATTTTCATCTCTCTCACATCAGTTTTTAATAACCTTTACATGTGTATTTCCAAATTAAGACCTCCAGTCATTTTATTTTTATTGCAACTCACATTTTTTGTATAGAAACAATATCAAGGAATATGAGAATAGTTGAGTTGTGTAATGAAAATCTTGAAAAAAAGGAATGGAGTGAGTTGTCAGAGTTTGTTTATCCAGGAGCTTCTTTTGTGCCTGGGTGTTTTCTTTTCCTTCTTCTTTTTTTTTGGTTGTTATTTAAAAATTTTGGCTGACTTTAGTTCTCATTATAGAATGTTTTTAAACCTAATTTAACGTTTTGGGGAGATGTATTCTCTTTTGTTTCCCTTTTCCTCTGTTTTTTATTTGTTTCTAATGGGTTTAAGTTTGAGAGGAAGTTATTTCTTGAAGCCTTCAGACTTATAATTCTGCTTTTTTTGATTTTTAAGATGCAGTGAAGTTATTATTTTTTTCTTTAGACAAGACTTTAAAAAATTAACTTCAACAATAGTCCAGCCCACTTGCCAACTGCGTCTCTGTTTTCAGTTTTGTTCATCAAAGAACCCCAGGTTTGGGCTTATAAACTAGGAGGGGTGGAAAGCCTGACTTTCAGGGCAGGTCCATTTTGAGGTTGTACGAGCATTTACTTCCATGAGTTGTGAAGTTGGAGGTACACATGCAAACAAAGTATTTATTTTAAGTAACACATACAATTTTTTCTTTTGGGCTCAAATCAAAGCCATAGAAAAACTGTTTAGACTCTCAGGATGCTTCTAAAAAAAACCAGGATTATTTGCAGTTTGACGAGTTGCCCAGATTTCTCTGTCCACATTTCAGAAAAGGCTTGCTGCTTATTTATAAAGAACCTGAGAATGAATGCTTGGATTCCATTGAGAGCACTTAGATAATTTCCTTTGTGTGCCTAAGGGTGAATTTTTGCTTCTTTCAGCTACCGCCTGTGTGATCCTTCTGAGAAGCCAATTTACAAGTCGTCCCCACTTTTTGGGATCTATTATTCGGTGGAAAAAATCGGAAGCCTGAAAGTTGGTGACCCCGTGTACCAAATGGTGCAGTGACAGATCCACTGGGGTGATACGGTAAAGGACCAGCTTTGCTTCTGGAACGCAGTGCCTTGAAGCCAAGGCCACATTTTCTTGTGTTGAGATGTTTTTATGTTTTGATGCTTTAGCTCTCAGGAGAATGAGCAGTTTGTGTTCTGATCTTTGGAGCTGGAAAATGCCCTTTATTTTTATTCCCATCAGCAATCAGTATTCCTCCAGCCTTCTCCCATCTCACTTTCCCATCCAGTTATAAAATGTGGATGCAGGAGCCCCAGCGAAAGACAGGTTTGGGTCCCAGTTCATTAGGGAATATCACGAAGGAATAAGAAAGTGAAGGTGAGCGATTCTCAAGAGTTCTGTATTTGTTTCTTCTGTCTCTGATAGAAAAGTGATGGGGACATGTATAGACTATTCAAAGTCAGCTTGGGGGAAATATGTTAAATCAAATGCTTTTTATCAAATGTATTTTTAAAATATGATTTAAAGTTTGAAAAAAATCAGTGCAACAAGAGGTCTGGATTCTGAACCTTAAGTAAGAAAACAGTGCTCTCACCTTGAGGGCATTGGGATAAATAAAATTCAGACTGCCGGAGCATAATGTCTACTCCCCACATTATGGGAATGGGAAAGTCAGTCGGAAGACCTCAAGTTGAAGTTTTTAAGTAACTCTTCTCATAAAGTCCATAACCCTGATCCTAAAGTCACCTCATCTCCAAAACTTTTGACCATCCTTCTCTTTAATTCTGGCCTGGCTTTCTCACCTTCTGGCCTGACCATCCTTCAGGACAGCATGGCACAGTGGTTTAGACAAGTCCAGATGGAACCTTAGGTAGACTTGGGTTTGTAATCCTAGCAGCTCCCTTTCCTGACTCAGTTGAGTTATTTAATCCCTCTATCCCTCTAAACCTCAGTACCCTTACCTGCAACATGGGAATAAAAATAGTACTCACCAAAACAACCGATAAAAGTTACTTTGAGGGTTGATTTATGTGAAGTCGCAGCACGGCATGGAAAGTGGTCCATAAATATCAGCTATGGTTTTTATTGCTATCATTGCAACAAGTACTCCAAGTGGGGCCCCGTCTCAGAAGCCATAGTGGATATAAAGATGAGACAGGCTGGGCAAAAAAGAACCTTCTACCGGCTATGGTCAGGCGTGTACGTAACCATATCACATCTTTTGTATTACCTCGTACGTACATGTTACATATTACATACTTCATTAGTTCTGTGACGCCTTTCCCCCCCACATTTTAAAACCTCTTAAATCAGAAAGCTTCTAATAACATTTCAGGGTGTCTTTTAAAAAAAAACCTTAGTGTGCACAAAATAATGCTGTATCTCAGGATTGATGTATCTTAGATTTGGTGAAATACAGTAAGTGCTAGAGAAAAAATTGTGAAGTTCCCAAGTGCCTAGCATTTCTAAAAGCATCTAGGGAAAGTGGACCCAGGCCTGTGTCATCTAGCTTGAGTGGAACTGATCCTGTGTGCCTGCTGTTCAAGCCATAGTTGACGGGACCTGGGTCAGTGCCTGAGCCGATATCTTCCACATGTTGTCTGCATTTGAAGGACCCAGTGGCCTCTGAGGTATCTTAACATTTAGGGGTCCTCTGTATTGCTCAGTCTTAACCCCCCTCAATCAGATCCTGTTGTGTCGCAATGGATGGAGGCGAGAGGAACACCTGTGTATCACTCACACTCAGCCACTTCCAGTTGTCTCAGCTCCCAGGAGACCTTGAATATTAAAGAGCCTAAGATAAAGTGTTGTCTTCTGTAATCCTTTTAGGGTCTCCGTGAGATAGACTTGATAATCAGCATTTTCAGGGGCAAGAAGCGAAGTATCCGATAGGTCAACTAAGAGGAGGCATGAAGCCTGCTATAGGTTCTTAAAAGCTCGTTTGCGGTACAAGTAGCTGTGAAGCACAAGTACCTCTAAATCGTGATCACAACGTGCTTTTGGAAGATCTTCCTGAGATCCATGTGTGGGATGGACTGGAGGTGGGTGAGAGGGGAGGGGAGAGGCCAGGCAGGGGTGACGGCATGTGATGTAAGTGGGGTGGAGGTTACGGGCGTGCAGAGGCGGTGTGGAGTGCCCAGATCCTTGGCATGGCATGAGTGTTGTTTGCCCTTTGGTCCTAAGCTCCCTTTCAGCTTTTTCATCAGCACTCTCTCCCCTGCCAAACCCTGAGCACTTGCCGATGGCTCTCTCCTGCTTCTGCCGTGAGTGCCAGCCCCTTACAGAGTCCCACCCGGAGAACATGGTGCCTCGTCATCCCTGCTGCCCGCCCCCTGGGGCACCGAGAGGCTTCCTCTCTGGTGGGCATTTCTGTTGGGCTTTAAACATAACAAAGTTGCTCCTCTACATTTTTCATGAGCCTGCTGTGGTTTCTGATTCTGGAGGGTTTCCTTTATCCAACAGGTTGATTAAAGCCATTAAAAAAAATAGCTGTTAATACTTGCATCGGGGTTACTTGAGTTTTTTTTTAACTCATTTAAAATATAATTGTACAAAATTTTATCTTTTACATTAGAAACACAATTCATGTTCATCACAGCAAATTTAGAACACATAGGAAATGAAGAAGAAAAAAATCAGCCATTGTTACTGATTGTAAATTTTATTTTGGTTGGCTTTTTGTTTGTTTAAGGTAGCCATGATCTATAGGATATATCATGATCTGTATGATTATATATATATCATATATAATGTAGATATATATTATATGTAATTTATATCTATACAAATATGTATCTGTCGACTGAAGGAAAATGCACAACCTAAAAGTTGCGAGTTCAGTTTTATTCGGGATTCTTACTGAGGATTGTAGCCTGGAAGATGGCCTCTCAGCTAGCTCTGAGGAACTGCTCTGGAGAGTTAAGGGAGGAGCCAGGATATATATGTTTTTTGCTGGGAAAAATAAAAAACAACATGTAGTCGACAGTTTGGAGATTCCTTAAAAAACTAAAAATGGAACTACCATATGACCCAGTAATCCCACTGCTGGGCATATACCCAGAGAAAACCATAATCCAAAAAGAAACATGTACCACAATGTTCATTGCAGCACTATTTACAATAGCCAGGACATGGAAGCAACCTAAATGCCCATCAACAGATGAATGGATAAAGAAGATGTGGCACATATATACAATGGAATAGTACTCAGCCGTAAAAAGGAATGAAATTGAACTATATGTAATGAGGTGGATAGACCTAGAGACTCAAACATAGTGAAGTAAGCTAAAAAGAGAAAAACAAATACCGTACGCTAACTCATATATATGGAATCCGAAGAAATGGTACTGGTGAACCCAATGACAGGGCAAGAGTGGAGATACAGATGTAGAGAATTACAGATGTAGAGAATGGACTTGAGGACACGGGGCTGGGGTAGGGGGCGAAGGGGAAGTTGGGACGAAGTGAGAGAAATAGACATATTTACACTACCAACTGTAAAATAGATAGCTAGTGGGAAGTTGCTGCATAACAAAGGGAGATCAACTTGATGATGGGTGATACCTTAGAAGGCCAGGACAGGGAGGGTGAGGGGGGAGTCGCGGGAGGGAGGGGATATGGGGATATATGTATAAATACAGCTGATTCACTTTGGTGTACCTCAAAAGCTGGTACAAGAGTGTAAAGCAAATATATTCCAATAAAGAGCTTAAAAAAAAAGATGACTGCTAATCACAAAGAGTAGACATCTCAAGTTAATGATTTTAGTGCTTTTCTACATATGGGAAGATGCAAGAATCTGGGCACATTGAAATTATTCCTTAGTTTTGCCCCTTAACTATCTAGGGACAGTATCCAAAGCACAGAAGGCTTCCTGTTTTTCTCTATCCTGAATTCTCCTCAGGGCACACCCTCTGAGGGCAGCTGCCATTGCTGATGGCTTGACCTTTGTAGAACCTGAATGGTGGGCAACGTTCTTTGTTTACTGGAAGGACAGGCAACATTTCCTGTCCACATGTCATGTGATCTATGTACACACATACATATATGTATATCTATGACCTATGAGCTTATGAATATATATCTGTGAATTACAAACTAGGTATCATCAGTACTTTCATAGTCCTCCAAACTACTAAAAATGTCATTTTTGATGGTTTCATAACATTACGTGACACTTTAAAAACACCATTTTGCAGTATTTGACACTTGGACTGTGTCCAATTTTGTTATCAATAGTATTCCAGTATATACCGTTATATGCAGAGCATTTTAAAATTGTTTTTCTATAAGTTAGGTTTCTAAAGGTGGAATTATTGACTCGCGGGGTGTAGGCATATTTTTTAGCATCCTGGCCAATGGCTTTCACAAGGGTTCTTCCCATCTGCACCCCCACCTGTCATGTGAGAGATCCCTGGCTCTGGCCTTTGCTAAGGTAATTTGGTGCAGGACGTAGTTTATATTTCCTGCATTTTAACCTCAATAAGTGTCTGGTTTGTGTGTGTTTGAATTATTTGTGACTGGTAAGAGAAAACACCAAATAATCAGAGATTCTTACAATTTATTCAGGTTTCAGCATCCGGGAGGCATTGACCAGGATTTTAACAACCACAGCAGCACCACCTGGGCAAATTCTTATTACCCACCCACCCTGTGACCATCTTCACCCTGGAGATGAATCTCTTTTTGGAGTTACAGATGCTCAGAGTTCATGCAAGGAAAGTATTAGAGGTGATTTGGGAGTAAGAACGTATATAGATTTTAGGTAATGAAGACTTTCAAAATAAACGAAATTGTTGATAAAATTATTTTGAATGTTACGGTAGCTACTACACTTCTCCAATCTCTGACATTAATATCGATGAATAAAGTAAGTTTAAAGACCGAAATAATGCCATGTGCAGCAACATGGATGCAACTAGAGATTATCATACTAAGTGAAGTAAGTCAGAAACAGAAAGTCAAATACCATATGATATCACTTATGTGTGGAATCTAAAATATGGCACAAATGAACCTATCTACAAAACAGAAACAGGCTCATAGACATAGAGAACAGACTTGTGTTTGCCAGGGGGAGGGGGGAGGAAGAGGGATGGACTGGGAGTTTGGGATTAGTAGATGCAAAGTATTATCTATAGGATGGATAAACAACAAGGTCCTGCTGTAGAGCACAGGGAACTACATTCAGTATCCTGTGATAAACCATAATGGAAAATAATATAAAAAAAGAATGCAAAAAAAAAAGAGAAAGTTTAAAGAATCAGCTAAAAAGCTATAAAAATGTTTTGAATGTTTATATTTCATTACCTATCATTCTGTGTTTTAGGAAAAATGGGAAACAGCAGGTGTCCTGATGTGCCTTTACATGTTAACGCACAAATTCCTGTTAGTTGGTTTTTACAGTGCTATTGAGTCCTGTTGACTTTCTGCTCGTGTGGTTTTGACCCCACCATTATAGAATGGAGTTGTATTTGAGCATGGAAAATGTTCGGTAGACTTTGTTTCTATATTTGATCATGCCTCTGTGAAACCATGTAAAAGTAATTGAAACGGACAGATACACCAAATATGCATTCCAAGTATTATAAAGAAGAGAATGGGATTTGAAAGAGAATGGAATTTTGAGAGTAGGAATAGGAGGAAAGAATCGTGAACCTACGTTTTTAGAGGCAAGTAATTTTTGAACTATTTTGGTATAACTAAACAAGATTTCTCACTGATGTAATGTGTGAATGAATGAACTCACTTTTAATTTTGTGGTTACTTTCATATTAATAAATACGATTCTCAGTTGTACTTTTTTCTCTGGTATTTGAGTCTGCTTCCAGTGCTCTTCTCATTTTGTATGAGAGCGTCAGTCACGGTCATTCATCGTTCTTTACCCTTTCTGCTACACTAGCAGAGATGCAGTCGGATTCCATAGATGTTACCTCCTGTCACTGGTGGGCGCGGGGCCATTGCAAGGTGCACAGATAGTCGTGATGGCCAGGGACTGCCCGGGGACTGCCCGGCGCCCTGTGAGGAGCAGCTGTTCCTTCCTTCTCCACTCTCCTTTGCTGGGTTCTGGGGCTGAAATTCACCTCCACTCCCAGTACCCTGTGAGGTAAAAGTGTTAATTTAGCTATATCCCTGGGTGAAGTTTGGAAATGATGAAATTGAAAAATCATGCTCACTTTTAAGTCAACCATTAAAGTAGAAACTTCCTTCCTTTTAAGTTTCCAAAGAGAAATTAGTGGTGGAGATAAACAGGCATACACAAAATTTAGTGCCCCGTAGCCGTCCTTCCTGTGGAGAATGTGGAGCTCAGGTCCTGGCTGTTCTGTGCTGTGTTGCTGGTCACTCTGTCCGCCCCTCCCTCGCCCCACCCCTCGCCATATGGCACACATCACCATCAGTTAACCTTTCTTCTGGGGAAGGCAGATTTATCCAAGCTCCTTCTTCCTCCAGCTCATTCCTGAAAGAGGTGAGATCATTGATGAACCCCCGTGGCTGAAGCAGCACTGACCTCTGTACTCGGAACACAATTCCTGGATGTCACAGGAGTTGGAAGGGAGAGGGAACTTGGGGCAGGAAGAGAAAAAGTAAGACGGATATACTCTGTTTAGGCCTAAATATTTATGGTGGGAAACAATGTCCAAGGACAGATCTTTGCTCAGCACTGAAAGGCCCCAAGATGTGTTGCCATCTGGGGAAAAAGGACTTACTGTCCTTTGGAAACTGTCCCTTCGGTGATGTAAGACACTCTCCGTCTGCAAGGATGATTTTGACGAGGTCTTGTCCCATCCTGGCCTGTGTGCTGAGCAGGGCTTGAGAGCAGCTCTTTCCTTGGCCAAACCTTACTCAAGCTCCTCTGAGCCCTCTTCTCCACTGGGCCTCCACTGGGCCTCCACCTTTGCTTTAGTCTTGTCAGACCTGCCTAGCCCAGTTTTAGCAAGAATCCTGTTAAGCCCAGTTTTTGAGAGAATCCCCACCTTTGATGTCTCTGCTTAGTAATTTTTGAGCCACTCACCCCCTCACTGTGCTCCTTGGCTATAAATTCCCAGATGTCTTTGCTGTATTCAGAGCTGAACCCTACTGTAATGACCTCTATTAAAATAGTTTTATTTTTCTAATTGACATACAACACTGTATTAGTTTAAGATGCACAACATAGTGATTTGATATGTGTATATATAACTGAAATGATGTGTATACATAAGTGAAACCACAATAAGTTTGGTAAACACCCATCACCTCATTAGTTACAGTATTTTTTCTTGTGATGAGAACTTTTAAGATCTAATACCTTAGCAGTTTTCAAATATACAGTACAGTATTGTGAAGTATGGTCACCATGCTGTACATTACATCCCCAGGACTTATTTTTCTTATAACTGGAAGTTTGTACTTATTGACCACCTTCACCCATTTTGCCCACCCCATCCCCACGTCTGGCAACCACCAATCTGTTCTCTGTATCCATGAGCTTGGTTTTTTAGATTCCAGTCATAAGTGAAATCGTACTGTATTTGTCTTTCTTTGTCTGCCATATTTCACTTAGTATAATGCACTCGAAGTCTATCCATATCATCGCAAATGGTAGGATTTCCTTTTTTTATGCTGCAATAATACCCCATTGCATATATATACACCACAACTTCTTTCTCCATTCATCAGTCTATGGACACTTAGGTTGTTTCCATGTCTTAGTGATTGTAAGTAATGCTGCAGTGAACCTGGGGTGTAGATGTCTTTTCAAGATAGTGATTTTGCTTCTTTCAGATATAGACCCAGAAGTGGAATTGCTGGATCATTTGGTAGTCCTATGTAAAAAGTTTTTAGGAACCTCCATATTTTTTTCTCGAAGTGGCTGCACCAATTTATATTCTCACCAACAGTGCACAAGGATTCCCTTTTCTTCACTTTCTCTTGTTTTCATGATAATAGCCACTCTAACAGGTGTAAGGTGATATCTCATTGTGGTTTTGATTTGCATTTCCCTGATGATTAGTGATGTTGAGCACCTTTTCATATACCTGTTGGCCATCTGTATGTATGTCTGAAAAAATGTCTGTTTAGTTCCTCTGCCCATTTTTAAAGTTGGATTTTTTTTTTTTTTGCTGTTGAGTTGTATGTGTTCTTTAGATATTTTAAATATTAACCCCTCATCGGATATAGGATTTAAAAATATTTTCCCTCGTTCCGTAGGTTGCCTTTTCATTTTGTTAATGGTTTCCTTTGCTGTGCAGAAGCTTTTTAGTTTGATGTAATCCCTTGTATGTATTTTTGCTTTTGTTGCCTTTGGTTTTGGTGTTAAATCTAAAAATCATTGTTAAGACAGATGTCAAGGAGCCTACTGCCCATGTTTTCTTCTACGAGTTTTGTGGTTTCAGGTTTTATTCAAGTCTAATCTATTCTGAATTGATTTTTGTGTATGGTGTAAGTTAGGGTGGGAGGAGAAGTTTGTTTCATACTTTTCCTAACACAGTTTATTGAAGAGACTATCCTATCCTTTCCTCATTGTAGATGATTGGCTGCTTTGTTGAAATTAATTGACCAGATATGTGTGTTTATTTCTGGGTTCTCAATTGAGCAATCCCAATGATCTACGTGTCTATTTTTATGCCAACACTATATTATATTAATTACTATAGCTTTATGATATAGTTTGAAATCAAGAAGTGTGATATGAAAAACTTTGTTCTTTCTCAAGATTGCATTGGTTCTTTGGGGTCTATTGTGGCTCCAAGCAAATTTTAGGATTGTTTTTTCTATTTCTGTGAAAAATACCAATGGAATTTTGATAGGGATTCCATCAAATCTGCAGATTGCTTTAGTTAGTATGGTCATTTTAACAATATTAATTCTTCCAATCCATGAGCACAGATTATCTTTCCATTTATTTGTGTCTTCTCCAATGTGTTTTAGTTTTCAGAGTACAAATCTTTCACCTCTTTGGTTAAATTAACTCCTAATTTACTCTTTTTGATAAGTTATAAATAAGATTCTTTTCTTAATGCTAGTTCATTGTTAGTGTATAGACATGCAACTGATTTTTGTATATTGAGTTCGTGTCCTGCAACTTACAGTGAATTCCAATAAATAAATGTATTTATTATAACAGTTTTTTTTTTCCTGTGTGGAATCTTTAGGATTTTCTGTATAAAATATCAAGTCATCTGCAAACAGAGATAGGTTTATTTTCCTTTCTGATTTGGATGCATTCTATTCTTTTTCTTGCCTGATTGCTCTGGCTAGGACTTTTAGGACTGTGTTGAATAAAAGTGCCAAGAGTGGGCATCCTTGTCTTATTCCTTATCTTAGAGGAGCAGTAGTCTTGATTAAAGTCTTCCTATGGTTTTAACAAATGTCAGAATGATTTTCTCTTCAACAACCTGGCTCAGCAAACAGCCTAAGGCTGGTAAATCACTCTGACCCTGATGCTGAATTGGCCTAATTTCCAAGTGGAAAGTGCCTGAGGTCAGTGCCTTACAAGGATGGGTGAAATTCCCTACTGCCTAAAAGAAGCCACAAGACCTTGTGTCAGTACCCACCATCCTAGTTACATTTCCTGGCAGCTTCACCTCTAAGGCTTTGTGCTTGGAGGAGCCAACCAAGCTTCAAGACCCATAGAGAGCAGTCTCTGCTGGCGCGTGGCCGCTTTGAGCTGCCGTTGACTCCTCGCTAGCCTGGGCTTGCAGGTCCTGAGGCCTGGGTTGCACGCCTCCACCCTAAGAGTTCCCACTCGCCAAAAGATGGGGAGGGTGGCTGAAGGTAGCTGGACACTGCGAAGGCCACGTGGTGCCCGCTGGCTCCCCACTATCTCCAAGAGAGGGATCTGCCCGCTGCCTGATTTCTAATTTCAAAACTATGTTTTGACCTGCGAATATTTTTTGTTCATTTTAGGTTCAATAAACAACCCACAAATACGTAAATAAAGTGGTCACTTGGTAGCGCTCATGGGGGCGGGTACCTCACCTAGTAGCCGCAGGCGGCGGAAGTGGAAGAGGCAGTGGGACGCAGACCGCATAGAAGCTGAGCCGCCACCTTCCACCCGCAGCGGCCCAGGGGCCAACCTTCTGGAGCCGGACGCAGTACTCTGAGCGGCCGGAGAGGGGTCAGGAGCCTCCCTCCCTTTGGACTCCGGACGCAGGCGGCACCTCCCCCAGCAGCCCCGCGCGGCGGCCGCGCTCCGGGCCGGCTGTGGCTGGCTCGTCCCGGTGGGCCCCGCCGGAGGCCCCGCCGCGCCCGCGATCGCTGGCTCATGGGCGTCGCCGGCTCCTGGGCTCTGGCCCGCCTGGGCCTCCCCGCTTCGCCCGGGCCCCGCTGGCTCGGGGTCGCCGCGCTGGGCCTGGCCGCCGGGGCGCTGGGGGCCGTCGCCTGGCGCCGCGCGCGGCCGGGGCGGCGCCGGCGGCTGCAGCAGGTGGGCACCGTGGCGGAGCTCTGGATCTACCCGGTCAAGTCCTGCAGGGGGGTGTCGGTGAAGGCTGCGGAGTGCACGGCCCTGGGGCTGCGCAGCGGTCACCTGCGGGACAGGTAGGGCTGAGCCCGGGCGCGGGGGCAGCGCGGGGTGGGCTCCGGACGCGGGCAGGAGTTGGGGAGGCCTGCGGAGTCAGCTGTCAGGTCCTTCCCCTACAAAGAAAGTGGGAGCTGGCGGTGGGGGGCAAGGAAAAAGAGAAAAGGGGGCCATTACCTCCCAAGAGCAGACACAGGGTCCCGATCCGCTTTCTGGAGATGGCTTGCGCTCCAGAGGAAGTACGGCATCGGTCCCCCGGTGTCAGCTGGTGCGCAAGCGAACTTCCTCAATTCCGTCTAGCGGAAGCGGCGAGGTTCGCAGGATTGGTCCCCGCCGCTTTATTTTCAGTAACTGTCCCTTGAGAACTTGGGGAAACGTGGAGCCACGGATCCAAGCCCTCAAAGAGCGCACCAAGGTGGTGCGCATTATCGTATAATAACAACAGTTAAAGCTTCAGCTTCTCGCAGCTTAAAAAGTGCTATTGGATATTTTATTTTCCCTAGTTCTCTCATGCACCCTTTTATGGATGAAGAAACTGAGGTTCAGAGCCACACAGCAGGACTCAGGAATCAGGACTCTTCTTTAGCGCACTGGTGCTTTGTAAATAGGGGTTTTATTCATGCCCTACCTGGGTGGTCTCGACCTGTGTGAATTCCTGGGGTTCAGTGAAGATTGCAGAGGCCCAGAGCAAGTAGCTTTGTCCTCTTCTGGGTCTGGCTTTGGCCTCGTTGTCCGGCTGCACTTCAGACTCCCTCCCAGACCAGCCCTCAGTTTCTGTAGGTAACACATCGGACTGATGAGGGCTGGAACTTTTGCTTCTTCCCACTCCCCAGACACAGGAAAATTCTTGACACAGTGGAAAGATGAGCTATTTTTGTCATCATACCATCAGAAAGTGTGATGGAGAGACGCAAACAAAGGCTTGCAGTCCTAGGTGGTAACCGACTCAATGTGACAGATGCCAGGGAGCACAGAGGAAGGAGCACCAGAAACTGGGGTGGTCAGGAAGGACTTCACAGCTGGAACTGAAAGTGTGGTAGATACACACTTTGGAATATTATTTACCCACAAAAAGAAGTTCTGATACGTGCTACAGTGTAGATAAATCTTGAAAACATTATGTGAAATAAACCAGACACAAAAGGACAAACATTACATAGTTCCAATTATATGAAATATCTAGAAGAGGCAAATTCATAGCGATAGAAAGTGAATTAGAGGTTGCCAGGGTTTGGGGAGAGAGGGGAATGGAATGGGTAGTTGTTTTTTCATGGGTTCAGAGTTTCTGTTTGGGATGACCAAAAGGTTTTGGAAATAGATAGCGGTGATAATTGTACAACACTGTGAAAGTATTTAATGCCAGTGAATTGTGCACTTAAAAATGGTTAAAGTCATATTTTTTTCATGTCTGTTCTCTGTTGTTGGAAATTTGGGTTGTTTTTACTTTTCGGCATCGTGAGTAATGCCGCTGTGAATATTGATGCATGAGTATTTGTTTGAGTCCCTGCTTTCAGTTCTTCTGGGTGTGTACCTAAGAGTATGCCAGGTATTTTATGTGATGTATATTTTACCACAAGAAAAAAATTAAAAAGAAAAAGAAAGGCTGCCATGTGTGAGGACACAGGAGGTGAGAATGGCTGGGAGGGTAGCCAGATTATGAAGGGCCTTGCCTGCCTTGCTGAAGAGTTAGTTTTATTCTGAAAGCAGGAACTACAGGGCAGGGGGGGATACGGTTTGTACAAGGGGGTGACACGATCAGATTTGTACTTTAGAAATATCACACTACCATTATTACTAGGAAGGATTACCAGAAAAAATATTCACGTGCTAGTACCAAGGATTTGGGACAGGGCAGGGATGTCTGTATCCAGGGTAAAGGGTTGATAAGAGGGAGTTCCTTTGGAAAAGTGGTTACACTAACTTTATTTTTCTAACATAGCTGAACCACTCAACCACGATGACCTGCTGGAGGTGATGATCTAAAGTATCATCTGCCGTATTTTTTTCTTACATCAGTGGATTACACATCATTGTAATCATTCCATTCAGTGTGAATGGAAATTGCCAAAATGGCCATGTTTAGCTTCCTTGGTAGCCGAAAGATCCCCTGTACAAGCGCATCATTTTTTTTTTTTTTCTGGAAATGTTGCCGAGAAAAACCTGGCCTCTGTTCACTGATGCTGAATAGATAATTACGGAGACAGAGCTGTGGAGGAGTAGAAAGGAATAGCTTTATTACTTTGCCAGGCAAAGGGGGAACACAGTGGCTAGTGCCTCAAGAACTGTGCCCCACCCCCTCTGGCGAATAGGGAGAGGTCTTATAGTCCGTGTGCGTGGTCGGGGTAGGCGACAAGGATCAAGGTAGTAACAGCCCTGCATTCTTCTGATGGGTCAGTGGTGAGGTAAGTAGGAGTCAGCATCATCAACCTCCAGATCCAACGGGTCTGGGGTCTACTTGCTTGTGGGCAGCACACCATCATTCATCATTAACTTCTCGCACCTGGAGGGGGTTTCAACGTCTGCAAAATAGCTCAAAGATATTGTTGTGTGCATTGTAGGTGGGGAAACAGGACCTGTCCCAAGGCTGCCCTTGACTGTTTCTCCCAGGTCTTGCATCCCCTCCCTTCCCGAATTAACAACTGCCTGAATCTGCCCACTGGAACTCAGGGAAGGTCATGGAGGCTGAATGAAGGCTGTTTTCCTATAATCAAGGAAATAGGAGACACAGAAAGGCTTTGTGCCCAGGAGCCCCACAGGGCCCTGCTCGGTATCAGAAACAGTGCTTTCTATTGCCCTTATTTCTCCACTTATCTTTGTTTTGGGAAGTACCTCTAGACCTTGAGTACTGGGCCAAAAAATATTCTCCATATTAACAATGGGCCTTGTGGCAAATTGCAGAAGTCACAGCTCTGCATACTGAAACGTTAATTTTTTCGAAACTTGGGGGTGGATTTGGCAAAGTGTAAGTGGCATTGTTTGCTATTCAGCTCGACTCTAGCCTCTGAGAACGATATAGCAACGTCCTGTTGCTTCCATCCGAGGGAATGCCTCCTTGTGCCAGGCACCATGCTTCCTTGTCTTTCTCTGAGATGATTCATATCATCTCCTTAGGGCATGTTTATAAAAGCGACCAGACTTTCTGGCAATTGAGATGGACATATAATTAGTTTCTTTGATTTCTGTGCTCAAGGAGCTCAAAATGTCCTGCAGATATTTTGTCTGACGCATGAGTGATTATTAAACACTTTGAAATTAACTGACAGATTCAGTCTTGCTGGCCTGATGAGCTGATGTTTAGGACAGACAGGCAGACTCACGCACACACACGCACACACACACACTCACACACACATAAACTCACAGACACCAGGCTTACAGTGAGGAAATCAGAGATGACAGTGCATCCCTGACGCTCCCCCAGAGACTGGCTGCCTGCGTGGTGGTCCATGCATATCTTGTGCTTTGAAAATGGCAGGTTTTGGCTTGTGATCAACAAGGCGGGGAACATGGTTACTGCTCGACAGGAACCCCGCCTGGTCCTGATTTCCCCGACCTGTGACGGTGACGCCCTGACCCTCAGTGCAGCCTACACGACAGACCTGCGGCTGCCCATCAGAGCACCCACCACAAATGCAGTGCACAAGTGCAGGTAAGGAAAGGATAGATCTTAATTCTTGCGTGAGTATTTATTCATGCAGTTTTGGAGAAGTGTGAACTGCAGCGGAAATCCAGAGTAACATTATCAATAATTAACCATTGATTGCAAGTGTACCATAGGTAAGGTCAAGTCCTCAACATCGTGATGATCTAAAAGAAGGTGGAAAAAGGGAGCAGAGGGAGCAGCTTCAGAGATGTGTGTCAGTGTGGAGCAGAGAAACATAAAAGTCTTATGCAGAAAACTATGGGAACAAAGGCACATTGACACGTCAGCAAGAGAAAAATAACACCGCTAGAGGATAAAAAGTCACAAATGGAGTAGGAGTGAGTGGGGAGAGGGTCTTGGAAGAGGTGAGGTTAGATCAGTGTATTACCTTAGCATCATCTCCATGTTGCCTGGAAGGACTGGGAATCTTCCAAATCTGAGTTATGGAAGGAGCCGCCAATGGCTCTATGACCCGTGACTTTTAGTTCTAGTGATAGGAGGTTCCAAAATAGAAAAGAACAGCTGCAACCAGAAGAGTGATCTGATCTGCGGATGTCCTGGGGTCCCAGTCATAGTGAGAGGTGAAGATTCAGCCAGGAGGCTGCTCAGTACAGAGGCTCTTTCCTCAACATCAGAAGGGCAGCAAGGGAGCAATTATTCCAGGGAAACTAGCTCTGCTTTTAGGAAATCATGTCTAGGACTTCCCTGGTGGCACAGTGGTTAATCCACCTGCCAGTGCAGGGCACACGGTTTCGATCCCTGGCCCGGGAAGATCCCACAGGCCGTGGAGCAACTAAGCCTGTGTGCCACAACTACTGAGCCCGTGCATCACAGCTACTGAAGCCCACATGCTTACAGCCTGTGCTCTGCAACAAGAGAAGCCACTGCACTGAGAAGCCCGTGCACCACAATGAAGAGTAGCCCTGCTTGCCACAACCAGAGAAAGCCTGTGTGCAGCAATGAAGACCCAATGCAGCCAAAAAAATTAAAAAAAAAAAAAAAGAAATCATGCCTAGAGTTGATTTTTTATCTTGTTATGGGAAAGTTAAAATATGGTCTAATTATACTCTTGTTACCGTTTCTGCATCTTGAATGAAAATGCAACATGAAAGCTAAATTAGTCCACAGCCTGTCATAGACAATAGCATCACATCAAAAACTGTACTTACTTGAAAAATGTCTAAGGAACCCCAAAAGTTCGTAAAATGCAAAACTAATATAATTTTTATGATACCAGAATTTTAAACATATGTTTTTATTTTAATTTGGTGTTTTTTTTCTGACTATAGAAGTAATACATATTCGTTGTTGAAAAATTGGAAAATACCAAAAAAAGGGAAGAAACGAAACCCATCGGAGATAACTATAATTCATATTTTGACATATTTTCTTTGTCTCTGTGGCTAATACTTTAAAAACCAAATTGAAATAGTACCAAAGAACAGTCTTGAATATGGTTTATATACTTAAGTGAATATGCTGAGTATTTTTTTAGATTGTTAAAAAATCTTCAAAAATACCATTTTCATGTTGGCGTAATATTTCATTCCATGGGTGTCCTCGAAGGCACTTTAGCATGTCCCCACGATTAAACATTTGGATAGTTTTTAGTTTTTTCCAGGTATGAAGAAGAGTGTGATGGATAACTTGGCATAAATTTCTGTTCATACTTCTTATTTTCTTAGGGAAAAAATTTTAGCAGTGGTTTTGCCAGCAAGAAGAGTATGGCTTCTCTAGACTTTTGATATATGTTGCTAAGTTGTTTTGCAGAATGGTTATACCAGCTATATATTCACCAGTAGTTCATAAGCATATCTGTCTTATCTCATTCTGACTATTATGTTCAAAAATATTTTGCCATTTTTATGTTGAAAAAGGTAATTTCTTATGGATTTAATTTGCATTTTTGATTGTCCGAGGCAAACCTTTTAATATGCCTATTGCAATTTTTGAAAATTAATTAATTAATTAATTGGCTGTGTTGGGTCTTCGTTGCTGCATGTTGGCGTTCTCTAGTTTCGGCAAGCAGGGACTACTCTTCATTGCAGTGCACTGGCTTCTCACTGCAGTGGCTTCTCTTGTTGCAGAGCATGGGCGCTAGGCACATGGGCTTCAGTAGTTGTGGTGCATGGGCTCAGTAGTTGTGGCACACAGGCTTAGTTGCTCCGCACCATGTGGGATCTTCCTGGCCCAGGTCTCGAACCTGTGTCCCCTGCATTGGCAGTCAGATTCTTAACCATTGCACCACCGGGGAAGTCCCTGCCTATTGCAGTTTGTATCTCATATTTCTCCATATTCTGGTTCCTGTTTGTCTGCCATGGTTATGTTACCAAATGCAAGTCCGTGTGCCCAATGCCCAGTGAGGCCCAACAATACCAAAAACATCGGAGTCTGGAGCAGGGAAAGGTTTTTTGCAGGGCCATGCAAGGAGACGGGTGGCTCATACTTTAAAACCCCTGAACTCCCTGAAAGCTTTCAGCAAAGCCCTTTAATAGGAAAGGTGAGGGAGGGGCATAGTTAGTTGCTGGAAATTTCTTGGTGTCAGATCCTCTGTTTTTGAGGCCAGGTCACAATGTTCCTATAAAGCTCCACCAAAACAAAGGTTAGCAAATACCAATCAGAAACGTGAACGGGGACTTTCCTGGTGGTCCGGTGGTAAAGAATCCGCCTTCCAATGCAGGGGATGTGGGTTTAATTCCTAGTGGTGGAATTCAGCCTGAGCACCACAGCTACTGAGCTCTCGTGCCTCAGCTAAAGAGCCTGTGTGCCACAAACTGCAAAGCCCACATGCCCTGGAGCCCAAGCACCCCACAACGAAGATCCTGCATGCTGCAGTTAAAACCTGATGCAGCCAAAAGAAAAATAAATAAAAAAATAAATAAAAATACAAATTAAAAAAAAAGAGAGAAGAAAGAAACTTGAACAGGAGAGACTGAAGCTGGTCGAAGCTGTTCCCTTAATGGCAGTGTCCACACACTCCAGCTGCTGAGGCTTCCATGGACCGGGACCCATGGAGACTGCTGCCGCCATTAGGTCAAGGCCTGGCCCTGACGGTGGGTGGCCATGGGAGGGCTCTGCAGCTCTGCAGGACACGCCCTTAGCCTGTCCCCAGGGCCCTCAGCTCACCCGCCTGCCCTGCCGCCTGCCCTGCGGAGGCTGTAGGGCTTGGCGCGCCCCAGGGAGAAGGCTGCGATCCACCGTTCGTCACACTCCCTGCCCCGGGACCCCTGAGTGCGCTCCCCATCCGCAAGACCAGCGCTAACAGCTGTGTGCCCGCCCTGCCCTGGTGTCACGGGCGGCACCTGCAGCCCTGCTGCCAGCGCTGGTGCCCCAGCCACTCCACGCCCCGACCGCCGGTTCCTCGGGGAGCAGCGGCAGCAACAGGACGTGGCGCTGGGCTCAGGCGCCGCTGGCAACCGCGGGCGGCCACGCGCACCTGCCGGCCCGGCCCGGCCCACTGAGCATGCCCGCCCCTGTTCAGTTAGATGTATACCCATACTTCCTCGTGGTGACAGTTTTTTTTAAATTTAATTATTGGTTCACTTGGAATTATGTGGAAACTTTTTTCATGGTCGCATAAAGGCTTTGGTCTGTGCCTCAAAGACGACACAAGGTCACGTTTGGAAATTGCAAAATAAGAAAACTTAGATTAGGGAACAGATGTCAAGAACCCTTTGGACTCAGGTTTCCTTTGACGGCCCCAGAACTGTTAGAACTAATAAATGAATTCAGCAAGGTTGCAGGATACAGTATTAACATACAGAAATCTGTTATGTTTATCAAGTAGATAAGAAACAAGGATTTACTGTTTAGCAGAGGGAAAAATATCCAATGTCTTATAATAACTTATAATGGAATATAATCTGCAGAAATACTGACTCACTATGTTCTATACCCGAAACTAACACAATATTGTAAATCAACTATACTTCAAAGAAAAAAAGGGTGGGGGCGGGAAAGAAGGCTTGAAACTGTGTCTTCATTTGGGCTTCCACGGTGGTTCAGAGGCAGGGCCAGGTTAAAATGACGTCTGCTGACAGTGATGGAATTACAGCGACATCACAGCTTGCTGCAGCCTTTTGGATACGTGTAGGACCTGGTAGGGTGTCCAGATCTTTAAGGGCCCGTTCTTTGCCCCCACCCCCTGCAGAGTGCATGGCCTGGAGATCGAGGGCAGGGACTGTGGGGAGGAGGCGGCCCAGTGGATAACAAACTTCCTGAAGACACAGCCCTACCGCCTGGTGCACTTTGAACCCCACATGCAACCGAGAAATTCTCACCAAATAGAAGACCCATTCCGACCCACAGACCAGGTCAGAGGAGCATCCCTGGGCCTTGGCCTTCGGTGTGTCCTATAGAACATGGGTCCCCAACCCCTGGGCGGGGGACCGATACTGGTCCGCAGCCTGTTAGGAACTGGGCCGCACGGCAGGAGGTGAGTGGCGGGCTAGCGAGTGACGCTTCATCTGCTGTTCTCCATCACTCCCCATCGCTCGCATTACCTGAACCATCCACCTCCCACCCCCACCCCCACCCCTGAAAAATTGTCTTCCACAAAACTGGTCACTGGTGCCAAAAAGGTTGGGGACCGCTGCTATAGAAGACAGCCTTTCTTGGACAGGGAGAGCAGGATGGCATGTCTGCTGAACTTAGCTCTGTCACTTTGCCATTACTTTTGTCACGAGCAATGCAAAAACTAAAGCCCTTCCATTGGGAGCACCATCTGTGTTTCTTGATTTGGGGAACTCTTGCATTTTTGCCTGAGAGCAAAAATTCCTGTTTACAGAAGCCTTCTGGTACGAACGTGGCTTCAAAACTGTTCTAGGCCAGTATCTTTCCCACTCCATTCTGTAATTGCATTTGGAGTCCAGACTTTTTACACTGTGATCGCAATGGTGTGTTAGATCACAGTTGGGCAAATAAGAGTAGGTATAGAGATACACAGATTTAAAACGACCAGACTGGCCCTTAAAGGAATAAGGCTGTAAGAATTAACCTTGAGAGTAAAACATACGATGCTGTGTAGTGCCATTACCATGGCTGTGTTGAATGTTGATTTGCAGGTTGCATAAAAAATAAATATCCGTGGAATTGTTGAATATTTTTTATTACACATAATGCGTCATCAGACCTAACTACCTTATTAAAATAAACATGTGAGAATTTGGAGGATTAGAAAGGGACAGCTGTAAGATTCTGAGACCATGTTCTCTATACTGCATCACGTAATTCCTGTTATCTGCAAGGCTGTTTAAAGCTTCTGAATCACTGTGACTTTTCTATAAAAAGAACTAGAGAAAAACTTGGAGTGTGTGGGGAAGTGGGGCGGGGGAGGGGTGGACGGATCCAAGAACCAGACCCACGTGACCTCTGAGAAATGCATTTGTGTGTCTCACGCTTAACAGCTCCTATTTTCTCATCAGATCCCATACTCAGATGCCAGCCCCTTCTTGATCCTTTCTGAGGCATCGTTGGCAGATCTCAACTCCAGGCTAGAGAAGAAAGTTAAAGCAGCTAACTTCAGGCCCAATATTGTAATTTCAGGATGTGGTGTCTATGCAGAGGTAACGCTATGTCTTCCTTGCCCCTTTGGATTTAACTTTTTTTTTTAAGGTATGAAACTCTTTGATATTGAATTAGATTGTTCTGAAGGATACATTACGTATTGACCCTGTATTATGCAGTGATTCAATTTTTCAGTTTCTTGAGCATCTGATCAGTACAGACTTCTGTGTGGAGAATACAGATATAAATGAGGCAGAGATGCTGGCATGAAGGAGCAGTTCAGGGTCTGAGACTTCTAAGGAGAATTCCAAGGAGGCAGGTTAATTTTTTTTGTCTTCCCAGTCAAAAAAACCTTCATGTTCCTTTATTGGAGCAAGATTCCTGACTGGTACACAGTGATGTATTTGCTACAGAGACCTGTGTAGAAATTACATACTATCCATCGAGACAGGTTTTCGTTACACTTGAGGCAGGTTATTTTTGAGCCAAGTGTGCTTAGCATAGAACACATGATCTGTGCAGGCCACAGAGCAGAGACAGTGTGTTCAGGTCACGTGGAAGGTGGCCTTCCTGTGTAGTCGAGGGCTCCCTTGGGAAGACAGGCACATACAGCAGGGCTGCTGTGGGTGGGGGGTGGAGGGGCATTGTCCTCAAGCTGAGATGGCATAGCCCTAAAACTCTTCCGATGCCACCTTCAACCTGAGTGAGATGGCTTGGCCAAGGGCTACCCCACGGCAAGAACCCAGAATGTACCACAGGCCACAGGAACTCTGAGTATTCTAGGGGCCGGGCGTGGGGTCAGGACATCTGGATCTGAATCTTCCTGCTTCCATAAGTGGCTTTCTGACCCTGGGTAAGTCCTGGCACTCTGCGGCCTCTGCTTCTTGAATTTATATAATTTCAGCCGACGCCTCCTCCCATGGGAGCTGTGAGAATCAAGGTTGATAGCAATCTGTGGAAAAGTTCCAAGACATAGAAAATGCCCAGAGAGGTGGGCAGTGGTTTCGTTGCTATCATCAGAGTAAAGGAGCTTGGTTTAGGCCATCCATCCCCCTGACTGTGGCCCCCTTGCAGCTTCCTCCCTTCCGGGCTTTGGTCTTTGCGTCACAGGTCACGTGGTGTTCTGAGATGGTCAGATGAAGATGAGATAAGTGAAGAGGAGAGGGACCAGATCAGGAGCTCAGATTTAGGAGGTTTCTTTGAACTGACTCTTGTCCTGGAAGCCTTTCTCGCTCTCTAACTCCAATTGTTCCCTAATTGGAATCCTTTTATATTTTAAGTTGGATGTTAATGCAACACTGTGGCTGAGCTGGCCTCATTTTTTGGAATAATGTTTCACTCAACACACAGTGGGTTAGTGCCCTGGGCTATGCACTGTGAATGGACATGTAGGCAAAACCAGGATCGAAGAAACACAGTTGCTTCTCTGAAGGAGTTCACAGTCCGGGGTGAGGAGAATGTGAACACGTGGTTACAGTCTAGTGAGACAGGCCAGGAAGGTGGTAACTCAGGATGCTAGATGACCCGCCGCCTGGATGTTATTAACACAGACAAGAGAGGGGACGACCAGGCGGTGAGGTGTGGGCTCAGGCTTATAAAGAGAGGACATTTATTTCTCACAGTTCTGGAGGCTGGGAAGTCCAAGATCAAGGCACCTGCAGATTCGTGCAGGTGTCTGGTGAGGACTTGCTTTCTGGTCCATAGACGGCTGTCTTCACTCTGTGACCTCATATGGTGGAAGGGACAAGGGGGCTGTCTGGAGTCCCTTTTATAAGGACACTAATCCCATTCACAAGGGTGCCACCCTCATGAGCTCATCACCTCCCAAAGGCCCCACCTCCAGATACCATCACACGGGGGATTAGGTTTCACACATGAAAGTTGAGAGGACACACACCTTCTGCTGTAGCAATCTCTGTCTCTACTCACGCCCTGGTCTGTGTTTTTCAAAACCTTCTCCACACGGAAAACCCCCTGACTAACACCTTTACATAAGAACTCTTCCTCTGCCTTCTCCGTATTTCCACGGGGGTGTCTCGTCTCGGATTCAGGATGTCCAACATCAAGGGCTGAATTTCCACTCCCAAGTCTGTGCTGCCCAGCTTTTCCCACCTCAGTGTACGGCAGCTCTGACTCCTAGCTGCTCAGGCCCCAAAGTGGGAACCACTCTCCATTCTTCTTTTCCTTCATTTCTCACATTCAAACAATCAGCAAATCTTGGTGGCTCTGTCCTCTTGCCATCCTCCTCCACTTCCTCCCTGGGCCCAGGCACCACCCTCTCTCATGTGGTTTGTTGCAGTAGCCTCTCTTCACTGTCTACCCTTGACCACCCCCCACCACCATACATGGTCTGTTCTCATCACATGAAAGGTGAAAGTCATCCTGTAAATGTAATTCACATCATGTCCTCCTTCTACTCAAAACTCTCTCTGTGCTCACCATCTCTCTTCAAGTAAAAGATATGATCCTGTCAAGGTCCTATGTGATGCCACACCCTCCTAGCTCCAGGGCTTTATTTTCTGTCACTCCTCCCGTCTTTGTTTCTCTGCTCCTTCCTACCCCAGGACCTTTGCACTTGCTGGTGCCTCTGCCTGACTTGCCTTCCCTCAAGTATCTGCCTGGTTCACTCCCTTACTTCTTTCACTTCCCTGTTGAGGTCTTCCCTCCCCTTCAGCGAGGCCTTCCCTGACCGCCCTAAACCCTGCATGCCCTCATCCCCACCAGCACACGTCCCCACCTGACACCCTGTGTTTACTGGTGTATTTGTTGTCTGTTTCCCCCACATGTGCTTTTCGAAGACAGGACTTGACCATTGCTGTTCTTCCAGCTCCTGGAAAAGCACCTGGCACAAATGCTTTGTTAAGTGAATGAATGAGTCCAGATAGGCCAGATGAAGCAGAAGGATGAAGCACTGAGGGAGGGGGAATATGAGCAGGGCTACAGAGGCACAAGGTAACTGCTATCTTACAGCATCAGGGTTCAGGGAGCAGGGCTGAGAGCCAAGGTCCTGGGTGTCAGGTTTCGGAGGAAGGGGTCTGGGAAGGATTTTAGGCAAGAGGGTGACAGAAACTGATTTCTGTTGTGCACATGTGCCTGTAGCACGGCCTGGAGAAGATGAGGGTGGGTGATGCCAGGTGCAGTGGGCAGAGCAGACGGTCCCAGAAGCTGAGGACTTGCACGGAGGCCTCTGGGAATTAAACCCCCTCCTCATCTCAGAAGCTGCCTCTCACGACTGTGGTCCTTCTCTGCATCCCTTCACGCCCATCATCAGCTTTCCTTACCCTCACTTCTCAAACCTTCACTTCAGTCCAAGGCTGCCCTCCTCCCCTCCCCCACCTCATTCAGAGAACTTTTCCTGGTCATCATTGCCCTGCCTCTTGGACCTGTGGGTACTATGTCTGGAACTTTCTCTCCCTGGCTGCCCTGCCCTTGCTCCTTTGCTGTTTCTCCTTGTACCCCTCACTCAGGGAGGGGCTTCCGAAATTTCTGGCCTTGACCCTTCCCTCTCTCTACCGTCCCTTGGTGATGACACCCTCTCCTGCAGCTTCACCATCTGTCACCCGTATGTAGGTCCTTCCCAAGTGTCCAACCGTGGACTCCCCTGGAGTGCTGGGCTCACATTTCTGACTATCTCCTGGGAGTTTTCACATGTTCTGTGGACATAGCAAACTTGTACTTATGTGCTCCCTGCCTCATACCCCACACCTCTCCAAACTCCTTCCCTTGACTTCACAGTTTCTATCTCGAGCACCATATTCCTTCTTTCACCCTGGCTCAGAGCTCATAAGTCTCCCCTGCCTCCTTCTTCTCCCATGTCCCTGTCATCTCCAATTCCATCTGCTCCCTTTCTATTCTCAGCCACCAGCTAGACCACCTTTATTATCTCAAGTCTGGACCACTCAGTGGTCCTGGATGTGGCCACAGCCAAGCCTCCCAGAGCACCCGAGTAATCTCTTCTACTCTACACATTTGTGACAGTGTTGCTGCCTTGCTTAGAAGCCTTCAGTGGCTCCCCAGTTCTCAAAAGTCCCAAACTCTACCCTTCTGGTCCCTCCATAATCTTGCCACAGTTGCTCTCCCAGGCTTAACTTCCAATAAAAGCTCCAAGCTACAAACTAGACTGAGAACCAAATATATAGTCTCCTATCTCCTGGTCACCCCAAGTCTTGCCCCTTGCCTCACTTAGAAACTCCTAGCCTTTTTTGAAAGCCCAGATGAAAAGCCACCTCCCCTGAGAGGTCTGCTCTGATTGCCAGACCCAGAAGAGCTGCTTCTCTTCTCCAAATCCAGACTGTGCTGTGTTTGTGCCTCTCTATACCCGCTTGTCCTATTTCAATTTATTATTACCTCAAGGTAACATGTTCTGTAGGAAGATTTTCACGGGCCCTCCTCCAGTATTTCACACAGTCTTGAGCCCATCGTGTGCATTCAACATGTAAATAGTTTTCTCCTTTTTCTCCAGTTTGCCAAATAGATACTTTCCTGATGGTGGAATTTTTAACTTATTTATCTGTGACTCAATCCCCCACAGTTTTTATTGGCCATAAAAGGGGCTCTGTAAATATTTCCTTAATTAATAATAAATCAGTTTCCTAACTAGAACACTCATTTCTCTCCTGTTGTATCTTATATGTTTTTTTTTGTCACCACAGAGCCTCCTGGTGGAGAAATGTACACAGACCAGGCTGGGCTGCTCTCATCTGAGGTGCCCAGCTTTTTGGACTGTTGTGAAACATGCAGTTAAGAGACTCATTTTATGATTAAAAAAACAAAAACAAAACCCTGCAATACACATATCAAGAATAATACACAGTATCAGAGTTAAAATTCTGGGTCTGGAACTTTCTCTCTGGTTTGTGATCAACAAAAGACTGGGCAGGTTTGTTTTAACTCACGGACTCTTGTCTTCAGCCCTCAGACACCTTCCCTGGGAGGGTGAGAAGGTCAGGACCACAAGCAGATGTCCTTCCTTCTTCTTACTGCCCACAGTCTCCTCATCCTTCTTATGTGCCTCTCAAAGTCCCCTCCCTGGAAGACTCAATTCAGATCCTGCCTTTTCCGTAAAACCTCCCCTGCCCAGAGCAGCCTGAAAATCTGTTCCTCTAAACCACCAGCACCATGCTTGTCTGCACAGTTCAGCCAGCACACAGGGGGCTGTCTTATAACGCTCTTTCTCAATTTTTCTGGAATTTTTAAAACGAATATTGACCATTCACTTTTTTTTTTAAAGCTCTTTATTGGAATATAACTGCTTTACACTGTTGTGCCAGTTTTTGAGGTACACCAAAGTGAATCAGCTGTATTTATACATATATCCCCATATCCCCTCCCTCCTGCGACTCCTTCCCACCCTCCCTATCCTGGCCCTCTAAGTCATCACCCATCATTGAGTTGATCTCCCTGTGTTATGCAGCAACTTCCGACTAGCTATCAGGTTTACATTTGGTAGTGTATATATGTCAGTGCTACTCTCTTACTTCATCCCAGCTTCCCCTTAGCCCCCCACCCCATGTCCTCAAGTCCATTCTCTACATCTGCATCTTTATTCTTGCCCTGTCACTGGGTTCCTCAGTACCACTTTTTTAGATTCCATATATATGAGTTAGCATACGGTATTTTTCTCTTTCTGGCTTATTTTGCTCTGCATGACAGTCTCTAGGTCTATCCACCTCATTACAAATCATTTACTTTAAAAAAAATTATTTATTTTTGGCTGCGTTGGGTGTGCATTGCTGCCCATGGGCTTTCTCTAATTGTGGAAAGCGAGGGCTACTCTTCATTGTGGTGCGTGGGCTTCTCATTGTGATGGCTTCTCCTGTTGCCAAACGCGGTCTGTAGGCGCACAGGCTTCAGTAGTTGTGGCACGTAGGCTTAGTTGCTCCGCTGGCATGTGGGATCTTCCCAGACCAGGGCTTGAACCCGTATTCCCTGCATTGGCAGGCAGATTCTTAACCACTGAGCCACCAGGGAAGTCTCAACCATTCACTTTTCATATGTGTATGTTCTGTCTCCCCTGCTGGATCTGAGGGGCACTGTCCATTGATCTGATTTATTCTGAAAAGTAGGCACCAATGACCCAGGCCGTAGACAAATGCCCAAGGAGCTTTCTGGGCTGGAGAGCTTTGTGAAAGCTCCCGTGGAGATGCAGAGGGACTTAAAGCTACCGGCCTGCTCTGGATTTGTTCCTATCCGGCCAGGCGAGCTACAAGGTAAACAGACCCAATGAATAAGGAAATTAATCCCCCTTCGGTGAGCATGAAGGGATCTGATACAACCTAGAGTAATCCCCCTCTCCTTACCCCTTCCTCTCTTTCACCCGCTCCCTCCATCAGCCCAACCCTTGCCTTCCAGCCAAGCGAGGTTAGTCAGGGAGGCTTCCTGAAGGAGAGGAGTTTCAATTTCAGCTTTAAAAGGGAGAGGAGAGGATGTATTTCATTTCAGGGGAAAGGCAGATGGAGGGAGCAGGGAAGCATGGTGAACAGTCGGCCAGGAAGTGGTTTCATTAGCTGTCGAATCATCCGAAGTCCCTGCACTAGGGCTCCGAAGTGCTCATGTGAATTATGTGCTCTGTCCCCAGGACTCATGGAGTGAGCTTCTTATTGGTGACGTGGAACTGAAAAGGGTGATGGCTTGTTCCAGGTGAGGCGCAGGCGTTGCTGCCTGGGAGAGGGAGGGGAGGGTGAGGACGGTCTGCTTTGTCGCGTGTATGACGCCCTGTGTGTGTGTGTCCAGGTGCATTTTAACCACAGTGGACCCGGACACGGGTGTCATGAGCAGGAAGGAGCCACTGGAGACCCTGAAGAGGTAAGACTAAGTGATTTAATATCTCTGCGAGGAAGCAGGGAGAACACCAGCCAGGTGTATTCTTGAAGGGGTCCTAGTGATTGGATAGTTTGGGAAACATTCCTGGGTGCTTTTGTCCCCAGAATGCCTGCTTGCACAACTAATTTTGTTTTTCATTTAGAATTCATGATCCAAACACAGTTACAATGCAACAACAACACATGGTTTCGATGCTTTGGCAGCTTTATTATGGACTGAGTATTTGGTGACATCACAAATTCATTAGGTGTGATAAGGGCTTTCTGGTGCTGGAAGAAATGCCTATACGTTTTAAGAGAAGCATGTTAAAGTATACAGGAGTGAAGTGATGTGATATCTGGGGTGTGCTGTGTACTATTTTAGCAAAAGAACACATGGAGAAATGTGTCAAATCTTGATAAATAGAACCTGGGTGATAATTATGTAGGCATTCATTGCACTATTTTTCTTTCGGATCTAATATCTTTATTTTTTTAAGGACTATTATTGAGATATAATTGACATACAATAAACTGCATATATTTAAAGCGTACAATGTGATATTCATTGCACTATTTTTTCTACTTTTATGTTTACATTAAGTTTTCATAATAACTTTTTCTTTTTTGGTTCTGTTGCATGGCATGTGGGATCTTAGTTCCATGACCAGGGATCAGACCTGAGCCCCCTGCCGTGGAAGCGCAGAGTCTTAAACTGGACCACCGGGGAAGTCCCGTAACAATTTTTTAGTGAAAGAAGACAGGCAATAAGTTTAAATTGCATAGATCAATATTTAAGATAACATTCATTTTAAAAAGCTGATTACAATATAGTATTATAGTATTGACTTTTTTGTTTATTTGATTTTCCTTTTTAAAATATATAAATGTGCCTGAGTAGCTAAAAGGCTGGAAGGCTGTAAACCGAAACATTAATGAAGGTGCTCTTTTGGTAATGGAATTATGGAGAAAATATATATTCTAATATGTAGCCTCTAAACTATCTGTAATCAACCTGCAGTACTTCTGCTAAAACAACAATTCATGTTTCACGCACTTCTGTACTGTCATCTGCCAAATCTGTGGCTGGGATATTGCTGAAACCCTGAAATGGTCATCTTTACTGGTTCCTTCCAAGCTGAATGCAGGATCACCGGTGGGGTATCAGGTCTCATGTCTGCAGCCCCTGAGACCCTTGGCTTTGACCCTGACATGCGTCCTTGGGTATCACTTGCAGAGGGGGAGGGGGAAGTTAGGGAGGAGGGGGACCCCTGCTTTAGGTAAAAACCTGGAAGACTTGAGGAAAGAATGCAGTGGAAGTTTGGCCATCTGACATCAAAGCCCTCATGAAAGAGCAAGTTAAGGGGAGGTTATGCTCGGACTTGTGTGAACCAAACTTGTTCCCCTGGAATAGGAGTCTGTTTCATTCCATCTCTCATCAAGCTTGTGGCCCTCTTCGGACCAAAAATGTAGTCTCCTTTGATCAGCACCCAACCCTCTCTGCTGATCCTGCTGTCCGAGAAGCTACTATCTGGCCCCCTCCCTGGGCAGGCTGAAGCCTGGGGCGAGGGGCTCTGTCTCATTCAGCATGTTGCCTCCAGACAAGAAGCCAGCACCTATGGTCCAGGAAGAGCAGTGTCCTGCATCAGGGCCAGGCTGCAGCGAGGTAAACAGCCGGCATTCCAGGGGCCAGGCCACATGGCAGAGAGGGAGGTCAGGAAGGGGTCAAACGAGGTGGGCTGGAGGGAGGTTGGGAGGGGAGGTTCAGAGAGGAATTCTTGACGTGAAGGGCAAATGTCCCCACCATTGGGTGTGGATTTGCAGGAACCTTCAAAGAGGGGGCTACAGACCAGCCTAAGGCAAATCCCATCATTTTGAGGGATATTGTATATTTCTCAGCACCCAAAACAACATTAATTTTCTGTAAAAAGTTAATCTTAAGAACCTTTAAGATTTGTACATCTCACTCTGTGTAAATTTTAATCCCCCCAAAACAAGTAAAGAAATTTTAACCCTAGGAAATGATATGCCAGCTGAACTGTTTAAAGGTGAAATTTACTGAAGTCTGCAACTTACTTGGAAATGGAAAAAAAATTACGATGGATTGATGGATGAATACATGATAAGGGAAATGTGGTAAAATGTCATGTGTAGGGTCCAAAAGGTTGGTAATTGGATGGTCTCTGTAAAATTTTCTGAACTTGTTTCCTGTTTGAGGATGGTCACAATAAAATGTTGGGGAAGAGACTACTGGATGTGATTGGACACTCCAGAGAGGAGTGGTTCTGAGAACCAGCCATGATAGACTAATGATTCCTCAAAATGTGCTGGCTCACTCACCAACATAACAAATCAGAATTTGGTCTCTCATTCTCCTGTGGCCGCAGAGGAGCTACGTGGAGGAAGAAGGCAGGGGTGGGCCCAGGAAAGCATCCTGTCACGGGTGTTGGGAACCCTGGTTCTGCCAGGTGATCAGCAGGCGCCACTCTGGCTCAGGCCCTGGCTGTTCTTCCCTATGACATCAGTGGGGCTGGACAGACGTGATGGTTCTGTGTGCAAACCAGCGTGGGGATTTGGGGAAGTGACCATCACCCTTTTTCTTTTTCAAATATTTATTTATTTACTTTATTTACTTGGCTGTGCTGGGTCTTAGTTGTGGCACCTGGGCTCTTAGTTGCGGCATGCGGGATCTAGTTCCCTGGCCAGGGATCAAACCTGGGCCCCTGCATTGGGAGTGCGGAGTCTTAACCACTGGACCACCAGGGAAGTCCCCGTCATCCTGTTTTTTTTTTTTTTTTTTACATCTAGTTCTCTCTCTGCTCCCAACACCGTGCTTGGTGTCTGGCACCTTTCTCTCTGGAATCAGAAAGTGTCTGTGTTTGGGCCAGTCCTCTGAATCTTCAGTGTCCCTACCCCCCACCCCCATCGGGAGCCTGTGTTTATAGAAGGAGGATAATTGACCCCAGTGTAGAGCGAAGGCGGGCAGGCAGGGTCTCCGGGAGCAGCACAGCCCTCCTGGTCTCCTGTAGGCTCTCAGCAGCTCAACCATTCCACCCTAATTGCTCCTAATACCCCAGGAGACGGGGCAGCCGGCCTAGGTGTCTTCTCCTGTATCTTACTGAGATTTAAATTGCCAAGGATGCAGTAATTTATGTTTTCCCCAGGACAGACGGCCATAAATCGGGAAGAGAAAGGCCTGGCCGCCTGACATCAATCATGGAAGCGAAGCAAAGTGGTGTCAGGATCATCCTCTCTGCTTTCCGGGCTCCCGGGCAGGATGCTGGGCGCCGCACTGCCTTCCCTCTTCCTGGGTCCCCGGTGCCCCAGGGCTGTGCTGCTTTGGGAATGTAAGTTTTCAGCAGGGGGACCACTGGCTTGACAGTATGAAGAGGGAATTATACTTTTCTTTCTGAAGGAAGAGTGACTCCCAGACTGATCCCACAGGAGTGATGCAGCTCTGTCATTGCTGCTTTCAATAGAAAGAATACAGCTCATTTGTTCAGTCTACGTACTTGGATGATAAGGACGTTTGTCACAGCTTGTGCTAGGCTGTGCTGTGCTAAGCTAAAGACAGAAGGATTTGGTGGTAGTGATGCTGTGGGAGACAGCCGCCCCCCGCCCGATCTGGCTCTATCCACCCCCCCACCCCGACCCACGTCAGTGACCTTCGTGATGCTTCAATGTCTTTAAAAACTGGACTGATAAGAACTCTCCTGGTTCACGCTCCCCCTTGTTCAGAATAAAGTAATCAATGCCATTTTAAAAAATACATGATAAGGAGACGCCGCAGCCAATTCACAGTGGAAGGCTAAAGGTTAAGCCCAACTTGAGTCAGTCACCGCGACGGAGCGCCAGAACGCCAGGTGCGCATGCCCCGTGAGGCGCGCATGCTCCGTGAGGGGCACGCGTGCCGAGGGCCCACGCCGGTGCTGACGTCATAGGCGTGCGTCGCAGCGGGCACGCTCCAGAGACACAGTTGACGTCGGCGTCTGAGTCTAGAAAGTTCTTTCCGTTCCTGAGTGATTGGGGAGCATCACTGCGTCCCGACGGCGGAGGTGCCCCCCGGCAGCCGGAATGACCCCGGGGGTGCGCGGCCCGGGCTCCCTCCTGAGTGGGCCCCCGCCTTCCTTCCCTCCCGCGCCCTCGTGTCCCCATCCCGCACACTCAGCGGAGGCGTGGGAAGAAGACAGACCCTCTTCTCAGTGCTGAACGTGGAGTGTCCGCTGCTTTTTCCTCCCAGTTGGTCCCAGCTACACCCCCTAAGACAAAGTGACACTACGGGGCGCTCTTTGCCTATTGGCTTCACTCCGCGGTGGGACGCCTCTGTGATGGCTCCTGGTGGTCCCCTCCTGGCCTTGACGCCTTGTTCTTTATAATCTTCTTGCCTTCTGTATGGCCTGGGTCTACTGACCAGTGAATAAAAGGAGACAGTGGTCGCTTGGGCAGCACGTATGCTTAAATTGGAAGGATACAAAGATTAGCATGGCCGCTGAGCAAGGATGACACGCAAATTGGTGAAGCGTTCCATATTTTTAGGAAATCTAAAAAAGAGTGGCTATATGTATACATATGACTGATTCACTTTGCTGTACAGCAAGGAACAACATTGTAAAGCAAACTGTGCTGCAGTCAAAATTAATTTTAAAAAGAATGTAATAAGACAGAAGTGTGGGGGTATTGCTTCCTAGATTTTGTTTAAAAAGACTAGATTGCAGGGAATTCCCTGGCGGTCCAGTGGTTAGGATCGTGAGCTTCCACTGCCAAAGGCCCAGGTTGGTTACCTGGTGGGGAAAGTAAGATCCCACAAGCCCCGTGGCCCCCCCAAAACTAGATTGCATACATTGCTCTCTTGCTCCCTCTGAAGGAAGCCAGTTCTCATCCTGACAGCTGCCTCATAGAGAATCCCACGGCAGGGAACCGAGGTCAGCCTCTGGCCAGTAACTTTGAGGAAGTGAGGTGCTCAGTTCAGTAGCCTTGAGGAGCTGAATACTGCCAACAAACAGGAGTGAGCTTGAAAGCAGATCCTCCCCAGTCAAGCCTTCAGGCGACACTTCAGCCTGGGCCAACACCTCAGTGGCGACTCTGCTAGAGACTCTGAGGCAGAGGACCACAGTTAAATGTTGCCTGATTCCTGACTCCCTGAAAATGAGATAACAAATGTTTGTTGTTTTAAGCCACTACATTTTGGGATAATTTGTTATGCAGCAATAGGAAACTAATACACTCTCTCACCATAGCCAAGACATGGAAGCAACCTAAGTGTCCATTCACAGATAGATGATGTGGAATATATGTACAATGGAATGCTACTCACCCATTAAAAAGAATGCAATTTTACTGCTGTTAACTACGTGGAATGGGGGGGGGGGAGGTGGTGGTGGTGGTATTAAGCTACGTGAAGTAAGATAGAGAAAGAAAATACACTGATGTCTTCACTTGTATGTGGAATCTAAAAAATGAAACAAAGGAGTGACTGTAATAAAACAGAAACACTCTCACATGTAGAGAACAAACTAGTGGTTACCCGTGGTGAGGAGGAAGGAGGAGGGACAAGATGGGGGAGAGGATTAAGAGATACAAACTACTATGTATAAAATAAATAAGCTACAAGATTATATTGTACAGTACAGGGAATATAGCCAATGTTTTATAATAACTTTAAATGGAATATCATGTAAAAATTTAGAATCACTGTGTTGTACATCTGAAACTAATATATCGTAAATCAACTCTGCCTCAATTTAAAAAGAACTTTGTAAAAACAAAACATGATAAAATACACAATAATGAGTAGGCTGTGGTTATTGATAGTCTCAGCTTATGAACTTGACACTTTCTGAAAGAAGGAAAATCCTGAAGACACTTCTTTCCATTCTCTGAGGCTACATTAAATGCAGTGCAGTCCAACCTGCTCAGCTTTTGGCTCTTCCTCTCCATGGTGTCTTCACGGTGCTGTTTTATTGCTGACCTGGCCATTCGCATAGCAGGTTGGGAGGCCCCAGAAGTGGCCTGTGCCCCTCGGTGGGGACCCAGCAGTGATCAGAGACCCTGCCTGCAAGTCGTGGTCTGGGCATTGACCAGTAAATGAGTAAACCAAGCAGCCCTCACCGGTGCACAACACTTTATAGGTAACGGTTCCCACTGACATTGCACCCCTAAGCATGGAGAATTGGTTAAGGTAAACAAAAGATCTTGTGTTCTCCCATTAGAGTCAGTAGTTGTTTGTTTCATATTTATTGAAAGAGAAAATGCACTAAGAAAGGCGATTTTAAATGGGTTTGTAATTTATTAATCCCATCATCATCAACAACAACAAAAAGTATATATCTGGAGAAAAAGAATCACAGGAGATCCGGGTATGAGATAATGCCGTGTTTTCAGTCTCTTGAACAAAGCTTGGTGTGCTCGTGAATTCACAGACCGCTGACGATACCGCCTCAGCCCCACAAGGGGCCGCTGTTGACCTCGGTCTCCCCGCAGACCTGCAGGGATGGTGTCAGCAGGGCCGCAGGTGGGACGCAGCTGGGGGCCGCTGGCAGGACAGGCCGGCCGCTTCGCCCCAGCAACTGCCACCTACGCTTGTACAAGCCAGCACCCTGGTGCCACCCCGAGCAGGTCAAGGGGCTGGGCTGGGAGGGGCGGCGGCTCCTGTGGGCCCTGTACTCCTAAGTTACCTGGTGGAGGAGTAGGTGTGTACGTGAGCGGTTGATGGGAAGGGGCAGGGGAGTGCGTGGCCGAACGTTTGTGTAGAAGAATAAATGTTAGCCCCCTCAGCTCTTCTCAGGGCTGTGCCTGTACCCAGGAGCTGTAAAGAGGACCAGGGAGCACATCCTTGGTGGGAAAATGAGCCAAACCTCAGTTCTGGCCCCAGGCTGACCACTTAGATCTGTGATCTTGGCCCAATTGGTTATTCCTCTGAGACCCAGCCGGCCCCCTCCCCCCACCCCCACCAAAGTGGGGAGGATACACATTCCCGCATAGGCTTGTTGTAAGGATTAAGAGAGAATCTGTGTGATGTTCTTAATAAACTGTCCGTGTATAATCCACAGAGCTCCGGCTTTCAGTTCCTTCCCTGAGATAATCAGAGCCTCAGGGTACAGAGCTTGCAACAAGGAGAAATCCCAAGTCATAAAAGTAGCCAGTCTGCCCGGGTCCTGAAGAGGTCATCCTCCAAGAGACAGAGGTCCCCAGATGTCCTTGGTATGGCATGCTGACGGAGGGGAGGCAGGCTAGGAGGGTGCCTGGATTCCCAGGTTCAGGGTCATTGCAGAGACCTGACTAGAGTAAGGGGATATTCTTGGTGAGGCAGGACAGACTGGGTCAGCAGCTCATGGTTCTCATCCATTTGTTGATTTTTTCATTTGTATAACCAACCCTCTTTGGAGTGGATACAATGTACCAGTTGCTGTACCAGGCTGTAGGCCTACGGCAGTGACCAAAACAGACATGGTATGTGCAGCTGGAGAGGAGCTGAGGGTCTCCAGAGAGAAGCTCTAGATTTGAGCCTCCCCATTTTCTCATTAGCCACTTCTGATTTGAAGAAGTAGGACTGAGTTGTTGCAATAGTTTTTTTCTCAAAGCACAGTAGAATGAAAAAAATGCTTTCCATCAAAATGTTTTAACGATAAAAGTGATGTAAAATTGGAGTTAGATTAAATGAGAAACAGAAGGAAAATGTTCTCCCGGTGAGTGGCGGTGCAGAGGTGGAGAATCTTGCCATGTATTTCACACTCATCTCATGTATGCTCTTCCTGGGGATTCTTGCGTTTTCCGCCCGACAAAGATGTGAATACTCCTTCTAATAGAGGATTTTCCTTACCAACACATTCATGATTGTCGGTCACCAGTGACATACAGGGCCCAGCACTGGGTGTGAGTAGTACAAGGGAGTCAGTCACATTTCCTGCTCTCCACTGACCCTCTGTCTTGTATTATAGACACGTGCCCTGACATGGCAGGACATGGCATGTGAGTGTCGAGGGGCAGGCAAGGAAAATTGAAGGTGGGGAAACCCCTCTGGCTGGGGGATCCTGGGTTTCCTTCTTGGGAGCTGTGGCATTTGAGTCGGGCCTTGAAGAAAAGGTAGAATTCTAGTGCTTGGGGATTGCAGGGAGGGGGTCCCACAGAGGAACTTCCAAGCCAGGAAAATGCAAAGCAAGGTGGAAGGACATTGAGGAATCCAGTGGAGTGCTGCAGAGGTGCACAGAAGGGGTAGAGGGTGACAGGTTTGAAACAGCTGGCTAGGGCCGGGTTGAGAGCCTTGCACACCAGACTGCAGAGTTGGAATGTTAATCCTCAGGCACTGGAGATGCATTGAAAGTTTCTGAGCCTAGGAGTGATAAGACCAGAGCAAAATTAGGAAAATAATGTAGGGTAGTGTTAAGAGTGAGTTGAAAGTGGAAGACTGGAAAATGAGAAAGATTGGTTGGTTAAGAAGTTATGGGGACTTCCCAGATTCGATCCCTGGTCGGGGAACTAAGATCCTGCATGCTGTGTGGTGCAGCCAAAAAAAAAAAGTTATTACAGTCGTCTGAGGATGCTTGAAGCGAGACTGTGACAGTGGGAGAAAAAGTGAGCAAGTTCAAGAGATGTGGTACAGGAAGAACCTCAGGACCTAGCAGCTGTGGACAAGCTATGGAAAGTGAGGGAAAAGGTGTAAAGGATGACTCCAGGGCTCTGATCCTGACTGACTGGTAGGACTGTGGTTCTGATGATAGATGTGGAGTCAGGAGGAGAGATGCCAAGGGAGAAGGGATGTGATAAAACACGTGTAAGCGTATTGAGTCCCTAATCTCTTAGTGCTGAGAAAGGGAACATTCCAAGGAGAAAACAGGTGAGAATTGGCCATTGGTTACACTTTGGTCATTTGTGCACTGGGCAGGCAGTTTACTGCACAACCCCAGGAGGTGCTGTTCTGTTAGTCTGGATGGGAAAAGTGCTCACTGGAGCTGGGCAGCACGGTGGCCCTGTGTGGGTGGATCCCTCAGCCAAGAAGAGATCACGTGCTGTTTGAGCTCTTGCTTCTGGTTGGCTGTGATTCATGTTCTTTCTCCTGTTGCAGTTATCGCCTGTGTGACCCTTCTGAACAAAAGTTATATGGAAAATCACCTCTCTTTGGACAGTATTTTGTTCTGGAAAACCCAGGGACCATCCAAGTGGGAGACCCTGTGTACCTGCTCTGCCAGGAATAGGAATCGTATGTCCTGGAATAGCAGATGCCTTTTAAAAATGTCCTCAAAAATGCCAACACTTGAAGCACAGTATTTTGGAACTGACACCTCAGCATTTTCTTGTGATCTGTGATCTCCCAGTTTTTCGTCTTTTGGACTCTCCCTTGTGTCTCAGTGCTTCCAGCATCCCAGTGCACAAAGCGAAGACAGAGGGTTTTGATAACTTAATAGAACTTCAGTAAGTCACTTAAATGACAAGGCAAGATTCTAAAAATCGCTTATTTAACTATGATTGTGGACTAATTATTTCTCCTTCTTCTCCATTCACCTACCCAGAGGGCTAAGCTTCATCATCTCATTGCTACTCCTTAGGGAAAGAGGAGAGACGAGAAAGAGGAAGAATGGGGGAGTGAGAAGAATGTTCTGGAATCTTTTATTACACCGTGCCTGGGGCATGCAATGGAAATTAAATAGCTTTCCAAATAAGGCTGGACTGTCACTTCACTTTCCTCCTCAAGCCCTCGACAAGCTTTTAAAAGGGCATAAAGAGCCCGACCTTCAGGAAACACTTAGGAGGTTCATTTTCCATAGATCATCTTGGATCTGGCACTGTTGCCTCTCAGACAGTGTCCCTGAGGATTTAATGGATCCTTCATAGCACGCAGTGCGTCTGGGCTGTAGGACAGCAGAGATGTCAGGGGAGAAAATCAATTCATGAGTGCAGCGTTGCTCTCAGACTCTGGTGTGGAGTATGTGGAAAGCAAGACAAACAAAAACTTCCTTGCCATGAAACAGAATATCAAATATATCCCATTGGTGAGCCAACACTTTCCCAGTATATGAGAGTGAACAGTAGCACTAAGTAGGGGAAGCACCCTTGTCTGATGTGGTCTGAGATGCTGTTTGATGTTGCCCAGGGAAATGATGGTATCTATCTTAAGAGCAAAAAGAAATGGTCTGGAAAGGACATGACACCACCTAGTGGCGTTGAATGACAGCTCAGCCCATGCTGTTGAAAAGGTGGAAACTTGTGGACGGATTTTAGTTTTCTATCCTAGAAATTTTTTTTGAAAGAAAGTAGGGTACCCTCCACGTACTCTCTGCTTCTCTGCTGTGGGCTTTTGATCCGAAAAGTGTGGCTGTGCTCTCACAGGGTCCTTCTGGATCTTGCTGGTCCCATCAACTCATGACTGGTTGCTACTCCTCAAAATCAGGGTGAAAAAGTTCTGAAGTCCATGGATGAGAAGAAACGTGATGGCGTGATTTGAAATAAATCACTTTATTTTAGGTTTTGGATAAAACCTTTCAAAGGTGAAAAAGAAAACATATGCCAATTCACTTAAGAACCAATATCTAGTTTTTCTCCTGAACAAATTATATAACTTTAAGATCTGATGAAGTATATCTTTCATTGCCATTTTGCCCTTTGTATTAGGAAGCTAAGTCATGAAAGATGTGTTTTAAAACTGTAAATAAACGGAAGCAACTTCGACTAGTTTTAGATCTTACTTCTTAGCAGGAAGTCAGACTTTGAGACTGGCCTATGTGAATGGGCAAAACCAGGCAGTCTGTCACCTGACACACACACACACAGCATCCTCCGGTGAACACCCGTATTTGAAGGGCTGTCAAGTAAACATGCTTTTTACCAAAAGCTGTGTATGGTTTCACTTTGGTTTTGTAAAAGAGGCTAGTAATCCTTGGAACCTAGCCTAGCTTTGAGGTAAAGTTACAAGGTAACAGGTGCACATGTATATGCTTTCTGGTTGGTGAATTATTGCAATTTGTTTTCCACACACTTGGTGTGAAGTGGAATTGGAATAATTAATCAGTTAACCTTGGCCCATCACCTTCCCCAATAAATCCTCTTTCTGCTGAAACTGCAGATACATTAAGGCAAAAAGAAGAGTTCAGCAAGTGGCATTACTACTGGGACCTCAGGAACCCATGGCAGAATGCACACGGAATTTAGGAAACCATGCGAATGTCGGTTTTCTGAGAGCAGCCAGTAGTTACGCACTGATGAGAAACTCAAGGTTGGTTTGGTGGCTCTCACTAGATATTTATAACCAGTGGCAAGCTGATTGCCTTCCATCTGAACTTCTAACCCCTTGTCAGTAGTAACAGCCACTTCCCCAGGGACTCGGTCTGTATCAAAGGCCACACTCACGCAGACCCTGTCCTTCTGTGCATTGCAGGACAGACCTCCAATGGAAGGGGTACCCTAACACCCTCCTCATTTGTCCGGAGTCTCCTACTCCTCGGCGTGTGAGGGTTCCAGTTTGAAGACAGAAGTTCCAATGACCTCTAGAATCTCAGAGTAGTTGCCAAGCTTTCTGTCAGTGAGATTTAAAAGCCATTTACTTGTGTTTATTTTATATTTAATGAGTTGATTAATGCCAAAGGCAGGGCTGATGTCTGGTTTGTTTTGGATACTGAACCTTTGCACACAATTCCACTTGAAATATAGGATCAGGAATATAGACCACTGCAGACCCTCTGAAAGGGCTTCTTATAGCTGTGGCTGATGGACATTCAGGGTCAGGCCAAAATATCCACTGTTGGTGGGTGTTTCATTCTGGGCGGCAACGTCATTCTGCAGTCACAGCAGAGAGTTACAAACCCACAGCTGGAGATCTTGCAAAGGATTGTGTGGGAAAGAGTCTAGGCAGGCTGTTTAAAGGCTCGTTTTCCCAGCTATTCCCCAGAAAAAGTTAGAACATCACAAATGGGAGAGAAGAGCAGCAGTTCACACACAAGGGCAGAAAGAAATCGGGGTGGTCCTAACCGAAATCAGTCAGTTGTCCAGCAATAAGAAACACTTCTCGTCTCCTTCTGCCCTTGGTGATACGGGGTGAGGAGATGCGCTTGGGGAGGGCTTCCAGTTTGCTAGAACTGTGTGCAGAGGCCAGGCAAGCTTGACTAGCCGAGTGTGACTTTGGGAAACCATCTATGAGGCCGTCACCAAGAGTGACAGCAGGCAGGTGCCCCCAGAACTCTGAGAGCGTGACAGATTAAAGCAATTTGTGGCTTAGAGCAGATATTTTAGAGTCACTCAAAGATGCCAGAGTGGCTCTCAGACCTGTTGATACCATAACACTGCACTTCCCTAAGTTTTACTGGTCCCGCGGGTTCTGAAAGTTTGCCTGCAGGGATGCTTCTAAAAAAAGAATTCCATGGACCAATGTCTTTGGGAAGTCCTGCACACCTCACTCCTCTTCTGAAGGCCCAGCATTCTGTAGAAGGCTCTGGACTGACCGGCAGCGAAGAAGTCTCTTTGTGTTTAGCACTACCCTCCCTCCAGTTCTGTTTCTGGCCACCTTTTGGGAAGCACCGCATCACTCTCTAGAGGGAACACCAGCCAGGGTGAGCAGTCGTGGCTAGCCAGAGTGGTGCGTCCATGGGAAGGGTGGAGAGGATAAAGAGCCCCGGCCACGTGGAGGAGGTCTCTCTGCCTGGGCCAGAAGGATGGGTCTGGGGCTCCAAAGGTTAAAGGAGGAATGGAGAGGGTGTCTTAGACCAGCTGTCCTACCATAGGCCTTAGGAAGAAGCATTCCCTTTCTTGCGACTCATTTTTCCAAGGCCACTTTCATGGTTGGATGGGGTGGATCAGGGTGAGAGGCAGGAACACAGACTCTCTAGTCCTGGCCTTACAACAATACCACGTAATACAAGGGCTCTGGGATGCATTGTGTGCCAAGGAGGGCCCCATCCTTCGGTCTGCCAGCTTTATCTTTCAACAGCAACTCCTCTCAACCAAAGTTGCCTTCCACCACATTAAGCAGAATTACCCCAGAGGTCCTATTGCCCCTGACTCTACATATACATTCATTTTATACTATGTCTCCTACCAGCAAGAATAGACATTATTTGCTTCTACCACTTTCTTAGAAATGGACAAGTGAGTTATGATAGCATCCAAAGGTACCCAGTTTCATTTCCACCAACAGTGTAGGAGGGTTCCTTTTGCTCCACTCTCTCTCACTGTGGAGAATAGTATGGAGGCTCTTTAAAAAACTAAAAGTAGAACTACCATATGACCCAGCAATCCTACTTCTAGGCATATACCCAAAACCATAATTCGAAAAGATATATGCACCCTAATGTTCATTGCAGCACTATTTACAATAGCCAGAACATGGAAGCAACCTACATGTCCATCAGCAGAGGAATGGATAAAGAAGATGTGGTACATATATACAATGGAATGTTACTCAGCCATAAAAAGAACAAAATAACGCCATTTGCAGCAACATGGATGGACCTAGAGATTGTAATACTGAGTGAAGTAAGTCAGACACAAAAAGGCAAATATCATATGATATTGCTTATATGTGGAATCTAAAAAAAGGGTACAAATGAAACTTATTTACAAAACAGAAATAGGGTCACAGTTGTAGAAAACAAACTTATGGCTACCAAGGGAGAAGGGGTGGCAGAGGGATAAACTGGGAGTAGTGTGACATATACACACTACTATATATAAAATAGATAACTGATAAGAACCTACTGTACAGCACAGGGAACTCTACTCAATACTCTATATAGGAAAGGAATCTGAAAAAGAGTGAATATATGTACATGTATAACTGAGTCACTTTGCTATACACTTGAAACTAATAGAACATTGTAAATCAGCTATACTCTAATAAAAAAAAAAATTACCCAGTTTCAAGAAAAGGGAAGGGTCTGGCTCAGTACCACAAGGTTCTTGGGATAATAAAAATGTACCCGAGGCATCCCTTTGTCTGCACGGACTGCACTATCTTCAGAGGAAAAGGCCCAGGCCACAGCTTTGCCTGTGATCCTGCTCTCCCTCCAAACACAGCTGAGAGGGGACCAGTGGGGCCACCTGGTCCCATGCTTTTCCACCTACCTCAGAAAGCGGAGTTGCCTTAATCACATGATTAGTCTTCCTGGACAGGCTGTAGGTTATACTAAGAAAGAAAAGGGGATGAGAGGTGACTTCCCATTTGACTTCTTCCAAGGCTGATTTTGTTGGGTGGGTCGAGTTCATTCATATTTGACCATTGACTAATCTAACGATTCGCCCTTGGTGGTTCTCAGTCATGCTCCTTTACCTTCATAGAGCATTTTAGACGGCTCTTCCCTCTGCCTCCCTCATGAAGCCCGTAGTCCCTGATTCTTCCCCTTCATCCTCTTCTCTAGCCCTTCTGCTAGTCCCTGATCTGTATCTTCAGCGGTCCAGACTCCAGTCCTTGTGGAGCTTGGTGAGATCTAAGTCAGGTCCAAGTTCAGTCTCTCCCTTTGGGGTTTGCTGGGAGTACTGTAAAGAAAGTATTGTTGTCATAATTATTTCTGATTAATATTTTTACACCTAATGAAGTCTCAAAGGGATGGCATTTACTTGATCTAGGGGAGGGGCACCTCCCAGATGACTCGCCAGCAATTAAAGCGGCTTGTTAGTCGGAGGCCCGGGACGGCCGAGGACAGCTGGAGAGCTCTTCTTTGCAAGCAGCTCTGGTTAACATCAACCAGGAAAGCTCTCTGTAAACACATGAATAATTGATCGTCCCGCACTCACATAGCTACCGAGGATCTAAGCCCATATGACTCATTTGCGAGCCATCTCTGTCGTCTGGATGCCATAACATTGGAGGAATGATGATCGTTTCTTGGAGATTCTTCTGTGGCCAGAGTTGCCAAGACCAAGGCTGTAATGGTTTGTTATGATGACCTTTGTTATTCCATTAGGCTCAATTGCTTTAAAAAATGATGTGTGCATACTTTCGGAACGTTTTTACCCTTTACGTTGACCTGACATCATAGTTTATATTACAGAATGTATTAATGACAGAGGAGTGTTTTCATGTCCCAAGGACAAATTTTAACAACCATAATCTGCCCTTAGTCATCATAAATATAAATGTATTGGTCAAACAGATCTCGTTAATGTGGCCAAGATAAATGCAAGCCTATATTTTAAGGCAGCTGAAGTCCTAGAGAATATATTTGGAGCTTTTTGTGGGGCTCAGAGATCTTGTATATGTGCTATCAGAAGGCTGAGAAAATTAACATGTTTCCCCCCCTGGTTTGGCTTTGGACAGTTATTAACGTCTTGGGGATGTCGAGTAAGATTGTTCACATAGTTTCTGGACACCATTAATGCCTGATGGGGTGAATCTTAGTTCTTAAAGCTGTATTCTCATTATGCTCCTAGGGCTTTGGAAAAAAAAAGAAAATACAGATTTCAAGTCTCAACCATGTGTTGCTCAACCGTGTTTCTCCGTAACACCCTGTGTCTTCAAGTTTTAATTATATTAATCTGCCTGTCCCAACATCTTCCTTCCTGTGGGAGGAGGTCCTTTTCTACAGATGTGTCTGACGTTTTGCATATTCCAGTTGGCAATCCGTGTGTTGGCAGATGATGTTCTGGGCGTGAGCTGTACGATGGGTCGAATACTTTTCCTCTTCGTTATGCTACGCTCAGAAGTGTGGGACTTTATTGGTAGTGTCCACATGTCAAGCTTCTCAGGCAGAAAATAAATGCTTGTTTTAAGAAACTCTTTTTCATCATGTTTTTATTTTGAACCATGAAAATGTGTTAAAGGCAGTAATGTCTCGCGTGCTACTCTCTGAGCGAGCAGGCTGTTTATAGGGGTGAGTTCATCTCCCCCAGATTTGGTAAACGTGGTGCCACCATTAACCTCCATGTGAATTACAGTCCCATGGCAATGATGGATGAGTGCTTCAAATAAAACCATTTACCCTTCTTCCCTTAGAGGAGTCTTCTAAGAAGGGTCTTCCCTTCTCAATCTGCGACAGCCTTTGGCAAAAGCACATATTGGGCTTTTGAAATGTGATTTTTGGCTGAAACTTTTCTGGGGCTGGGGATTGGATTATTTTCTAAATTTGTTAGTGTGAGGACAGTACCATGTGTGGTCTAAACTTTTTGATCTTTTTAAAAAGGGCGGCACGTACCCCCATGTTCATAGCAGCACTATTTCCAGTAGCCAAAAGGACAACCGAAGTGTCCACCAACAGACAAATGGATAAACAAACGTGCTATATCCATACCATGGAATGTTATTCCGCCTTAAAAAGGAAAAAAAATTCTGACACATGCTACCACATGGATGAACCTTTAGGACATTATGCTGAATGAAATCAGCCACTCACAAAAGGGCAAATACTGTATGATTCCACTCCTACCAGGTATCTAGTGTAGCCAACTGCATAGAAACAGAAAGAAGAATTGTGGTTGCCAGGGGCTGGGAGAGAGGGGATGCTAGTTATTGTTGCATGGGTTCAGGGTTTCAGTTTTGCAAGATGAAAAGAGTTCTGGAGATGGATGGGGGTGATGGTTGCACAACAATGTGAAAATACTGAATACTGCTGAACTGTACACTTAAAAATGGTTAAGAGGGTAAATTTTAAGTTATGTGTATTTTACCACAACTAAAGAATAATAATAAAAAAGAAAAAAAAGTGGGGCACATCAGAAGCTTGAAGTTGAATTAATTCAAACTCTAAGGTCCCTTCCTGGAAAGCCAGCCCAGGCTAAGGCTGCTGACAGTGCCTCAACCCCACCCAGCACATCAAGAACTCTTCTTGCTGAGGCTAAAGAGAATAAAAAATTGAAATGTCATGTCTTTGAACTTGATCTTGATTGAGAGTGAGATAATTTAACTTCAGGCTTTCATTTCTTGTTTTAACTTCTTTGGATCTTATAAGGGAATTAAATTTTGGACCTGAGACTTGCTGGTAATTCAGTACTGAGAAGGTGAAGTTCAAGTGTAGAACATCTTATTATTGGCATATCTATTGTTGGGGTAATTTTACGATATCCTAAATTATGATATCACGATTTTACTGCATTACCTTTGACAGGCTATGTTGGTCAATGTATCTTGAAACAATTTGAGATGGAAAATTGAAGAGAAACTACATTTTTCGTCTTGATTATAGAAAGGCCTTGAAAAAACATAAAGTATTTTACTGACCCATCTCAGAAACTTACAGGGGGAAGAGCCACACTGCCTGCCCAGGAGGAACTACAGTGGAGCAGTGGCTGGTTTGGGGTGGGAGTTGATGCCCTCTCTGAAGATGCTGTACCCCTTCTGGTTGACCATAGGCATAATGATTGAGCACAGTAGGTTCAAAGTACAAAAAGTTGAGTAATTTTGGGGCAGAGATTGTAACTGCCCTCAGGCTGCTTGAGTGTTATAATCACATTTATCCCCAATGTATCCAATGAAGGGGCATTAATTAGCCTTGGCCCCTCCACTCTTCCTCTTGTTCTCCTTCCCAGGAGAGAAATGATTGGTAAACTTGGGAGTAGCAGTTGAGCTCTGCTTGTCTTCCCCCTTCTTTCTTCCTGGGATCTGCCTGCCTTCAAGCTGCTGGAACTTGAGTCTCCTTGGTCCAAGTGGTGAGCTTGGCAGAAAAACACTGCCCTGGTTGGGAGAGGCCTGTAGTTGTCCAGAGCTGCCTGAGGCTTGGTGGATACATTTTATACTGAGATTCTGTATTAGAAATTCCATTGCCTCTGTATTCCTAAACCACACCCTCCAGCCTAGCTTTTATCAGTAATTAAAAAAGATAATTTGACGTAAAAAAAAAAATAGGACCTTTAATCTAAAACTCTTTCCACACTCTAGTTGTGCTGTGCCTTTGTGGGGTGCCAGGAAGTCTGCAGAGCGAGTTCATCTGCTGCACACCATTTCATCCTCCTGACAATCCAATGAGGTGAATGGATGGGAAAGCCTTTTGTAAGCTGTTTCTGTATTGTAATCACATTTGCCCCTAGTTGCATAACTCAGTGTCAGGGAGGTTTGAAAAGGTTAAGTAACTTGCCCACGTTATAGGTGACGGGCTAGAACAGAACTCGAGGCTTTTGATTTCTGTCAACGTGCTGCTAAAAATCTGTTAGCAAGAACTCATTCAAAGAGCGGTAGTATCTTCAACTGAAATCTGGTTTAATCCTACAATCTTGGTTTGAAACATTTGCTTAAGACTGGTGTGTGTAGGCTAAAGTGTGTATGTGCGTCACCTAAGAGTTTTGTTCAGCGTGGGTGTTCCTGTATCTGACACCCTGATATCCCAGTGCGGTGGATCCGCGGTGGCACCTAGGAATCCTCCTTTTTATAAGGGCCCCAAACTGTTCTAAACTCTTAACTGATTCCCTGCAGACTAAGTTCTCACTGACACCGTCTCACCCTACTTTGATGTTGGCCTTCTCGATAATGGTGTGTAAAGACATACTGGAGTGACACATCCTGGCTTTCTTTGAGAAATGGAACTCACTAGAACACACTGTGGTTTTACGTGAGGCACCCGCGGGGTGACGGGTTCACGCTGATGCAAGCACACCTCCCCCAGTCCTCAGAGGAACACAGCACCCACCTCCGGGTGCCGTGGAGGACCACCTGTGCCCTGCCAGCCAAGTCCTGAAGACACAGCCTGAACGGACCTCCGAGCAGCTGGTGAACTCTCCGAGTGAGTAAGTAATCCTGAGTTAGGCAGGGACGGGCAATGCTTGGGGCAGAACAATTGTATACAAATTGTGTAACAAGTGCCTATGTGGGAATGTATGTGTGGGGGAAAGAGTGAGAAAGTATGCTTTGTAGGAATATTTGCTTCTTTTTTTTTTTTAATATTTATTTTTTGGCTGCACTGGGTCTTTATTGCTGTACACAGGCTTTCTCTCGTGCGGAGTGGGGGCTGCTCTTCATTGTGGCGCACGGGCTCCTCATTGTGGCGGCTTCTCTTGTTGCGGAGCATGGGCTCTCGGCGCACAGGCTTCAGTAGTTGTGGCACGTGGGCTCAACAGTTGTGGCTCGTAGGCTCTAGAGTGCAGGCTCAGTCGTTGTGGCACATGGGCTTAGCTGTTCCGTGGCATGTGGGATCTTCCTGGAGCAGGGATCCAACTGGTGTCTCCTGCATTGGCAGGTGGATTCTTAACCACTGCACCACTAGGGAAGTCCCAGTATTTGCTTGTTCTAAAAATCAATTGGTGCCTTTTAATGAATTAACAAATAAGAAGGAAGCCCAAAATACAGCATCCACAATGTAAAGAACATGGGAGCCAATGGTATGGTTTTTGTGTTTGCTTTGCGTTTATTTATTTTTAACTTTTTTCCCATTATTAGTTATCTATTTGATACTATATTAGTGTATATATGTCAATCCCAATCTCCCAATTCATCCCCCCTTCCGACTGCTTTCCCCCCTTGGTGTCCATATGTTTGTTCTCTATGTCTGTGTCTCTGTTTCTGCCTTGCAAACCAGTTCATCTGTACCATTTTTCTAGATTTCACATATATGCTTTAATGTATGATGTTTGTTTTTCTCTTTCTGACTTACTTCACTCTGTATGACAGTCTCTAGGTCCATTCACATTTCCGCAAATGACCCAATTTCGTTCCTTTTTATGGCTGAGTAGTATTCCATTGTATATATGTACCACATCTTCTTTATCCATTCATCTGTTGATGGATATTTAGGTTGCTTCCATGATCTGGCTATTGTAAATAGTGCTACAGTGAACATTGGGGTGCATGTGTCTTTTTAAATTATGGTTTTCTCTGAGTATATGCCCAGTAGTGGGATTGCTGGGTCACATGGTAGTTCCATTTTTAGTTTTTTAAGGAACTTCCATACTGTTCCCATAGTGGCTGTATCAATTTACATTCCCACCAACAGTGCAGGAGGGTTCCCTTCTCTTCACACCCTCTCCAGTATTTACTGTTTGTAGATTTTCTGATGACGCCCATTCTGATTGGCATGAGGAGATACCTCATTGTAGTTTTGATGTGCATTTCTCTAATAATAAGTGATGTTGAGCAGCTTTTCATGTGCCTCTTGGTCTGCTTTGTGTTTATTTGTTTTTATTTTCAAGACAAGGTAAGGATTAGGGATGCTGGTGAGAGACTGCCACATTCTCTGAAAGCTCTGGGAGAGTCTATCAACTGGTTTTCTTCTCTTCCTACCTCTCAGCCAAGCTTCAGAGGAAACTCTTTTAATGTGAACTGGAAAAAATGAATTTCAAGCTTCATTGAGAGGTTGAAAACCTTAAATCCTTCTTGAAAATAACCTGCATCTCTGGGATCTTTGGTCCCAAAGAATCAGAACGCTTTTTTCTTGGGCTGTGGAATGGCTGCATTATTAACTATGATTACTTAAGTCTCTGAATAGAAGGATGTAATAAATCTGAAAGTATTTGTTCTGGTTTGTGACTAAGCAAAACTGTATAATATTAAATCAGATGTTGTTATAAACATCTGAAATGGCACATTTTTTTTCCAACTTGGGGCATTGTAGCATGAAGCTTCTGGGAATCTAAAAAAAAAATTGTTTTTACATTCTTGGATACCGAGTCTGGTTTTTGCTAGGTTTTATTCTTTATGAGCTTGGATGCTAAATAAAAGTGCTTCTGTTTAGATCTCCGTGTTTTCCCAGCAAGTTAGCAAGGCTGAGTAGAGGCGTTCTTAGTCCTTTGCAGTCTGTTTTATGTGGTGGAACGGAAGATCTGGGCTGTGTGTATGTGTGCGTATGTGTGTCTGCATGTCTGTGTGTGTCTGTTGGGTGGAAGTGTTGAATGGCATCCTACTACTGTGGCATGTTTGAATTGGAAGGAATCTTAGACACAAGCTAGTTCACCAACCTCCTCATGACCCTGGGGAAAGCTGCACGGTTGCCTCTGGTAAGTGGTTGTGTTGACCTTCAGTTTCCACCTCAAAGTGGTGGAAATGCTGCTGTAGGGTACACGTAACGACAAGAAAAAACTACAAAGAAGTCATGACATACGGAGTGTCAAAAAGTGATTATAGTTTTTCTTGTGTTGGTGCTTAGGGGTAATTTTTCTTTTCCTAGTTTCCAAGTATATTATTTTCCATAATGAAGAAAATAAACTTATATTAGAAATAAAACTATAGCCTCAAAATGTCTGAGTATTTAATAATCACCTTTAAAAGATGATTTGGGATTTTCTTCCCACAGAAACACAATCCTTTATTTGAAATCTTTGGGGCCAAATGTATTTCATTTTTTTAGAATTTAGAAAGTAATACCATCCCAGTATGGCTTGAGTCAATTTCTAAAATCAAATATATTAATATATCTGCAGGAAAATATGAATATTCATACTAAGTGGGGTAAATCAAGACTTTAAATTTCATGTCAGTTCAGATCTGGTTTTGCTATTAAAAAATGACATATACAGGATTGTGGATCTGTCTGTAAATATATGACTAGTTCCCGGGTAATGACTAATCTAGGCTATCAATAGTCTTCTGCTGCTATAAGAGTACTGGAAAGAATATTCTAGAGCAGGCATCTCTGTGCACTTGTGCAAGAACAGCCAAAGGTTAATTCTCATAAGTAGAATTAATGGATCAAAGGGGATGTGCTTTTTTAAATCGATGTTTCTAATTTGTTTTGTAACAGTGTGTGAGAGGGGCAGAGTTTTTTGTTCCAGGACACCTTGTGAAATTCTGGCCAGATTCAAGTGTGGCTGAGGCACCCACAGTCAGTGGCCTCTGCTGTAGTTCCCTAGCCCACTTTTCTCAGCAGGGAGTGGGAGCAGGGCATTGTCCTGAGAAGGACTTGGGGGTGTGCCCAGCACCTCGATTTCTGAATGCCACCTCTCATGGGCGCTCAGCTCCAAGATGATTTGGGACATTGATAGCATTCTACAAGTTGTTTAGAGCCACATCATCCAACACGGTAGCCATTAGCCACGTGGGACGCCTGAAATGTGGCTGGTCCAACAGAGATGTGCAGTATGTGAGAGAGACACACCGATTTCAAAGATAGTGTAAGTAAAAGAGTGCAAGATAGCTCAGCAATCAATTTTGTAGGGATGATGTGTTGAAATGATAACAGTTTGGAAATATTGGATTAAGTAAATTATTTTTTAAATTTTATTTTATCGAAGAATAGTTCATGTACAATGTATGTTAATTTCTGCTGTACAGCAAATTGATTCAGTTATGCATCTATATATTCTTTTTCATATTCTTTTGCATTGTGGTTTATCACAGGATATTGAATACAGGTCCCTGTGCTATACTGTAGGACCTTGTTGTTTATCCATTCTGTATATAATAGCTTGTATTTGCTAATCCCAAACTCCCAGTCCATCCCTCCTGCATCCCCCAACCCCCTTGACAACCACAAGTCTGTTCTCTGTGTCTGTGAGTCTGTTTCTGTTTTGTAGATAAGTTCCTTTGTGTCATATTTTAGATTCCACATGTAAGTGATATCATATGGTATTTGTCTTTCTCTTTCTGACTTACTTCACTTAGTATGGTAATGTCTAGGTCCATCCGTGCTGCTGCAAATGGAGGCCACCTAAATGTCCATCGACAGATGAATGGATAAAGATGATATGGCATACACACACACACACAGGAATACTATTCAGCCATAAACAATGGATTGATAAACTATTAAAATTACTTTCACCTGTTTCTTTTTACCTTTTTAGCATGACTACCAGAAAATTTAAAATTACATATGTGGGTCTTGCATGAAAGAGAGATTAGCATTCCCTTTGACAAGACTGGAGGAGGCCTGGACAACACACATATAAAGGCATTGCTACCTGCTTGGTGGCATCTAAACATGGTTTTGAGGAAGGAGAGTGACTACTTAATGGCTAAGAGGTGTCTTTTTCGGGTGATACTAAGTCCTGGGTCCAGACAGTGGTGATGGTTGCACAATATTGTGAATGTACCAAATGTCACTAATGGTAAATTTTATGTCCTGTGTATTCCACCACACACACACACAGAATTACACACGTGGCTTATGTTGTACTACAGTGTTGGATAGGTGTTTAAAGTAAAGAGGTAGGGGGTATGGCTTTGCTTACAATGGTGTCTCCAGAAATAGAGAAAAAAGTGGAAAGGGGCAAGGATGGGCTGAAGACGGCTGGGGAAGGTTGGAACTCTTTTCCTTCTCCCTTTGGTGACAATGTTAACATGTGTTAGAGTTTCCTGCCATCTTTGCAGCTTCCTCCCCCTGCTCCACCCCCGAGGCCTCAGCTTCATGTGGTCCCTGTCTCTTCACAACGCCTTATTTATCTCACTCCAGTTTTCCTCCACACTTGGCATCCTGCCCACTTCAGGGTTTCTCAGTAAGATAACTCCTTCCCTCAAATTCCTCACAGTTATGTGGTGTTAAGGAATTAGGGACCTTGACAATTGAAAATAAAATAGAACACCCAGACCAGGCTCAACAAGCCTCCTGCCTCCCACATAGTGTTGATGGAGAGAATGGAAGTCTTGTCTGTGCATCTCTGGAATCCAGCTTCCTAAGTGTAAACCTCATGAGGCAAAACTGATCTGTGGTTCCAGAAGTCTGGACCATGGTCCTGGGGGCTGGGGGTGGGGGCCGGGGGAGGGGGCAGTGGCGGTGTTGGGGCGTAGGCAAGGGCTTCCGGATATGGGAAGGATCCTGACCAGGGTGCTGATTACCTCAGGACGCCCATGTTGTGAAACCTGGTTGAGCTGGTGACTTGGGTACTTCAATACCCATCAATACAAAGTTAAAAAACAAAAAACAAATCACCCTGTGAGGTGGATGCTTCTTTGCGTGTTGAGCGGACAGTCCTGGAACGAGCGATGCAGTGGGGTGGGTGTGTGTTTCTTGAGGGTGTCTGCTGAGGTTGCTGTATCCCCTTCCTGTGGGACCTGGGATGACAGGGGTGGCCTCCGGAGGTCCCGCCCCACAACCCACCTGCAGGTTTGTGAGTGAGTGAGTCACCTCAGCCAGTTCACCTTTGTACCTTATCTCTTGTCTCTGCATGTGGAGAGACCAGGGATGGAGGGGCGTGAAGGGGAGTGACTCTTACCAAGAGGCTGGCTCAGCTGCTGGCGTAGGTGAGACACCTAAGGATGGTCGCATTCTTGGGAGGGATTAGAATCCTTCCCCTGCTGTAAATAGACCCCCACGTGGGGAGGAGGGACAGCTCCGGAGCCACCAGGCCCTGCGGTTATCACCTGCGGAAATCCTGTGTGGTGGTAAATACAGCCTCAGCAAAGCCTGGAGAAGAGATTACAGGGGAAGCGGAGCTGAGGAGGCTGATGTGGGAGGTTATTAACCAGATAGTAGTGGGAAACCAGAGGCCAGGGGGCTGGGGTTGGAGGAGCACAAGCGGAAATGAGGGAGGAAAAGTAAACAACTGAGATAAGCAACCTCGTTTGCTTCCTCCCGTACCACCCTTTTGTTTTGTGCAGGACCGAGGTTTCCCTGAGATCTCCTCTTCTGGGGGCAACAGCCTGGAGGCAGAGTTTGAAAACCTGGGCTGGCTCCTGCCTTCGTGCCTGCCGTGTCCCCAGGCACTCCCCTCCTCCGCCCATCCCCTCAACCCCCACATGACCTTCCACCCAGAGCCGCCTGGGCAGGGTTCCCACACTCTCCCCCCACCCCCACCTGTACAAGTACAGAGTGCCCAGGGTGACATGCCCAGCTGGACCCCCCCATACCCCACATACCAAGGGCACCAAATGCTGGGTCTCTGTGGCAGAGCTGGGTCAGGGCGCGTCACAGCGATGTTGTTGGCCGGAGGAGAGGTTTTCCTTTCTTTGGATCACAACCAGAAGTGATCGGATTTGGCCCCTTGCTTGAGGGCTAATGTCCAGGTCCTCCGGCCTGCTGGAAGGCAACACTTTCAGTTTCCAACATCAACTGGTTCCCTTGGAAAACTTCAGCCTCATGAGACAGGCAAGAGGGAACTGGCAGGTGGCCGGGAGAACTGCCCGTCCAGGCCAGATCTGGCTGTGCTGGCTGGGTGACCAGGGGCAGGCTTCCTCATCTCTGTGGGCCTTCGTTGAAACAGACATAACATAGGTATGAGGATGCAAATACCACATACATCACGCGATGGTGCTACTGCCTCATGTGTATGTGAGGATCTGGTAGTGGGTGTGGAAAAAGCACTTTGCAAACAGCAGAATGCCTCCCTGGGAGCTTTCTGGCGGGCGTTGTCAGCCAGTGTGCTCTGGGGTGTGTGGACAGAAAGGTGTTACTGAGAATTCACAGAACTCCAGTTTGCAAGTGGTTTACTTTTATGTTAGAGCATCTTTAAGGAGAATCGATACCCTGATGAAATGAATTAAACCTCAGTACTTGTTACTTAAGAGAGAAGCAGCGCAAACCAAATCCTTGGGATGGCATTTTGGGGCCATATCTGAAATCACTTGGTTCTCAGTCTACCCGTGGGGACTTTCTCTCCTGCTCAGACACATGTCACCGCTGGGGAGGGTGTTCCCCCACTGGACTCACTTCTTGTACATCAGTCAACGCCTTTACAAGTTATTTCTGCATTGCTTGTTTAGACCCAGTGCAATGAACTCCCTGTCTGCTAGGCCTGCCTCCTTAAGCTGTTTGAAGATGTGATGTGAGAGGGTAGTATCGGGAGGGAGGGGAGGCCAGGAGCAGCTGTACTGAAAACCTCTCACCTGCTTAGCTGCCCTCTGAATGGTCTCCATAAAGATTATAGGGGATTAGACGCAGGGAGGATGTGCTAAAGCCTTTCACTAAATACTGATTGAGCGCCTACTATGGGCTCCATACTCTTAGTCATGAGCAAAACAGACACAGACGCTGCAGCCTTTAACGCAGCTTACCCTGCAACAGGAAAGCCTGGCAGAAAGCAACTAATGTCGCGAGTGATTAATTGCAAGTGGGATGAATATTATGAAGAGGAAGCTCAGGGTCCCAAGAGAACCTTTCAGCTGAGCCCTGAGGGATAACTGCCTCAGCCCACTGAAAGGTGTGATGGTGGTTAGGGTCAGATGTGGGGAAAATTCTTCCCAGCAAAGGGGACCTACATATGCACGTATTCCTTTCTGGGAAGGAACTATAATGCCACGTATCGTTTACCTACTCCTCCCCACCCCAATCCAAAACCCAATTCTACTCCTTCTCTCAACACATTTTTCCTCTGGAATTCTGCAAATATAGTTTCTTTTTTTCTTTTTCTTTTGTATGTACTGGCTTTATTTATTTACTTATTTTTATCGGGGTATAGTTGTTTTACAATGTTGTGTTAGTGTCTATTGTACAGTGAAGTGAATCTTGACTAGACACAGAGAGGCTATGCTTAATTATGAAACTCCCGATTTGTACCTTTTCTTATTATATTGGTAAAACTTGCCTATTCCTTTTTGCCACCTCACGCATGACTGGCCAAAAGAGAAATCCTAGAAAACACACACTCCCAGAGTTTGTTATAGTTATTATGACTCAGACGGCTCTGAGGACTAGAATTTAATGGTGGTTTTCTTAACATTCCTTGGGGATTCAAAGGACTTTTTTCCCATCAGCCACTGAAGTCAGATTATCAAAACACTTTTCTTTCTTGAAAGAAAGGAAGAAACTCTCTGAATGCAGAGTTCTGATTATCCTAAAAGCAGAGCACTTATTCATATTTTTGTATCTCCTCACACCTGCCTTTTCTCCCTCCTTCCCGTTTTCTTTATTTCTCTGGTGAAGGAATAAGTAAACTAGAGCCGGAGTTGACCTTGCTCCCGATCTTGCTGTGTGACTTTGGCCAAGGCACTTCCCCTCTCTCAGCCTCAGTTTCTTCCAATGCGAAATGCAGGGGTGAATCACAGGACTCAGGTTTCCTTGGAGTTCTAGCAATCCCTGCTTCTCCTGGAAGAACCTTAACAAATGGGCACTGCCTTCAGCAGCTCCAACTCCCATACGGAAAGCCAGGGCTGATGGAAAATCTCCTTTCTCTATATTTAAAATAGATAACCAACAAGGACCTACTGTGTAGTGCAGGGAACTCTGCTCAACATCCTGTAATAACCTAAATGGGAAAAGAATTTGGAAAAGAATAGATACATGTATATGTATAACTGAATCACTTTGCTGTACACCTGAAACTAACACAACAATGTCAAGCAACCGTACTCCAATATAAAAAAAAATTAAAAAAATATTTATAAAAAATCCTATCACTTGTTAAGTTTGGAGTATAATATCAAAGAAAGATAGCCACAATTATCTGATAAGGCTATTAAAATACTCCTCCATTTTCTGATTCCATCTCTGTGTGAGTCTATTTTCTTCATATACTTCAATCAAAACAATATACCACTATAGACTGAACACAGAAACAACAAACACCAGCTGTCTTCTTTTAAGCTAAACATAAAGATATTTGCAGAATGTAAAATAATGCCACTCATTACTAAAGTTTTTGTTTTAGGAAATATAATCATTTTGTAAAAATATGTTGTTCATGTTAACATGTAATGGGCTTATTGCTTTTTAAATGACTTAATAAATGTGTTTTATATTTTTAATTTAATTTTTTTACAGGGGAAATTGCAGTTTATTCAGTTCATGAAGAAATTCTATTTTACATTTTCTTTTTTTTCAAATTTTATTGGAGTATAGTTGCTTTACAATGTTGTGTTAGTTTCCACTGCACAGGAAATTGAATCAGCTATACATATACATATATCCCCTCTTTTTTGGATTTCCTTCCCATTTAGGTCACCGCAGAGCACTGAGCAGAGTTCCCTGTCCTATACAGCAGTAGATTCTCATTAGTTATCTATTTTATACATAGATCAATAGTGTATATAAGTCAATCCCAGACACATATGCAGTATTGATACTATGCATAAAATAAATGTATTTTTTAATTTCTCAAAAAAAAAAAAAAAAAAGGAAAATCTCCTTTTTCAGGAGGGAACCTGGAGGCGTGGTCTCCTCCTCCTCAGCTGTCACCTTGGAGGAACTCCCACCTTTAGTATCAGGGAAGGATCTCCTCCCTCCAGGCCGGCCTCCCTCTCTACAGCTTCACATGCTGCACTTCCGAGGGCCCCTAGATCTCCAGAAATCCTTCCTTGGTTCCCTCAGGTACACCTGCTGTTCCCTACATGGATCTCTGCTCCTGAGAATGTCTGGATCCAGGATTAAATGCCTCCAGGAAGCAAGTTGGTAACACATGAGAGCAGATGTCTGGGTGAGGTGCCCAGGCCCACACAGTATGACAGGTGGGGACACGGCCACCTCAGGGCTTGTGCTCAGTAGAATATAGGTCCCACCCAGCACCAACAGTCAGCCATTTGGGAATAAGTGTGCAGTGTTGCCAGATAGTCTGCTGATCTTTGAAGAGAAGTCCGACATCAGTATTTTAAAGTCCAATGTGGCTCAAGTTTTTAAAAAATCACGATATGGGCCAAAGACGAAAGTCTGGATCAGGTGCAACCTGTGGCTGCTGGTTTGCTACCTGTGTGTGTAGGCAAAGTATTGGGTCCTTTGTACAGTCTACCTGCGATTTACACAACCTGAAATACATGTCTACGCATTCATTCATTTGATAATTATCTGTCACCTCTCGTGAGCTGGTACTACACAGGGAGCTAGGGAAAACAGGTAACTAAGATGTATCATATCCGTAAATAAGGAATGACAGTGTGACGTGACCTGTGCCCGGCTGGGTCAACCTCTCCTCTGCTCCCACAGCACCTGTGCCTACCTCTGTCACGGCACTGAATATACTGGCTGGAAATTCATGGTTTGCTGGGCTGTGTCTTCCTAGCTTCCTGATGTCCTACCTACCTGCTTCCTGAACCATATTCTTCAGTTCTGTACCCCCAGCATCTAACAGAAACTGACACATCGTAGCAGCTCCAGAAAAGCATAGTGACTGACAAGTGAGTATGCAGCCCACTAACTGTATGTCATTCAGGGCTGTGAAAGCAGAGGAGGGTCTCCCTGTGCCCAGATTCTATCTCCTCTCTCAACCCCAGCTTTAGAAACTCTTTTGTCAAAAAAGAAAAGCAAATGCTAATTGTTCCAAATTAGGCTAATTTATTTCTACCCTTTACCCACTCCCACCATGCCAAGAAAAGAATAGTGTAAAGAATCAAAACCAGAGAAATCGATAAGAACAAAAGCACTATCTTTGAGAGTCAGGGTCATTCATTCATTCAAAAAATGTCAAGATGAGTAACAGAACTCCATTGAATAGAGGAGACCCTTTCATATTAGATTTTAAAAATCAGTATCAATGTGAACTCTCAATGTCATGGGAAAACCATTGATTTAGGAGTCAGATCACCTGGCTTCTTGTCCACTTCTGCAACTGTGAGACCTGGAGTGAACTGGGATACTGACCACACCTGGGACTCAGTTTCCCTCCCCGTAAAACGAGAGGTGATCAGAGGATTTCCAGTATGACTTTTGGCTTTCACAATCTATGATTCCTGGCACCGAGTTGCATCTTCTGAGACCACCTAGCCTGGCAGGAAGAAAAACATAAAGAGATCTGTGAGCAGCCGCCTGCCTCCCTCTCCAGAGTGGCCAGAGCCCTGCTCTCCACAGGACAGAAGAATGAATAATGGTGCGGTGGAATTCTCACCTCCTTCCCTCTTCCTTGAGAACTAAGGGACTGGCTCAAACAAATTGAGATGCAACATACAACACAAACGGACCACACCAGAGCCCTTCTCAAGGTTTTAGCAGCACTTAGATGCTTGGCATATTTATCTGGATTTCGGTATTTGCAGGTTGAAACTTGCACCTCTCCACTGACCCTGCAGCATTCTCTAACTGGGGCTTTGGCGATATTCATTAGGAAAAAGAGCACGGGGGAGCAAGGGGGTGTTTGGATGAAGAGCTGGGAAATGCTTCCTTGGGGGAAGGGGAAATCTAGCACCATCAAGGAGGTCTAGTCTATAAAATCCTTTTCCTCCGGGATTAAAAGCTCACTTGATGTACTGTATTTATCACGCAGTGAATCTCATGAATTGTCTTATTCAGAATTTCCGCTTCCTATAGTTGACTTCTTTTGGCCCATGACTGTCTTATTTCTTATATGGCTAGTATATTGAATTTTAACCATTAGCACTCATTTATTAAAAGCAAAACACAAATAAAATTGCAGTCAGTCAAACAAAACTTGATAAGTAGCAAGCACACGTTTTCCTCTTAAATTTCTTTAGGGTCAGAGAAGTGTTTTAAAGTCGTAAATGAGGCTTCCACGCTTTTTAAAGAAATGACTTGGAGCAATCCCACAATTTGGAGTTTCCTAATTAAGGTGACAGTTAAATACTTTGGAAGCTTCCTATTCCACAAAAGATGGTAAACTAGCAAAGGGTGCCAGCTTCTACCCAGAGCCCGGTCTTGGAGAAGTGAGAGGAAGTTGATGGATACCAGAACCTAAGAGAGAAACTGTAGGGACAGACAGGGTGTGATGATTAACTGTATGTGTCAACTTGACAGGCCATGCCGTACCCAGAAATTTGGTCAAACGTTATCCTGAGTGTATCTGTAAGGATGTCTCTGGATTGGATTCATGTTTGAACTGGTAGACTTAGTAAAGCAGATTACCCTCCCTAATGTGGTTGGGCCTTATCCCATCAAGCACCTGAGTAGAACAAAAAGGCTGAGTAAGAGGGAATTCCTTCTGCCTGACTGCTGACCTTGGACATCAGCCTTTTCAGGACTGGAACTGAAACATCAGTTCTTTTTGGGTCTTGAGCCTGCCAGCTTTTGGACTAGAACTTAGACCATTGGCTCTCTGGGTTCTCAGGCCTTCGGACTTGGACTAGAACTACGCATCAGCTCTCCTAGGTCCTTATCTTGCCAACTGCAGATTTTGGGACTTGCTAGCCTCCCTAATTTCAAGAGCCAATTCCTTATAATATCTGCTTATCTATTTTCTATTAGTTTTGTTTCTCTGAGACCCTTAAGGCATTGGGGTTGTGCCTAGAAAGTGCTTTCCAGTTGGATTCTTTTCCCTCCTTCATATTTACTTGGGTAAATCACTGCCTGCTGCATGGACTTTAGGACAGAAAAATAATCACCCGTCTCAGAGGCTGCTGAATGAGATCATAGATTGTGCCTGGGGCTGGCTAGATAGCCCCTTTCAGTATTTCTTCACCAAAACATCCCTGTCAATACTTTGGGCTCGGTGGTTAATACAGAAAAACAGCTTCTGAAAAAGAGCAGGGCCAGGGTGAAGTTTCTGGGCGTTTCTTTGAGGGTCGGGGTTACCTAGACAGTGATTTGAGTGGAATTGTAACACCATCCTGAATTGCCTTGACGTATTCTCCCTCTCCCAACTCACTTGGAAGTCATGAAATCTAGATACAGGCTTTGGAGTCTCCAGTGGATACGAGTTCAAAAGAAAAAAATGACACCTCCAAGGAACACAAACATCATGAAAGAAAAGCCAGAACAGGCCAACACATACCAGAAGAAGCAGAATTAATGAACTGGAAGGACAGGAATGGAAAAAAGCATGATAAATATCTTCAAAACATTAATAGTGGATATTGGAAACATGAAACAGGAATAATAACTTATAAATAAGAGTCAAGTATAAATACTGAATGTGAAAAATGTAATAGTTGAAATAAAGAACTCAGTGGTTGAATTGAAAGTACTTTTTTCTTTTAATTTCTTTAAAACATATATAGGAATTTATAATATATTGACAAGTATGTATATTGACAATAGCTCAAAGGCTGAGGGGTGTGGATGAGTGATACTATACTGTTGCAGTGTTCATATATTTCATGCAGTGTTAACTTTGAGTGACTAGGTAACCCTAAAACAACTACTAAACAAAAACAAAAGGAAAAAAAAATGCAAGGAGGTAAAACTAAAAAGCCAGGAGAAGAAAGGAATGCTAAAAAATATTCAATTAACTGAAAAGAAGGCAGAAAAGAAAGCATAGAGAAATAAAAAACAAATGGAAGACCAAAACTATCTGCTGTCTACTAGAGAGGTACCTTAAATATAAGAACACAGATGGATTGAAAGTAAAAGAATGGACAATGATATGCAAGGCAAACAAAAAGGTATAAGAGAGTTTGAAAGGCTATATTAATATCAGGCAAAAATAGACTTCAAGGCAAGACATAGTGTCAGAAATAAGAGAGGCACTTCATAATAATAAAATGGTGAATCCATCAGGAAAACATAATGACCCTAAACAGGTACTTGTGTGACAACAGGGCTTCAGAATACACTGAGCGAAAATTGGTAGAACTAAAGGGAGAAGTAAACAATCCTACAATCAAAATTGGAGATACTTTCACCCCTCTCTCAGAAGTTGACAGAACAACTAGACAAAATAATCATTAAGGATACAAAAGATATGAACAATATTATTAACACACTTTGATCTAAATGACATGCAAAGAACATTACAACCAATATCTGTAGATTACACATTCTCTTCAAGTGCATGTGAAGCATTTATTAAGATAGATTATATGCGGGACCACATAAGTCTGAATAAACTTCAGAAGATTGAACTCTTACAGAGTATTTTTCTGTCACACCTCAATATATTGAGGATAATGGGAACCAGGTTTCCCATTTTTTAAAACTGAAGTATAAATTATTATCAATTACATAATGTTATAATTAAATTTATAATTTATATTACAATATATACATAGTTTTAATACATATATTGGGAAAAGACCTAATATAAAACCTAAGTTTGTACTTTATGAAACTAGAAAAAGAAAAGCAAATTAAATCCATAATAAATAGAAGGAAAGAATAGAGACAAGAAAAAAAATCAATGACATACAAAATAGAAAAAAGAAAAAGAGTAACAAAACCAAAAATTGGTTCTTTTAAAAGATTAATGAAATGATTTATATGTCCACAAAAAGACTTTTATAAGACTGTTCATAGCACATTTAATTGTAATAGACAGTAACTGGAAAAATCAAATGTGTATGAGTAGAAGAATAGATAAATCAGTCATATTATCTTCATACAATATGATACACATTAACAATAAAAAGGAAAGAAGTAGTAATACAAGCAAGAATATGGATGAATTTCTCAGATATGCTGAGCAAGAAAAGCCAAACATAAAGGAGTAGATGCTACATGGTTCCATTTATATGAGATCAGGAAGGGACAAATAAATAAAAATCTATGGTGAAAAAAAACCCCTAAAAAAATGGTTGCCAGTGGTGGGGAGGTTTTTGTTGTTGAGGAAACTTCCTGGGGTGATAGAAATGAATTTTATTTTGATAATTGAATGCCACTTGCCACTACTCATTGAATTGTACACAAGATTTGTGCATTTCACTCATGAAAATCTTGTATTAAAAAGAATTCTAAATAAGTATTAAACTAGGTAGAAAGATTGCTCATTGAAGTGGTTCAGGTTAGCAAATTAGTTACTATATTGAGGATAATGGGAACCAGGTTTCCCATTTTTTAAAACTGAAGTATAGTTGATTTACAATATTACATTAGCTTCAGGTATACAACCTAGTAATTCAATATTTATGTAGAATATACTCCATTTAAACTTATTATAAAATAATGGATATATTTCCCTATTCTGTACAGTATATCCTTATTGCTTTTTTATTTTATACATAGTACTTTGTATCTCTTAATCCCATATCTCTATCTTGTCCCTCCCCTCTTCCCTCTCCCCACTGGTAACTACTAGTTTGTTCTTAATATCTATTGAGTCTGTTTCTACTGTGTTATTTATTTTTCTTTGTTTTATTTTTTAGATTCCACATATAAGTGATAATATAGAGTATTTGTCTTTCTCTGTCTGATTTGTTTCACTCAGCATAATATCCTCTAGGTCCATTCACATTGCTGCAAATGGCAGGATCTCATTCTTCTTTATGACTGAGTAGTATTCCTGTGTGTGTGTGTGTGTGTGTGTGTGTGTGTGTGTGTGTGTATAAATCTCTCATCTTCTTTATCCATTCATCTGTTGATGGACACTTATGTTGCTTCCATACTTGGCTATTGTAGGTAGTGCTGCTATGAACATTGGAGTGCATGTATCTTTTTGAATTCGTGCTTCTGTTTTTTTCTTATTTATTTGGTTCTCTCTCTTTTTTTCTTGGTAAGTCTGGCAAAAGATTTATCAATTTTGTTTATCTTTTACAAAACCAGCTCTTGATTTCATTGATCTTTTATACTGTTTTTTATTTCTGTTTTATTTATTTCCTCTCTGATTTTTATTATTTCCTTCCTTCTGCTGACTTTGAACTTTGTTTGTTCTTCTTTTTCTAACTTCTTTAGATAATAGTTTAGATTGTTTATTTGAGATTTTCCTTATTTCTTGAGATAGGCCTGTATTACTATAAACTTCCCCCTTAGAACTACTTTTGGTGTCTTCCACAGATTTTGGAGTGTTGTGTTTCCATTTTCATTTGTCTTGAGGTATTTTCTGATATCCTTTTTGGTTTCTTTTTTGACAAATTGTTTTTTTTAGTAGCGTGTTGTTCAGTCTCCATGTGTTGTGCTTTCTCATTTTTCTTTCTGTAATTAATTTCTAATTTCATACTGTTGTCAGAAAAAATGCTTGATGTAATTTCTATCCTCTTAAATTTGTTAAGACTTGTTTTGTGACCTAGCATGCACTCTATCCTGGAGATTGTTCTATGTGCACTTGAAAAGAATGTGTATTTTGCTGTTTTTGTATGGAATGACTTGTAAATATCTATTAAGTCAAACTGGTCTATTGTGTCATTTAAGACCACGGTTTCATTATTGATTTTCTGTCTGACTCTTTAGGAAATGAATTTAGGGATAAAGAGAACTGATCATATCTCTAACTTACTCTTAAATGATTAAAAAAGTACCCTTACAGATATAGATGAATAGATAATGAGAAAGCAAATAGGACAAAATGTAATCAGTTGATGAATTTGGGTAGACTAATGGGAGTTCTGTGCACTATCCTTTCAACTTTTCTTTAAGTTTCAAATTGTATTAAAATTATGTTACCAACCAAATAAATGGGGAAAGGATTGATTGTTAGTAGGCGTAATTAAAATCATGGGGAGTTAAAAGAAATCATATGTCCATTCCTAAGGGAATGGATAAGTGTAAGACGGTATACAAAAAGAATGGAATATAATGCAATAGTCAAAGTTAAAAACATGTATATATATATAACAACATGACTAGATCTTTTATACTATTGCATGAAAAAGTAAGAAATATAATGAGGTAAACATAAATACTATGTGTAAGTGAAACATTCATATACAATATTACCATGATATTTACAGGTATGCACATAACTAAGAACACAAACTAGATACTCTGGTGTGGGTGCTTATGGTGGAGAGAGAAATGGGATTCAGGCTGGAGGAACAAAGGGAGGAAATAATAAAATAAAATTAAAATAAGAGAGGAGATTTGCAAGGACTGATGATGATGGTATGACATGACTGATGATGATGGTATGACATAGACAGAGAAATAGGATTATATCTGCTACTGGTGTCCAAAATAAAACAAGGAGTTGACGGAAGAAATGCCTCTTAGACTCAGGTTCTTATTCATTGATTCAGTCATACAACATATACTGACAATGTATGAAGCCCCTTTTTAGATGCTTGGTAAACAATTTGAGTAATATAGGAACATTTCCTGTCCTCACTTTACAGTTCAGAAACTGACCTGGAAGAGTGAGTCTTAATCATATGCCACTGGAGAAGCCCACAAGTGGTGTTTGAGGTGAAGAAAAGTGCAGAATAACCATTTTTGCTGAGTTTGCACTATTCATTCTGCTTCTATGAATGGATCACAAGAAACGACTTTATCATTTCCCCTCAATTTATACTTCCTTTCCATTTGCAGTATTCCCTCCTAATACCTGGTGTCCATAGTGTATTATCAGTTTTGTTCTGATTAACGTCATCTGTTAAACTAGCCCTGTGCACTGTTAAGCATGATATGTAGAAATGTGAGGCCTGAGGGTCTAAAATCCACTTGAACTTTACACTTATTGTCCATCCCGTTCATCAGGCCTTTGTTACTGTCCTTTACTACAGTATCTGGTAGACATGTCGGGCCCTTCCTATAAGAATGTGTAGGCTCTTTCCACTCTCCTTACATCTGCAATAATGCTCAATTGTATTGAATTAATACTAAACAAAAATGTGCTAACATTGAGTCTGGAATAGTCTAGTAGCAACATCCTGACGCTTGATTTCTATTGATGCCCACAGGGAGGTCTAATCAGTGCTATTGTATACAATTTAGAAGAAAAAAGAATTTAAAATATTTTTACAAACCTTAGCATGAATTACTATGTCGTCATTTTCTCAGTCATCAGCAGCTCAGGATTTAACTAATGAGAAATGTATTTTCCCACAGACAATCTAGGATGCAAAACACATTGTTCAAACTTTTGAAAAAAAAGCAAAATAATAAAAATAAGATATTGTGTGAGCTTTGAAGTGCCTGGGGCACAATGGTTGGTTCCTTTGTTGAACAGCGGATTTTCCTAATGCCACTCAGCTAGATTCTTATCACACATTTCTGAGCAGGAGACAATGAAAATGGCCCAGCGTGAATAAAAGAACAGATGAGAAATGTGCTGTGATAAAGGCTGAAAAGGAGGCCAGCGAGTGCCCGGGTCCTCATTGAAAACAAATAGCGAGGTGGGGAGAGAGGCACACTTTATCTTCAGTGTTCTTTTTATAGCTCTGATCCAGAGTTGTTTTCCCTTGAAAATGAATGGAGTGCCAGGGGAAGCTGCTTGGCCTTGTTCTCTGGCCTTTTCATTGCACCCTGCAGCCATTTTAATGAGTTATTTCTCAGAGTCACCCTACCAGGCAGGTTGTCATCAATATCCCTGCTTTAGAGGCAGAGCTTAAGTGAGGCAAGAGCTGAGGGGTGACTCAGTAATGGGCTTTAACTATGTGAGGGTCATGTGGCTGAGGATGGGGAGCAGCTGTCCTCAGGAATCTCTCCTGAGTTCAGCGCAGAGGGTGTGAGCAGAACTTCAGCAAGGAGGGACGGATATTAGAGTGAGAAAGAGTTCCCGATCTAAGGGAGTAGTGCTTCCCACCAGATCATGAAGCTTTCTGAGGGAAGGAATCTGTCTTCTACCTCTTGGTTCGTACCACCATAGCCATCTACTAGATACATGTGTTCCCAGGAAATAAATGTTCAAATGATTGATTAATGAATGGTATGGACAAGTCTTTATGTAGGAATCTTTCAACCAAGGCTAGAGACACGTTGATCTTGGTTCACTTGATCTACCAAGAAGGAAGGGCCAAATGATCCTGCAAGGTCACTATTGTTGCATGATTAGCTCTTATCTGATATTGGCTCTGTCCAAGTCAATTGAAAATTCGGTCAAGTCCATACTTCTTGATCACCTACTATGGAGAAGGCAATAGGCAAGGCTTTGCGTGGCTTGCAAAAATGAACGTCATGACCCTTGCCTTCAAAAAGCAGAAGGTAGATTGGGAGAGAAAGAAATGCATATAACTTTAAAAAAATAATAATTTTTAAAATTAATTTTTGGCTGTGTTGAGTCTTCATTGCTGCGCACAGGCTTTCTCTAGTTGTGGAGAGTGGGGTCTACTCTTTGTTGCGGTGCTCAGGCTTCTCATTGCAGTGGCTTCTCTTGTTATGGAGCATGGGCTCTAAGAGCAAGCAGGCTTCAGTAGTTGTGGCTCGTGGGCTCTAGAGTGCATGCTCAGTAGTTGTGGTGCACGGGCTTAGTTGCTGCCTGGCATGTGGGATCTTCCAGGACTGGGGATTGAACTCACGTCCCTTGCATTGGCAGGCAGATTCTTAAAGACTGCGCCACCAAGGAAGTCCTATAACTTCTTATACTACACTTATTTAAGAATATGAAAAGTCCTATATTAGAAATCCAGTCCAAGCTCATGAGACCATGGAGAAGGACGTGATGTATTCCAGTTGTTAATTGGGAGAGGAATGCTGATAAAAACACAAACTAACATTACTGTGTACCATGCAGGTGACAAGTGCTTTACTTGGATTATTTTATTTAACCCTTACAATAACAGTATACAATAAGGACTAATGCTATTTTCATTTTACTCATGATTATATGGAAGCAGAGCAAAGTTAAGTAACTTACTAGCAGGCAGCAGAGGCAGAATTGAAGCTGGCTTTTGGGCAGAGCTTAAGCTAAGTCTTGGAGAAAATGGACATGTTTAGCACAAGCTAGAATCCAATCTCTGGGCCAGGTGTTTCCTACAGATAATTCATTTCCTTCTCATGAAAACTCTGGGAATTATATTATTGTCTCCATATTACAAATTTGAGACTCAGAGATTAAATGACTTGACCAAGTTACATGGCTAATAAATGTCAAACCCAGGCTAGTGTGGTCTCAAAATACATCATGTTTCCCAGCTATCCACAATGCTACCTCATAAAAAGAAATGGCCAGTGAATGGTCCTTTAGGGCCTCAGGAACTCCAGGAAGGCAGTCACGTCCAACTGAAGGCATTGGGAGATCTCAGGCATGGATCTGGAAAAGCCTTCAGCCCACTGTAGGTACGTCCACATAGATGACCTGCTACCTGTAGGCCTGTGGCAATAGCAGGTAGAGCGTCCAGCATTTCAACACTGGTCAAGGTGTCTGTAGGGCTTTTGTATTAGCCATCTATTGCTGCATAGCAAATTACTACCAGTTTAGTGGCTTAAAACAATACCATTCCTATCTTACAGTTTCTGTGTTTTTCAGGAGGTTGGACACAGCGTAGCTGGATCGTTTGCCCAGGGTCTCACAAGGCTACAATCAAACTGTTAGCGTGCTACATTCTCATCTGGAGCTCAGAATCCACTTCCAGACTCTTTCAGATTGCTGGCAGAATTTAATTCCCTGTGGCTGTAGGACTCCTCAAATCCTAGACCCTGCCTCTCTCCACAGGAGTTCACAACAGCTATTTGCTGCTTTAAGGCCAGTAGGAAAATGTCTCCTGGGGAAGGACCCAATCTCCCTTATAAGGTCTTTCACTTATATAATATATAATATATATCCACTCAAGATAGTCTCCCTTTTGTTTAACCAAAAGTAACTGATTTGAGAAAAAAAAAATAATAATAAAGAATAAAAAAAAAAAAGTAACTGATTTGAGATCTCAATTCCAACTGCAAAATCTCTTCTTCTTCGCTTTATAATGTACCTTAATCACAAGAGCAATATCCCACCCTACTTACAGGTCCTGCCCACACTCAAGGGGAGGGGATTGCATAGGACATGTACACCTGGGGAGAGGAATTTGGAGGTCATCTTAGAATTCTACCTGCCAGGACTTCACATTCTTAAGGTGGTTAAGAATCCACCTTCCAATGCAAGGGAAGTGGGTTCGATCCCTGTTTGGGGAACTAAGATCCCACATGCTGTGGGGCAACTAAGCCCGCAGGCTGCAGCTGCTGAGCCTGTGTGCTCTGGAGCTCACGCACCATAACTAGAGAGAAGCCTGTGCACCTCAATGAAGGACCCATGTGTCACAACGGAAACTCCTGCATGCCTCAACAAAGATCCTGCATGCCACAACTAAGACCTGATACAGCCAAATAAATTAAAAAAAAAAAAAAAGAATTCTACCTGCCACTTGGAACTCATTCCTGGTGCCCATGGTGCTCTGGCCTCCCCCTGGTTAAATCAGGACCCCATTATCTAGTCAGGGCCAGCAGAGTCTGTCTATGGGCTGCATGTACTTTGAAATTCTCTGTCTCCATTTCCCCTTGTGCAGGGCCCATCCACCACCCCTCAGTCAGTTTTGGCCACGGGTCAGCATTTCTGATGAAAGATTTCATGCGAGAGGGGTGACATTTTTGTCAAGAGTTGATTTGGTGATTAGCTTTGGTGAATATTTTTTAATTAGCTCTGCTTCCCCTCTCTCCCTTTGTTGTTGATGGTCAAGACGTAGTTGTACGTATTATTTATTAAATGAGCTGAAAAGGAAAAGGCCAAGGCTAAGGCCAAATAATTGAAAGGAAGCAATGTGGCTGAGGACATCTAAATGGCATTTGATGGAATCAACTTCTAGACTTGAAGATTTTATCTTTACATGGTCTTGGGACACTGCCTGTTAATGCAACCAAGGAACTCTTACAGAAGGAACTGGATTGCATTTTCAAGGATTGTCTGTTGAGACCCCGCCTTAGGTTTTTTTCCTGGCTTTTATTTTGTTCTGTTTACCATTTTCACGCACACACACTTAGCTCCCAAAAGGATTGGACCATCCAAGAAAGCCAAGTGTGTGACACTAAGCAAATTTGTAAGAAAGCAATTTAGGGATTTCAATCTCATTTTAAGATGTCCAATGGTTTTTTGTTTTTTGTTTTTTTGGTCCAATGTTTTAATATCCTTAGTTTGTGCCATAGTTCTGCTGAAATAGAGACCACCTTTTCTCCAAAGTCAGCTTGGATGGTGAGCCAGCTTTTTTTTTGAGTCATTTAATTTAATTTTGTTTATTTATTTTGGGGGGCTGCTTTGGGTCTTCATTGCTGCGTGCGGGCTTTCTCTAGTTGTGGCGAGCAGGGGCTACTCTTTGTTGGGGTGCTCAGGCTTCTCACTGCAGTGGCTTCTGTAGTTGCAGCACGAGGGCTCAGTGGTTGTGGTGCACAGGCTTAGTTGCTCCTTGGCATGTGGGATCTTACCAGACCAGGGATTGAACCCATGTCCCCTGCATTGGCAGGCAGATTCTTAACCACTGCACCACTAGGGAAGTCCCGAGCCAGCTTTTATGGAACAGAAACAAAAATAAAACCAAACAAAACCCCCCACCATTGTGATCAAAGATTAATCTTTACAATGTCCTTAAGACTGAAGAGGCATTTATTCCTACCAGCCTCCACTGCTTCAATGATTGTCTGCTCAGAGCACAAGCGGCTCACAAAGGCTCAGCTCCTACAGCTATTGAGTGTGAAAGGTTTTGACTAGACAGCAGGGCAGAGGGATTTTTGTGGGTGGGCCCACATCGGGGGCAGACTGGAACCAGTGTGAGTCTGGAATATTCTTTCAGTCCCCATCCCCTCCTCAGCACCCACCCATTTCAAATAGCCTCAGCCTTGAAGGCCTTGATGGCTTTAAATATCTTCCTGGGTCTGTAATGAAGATGCTTATAAATATTACAAGAGATTTATCACTTCGGTGTGAAGTTCTCTGATACCAGCAGGGAGTTTTTAAACACAACTGGCAACAAGCAGCATATGGTCAGAGATTCAAGTTACTGCTGCTTTTTTTTTTTTTTTTAATTGTTGTCTGCCAAGGACAATATATTTTTTTCCCTTCTTCAAAATAAACATTGTGCAGGAATGTGCCTCAGCAAATGGCTGGGGTTCTATTATATTTCATGAAGCTTTCTAAACAATTTCCAACCCTGGGCTGGCCTGGTGTCAAACAGAAGTCAACCAACAATAGCAAAACCCCATTAAAGCTGAGAAGGTTCCTTCCTGAGGTGAGCCTGGCCAGAAATAGTCATCTTGGCTCATTCGCCAGTTTGGCACCAGGGACTAATAATGCACAGTCTTCTAATGGAAATTATCTAATTTCATCCAAGAGCTCCTCCAGAGAGAGCCGGGCTGACGCACTAACAGTCAATATAACAACATTCTTCTTGAAGTGCTGAACAATGGGTCTTTGGAGAGACTGTGATAAACCACGTCAGACGCCGGACAAACACAAGTGTAAAAATAGGCCTCAGAGGCACTGACACAGCCACCTAACTTCTCGGGAGGGAGGCCCGCAGAGGAGGGCTTGTTCAGAGGGCTCGTTGGGAAGACTTCATCAGACCTGGCGGGAGAAGGATCGTGGGGAAAGAAAGGAAAGGGAGTGGGAGAAAGAAAAGACAGAACAAGATTAAGAAGGGGGGAGATTAAAAAAGGGATAAAAGAAAGAGAGAAGGGTTAATTCTCCATCTGTGGTACAAAGTGTTTAGCAACTGTGCGTGGTCGGTTAACATAAATCAGGCTTTGGGTGTGATTCCCATTAACCTCAGGGGGCTGTTTTTCAAATGCTACGTGTAAGGAACGGCCAGCAGGAAATAACACACCATTTAAAGATATAAAAGCTCTGTTTAAAAATAGTAGTTCTCCTTAAAATATAAAGTGCTAATCCCATTACTTAACCGTTCTTCATTAAAGTAATTTTATGCTTCTCAGGTATTAATAAATATTGAAATATATACAGGAAAAAGGAAATTTGAGTTTCATATAAGGAAAAAAAGATATATTGGAGATCTGTGAAATATATATATGTATATATATACGCATACACACATATGAGTTCTATAACACTGTATATTATGTTATGGATAGAATATATCTGTAACTGTGTATAGCTATATTGATGTCTCTCTATCTAGCTAGCAATCTAGCTATTCTATAAACTATCCCAATAGCAGTAAGACCACCTCATCCTGAGGCATACACTTGGTTTTATGCTTTTCATGTTGTTACTTGTTTCATGAATATTTTTAGCCCCATCTAAATTTTAAGCTCCCTAGGGGTAAGAACTGGCTCTGTTTCTAATGGTTATCCACATTAAGACAAACAAGTATCATTCAAAACTGGTGGTTGACTGGGGCTTTCCTGGTAGCACAGTGGTTAAGAATCCACCTACTAACGTAGGGTTCATAGGATCAAGCCCTGGTCTGGGAAGATCTCATATGCCACAGAGCAACTAAGCCTGCGCACCACAATTACAGAGCCTATGCTCTAGAGCCCGTGAGCCACAACTAATGAGCCCATGTGCTGCAACTACTGAAGCTTGTGCACATAGAGCCTGTGCTCTACCACAAAAGAAGCCATGGCACTAAGAAGCCCGCACACTGCAATGAAGAGTAGCCCCTGCTCACCGCAACTAGAGAAAGCCCATGCACAGTAACGAAGACCCAACACAGCCAATAAATAAAAATAAGATAAACAAACAAAAACAAAACCCTGATGGTTGATTGATCAATTAATTGATTGAATCATATTGTCTAGAAATGTCAGAAGATCTGTCATGTCTGGGCGTTTCAAGAAATAAAAATTGGAAAACTTCTTCAAGATGGGTTAAGTCAAGGCTCAAATCTATGTCAACACTTTCATACCCACTACCCTTTTCTCCCATTGCCACCAACAAGTTAGGAAACAGTCTGGGGCAGGAATATGGAAGGGCTTCCCTAGACCACAAAGCACAAAGTGTGCAGATCACAAGAAATTCTCTTTGGGTCCAATGCGAGAATTTGCAACTCTAGACTGATGAAGAGAACATATGCTAGCTGCATACCCCACAGGAATAATTTTCAGAGACTGACCCAAGACGGCAGCTTATGCATGTGAGCCTGTCTCCCCAGGCCCCTCCCCACCCCAAATCCAGATATATATTTACTACACTGATAACACTTGTGTCTGGGGAGGAAAATTCTGTGGCTGAGGAAAGACAGAGTGAAAGGCAACCTCTCTGAATATGCTTTTGTTTCTTTTCAAGGTTGGAATATGTAAATATAACACTATTCAAAAATTTTAAATTAAATTTAAATAAACTAGTATTAGAGTATTAATATGAGGCAAATGTAATTTAGGACCTAAAGTATTAAAAAGAAAAAGAGATTCATAATGATTAAAAGTACAGTCCACCAAGAAGTTGTTAACACCAACATCTAACAACATCAAAATATACAAAATAAAGCCAATAAAAATTCAGGAAGAAACTGGTAAAGATACACACAAAAATAACATTAACAATATAAAACAAATAATAATATAATAATAGCATTTTAAATAACATACATAGCTAATAGATCTGTGTAAAACTTGATATTCAACAGAGACAACACATATTTTTAAAAATATTAAAAACAATTAGAACATATGTTGAACCACAGAGAAATTAACAACAAATTCCAAAATGAATGAAATCATACAAGTTGCATTCTCTGTGTGCAATGCAATAAAAATAAAAATTATCAGAAATGATTGTGACATACATATAAATCTCTCCATTTGAAACATTTCACGTCTTTCTAAGCTCTTGGGTTTGAAAGTAAATCAAAATTATTTATAAATAAATTATAAGAAGGTCAGTTATCAGAACAAATGAGATATGGCCAATACTCAGAGGAAATTTTGTAGTTTTAAAACGGCATGTATTTTCTAGAAAATGAAAGATTAAAAAATAACCGAAGCATTTTAGGACTCCACGCTTTCAATGCCGAGGGCCCGAGTTCAATTCCTGGTCGGGGAATTGAGATCCCACAAGCTGGTGGCACCACCAAAAAACATAGACAAAAACAAAAACAAAAAGAAAAACCAAAGCACTCAACTCAGGGATGATGGCAATAACAAACAAAGTTACTAAATACAAAAGAAGAAAAAATAATATAATAGAAAAATATTAATGTGCATACATATTCAACCACTTTAAAAAGAAACTATTGTCTTTGGGGGGATTTCCTCTACAGAACACATTAAAATGGACATTTATGAATATCTTTGTAAAGAAAGTAGCAGTAAGAACAGTTTCTGGTGTGTTTTGCATAAAACATTGCTAGAATTAAATAACACATGTAAATGATTTGATGCAGTGACTGACACCGGCATAAGTATGATTTAGCTCTTGTAATTAGCATTAATTTTATGTGTGTGGGACAGGGACGTCACAAAGAAGATCACTTTTATTTTTAAAAAAAATTTTTGATTTACTAGACTGAAATGTGCTTTGAGATTACGTTTCTCTCATTGGTGCTATTAATGATTGCCTCCACTTCCTGTCCCAACTCCCCCAGTCTCAAAACCTAGAATCAATCTACTCCCTTCTATACAGACACTTTTTCAAATATATGGCCAAATAAGTCAGTCATCATGCCTGTGCATAGCTTTTGCTTCTCTTATTGGGCTCAACCTGCCCAATTACTAATCTTTTCCTTATGTGAGATGGAATCCAAGTATTTTACTGTCTATGTTATTCCCTGAGCCCCCAGTGATTTGCCATTGCCTTTCTCTTTTCGCAAGAGTCTATCTGATGGGTTGGTCAATGTACAGTTCAGAGAATTTTTTCTTAAATTTTTTTTTAATTTGTTTTATTTTACTTTATTTTTTGGCTGTGTGGGGTCCTAGTTGAGGCATGCAGGATCTTTTGATGCAGCATGGGCTTTTTGTTTGCAGCACTCGGGCTTCTCTCTAGTTGTGGCACACAGGCTCCAGGGCACGCGGGCTCTGTGATTTGCGTCTCGCAGGCTCTCTAGCTGAGGTGCATGAGCTCAGTAGTTGTGGTGCGAGGGCTTAGTTGCCCCGCGGCATGTGGGATCTTAGTTCCCTGATCAGGGATCAAACCTGTGTCCCTAGCATAGGAAGGTGGATTCTTTACCACTGGACCACCAAGGAAGTCCCTTCACTTAATATTTTAAATGCAATCAGTTTTTCTGTTTTGTTAACTCCTTTATTTATCGTTTCAGTAGCACTGTTGGCTCAATAAGTCGTTGAAAACCATTTACTGAGCATCTGCTATCTGTCAGTCCATGTGCTAGGAATGGAGGATACAGAATGAATAAGATAACTGCAGCTTGGAAGGAACTGAGTTAGGTGTGCATGTATAGGGGCAATTGTAATGTGGGGTGATGGGCTGTGACCAAGGTAAACACAAATTACTTTGGGACACCAGAGGAAATTTCCCATTATGGATCAAATAAGGAATGGAAATGAGGTCAGGGAAGGCTTTCGGGAAGAGCTATTGTGTGGGATGAGCTCTGAAGGATAAGTAGGAGCTAGGCAAGAACACAGAGTGGGGGGGTGGGGAGGAGGGGAGGGTAAAGAATGCTCCAGAGAGAAAATACAGTATGAGCAAATGCAATAAAATGAGGGGAAACAGCTTGCTTTCAGGGTGTCAAGCAGTTGGCTCACAGAATTTCCTCATATAAACTTCTGCTAAAGCAAATTGCTCTAATCTGTACTTGTGCAAGTGGTTTTTAAACTGAAATGTAAGCCTTGCCATTTTATTTTAAATAATATTTTTATTGATATTTAATTGACATACTTTAAAATTCAGTTCCTTCTTTGAAAAATTCAGTTCCTTAAAGTGTACAGTTCAGTGGTTTTTACTATATTCACAAAATCGTGCAATCATTACCACAATTAGGTTTCTTCTCTTAGCCCCTGGAAAACTACCCATTTACTTTCTATCTCCATGGATTTGCTTATTCTAGACATTTCATATGTACTGAACCATAACATGTGGACTTTTCATCCAGCTTCTTTCACTTAACACAATATTTTAAAGTTTCATCCATGGTGTAGCATATATCAATAATTCACTTCTTTTTTATGGCTGAATAATACTCCATTGTATGGATGTACCACATTTTGTTTATCCATTCATCAATTGATGGACATTTGGGCTGTTTCCAGTTTTTAGCTATTATGAATAATAATATGAACACACATGTAAACTTTTTTGTGTGGACATATGTTTTTAATTTTCTTGAGTAAATACTTAGGAGTGGAATTGCTAGGTCATATGATAACTGTTTAACATTTTAATAACTTCCAAATTGTTTTCCAAAGTGGCCTCTCCTTTTGTAACCTGTCAGCAGTTTATGAGGGTTGCAGTTTCTCCACATCAATAACCCTTGTTGTTGTCTGTCTTTTAAAAAATTTTAGCCATTCTAGTAGATGTGAAGAGACATCTGTGGTTGTGATTTGCATTTCTGTAATGACTAATGATGTTGAACATCTTTTCATCTGCTTATTGGCTGTATGCTTATCTTCTCCGGAGAGACATTTCTTCAAATCCTTTGTCCATTTTTAATTGTGTTGTTGTCTTTTTATTGCTGATTGTAAGCATTCTTTATATATTCTTCATACAGGTCCCTCATCTGACACATGGTTTGCAAATATTTTCTCCCATTCCATGAGCTGTTTTTTTACTTTATTGATGGTGTCCTTTGAAGCACAAAATTTTTAATTTTGATGAAGTCCACTTTGTCTATTTTTTCTTTTGTTGAATGTATTTTGGTGTCATATAAAAAACCATTGCCTAACACAAGATCACCAAGATTTAGTCCTATGCTTTCTTCTAATAATTTTATAGTTTTATTTCTTACATTCAGATCAATGATCTATTTTAAATTAATTTTTATATATAGTGTAAGGTAGGGCAATAGCTTCATTCTTTCCATATAAATATCCAGTTGTCCCACACCTTTTGTTGAAAACCATTCTTTCTCTATTGAATTGACTTGGTACTGTTGTCAAAATCTATTGAACAGCATAAAGGTTTATTTCTGTACTCTCATTTCTAGTCCACTGGTCCACATGTCTGTCTTTGTGCCAGTAATACAATATCTTGGTTACTATAGCTTTGTAGCAATAGTAAGATTTAAAGTCAGTCTTGAAGTGTGAGCCCTCCAACTTTATTCTTCTTTTTTCAAGGTTGTTTCGTCTATTGAGATGATCATATGCCTTTTCCCTTTTATTCTATTAATAGAGTATATTATCTTGTTTGATTTTCAAGTGTTGTACCAACTTTGCATTCCTGGATTCCACTTGGCTATAGTGTATGATTCTATTTATATGTTGTCGGATTATGTCTGTTAGTATTGTGTTGAGAATTTCTGCATCTATATTCATGAGGGATATTGTTGTGTACTTTTATTGTGATGTCTTTGTCTAATTTTGATATCAAGGTAATACTGACCTCGTTGAACAAACTGAGAAGTGTTAACTCCTTTTTTAATTTATGGAAGAGTTTGTGAAGGGCTGGTATTAATTCTTTAAATGTTTAATAGAATTCATCAATTAACCCATTTGAAGCTGTTTTGTGACAAGTTTTGTTTTGTTTTGGTGGGAAGTTTTCTTATTATTAATTTAATCTCTTGACTCACTATACATCTGTTCAAATTTCTATTTCTTCTTGAATCACTTTTGGTAGTTGGGTCTTTCTAGGACTCTAGCCATTTCATCTATTTTATCTAATTTGTTGGCATATAATCATTCATAATATTCGCTTGTAATTTTCATTCTATAAGGTAAGTAGTAATGCCACCTCTTTCATTCCTGATTTTAGTAATTTGAGACTGTTCTCTCTTTTTTTTTTGATCAGTCTAGCTAAAGGTTTGGCAAATTTTTATTGATCTTTTGAAAGAGCCAGCTTTTGGTTAATTGATTTTCTTTATTATTTTCCTAGTCTTTATTTCATTTATTTCTGCTCTAATCTTTATTATTTCTTTCCTTCTGCTAGCTTTGGATTTAGTTATTCTTCTTTTTCCTTAAGATGAAAGGTTATTGATTTGACATCTTTCTTTTCTTTTTTTAATAGATATTTATATTTATATACTTCCTTCTAAGCACCACTTTTGCTATATCACATAAGTTTTGGCATGTTGTATTTTCATTTTTATTCATCTCAAAATATTCTCTATTTTCCTTTGTGATTTATTTTTTTTACTCCATTGGTTATTTAGGAGTGTGTTGTTTAATTATCACATTAGTGAATTTCCAAAATTTCTTTCTGTTATTAATTTCTAGTTTCATGTGGTTAGAGAACATACTTTTTATGACTTATATCCTTTTAAATGTATTAAGACTTGTTTTATGGCCTAACAAGTCTATGCTGGAGAACGTTCCATGTATACTTAAGAAGAGTGTATATTCTTCTGTTGTTGGTTTGAGTGTTTTATAGATGTCTGTTAGGCCTGGTTGATTTATAGTATTATTCAAGTCTTCAGTTTTCTCAGTGATCTTCTGTCCAGTTTTATCCATTGTTAAAGTGAGGTATTGAAGCCTCCACCTATTACTGTTGAATTATTTATTTCTTCCTTCAATTCTGCCAGTTTTTTCTACATGTATTTTAGGGCTCTATTGTTAAGTGCATATGTGATTATGTCTTCTTGATAGATTGACCCTTTATCCTTATAAGATGTCTTTCTTTAGCTCTAGTAATATTTTTTTGCCTTAACATCTGTTTTGTCTGATGTTAGTATAGGCATTCCATATCTTTTTTGGTGCTGTTCACAGATATATATCTTTTTCAACCTTTTAACTTTCAACATGTTTGTGTCTGTGGATCTCAGGTTTAAAAAAGCTGTTCTTCCAATTTCTGCCCTTTTATTGGAGAGTTTAATCCATTTCCATTTAATATAATTAATAAGGCAAGATTTACATCTCCCATTTTTTTGTTTTGTACATGTCAAGTTTTTTCTTTTCCTCTACTCCTCCATTACTACCTTATTTTTTGTTAGACATTTTCTAGTACACCATTTTAATTCTCTCTTCCACATATATGTTATTTTCTTGTATTTTTAGTCATTCTTTCCTTAGTGGTTGTCTTGAGGATTATAATTAGCATCTTAATTTATAACAACCTAGCAACCTAGTTTGGATTAATACCAACTTAATTTTCAATAGTATACCAAAACTTTGATCTTAAATAGCTTTCCTTTGTGGAATCATTGTCATATAAATTACATCTTATACATTGAAAGCCCTGCAACATAGCTTTCTAATTATTGCTTTATGCAGTTATCTTTTAAATCATAGAGGAGAAAAAAGTTACAAACAAAAATGACACCTATACTGTCTTCTATATTTATTTATATAGTTGCCTTTACCTGTGCTCTTTATTTTTCAATGTATATTTTCAATGTACATGAAAAAAAAAGTCTTTTATTTTAGTCTGAAGGACCTCCATTAGCACTTATCATAGGGAATGCCTGCTAGCAATTATTCTCTCATGTTTTATTTATCTGAAAATATCTTAATTTCTACTTAATTTTAAAGGATATTTTTGCTTGACATAGAGTTAGCTCTCAGTTGACAATCTTTTTCTTTCTACATGATGAACATGCTATCCTACTGGCTTCTGGCCTTCTGGATAAGATGAACCTAAAGATACACACAACAAAACATATTATAATTGAAATGGTAAAAGTTAAGGATAAAGAGAGAAGCCTAAGAGAGAAACCTAAAAACAGTAAGAGAAAAACAGTTGGTTACATACAAGGGGGACCCCATACAGTGACAGCAGATTTTTCAGCAGAAAACTTACAGGCCAGAAGGGAGAGCCATGACATATTCAAAATGCTGGAAGGAAAAAACTTCTGACCATTAGATCTCTACCCAGTGAGGTTATTATTCAGAATTCAAGGAGAGACAGAGTTTCCCAGATAAGCAAAAGCTAAAGGAGTTTACCAACACCAAACTTACCCTACAAGAAATATTAAAGCAACTTCCTTAAGCTGAAAAGAAGTAGCACTAATTAATAATAAGAAAACATAAAAAGTTAACATTTCACTTGATAAGGTAAATGTATAATAAAAATGATGGATCAATCACATCAACCAAATGGACTTAATAGATGTATGTAGAATATTCCACCCAAAAAATGTCAGAGTACACATTCTTTTCAAGTGCATGAGGAACATTCTCCAGGATAGATCACATGTTAGGTCATAAAACAAGTCTCAATGAATTCAAGAAGATTAAAATCGCATCAAAAATCTTCTCCAACCACAGTGGTGTGACTAGAAATCAATAACAAGGAAAAATTGGGAAAATCCATAAAAACATGGAGATTAAACAACATGCTATTGAATAATCAATGGATCATCAAATAAACCAAAGGAGAAATCAGAGGCAAATGAGAACAGAATTATGATATACCAAAATGTATGGTCTGAAGGCAAAAGTTGTTCTGAGAAGAATGTTCATAGCAAACAAGCATGCTTCAAGAAAAAAGAAAAATCCCCAATAAACAATCTAACTTTACACCTAGAGGAACTAGAAAAAAACCCAAAGCCCAAAATTAGTAGAAGGAAGGAAATAATAAAGATCACAGTAAAAAATCAATGACAAAGAGATTAAAAAAATAGAAAAGATCAATGAAACTAAGGGTTGGCTCTTTGAAAAGATAAACAAAATTGACAAGCCATTAGCTAGACTAACCAGAAAAAAACAAAGGGCTCAAATAAATAACATCAGAAATGAAAGAGGGGAAATTACAACTGAATCCACAGAAATCCAAAGGATCAAAAGAGACTAGTACAAACAATTGTATGCCAACAAATTGGACAACCTAGAAGAAATGGATAAATTTCTGGAAACATACAAACTTCCAAGACGGAATCATGAAGAAATAGAAAATTTGGATAGACTAATTATGAATAAGGATATTGGAACAGATCATAAAGCTGCCAACAAACAAAAGTTCAGGCCTAGACAACTTCAGTGGCAAATTCTACAAGGCATTCAAAGAAGATTTAATACCTGTCTTCTCAAACTCTTCCAAAAAATGGAAGAGGAGGGAAACCTTCCAAACTCATTTTATGAAGTCAGCATTACTCTGATATCAAATCCAGACAAGGACATGACAAAAAAAGAAAACTACAGGCCAATATCCTTGATGAACATGCAAAAATCCTCAAAAAAAATTAGCAGAGGAGTCCAACGATCTATTAAAAGGATCATACACCACAATCAAGTGGGATTTATTCCAGGGATACAACATTCACAACTCTATAAACATGGTACACCACACTAACAAAAGGAAGGATAAAAGTATATATCATTTCAATAGATATTGAAAAAATTGACAAAATCCAACATCTATTTATTATAAAAACTCTCAGCAAAGTAGGTAAGAGGGATTGTACCTCAACATAATAAAAGCCACATATGATGACCCCACAGCTAACATCATATTCAATGGCAGAAGCTTAAAGATTTTCAGGAACAAGACAAGGATGCCCACTCTCACCATTTTAATTCAACACATAGTACTAGGAGTCCAAGCCACATTTACTATTGGATAAAAAAAATACCTAGGAATAAACTTAACCAAGGAGGTGAAAGACCTGTATACTGAAAACTGTAAGATACTGATAAAAGTAATTGAAGAAGCTGTAAACAAATGGAATGTTATACCATGCTCATGGATTGGAATAATTGATATTGTTAAAATTTCATACTATCCAAAGCAATCTACAGACAATGCAATCCCTATCAAAATGCCAATGGCATATTTCACACTACTAAAACAAATAATTCTAAAATGTGTATGAAACCAAAGAAGACCCCAAATAGCCACAACAATCTTGAGAAAGAAAAACAAAGCTGGAGATATCACACTCCCAAACTTCAAACTATACTACAAAGCTATAGTATCAAGACTTTATGGTAGTTGGCACATAGGACAATTTATGACAAAGGAGCAAAGAGCATACAATGGAGAAAGGACAGTCTCTTCAATAAATGGTGTTGGGAAAACTGGATAGCCACATGCAAAAGAATGACACTAGACTACTAACTTACACATATATAAGTTAACTCCAACTGAATTAAAGACTTGAATGTAATACCGGAAACTGTAAAATTCCTAGAAGAAAACATAGGGGGTTACCCTCATTGACATTAGTCTTAGTGATGTTTTTGTGGATCTAACTCCAAAGACAAGGAAAACAAAACCAAAAATTAAAAAATGGGACTACATCAAAGTAAAATTTTTCTGCACAGCAAAGGAAACCATCTTCAAAATGAAAAGGTAACCTACTGAATAGGAGAAGATATTTGCAAATCATGTATCTGGTAAGGCATTAATATCTAAAGTATTTAATGAACTCATACAACTCAAGAACAAAACAAACAACTCAATGAAAAAATGGGCAGAGGATCTGAATAGACCTCATTTTTCAAGAAAAAACCCATGTAAATGTCCAGCAGGCACAGGGAAATATGTTCAACATCACTAATTATTAGAGAAATGCAAATCAAAACCCAATGAGATATTACCTCACACCTGTCAGAATGGCTATCATCAAAAAGTCCACAAATAACAAATGTTGGCAAGGATGTGGAGAAAAGGGAACCCTTGCACACTATTGATGGGACTGTAAATTGGTGCAACCATTGGAAAACAGTACGAAGATTCCTCAAAAAATTAAGAATTGTATTCCCACATGACTTTTGGATATTTATCTGAAGAACACAAAAACACTACTTCAAAAAGATATCTGCTCCCCTATGTTCATTGAAACATTATTTACAGTAACTAAGATATGGAAACAACCTAAGTGTCCATCAACAGGTGAATGGATAAAAAAGATATGAGATATATACATACACAATAGGATATATATATGTATATATATATGTACACAATAGAATACTATTCAGTCATAAAAAAGAACGAAATCCTGCCATCTATGACTACATAGATAGACCTTGAGGTTATTCTGCTATGTGAAATAAGTCAGATGGAAAGAGACGAATACCATATGATTTCACTTACATGTGAAATCTAATACCCGCCCCCTGCCAAAACCAATGAGCAAATGAAATAAAACAAAAACAAACTCATAGATACAGAGAACAGGTTAATGGTTACCAGAAGGGAAGGTGGTTGGGGGATGGGCAAATGGGCGAAGGGGGTCAACTGCATGGTGATAGATGTGAACTAGACTCGTAGTGGGGATCACTCTGTAGTGTACATAGATGAAGAACTACAATGCTTTATACCTAAAACTTATACAATTTTTTTAAAAGAGCAAATATTAGGGAAAAAAAAGGTCAGCCCTGTGAGTTGAGGTTTCCAGTGAACTGGCAGAGAGGTCAAATGGTGACATTTCTCTGGGGATGGGATTTTGGGGGAAATCCAAAATTATTCAACATAGTCTAATGGCTGCTAGGCTGCTGGCTTTCATTGTACTATGATTTTGAAGTTATTGATTTTCATGGCTACCACATAACCGGGGAGAGGAGGGTCAAAATGGGGCAAGCTAAAGTGCCACAAAGCACCCTGTTATTAAAAAGATTCAGCCATCTTCCTCAAATAATATAAATATTTCTCAAATTGTTTCAAGGTTTTGGTTAATTTCTAGAGTTATGAAAATTTTTATTTTGACCATTTTTGCCAGTATTCTTATTATTTTTATAAAGGAGTAAAATTTCAGAGGTCTTATACCATTATTTTGCCCTTTTTTTGGTTTTGTCCAATTGTTCTTCCTAGCTTTGTTGCACTGCACTCTAAGGTGCCTTCTACATCTGCTTCCAAATGATAGATACCAATGTTGATCAGGACTGGACTAGAAAGAGTCTGAGGCATACTCTTCGACCAACCTGTCTTTGTCTATGTCAACAACTGTGTGTCAGGGTTGGTTGAAAAATTTAATCGGCTAGCATTACATCATTAATCCACAGTTCATCATCTTGTCCTAAAATATACTATGCAGCCACTGTTGAATGTTTTGCTTATATCAAAATGCAGTTTTCCAGTATTATTCTTCTTGTGTTTAACCCCTTACCCAGCTTTATTTTTCTCCACAGCATTTATTACTATTAACATATGACATACCTATTCACTTTTTTGCCTGCCTCACCTCCTTCTTTAAAGCACGGACTTATCCATTTTGTTCTGCTAGGTTGCCTGGAAGAGTTGCTGGTATATAACACCTGGTGCAATAACTATTTGTGAATGAAATAAATGGATTATTCTATCAACCTAGTAGCTTTTTAGAAAAAAAAAAACATTGTTAGTTTGACATGACCTATTCTTTAAAAAAAAATCCATATTGCTTCAGTGGAATCCTATATGTTTTTCAAAATCAGACAAATTGTCAACTTGATATTCCAACCCAGAACTAGAGAACGTCATCATCCTTACCAGTCTAAAGTTTAAAAATCCTTTAAAATTTGGCCTAATTTTTGCCTCTAGTTTTCAGCACCTCTCCCATTCCTCACAAATTCCCAAAGATATAGTTAGCAATTAATGTAATATCATATTTGAATGCTTTTTAGCACATGGGGATACAGTGACTCTGAGCTCAAGAACTGAACTAATTTAAGGTAACTACTTTATTTTTCAGTGCCTTCAAGGAAGAGGAGATAATAGAAGAGTATATTATATTGGAACACCAAGTTTACATTAACTTTTAAAAAATTACTTGCAACTTGAAAACCATTCTCCCTGTAGAAGACTTGAATAAAATGAGTTGAATAATTCTGATTTCTCTTTATTATCAGCTGATATCACACGATTTTTACTGAAGCCTGGTGCTTTTTCATCCTTTTTAGACATAGATTTGTAAGTCCTATTTTTTTTTTAACCAATCATGTATTTTAGAAGTCTAACTTCATCATGGCCTCTAGCCATTCTGCAACTGTACTTGGGGATTCTTACCACTCTTTTCTCTTTTTTTAAGAACTTTTATTCAGATATCATTGACATACAATAAAATGCATATATTTAAGTGTACAATTTGATTTTTTTCTTATTAGTAATGTATATATGGCAATTACAATCTCCCAATTTATCCCACACTAACACCCCACCGACTTTCCCCCCTTGGTGTCCATATGTTTGTTCTCTACATCTGTGTCTATTTCTGCCTTGCAAACCGGTTGACCTGTACCATTTTTCTAGATTTCACATATGTGTTACTATACGATATTTGTTTTCCTCTTTCTGACTTACTTCACTCTGCACGACAGTCTCTAGGTCCATCCACATCTCTACAAATGTCCCAATTTCATTCTGTTTTGCGGCTGAATAATATTCCATTGTATATATGTACCACATCTTCTTTATCTATTTGTCTGTTGATGGACATTTAGGTTGCTCCCATGACCTGGCTATTGTAAATAGTGCTGCAATGAACACTGGGGTGCATGTGTCTTTTTGAATTATGGTTTTCTCTGGGTATATGCCCAGTAGTGGGATTGCTGGGTCATATGGTAGTTCTATTTTTAGATCTTTAAGGAACTTCCATACTGTTCTCCATAGTGACTGTATCCATTTACATTCCCAACAACAGTGCAGGAGGGTTCCCTTTTCTCCACACCCTCTCTGCCATTTATTATTTGTAGATTTTCTGATGATGCCATTCTAACTGGTGTGAGGTGATACCCCATTGTAGTTTTGATTTGCATTTCTCTAATAATTAGTGATGTTTAGTAGCTTTTCATGTGCCTCTTGGCCATCTGTATATCTTCTTTGGAGAAATGCTTATTTAGGTCTTCTGCCCATTTTTTGATTGGGTTCTTTGTTTTTTTGATATTGAGCTGCATGAGCTGTTTATATATTTTGGAGATTAATCCTTTGTCTGTTGATTCATTTGCAAATATTTTCTCCCATTCTGAGGGTTGTCTTTTCCTCTTGTTTATAGTTTCCTTTGCTGTGCAAAAGCTTATAAGTTTCATTAGGTCCCACTTGTTTATTTTTATTTTTATTTCCATTACTCTAGGAGATGGGTCAAAAAAGATCTTGCTGTGATTTATGTCAAAGAGTGTTCTTTCTATGTTTTCCTCTAGGAGTTTTACAGTGTCTGGCCTTACATTTAGGTCTTTAATCCATTGTGAGTTTTTAGTTTTGCGTATGGTGTTAGGGAGCCTACCATTCTTTTTATCTCTATCTTGGTAACTTTAAGCTTTGGTACGTGATATTTTAAAGACTGAAGCTTATTGAAGAGCATCCCTCCTCCCCATAAACCCATGTTGGTTTCTTCCCTTCTTCCACTGGGGTTAGGTACAATTGTTAAGTGTGGAGTTTGCTTTGAGAATCTTACATCCCTCCCTTCTGAGATATTTTCCTCCTTTTACAGCCTCTGTTCATAGGAGTGAAGTTACATTGCTTCCTGTGATAGTTCTGTAAACACCTACATTTTTCTGTAGTTATTAGATAATGTCTACATTAACAAAGTGTTGAGACATTCCTTCTTCAAAGAAGCAAACAGCCCTCATAGTGAAACATATATTGAGAACATAAAAAAGAATTACTTAAAATAATTCAGTAAATACAAGAATAACATTACAATCAAATTTGCTAAAGCAACTTGTAATGAGTTGTGACCACCAAACCTTACTCATGAAAGGATCGGCCATAGATTTTTGACTGAGGGTAGATTAAGGGTCTCTATCCCCTCTCCTCTTTTTACAGTTTTGACGTGTTCAGCTCAGCCTTGAGGGGGTTAACTGAGAATAGCTGAAATTGAAACTAAGCAGGGTAAAGTCTCAGCTTCCAGGAAAGCTAGGTCTGCAAGTAGACACAGCAGGCTATTGCTATGTGTAGAAGCCATAGCCTCAGATTATAGGTGGCAGTACAGGAAATCAGACGTCACTGGACAAGTCTGACAAGGAGGGAGGGGGTTGTCTCCCAAGTTTAGGGGGCATAGCAATGGCTCTAAGGAGCATGTGGACATCAGGGCCTGTACAGCAAGGCCCCAAGCTCTCATGGAGGTTAAGGGACAAGGATAAAGCTAATCGAGGTGAGCCACAAAACTGGGATAAAGGAACTATGACAAAAAGTCATAACGCATCTTCAATATATAAAAGGTCACAACTACCAAGAAGAGAAATATTAATGTTTCATCAGAAAGAAATGAGTGAAGATCAAGAAAAGACAATTTAGAAAAAGAAAGCTGAAAACCATGTGAAAATGTCAATTCCATGAAAGATCAAATACAGAATTAAAATAGTGGTTTTGAAAACCATGTTAGCCTAATAAGAGATGTTTTGGTTTAACTCAATAAATTGGTGGGAGTTTGTTATGCAGTATAGAAAACTAATACATCACAGGTTTGAGAATTCAAAGCTATGGATAAACTGTTTTGATAACGACACCTATATTTTCCTTTTAAACTACCTAGTATGTTTCATCTTCTTGGATATTTGCAGAAATATTTGGAGAAAGAGCACCCCCGAGAAATAGGATGTATAAGACAAACAGTGGCATGTATGGAATGGCATCTGAAAAGTGACAAGTGAGGAAGTGGTGAGCATGTAATCAGAGCTTCTGTAGATTTTTAGAAAAGGGAAGTTGAATAGGTATTGCTAGGAGGGACTAATCAAGATAGCGTAGTGAGCTTAGTTTGAATTGCGAAAGAAATGGTGGGTGTAGATTTGGGAGGATGAAACGATTTCAGTCGGGATGCTAGAACGAGCAAGACACTAAGATGCATTCTGGTTATCAGTCAACCAACAAACAGTTGTTGAACATTTGCTATGTGCCTGGTACATTTTATAGGAGAAGCAGTGGTGAGCGTGCAGATAAAAACTTGTTCTCATGCAGTTTACAGTTGAGTGGGGATAGACAATCAACATGTGTGAAAAACAAATAACATGGAACTTCCCTGGTGGCACAGTGGTTAAGAATCTGGTTGCCACAGAACTAGAATAAGAAATTTTACGATTTGTATGGAAATGCAAAAGACCCTGAATAGCCAAAGCAATCTTGAGAAGGAAAGACAGAGTTGGTGGAATCAGGCTTCCTGACTTCAGGCTATATTACAAGGCTACAGTGATCAAGACAGTATGGTACTGGCACAAAAACAGAAATATAGATCAATGGAACAGGACAGAAAGCCCAGAGATAAACTACGGTCAACTAATCTATGGCAAAGGAGGCAAGGATATACAATGGAGAAAAGGCAGCCTCTTCAATTAGTGGTGCTGGGAAAACTGGACAGCTACATGTAAAAGAATGAAATTAGAACACTTCCTAACACCATACACAAAAATAAACTCAAAATGGATTAAAGACCTAAATGTAAGGCCAGACACTATAAAACTCCTGGGGGAAAACATAGGAAGAACACTCTTCGACGTAAATAACAGCAAGATCTTTTTTGATCCACCCCCTAGAATAATGGAAATAAAAACAAAAATAAATAAGTGGGACCTAATGAAACATAAGCTTTTGCACAGCAAAGGAAACTAAAAGCAAGACAAAAAGACAACCCTCAGAATGGGAGAAAATATTTGCAAATGAATCAACAGACAAAGGATTAATCTCCAAAATATATAAACAGTTCATGCAGCTCAGTATCAAAAAAAACAAAGAACCCAATCAAAAAATGGGCAGAAGACCTAAATAGGCATTTCTCCAACGAAGACATACGGATGGCCAAGAGGCACATGAAAAGCTGCTCAACATCACTAATTATTAGAGAAATGCAAATCAAAACTACAATGAGTTCTATCCACCTCATTACATATAGCTCCATCTCATCCCTTTTTATAGCTGAGTAATATTCCATTGTATATACATGCCACATCTTCTTTATCCATTCATTTGTTGATGGGCATTTTGGTTGCTTCCATGTCCTGGCTATTGTAAATAGTGCTGCAATAAACATTATGGTACAAGTTTCTTTTGGATGAGATGGAGCTATATGTAATGAGGTGGATAGAACTACAGTCTGTCACACAGAGTGAAGTAAGTCAGAAAGAGAAAGACAAATATTGTATGCTAACTCACATATACGGAATCTAAAAATGGTACTGATGAACTCAGTGACAAGAACAAGGAAGCAGATACAGAGAACGGACTGGAGAACTCGAGGTCTGGGAGGGGGTGGGGGGTGAAGGGGAAGCTGAGACGAAGCGAGAGTAGCACAGACATATATATACTACCAACTGTAAAATAGATAGTCAGTGGGAAGTTGTTGTATAACAAAGGGAGTCCAACTTGAGGATGGAAGATACCTTAGAGGACTGGGGTGGGGAGGGTGGGGGGGACTCGAGGTGGGGGAGTCAAGGAAGGGAGGGAATACGGGGATATGTGTATAAAAACAGTTGATTGAACTTGGTGTACCCCCCAAAAAATAATAAATAAATAAATAAAATTAAAAAAAAAATCTACAACGATGTATCACCTCACACCGGTTAGAATGGGCATCATCAGAAAATCTACAAACAGTAAATGCTGGAGAGGGTGTGGAGAAAAAGGGACACTCTTGCATTGCTGGTGGGAATGTAAATTGATACAGTCACTATGGAAAACAGTATGGAGGTTCCTTGCAAAACTAAAAATAGAACTACCATATGACCCAGCAATCCCACTACTGGGCATACACCCAGAGAACACCATAATTCAAAAAGACACATGCACTCCAATGTTCACTGCAGCACTATTTACAATAGCCAGGTCATGGAAGCAACCTAAATGTCCATCAACAGATGAATGGATAAAGAAGATGTGGTACATATATGCAATGGAATATTATTCAGCTGTAAAAAGCAATGAAACTGGGACATTTTTAGAGGCATGGATGGACCTAGAGACTGTCATACAGAGTGAAGTGAGTCAGAAAGAGAAAAACAAATATTGTATATTAACACATATATGTGGATTATAGAAAAATGGTACAAATCAATCGGTTTGCAAGGCAGAAATAGAGACACAGATGTAGAGAACAAACATGTGGACACCAAGTGGGGAAAGCAGGGAGGGTTGGGGGGGGAATGAATTAGGAGACTGGGATACCAAATTGTACACTCTAAATATATGCAGTTTATTGTAAAAAATAAAAAAATAAAAAGTTAAAAAAAAAAAAGAATCCGGTTGCCAATGCAGGGGACACAGTTTTGATCCCTGCTCTGGGAAGATCCGACATGCTGTGGAGCAACTAAGCCGGTTCGCCCCAACTACTGAAGCCCGTGTGTCTAGAGCCCATGCTCTGCAACAAGAGAAGCCACTGCACTGAGAAGCCTAGCACCGCAATCAGGAGTAGCCCCCGCTCTCCATAACTAGAGAAAGCCCGCGCATAGCAATGAAGACCCAATGCAGCCAAAATAAATAAATAAATATATATATATTAAAAATGACACCCCAATAACATAGTTCCAGTTGTTTATGAATGCTCTGAAGAAAAGAAAATAGGACAGTGTGATAGAGAGTAACAAGTGTGTTTCAGGAATTACCTCTTTTATAAGATAGTGGTTAAGTTGAGCTCTGAGTAACACACAATAGATGAATCATGCAAAACTTAAGGAAGCGGTGCTTCCCTGGTGGTGCAATGGTTAAGAATCTGCCTGCCAATGCAGGGGACACGGGTTCAATTCTTGGTCTGGGAAGATCCCACATGCCATGGAGCAAATAAGCCCATGCACCACAACTACTAAGCCTGTGCTCTAGAGCCCGTGAACCACGACTGTTGAGCCCACGTGCCACAACTACTGAAGGCTGCAAGCCTAGAGCCCGAGCTCCGCAACAAGAGAAGCCACAGCAATGAGAAACCCACGCACTGCAAGGAAGAGTAGTCCCCGCTCACCACAACCAGAGAAGGCCCACGCGCGCAGCAACAAAGACCTAACACAACCAAAAATAAAATAAATAAATAAATAAGCCTTTTATGTGAACAAAAATTTAAAACAAACACACAAAACCTTAAGGAAGAGTGTCCTAAGCAGAAGGAACAGCAAATGCAAAGTCACTGAGCTTAGCATGTTGTAGGGGCAGAAAGGGTAGTGAGGCTGAAGCACAGTGAATGAGGGAGAGTGAAAGGAGATGAAATCAGGGGGCCGGATCAGGCTGGAGCTGAGGAGAACAGAGTTGATTTGGTGAAGGGAATCTGGCTGAGTTAATGGGGATGGAGGATTTCAGATATAAAAGGAGGGAAAAGGTTCTTGAGCAGGGGCTACTGTTCAAGAGGCAATGGTGCCTGGAGAGAAGTTTATGGCTCATTATCTATAGAAAGAACAAGAACAAAGAAAGGCTGAACAAAAGGTGAAAATGGGCCCTGGTGGCCACAAAAAGCAAGTTCAAATCCAGTGTGCACCACTTACTAACTGTGACCTCAGGCAAGTTACTTAACCATTGAAAACTCTGCTTCCCCAAGTAGAACGGAAACACTAACAACAGCTCCTTCCTGGGCTTGTTTTCAGGATCAAGTGAGACAATGTCTGTAAGTGCTTAGTGTAGCGCCGGGCCCTGGCACGCACAATTTGTGTCTATCTAGGCATGAAGCAAGCAGACCCTGACCCAGGGAGGTTGCCAATAGGCTTGGAACATCTTTTCTTTTTAAATAGAAAACACTTTTTAAGGAATTGGAGAGGATACGAAAAAATCTATTTCAAACGGATTACAGACATAAATGTGAAAAGTAAAATAATAAAGATTTTATAAAAAAGTATAGAAGAATATCTCCATGACCTTGACGAAGTCAAAGCTTTCTTAAATTGAATACAAAAGGCATTCATTGTAAAGGTCTGGGACATTTTAAGAGAAACTTCAGAAGATTCTCCATGACTTTGATAACTAAACTATACAGGTTATGGGGGAGGAGAGAGAAGGGCAAAGGAAGGGAGAGGTAGCTGAAACCTTTTTTACCTTCGTGCAGATTGGGGTAATGGTCCACGCTGTGCCTGCATCGAGGTTGGAGGCTTGCTGCCATCTCTGGGCTCCTGCAGGGAAGCCTCTTAAAATCCACTCCCAAGCTTCTTGGGCTTCTCCTCCTTGAGCACCTCAGATTGCACCTTTCTTGTGCAATTCTCAATCACGCATGGCTTCTGGGGAGAGAAGGGTGGGGTGGAGAGAGGAGGGGTAGATGTTAGAGAGAAGAGGAAACATTTGAAGCTGAGAGGCATCCTCAGAGCCAGAGGGTCATCCAGCTGGAGTTGGGGCTTTGCCAGCATCCAAAATAGACCCCACTCTCAAGTTTGCAATGGAAAAAGGTGACCCGGTTGTTAACATTGAGGGCAAGAGTGGAGGGTGAGATGGTTTGGATAAATGCCTTCTTAGGCCTGTTCCCAAACCATACCTAGTTGGTCAAATACTTTAAATAGGGCAATTCATTTTTAGTAATGCACAGACACCTGAATATAATCTGAGGGATTTCATTTCACTTGTGAATTGGACACTGTCTTTTGCCCTCATTGCATTCCGATCACAGGCAGCCTGATACCAAAGGTGGGAGGCAAGGAAGTATGTGCATTGAATGCTGGAGAGGGAAAGAGGATTCAGGCTAGTGTTGAAGGCTCGTGGAGTCTAGAATTCCTTCTGACAAGGGGACATTGAAAACAGGGGGCGCTTGAAGAGTTACTGTGTTTTTACCAATTAGAGCTGCAAAAATTAAAGTCTGTGAACATCTACTGTACGAGAGAGTAGGAGAATTGGGCATTGTCATGAGAAGTCAGGGAAATATGAATTGAAATAATAATGAGATATCAATTTATATCCATCAGATTGGCCAAAGTTAGAAGGACCAATAATGTCTATTGCTGGCAGGGCTGTGGGGAAGAAGGGTAATGTTATAACTAATGATGGAAATGTGAATTGGTACAGCTACTTTAGGAAGCAATCTGACATACACATATATATATGTATATATACATAATATACACAGATATAAATGTATAATAGCATTTGTTAATCATATTAATTCTTAATTATATTAATAATTAATTAAAATATAATTATATATATATATGTCTCCTTGACCCAGCAACCTTACTTTTCAGAATATTTTTAAAAATAGAAATAGAGTAACCAGGACGAACCCACAATGGGGCTTTACGCAGAATTGATGTTGATCATAGTGGAAAAAAACCCTGGAAATGTAGTAAATGCACATCTATACAGGGATGATATATTATCACACGTTCACATTACGGAATGTTATGCAAATCAAAGTAATGAGTAATGAAGGAAAAATTAAATTAAAGCCCATGATTTTTGACAAGAGCAACAAAACCCTGGAAATAAATAGCACAATAGTGAAGTTTGCAAAGGGAGGCCATGAGCCCCACCCAGCAGCACACAGAATGTCAGATGTTGACATCAAGTCTCCATCTCTCTCTCAGTTCTTCTTGCCTTGTTTCTTGGATAGATTTTCTCCTCTTGATGGCAAGATGGGCATCCATACATATATTTTCCTCAGGATGGGTAATTCTGGGCAAAGGGAGAGATCCTCTCTTTTTCACCATCTCTATCCATCTTGGAAAAGGACTCTGATTGGTCCCACTCCAGTCCCATTCTCATAAGCTTGTCACATGTCTGCTGTGATATACTTGTCCTGTGCAGGGTCTCATGATTTATAGCCCAAGCTCTGGGGAAGAAGGTGGGTAGTTTCCAAAAGGAAGCATGCTAGGTTGATAGAAAAAGTAACAGATGCCTACTATGATATCTGACTAATCTTTTCTCTATGCATATACATGTATAAATATACTTCAGCTTATAATGTTACTGAAAATATTTTAACATGTATAGCATTTTCCTATACTACGGAAAACTTTTCATAACCTTTAATAGTCCATGAAGTTGTTTGCAAAGAGAGAAGGGCATTAAATCTATTGCCTTTCATATTTCTGCTGTCTCTTGATCCTACTGTATAAAGCCAGACATCTTGGGGAAGACCCATGTGTGAGGAAACAGGCTCTCCCACTAAATCAACAGCCCCATTCAGTGGTAAGAATAAAGGAAACTGTCAAGTTACAAGTAAAAGGAGTGGAGGGAGTTTTATTCCCTGCTTCTCTATTGATTTAATTCCATACACAGCAAGGGAAGATAGGCAAGTGAGTATGTGGGCGACAGTAGACAGGAGAGTCTAAGAAGAGTCAACCTAGATATGAAATCGAGGAGCCAACACATTTTTTTTAACTTTTTATTTTTTTATTTTTTACAATAAACTGCATATATTTAGAGTGTACAATTTGGTATCCCAATCTCCCAATTCATTCCCCCCCCAACCCTCCTCGCTTTCCCCACTTGGTGTCCATATGTTTGTTCTCTACATCTGTGTCTCTATTTCTGCCTTGCAAACCGATTTTGTACCATTTTTCTATAGTCCACATATATGACCAACACATTATTTTGACCATGAATTTGTCCACAATTGTTTCTTTCTTTTTTTTTTCAAGAACTTTTATTGAGATACAGTTGACATACAATAAACTGCATATATTTAAATCGTACAATTTGATAATTTTTTTCTTATTAATTATATATGTATGGCAATTCCAATCTCCCAATTCATCCCACCCAAACAACCCCCACTTCCCCCACTTGGTGTCCCTATGTTTGTCCCCTACATCTGGGTCTCTATTTCTGCCTTGCAAACAGGTTGATTTGTACCATTTTTCTATATTCAGCATATATATCTTAATTTACGATATTTGTTTTTCTCTTTCTGACTCACTTCACTGTATATGATAGTCTCTAGGTTCATCCATGTCTCTACAAATGTCCCAATTTTGTTCCATTTTACAGCTGAGTAGTATTCCATTGTATAAATGTACCACATCTTCTTTATCCATTCCTCTGTTGATGGACATTTAGGTTGCTTCCATGTCCTGGCTATTGTGAACAGTGCTGCAATGAACATTGGAGCGCATGTGTCTTTTTGCATTATGGTGCTCTCTGGGTATATGCCCAGTACTGGGATTGCTGGGTGATATAGTAACTCTATTTTTAATTTTTCAAGGAACCTCCATACTATTTTCCATAGTGGCTGTATCAATTTACATTCCCACCAACAATGCAAGAACCTTCCCTTTTCTCCACACCCTCTCCAGCATTTACTGTTTGTAGATTTTCTGATGATGTCCAACCTAACCGGTATAAGGTGATACCTCATTGTAGTTTTGATTTGCATTTCTCTAATAATTAGTGATGTTGAGCAGCTTTTCATGTGCCTCTTGGCCATCCGTATGTCTTCGTTGGAGAAATGCCTATTTAGGTCTTCTGCCCATTTTTTGATTGGGTTCTTTGTTTTTTTTGATACTGAGCTGCATGAACTGTTTATATATTTTGGAGATTAATCCTTTGTCTGTTGATTCATTTGCAAATATTTTCTCCCATTCTGAGGGTTGTCTTTTTGTCTTGCTTTTAGTTTCCTTTGCTGTGCAAAAGCTTATGTTTCATTAGGTCCCACTTATTTATTTTTGTTTTTATTTCCATTATTCTAGGGGGTGGATCAAAAAAGATCTTGCTGTTATTTACGTCGAAGAGTGTTCTTCCTATGTTTTCCCCCAGGAGTTTTATAGTGTCTGGCCTTACATTTAGGTCTTTAATCCATTTTGAGTTTATTTTTGTGTATGGTGTTAGGAAGTGTTCTAATTTCATTCTTTTACATGTAGCTGTCCAGTTTTCCTAGCACCAGTAATTGAAGAGGCTGTCTTTTCTCCATTGTATATCCTTGCCTCCTTTGTCATAGATTAGTTGACCATAGTTTATCTCTGAGCTTTCTATTCTGTTCCATTGATCTATATTTCTGTTTTTGTGCCAGTACCATACTGTCTTGATTATTGTAGCTTTGTAGTCTAGTCTGAAGTCAGGGAATCTGATTCCTCCAGCTCCACTTTTCCCCCTCAAGATTGCTTTGGCTATTAGGAGTCTTTTGTGTCTCCATATAAATTTTAGGATTTTTTGTTCTAGTTCTGTAAAAAATGCCATTGGTAATTTGATAGGGATTGCATTGAACCTGTAAATTGCTTTGGGTAGTATAGTCACTTTCACAATGTTGATTCTTCCAATCCAAGAACTTGGTATGTCCCTCCATCCATTTGTGTCATCTTTGATTTCTTTCATTAGTGTCTTATAGTTTTCTGAGTGCAGGTCTTTTACCTCCTTAGGTTTATTCCTAGATATTTTATTCTTTTTGTTGCAGTGGTGAATGGGATTTTTTCCTTAACTTCTCTTTCTAATCTTTCATTGTTAGTGTATGGAAATGCAAGAGATTTCTGTGTGCTAATTTTGTATCCTGCAACTTTATCAAATTCATTGATTAGCCTAAGTAATTTTCTGGTGGCATCTTTAGGATTTTCTGTGTATAGTATCATGTCATCTGTGAACAGTGACAGTTTTACTTCTTCTTTTCCAATTTGGATTCCTTTTATTTCATTTTTTTCTGTGATTGCTGTGGCAAGGACTTCCAAAACTATGTTGAACAGTAGTGGTGAGAGTGGACATCCTTGTCTTGTTCCTAATCTTAGGGGCAATGCTTTCAGTTTTTCACCACTGAGAGTGATGTTTGCTGTGGGTTTGTCATATATGGCCTTTATTATGTTGAGGTAGGTTCCCTCTATGCCCACCTTCTAGAGAGTTTGTATCATAAATGGGTGTTGAATTTTGTCAAAAGCTTTTCCTGCATCTATTGAGATGATCATGTGTTTTTTATCCTTCAATTTGTTAATATGGTGTATCACATTGATTGATCTGCATATATTGAAGAATCCTTGCATTCCAGGGATAAACCCCACTTGATCCTGGTGTATGATCCTTTTAATGTGTTGTTGGATTCTGTTGTCTAGTATTTTGTTGAGGATTTTTGTATCTAAATTCATCAGTGATATTGGTCTGTAGTTTTCTTTTTTTGTAGTATCTTTGTCTGGTTTTGGTATCTGGGTGATGGTGGCCTCATAGAATGAGTTTGGGTGTGTTCCTTCCTCTGAAATTGTTTGGAAGAGTTTGAGAAGGATGGGTGTCAGCTCTTCTTTAAATATTTGATAAAATTCACCTGTGAAGCTGTCTGGTCCTGGACTTTTTTTGTTGGGAGATTTTTAATCACAGTTTCAATTTCATTACTTGTGATTGGTCTGTTCATGTTATCTATTCCTTCCTGATTCAGTCTTGGAAGGTTAACCTTTCTAAGAATCTGTCCATTTCATCCAGGTTGTCCATTTTATTGGCATATAGTTGCTTGTAGTAGTCTCTTATGGTGCTTTTTATTTCTGCGGTGTCTGTTGTAACTTCTCCTGTTTAATTTATGATTTTATTGATTTGAGTCCTCTCCCTCTTTTTCTTGATGAGTCTTGCCAGAGGTTTATCAATTTTATTTATCTTCTCAAAGAACCAGCTTTTAGTTTTATTAATTTTTGCTATTGTTTTCTTTGTTTCTATTTCATTTATTTCTGCTCTGATCTTTATGATTTTTCTCCTTCTACTGACTTTGGGTTTTGTTTGCTCTTCTTTCTCCAGTTTCTTTAGGTGTAAGATTAGATTGTTTCTTTGGGATTTTTCTTGTTTCTTGAGGTAGGATTGTATCACTATAAACTTCCCTCTTAGAACTGTTTTTGCTGCACCCCATAGGATTTGGATTGTTGTGTTTTCATTGTCATTTGTCTCTAGGTATTTTTGATTTCCTCTTTTATTTCTTCAGTAATCTCTTGGTTATTTAGTAGCGTATTGTTTAGCATCCGTGTGTTTGTGTTTTTTCACAGTTTTTTTCCTGTAATTGATTTCTAATCTCATAGCATTGTGGTAAGAAAAGATGCTTGATACAATTTCGTTTTTCTTAAGTTTACCAAACCTTGATTTGTGACCCAAAATGTGATCTATCCTGGAGAATGTTCTGTGTGCACTTGAGAAGAAAGTGTAATCTGCTGTTTTTAGATGTAATGTCCTATAGATATCTATTAAGTCTAGCTGGCTTATTGTGTCATTTAAAGCTTGTGTTTTCTTATTAATTTTCTGTCTGGATGATCTGTCCAGTGTTGTAAGTGGGGTGTTAAAGTCCCCCACTATGATTGTATTACTGTCAATTTCCTCTTTCATAGTTATTAGCATTTGCCTTATGTATTGAGGTGCTTGTATATTGGGTGCATATATATTTATAATTGTTATCTCCCCTTCTTGGATTGATCCCTTGATCATTATGTATGTCCTTTCTTGTCTCTTGTAACATTTTTTATTTTAAAGTCTATTTTATCTGATATGAGTATCACTACTCCAACTTTCTTTTGATTTCAATTTGCATGGAATATCTTTTTCCACCTCCAACAACTGATTCTTGAATGTCTAATATGTATCTGGCACTTTGCTAGATATATAAAGACAGGCCCTGTTTAGAGTTGGTTGCAGAGATACAGAGGACAGATAGGAAACAAATGTGATGAGGACCATTTCCAAGAGGTATGGAGAACTACAGGCTGGGGCAAAGAAGGGGCAGACCTGACTTAGCTGGGAAATCAGGGGAAGCTTCCTTGAGGAAGAGTCCTTTAAACTGACAGCTGAAAGAGAAATGAGTTGGCTACACAGAGGGCTAGTTAGGAAAAGGTCCTGCAAAGGCCCCACAACAGAGGAGGCATGGTGTGCTCACAGAATCTAGATAAGGCTGACTCAGCTTCATCCAGTGGGTGAAGATGGTAGAGCCAGATGGGGCTGGACAAGTGCCCAGGGCTGTAATCATGCAGACATTGTAGGGGATGTGCAGGATTAAAGACTGTATGCTAAGGGTACTGGGAAGCCTCTGTTGGATAGAGGAGGGATATGATTAAAAATGAGTTGTTAGTAGATACCTTGATTTCCAGAATAGAGGACAGATTGGCAGGGGACAAGCATGGCTGCAGGGAGGCCATTAGGAGTCTCCATAATAGTTCAGGGGAGGATGGATGGTGGTCTGGACTAAGGTTGGGCCAGGGTACAGAGAGAAGTGGAAGGATTTTTGATCTCCTTGAGAGTTGGAAGACATTAGATGTGGGGGGGTCAAAGAAAAAGAATCCAGGAGGACTAACAGATTTGGGCTTAAAAAAAACCAAACCAAACCAAAACCAAACCAAAAACAAAAACAAAAAACAGCGAGGCAGTGGTGCCTTTACCAAGAACACTGGAGGAGAAGCAGTTTGTGGAGGTAAATGACCAGCTCAGTTTGGGAAGTGTTCCATGTGAGGTATAAATGAGTCAAACAAGGACAGAGTTTAAGTAGGTGACTCCATATACATGGAGAAGTCATGGAATCACTCCCAGTAACTCAATGCCAAACCAACTTTTTCTGAGAGGTTGGGCCTGAATTAGACGGAGACTTGCCAACTATTCACTCTCTTCCATGTGGGAAGAAAGAGTCACCTGTGTGTGTCACCTGTGTGGGCCAGCTCCATCTTTGTGTTCATTTTCTGCTCATGTGGTTTCTCGTTTAGTGATACGAGTGAGCATCTGAAATGTTATTATTCTTGAAATAAAACTTCTTTCCTCTGTGGATTCTGAAAAACACAATGAACAAACAACCCAGTGAGGCCCATTAAGGGGTTGAAGGGAAAAACTAAATGCTCTAAAATGGCAGTTGGTTCTGCGAGGGTTTTCTTCTCCATCACCAAGAGGCCTCATGCATTCTGAGTGATGGGATTTCTCATCCTCCTGGTAAAGCACCGTCAAGGCTAACCACTAAATGGAAAATAAGATAACCCCCCCAAAGGTTAAATGTACACTAATTGTGTTTTACTTTCTACAAAGCAAGGGTACTGAAGTACTATTATGATGCAAACCTTGCCTTCCTCAACAGGCTCATGGCCATCCCAAATCACCAAATTGAACTTTTATAAATACTTCTGTTTTAAACCTACCAGCTTATTTATGTGAAGCTAATTACAAACAAACACAATGAGCCTCAAGTTCAAAAGTATAAACTGAAACACAGCTGATCACTTGGAGGAATCATGAATATTTTGTTAGCATCTCCCAAGGAAGGAAGCAGCCATATAAGAGAAAACAAACCATAAAGCTGGATGCTAAATTATCAAGCACTCCCTCTACAAATTTGTAATTGAATGTGGTTATATCAATGTTCTAATACAGTATGTGCTCTAACAGGGACGGTTTCAATGAAGTCACTGAATATCCTGTCCATTCTACCTCCTAAACATCTTGAATTCCTCCCCTCGCCCCCCATCTACATCTCTTGCCCCTGCTTTACTTAGGGCCATCCCCATCTCTCTTGGGAATAAAGTTTCTGTAACCAGATTGAGCTGGGTAGACACTGGTTAGCAGGAAGATCCCTGTCCCACTGAGGTCTTGGTGACCTCAGACTTGCCTTTCTACTTCTTTAGGATTCTGATTCTCTTTTAAGACCCATGAAGACAAGTATTATGGTCATTTTTAATACCTAAGACTCAGACAAGAGATCCACTGTGCCTACATGAAATATAGACATATTTAACTATAATACAGTTATACTGATGTGTAACTATGAGCTTCAAAAGTGAAAAGTTATTTTTTTGTGTGTATATCAGTCGGGTGTCTAAATCCTATAAAACTATTTGGTGTTGATGGGGCAAGATGAATGGTAGAGCTCCAGGGTTTGGAGTACCCATCTTTGCTCCCCTCTCACTATTTAGAGAACTTGAGGACAGAGGACAGACCTTAGGAAAACTCTAAAATACCATCCTGCAATCTCCCTCTTAAATTCCCTGCAAGGAAGCCCACGCCCAGTGCTATAACTCTGCTCCCTTTGCCCCACAAAGGCCTGTGCCCTTATCTGCTTCTCATGCTCAGAGTCTCCTTCTGTCATCTCCCAGTCGAAACGGCTCCTTACCCTCAGGTATATGCACAATGAAAAGGGTCAGATACATGAATTCATGGTATGATGCTTCATCTCCAAAGAAGGAAGCCTGTAGGAGTAGAATTTCAGCTACCTGGAGCAGAAGGCAAGAGAAACATTGCGAACCCAGGGTCTCCCTAATACCTCTATGCACAAATTAATGGTGTGATCACCAATCTGTCTTTGTTTAACAGTGTTCCTGTGACAATCTCTGGGTTAGACACAATTCTATTCCCTAGCCCCTTGCCTGAAACCAGTATACATTCTGACTGAAGGCAGAGAGTTTTTCCTCTGAATAAACTGTTTCCCCTAAAGAAATTGGCTGAGTGGCATAGCTCTGGCTGATGAGTCAGAAAATGTAGCCTCTGCTCCCTGCAACACCATTTCCTAACTATGTAACCTCAGACAAGCCACTTAACCTCTCTGAGGATCAACTTCCTAAACTCAAATCGGGATAATAATACCTCCTCTTCATGCTTACAATAGATTATTTCTAAAAAATCAGTAAGATAATAAATGTGAACTGGCCTTGAGATCTGTAAAATGTAAGGTATTAGTACTGAAGGATGACCGCTTCCCTCACCCTGTCTGGTGATTTCAAACACATAATACAAGATCTTTCTATATTGTAGGCAATATGGAAGGAAACAGCAGCTGGTCAAAGCCAATTTTAGAAGCCTGCGTTTTCACAAAAGGAAGAGTCAACTTTCATCACAGCAACATTGCTGGCACAGGACTGGTGCTGCCAGATCAAGATGTAGAGATGGCCCAGCAGGTGTCAGCAGAGAACCAACTTTTGGTACTAAGCAGGCTCATTAAGGGATGAGGAGATGCAGGGGCCTGGGGAGCTGAAATGGGGCTGGCAGGATTCTGCCATTAAATCCAGAGCTGTCTCAATTCTGGTGGGATGCAGGTGGGCAGACTGGGATCACTGAGGTGGGGACAAGCCTTTGGCTCTTTCTACCTTGGTTTGAGGCTCTTCCTCCTTCAGAGGATTCCTTCCTGTTCCTGCCTCTTAGTCTTGGTCTGAGTCCCTCCTCTCTTCTTAGAATCTGTGCTCTAACTTGGGGAACTTGTCTCAAAAGAAAGGAAGACTTTGTTTAGATAAATATTGTTTTGCGAGTGCCTTTCCTCTCTCCCTCTCAACACCAGAGTTGTTTGGAATATATGATTTTCACCTGCAGCTGCTTCTCCTACCTTAACTTTCAACTTACTCATTAGACGTAAAACCCCAGCTATTCAGATTCAATGACTCAGGCAGCAAATCTCGCTTCTACAAGGCAAGTGACTAATATGTAGAGAGGGAAAGAGAACTGGTTCCAGCTACCAAATAGAAACCTGTTGAATGAAGTACTAAATCTCTTCCATGTTAAAGATGATCTCTCATATTTTACTCTTATGAGGACATGATTTCACTGCAAATATATGTGAGTCTGTGTTACAGTGTGCAATGTGGAAATGGGTTCTATGAGGTCTGAGGTCTTTCTTGGCCGGGTGTGGAGAGGTAACTTGGAGAGACAGAGACATAGCTTTTTGAAGCTGGAGCAAACCCCAAACTGTCTGCCCTGCCCTTCTCCCCAGTCTCTAAGATCCCCAGTGATCAGTGTGTACACAGGTGTTTGTGTGTGTGTGTAAGACAGGAAGAGGGAGAGAGAAGGTACACATATGTGAAGTGGTATATCCTATTAATGGGGAAAAAGAAGTATGTGAGAAACTCTGTGAAAAGAAAGGGCAAATGTGATCAGACCCAAAAGGCTGTCTGCAGCTCTGAAGCCAGATCTGTTGGCAAGAGGTCAAGGGCAGGGGTATGGCCACATAAAGCGATAGCCACCTGAGAGTCTGCCTCACATGGGAAATGAGAAAAGGAAAAGGAATAAATCAAGTGGCTATGGACCTTGTGGTCCTACCACATTGTTATTTGCCTTTCCTATCCCCTAGCAAAGTCTATCTTCAAAAAACTCAGGAACTATATTTACTTCTGGAATAACTAAGGTCTCCAGGAAAAGGGAGTTGTGGCCTGCTTAGAATAATCCAAGGGGTGTGTGTGTGTGTGTGTGTGTGTGTGTGTGTGTGTGTGTGTTCTCTAGAGTCCTAAACTCTAGTATCTAGCATCACAAGGAAAAGAAGGCCTGCACCGACCACTAAATGCAAGCAGTGGGTCAGCAGTCCGTAAATCTTCAGCTGGCAGAATGACAGGCAGAATATACTCAAATTCTTACATTGCTGCAAACCTCTCATATCTTGATAGCTGGGTAAGCTAGGTTTCCTTCTCATTCTGACTGTGAATATTTAATTATTTCCATCTCTTTCTTTGTTTGAAAGAATATTTAAAATTAAGGGTGTGTGTGTGTGTGTGTGTGTGTGTGTGTGTTGGGAGGAGGGGGAAGCAGTCCCAAGTCCACAGAGCAATTATCTTGTACATTATTTTTTTCCAGAGTCCAAAAGCAGAAAGCACATCTGGACAGCTTAAGCCCTTGAAGAGTTATGTTATGTAATAAGCAAAGCTCAACATTCACTCTCTTTGAGCTTTTACACTCATTTGGTGTGTATCTTTGTCCCCAATTTAGGACAAGAATTTGCAGTGGTGATTTAAGGATGGAGACGCGGAAGACAGGACAACCAAAGGGTAGTGGGACCCATCTCTCGCTTCAATGCATAGACCTCTGATTTAGAAGGGGAGGGTTGTATGCATTAAAGACAGCCATCAGCATTGATTGGAAACCCCTACTACTGTGGCAGCTCCCCGTGTAGCCCCCCAACCCACCCGCCCCAAACCGTTTAACCTTTCAGTATAAACGACTACTTCTGTTGCTCTATTGTCAACTGGAATTTGCGGGTGCAGCTACGAAACCTCAGACGAAATCGTCTTTTCGTCTGAGCTTCCTCAAAGTACAGCGTAGCCACATTAAAGTTCAAGTTAATTCGGCTTAGTCAGGTCCTCTTCACTCCTGCTGGAGCTCGGAATCCGCGGCTACCAGGCCCCCAGAGCCCTCGCCTCTGCCCCCAGGGCCTCCCCGCCCATCTCAATTGCTCTGGACCAGTTCATTTCGCCACAGCCCGGAGCCGCTCGGAAAGCAAAGATTAAAGGGGAAAGTCGCAGCTGTATATTTATATTTTCATCGCTAGAAGGGAATTGATTTCCGCGCATTTATTTTGGTAGTTGTAATACACAAGGGCGGATTTGCGTCACCCGAGCAACTTGTCGGTGGAGATAAAGTTGCACAAATATTGAAAGGGGAAGTGCTGGGAGTCATTATAGAGTTTTTCTCCGGAAGAAATAAGGATTTCTGCAGTATCCTAAAATACTAAGGCCGCTTCTATTTTGAGACCAAACTCGCAGGCACATCCGCTCATTTAGTCCGAGTTTGAGCCCATCAAAAAACAGGAGATGACCTGAACTCCGGCGAGTCCAGGGTTTCCTGCTGCTTTCTTGGTTCTGAGGAGTGGGGGGAGTAACGCGGAGGAGGGGATTCTGCGGACTCAAAAGAGGGCGAGGGGCCGGCAGAGCCGGAGCCTGGGCGGGGAAGGAGTGTGGAGGGGAGGCAGGAGGGTCGTTCAAAACGTTTCCTTTTTCGCGTTTCCCACCGGGAGCTCCGGGTGGGTCTGGGTGGCGCTGGTGCGGCTGCAATGAAGCCGAGAGCCTGGGAGAGCAGAGGGGCGCGCCGGCCAAGTTGCAATTTACAATCAAGCCTCGGGCTTTGCGGGGAGAGAGGAGCGGGCGGCGGGGCTAAGAGTCTGCAGCGAAAATGCACCCACGGGGCCTCGTCCTCGCCTCTCCTGCCTCCGGCTCGGGGCCTTGAAGTGCTGCAGAAGCGGGGAGCGGGCGCCGCTGGAAATCCGGAGAGCCCGCGTTCCGCGCAGCCTGCACCCCCAGCCCACTCCCCAGGGTCGCGTCGTATCTGGGGACAGGCTGCCTGGTGTGAGGCCTAAACGCGCCTCTTTTCGAACCGTGACTTCGCGCTTAGGCCGCGGTTTCAATGTTTGCAGCAGAATTGGAAGTGACACCAGGAAAGAGAGGAAGAGAGGGCTTAAGGCCGCCCCTACCACACTCGCGCTAGTGTTTTTCCCCGAGGGCAGTGAAGTTATATAGAAGCCGCGCCCTCCCACAGAAGTCTCGCCAGAATCCTCAGCCTTTTCCTGCAAAACCTGCACTGGAGCCTTTCAAGGAGGGTCCAGTACCTCAAGTGGCTTTATGCTTGTCTACCCCTTGGCCTCTGGCTACTACAAACAGAAGGCCTGGTCTACTTGCATTTCTCTCGCTCCACGTGCCCGTGATCTTAGCAGATCACCCCCCTCCCTTCCATCTCTGAACAGAACATTTCTGTCGGGGCTGCACGGAGCAGGGCAAGAAACCCCTTTAGTAAAAGAGGGAGGGAGACAGAAACAGAGAGAGACAGAAGCTGGAGGAGCCGTGTTATTTTCAGTGTTGGCTGGTCACAAGTGATTGATTAGTGATTGGTACTTTACAGGAGAAAGTCAAAAGCTTAAAATGACAGCATCTGCAACCAGAGGCTAGAAAGCACTGGAAATTAATTAGTCCCTACCCTGACCTCGAGATTGACATGGCAAACTCAGTTGCTTTCCTGGGTTTCTTTGCTAACACTTGTTAGTACTGAAGTGAAATTTAAAAATGCCACAGAAGCTTTATTGCAACTATATTGAAAGTTTGGGGAGGAAAGTGCCACAGAAGCACGGAAGTTGTGTTAGAAGATGCTTATTAGGACAATCGAAAACAAAAGATTTCGTGGTTTCATTATTATTATTATTTTATTTTCTTCCTGAAAATGTTCAAGAAGAGCTCATCTGGGTGGCCTGTGGTTTGTTTGGGAGAGGAGTGGGGAAATCCATCCTGACTATAATTTAAAAGAGAACGAATTCTTAAAATAGAGATGTTGATGTTGCAGAAAACCCCCCACTACACCCACTAGGCGCTCTAAAGATCCAAAGTGCGAATGGGAGACGTCGGCCACCGCTGCAGCTTTTTCTGCGAGCAGGCCCAAGGGGTTCCCTAGGGAAACAGTCACAGCGTGGAAAGTAGTATTCAACCCCAAGGAAATCTACTCTTGTGGGCACTTGCAGAACAACGGATCCCACGTGATCGGGGTTGGGGCGGAGGAGGGAGGGTGACATTTCCTACAAGGTGCAGCAGAGGAGGGGACGCGCGTGCCGATCTCCCCGGTTTCGGACGGTGGCCTGTTTTCTCGGAGGATCGGGGGAAGGTCTGGCTGCGTCCAAGAGAGACGTTCCGAGACATCCATCTTACTTGGTTTGAAATGTGACTCGTTCAAGTTGTCAGTGTGTGGCAGCTCGGAATAAAGCTAATTTGAGACCGCCCCTCCTCTCTTCCCTGAGGATCCCGGAGGCAGGGCAGCGCACGCGGTGCTGACTTGGGCGGGGACTCAGTGCCTTTGCATTCCCGCGCGAGAGCTCAGGGCAGGGCAGCACAGCGGTGGGGGGTGGGTGGGGGGTGGGGGGACCCACGAAAGACGGAGGTTTGTCGAGGACACCGACTCTCGGGATAAAGGCCGAGAGGAGGAAAATCGGGCCCAAGCGAAGAGAAGGGAAACCCAGGGCGCCGCCAGCGATCCAGAAGGAGGGCCCTGCACCCGCGGAAATCTGCGGGGGCACCCGCTTCCCCAGGCGAGAGCTCCAGGAGCGCCATGACAAGCTCTCTACGCCCGGTGCCGTTCGGAGCCGCAGAAGTTAGCGGGAGGCAGAACTTCCCGGAGCCGCAGTCCGAGCCCCCCCAGCCCTTTCGAGAAGGACGAGCCCGACCCAGCTCAGCCCACGCGGCAGCAGCAAACAGTTTGGCGTGGCCGGGGCGGGGCCGAGAGGGCGGGCCACGCCCCCCTCCCAGTTCCCCTCCACTTCCCGCTCCCATTGGTCACCAGGATGGCCAATGACCGCTCGGATCGAGGCCCTACCCTGGGTCTGACTCGAAAGCTCCTGCCAAAACTTTGGGAGTTTTTAGAGAGGAGTTTTTTTTCCCCCCTCTTATTACTGTCTTTTTTTTTTTTTTTTAAACTAACGGATTATTATTGTTGTTGTTTTAAATTTAGCTCCTAAGGCTTAGCTGCTTGGGTGTTTCTTTCGGTGCCCGTCTTCCGTCTCCCCGGCTTCCCTGGCGTTTGTAGAGCCGCGGCCCCCGCCCGCCTTGCCGCCCCAGCGCCCCTCGCTCGCCTGCAGCCCTCGGGGAGCGCGGGCGCCGCGCCGCCTTTAAAGTAAGGCCAGGGGCCGAGGCTGTGGCCGGCCGGGATCCGGCCCTCGCCTCCTCCCTCGGTGGCGCTAGGGCTCCCTGGCCTCTCTTCAGTTCGGACGGAGAAGAGTAAGCCGATCGTTCGCGGCTGGGCTGCCGCCTCCTCCTGGACTTAGCGCGCCCCTCTCCGCGCACCCACCACCCAGCCACCCACCCGGCCCGGCCAGGCCGCGGCGGCCGCTCGGCGCACCCCGCCAGGATGTTCGCCGCCGGGCTGGCTCCCTTCTACGCCTCGAACTTCAGCCTCTGGTCGGCCGCCTACTGTTCCTCCGCCGGCCCGGGCGGCTGCTCCTTCCCCCTGGACCCTGCCGCGGTCAAGAAACCCTCCTTCTGCATCGCGGACATTCTGCACGCCGGCGTTGGGGAGCCGGGCGCGGCCGCGGAGGGTCTGGCGGGGGCCTCGGCCGCTGCCCTCACCGCGCACTTGGGATCGGCTCACCCACACGCCTCTTTCCAAGCTGCCACTAGGTCGCCGCTTCGACCCACGCCGGTGGTGGCGCCCTCCGAAGTCCCGGCTGGCTTCCCTCAGCGGCTGTCTCCGCTCTCAGCCGCCTACCACCACCATCACCCACAACAACAGCAGCAGCAGCAACAATCGCAGCAGCAACAGCCTCCGCCTCCGCCCCGGGCTGGAGCCTTGCAGCCCCCGGCCTCCGGGTCGCGGGTGGTCCCGAACCCCCACCATAGCGGCTCCACCCCGGCCCCCTCCAGCAAGGACCTCAAATTTGGAATTGACCGCATTTTGTCTGCAGAATTTGACCCAAAAGTCAAGGAGGGCAACACACTGAGAGGTAGGTCTTGGGCGAGAGGCTGCAGGCCTCTGACCAGGGCACTGACGCACTCCCCGATCCCTGGGTCATTTGGGATTCCTCTGCCTGTTTTTACAATTAAGGACAGATCGGTAACATGAGGGAGAAGAAAATGAATTGTAATGGGACTATGAAACATTAGGTTTAAAAGTCACCTGCTCTACATTAAAAGAAGAAGAATCCAGGGATGCTTTAAAAACATGTCACAGAATCAATATTCATAAAATCGGTTGGTGTAAATATTTGCTAAGATGACTATCATCTGTCTGTCTCTTTAATCACACATCTAGGGAGAGAACTACATTATTTGACAGGAAAAGCCCTTATGGGGAAAACTCTCCCTTACATTGGTCTGATTTCTGGTGAAATTCCACCCAAGGAATATAGATGAACAATACTGACTCTAAACTCCCAAGAGGAGAGAGCAGAGTGAGGGCTCCTTTGGGGGGACGGTTTAGGTCTGTGGAATTCTTGGAAGGCACCTGAAAAGGACTTCGTTTAGGCCTTTTTTTACCTAAAGCCTTTCCTAGCTATATGCGTGGACGTGGGCCTGTGGGACACACAGAGGAACATGTCCTGCACTGCCCCTTGGCTACTGTCCGGAGAGAGGCGTCTTGGTGGCCCGGAGACAGAGGTCTCTCACTACTTCGCTCCAGGAAAACGGAATGGAGGGGAAAAGGGGAAAGGGAGGAGAGGAACAAATCCCAGAGAGTGTGAGTGTGGGTTTGCCCGAGGGGTAACAGCTCTTCTTTTCCCTCCCCCCAGATCTCACGTCGCTGCTAACCGGCGGGCGGCCCGCGGGGGTGCACCTCGCGGGTCTGCAGCCCTCCACCGGCCAGTTCTTCGCGTCTCTAGATCCCATTAACGAGGCTTCTGCTATCCTGAGTCCCTTAAGCTCGAACCCGAGAAATTCAGTTCAGCATCAGTTTCAGGACACGTTTCCAGGTACGGAAACCCTTCCGAGCGACGGCCTAACGGGCAGGTCGACTGCCAAAACACTTAGGACTGGAGTCTCACGTGGCCACCTCGGTGTAGCAATCCTAGAGTTGGTGCGGGAGGCTACCACGTCCGGAGAGAAACCGAAAGATTTCTCAGTGAGCTAGCTCACTCTTCGGTCGACTCCGTGGCGGGGGTGGGGTGGGATGTGGAAATGGGTGGGGAACTTGCGGAGCCAAGAAAGTGTGTGTGGGGGGGGGGCTGGGGGGTGGGGGGCGGCTTTCCCTAGTCTTAGCCCGAGAGGGTGGTTTGAAAATGCAGCAAGTGGTGTTGCTTATTAACATACACACATTTTGGAACGACCTCAAAACACTTTTGCCCGAAGAAGAGCCGTCTGCGCGCGTGGGCACAGTTGCGAGTACACACACACACACACACACACACACACACACATACACGCACGCACGCGCGTGCGCGCACACACATGCACAGTAAAGAATCGAGGCTCTCATCTTTAGATCTTTTAGGCCCGAGGGACATTTTCGCCTACTCTTAGAATGCCTGACGGCCACGCATTCAGCTTTTGTCTTTTCTTTGGAATTAATAGACGAAACGCTGGTCTTCTCCACTCACACTCGCGTTAGGCCTTCCGCCTATAGTCTTAAGAGCTGTAGATTTCCTCCTTAAAGAGGCCCTTCCTTGTCTGCGTGAAGGGCTTTCAGAGCCGACTGTGAACGCAAAACCATTTTAAGCATTAAGCATGCCAGTGAGCCCCAGGCGCGCAGGCCTCGGACGGGACACTCACTGGGCCCTCCTGTCTCTCTCTCGCTCCTGCTCCCGCCTGGTGGCAGGTCCCTACGCTGTGCTCACGAAGGACACCATGCCGCAGACGTACAAGAGAAAGCGCTCGTGGTCGCGGGCGGTCTTCTCCAACCTGCAGAGGAAAGGTCTGGAGAAGAGGTTTGAGATTCAGAAGTACGTGACCAAGCCAGACCGAAAGCAGCTGGCCGCGATGCTGGGTCTTACAGACGCACAGGTAAGGCAGCTCCGGCCCAACGCACAGCCCCTCTGGCGGGCAGCATTTCTCGCCTAGTCCCAAGGCCCCCTCTACCCCGCTGGCTCTCCTTTTGCGGTGGAAACACTAGGTTTTGAATTTCACGAGACTTCGTGGACCTCTCAACTTAAGAGGGGAGAGAGGAAGGGGGTGGGGGAGAAGGACAGACAGAATAGCCCATCCCCAAAGATGTGTGTCAACAAGCACTGCATGTTTATTTTGGCCAACAAACGAAAGCCTGTTGCCGAGAAAGCAAATAGGCCGCAGGAGATAATAATTATGTACTCTGCTGTAGCGCAATTCGCTGTACGAGGCAATTTATTTCAGAAGAGATAAAAATCCAAAGTCAAGAGATTGTTGGGTTTTTTTTCCTTTTTCTTTCCTCCTGCCCTCCCTCCCTCCTCCTCCTTCTGCTGCTGCTGGATTGTGAAATCCCCAGTTGTGAGGAAGTGAAAACATCATTTCAAACGGAATTACTTAGCCCCAGTAGGGTGAGAAGTCCACTTGGAGCGGCCACAGTTAGTCCGATCTTCTAATGGCATAATGGAAGGGGGGAGTGAGGAAGAGGGAAAACAAAAAGGATTTTCTTAGAATGTCCAAGAGCATTTCACCAGGTTCTGCCTACTTTCCTTTTTCTTTCTTTCTTTCTTCCTTTCTTTCTTTCTTTTTTCTCTTTCTTTCTTTCAAGGCAAGTCTTCAAATAGCAAATCAATTGTGCCTGGATTCAATTTTTTTTCTTTTCTCAAGTTCAAGACCTGGATTTTTTTTTTTTTTTTAAGTTTTGAAAATGCAAGAGTCACCATTCTTCCACACCTCACAGCAATGGCCCTTGCTTCCTGGGCGGTGAATGTTCTGAGCAGGGCAGAAGCCAAAGGCAGGCACGTTTTCATAGCTCTCTTAGCCCACTCCCCTTCTGTCCTCCATTACACAGCTCCCCTCCCCAGCACACACACTGGAAGAGCCCAGCCGTTTTCCACCAGCTGTGGATGTTATTTTTAAAAGGGAAGCTGGAACTTGTGTGAACACATTGGGTCCCCCAAGGGATTATATATTTATATAGATTCTCCGCCCCATCCCTACCCCCTTCCTCCACTTTGCACAGGTTTCATTCCAGTGTTTTCTGAGCCCACAGAAGGATGAGTTTATCCTGGGCAGGGGCAGGGTCCTTATCAGCTTTTGAGTACATACATGCCCAGAAAATGCTCTTTTACAGAAGGTCCATTGGTGCCCCCACCCCACTGGGATTAACTCTTTGAATCCCCTTCCCCCTTTGTTTCCCATGGTTCCTCCTTAAAAAGAATCGTTTTTTGTAGGGACATGCCTTGGGTAGTGGCAGTAGAAGAGAGGGCCACTGTAGCAGGGATTCTTAACAGTGGGTCGCCAAACCCTTGAAAGTGTGTGCAAAATCTTGGGTATATGTGCATTTTTCTGGGCCAGGGGTCCATAATTGTAATCAGGTTCGTGTGTGTGTTGGGGTCGTCCTGGCTCAAGTGGGGTTAAGAAGCATCGTTTTAGAGTATTGGTCCTCCCTAGATTGAGGGCAAGGTGCAGGGGTCTGCCTTTCCAACAAGCATCCAGGTCGCTTGAAGCTACAAGTCGAAGGGCCACATTTTGAGAAACAGTCCTAGTGACTTCCCTAAGGCGAGGATCTCTGGCGATCTTCACTGTTTCCCTGGGCTGCGTCTGGGTCCCTGGTCCCAGCACAGCCCGTGGTAGAGGTGCCGGGACGATTCGCGGTGCTTTCCCGCCTGTGGGAGTGGCTCCCAGATGCGCGCGGGTCGGATTGGAGCGAGCCCGCGTCTCACCTCCGTGTCCCTTCTTGTTTCCCGGTGCGGTGCGGCGCGGCGCAGGTAAAAGTGTGGTTCCAGAATCGGCGGATGAAGTGGCGGCACTCCAAGGAGGCCCAGGCCCAGAAGGACAAAGACAAGGAGGCGGGCGAGAAGCCATCGGGCGGAGCCCCGGCCGCCGACGGCGAGCAGGAGGAGCGGAGCCCCAGCCGCTCGGAGGGTGAGGCCGAGAGCGAGAGCAGCGACTCCGAGTCTCTGGACATGGCCCCCAGCGACACGGAGCGGACTGAAGGGGCCGAGCGGTCTCTGCACCAAACGACGGTCATCAAGGCCTCGGCCGCCGGCGCCCTCCTCGCCGCCAGCAGCGGAGGCAGTGGGGGGAGCGGCGGCGGCGGCGGCGGCTTTACCTTCGGCGGCCTCAGCAGCGGCAGCACCGGCGCCGGCAGCTCCGGCAGCCACGGCGGCGGCAGCGGCGCCTCGGAGCTGCTCCCCGCGCCCCAGCCCGCCCTCGGCAGCGCCCCCCAAAGCCCGGAGCCCGCCCCGGCACCGCTCGGCGGCCTCTAGACTGGACGAGGTCGGAGGGGACGCGGGGCCCTGCGTGCAGGCTCCCAGCCTGCCAGTGCGGGCTGGATTCTGTGCCTGCTGTCCGGTGGCGGCGAGGCCAGGGCCGGAGACGCAGCGGCGGAGACCCACCTCGAGCGCATCGCTGCCCCGGCCGGGGGTGCAGCCCACCCCGCACAGAGCCGAGGGCGATCGACGTGCCCCTCGCCAGGCTCCCAGCGCCAGCAGAACACTTCTGCCCGGATACAAGCGGCTCCCACTGTGAAGCGTTGACGAAACGGTCCTCCCCGCCCTAGGGGTCGTGGCGCAAAGACGCGATGCACTTAGGACGCCACAAACTTGTAAATAAAATGTTTACTATGGTTTGTAAAGGCCGCTTGGCTTGCTGGGGCGATGAGGTCTTTAGGGTCTGGGATTTCCGACAGGGACCTTAGCCCCGGGGCACTGCAGGTCGCAGCAGCTGGAGGCTGGGGGACTAGAGCTTTGGGGGGATGTGCTGCCACCTCAGAGCCACCTTACTGCAGAGATCAGCGCCGGGGCTTAGAGGTTCCACCAGTTCAGAGGTCTCATAGCCCGTGCCAACCGCCACCCATCGTGCTATCCCTGATCCTGGTTGTGGCCTGAGAGCAGGGTCGGCCATAGACTCTGTTAGGGCTGTGGGGCAGATGGCTTCCCCACCCTGAGTCAGGACACGAGGACTGTGTGCACCAGCTTTCCACAGCTCGAGTGTAAGCAGAGTTGGGTGGAGAAGAGGGTAGTGCCCACAGGGTCAATTTAGCCACAGCCGGTACTGGAGCTGAGAGAGGCCATCCCAGTGCAAACCGCCCCTTGCTTGGGGATGGAGTAGGGGGATGAGGCAGGTTTATAGTGTCTGGAGAAAAGGACGGACAGACACATTGATTAGGGCTGGAAGGCTGAGCCTGAGATGGCTTTAAAGCTGCTAAAGCATTTACACAGCAGAACAGTGGTCTGTTTAAGGTCACCTCCCTTGTCCAATGTTGAGGAGGAACCCAAACCAGAACTCAGACCTTCTGGCTCACATTTGGCCAGTGAAGGACCTGCAGAACTGCATGCCAGCTACCCCCTCATCAGAACACACACACACACACACACTTCTTTTGTAATTGGGCCACTACATGTGCCCACTTGAACTCTTACTCCACCCCAAGCTGGGGGCAAGATGAAAGGCAGTTTCCCCATCACACTGCATCTAGAATATAGCAAACCTCCGTGTTGTTACTGGGATGGCCCATCACATTTTTTTCTCTCTTTTTCTGGAAAACTTGAAGAGTCAAATCTCTCTCCAAGACACCCATGCTCCCTTTCCTTGAAACTACAAAATGTCTGGAGTTGGTAGAAAGTGATTTCAGGAGATTTTAGAACAAATAGACGTTGAGGACAAACCCCGATCACCCAGGTGTATGTGACACTGAGCTGGGGCGACTGGCACAGGCCTCTTACCACGCATTACAGGAAGCTGGTTGTTCTGGGGAACCCACAGGGGAGGGAGAGTATTGCTCCCGCAGAGATGCTGAGGCCAGCGAGTCTAGGACCCACCCCAGACCCCTGGCAGTATCAAGAAGCCTCCTAGAAGCTCCCTGGTCTGGCTTAGATGCTTCCCCACTTTGACCCATTTGCTTGAGCACAAGAAACTTCTGGGCCCAAGGGCAGAGTAGAGGCCCCAGATTTAGCCTTTTGTGGCCCGGCTCAGCTGGTCACCTGGGCAAGTCCCAGAGTGCAGCCCAGGGATGCAAGGCTGACCATTCCCTGCCGCAGTCAACCACTCAAACCCCCAATCTAGCTGAACCCCAGAGAAAGGTACACAGTGGGGGAGGGGAACCACTGGGGTGGTCTGGCCTAGGAAAGACAAGAGAAAGGTAAAGTGCCCCAGAAGGGACCTCAAGTTAAATGGGGACGTCCGTCAGCTGTTATCCCTGAATGGGCCACACGTTTTGGGGGTGATGGCAGTCTCCACACGTGCTGTGAGTCCCAGCCCTGGTTAGGATGATTCTACCACACCACAGGCTCTGCTGCCTGAACTGTGGGATTCTCTCTACCTTTATTTTGCCCTCGCTTCCGAGATTCATTTCCTCCCACTCACAAAATACTGAAATTCTCAAACCAGGACATCCCAGGAACATCGAATTTGAGGCACTTAAATTCAGTTCCGGCTGGGAAGGCGAGCTGAGGAGGGGGTGGCGCTTTCTGCACACCGCAGATACCCCGCCCCTCACCAGGCCGGCCCGCCAGGTGCTCCGGCTCCCAAACCCGTGCCGCCTTTCTCCGCCTGGGTCCCGGGCTTTCGAAACTGAAGGAAAAACTGCGCCCAGGGACTGCAATGGTGTGATTTCAGGTAGAATTCGGCCTTATCTGAGCCAGATTCCGCCAAACTAGAGGGCGCGGCGGAGCTGGGGGGCTGGGAAGGAAATGGGCCGGCAGGAGTCAGGATGCTCCTGGGGCGGGTGTCACAGCAGACGCCCCTTCCTCAGCGACCCCTACCTCTCGTTCCTGAATATTTCCCCCGTGATACTCTAGCGGGTCTAACTCATTTTCATCAGGAACGAAGTATCATAAGCCCGGGAGAAGTTTAAAATTAATTTTGAAGGAAAACTGCCCCAGGTCGGAAGGTTTCTCTGGGCGGGCCGGGTGGCGGTATAGAAAAGCCGCACTTAGGGCCCGCCGCCTCATCCCGGGATTGCTCGCTCGGCCCCGGGTACCGGGATTTTCCCGGTGGCGCCCGATGCTAGCAAGAGTGGCCAGGGAAGCTAGAAATTCTTGAACTAAGACCGAGATTTCGCAGGCACGGAAGAAAAGGCCGAGCGCTCAAGGTCTGCGGACCCCAGGCGCGTCGAGGCCTGCGGGGCTGGGGCTTGGAGGAGGCGGGTGCGCGCGGGCCCCGTAGCAGAGCCCAGCCGCCACCCCCGCCCCTACCCGCACGCCCCCCAGGCCTCGCCCTTTGCTGAAAGCAGTAATAACTCTTTGCCCAGAGCAGGGCCCCGCCTCGCCAGCCGCGGAGTCCTGGCGGCGCCAAGCCCTCCAGGCAAGGTTACCAAAGCGCAGCTCGGGGCGCGCAGTGAGCCGACGACCGGCGCGCGCCTCTCTGGGGCGCGAGGGGGATACGCTACGCCCCTCGGGTGCGCGCGCGCGCACACGCACACCACTTTTACACACGTAGGTCAAATACAAATACACAGGCCCTCAGAGGCACTCAGAAACGCAGACGCAGACCAGCACGAGGGATCGTCTACCGGGTAGTTTAGCGCTTTGTGGGTAAAGCACGCAAATAAAGTTCCGCGTTCTCCTCCAAATGGCGAAGCAAAGTGAGGAGCCTCTCACCGCCTTCCTCTGCCAGTGTGGGTGGGTGGGGCGCTTTTCTCTAGAAAAGTTTTCTTGCGCCAAGATTCGCCGACTAAGCCACTGAAAGCAGGCGCCGCATCCCCCTGCGTTTATCAGCCTCAGTCGAGGGTGGGCAGCGACCGCGATGCCAGGAGTTGTTGGCTGCGTGCAGCCGTCGCCGTCCTGTCCCCACAGAAGCTGAAACTGTCAGACCTTGCGGCACTTCAAGGAGAAATCTTAGCTCTGAGGGAGGCCGTGGCCCGCATACCCGCCAAGGAGATCACCACTTGTCTCCCCACACCACTCCTCCAGCAAGGATTCACGCGTCTGGTGGCGGTGGGGGGCAATGGCTTAGACTCAGGTTGTCACAAATCCTCCCAAACCTCAGAGGGAACCAGTGGCTCTGGGATCTTTCCCGTGGCCATTCCCTCTAACTAGGGTCTGAAGTGGGGCGTTGGCCACGGTTCTAGTTTGCGGCCATCTTGCGCAGGTGAACTCCGAGTTCCAGGCCTGCTGGTCCCTCCTGTCCCAGGTACCAGAAGCCGACATAACGGGAAGGTGACCCCCTGTTCTGCCGAAGCCACAGCCTCCGGGAGCTTTGGAGTCCCCTGCAGCAAGGGATTTTCTGCGGGCGTTTTAGACTTGAGCTTTAACCTGTTGAGCTTTAACCTATTCCCGGATCTGACCCCACCGAAGTCCTCAAGTAGTGGCGGACCTCAGACAGACTCTCGGAGTGCAGGATGCGCCTGGCGCGGCTCTGGAGCCAGAAATGGGGAGAAGTCAGGGGCTGAGGTCGATGTACCCTCCTCCGGTTTGCGCTCCCTAGTCTCCCCTCCACCTTCGTTCTTCTTTAAGAGCCAGCACAGGGACTGATAGCTCAGACCTCCCCGTACAACCCGGCGATACTACTTTAAAGATGCCCGAGAGGACCCTAAAGGTTAAGGGCCCTCGAATCGAATACCCTTCTCTTTAGCCTGGGGTGGGGTGTGAGGGAGGGTTGGGGGCTGCACACTCTGTGGTCTTTGTGAAGATGCAACTACTGGGTTTTAAGGAGGACTTTAACTGCAGGTGTTGGAGCCCGGGGAGACACACCCCGATTTATTGTGCTTAAGTCTGGCTCACAGCCTCACCTTCGAAGTTGTGATGGGGTTGGCCGGCGTCCCCAAAACAAACGATCGGCCTTTTCCGCTTCTTCTCCTCATAACACGGATATTAAAACCCGCAGCGCGCACCCCTGCATCGGCACCCTTTGGAAATCCAAACTACTCACACGGGGTGTACTTTCTAAGGTATCGGTCCTCCACCCCACCCAGATTCTAACAGAGCACAAGCTCTGCCCAGACCGGCTGGAGGGACCTCTGAGCTTGTAGAATCTCCTGGCCCCTGGGTTCCTTAGCTACCTTGCCCTCACTCACTTTAGGAAGGAAGATTAAATGTCCTCGCAGGTGCGATTACTTCATTTTAAACGATAAGGCAACGGAGGCTGGGAGTCTTGACGTTTGCCCAAGTTCCTCTAGAGAGTGAGTGGCAGGACTCGGATGGGCCGTGAGGTTAGTGACTCTGAAGGTGCCAAAGAAGGACAGGGGTCCTTCAGAGGTCGCAGGCCTGGGCTTCCCCACGGTTGACACCTCCGCCCTTCAGCCTGTGCCTCCTCCCTACAGGTTTAGCTTTGCTAATTGTGTCTAGGGTCTGGGCCACACCCTAGATCCTCAGTGCGTTTCCGTTTCCATCAGTCCTTGCTGATAGTTGGGATTCTGGACAGAACTCGGGGTGTTAGGCCTGATGGCCCCTGCCCAGCAGCCACCTCCCTGGCTCTTTCTCTCTTCCCTGCTCTTGGACCTGGCCCCAGCCAAGGTAGACACTGAGCATCCTCTTTTACACAGTCCACAGACCAGGAACAGTGGGTACGTGACCTGGTGGATGCTCAGAGCTTGCGGGTTTGGTGACACCAGCGACTCTCTCTGGGGACCGGGTATGGGAAAAGGCGGGTGGGTGGAGCACAGGATTGCAGTGCCTCAAAAGAAGCACATCTGAGCCAAAGCTGGAACAGGGGAAACCAAACTAGCCCAAGAAGCATTCATTCATTCACCAGTTACAAACTGCCAGACCTTGGGAAATGTATCTAATCTTTTGGCTTCAGTTTCCTCATCTATATAGTAGGAAATAATCAAAGTTACCTAAGTTAGAAATTGCTGATTGTTAATTGCGTTATCAAATGTGAAATGAGAATAATGGGTGGCATACAATCAGCACTGTAGGCTTAGATGTTGTTAAATTCATTCATTCCTTTATTCACTGCGGTATTTGAGGTGCTTATTAGTATTTGCACAGTTGGAAAAAATGCATAACAATCCTTACTCTCCAGGAAATTGAATTCATAAGTGGAGGCTCATTAATGTGGTGCAGTCACAGTGTGGGGGGGGGGGGCGAGGGAACCCTTTAAGGAGTAGTCCAGTGTTTGGATGGGCTGCTGGATGACAGCAGGAGTTGCCTTACAGACCCAGACTTCACAAGATACCCATTGGCATTTCTTCCCCTTGGTACTCCTGGCACTGTCCTGTGTACCTACACCAGGTGCTCAATACAATGCTTGTGTGGTTGAGAGTTTTCCTTGGGAGTTGGAACTGGACGAAGCTAGAATTTTCTGACACTTTGGCTTTGAGGGAAGCTTAAGCAGTGTCAGGGGTCGAAGGAGGAAAAAATGTGTGCCAGCTGCTGAGATCATGTCAGGACACGTGGCACTTCAGGAATTTTATTAAATTCTTAACTAATCATGGAGAAGGAGGGTCTTCGAAACGGAAACAGGACATCAACTGTCCCTTAAGTGGCTAAAGACACCGTCTGCTTCTTGAGGTCAGGGCTGAGCTCTGCTGCGCCGTTGGAGAAATTCTAGCACCTAGCGCAGCACTCAGCAGGGAAGGCTCCTCGGAAAGTGTTTATTGAATAAACGAATAACACAATTACTGTGGCCCTTGTGATTATTTATAGTCTAGGTAGATCCTCAGGAACAATATGATCGCCTGGTTAGCACTGTAAACACCAGAGGAAGCTAAGAACAAAGTACAGAGCTACCGAGTAGTGACCCTGGGAGGAGAGGACTTGGAAGCCCCCAATCATCTGGCTGAGAATACACAAGGGTCCCTGATACTAAGGCCATCATAGAGCAGCGAGAAAACCATTTCACAAACAGCCCTCAATACAGCTGATGAAACGCTGTTGGCGCAAGTTCATCCCGGGGTTGCGCGCGGATGGGCACCGTTGGTGTCGTTTTGTAAGTTGAATGACAAGTCCGCAGTCATGTTGCTAGCAGTCGACAGAAGGACCAGGACTGAAGCCAGAAGCTTTCTGTGATGCCTTCGGACCCCACTCGGGCCTCGCCGCGCGGGGCGCTGGGGCTACCGGATCTCTGGGCGCAGGGAAGGGCAGGGAATAGCCGCAAAGAAGGAGTTGATGTTCTGGCTTCAGTGAATCTGCTTCTCGCTTTCTCCCTCTGCTGCGCAGCAGTATCCGTACGTTTCTCGGGGTTCCGGAGCTACCCTCACCCCTCTACTCGCCTCAGGCGATTTTCGGATCAGTAAATTTCAGCCTCACTTTGATTAGTCACAGCTGTTTATTTGTGTGTGTCAGAATCGGGGTGAAGAGTGCACACCGCGGGGTTCCCAGCACGTGATGGGAGCTCAAGAAATGAGTGGATGAAGAGCCCAACGAACAAATGAACTAATGCGTAAATAAGACCGCGTCTCTCGAGACCCCCACAGGCAACGGTCGCTGCCTCTGGCCGTTTTCTGGATCCCTCTATGGAGAGAGTCACAGGCCGTGCACGCCCTCCAAGGGAGTGCTCACGAGGCGCAGCCCTCTACTATCTCCGCGCCACCTCCCCCGCACCCCCTGGGCACGCAGACCAGGCTTGAAGCCTCAGGCTTGGGGGGGGGGGGGTCGCCTGACTCCGCCCCGTTCGCCACTCTTTTGGATCTAGTGAAGGGTCCTGGGTCCTCTGTCTTCTCGGATCCTCAACCCGCCGGCCAAGCACCCAGTCCAAGGTCAGTGTGGGACCTCAGGCCACGACGTTTCCCGGGTTGCTCCGGACATGAGCCGCGCGCGGGTGCGTAGCGCCTGGGAGATCATCCCTGTAAGGCTGTCTCGGGTCCTCCGTAGCGATCTAAACCAGATCCCCGTGTTCCTGCCTCCCGCAGAGTACCCGCTGCCTGGTGCTGACTTCTTTTTTGCGCGCCAAGAGAGCAGTTCTGTGGTTGAACAAATGGGGTGAAAAGCTGGGGTGGGGGGGTGGGGGGGTGGGGGAAGGAGTCAAATACATAATGTAAAAATTGAATGACGAGTGTGATTTAAACTTTGCCATTTCCTCCGTTTTCACTCTCCCTTATCCTCCTCCTCGCTTTGGGCATCCTCACCCCTTCCCATTTTTTGTTTTTCCCTCTCCTCTCGCTGCACCCTGGTCTTCCGCTGCTCCTGAGATTGTTCAGGGTTCCACTGAGGACTTGAAGAGGAGCTGGACCACGCTGGCTAAGTTCCGGGGTGACCACGGCGGAAACGTGAGGGGCAGAGTGTGTGACTTTAGAGGAACGACCCGGCTCCTCCAGAGGTGGTGGACTCTAGCCTCGTCTATGAACCAAAATATAACGAAAGGCAGTGTTTTATTTTAGGATTTTAAAAAAGGAATGGGCCCCTACAAACAAAATAAAAGATCTTCAAGGGCTCCATCCTCTCCAGAGGCATTGTTCAGGAGCCGAGGGCTATGTGCCTGCGACCCACGGGCCACCCGTAGCCTGCCTGTCATCCATCAATGCACGCGCCCTTGGTTTGAGCCCGACTACTTGCTGGGCGGGTTCTGGTTTAGGGACGGTCGGCGGCTTAGGCTGAAGCGACCTGAAGGCTCCCGGAGGTGTGTCCTCCGAACCAAAAGTTTTATCAGCGGAACCTGTCTTTCTCACCTTTTTCGGTTTTCCTATCGCAGAAGAATGGTTGTGGAGAGACCCATCCTACCTCCCGAATCCTCTTGCACGACGCCTGCGCATCAATTTGCTTAGCAACCTGGAGCCAATTCACTATCCCCTCTACTTAGGTTAGGGGAGCATATCTGACACAGCACGGTCACAGTGATCCTGGCATACAGAAGGCGCTCAACAAGTGGGAATTGTTATTAAACTATCACCACTACTCCCTTCATGACACTGCTAATCTTTTCTGGCTGGGGACGCGTCTTTATTCGCGGTTTGAAATCACCCACGGTGGGGGCGTGCAAGTGAAAATGGAGGAAACAGACACGATCTTTTCCCACTCTTTAAGCGGGAATTGAAAATCCTGTATCTCATTTAACCTTCACAGCAACACTGGGCGGAAAGATACTATTCTTTCACTCTTCAAGAGTCAGGCGTAGAGGTTGCGTAATTTGATCCAGGTAAGAACAAGGCTGGCAGGGGGCGTGGCCAAGACTCTGACTGAAACCCACACGTTTCTTGCTCCAGTTCCTGAACTGGTGGGCTTCGGTGAGTCTCTCTACAAAGAAAAAGTTCAAAGTTCAAAGAATAGCTTTGTTTGTTTGTTTGTTTTGATGAATCTTCCGGATCATTCTATCAAATATCCACCTTAAATTGTCACTGCAGACGCAACCACATAGAAATCTATTAAGGATGCAGTCGCTTCACCCCCAGGGAGAGCGCATTCCTGGTAGACAGGGGATGACCACCGCAGGAGGTGAGGGCCTACTGCAAAAACATCTTTCAGCGGCTGGTCGCCACGTGCACTGAATGTTCCCCTCCCCCTCCAGTAGGACAGACGTGAGCGCTCTTGAAGCCAGGGATGCTGTCCCCTCCGTGCTCGGAGTCACCTCTTTCTCTTTCCATCCTCTCCCGGTCTCCCCCAGGCCCCGCCCCGCCTCCTGCTCCGCTCCATCTCTCCACCCCAACTTCCTGGGCTGCGGAGAGGAGCCTCCTGCAGGCTGTGGCCAGACTCCTAGCGCTGCTTCGTTGCCCTTGCGGCGGCGGGACGGCGAGGCGACCCGGGCAGGCGCCGCCGCCGCTACCAGCAGCGCTCTGCCACCCGCCGCAGCCACCCGGGTCCGAGCGAGGGGCCCGGCGCGGGGAGGCGGGCGGACCCAGGCTTCCGAGCGCCGCGCCGGGCGGGGCAGGAAATTTATGGTCTGTGTACACTTTCTGGCTCCAGAGCCCCGCGCACCAGCAGGATGGGGCCCTAGGAGCCGAGGCCGCGAACTGGGGCCGCAGGAGCCCGGCCATGAATGGTGCCTACGAGTGTCTCCTTCCTGCCGCGCTAAGGCTATAAACCTCCCCGGAGGGCGCCGCTGAAAGCGAAAGTCCCGGCCGGAGGTGCGCTCCAACCTAGGAAACCCTCTCTGAGGCCTGCGCTGGGGGCGGAGGGCGCGTCTATATTGGAAGTTTGAAATCGAGCTCTGGGTGCGGATAGCGTTGCAAGCCCAGCGTAGGGTTGCGTGGTCCGCATTGCGAACAGGTCACCCTTTTCCTCCCGGCGTCACGTCGAGGCCTAGACTCCGTCTTCGGCCCTTAGACCCGTGACAGATAAAAGGGCCCATCAAAAAAGCCAGATTGTAGAGACACAGAGGTAGAGAACAAACTTATGGACACCAAAGGGGAAGGGGTGTGGGATGAATTGGGAGGTTGGGATTGACATATATACACTACTGATACTATGTATAAAATAGATAACTAATGACAACCTACTGTATAGCTCAGGGAACTCTGCTCAGTGCTCTGCGGTGACCTAAATGGGAAGGAAATCCAAAAAAGAGGGAATATATGTATACGACAGCCGATTCATTTTGTTGTACAGCAGAAACTAACAGCTTTGTAAAACAACTATACACCAATAAAAATTAAACATAAAAAAAAACCAGATTGAATGAGAACTGGGGCTTTGGGTGCCGGCAGAGGCGCGAAGATTGGCCTGGTGACAGGCGGGCATAGGCAGGCCAACGCATAACAAGACTAGGTAGAGGTCTGAGCGCTCACACTTCATTCCTGCCCGGTTAGCACCAAGCGTGTCCACAGTTTCTCAGGCCCGGCCACACCTGCGCACAGGCCAGAGCAAGGCAGGTCCCTTTATTCATGTTGTCACCACGATTGGCGTCATGCAGTGTACCCGCGTAACCAACCCCCTGTAAGGACTCTTTAGCCTAAAGCAGTTTAACCAATAATACAGGGCACAAACTTTCAATTGACACGTAATAAGTTGTTGCGTGCTTCTGTGTCAGACACTGTTCTAAAAACTTCGTATATATTAACTCATTTGATTTTTACCAAATTCCAGTTAGATGATGTCATATTATCCCCATTTTACAGATGAGTAAACTGTGGCAAAGAATATTTAAGAGACTCATTGAAGAAGACGCAGTTAGCAAGTGGAGTGGAGGAAAATTTGCATCTCCATCTCGCAATAGCCTATGTGATCTAAATCATCTATAGTGCTAATTAAACGAGTGCTTATCTCGAGTACTGAGTCATGCTGGCGCGAGGGGCTGAATTCCCACACAAAGCCAGAGTCGGTTTTTCCACTCCTGGTGCTTCTGCGAAGGGTTGGGACACTCCCCCCGGTGCTCTGAGCTTGGGGCCCTCAAGGTCCGGTGAGCAGGGTGGCAGAGTTCATAAATACTGGCCAACTAGCAATTACCCCTGGGGCGTGTTAATTGCAGTAGTAATTGTGTCTCTCTGACACCAGCTTCTTGCCGCCCTCCGCTTTCTTTTGATTTACTGCTGAGGCCGGGTCTCTGTACCCAGAAACTCTCCCAGACCCCAAGCTTGGTTAAAAAGCACGCTCCGGGATGCAGAAGGCAGTTTCGGCCGGCCATGCCTTATTGTTACAGCGACTCTCTAAGGGCATCTAATTATTCTTGTCAGTGGGGTGTTTACTTTGCAAGGGGGAGGTGAAGAGTCGCACCTCCGAAGCTTTAACACCTCGAATTGGGTGTGTTTTGGGATAGGGATGTGGCATTGACGAAGGTGGCAATTTATTGGAAAATAGATAAAGAGGTAGGAGTAAGAGGAGCGGGGTGATGTATGAAAGAACAGAGTGAAAAAAAAGGAACAACAAATGGGAGAGAGAAGATGGAAATCATGAAAACAAGTGGGACTTTGAAGCATTTCTCACATTTTTTTAAGGGGGTGGGCGGGATTGACACAACTGGTTTGGGGTTGGTCCATAAATTAATAGATTTATTCCTCAATCAGGAAAAAGCCATTAGGACTTTCTTGGCTTCGTCTGTGGGAAAATAATTTCTTTGATTGAGTTGCCCCAGAAGACCCTCTGAAGCCCTCTCTTCCCTGCCTGGAAGAGCCTCCTCTTTCCTGCCTGCCGGAAGGAGGGGAGAAGGGGAGACCCCAGGGAGAAGAGGCCTTTCCATCTTTTCCAGCAGCTTGAATTTCACTTTGTGCATTTCTTTCTACTTCTTGATGTGATCCCCACTGCCTTGGAAACTTGGAAGCTCAGAGGGAAAATTCTCCCGCAGCAAGTCCGGCCACTGTCTCTGGTCTCCTTCCCTTAGGTCCTCTGTGTTGATGCAGACTGGGCCCTTGGCCTCTCCCCTGCCTGCCCTAGCACGCTGAGGACTTTGGGTCTATGAGCAAGAGAAACCAACTACAGGGGTGGGGATGAGGCAAAAGTCTCCCCCAAAGGGAGGGAGGAGACCCAGAGCAGGGTGGGTGAAGCACTGTTGCTCCCGAACATGCAGGAGCTGAGCTCTTGTCATTCCTCGAAGACTCCAAGTGTGGTCCCAGGATCCTTAAGGGTCTCTGGGACCCTTTCAGAGAACCCCTGAGGTCAAAATTATTTTCACAATTAAAGGGTATTGACTTATCTGCCAGTGTGCAATGGAGTTTCCCAAAAGTCACATTAGGCGTGGTGATGTCATGGCTCTGATGGCCCCGTGGAATGTGTTCATGGTCTAGTACATTTCAAGATGTAATTTTAGCACACTTGGCTTAATATCTATACCTGCGCTGTTTGGTTATTTATATTTAAATTAACTTAAATAAAATGAAATATTCATTTCCTAAGCCACAGCAGTCACATTTCCATGGTTCAGTAGTCACATGTGGCCAGGGACTGTCACATTGGACAGTGCAGGTGAAGAATATTTCCAGCATTATAGGAAGTTGCTGGACAGCACTAATCTACAGGGTAACTATAAAAACACACAATCACACAAACAAATGCCCTTTAGCATCCTCAATTTTAAGATGGTTCTGAGGTCAATAATGTTTGAGATTCTTCCCTTAGAGCATTTTCAAGATCACACCTTTGACATAGGCATTGGAACTAAAGAGGCTAAATTTGTGTCTGGACTCGGCACTCACTATCTTCATGATCTTGGTCCATTTTCTTAACTCTGAGCATAAATTCCTGCTTCTGTAAAAAGGAGGTAATAATTCCTGATAATAATCTGTGGAGAGGCAGTTCGTATAGCTGGTCATGAGGAGAGTAAACTGAATGGGCTCATATCTCAGCTCAGCCCAGATTACTCTAGGTTGGCTTGAAAACTTCTCCATGGCTAAGTTTCCTTATCAAGAAATTGGAATAATAATAACAGTAATAATAATACTACTACCTCCCCTATAAGGCTGTTGTGAGAATTAAATTAGATAAGAGAAAAGCACTCAAGTATCAGTAACTGGCATATTGACATTACTACTACCTGTGTGTTAGGTGATATTATTATTATTACTACATATACAAAGTCCAAATCTTACTTGGTGACAATCAAAGTTAATTCTCTTCCCTTTTCAGTTATACACACACACACACACAATTGTGGTAAAATACACACAACATAATATTTACCATATTAGCCATTTTTAGGGGTATAGTTCAATAGTGTTAAGATATCCAATTTCCATAATTTTCTTTCTTTTGCGAAACTGAAATTCTGTATCCATCAAAAAGAACTCATCAGTAACATCCTTATGTTGATGTGGATTAGACTCCAGGCTTTAGAATTTTAGTCAATGCTTTTGACTAGGTACTAACCATTCCAGTTAAGAAATCAATTAGTCATTCAAAAGAGCTGAACTAGTTGGAAAAGGACAGCTACAGTCCCCTAAATGTAATCGGGCTCCACTGAATATGCCATTTCCATTGATTCTTCTGTCTTTAACCCCTGGGGTCCCAACATCCACCTCTTGACTAAAATTTAAATACAGCCTGGGGGTGAAGATGATGTGATGTCCCCCCTAAAAGACTGATCATCCTGGTTCTAAGGAGTTAATGATGGCTGGTGGGTTAAGTCACTGGATCTCTGAAATACTTTCTAGGAAGTATTTGAAAGCTTGATGTTACAATAGCAGATAGGGGCGTCCCTGGTGGTGCAGTGGTTAAGAATCTGCCTGCCAATGCAGGGGACAGGGGTTCGATCCCTGGGCCGGGAAGATCCCACATGCGATGGAGCAACTAAGCCTGTGCACCACAACTGCTGAGCCTGAGCTCTAGAGCCCTTGAGCCACAACTATTGAGCCCATGTGCTATAACTACTGAGGCCTGCTCACCTAGAGCCCGTGCTCTGCATCAAGAGAAGCCACTGCAATGAGAAGCTCTCACACCACAATGAAGAGTAGCCTCCACTCACCGCAACTAGAAGCCCATGCACAGCAACAAAGACCCAACGCAGCCAATAAATAACTAAATAAAAACAAACAAACAAACAAAAAACCCAAACCAAACAAACAAAAAAAAAAAACCAGTAGCAGGTGAAGAAAAATAAGCTCAGGATTAGTCTCTGGTTGCATCTCTAGGGCCTGGTGAAAGTTAACGATCATCAGAAGGACAAAATTCAGAATATTTAGCAATCCTTTTGGTACAATGGGCAGGTGGAAAGAAAAAAATATTCCTTAAAATTGCAGTAGTCACTAAAAAGAATTCAATGCTTCCTTGGGGTAGTGTTTACCTCTCTCCAGGGATTTAGTTTTCTGTACGTTTTTAGTGAAAAAATAAAAATTTCAGTGTGGATGTTCAATTGAAAATGTTAAATAAATACAGTAGGTATACTGTGTAGGTTGCTTTCAGATGCAAGTAAAAGAGAACTCAACTTAAGATAGCTAAACCAATGGAGGAAATGTATTGCTTCCCATGATTGAAAAAGTATAGCAGCACAGTCAGTTTCATGCATGGTTTGATCAAGGCTATGGTTCTGTTTTCTGTGGGTTTCTCGCCTTCTCTCTGTATTTACTCTGTGCGCAACCTGGCTTCCCTCCTGGTATCAAGGCGTCCCTCACAGCTCTGCATAATATACTGTGTTGAATAAGGAACCGTCTGTAACCCAGAATTCCCAGAAAAAGGCCTTGTAGGATTGGCTTAGTTCACACACTCCTTCTTGCTCCAGTCATCATGGTCAGAGGAAGGGAACATCTGGTTGCATTTGCCTAGGTGGCCTCTTTAGTCCTTACCACAGGGATCCCTGAAAGCACACTGGGAGGGAAGGTATTTGGAAAAATGAACAGAGAATGGAAACTGAAGAAGCAATACAGGAATCTAATACCATAAGCATCTTCGTTTAGGGCATAGTTACCTTGTTATCTTTTTGTTCATGACTAAGATCACTGCTTCTGTCATATAGCTGTGTGCTCTATGGGCATAGGAGACAGTGCTTGGCCAAGCTGGAAGGGTATTCAATTGCAGACATCTTTCCAGCCTTGAGATGATGGCTCTTTTTTTTCACATCTTTAACATTGCTCCCATTGTCAATGATTCCCATTTGTGTTCTTATCTTATAGATGCTGTGACTTATCTAGTTCGTGTTTGGATATTTGTTAAAATCCAGATTCCTACTGCTTTTCTGTTGAGGCTTGCTTAGTCTTGAATAAGGTGATGGTTGGATATTTAACAAGGTATCTAGGTGATTGCGTTATCAGGCTATTTTAAAAACTATTGATAGTAAACTAAAATTGGTTGTGCTTTTTCTCTTTGCATTGGCTGCTGGGAGCTTAGCGGGTTAATTCCTGAAAAGTGTTCATGGCTGTATGGTGTGAATTTTGCATACTATTATTAGTCTTGGTGTCATTTTTCTGTTATCCATGTTTTCTTTCTTTCTTTTCCTGTCTTTTCTTTCTTTTCTCAGTGAACAGAATCTTATTGTACCATATAGTTTTTGATATTCTATCTTAAGTTCTTTTTGAATGAAGTAGGATATATCAGATAGGATGCTGGCAGGAAACAGAAGACACACTCAGCAGATTTTTGAAGAGATTTTTTCAACAGGGAGTGTTTACTGTGATGTGGACAGGATTCAGAGAATCCACAAGAGATATGTAGGATCTAGTAACAGTTGGGAAACCATTATGATCCCAGGCCTAAGGACTGGAATGTGTACTAATTTCCTAGGGCTACTGTCACAAATTACTACAAGCTTACTGATTCAAACAACGAAAAATTATTCTGTTACACTTCTAGAGACCAGAAGTCTGAAATGAATTTCCTTGGGCTAAGTCAAAGTGTTGGCAGGGCTGGTTCCTTCTGGAGGGTGCAGGACAGAAACCCTAGCCTGTTTCAGCGTCTGGTGGCATCTGGCGTTCCTTAGCTTGTGTCCGTGTGACTTCCATCTCTGCTTTTCTGGTCACACAGACTTTTTTTCTGTGTCAAATTTCCCTCTGCCTCCCTCTTTTTTTTTAAAATATATACGGTTTAGGGTGATTATTTTTATTTATTTATTTATAAATCAATTAATTAATTAATTGGCTGTGTTGGGTCTTCGTTGCTGCACGTGGGTTTTCTCTAGTTGCGGCGAGTGGGGCTACTCTTCATTGTGGTGCATGGCCTCCTCATTGTGGTGGCTTCTCTTGTTGCAGAGCACAGGCTCTAGGCTCTTGGGTTTCAGTAGTTGCGGCACATGGGCTCAATAGTTGTGGCTTTCAGGCTCCAGAGCACAGGCTCAGTAGTCGTGGCTCATGGGCTTAGCTGCTCTGCGGCATGTGGGATCTTCCAAGACCAGGGATCGAACCCGTGTCCCCTGCGTTGGCAGGCGGATTCCCAACCACTGCGCCACCTAGGAAGTCCCCCTCTGTCTCCCTCTTACAAGCACTCTTGCTGCTTTTAGTGCCCATCCAGATAATCCAGGGTAGTCTCCCATTTCAAGATCCTTAATCACAACCGCCAAGTCCCTATCGTTATAGAAAGTAGCATTCACAGGTTCCAGGGATCAGGAACTAGTTATCTTCGGGGGCCATTATTCAGTCTCCCACACAAGGAGTGATGCTACTGGAGCCCGGAGCTGGGGAAGAGAGGACACCCAGCTGTGGCTGTGGGTAGCAGGCACAGCCACTGTCACAACGGTGTCTCCGTCCCTGGATGGAGGGATCAGGAGGGAGAAATACTCTTATCTCTGTTTTCTCACCCCCACATCCCTGCCCTGCCCTCGTGCTGCTGCATCCCATCAGCTAAGCGGGGAGATGAGATTCATAGCAGTCAGCCCCTTGGATACAGGGCAAGGCAGAGCAGGGAATGGGCCTGGAGAATAACTAGCCTGCAAGTGCACAGAAATACGAGCCCTCTGCTGAGCTGTAGGCATGATTGCAGTCCTGCTCTCTGAGCTGTATTTCTCAGAGAGGGTCTTGTGCTAGCGCTAGCAGCTCAGACACGTGCTCCAGCAGGTCCATGGAAATCTTGAGACTGGGCCCTTCCACTTAAGAGGAGACGGTCTGAGAGATTTGAGGCCGAGTCTCAGTCCAGGTGTTGGGTTTCTCTTTGTTATCCCCCGTGCCCTGGTCTAAGGTAGCAAAGGGCTGTTGGTTGACATTAAAGGGACTGAGCGGTAATAGGATCCCAGCGGTTCAGGAAACCACACTCTGAAATCAGCACCAGTCCTCTCTCCATCAGGTTTCAGTCGCAGGAAATTATGCTGCCTATCTCGTCTGCAGGAAACCATGCTGTTCTGGAGACTGGCGGTGGACTTCTGACACCTTGCACACCTTAGCTACCATCTCCATAGAGAAATTTAAGACCAAGCTTGGATCAGAAAGAGACTAGGGCCAGGCCTGGGTGGCGGTGCAGGAGCGCACGGGGCTGCCGCCATCTGTAGGGCAGCCCCAGCCCACCCATTTCACAGCTTCTCTTTCCCTTTGCCACTTCCTAACACGTACCCCGCTCCCTTCCCCTGCCAGGGTCCGCCTGTTAGCCAAGTCCACAGCCAGCAATTCTGCCTTTTTTCTCCTCCCCCACTGCTCCCTCAGCTGAGACTTGGGCAACACTTGCTGGCACACCGGCTGGGATTGACATCAGGTGTTTTGGGAAGCTCCCATGTACAAATTCCTGCCTTCTAATGATTGCCCTGATTTTTTTTTAATGGACATTTGAAACTAAAGACAAAACCAGCTGCTTCTTGAGGAGAAAAAAGCAAAACATGAAAAGAATCTCCCATATAACCCACTGCCCCCCAAAGCCCAAGCCAATAAAATGAGTCTAACCAATAATTCAACCTCCCTGCCTTGTTCACTGGCAAAGTAGCACAGCAGGGAAGGCTCATTGACGAGAAATTTATCATTAGTAATTTTATTAGGTTTAATGTAGTCAACAGGGGTTACTGATAGTTTCAGTATTCTTTTTCCTGAGGGATAGTTTTCCCCCCAAAAGGACAAATGTTCTATAGCACTGCCATTTAATTGTCTTGTAATTTAGTGTGGGCTGGTTGAATGAAAAACTTTTCAACATGCCATCTCCGAGAAAGGATTCAGCAGTTGGTAATCTATACAAATTTGCCACTTGTATCTTTCTTTTAAAAATTTCTCAGGGCTTAGAAGCGTAGCTACCATAATTATTGTAATAATCCTCTAAAGGAGACATTCATCCGTCATGGTCGAAAGCAATTTCTTTTTAGTAGGTATGTTTTTAAAATGTCTTGTTTGGACAGAAAAGGCCATCCATTAGTTGGTAATTTAAGCTAGTTACTTAAAGTCTGGCAATTAGGTTAATGAGACAGTTGGTCTTTTGAAGTCGAATGGGAGAAGGGATGAGCTCACCACTCCTCAAGAAGACATTAAATCAATTTGGTGTAAAAGGTAGAGGGGCATCATTCCCTCCTACAGTTTCAAGGAAAGATCAGGCACACATAGATTTAGCTCCAGGCATGGCAATCAGGTGGCGGGCCCCCGAGGCTCTCTGGCAGTGACCATCCCACGGAGGAAGAAACAACAGCTGCTCCAGCTATCACTGGGCAAGATGACGGGCCTGGATTAGGCCTTTCACGGAGGCCAGCGACTCTTGAGGGAGCAGCCCCAGGCCCTGACATGACAGAACCATGGACACATGGAATACCCCCAAATGAAGCAGATGGAATTGCTGATAAATGAGTTGAAATGGTAGAGGTCCCTGTCGTGAGAGCCGGCTGGATTTACGGAGAGCCGCTCCACGGAGGTGCAATTTCAGGGCGGCCAGGCTGCCTTTAGATGTTAATCAGAGGCGTTCATATGTTCTGTCGTTCACCCTTCAAAGGAAGGTGTCAGATGTCTTGATGAAATGCCTCTCCCGTTAACTCAGACACGGGGAATCAGCCACCCTGTTGACAAATGACTCAGGGCGAATCGATAGAGGGAGGGTCAGGCTTGGCTAGACCCATGGTCACAGGGCAGAAGTAATTATGTCATAATCAGTCTGTGGGGCAGAGTCCAGCCAAGGTCATGGTCCATGTTTGAAGGCAACATCTGGAATTGGGGTTTGAGGATTATAAAGGATGAGCGTATGAGGGGTGAGGAACTCAAGAGGATTGAACTTGGATGGCAGCCAGCCCTTGCCAAATCCTCGTATTGCAATAGTCCAGCAGCCACCACGTATGGCTGTTGGGATGTAAGAGGCATCAGAATTGCATGATGATATTATTGGCACCTGCAAAGGATGAGTGGTTTAATCTTTCGGGAGGTCTTCTGGCAGAAATGGGCCACCTGGGTCACACTTGGCTGAAGGGAAGGCTATGCTCTATGGAGAGAAAAATATTGGTGCTGTCATGGAGAAACAAGGTTGATGTGAAGTCTACCACTGGGAGGGACCACTCCTCTGAGACGCTTCTTTTGTTTCACCCCGCCTGCCTCTGCGCATGCCTGTAACCTTTCATGCCCCACAGAAGAGCAGAATAGAGACACCATCATGATGCTTTAGATTTGGGGAGGTAGGATTCTTTGCTTCGTGATGCTAATAGCAGGGAGAGGTGTGTGGGGTCATAGGAAATCCCCTGCATTCAGGATATTTCGAAGGCACCTGCACAGAGCATGCTGGGCTTTCTGCCTTGGGGGTGCCCTTTTGCTGCTGCCACTGGGCAGTGATTATGAAGGAAGCTGCTGAGAAGGAGGAGGAAGTTACTGGAGCACCGGGTGCTAGAAATGCCTGGGGCTGCATACAAGCTGTTGGCCCACATTGCCTGCCCTCCATGATAGGATACTCACCTTCCCCTCTTTCAACTTTCCTTTCCTCCAAAAGCTGCCCACCTGTCTCTTCTTGCCCACTCCAGGACCATCCAGATGTTCCTTTTAACCCGATGTCACCTGGAGCACATGGAAGGGCCCATTGTGATTGTCTAGGCTCCAGGCTCTGGGCTCTGGTTCCTCCTAAGGTTAGTCCTTCCTGCCTGAGCCCTTCCTGGGTTGTCTTCTTTGTGTGGACGTTAGAGAATCAGGATGAGCTCTTCTCTCACTTCAAAAATTGAGTCTATGAGACAACTGTGCATGGCCTTTGTCTGTCTTGGCCTACTGTGTGATTGAAGCACCATACCCAGTTTAGTTGCCGAGGTGGTTAACACATGGCAGTATACTCAGAGTATAAGGGCAGGATGTGGGGCAGGGTACTTTGCATTCTCCAAAGCTTAGGTGAGATGTATGTGTAGGGCAAATGGGTTTGCACTGGGCAAAGTCAACTTGCCAAGGTGGTACTAGACTGATCAGACTTACTAGTCAGGACCAGAGGAGTGTCAGAGGCAAAATTCTGGGCAGCTGAGATGGGAAATTCTAGGGCGGTCTCTCTTCTCCTGAGTTTCTTCAGTTCTAGGCTATTCAGAACCACTTGGATAGGGGCTTTTGGACATTCTGTTAATTTCACCTTAAATATTTCTTACAGATCTTTCATGTGCCAGGCACTGCGTTTGGTCCTGGGGAAATGGCAATGAACAAAAGAAGTGTTGTTTCTATTCTTGTGGAACTTGGAGTCAAAAGTAGATGCAGACAGGAGGACAAGAAATTATGATGTGATGTAACAATACATGCTAGATAAGAGGATTTTGGGGTGCCAGACTGAGGTCACAGAAGGCTTTTTGGAAGAAGCCCTGTCTCAAATGGGCCCCTTTTCAGGCAGGTGCTTTGCAGGCAGAAGGAGAATAATCTTCAAAAATCTAGAAGAAAGTGAGGGTGTTGCACATCTCAGAATGTGTGTGAACTGAGGGTAGAGTAAGGGATGCAGAGTGGAGAGCTGGATAGGAGCTTTGCTGCACAACCCAATCTCCGATCCCTGCCACGTGGGGAAGCCAAGGCACTGGGCTCTGGGCTCTGGGCTCTGGGCTAAGAATTGTGGGGACACCATACAAACAGTATAGAACTGCTGTCTTCAAGGGATTCCCTGTGCCTATGATCTCAATGCCCAAGGAGGAACATGTTTCTCCCCTGTTCTGAGGCTCTTTGCCACAATGGTCTTACATGGCTGCTTCCAAAATTTTCTGCCCATGAAAGCAAGTCCTGACTCAAAAGGAGGACACCCACAAGTTAGGGATGCTGTGCTTGAGTACTGTCAGCTGGCTGTCGTGGGATAGGTGCCCTGCAGTGGGGGTGACTTACACCCAGCCATCCATGTTCTCTCTTATTTTCTTCTGTAATCAAAGATCCTAAAGGCTTAAAAGGCTGGGCTGTGCCAAAGGCTCCAGTTGACGTTATTTGTCACCCTGAGGTCTCCAAGACCTTTCTCTTTTGCTTCAAAGATTTTCCCCACAACTTGCACAGGAAATTGCTTTTCCTTCTTTCTAATCAGCCCACATCCTTTTTCCTTTTCCCCCTTACATTTCAAAATAAGATGTACCTCTTCCAGGAAGCTTGCCCTGATTAATTCTGTCTATCATCCTGGCATCTCCAATGGCCTCTATCCCACGTGTAATTGATGTATTTTAAGTATGAGGCTTTCTGTCATTTCTGAATTTTGTTTTTGCACTTTCCTGAGTTGGGGTTGTATTTTCACCTTTGCTACTGCTTATGCAGTTTTGAGACCCGTACACCAGGTGGTGGTAGTTTCCTCATGCTCTGATATACAATCTGAATAATTTGCAGAGGAGGAAAATTGGAGGGGAGAACGAGTTTTTAATCTAGTACCTACTATGTGCCAGGCCTTTGTACCATAGCTAATTTAATCATTAGAAGTAATCTACATGAGGTAGATATTATTGTTTTCATTCTTCTAGTTAAGGAAGTTGAATTTTGGGAGAGGTAAAGTAACTTCCCCAAACTCACACCATCCTTTGTGGTGAAGCTAGAATTGGTATCTGGGTTTGATCTCTTCAGCTTGGTGTTTAAGATGAAACATGCAGATTTTCTCTATCTGATTATAAAAATAATAATGAAATCAACCATTTCAAAGTAACTGTTCTAACAACACCTCTGGGATAATTTGGTATCTTCCTCATTAATTCTTATATTGTAATAATCCAGAATATTTTTAGATGGGCAAAAAACTGGCTTGGACAATATTTCTCAGCACTGACTACTTTTTTTACCCCCTCGTCAGTCATTTCCAACTTAGGTGTTTGGATGATTGGCCAGGATTCTAGGAAGGCCTTTATATGCTACTGAGACTTGGAGAGATTTGGGAAAGGGTCCAAATAAAACATTAACTCAGGAGTTAAGGTCCTGTGATTCAAATGGTCAGAGATAGTGAACGGCTTGGGGGCTAGGATGTGATGGGGGAGGGGATCCCAAGTCTTTGGGGCAAACCCAGGGTCTCAGCATTTGCATTCAAGGCAGAGGAAAGAGATCACTTAGTCTCTAAGGTCAAAGAGGAGATTCTAAGAGGTGGGCAGAGGAGAGGGTAACACAGACACGTCTTTGCTCTCAGAGTTGGAGGGGAGTGATTTGACTTTTGCCTTGGGGTCTAGTGGTTGTAACAGGTCATTGGAATTCAGACTCCCTGGGCCAGAGAAAGGAGGGCTGGGTGTAGGGCAGGGAGAAGGAGAGCAGGAGGGAGGCTGTGTGCTATTTTCCTTCTCCTTTTTTAATTTGCTTCTCTTTTCCTTTACTGTACATGCCAGGTAAAAAACTGCAGCAGCAAGACAAAAAGCACTAATATCCCAAAAGTTTATATTCCCTACCAATATGCACAATATATGTATGCAACCAAGTTCTCTGAAATTTCTATTTTTTTCTAATTTGCCATATATATCTATATTTAATATTTATTTGGTTGCACTGGATCTTAGTTGCAGCAAGGGGGCTCCTTAGTTGCAGCAGGCAGGCTCCTGAGTTGTGGCATGTGAACTGTTAGTTGGGGCATGCATGTGGGATCTAGTTCCCTGACCAGGGATTGAACCCGGGCCCCCTGCATTGTGAGCTCAGAGTCTTAACCACTGCACCACCAGGGAAATCCTCATATTGCTTTTTTAAAGGGAGGAATTCCCTGTCCAATGACTTGAGAGCTGGGAGACTTGGGTTCTACACCCTGCTCTCCAGGTAATAGGAAACATTTCTTGAAGTACACCTCTTCTCCCCTCTGGGTTTCAATTCTCCTATGTGTGAAATCAGAGGTTGGAATAAAGGCTGTTTCACTCCTCTTCTGTTTACCTGGCTGTGCTATGGCCTCCATCCAATGCATTCAACAGATCTGTGCCACCACCAGACACTGATTTTTCTGGGATGGCTCACATAGTGCTTCAAAAATCAGAATAACTGAGCTTCTTCTAGTGGAACTTGCTTCACAGTTAAAGATAATTTTCTGGATATCCTATGTGCGTTATTTTTCCCACCCCTAGTTTTTGCAACAGGTTGCCATGAACAAATTGTGTCCTTTCTCTTGTGAACACCTTCTCATGTCTTGGGTTCTTCCCAGACCAGGGAGATAAGATATACATGTATGTATATGTGTATGTACGTATGTATTTATATGCATGTATGTATAGATATATATATGCATGCATATGTATTCATTCATTCCTTTTTTGCAGTTACCTTCTCCATCTTATAGCAGGAATCTCTGTGATTCTCATTTCTTCCCTGTCATTGGCTGTGAGGTCCTTTTTGCTGGCTTCTTCATTGAGATTCCTGAAAGTACCAAGGAGGAGCAAGTACCTCATGGGAGGAGTGTTGCAGTGACTGTGTACTGGCTTCTTCTTCATGTGCTGAGGATGAGATGGAGTAGACGTGGTGCTCAGAGCACAGTGGAGGAGACAGACAAGCAGACAGAGGATCATAGCACAGTAAGTGCCGTGGGAGTATATGTAGTGAGTGTGCGCCCTGGGAACTCTGATGGGGGCAGTGGAATCTGCATGGGCTGTGGGGGAGCAGGCTGGACAATGATGGCTTCAGGGCAGCAGCTTTGGCTCTGGGTGCCCGAGGATGCCAGGCACTACCCACTGGGTGGATAACATGGGGAAAAGTGTGCAGTTCACCTGGCAAGAGTGATGAAAGCCCAGGGCTTAGAGTTGCGGGTGTCTCTGTCGTGATAGTAGATGGGACAGGAATAGATCTATATTACGAACCTCTTTTATTTTCTGTCAAAAAGATCATCTTGTAATAAGACATCAATCAGAGAAGAAATACTTATTGAACATGGAACAGCTGTATTTTCAGGTCCCCTTGCTGGTTCCTGGCATCATGTGAAGGAGAAGGGCTCCCAGGTGATGAAAAGCCAGAGACCAGTTTGTCAGTTCTGGCTGAGCTGTGACCTCCTGCCTGGCTTGGGTCTTCCACAAGGCTCTGAGTCAGACTGTACTCAGCCCTGCCCCATGCCGGGCTCTCTACGGATGCTGCTCAGAGGGTCCACTCTTCCATAGGAGGGAGAGGGGCAGGTGTGTAGCTGCACATAGAGGCAGACAGGGCACAGGAGAATCCTTCAGGGACAAAGGCGATGCTGGGAGCTGGGACTGTGCAGTGGCTGGAGCAGGCTCTCAGGTCTGGTCCCCAGGGTCCAGCGCTTGAGTCAATGGGACTCACAGGCACACGCTTCAGAGTTAGTCTCAACATGAGGGACCAAAGGGCGTAGTGAGGCCAGAAGCCCAGCAATTATTATTTCCTTAGCCCTTAGGCGCTCTGAGCCCCAGTTTGCCCATCGATCCCTCAGTTGGTTCTTATACGGTTACACAAGGTAGTGTCTGTATGATGGGTTGTGGGTATGTAAAGTTTGCCATTTTCATTAACAGAATTTGTTCAAAAATTATTATTGGTGCATATTAATAACATTTTTTTTTGTGAGGTATGTCTGTGCCAATATTGTAAAGTGACCAGGAGCTAATGCGTATGAACTGAATTACTGCCGAGAACAGCATGCTCCTGGCTTCTGATGTTGGAACAAGAGAGCTTGTCAGTATTTCTCTCATGTAAAAATAACTATTTTTGATTATAATGCATGTAATTCACAGAAAAATTTGGAAACTTCAGAAGACAAAAAAACGATTCCACGCTGCCATTACCTCACTACTAATTTCCATTGTATAACCAGATGCTTACCCAAGTCCATGACAAGCTTGCTTTGCTTGTTTCACTTAACAGTACATTTTCCCTGTAACAGTACTTGCTCTGTAACAATATTCACAATTATACTATTATTTCATATACATTTAGGTTCATTCCAATTTTAATTCTTAGACATAATGCCACAATAAGCATATTTATGGATAAGGCTTTGTATTCATCTTAGAAGTATTTCCTTGAGACAGATTTTTAAAATAATACTACAGATCAAAGGTTTACTCTTCTTTTTTCTTTCTTTTTTTTTTCTGTGAAGTTTTGTATTCTGTTTTCTGGTACCAATAGGAACTTATGGTAGCACAATTTTCTAACTTCTTCCAAGCACTTGATATAATGAAAAACTCCTTTGTCAGTATGGTAGGCAAAAAATGGCAAAGGGGATCTCATTTTAATTTGAATATCTTTTGCTACCAGTGAGGTTCTATATTTTCATATGTTTATTGATTGTTGGCATTTTTTTCCTTAGGCAATTTTTATTTATTTATTTATTTATTTATTTATTTATTTATTTATTATTTTTTTGGGGGGTACACCAAGTTCAATCAACTGTTTTTATACACATATCCCCGTATTCCCTCCCTTCCTTGATTCCCTGCCACTCGAGTCCCCCCCACCCTCCCCGCCCCAGTCCTCTAAGGCATCTTCCATCCTCGAGTTGGACTCCCTTTGTTATACAACAACTTTCCACTGACTATCTGTTTTACAGTTGGTAGTATATATATGTCTGTGCTACTCTCTCGCTGCCTTAGGCAATTTTGAGTTAATGTCCTCTGCACATTTTTTATTAGGGTGTTTTTTTTCCCTTTCATGCGTGCTTGTAAGATTCCTATATAGATTACTATTTGCACGCAAATTTTTTTTCCAGTGTTATTTCTCTCAATTTTTATGGTTGTTTTATATTCAGAAAATGTAAATTTTTATGTATTTAAGCATTTCATTGTTTTTCTTTATGTTCTGCCTCACAAAATTCTTCCAAAGCTGACATTAGAGATAAATGTTCATCAATATGTTCTTCAGATATTTTTATGGATTCGATAATTATTTACTTTGTAATATAGTGGAATGTCATTTAACTTGGTGTGTTGTATCAGGAATCTTATTTATTTTTTCGAATAACGCCTAGATTATTATCACTTATCGAATAATTATCTTTCCCTCACTGAATTGAAATGTCACCTTTAAGTGATTCTATTTTTAAATAGGAAAACCACCTTCATTGCAGAAATGGCATAACTAACTTGTTCAATTTATGAAAAAAAACCGTGTTTTTAGCTGTCAAGATGTATGGAGACAGTGAGAACAGTTCTGGAAAAGGAGACAAAGTAATAGTAATTGCAATGGTAATGTAGAACAAAGTGGTAATCTGCAAGTAAAAGATTCAAAGTTTTACTTCGTTGGTTTCGTTAAGTTCACCACACTAAGGTATGTCTGTTTGCAGTACACTCTTTTCTTCCTTCTTTTCTTTATCCTAGCAAACATTTGTTAAGTGATTATTTCTGGACTGGATTCCAAAGAGGACTCAAACATAAATACGGTCTGTGTCCTTGAGTTTCTCATCATCTGGTCAGGGAGCATATTAGCTGGGAAAGCTTTTAGCTCCAGTAAACAAAATACTCAGCTAAAAATGGCTTAAACTGGAAGTATGGTGAGGTACACTTACGGAGGCTAGTTTAGTAGCTTAAAGATGTCAAGGCTTTGGGTTGTCATCTCTTTGTGGTGCTTGGCCTTCTTCCTCGTTGTCGCAAAAAAGCCGCAGCTGCTCTAATCATTTTGCCCTCGCCTGTCCATGTTCAAAAGCAGGGGAAATGGGCAACGTGGGGCAAGAGAGCTGCCCCTCATGAAGCTTCTCTTATCAGGCAGAAAGGACTTTCCTGGAAGCCTCTAGCAGACTTCTTCTTTCATCTCACGGGTCAGAAATGGGGTACCTGTCCATCCTTAGGCCGGAAGCTGGGTCCACTTTTGGAGACCAATACATCTCCAGCCAGTGCTGAACAAAATTCTGGTTCTGTGAATAAGGAAAGAGGAGAGAATGACTTTCAAGGAGCTGAGCAATAGTGTCTGTCACAGAGGGATAGTCACTCATACACACGTGTGTGTGTGTGTATACACTGAAATATATATGTACATGCATATAAAATATATACTACATATACTAAAATATATACATAATATGTATATATTTACTTTAGTATTTATATAGATAGATAGAGATAGAGAGATAGTAAAGTAAAGTAAAATAAGTGGTAGTAGAAGTGTTCTAATACCTCTTTACTTCCTTGGTAAACCTAACCTCTCTGAGTTTCAGTTTTCTCATTTCTAAAGTGAGGAAATGAACACTTGTCCTGCCCACATCCAGGGCTATGTGAGAATCCCATTTTAGATGGGTGCTTTGTAACCCAGATGGCATTAAATACCTATTGGTTTTTCAATAGGAACGTTGTCCCTGTTTGGGGCCGCCTGTGTGGTTCTGCTGATGTGTAGGCTGGCATAGTCAGTTTGAGCCTGGAGGTAGGGCAGCGGGCAGGGCCTCGACGAAGCTGGGACCCGGGTCAGTCCAGGCCCAAAGCTGGGACACTGAAGAGGGTCTGGAAGCTCCTCATTCCAGGTCTGTGCACAGATCCTGAGCCAGCCCAGGACCTGGGAAAGCGACGGCTTTCCTCTCTTACTGGGCTCTGTGTTTGCAGGCAGTGCTTTTCGAGGCTGGGATTTCCTAGACTGCCGTGTGGGAAGGCAGATACCGAGACGATGCCCCACGTAGGGACTCCACCGTGGACGCTGACGAAGAGAAATTCACGTACCTTCACGTGCTGCTTTGTCGTTCAGGAAGAGGGTGGTGGGCGGGTGAGCTGAAAGGTTCCCCAGAGACAGACTGGGCAGGTGCTCCTTCCACAGGCTGATGGAGGTGGTGGCAGAATACTTGCTTCTCTAGGCAAAGAGCTGCAGCTCAGCCTTTCAAAACAACTTGAACAGGAGGAAACATCGAGTGCGTTGGAATGGGAGGTCGGTCAGGGGAGGACTTGAAGGGGGACCTTGGTGATTAAGTTCAACCGTTTCCTTTTTGTGGGTGTGGGAGAGAAATATTTCTGAATTTGCCCTGACCTTTTAAACTTCAGCCTGCTTGCTAAGCTGGTTGAAGCCCAAGTTCCTCTTCTAACCACAAAAGTCCTTTGCTTTCTCCCTGGAAACGTGGAGGCTTGCCATTACCCACATCTGCCAGAAACTCCCCTCTGTAAACCTTGCTTGAACCTTGGTCCACGTTTAACCAACCCGCTTCCATTTACTGAGGCAGCTTGGTAAACAGACGGCTCGGGGAGCAGTTAATAATCTTGTCATTTTTACCTTGTGGTCTTTTCTATCTACCTCACCCATCCAGTTAAATTAAATTGCCATCAGTCTCTTCCCCACCGGGGTGAAGATTAATGGGCCTTCAGCTGTCGCCTTAGAACACATGCAATCGTCACGTCCTGAAGAGAAATGCAGTGGCTAATAAATTACGAGCTGTCATCACAGGAGATGGTGGGCAACTCCAGAGCCTTCTTAGTTCTTAGGGGTTTGAGCTGGGCATGTGCAGGGTTGAGCATGGGCATCTTGTATTGACATCTGTTAACACGGATGCTTCTGAGAGGTGCAGAGGAGGCTGGGACTTGGCGACCATGGGAAGTGCGAGGCCAGCGAGCCGTTTCTGCTGGGGAGACTGGGAGTGTTGGAGCAGGTGGGTCTTTTCCCAGAATGGATCGCTTTCCAGTGGTTTCTATATGGAACAGCTGCTCATTGCCTGGGAAAACACAGCTTTAGCTGCTGTCCCAAGGACTTGGTCTTCTGGTTCCTCAGAAGGCTCGTGCCCTCTGCCTGTTGAATACAGCTTTCTAGGTCATATCAATTGGTTACATCTTACTCCCTCACTTAGCACCAATGGGACTCCCAGGAGATTTCCTCCCAAATTATCATACCATACTCCAATTAGGCTTGCACAATGTGCGGTCGTCTCAAAGTACTCGAGATATAAATGTACCCCCAACACACTCAGGTATCCCCACCCTCTTCTGCTAGCCAGTTGTTGGAAAGGCTTGCAAAGTCATCAGCAGAAGGAAACTCAATTCCTTATTCTCTCTTATAATAGGCTAGGTTCACATTGCAGTTGTTCATTTGTCTATTGATGGATGGAGTTCTAAAAAGCCATACAATGTTTTAAAATAGAAATCTTATTGATACCAAATATCCTTTCTGATGTCCTTAGAAGCACAATCAAGAGTACAGTTGGTAAAGCAATTCCCCTGATCCAGTCTGTGCAGTTGAATGCTTTTCCTCATTTCCTCCCTTGATTTTTGAGTCTTGCAGGAACACTGCCCTTGCTAATGACATGCTCTCTGTTCTGGGAACCATTTCCTCTGCTGGTTGGATCCCTCCAAAGGGCAAACTGGTTCCAGGAACCAGCAGGGAAGTTGGCCTCATGAATCTGAGGAACCAATAGCTATTATCTCATCTTTTACCCATTTGTTTTTACCCAATGCATCAATAACATTATGATACCATAGAATTTTAATTAGGATGCTCATATAATCTGAAGAGCTGTGTGGCCTTTCAATTTTTTTTGACCTTCAGATTCTTCATGTGTGACACGAAGACACAAAAGGCCAGCCTTACTGCTTTCATAATTTGGGTAAAAAAAGTTATGAAAATCACAGCATTCAGGACTAGTGATAAGAATGGAGATCTTGCTGTCTTGTCTTCAGTTCAGTGGGTGAGTAGCATCTACATAGCCTGTTACATTGCACAAGGTACATAATATGCATTATCTGTGGTTAGTTCCTACATTATGTATTCATTGTTGGTATAATTATTTTACTCTTCACTGAGGATGGTAATAGTAACTAACATTTATTGTTTTCTATGTGCCAAACAGTATTTTAAACTATCTACATACTTGAACTTATTTCATCTTCACATCAACCTTATGAGATACAGGCGTTATTATTATTCTATTTTGCAGATAATGACATCAAGGCACAGAGAGGTTAAGTATCTTGCCCAAGATTACATGGTGAGTAAGTGGCAAAGCTGGGAATCCAGTGCAGGTGGTTTGACTCCAGAGTTCTCCCTTGCAAGATGCTAAATTATATAATTAGGGTAACCCAGCCAGTGAAGGACTCTGATCCTATCTCGAATTCCAAGCTTTTTCTCTACCCATGCTACCTCTTGTTTACCTGATATCCAGGGCATTTATAAATAGTTTTAAAAATCGTTATGGAAACTATATGCACATATGGTACATAAACATACACTTATCTCCGTATATTTAGACAATGTCCCTCAAATATGTTTGTACTAAGAATCCAGCAGACGCTTCCCATTCAGATTAGAACAAGACAAATGTGATAAAGGACCTCCAACTAGAGACTTTACCATCTTGACAGTCACCATTTATGCTCAAATGTGCACTGTTTCTAGCAAGAGGTAGGATCCCAGTTTTCAAAGGTCAAATAAATCACCTTTAAAGTCGTGAAAAGGTAAACAGACTGATGCCTGGGCAGCTTTCCTGAGTTTATGAGGTCTTCTGGCAACAGGGATATACAAAAAGCTCCATCAATCACCACCTACCCCCACCCCCAACTCCCAAAGCATTTATTCCTAGGGGGGAGTCACTCGACCATTCAGGGTAATTTCCCCCTAAAACTATTATTAGAAAGTATCCAATCAAACGAAAATAGAAACCCCCAGAGTAAATACTTTACAGAAAAGCATTTCCCCTCTAGCCGAATTTCTAAAATGCAGTTGTGATTCAAGGAGGCTGAGAGGATGGTAGGAGTATTGGGGTGGGTGGGGAGAGGGAACGTGGCGGGGGAGAATGTCAGGGGAAAGAAGTGGAGAGAGAGCTGGGGTAAGCTGGCGTGACATGACATAAACAAAATCGTTGTCCCCGGTGAAGAATAATTGCACCCTGCCGTGCGTGTTTTACTGCCAATCAGTTTCCACTTTGCTGGTATCATCTTTTAAGGTCTCTAAAAGGACCCTACACATCTTCTTTCAGCACATTCTTAAGTTATACATATATATAAAAAGCTGGCTGTAAATCTGTATGTCATTCTGAAAATGACTATAATGTACAAGAGAATAAATGTCTTTTAAAGACCTTTTCATCAGAGCACTTAAATTCTGTGCTATTATTTCGCCGCCATGTGAAGAGAGGATGCCTGGGGTAACAAAAACCCTTTAAAGAAGTGATTACAGTCACGCCTTGCAAGCTGCCCAGTGGAGCCTTGACCATCCAGCTGTATTGAAGTTTGTGCCAAGACTCCTCCGTGATTTAGTCTCTTCTCCAGTTTTCCTTCTGGGTGCAATAACAGTCCAAGACAGGCCCTTCCATCTGGAGAAGCTGCCCCAAGCTTAGAGGTCCTGTGATGTTTTCCACTGGTCTAGATATCATGGAGACATTTGGGGAGGAAGCATGCCAAGTGATTTAGAATTTTGTAGGAGTCTGATTTCAGAATGTAACTAATTATTTATTACTGAGATGGGAAGAAGGGTAAGAGAAAGAAGAAAAGAGGGTCAGGAGGGAAGATGAAAACTAATTTTTTTTTTTAACTTTAACTCCTTTTTGAAATCAACTGGTGTCCTATTAAATCAATCTCATTTAAGTTTGATTTTTGATTTCTTTTTTTTTTTTTGGGGGGGGTGGTGTGCCTGGGATTTGTCCAAGTCAGGCTGGAGAGACCACCAAGTGTTTTCATTAACCAGAGACCTAATTGTGGTCATTTATTATAGTCGCTTATCTGATAGTAGCTTCATTATCTGTGATAGTTTTACAGGGACAAAATCCACCAGGCATCCAGTGGAGTATATAAACATGTTACCTTGTGACAGGGTGTCTGTTACTTACTGTCAACACTCGCTGGCCCTAGTCACATATCTGCAGCTTATATGAAGTAACAATGAGTTTAATAAGCTCCAGTGAAAGCTGCAATGTAAACATTGCATCAGGAGTGTTTGCCTTGTCAGGCCTCTTAAACAAATAAAGGTGATGGAGAAGTACAAACAGAACTGGATTGGAGCCTAATGAGATGACCATTGGGTGGCTGAGGAACATTCCATTTCTGCTTCACTGCAGACTGGATCATGACTACAGACCATGTATTTGTATTTACAATATTTTAGAAGGGATGCCACCCAGAAAAATCTCTTCAATTGAAAACTCACTCCAAATTCTGGTCTGGGGACTTGGGTGAATTTGCTATCCAATGGGGAGCAAATATGGCCTGAAAGTGGGCACTAATTTCTCAGGATTATTATTGTCAGAAAATATCTAGTAGGGGCTTCCCTGGTGGCGCAGTGGTTAAGAATCCGCCTGCCAATGCAGGGGACACAGGTTCGAGCCCTGGTCTGGGAAGATCCCACATGCCAGGGAGCAACTAAGCCCATGCACCACAACAACTGAGCCTGCGCTCTACAGCCCACGGGCCACAACTATTGAGCCCACATACTGCAACTACTGAAGCCTGTGTGCCTAGAGCCCATGCTCCTCAACAATTGAAGCCACCGCAATGAGAAGCCCCCACTCACTGCAACTAGAGAAAGCCCACACACAGCAGCAAAGACCCAACTCAGTCAATAAATAAGTAAATAAATTTATTTAAAAAAAGAAATATCTAGTAAATCACTTGTTTCTGTTTTTGAAAGGCACTGTGTTGGACATGATACAGCTAGCATTATATGGACATATCCCTTTTGTTAGAAAAGTTTCATGTATGATGGGCAGGAGGTCTCAGTGTGGCCCCACTGGAATAAAACCATAAACCAAGCTATTATTAGATGGCAAAAGATATGGGCTGTATGGATCAGAATATTGGGAGTTACTTTCCTACAGCCCCAACTCCGTAACTGTGACTACGTATAGATACATGGCTATTTGCAGATCCTTACAACTGTAATGTAGAGGAGACTGATTGGTTCTCTTGCCCAAACGGGCAGAACTTTCCTTGCACCTAGGGGAAGAGGGGGACTATGCTCTGGAAGATAAAAAGGAAGATCAATCTCCCCAAATTCCCTCACCCCTGGCTTTCTCCAAGCACTTCTTGGCACTCGTGGTGCAGCAGACACTGGTTTCCTTTGTCATCCCAGTGCCATGGAGTGGCCCAGGTGGATGCTATCCATGAAGTGGGTTTGTGTCACAGCTGAGGAACCCTGCGTTTAGAGAACTTGAACATTCGTAATGAGCTGCAAGCACACAGGGAGACCCTATTAAAAAAAAAAAGTCTTCCAGGATTCTGGGGAGTAGGGATTCATTTCATTATTCTGGGATTAAAGTCTTTTTTCTCTTTGACTTTAAAATGTAAACAGTTCTGGAAAGTGAGCATCTTAACCCGTTCCTGACAGAGTGGCTATCATGAAGTTGCTAGAGGACCTGGGTTCAGATTCCAACTTGATACCTCTTAGTTCAGTGAGACTTGAGAAAGTTCCTTCTTTCTTTAAGTCTCAGTTTCTTCATTTGTAAAATGTGGATGATGCTACCCTTTGTCACAGTATTTTGGGGAGTGGGAACTAGTACCAAATAGTATGCTGTTATTATTAGCTCAACATGTCATTATTAGCTCAGTGATCCTGGATCCTGACAGAATGAGACACCAAATCAGGGGGATTTGATGGGAGAACAGGAGTTCAGAGGAGACAATCAGTCTGAAGTAGAAGTTCTCAAAGCATATTCTGTGGAGTAGGAGGTCCTTCTGCCATTGCTAGGTGTAATTAAAAAGGGAGGTTGAGGTCAGATGCATTTGAGGAAGTGAGGTTGAACGTTTTCCTAGTATAGGACTTCTCAGAGCCTTCTATAATGTATCTTGTAAACATCTAAGAGGGGAACTTAATAGGTGAACATTTAACTATGAACTTTCTTTCTCTCTTATTTCTTAAGGATACATATTCCTTAGAGTTTCCAGTTGGAAGTTCTGGCTCAGAGCATCAAATTTTGTTTGCAAAATGTAGGGCCTGGTCATGAGGGTCATGAGGAAGATCCTGAATCCAAAGTAGCAAGGTGTAGCGTTGAGGCAAGGTTGACACACGGTGGATGCCAAAAGTGAGCAGAAGAGCATGTGAGATGAGAGAGAATGGAGGGCAAACACTATCATATGCAGAATTATAATCAGGGCAGCTTAGCGAGTTGGCGTGAATCTTTGGAAACTGGTCAGCAAACCCTAGAAGCCACCCATAAGGCTATGCACTGCCTAAGGAAAGAAATGCAGTCGGAAATACTGCATTTAAATAAATTTCTCTATGCAAGATTTCTCACTGATGTGTCTGGTGAATCTCCAAGAGGGCCACACAAACCATCTAAGGTGTAATTGAGTAAGAGGCAGAAGAGAACAGAGGGAAGAAAGCAGGGAGAAGAAAAATGAGGAGAGTAGCCTGGGGATGGTGGGGAACCTGGTGGGCCCTTCAGAGGCACCGCCACCATCATTTCCTCTGATGGACGTCTCTGTTGGTCTTGAACTTTGCCCTATTTCCTCTCCAGACCAAGATGGGCACGAGTCCAGTTCTGTGCTGCTGCCAGGCATGGCCTCAAGACCCACACAGTATGGGGTGGAAAGAGGAAAGACCTGTTATATGGCAAATGATCAACTCTCCTAGACCTTGGTTTTGTCAGTGCCTGGGATGAGCTTTGGTCTGTAGTAGCTGCTTAATACATATTGGCTGAATTAAATAGAATGTATGTGGAATCTGAGAGGAGGCAGAATCCTGGCCTTTTCTTCTCAACGGCCTTGGATCACTATCATTTTTAGAGTTATAAAGTTATATATGGAATGAATATATATGTGTATATATATATATATATATATGAAATGACCATATATTTTCTTTAAATGAGAAAAATGGAGCTGTGCAGGACAACATTAAGAAGAATAATAACAATAAGGAGCGTGCTGCCTTGTTTTTAATAATAGAGGCATTCTAGAATAGTTGGGTACAACTCAAAGTCCATCTACTATTGTCCTGTGTTACGTTTTTAATCCTTCATTATCGTCTTCACAATTCATAGAATATATGTTATCTGAGGAATCCTTTGATAAAATAACAATTCCTTTTATTTTTATTTTTTAAAAAAAATTCTTTTTAAATATAAATTTTTAATATTGATAAAGACTTTTTTCCCTCAAGTTGAGTTATTTATTTATTTATTTATTAAGCTCTTTATTGGAATATAATTGCTTTACACTCTTGTAGCAGTTTCTGAGGTACACCAAAGTGAATCAGCTGTATTTATACATATATCCCCATATCCCCTCCCTCCCGCGACTCCCTCCAACTATCCCTACCCTGGCCCTCTAAGGCATCACCCATCATCGAGTTGATCTCCTTGTGTTATACAAACAACTTCCCACTAGCTATCTATTTTACATTTGGAAGTGTATATATGTCTATGCTATTCTCTCACTTCGTCCCAGCTTCCCCTGCACCCCCCGCTCCGCCCCGTGTCCTCAAGTCCGTTCTCTACAACCGCTTGATAAAGATTTTTTACAAGCAGTGTCTGCCTGTGATCACAGAGCAGGGTAGAATTTGAGTTGAGGGCTTCTAGCGAGCCAGAGGCCTCTGGGCCACCAAGTCTTGGAGCAAACAATGTGTGCTAAGGATGAGTACATCTAGAGATCCAGGGTATCGTAAGGAGCCTGCAGAAAGAGCAAGCTCTTTAGCAGCGCTGTGGGCTGAATTGCATCCTCCTAAAATTTACGTGTTGAAGCCCTCACCCCCATGGACTATGTTTGGAGAGAGGGCATCTCTCTCTCTCTCTGTCTCTCTCTTTTCCTCATTGACATGTGAGGACACAGTGAGAAGGCAGTCATCTACAAGCCAGAAAGAGAGCTCTCATTAGGAGCTGCATCTTGATCTTGGTCTTCCAGCTTCTGGAATTGTAAGGAACTAAACTCCTGTTGTTTCAGCCACATAGTCTGCGGCATTTTGTTAGGGCAACCAAAACTGCAGTTTGCTTCTGAAGTTTGCCATAAAATGATCAGTTCCAAGGACGCTTCTCCTTATCAATGTTGGTCTCGAATGGCAAAGAGTGGAACTGGGCTCCTTTTGCTTGGCCTTTCCCCAGATTCTTTCTCCTACTCTTCTTTAAGAAGACACAGTTCCACAGACATGTGCCCTTTTGAGCTGTAAAGGGGGAGCTTTCTCTTTCCATCTGTTTCCCCTCTCTCCTTCCTCCACTTCTCTACTCCTTTCAGTTGCATTCAAGCACCGTATATTGAGCACATAGGAGAGGATGTGCTGGGGACATACTGATGCTTTGATGTATGGGTAGCATGCCGTGTTTTTAGAATGGCAAGGAAAAAAATATGTGCTGAGGCTCTCCCCCACCAAATGCTAAACTACCCATACTTCCTAGCAGGAAGCCCAGGCCCATGCCGTGGTTTAAAACTCAGGAAGGACATCTGTGATGAGAGAGCTCACAAAAGCAGATTTTTTTTTTTTGAGTTGCTGGGAGACTAAGTTGATTATTTGGAAAAAAAATAGCATCTATTTATATATGTAGAAATACTCAGTTATTTTAAAAATTGATCACTTCATGGCAGTGAGTCTACGCCATGCTGTCACTTGAATAAATAATTGAACTTGACATTTTCTTGAGATTCCTGGTCTCTTCTCAGGCCCTCTCTTCATCTCGTGCTCAGTCAGGGAATAGTCTGGGTGGCAGAGAGCTGAATCATGAGAAAATTGTCAAAATCCCCATCATTTTTTAACTTTTTTATGGTGGCAGATGTAAAGAAATCAAAGACGGCACTAAGTGTCTTCTGTTTCCTCATAGCTGTCAGGCCAGGGTCCAAACAACTTATTTTTAACAACACAAACTGCTGACCTGTCTCCAGAGAATCAGAGTTTTCATTGGAATTCTCAGGAGCGGGGCTGTGGGCAGCCAGAGGGAGAGAGGAAAACCTGATGTCCTTGGCAGCCAAGTGATCACACCAATTTAGACTTTGGAGGCCTTGGAGCAATTAGCAGATCGCCATGCCATCTGCAGGCATTAATTGACTGGCCTGGCCACCTGCTGCTGGGGGTTGGCTTTGTCTGACAAGTGGCAGATGAGAATAGAAGCTCAAGTAGCAGTGAAGATGATTACCGGCCTTCCATTTAATGAGTGTCTACACTACCAGCCACTGCACCCTTATTTTGTCTAAGCTTTGTACCAAGATTTAGCATTATTGTAGCATTATATAGGAACACAGGCACTATTAACTTGCCCATTTTCAGATGAGAAAAATAGGCTCAAAAAGTGACTTGCCCAAGGCTATATGGCTAAGAAGTAACAAAGCTGGACTGAGTGCATTAGTCTGCACTTTTTCTACTCTGCCAGATTGCCACTGTAAATAAGGTGAATAGCCTGTACTTTAAGGGGGCCCCAAATTAACAGAAGTCCTGCTTTTCTTATTCTTCAAAGTCAGCAAACCTGATGGAGAAAGGCACTTTTATAAGTAGAAGAATATTTACAGACAATAGACAGAATTGCCAAGTTGCAGAGTCTAAGGACACCAGTACCAGAAGAAGAGACACAGAGTAATAGGATTAGTAAAAACTCTTACAAACTTAGGATGATGCAATCTTGGGGTCTTGGGGACTAAAGGTGATGTGATCACACGCACTAGGTTTAAATTCCATGAAGGCAGAGACTTAGTCTTATTTATTGCTGTAAAATGGTGCCAGATACATGGCAGGTGTTCAAAAATTAATTATGAAATGAATGAAGATGATATGGTTGTATAGAGATATGCTGGCTGATTCTGCAGTCCCCTCCATAGCATGTCATTTGCATGAGTACCATTTACTACCATGTACTGAACTAGTGCTCAGCCTTTCCATGTTTGTGGTCCATTTTGAGAGACTAGATGTATATATGGAATCTATAAAAATGGTACTGATGAACCTAGTGGCAGAGCAGGAATAAAGATGTAAAAGTAGAGAATGGACTTGAGGACATTGAGGGGGATGGGGGGAGGGGAAGCTGGGACATAGTGAGAGAGTAGCACTGACATATATGTGCTACCAAATGTAAAATAGATAGCTAGTGGGAAGCTGCTACAGAGCACAGGGAGGTCAGCTTGAAGGTTTGTGAAGACCTAAAGGGATGGGATAGGGAGGTTGGGAGGGAGGCTCAAGAGGGAGGAGATGTGGGTATATATGTATACATATAGCTGATTCACTTTGTTGTACAGCAGACACTAACACAATACTGTAAAGCAATTATACTCCAATAAAGATTAAAAAAAAGGCTAGAATATCTGACTGCACACTTGCAGGGATTAAATGTTTTAAGGCCACACTCAACAAGTTAATAATAACTCATACACAATTGCTACTATAGGACAACCAAAACTCACAATGTTTGAATAAGCATCCACAGTTTCTGGACAATTCACTTATTCACTATGCAGACATTCTTGGAGCAGCTCATCTCCCACTCCAGAGGCTAAAAAAGTTAGACACTTGCTTTCCCAGACTCTCTTGCAGCTAGGGCTTGACCATGTGATTCAATATGGGCAAATGGGATTTCAGGAACATGTGACTCTAAAAAAAAGGAGGCCCATGGAAAATTCTTTGCTGACCGTTATCATGTCTACCTTTGATGACTGGAACTATGGCAGCTATTCTGCATCCATGGGGTGAGATGCTTAAAGATTAAGTCAATGGGCTTACATTTGAAGATGGAATGATGTAATTGAGCTTATGGACCAATCTTGGAACCACTTTCCTCCGGACTTTTTGTTATGCAAGGTAATATATCTTCTTATACCTTATTCATTTTAGTTGTATATTATGTCATTAGCAGACAAAAGTATCTTTGAGTACTCTTACTGTTTGAATAGAACTACTTGTAGCCCAGCAGCACTTTCTTATACACTTATGAAATAAATTTCTTACATTTTCTAGTAATATGTGATTTTTCTCTGGTGCAAGCTTGGCATTATTTCCTGCTCTACACAATATTGCCTCTCCACTCAGCTCAATGATTTAACCCAGCAACATAGCTGTTGGAGTACTTATACACAGTGTAGCAAATGTTCCTTTTTTAAAAATTGAAATATAGTTGATTTATAATATTGTGTTAGTTTCAGGTGCATGGCAATGTGATTCAGTTTTTTATATATATATATATAATTTTTCAGATTCTTTTTTGTTATAGGTTATTACGAGATATTGAATGTAGTTCCTTGTACTACACATTAAGTCCTTGTTGTTTATTTTATATATAGTAGTATGTATCTGTTAATCCCAAACTCCTAATTTATCCCTCACCCACCCCCTTTCCCCTTTGGTAACCACAAGTTTGTCTTCTATGTCTGTGAGTCTGTTTCTGTTTTGTAAATAAGTTCATTTGTATCTTTTTTTTTAGATTCCACATATAAGTGATATCATATGATATTTGTCTTTCTCTATTTGACTGACTTCACTTTTAAACTTTGTTCACAATTTGACAGGGTACCTGTGACGTGCTTGGGGTCTATTGTTGTGTCATGGCTGATTGTGAACACAACTGTGTTGAACTGCTCTGCCTCTGTGTCTTCTCTTCTATAGATTGTATTTTCCCAGTGTGCTGGAAGATAACGTATTGATCATGACATCCCCAGGGCTTAGCCAAGTACATATGTATATCCCTAATAATGATCAAGACACGTTGAATGCTTATTTTATGTTGGGCATGGTTTCAATCGTTTTGGAGGTATTAACTATGAAACTTTAAAATATCCAAAGAGATGGTGACTCTGGACGTGAATGAGGCAGGATGGTTCAGAGCCCATTTTACTCCACCTCTCACTAATAAAAGCTTTCAAACAAGTGTTAACTGAATTGAACAGAACTGAAAAGGCTCCTTGACATCATGTTCTCCATGTCCTAGTAAATATGTGTTGAGTGCAGTCCAGCTCCTACTCAATTACTCAGGATAAACCCGGGAAGAATCTCTGGAGAGGCTGTGCTTTGAGCAGGACTCCGAAGGAGACAGCTGCACATGGGCACACTAGAGCCATTTCCCCTGGGGTCACCTGCTCCGGTCCAGCCCAGGCTCTGACTCAGCAGACAATATCTCTGCAGGAGGCCAAGGGGAGTAAGTGGTGACTTTAGCCTAATGCCTGCTGGAAAAGAATCTCTTGGGCAAATCTAAACTCCCTGCTGGCAGACTGAGCAGAGGGCTGAAGAACTAGATAGTTCCCCCTGTTACTTAGGGTTGGGATTTCCCTGAAGTCAAAGGGAAGTCTGCTCTCATTTTTTCTGCCCATGCCTGAAAGGTGGGAGAGAGATGTGGGTGAGCGAGGGGACTAGGAGAGGTTCTCTCCTAGGGTACCCCGCTCATAGCATCAACAAGGAAGGTACTGTGTGTTCAAGACACAGCAATGCGAGGGTGCAGCTAAGGATGGGGAAGCAGTTAGCTCATCAGACTATATTTTAAGACATTTACCAAATGCCATATATAGATGCTGTCTTTTAGGAGTTTATAACATGGGGTATACGATGATACAAGGAGGATGTGTATTTAAAAACACCTACAGGAAATATAGATATGGTTGAGGAGGATTTGTTAGAAAAGGGGATGAAGTCCCATAATAGTAGGCGGTTGACTGAGCTGGAGAAAACCTGTGGTCGTTATGACAGTGGGATTTGTTTCTGCCTACTCCCCTTGCCCATGGCTGACTTATAGAAGTTGTCTTGTTGAAGCTCATTTTTGCCCTTGAAGGGTGGGAGTATACCAGCTGTCATGTTGGACCAGCCAACAGCATGCCTCTTCCATGGTTTGAGCATGGACGTGAGTAAGCCCCCAAGGGGGGCTCCTCCTCTCACTCCCTCTCCATTTATCATGACCTCTTTATTCCCAAGCAGCTGTGATAGGTTTTCCATTTTATACGTTGCTGGAATGATTGAACACCTCTGAAATATGTGACAGTGGATTTAGCTGTGGGCAATACCATCTGAGCTGGTAAGTGATTGGACTCATAGCATTTGAGTGGATGGAACTGTTTTCCCAGGAACTGTGGAAAATTTCTATTTCCAGTACTCAGCCCTGTCCACCTGCCCCCAGGGACTGTGTGGGCACAGGTGATTCCAGGTGCTACCAGCAGCCCTACTTGTGGCCTTCCCTGCAGGGCTATTGTTTCCCTGCCATGTGACCACAGCCTCTTGCTGTCTAGAGCTGATAACAGGACCATAAATCTCCCTTGAGGCTACAACTTGACACCTGAAACCTCAGCCCAGGCTTGATGTGAGAAAACAAGATAAGACATCATGATGGGGTATTTTCAAATTATCCAGGGAGGTACAGGGAAATCTTGGTAGGTTACAGGCAGTAATAGCATTCCTCCAGGCACTGTCTAGCCTGCCAGGAAAATCCCCGTAAGTGAGATGAATGGCGTTACCTATCGATAGCATCTACCTGCTGGTTCTGCATCGGCTTTCTGAATTGTCAGCAGTTCTGAGGATGCTGCTTCTTGAAATAATATAATGGGATCTGGCAGAATCAGAGGAGAACATGTTTGGGATTGTGCAGGGAAGTTGACGGGTTCCCACTACCTAAGAGATGGAGTCTTGATCTAGCTTTCAAGGCTCCCTGCAATGGTGGTCCTTTCCTTCCACCTTCGGAAGAAGAATTTCTGGTAGTGAGGGCTCTCCATACATGATGTTTGCTGCCTCTGATGGCTGAGCTGTTCAGGTAGAGGCTAGTTGGTCACTCCTCAGGATATCATTAAGAATTCATTCATGAGAAAGGGATGTTGCACTTGACAACTTGTTTTTTTACTTCTACTAATGAGTTTATTTTTTAATTTAAAAAATTTTATTTTATATTGCAGCATAGCTGATTAACAATGTTGTGTTAGTTTCAGGTGTATAGCAAAGGGATTCAGTTATACGTATACATGTAGTTACTCTTTTTCAAATTCTTTTCCCAATTAGGGTGTTAGAGAATATTGAACAGAGTTCCCATGCTATACAGTAGGTCCATGTTGGTTATCTATGTTATATATAGCAGTGTGTACATGTCAATCCCAAGCTCCCAATCCATCCCTCCCCCCAGCCCCCCACCTTTCCCCCTGGGAACCATAGCACTTGACAACTTGTGAGAGGCGTTTCCACTGTGAAATTTTATGGCTTAATCCTATAGCTGTAAAGATCTTTAGGCATAAGTGTTTCTCAAGTGTTTCAGTAAGCAAATTAAGTCCTAATGCATAATGCATCCTTTGTATGTAATGACAACTTGTTTTCTATGCATCTAGAATGGTACTAATTATGCTCTATCCTTAGGAGAGAAAAAAAAAGAGTCATTTAAAACATTTTCTGTGTTTCGTGGTTCAGAGGAAGAATCCTGGTTGAGAAGGTCATGGTCTTTAAGGGAAAAGGCAAAATTTTATCTAAATGAAGGAATTATTACCAAGGATAGAACTGCTTGTAAAGGCCCATGTGCATGTGATGGCGAGAGAGAGAGAGAGAGGGAGAGAATAAAACTATTTTTAGGCTGTCAATTGTCTCATTCTCTGAAACACAAACATTCATATACATCGTTGTATAGATCTTGTCCAATGATCAAGTATGGCCAATAGAATGATCTCGCTATGAGCTTGATATCTGATGAAGTTGGTCAGATACAAATGTCCCAGCAAAGTTCCGTAAACTGACTCCAGGTCATGCCATCTTCTCATGTTATACTATTTATTCCCCACTACTGATCTAGCCCATCATGACAAATGGTAGGATGACGTTCAGAGAGGGAAACCTATGGCGGGCCTCCCAGCAGGACTGCACCTTGAAGTCATTTCGATGTCTTCATCTCAATTAGGTGAAGCCCACAAAAAATAGTGTCAAAGGGCAGCACAGCCAGAATGTGCTGGGAGATCATGATAAACACTCCCGATGCTTTGCAGCTGGGCCCATCATCTGCGCATTTCACAATAAAATTTTATGATGCATCCAGACACCCAGCTGCTTGTGTTCATGGGGACAGCGTTTCCTCTGCTACACCATTCAGATCTGCCCCGCCTGGGACTCATTTCCCTTTTCCTTCAGCTTCTTTCAAATGACAATGAAACTCCATTATCACACAGCTCCTGGGACAGAATCTGAGGAATGTCAGATCCAGAAAAATGTTCTTTACAGGCAACTTCATTTTATTGGGCAGAGTCCCCTAATGTCTCGTGTAGTATAGCATAGTGCTTAAGAGAGTGGACTTAGAAGTAAGACAGACCTGGGTTCATATCTCAGCTTACTGCTTATTCTCAGCTTGGTTTCCTCACTTGTAGAGTGGGAATACCTATACACCCTTGCAGGGTTTTATGATAATTGACTGAGAGGCTACCTAGCACCGTCGCAGGCCCACACGGATGCCTGGTAGAGTGTGGCTGTGTTGTCATTATGTATTGGGTGATTATACTGCATTGTAGGAATTACATACTAAAGGTTGTCTAGTCCAACTTTCTACCGAATATGTAGAATCCCTTCCAGGTGAAGAATTTTCAAAGGGAAGGATTTATATTTTTATATCAGAGACCATTCCCAGTGATATTCATGAAACCATGCCTTTCTGTCCATATAAAGGGGCTATCCTGTCCCAGATCATTGCACCAAAGAGTTGCTATTTTCTGGTAGTTCCATCTAATAGCCTTTCTTCCCTTGCAGAGGTAGAGAGATGTTTTTCCTTTCTCCCCCTTTAAATTTAATTCTTAATTTTGCAAGATACACATGAATATTTCTCCTTGTAAAAATGAAAATATTACACATAAGACTATAATCTCTCTTGACCAATACCCTCGGTTCTCCTGCTACTGTCTCTTCTTCTCTGCCCTCAACTCCAAGATAACCACTATTGTTATGCAATAATCCTTCACCAATTGAAAAATATAAATTCTAGAAATCTCAATGGTATGAAAATTGAAGAATTTAAAATCTTATTTAAAAAATTGTGTTGAGAGACAGAGATTCCAAAAGAACCTAAAAAATACTTTTCTATGTAGATCAACTATACTTCTATACAAAAAAGAAAAAAAGAAAAAACTTTCCTAAATATTTTCATATTTAACGAAACACAAAAATAGAAAAGTAAATAAACTACATAATTTTTTAATATTTCAAAATAACCATTAGCACAGCAAAATTAAATATTTACCATCCCTTTCTCACTAGACCATGGTTTCTTGTCCTCAGCACTGTTAGCTTTTGGGGCCAGATAATTCTTTTTTTTTTAAATTAATTTATTTATTTTTAGCTATGTTGGGTGTTCATTGCTGTGTGCGGGCTTTCTCTAGTTGTAGAGAGCAGGCGCTACTCTTTCTTGCGGTGTGAGGGCTTCTCATTGCAGTGGCTTCTCTTGTTGTGGAGCACAGGCTCTAGGCTCAGGGGCTTCAGTAGTTGTGGTGCATGGGTTTAGTTGCTCCACGGCATGTGGGATCCTCCCAAACCAGGGCTCAAACCTGTGTCCCCTGCTTTGGCAAGCGGATTCCCAACCACTGCGCCACCAGGGAAGTCCCCCAGATAATTCTTCTTCGTGTGGAGTTGTCCTGTGCAATGGGAGTTGTCCTTTAGCAACATCCCTGGCCTCCACCCACTAGATGCCAGCAATACTTGTCTCAGTCGTGATAACCAAAATGTCTCCAGATGCTCCCAAATGTCCCCAAGGCAGAAATTGCCCCTGGTTAAGAACCACTGAGCAAGGTCCGTTTCTTGATAATTCTTTTTCAGTATTTCAGTGAATTGCTTTTAGTTTCATTTTGCTTTGTCCTGGATATTTCACACATCAGGAGGTACCTATTCTGTATCAAGTCCTTCGCCCGAAAGCCCAATATCTCTTTGATTTTACGGTTCCAGGTTTTACTGCCTGCTCTTTGTGTTGGAAGGAGCATAGGAACCCTGGAGCTTGAGACAGAAGAAGATTTCACTAACCCTTACCTAAATAATCTGCTCTCTGCTTCAATGTCTTTCACCCCCTCCCACCATCACCCCCCCCCCCCCACCTCTGCACAGAATAACTTCATGCCAAAGGCTCCTCCTAAGCCTGCATCTGCATCTGTCATGATGGCTCTTTTCTCTTCTCCAAACCGAGTCTCCTAACTTTTTCTAATTATCCCCAATTTGAGTGACTCACAATGCTGAGCTTTTCATAATTTCAGTAAGACATGCAAAAACAAACCTAGACATATTAGAACTTTGAAGAAAGGAATTAGTGCTAAGAGGAGGGTTGACCCTATATTCTACGTTGGATCTAAAATTTATAGCTGCCAAAGCGGCGTAACTATCCATGCTGTCCCTATGGACACAAGGACTTTTCTGGGCAGTGTCCTCCTTTGGCTGCCCTGTGCAGTGCATGGCCACTTCTGGTATTGGTAGGAGAATCCCTAAGACACCTCTTCTGACCTAGGAGGGGTTACAACTCTTTCAGCAGAGCTTACATCTCTAGCAATGATGTAATAGTAGAGGAAATTTCCCTCAAATGGCAACTCTGGGGTCCCTCTGGGTATTACCCCAGCCAGAAATGCCCTTTGGGTCTTTTCATGCCCAGAAGAGCCATGACAACCCCCAAACCACCTTTGCAACATCTTCTCTAGACTCTGAGTGATATGGTGTCACTGACTATTTTGCTGGTAGGAGGATTGAATTTGCTTCTAATCCAGCTACCTCCCTCTCCAAGACTTAGTGCCCCACTGGGTCAGAGACTGACAAGGAATGAGCTCCAATACATTCTCAGAAACACCGGATAGGAATATTCAAATTACTCAGGTTCTCAGAAACAGGGGACAGTGACTTCCCACATCCCAGGAGAACATCTCTTATCCATAGTACCTGTAACATTGCACTGCATCAACTTTGCACCACCATGCCCTTCCCTCCCCATCAGACAATAAGTTCTGTGACAGCCAGAGTATATGTTGTTCACCTTTGATTTCTCAGTACTGATCACAGTGCCTGGAACAGAGTAGGTGCTCAATAAGTACTCAATGCGTAGAATCATAGTTTCAAGAACATATGCATTTCAGTCCCTGAGTTGCTGCCTGGAGAATCAGGCAAAGGGAGGTAAGAGCTCTGAATACTTGCTCCAGACTGGAGGCTTAACCTAACTGGTTTCCCATCCTGGATAAACCTGACAAATGTTTCTGTGACTCCACGTTTGTTTTCTGGTCCTGTTTTTTGTTTTGTTTAACCATAGATCAATGAAAATCAAGAATACTGGCTTCTCTCCATACTTTCTTCAAGGCATCTCAGAACTCCCAGGCATCCCTGCAGCCCAGGGTAGCCCCAACATCCCATGGTATTCAAGGTCACATATTCACCCCACCCTCTTCACCTGCCAAGTCACCAAAACCCAATTGCAAAATTTGAGGATGCAGTGGGTTCAAACTGGCTGGAGCTGAGGAAAGAGTTTAGTTATTGTATCCATATTCTTGCCACAGTCAGCCTAAAACACCTTCAATTGTCAGCCAGTACACTGACAATAGGCAGTAGATTGAGAATAGATTCCAAGGCACTTGCCTGTGACAGGGTGTACACTGGCTATACTTCAACATGGCTCAATTCAAGACCCCCTTTTCAATGTATATTTCCTTTTAAATATGGACAACAGGAAGATTTGGGCATTCAAATACTGTCATTGGAAGTAAAATTGTAGAGCAAATTTGGAAAAGAATTAGGCAGTGTCCATTAGAGTTTTAAGTGATCTTACTCTATAACTTAGTATTCTATTTCTCCCTTAGAAAACACATGTGTGACTAAGGTAATAGTAAAAGGAAAAAAGCATGCATGAGGTTGTTTACTGCAGTGTTGCTTACAACTCTGAAGAACAGGAAACAAACAAAATGCCCATCAACAGGGAAGGATGAAATAAACTGATATAGCCTACCAGTAATACTGAATATTTGTTACATATAGCAATCGAAGTGCAATTAACCTGTTTGTACTAACATGGGTAGGTCTCCAAGACATATTAATTTTCTTTTTTAAAGCAGATGCAAATAACACAGTAGGAGCCCACTTGCTTAAAACACACACACACACACACACACACACACACAAAACCTAAATATTCTCTATAAATACAACAGCACTAGGCACGTAAATCGATTGGAAAATGTACAGAATAGGTACCTTCTGATGTGTGAATTATCCAGGACAAAGCAAAATGAACCTCATTGAAATACTGGAAAAGAATTATCAAGAAAAGGACCTTGCTCAGTGGTTCTCAACCAGGGGCAATTTCTGCCTTGGGGACATTCGGGAACATCTGGAGACATTTTGGTTGTCACGACTGAGACAAGTATTGCTGGCATCTAGTGGGTGGAGGCCAGGGATGTTGCTAAAGGACAACTCCCATTGCACAGGACAACTCCACACGAAGAAGAATTATCTGGCCCCAAATGCTAACCGTGCTGAGCACGAGAAACCATGGTCTAGTGAGAAAGGGATGGTAAATATTTAATTTTGCTGTACTAATGGTTATTTTGAAATATTAAAAAATTACATAGTTTATTTACTTTGCTATTTTTGTGTTTTGTTAAATATGAAAATATTTAGGAAAGTTTTTTCTTTTTTCTTTATAGACGTATAGTTGATTTACATAGAAAAGTATTTTTTAGGTTCTTTTGGAATCTCTGTCTCTCAACACTGTTTTTTTAAATAAGATTTTAAATTCTTCTATTTTCATACCATTGGGGTTTCAAGAATTTATTTTTTGCAATTGGTGAAGGACGATTGTATAACAATTATTGATTACAAAATGAAAAATATTTTGATTGAAACATAGTGGTTAGAATTTAGAAGATAGTATTACACACTGGGACATCCAGTGAAGAGATTTTGCTAGAAATTCAGGGCACAATTACTGTGGTAGTTACACAAAATTATTAGGCTTGTCTGCGACAAGGGCATGACTGTCTGAAACCAAGTATGCATAGGTATTAAGGCAGTGTAAAAACTTTTTTTTGTAGGTCATTTCCCACCCCTTCCCCATAATTTGTTATAAAAAGTTTCCAAACATAGGTTGAAAGAATCTTACAGTAAACACCACCAAGATAACACAATTAATTTGTCCTATGTCTGTTTATCACATATCAGTCCACCTCTCCATCTCTCTATCCATTCAAAACTCCACCTTATATTTTGATACATTTCAAAGTACTACATTTCATCAGTTCAGTTTACTTGTAGACACTTCACTATGCATTCATTAACTAGAGTGGAGTGTTTATTTAGAGTCTTTTTTATGTGGAGGGTGAACTTTGCACACAAAGGCACAAATCTTTAAGTGTACTATTCAATGATTTTTTTTTTCTTTTTAAAAATGTGTACACCTATTAACCCAAAACCCTACCAAAGTATAGAACATTACCATCACTCCAGAAAGTTCTCTCATGCTCCTTCCCAGTTAGTTTCTACTCTTGCAACACTAGTGTGATTTTTTTTTCCCCACCGTGGGTTAGTTTTGCCTGCTCTTGAAGGGCATTTTTGACCACACAGGGTTAAATTCTGGTTCTTTCCCCAAATCAAGTAGGTCAATCATGTCAGTGCCCCTAAATGGGGATCGCTCAGGAACAGGGCGAAAAGCAAGAGTGAATGCAAAGCAGATGCTTTGTGGACAGAAACCTTAAAGCGAGTGATTCTGAGATGGTGCCTAATGAAACCTCTAGGCGAGTGGTGAGCTGAGAGGAATCCTGGTGGGGAGGGACCCCCATGTAAGTGGGTGGATCTTGAAGGCATTATGCTAAGTGAAAGAAGTTGGACATCATACTGTATGATCTCATTTATCTGTGGACTATTAAAAAACACACGTAAAAACAGAACAGAAAGAAAACAAAAAGCAACCATGCTCATAGAAAAAAGATCAGACTTGTGGTTACCAGAGGTGGAGGGTTGGGGGAGGGGGAACCGGAGGAAGGTGGTCAAAAGGTCCAAACTTCTAGTCACAAGATAAATAAGTATAGAGATGTAAGGTACAACATGATGGCTGTAGTTAACTCTACTGTATGATACATAGGAAAGTTAAGAGAATAAATCCTAATTGCTCTTATTATAAGGAGAACATTTTTTCTTTTCTTTTTATTGCACCTATATGGGAAGATAGATGCTAGCTGAATCTATAGTGGTACTCATTTCACAATATATGTAAATCAAACCATCACACTGTATGCCTTAAACTTACACAGTGATGTATGTCAATTATTTGTCAATAAAATGGAAAAACAAATATAAAAAAGAATTAAACTGGAAGATGCACATGAAAGGACTTTGTGAATGATAAATACTCTACAGATACAAGTTTGGGTGATTCCCATTTACCTCGGCTCCAAGTTGGGAGGCCAGGGAAGGGAAAAGACAGAAGGTCTAACCACAAGTAAACTTGCCTTCTGAATTGATTGATAAAACATGAATAAGATCAATCTCAATATTCTGTTTCTGCTCTTATATTTTTATTACATTAGAGTCAAATACACAGATTTTTCTAGCTCTGTTGTCCCATCATTTTTGAGCCAACATTGTGGTTTGAATGGATCTCTACTTTATTCACTAGAAAGCCTGTGCTTTTGATATTAGTAAAAAATGAAAATAAATGAGCCCTTGTGAGAGAGATTTACTTTCCCTGAAGACACTTGTAAATGCATGCTCAAGACTCTGAGGGGAAATCCAAAAGCATTAGAAGAGTGTAGCTTCAGAAAGATCGCATGTTGAAGGAACAACACTCATTTGGGCACCTGTGTTTAAATATAATAGAAAGCCAGCCAAACTACTTTATTTCAGGATTCCTACTTTGTGACTAATCATAATGGCCTTTCACTTAGTATCACCATCTTGGTTTTTATAGAATTAGGGAATTCCCCTTGATAATCTGTGGGTTTCCCACATTGGCAACTTGAAGTCCATGGCCAACATGATGGCAGGTATCTGACTACCTGGGGCCTTGAACTTAGAGTCGGAGGATTGGAAATTTCAGCTTCTTTACCAAGTAGAGACTGGAGGTAGTCTTGTTGACCTAGTTTTGTTTTACTCTGTATCTGAGGGGTTCTCTGAGTCTCTAGTCTTCTAACAAGCAATATCTACTGCATTTATTTCAGTCCTTATATTTGGGCTTCCTTGTTCTTTTAAGTGGTCTTACTATCTTCAATCTCATCCCCATTAAAACCACCCTTTAGTCTTCAGCTGAGTGACCCTTATAAAGTGTGAATATAAGCATTTGATTCTTCTATTTAAAAACCTCTTTGTCAGACACACTGTTAGCCTATCTAAAAGCCAAGCCCCTATTTTCCTTTGGTAATAGCATCTTAGTTTTTCTCAGGAATGAGGCAGAACTGTGCTCAGGGAAAGAGGTCTCTGCTCCAGATCCAGCTGCTCTAAACCAAGCAGGTTAATTCTGTTAGCCTGTGCCAGTAATTGACTTAGGAATGAGGTAGTGACCCAGTCCTGGCCAATGCAGTCATAGGTGAAGTCTGCTGAGGACTTCTGGTAATCACCCTGTTGAAGACAGAAGGGGGCGAGGGGAGAGAGAGAGGAGGAGGATGATGATGGAAGCCCTTCCTTCCTACCTCTGATGCAGTTGCCTGAAGATGTAATTGTGAGAAGAAAAGTCGCCATGATGAAAATATTAGAGCAGAAAGATGGGAAGAGACTGTCCACAATGATGTCCCTGAACAGCTGAACCAACCCCGGAGCCATCTACCTCTGTACTTCTTGTTATGTGAATTATGGAGAATTGCATTGCATTCTCAATTATTTGCTGCTCCCCTCCCTGTAAGAGGTTGGTACATTCCCACCCATTGCCATGTGACTTAAGGAGTGTAATTATCCACAATATTGACTTAAGGCTTAGCTTGACTTTTATTGCCCAGTGAAGAGTGAGTGGAGGTGATACAATATTCACGCAGAAACTTTGTGTCATTGCATGGTTCCACCATTTCCCTTTTCCCTCTGACATAACAATGGCAGGCAAGTCATAAGAATGGAGAGAGATGCTCCTTCAGCTGGGATCCTGGAATAAGGAAGACACCTGGCACAGAAGAAGGGCCACTGTCAAACAACAGCTGACATACAGTGTGAGCAAGAAATACACTTCTCTGTTGTAAGCCACTGAGATTTTGGGGATATTTGTTGCTGCATCAGAGCTGAATAATACATGAGACAGTAATATCTTTATTATTCGAATCATTCTTGGATGATCCTTCTACTACTTGTAATCAAAAATAGGCTTTCTATAGTCTTTAGAAAAACATTAAAATTATTTGGAATTAAACACAAGGCCCTTAAAGATCAAATGCCTGCCTGTTTTTCCAATCTCTTCTCTGATACACCCCTCCCATGGACCCTATGTTCTGGCCATACTGAATTACCGGTAATTATCCTAGAATATTAAACTCTTTCATATTCCTATAGCTTTGCACAAATTGGACCTTTTGTCTGGAATACCATCTTTCTCTTGTTTACTTAGGTAATTCCTATTTATACTTCAAAATTAATCCCACCTAATCCAGGAAGCCTTTTTATATCTCCTCAGATAACCTTACAGAGTGTACACATTTAGAAGTAGTCACTGTTATCAGACTGGTGTATCCTTACAGAACTTTATCAATGCATTTACATGTAAAATAGAAACAATATAGTTTTAGAAATCATAATTGATGTAATATCCTATCTACTATTTTGCAATCAAGTATTTACATAGTCTTCAATTCGTGGACCCCATGATCCATCCCTGAGTTGCTTCTTCTATATCTTTGGGAGGTGGTTTGGGTATGGTTTGCATGGAAGAACTATAGGGAATAGAGTTTTCTGAAGTGTTGCTATTTTTATAGGAAATTTAATTCTGATCCTTGGCCCCAAGTGCCTTTCTCTCCCTGTACTGTCTGACTTTTTGAAGCTGTAGAATGTGCTAGCAAGTATGCCATAAGGAAATCAGATTCAGTGACAGAATCACCAGGCCCCAGTCAATGACCTTGAACAGGTCTGCCTCGGGCTGAGGTACTCCAGTACCTAGGAAATGAATGATCCTGAAAAACCTGCAGCCAGATCCTGCCACCTGCTGCCGCAGCTGTTAGCAAAGCTGCCTCCTGAGTTGCTGTCTCTCCTCTCGGTCTGACTGTTGTATCCTGAGTGCCAGAACCATCCCCTCATACCTTTTCTGCTTCATTTGGGTTCACACAGCTCCAGAAGCAATCTCACCCTCTTGCCTCTGGTACTTTCTCTTAAGATAAAAACAGATGCTCAGAAACAAAGTTGCTTGTTCTATTTTATATCATTATATTTTAAGACAAATCGCTTTGGGCATTAAGATACTGCTGTCTACATCTGTTTGCATCATTTAGTTTTCTGCCAAAAATTTGTACGCTCTCATGATTTTAATGGGCAAAACTAAAGCTACGGTCTTCTCTCGCACAAGGCTGGCCAGAAATGCTCAGTTTTCACTGCTCCTCTCCATCCCTCTGTCCCATGAACCCCATCTAAGAATTCTCTCTTACACTGGAGGGGAAAGTTTATTTTTAAAAGTTTTTTATAGAGGACTATGGCTTAAGGGAAACCAACTTGCCTAAGAGCTCTGGTTTGATTTTCTTCTTGAGCCTACTTTCTTACTTTGTAGATCCCCCAGAAACAACTTCAGAAATATGAGTGCCTAAAATTATGTTTAGATCTCTTTTGTAAATTCCTGAAATTACTGAGGTGATAAGGGGCTAGAAGTAGTATTTCTACTGGGTGATTCACTGTCCTTATCTGATTCCTGATAAATTAGTGAAGTTTAATCTTATATGGTGACATCTCCAGGAGCTATAAAGTGCCAGTAAGTCCTAGAAGAGCCCCACAGTTTGTCTGTGTCTATGGCAAAATGGAATTTATTTATTTAAAGCTCATGCATCCTTGCTAAGTATTTCTTTAAACACACAACCTTAAGTTGTTATTAGTTTTATGCCATGCTCTAAGTGTTGGAGGATGTTTGTCTCTTCCTGGGAGCTTTACCTGAAGAACGTCAACCTCAGTTGATTCTGTATGTCATATTCAGTGGATACAGACTCAAGGTATGCTAGGATCTCAATCACTGGGTTTGACAAATCACCAGAGGAAGCTGGAACTAGGAAGGGGACTTTGAACTGGGGAACCTGACCCAGCTGAAGAAGCTGATTCCATCAAGGACAGGAGAAGGCCAAACTTGAGCATCCAACTGGGACACCAAGCAAAGAAACCATTCAAGTCAGTGGTCAGTGGGATTGCAAGGGGAGGTTAGCACTGTGGTTTTATTTCACATCAGATGCTAGAACTCTGAGGACTGAAAATACTGGCCTTTCTGGAGATCTTGCCCTTCATGATGGTAACTCAGTAGACCTTGAGAACATGCCTTTTGGAGGAGGTACAGGAAACAGGATGCATTCTCTAGGGGCAAGTTTTGGAGTGGATCAGGAGTTTGGCGGTGATGATAGTGGGAGTTCAATCCCTTCACAAGCTGGAAAACTGGATTTAAAGAAGCACTCCATAGAGGGATTATCCAAGAGCAGAAATGAAGGAACATCCTTTGAAATATTTGGTTCAAGTAATATTTTTTCCCAATTACAAAATTAAGATCAATACATAATCAGTGTATACAACTTGGAAAAAACTCATAGAAAAGCACAAAGAGGAAAACCTCTTTCATGATCCAATTAACCAGAAATATATATTGTTTCCAATTGGTACACATCCTTCAAATCTTCTCTTTCTTTGTAATTTAAAGATTGGCATTGTATATATAATTTGGAGATCTTTTTAAATAATATGAAGGCTGTATTCTTTTTGTCACTGACAGGGCTTTCCTGAGTCTGAGCTCCACCAGGGATTCAGGATAAGTTTGGAATGCATGGGACTTGGGGAATAGGTTATTGTGAAAATTCTCTGGACCGGGGAATGAAGAGTTCTTGAGGCTCTGGTCTTGGCTCAGCTACCTACCTGTATATGACCTCAGATAATGTTTGATTTGATAATCTCCAGGCTCCCTTTACATTTTTATATTTTCTTATCCTCAATGGCAGTGAAAATACTGAATGAATCACCCAGATTTGGAAGCCAAATATTAACATTGAACACTTGGTGAACTTGGATATTCTTTCAAAAGAAGATTCTTGCTGCACAGATCAAGAAGAAAGATAACCATTGGATGCTGGAAAAGAAAACTTCCCACCCCCACTTTACATCTCAGACCCCCAGATGTTGTCACATTATCAAGAGTGTATGTCATTCACTCCCTTTCTTTTGTGCTGCCCACTATGCTTGAACACAGTACATTCTCATTTCACGGAATTAATTTCTAAGGTCTCTTATTTTTTCCTTTTATGTGGCGTCCTCATATCAACAGATGGGGAAAGGGCAAAAATGTATGGTAGAGAACAAATGCAAAATCATCAATATGATTTTCAAGTTTCATATGAAACTATGAAAGTGGAATTTCATGAATGAATCCAGGCAGCAATAGAAGGAATGGGCTGCTGGTGGCCAGGCTGAAATGGACCACAAAGAGCCATGGAGACAGCCCTGTGCTCTGTGGCTTCTCAGGGCTGCCACTTTTGCTCTGACTCAAACACTAGGTTTACGTATCAGCTTTTCATGCTGCAACAAGGCACATGGTGCAATCTGGTAATTGAATCAATTCTTCCTGGTCGGTTGGGCCAGCAGATGAATGATTAGTTCTTTTCTCTTGGCGCAGCTGAGTTGCTATTAAAAAATGCTTCTAAGCACTTAGAATAAAGCAGTATGTACAAGAAACCAGTGGGAACCTGGTGGGGAGGCAGGCATTCACAGGGCTAATTTATTTCAAATCACACCCAGGAAATCCAGTTTATCTAAACAAATCCTGGGCCAGAAGTTAGGGCAGAGGGAGAAAAATCCGGAGCAGCTCCAAAATATTAAGCATTGCAGAGCTGGATAAAGCAGTATCGGGAGATCCAATGACTGTTTAAATTATTATAGAATGTAAACTCATCGGATGACATCTAATCCGGCCATATTTCCCTCAATTATTTCACCCCAGCAGGGTTTACTTTCCCATCAGTACTGGATCACAGAGCTGTCAGCTGGCGTTTTTGAAGGGTGATTTGTTGCTCTAATGATGATACTGAAATCTGTTTATGGTTGTTTATCTAAGGGTCATCTTTCTTCTGAGGCAGTTTCCTTCTCCTGGGATTCTATTTGGGCAGCTCTCTTCAATTCCCTAAACAGAACAACTGTCAGGGTTTTACAAAGAGTAAATATTCTGTCCATGTTAATTTTATGACCTATGACTATATCATAGTTATTGAGCCAACTATGGTAATGATGATGCTGTATGTATTGAAGATGCTTTAAAGTTTACCCAGCACATTCATATGTATTATTTCATATGCTAATTACATGTAGCACAGTAATAATGCATATCAATGTTATGCAAATAATAAAACAATAGTAATATATACTGGGCAGTTTACAATGTGCCAGATGTTGTTCTAAGCAACAATCCCAGGGTGTGGGTACTACTATTATCTCCATTTTACAGGCGAGGAGATAGAGGCACAGAAAGGTTAAGCAACTTGCCCAAAGACACACAATTGGCAATCTGGGTTTTTTACTGAAGGCAGGGGCATGAGAGCAGCATGGTGTAGAGAAGTGCTTAGCAGAGTTTTTAGCTGAATTCTCCATTAGAACAGAGGGGAATGAATATGTACTCCCAGGGGAATTTGGCACTAAAATCAATAGTGACACAGAAGGCTTGATATTTCATTTAAATTGTGTGTTTTTCACTCACACAATTTTGTGCAAAATAATTTGTACATAATTTTGTGCAAAATTTGCACTCTATATCTGAGTTTGTTTTATTCCAAATCTATACCAAATTTCTGAATAAAGCTGATGTTCCAGGATCTGTTTTGTTTATCTTAAGGTCTCTGGTTGCTCTGACATACCACTCACTGGGTACCACTGGGAGCATGTGTCACCTAGTTTGAGAATCCTCATGGAGAGATCACTGGGCTGTAAGTCAGGAGAGAACTAGGGCCTGGTTCCAGTGTTGCTAGTGGGTATATCTGGGTCCATGAACAAGCCACACCCACATCAGAGCTTAAAGTTTCTCATATGAGAAATGAAGGGTTGGATCAGAGCAGTTGTTTTTACACTAGACTCCTGAAACTTCTCAGGCTCTAGACAGATGGGCAAAGGAGCAGAAGGTGAAGGCCCCTTATCACCTCTGTTACATACTTACATTTCAAGCCTTCTGGTAAGATTTATGTAGGCCAGTTGAATCTCACTCATTTCAAATATGTAAACAAAAATGTTTGGGAAAAACTAACAAATGAACAAGATGATTTCTAAGGCCTGTCTAGTCTATGAATCTAAAGAGAAGGGCCAAGGCTTCTACCCTCTTTAGGATTCCCTGTCTTTTTCTTGGCCTGATTTAGGTTCAGTTGGGAAATGTCTCCCCTGTGTAAATGGTGACTTAGTCATTTTGTCTTGCTACATTTTAGGCAATGTCCCCTGGGCTTTCCTTGTCATGGCCAAGCCTGGGCAATATGTGTTTCTTTTGGAAGTGGGACTGGGATTCGGTTGGAGCATTAGAGAAGGTTACTGTCATCTTGCTTCTTATGCCTGTGTCTTTTAAGGACACCGAGTGGATCCATCTGGTACTTATTCATTCATTCTATTCACCCACTTATTTATTTAAAATATCTTCATGCAATAATAGTCTGATTGGCCCAAGGACTATAGGGCTTGTAATTAAGTTGTTTATCTTTCAGCAAGAAATGACATAGGGAGCTCTTGAACAGGTGGCTGACATCTTGAGGACAAGAGAGCATTTATTTGAGGACGCTAGGGGCCAGGACTAATTTCCTTGCCTACTTATATGCATAAAGATGTCTTCTAAGGGAAAGTAACGGACTGTGAGGTTAATTTCTTCACAGAGGCTGGGATCAGTGAAAAATGGGGGAAGGAGGGCTCATGTTTAAAACTGGTTTCTGCCAACAACCTTTGTGGAGAGGTTGACTGTATTTGCTGTGCCTCTGTTCCTGCTAAGTTGCAGAATCCATGTGATCTCTTTGTTTGGGACAATCCTGGCATATCTGTGTTATCTCAGAATGATGACTAGTTTTATTAGTAATTTCCTTCTCTTTATCTTTTATCAATAATTTCACCCTCTTAAAAGTGTCCTGGAATGAACAATAAATTGCATGGTCACCTTAATGCTGAGAAAAGGGGCCCTAGGCAGGTGTTATGCGCCCACAGTCATGTTCTATAACCTAGGACCATGTCAGTGGGGCCTATTATTTGTGGGGCTTCTCCAAAGAAGGGAAGGAAGAAACAGCCACGGTGAAGAGGAATAGGCTTCCTGCCTTCATCCAGGGAGACAAACACACGGAATGTAAAGAGCATAGTCGGTGGTGGGATTGGCCTGACTGGCCAATTGAAAGAAATTTTCTCCTTGGCTTAGGATTTCGGGGGTCTGCGAGACTTCTTAGGGAAACAGGCAATGGGACAAGAAGTTAGGGGCTTTGCTTTGGTATCCAGCTCTTGGTCTAATAGCACCAAGAGCAGAGCAGGTTTGAGGGGCATCTGAACCTTGCTTGGAGGATTTCAGTTTTTGACTGGCGGGGGACTTGGCCTCATGATTTTGGATCCATGTCCTTGGCTTTCAGGGAGTTCATGAACTCATGGAAATTGAATAAAAATCTGTTGTGTATGCAGGCATGTGCGTTTTTCTGGGGAGAGGTGCTGTGATTTTCAGTAGATTATCCAAGGATCCATGACACACAAAAGTCTGCTGAAATTATTGATTAATTAACATTGTAAATTAATAATCAAAGGGGAAGGGTGGGGTTTGGAAGTCTTTGACACCAACTGACGATCCTGGTGTCCATTTTCTATATGCCCAAATTGTTAGGACTTTTTTTATTAGTGTTAACAAAATGAAAAGCTGACGTTTATAAAATTTGATGCCTTTTTCTATAAAAGTGCTCTACTTTTTATGTAAAAATGGAATTGGCACTAAAGAGAATATTTATAAAACTTTTCCATTGTGTCTTCACTTGAACACAACTGTTTTATCATTTTGGTTTATTTTCTTCCTACATTTTCCTTATAGTACTTATAATTGTAGTTATAATACACACAAAATTTATATCTTACTTTTTATGCACTAGTGTACCATAAATATTTCCCATGATTTTATAGAATTTGAAATAAACATAACTTTTTTTAAAAATTAATTTTATTTATTTATTATTTTTGGGGGGGTACACCAAGTTCAATCATCTGTTTTTATACACATATCCCCATATTCCCTCCCTCCCTTGACTCCCCCCCCACCCTCCCTCGAGTCCCCCCCACCCTCCCCATCCCAGTCCTCTAAGGCATCTTCCATTCTCGAGTTGAACTCCCTTTGTTATACAACAACTTCCCACTGGCTATCTACTTTACAGTTGGTAGTATATATATGTCTGTGCTACTCTCTCGCTTCGTCTCAGCTTCCCCTTCATCCCCCGCCCCCTCCCAAACCTCGAGTTCTCCAGGCCATTCTCTGCACCTGCATCCTTGTTCTTGTCACTGAGTTCATCAGTACCATTTTTAGATTCCGTATATGTGAGTTAGCATACAATATTTGTCTTTCTCTTTCTGACTTACTTCAATCTGTATGACAGATTGTAGGTCTATCCACCTCATTACATATAGCTCCATCTCATCCCTTCTTATAGCTGAGTAATATTCCATTGTATATATATATGCCACATCTTCTTTATCCATTCGTTTGTTGATGGGCATTTAGGTTGCTTCCATGTCCTGGCTATTGTAAAGAGTGCTGCAATAAACATTATGGTACATGTTTCTTTTGGGATTATGGTTTTCCTTGGGTACATGCCCAGTAGTGGGATTACTGGATCATATGGTAGTTCTATTTGTAGTTTTTTAAGGAACCTCCAAATTGTTTTCCATAGTGGCTGTAGCAACTTACATTCCCACCAACAGTGCAGGAGAGTTCCCTTTCCTCCACACCCTCTCCAACATTTGTTGTTTCCAGATTTTGTGATGATGGCCATTCTGATTGGTGTGAGGTGATACCTCATTGTGGCTTTGACTTGCATTTCTCTGATGATTAGTGATGTGGAGCATCTTTTCATGTGTGTGTTGGCCATCTGTATGTCTTCTTTGGAGAAATGTCTATTTAGGTCTTCCGCCCATTTGTGGATTGGGTTATTTGCTTTTTTGGTATGAAGCTTCATGAGCTGCTTGTATATTTTGGAGGTTAATCCTTTGTCCGTTGTTTCATAGGCAACTATTTTTTCCCATTCTGAGGGTTGCCTTCTAGTCTTGTTTATGGTTTCTTTTGCTGTGCAAAAGCTTTTCAGTTTCATGAGGTCCCATGTGTTTATTCTTGATTTTATTTCCATGATTCTAGGAGGTGGGTCAAAAAGGATGTTGCTTTGATGTATGTCATAGAGTGTTCTGCCTATGTTTTCCTCGAGGAGTTTTATAGTGTCTGGCCTTACATGTAGGTCTTTAATCCATTTGGAGTTTATTTTTGTGTATGGTGTTAGGAAGTGTTCTAATTTCATTCTTTTACATGTTGCTGTCCAATTTTCCCAGCACCACTTATTGAAGAGGCTGTCTTTTTTCCATTGTATACGCGTGCCTCCTTTGTCAAAGATAAGGTGCCCATATGTGTTTGGGCTTTCTTCTGAGTTCTCTATTCTATTCCATTGATCGTCCTTTCTCTTTTTGTGCCAGTACCATACTGTCTTGATCACTATGGCCTTGTAGTATAGTTTGAAGTCAGGAAGCCTGATTCCACCAACTCCATTTTTCCTTCTCAAGATTGCTTTGGCTATTCGGGATCTTTTGCGTTTCCATACAAATCGTAAGATTTCTTGCTCTAGTTCTGTGAAAAATGCCATTGGTAATTTGATCGGGATTGCATTGAATCTGTAAATTGCTTTGGGTAGTACAGTCATTTTCACGATGTTGATTCTTCCAATCCAGGAACATGGTATGTCCCTCCATCTGTTTGTGTCATCTTTGGTTTCTTTCATCAATGTCTTAAAGTTTTCTGCATACAGATCTTTTGCCTCCTTAGGCAGGTTTATTCCTAGGTATTTTATTCTTTTGGTTGCAATGGTGAATGGGAGAGTTTCCTTAATTTCTCTTTCTGCTCTTCTGTTGTTAGTGTATAGGAATGCAAGAGATTTCTGTGCATTAATTTTGTATCCTGCTACTTTACTAAACTCATCAATTAGTGCTAGCAGTTTTCTGGTAGAGTCTTTAGGATTTTCTATATATAATATCATGTCATCTGCAAAGAGTGACAATTTTACTTCTTCTTTTCCAATTTGGATTCCTTTGATTTCTTTTTCTTCTCTGATTGCTGTGGCTAAAATTTCCAAAACTATGTTGAATAATAATGATGAGAGTGGACACCCTTGTCTTGTTCCTGTTCTTAGAGGGAATTCTTTCAGTTTTTCCCCATTGAGAATGATGTTGGCTTTTGGTTTCTCATATATGGCTTTGATTATGTTGAGGTGATTTCCTTCTATGCCCATTTTCTGGAGATCTTTTATCATAAATGGATGTTGAACTTTGTCAAAAGCTTTTTCTGCATCTATTGAGATGATCATATGGTTTTTATCCTTCAATTTGTTGATATGACCTATCACGTTGATTGATTTGTGTATATTGAAGAATCCTTGCATCCCAGGGATAAACCCCACTTGATCATGGTGTATGATTTTTTTAATGTGCTGTTGGAGTCTGTTAGCTAGTATTTTGTTGAGGATTTTTGCATCTATATTCATCAGTGATATTGGTCTGTAATTTTCTTTTTTTTGTGACATCTTTGCCTGGTTTTGCTATCAGGGTGATGGTAGCCTCGTAAAATGAGTTTGGGAGTGTTCTGCCTTCTGCGATATTTTGGAAGAGTTTGAGAAGGATAGGTGTTAGCTCTTCTCTAAATGTTTGATAGAATTCGCCCGTGAACCCATCTGGTCCTGGGCTTTTGTGTGTTGGGAGATGTTTAATCACTGCCTCAATTTCCGTACTAGTGATTGGTCTGTTTGTGGTTTCTATTTCTTCCTGGTTCAGTCTTGGAAGATTGTACTTTTCTAAGAATGTATCCATTTCTTCCAGGTTATCCAATTGATTGGCATATAATTGCTTGTAGTAGTCTCTCATGATGTTTTGTATTTCTGAGGTGTCCATTGTTACTTCTCCTTTTTCATTTCTAATTCTATTGATTTGCATCTTCTCCCTTTTTTTCCTGATGAGTCTGGCTAATGGTTTATCAATTTTGTTTATCTTCTCAAGGAACCAGCTTTTAGTTTTATTAATTTTTGCTATGGCTTCCTTCCTTTCTTTTTCATTTCTTGCTGCTCTGATATTTATGATTTCTTTCCTTCTGCTCACTTTGGGGTTTCTTTGTTCTTCTTTCTCTAGTTGTTTTAGGTGTAAGGTTAGGTAGTTTATTCGATAATTTTCTTGTTTCTTAAGGTAGGACTGTATTGCTCTAAACTTCCCTCTTAGAACTGCTTTTGCTGCGTCCCATAGGTTTTGGGTTGTTGTGTTTTCGTTGTCGTTTGTTTCTAGATATTTTTTGATTTCCTCTTTGATTTCTTTAGTGATTTCTTGGTTGTTTAATAGTGAATTGTTTAGCCTCCATGTATTTGTATTTTTTGCAGTTTTTTTCCTGTAATTGATATGTAGTCTCATGGCGTTGTGGTCTGAGAAGATGCTTGATATGATTTCAATTTTCTTGAATTTGCTGAGGTTTGATTTGTGACCCAAGATGTGATCTATCCTGGAAAATGTTCCATGTGCACTTGAGAAGAAAGTGTATTCTGTTGTTTTTGGATGGAATGTCCTATAAATATCAGTTAAGTCGAGATGGTCTAATGTGTCATTTAAAGCTTGTGTGTCTTTATTTATTTTCTGTTTGGATGATCTGTCCATTGATGTAAGTGGGGTGTTCAAGTCTCCCACTATTATTGTGTTCCTGTCGATGTCCCCTTTTATAGCTCTTAGCATTTGCCTTATGTATTGAGGTGCTCCTATATTGGGGGCATAGATATTTACCATTGTGATATGTTCTTCTTGAATGGATCCCTTGATCATTATGTAGTGTCCTTCCTTGTCTCTTGTAATAGTCTTTACTTTCAAGTCTAATTTGTCTGATATGAGTATTGCTACTCCAGCTTTCTTTTGACTTCCATTTGCATGGAATATCTTTTTCCATCCCTTTCCTTTCAGTCTATATGTATCCCTTGGTCTGAAGTGGGTTTCTTGTAGGCAGCATATAGAAGGGTCTTGTTTTTGTATCCATTCAGCCAGTCTGTGTCTTTTGGTTGGAGCATTTAATCCATTTACATTTAAAGTGATTATTGACATGTGTGTTCCAATTACCATTGTCTTAATTGTTTTGGGTTTGTATTTGTAGGTGTTTTCCTTTTCTTGTGTTTCCTACTTAGAGAAGTTCCTTTAGCACTTGTTGTAAGGTTGGTTTGGTGGTGCTGAAGGCTCTTAACTTTTGCTTGTCTGGAAAGCTTTTGATTTCTCCCTCAAATCTGAATGAGATTCTTGCTGGGTAGAGTATTCTTGGCTGTAGGTTTCTCTCTTTCAGGACTTTCAGTATATCCTGCCATTCCCTTCTGGCCTGCAGAGTTTCTGTAGAGAGGTCAGCTGTTATCCTGATGGGTTTTCCCTTATGTGTTATTTGTTGCTTTTCTCTTGCTGCTGTTAATATTTTTTCTTTGTGTTTAATTGTCGTTAGTTTGATTAATATGTGCCTTGGTCTATTTCTCCTTGGGTTTATTCTGTATGGGACTCTCTGTGCTTCTTGGATTTGGTTAATTATTTCCTTTCCCATGTTGGGGAAGTTTTCCACTATAACCTCTTGAAATATTTTCTCAGACCCTTTCTTGTTTTCTTCTTCTTCTGGGATGCGTATCATTTGAATGTTGGTACGCTTAATGTTATCACTGAGGTCTCTGAGTCTGTCTTCTATTCTTTTTATTCTTTTTTCTTTTTCCTGCTCTGTGGCAGTTATTTCCCCCATTCTATCTTCCAACTCACTTATTCGTTCTTCTGCCTTAGTCATTCTGCTGGTTATAGCATCTAGAGTATTTTTAATTTTGGTTATTTTATTATCCATTGCTGTTTGTTTTTCTGAGTTCTTATGAACTGTTTCTTGTACTTTCTCATTTTGTTATCGAGATTTTATATCATTTTTACTATCATTACTCTCAATTCTTTTTCAGGCATTTTTCTTATTTCCTCCTCATTTATTTGGTCTTGTGGGTTTTTTTCCTGCTCCTTTGCCTGCATGGTGTTTCTTTGTTTCCTCATGGTGGTCCAAACTTTTGGGGTTGCTTTTGCTGGCGATAGAGGTGTTTATAGAGGACTGTCCAAGCCTCAGACTAATGTCCAAGTATTGGATTAGGCAAATACTAAGTCTAGGAAACACATACATGTGTAAGACACACAATTACTGAATCCATTAGGACATAAGGCTCTGGAAAGACCTGACAGAACCCCAGTATGCTACCCGATATTCAAAGAGAAACCCAACAGAAATTGACAACTGAAACAGAACAAATCAGAGACAAAAGCAAAAGCAAGCAAACAAACAAATAACACCATACACATACAAACACTAATCCAGGGAGATTTTGTAAGCTAGGATCAAATATAGAAAAGAGCTAGAGTACCACCAGATAGAATGGAGATTCTCAGAATGAAATTAGACAGTTGTACTAAGAACTAAGATAAAGACAAAAACCTAATATTAAATACCAAGGTGGTGCATCATCTGGAGAATAGAGCAAGGAGTCTGAGCAGATCGATAGTGTTGCTTATAAGTATGTTAAGATAAAATAAACTTAAAATGGCTGGAAGAAAGGGGAACAGAAGAGCATAGTGTGGTTGGAAATATGGAAATAAAAAGAAAGGAATAGAAATGTATAAAAGATAGGGATGAAAGGAAAGTATGAGAGATATATTGTCCGTACTACCAAAAACTTAGCTAGATATAGAAGTATATAAAAAGGCAAAAAAATGAAAATAGAATATAAAATATCATTAAAAAATTATGGTATAAAACTTGTAGATCCCTTAGGACTAAGATTGTGATTAATAAAGAAAAAAAAAAAAGAGAGAGAGAGAAAAAAAAAATCCAGAACTGATCCCAGAATGGACCAGTTCAATAGGAATTGATACTAATATTTCTGTTTCCTTAGAGTCTCAGCTATAAGTGTCCTTCTACTCGCCTTGGGATTTTTTGCATTATTCTGTGACCAGCAGAGGTTCTTTTATTGTTTGTCTGTAAGTGTTGGTGTGTGGGGAGGGAGAGGGTACAATAGTGGCTCCTTCCCCTGGGAGTGAGTGAGCAGTGGCACACTGTTGTTTCAGTTGGGCTTGGAGGCACCTGTTGTAGAGGGACGCAGGTGGCTCAGGTGTAAACAGAAAGTCTTAGAGTTGGGCCTCTCTCGGTTTTTTTTTGTTTGTTTGTTTGTTTGTTTTTCTCAGCAGCCTCCCTGCTGCCGCGTTCCAAGGGGTTTTAATCCAGCCCCGCCCGAGTGCCTGAGGATGCTTGTTATCCCTGAGCACCTTAGGTGGCCCCCGGGCGTCTCTCCACTGCCTGCTGCAGAGGCACGGAAAGAGAGAGAGAGGTTACATACGCGGCTCCTTCCCCCGCCCCCCCCCCGCCCCCCCCGCCCCACCCCCACCCCGCCCCGTGAGCCTGCAGCTTCCAGCCGCCATCATGGCTGGGCAGCTCTTAGGGGCAGGCCCTCCTCACCGCGGACTTCTTCCCTCTGTCCTCTCCCCTCCTGTCCTCTCGGTCCGTCACCTTATTGGCAACAATGTTTCTCACCCTGAACCAGCTCTCCGGTTCCCACGCTCCCACTCCCGGACCCTCTGTTCAGCAGTGGATCGACGTGCCGTCCGGGAACGCTGTGCTGCGGTACGGACCCTCCGTGTGTTTCTCACTCCCTCCCATCTGCCACAGCTCCTCCGCTTCACCTTCTTTGAGCAGTTGTAGATGCCTCCCTACCGGTTATGTCGGGCTCCTTGCAGTCCTTTCTGGTGTCCGAGGCCGTCTGCTGGTGTTCAGCTGGTTCTCTGTGGGAATTATTGTGTCCTTCGGTGCATTCCCAATGCATCTGTGGAGAGGGATGCATTCCACGTCCCTCTACTTCGCCGCCATCTTTTTCCCCCTCATAAACAAAACTTTTAATGATTTAAGAGTAGTCTACTGAGATGAGGTTCCATATTATCTTATTTTTAATAAGGTTTTAAAAGTATGCACTCAGGAAAGTGCACACATCACAATTGTACACCCTGATGAATATTTACAAAGTGAACACACGTATGTAACCACCTTCTAGACCAAGAGGTGGCATATTACTAGTCCATTCCTATTAACTACCATCCCCTCCTTATCTTTTGAAGGGGCCATTATCATGACTTCTAACGCCATATTTTAATTTTGCTTATTTGATTTATATACATAGACTCATGTGGTGTATACCATTTTCTTTGGCTTTTTTCATTCAGCATTATGTTTGTGAGATTAATCCGTGGTGCTACATGTGGCAGCAGTTTGTTCATTTTCATAACTGAATCGTCTTCTATTGTAAGATTACCACAGTTTATCCACAGCTTGCTGTCAATAGGCATTGGGGTTATTTTCAGTTTTTATTTATTGCAAATAATGTTGTTATGACTACTTGTGTACATATATTTTGGTGCACCATATGTAATCATTTTCTGTTGTGTATAAACCTAGGAGTGGGATTGCTGAATTATGTTGGATATGCATATGTTGAAACAGTTCCCCAAAGTGATTTTACTGAATTACATTTCCAGCAGTCATGGTCCATCTACTCCCAGTAGTTAAGAAAAAATTGCTGATATAGTAAGTAATGAGAGAGCAACAGGGAGAGAGAGAATATCAGTTAATAGAAAGACCAGGAAATCTGTATTTGGAGGTATCATATGCAAACATTTAATAAAATTGTAATTAATACATTCAAGAAAAAAGGATACTTAATTAAAATTTTAGGAGTGAGATGTGATCTATAAAAAAAAGAAACAAACATAAATTTGAGAGCTAAAATTATAAAACCTGAAGTTAAGTACCAAAGAAACTATTTTAAGAGTAGATGAAATACAGATAGAGGGTTAATGAACTAGAAGACAATCAGTAGAAGACATAGAGACTTAAGTATGAAGCAGAGAAAAGAGTGATACAGAAAATAATATAACAAATATATTGGGCTTTTCGAAAAGATCCAATAGTAATTTGAACTTCAAAAGGAGAGAAGAGAGTGAATGATACAGAACAAGTGTTTGAAGAGATAAAAAAAAGCCACAAATTTTCTTAAACTGACAAAAGACATCAAGCCACAGAATCAAGAATCACTACAAATACCAAACCAGTTAAAAGAAATATACTCCTAAGCCTGTCATGGTAAGACTTGAGACGCCAAAGACAAAGAAAACTTGAAAGCAGCTCAAGAAACCTTGAAAGGAATCTTCAAAGGAATGAGAGTAAGACTTTTAGCTTATTTCTCAAGAGAAACAATCAAAGACAGGAGACAATGGTATAATGTGTTTAGTTTTGGAGGAAAATAACTGTTAACTTAGAATTCTATACCTAGAGAAAATATTCAAAAAGAAGGCAAAATAAAGTCATAGTTATAAAAAAAACAGAAATAATTTGTCACCAGCACGCCTCCACTAAAAATACTACAGTGAGTTTTTCAGGCAGAAGTAAAATTATCCTGGATGGGAAAAAAATTATAGAAAGAAACACAAAACAATAGAATGGATATGTAGGTGGCTAAAAATAAACTACTTTTGTTTTGTAAAAAAACCATAATAATGTCTTGGGAGGTTAAAATATAAATATAATAAAATAAATGAGAGAAAAGACCAAAAAGCGAGAGATAAATGGAATTTAAAATGTTCTCGAGTTAGTTTATGTTCATTTTGGGAATTAAAAATTATAATTTATGTTAAACTTTACAAAGTCAGGGATGAATGTTCTAATCCTTAGGGTAACCACTGAAAGGAAATAGTAAAAGAGTGTATAACTAACAAGCTAATATGGAAGAATCTGAAATCCCTAAAAAAATCTTTGCTGTGTCCAAGAGAAGGCAAGAAAAGAGAGTAAAGGGAAAATAATAAGTGATACAAATATAGAACAAATAGTAGGATGGTAGTTTAAGTTAAAATATATTAATAGGTATATTAAATGTAAATGGACTAAATGCCATTATTAAGAGACTAAGATGACTGACTGGATTAAAAACCTAAACCAACTACATGATGCCTACAGGAAACAGACCTTAAACACAAAGATACAGAAATCCTAAAAATTAAATGATGGAAAGATATGACATGGAATCATAATCTGAAGTAAGCTGAAATAGCTATATTAATAGCAGTGGAAAAAGTAGATATAAAGTCCAGAAGTATTACTGTAGCAAAAGAGGGAGAGTTGATAATGATAAAATGTTGATGCATCAGAGATATAGAACAATTATAAAGTTGTATATAATCTACATAGCCTCAACATATTTTAAAAATGACCAAAATTAAAGGGAAAAGTTAACAAATACACAAATCTGGACTACTCAGGATGTAGCTCTTGGGAATATCAAGGGTCAACTATACTTTCCTTATATGTAATGCTAAAAAGACTTTTAATGTGCACAAAGTGTTCTTTTTCTTTTGAATAATTTCTTTTAAGGAAGAAAGAAGGTATTTTTTTACTTTGATATGAATACACACATTATTCTCCCAGAGAGCTCTATCTATATGCTGTGAATAAGCTTCTTTATTTTTTTGTCCTTGTTTTTGTCCCACTGGACCTCAGGTGCAGAAAATTGATTTATATATATTCCCTAATTCAAGGCACATTGTCGTCATCTGTACAAGGCCTCTTTATTGTTTAAATTTATTTTATTTTCCCCTTTCTTTTTCAATTCCTACTCCCACTCAGTCTCAAAATTCCACCTTTCTTGTCTGTTCTTCCCAAGTATCCTGGGAACAACAATTTTCAGAATCTTTTGCCAGTAAGTTTCCAATTTATATTTTGCCAGTGAGAAGCACTTATTAAAGATTTGGAAGGCAAAATAGATGCAGGTGTCATTAATTTCCCTCCATCAGGGTTTAGACAGATGAGATTTTATAGCAGTTTACTGCATTAGCTGTGAACTTCAACAGTGATCTCCTGAGGTTTTTGACCTGGTTAACAGAAACCTACTTCTCTGAGAGGAAGAAGCATCCTTCTTCGACATTTACTCCTCCATCAACGCCATCAATTTTTAAGTACAGAATTCTCTCTATTAAATTCTTTCTTGCTTGAAATACATAGTGTGTTAGTGTTTTCTTGACCAAATATTAACTGAGAAAAGATTTGGTATCAGTAGTGGCTGCAGGAAAGCTGGATTTGTTATTTGATCTAGCTATGTTTGAAAGCAGTGATGGCATAATTGCCTATGACATGGATATTACTAATCCATGGCATGCCATAGCAAAAACATTATTTAAATTATCACCTGTTGTTGCCAACAACAAATTTTCTAGTGAAGAAACGACTTTGACCAGGTGACTGTTGCAGTAAACTTTAATTGCGGTAATAATGGCTATAGGGACTATGAGGTGGGACTTATGACTATTATAGAGAGTTTAAATTATCTGATCAAAGCACAATTAGAGAACCAGAGGGCTTAGATGACTGAGAAAAGAATCTCTTGGGTATTGTGGCTGCAGGATTATGTATAAAAAGTCAGATCCACACTTTGATCCATACTGTGCCTTATAAAATTACATTGTAGGTTGAATTCACAGCCTCACTTTGTCATATGTGACAATTATATAAAGAGTGAGTTGGGAATATGTGGGAAAGGTTGGATGAATCTGATTACCTTAAAGCCCCACATCTAACTGGCACTCTCTTCCCAGCAACTCTTCCTTCCTTATCTGAGGAAGCTAGCTTTCTCTTGCTGGGAAAACCTGCAATAACCTTTCCTGGAGCAGTTATCTTATAAATAGGTGCTAGTTTTCTCTGAAACTTGCTCCTACCAATCCTCATTACCTGCAGATCTGTAACTAAAGTGAGAGCCCAGCATATCTCAGGGGGACAAACACAAGTCTGATTGGGAAGAGATAGCTTATGCTCCCTGATCACCCCTTCCAAGAGATAGAAATAAACATGGGGTGTGTCAAAGTCATTGATATGGCTGCACTATGAAAATTGTGTCAGTTTCAACAGCTGGGAATAGCTCTACAGTTTTCTCTGTTGGTTAACTTTGTGGTAATTTGTTTGCAAAATTTTCTCAATAATTCCTTTCACTCCTGTACAGCCATCCTTTTGTAATGGGACTTTGCCACTTCTTCCATCAAAAGGACTTCACTATTTCTCCACTCCTTGAATCTGGAGTTGGCAATGTAACTTATTTTGGCTATGGGACTTTAGCAAACATGACCTAAGCAGAGGTTTGAAAAGTACATGTACATTGGGATTTGCACCCTCTTGCTGCTGGGAAACATCCTACCATGAGCCAGCTTAGGCTAGCTACTGGTGGATGAGTGACCACTTGGAGACTTGGAGAAAAGTCTCAATAGTCTCAGGCAAATCTTTGGGTATGTGAATGAGGTTATCCTAGGTCATTCAGCCCTAAACCCAAAATACTGCCCAACAAACCCAGAAATAATAGTATGGTTTTAATCCACTGTTTTTGAGAGCTTAATTATGCAGCAGAAGTTAACTGATACTGATTGAAGCTTGAATTTAACTTTGTCCCACAATAAATAAGTTCAGATGCTAGAGCTCACTTATCAACCCCCTAACCAGGTCCAAATGACACTTCTCTCAGGAAGGCGTGAAAAACAACACATTTGTCAGGGGAGCATTGGCATTGTTTAAAACCTCTGTGGTGATTTTCCTGTGAAAGTTGAGAATGAAGGCAGGAGATGTTGCTGTTGAAATGCTCTTCCACCTGGAGGGGCAGTCTATTAATGGACTTTCAATTATCTGAAAGGTTTAAATGGAAGATTTCTCACTCATAGGAACCATTTCTTTCTTTCAGTTGAAAAAACAGGACTTTGAGAATAAGTGGCTTTTTAAAAACTATATAGCACAGGGAACTATACTCAACATTTTGAAATAAACTATAAGGGAAAAGAATCTGAAAAAATAAATATATATGTATGTATAACTGAGTCACTTTGCTGTACACCTGAAACTAACACAATATTGTAAATCAACTATACTCAAAAAAAAAAAAAAAAAAAAAAGAGAAAAAAGAAAAATGTTCTTCCTCCAGAATAGCAGAGAACGAAAACATTTGACTACCAGGGAATAAATGAGCAGACTACCAATATGGGAAACAGGGTTGAAGTGGTAATAATGATTTGACCTTCAGGAACCTGTGGTATTTAACTGATCATGATTCCCCAAGAATCAATAGGTGGAAAGCTGTGAAAGTCTTACTGGATATGCATAAACAGAAATATTCTACATCTTTATCTGAGTCATCACAATAGGGATTCACAGTCTCTTATTCAATTCCCATTCTTGAACAAGTTTATGAACCTAGAATCCTTTGAATGAAATGTGGGGCAGGTCCTCTGGAAAAAGAATCTCATGACTCTGATACAAAGTATGTATTGAAATATTTATTCTTAATCTTCTCCAAAGAATCACTTAACCATTTGCTAGATGGCTGTGTATTGGGGAAAGAGAAATATCCTGACTCTTGGAAATTGCTGACTGTTGAGTTGACACTAATCACTGGATACTTAGAAAACCACTATGGTTGTGTGATAAATGGAATTTTGGCTTAAGTCCACCTCACAATGGACCCAGTGGTTACTTCTCCAGTTTTGAAACATGTAAATAGAATAGAAAAACTTGGAGAACCCCCACACTGGCTCTTTGACCCATGGAATAACACTTTGCCTATTTTCCTATAAGGAAAGAACTAAGCAGGAGCCCCTGAAGTGGCCTCTTCTAATGCAATGGTAAACCATTAATAAGATTATTGGTAGGTATTACCATATTGAAATCACAGATATTAGCTCCACCACCAAAGATTTGAATGATTCAGAAGTGATGATTTTTATCACATTCTTTTTTAACTCTCCTGGTTAGTCTATGCAGGAGATAGATAGTTCTTAGAAAAAGGAGTAGATTTATTGTCAACTTAATATGTTGATACCATTTGCAACTGCTGCTCTAGATTTGTTCTCTACAGTGGAACAAATCAACATACCATCTTGCATCTGGTATGCAGCTGTTAGCTGGACAAATACTCTTTTTGTCTACTTCAATTAAATTTTAAATTGATGAATTTAGGCTGTTTACACTTATTGTATTTGGATTTTCATTTAACTTGTCATTTTATTTATTTATTTTTGTTTTGTGTTTGTTCTCTCCACTTTTGTTTCCCTGTTTTCCTTTCCTGCCTTCCTCTGGGTTACTTGAGCATTTTCTAGAATTCCATCTTAATTTATTTATAGTGCTTTTGACTGTGAGTGTATCTCTTTGTATAGCCTTTTTAGTGGGTGCTCTAGATATGATGTTGTATATACATAAATCTACTGGTGTCACAATTTCACTAGTTTGAGTGAATTATATCCCTTTACTATCCCTCATCTATGATATAAATTTATTCAATATTTCCTCTACATATATTTGGAGCCACATCAGATAGTGTTAACATTTTTACTTCAACCATCAACATAATTTAGAAAATGCAGGAGGAGGAGGAGGAGGAGAAAGAGAAAGAGAAAAGCATATTACATTTACCATATTTTTACTTATTATGTTCTTTTTTCTGATGTTTCAAAATTTCTTATATTATCATATTTTTTTTTCCATTTAGAGAATGTCCTTTAGATATTATTTTAGGGTAGGCCAGCTGGTGGAAAATTAGTTGTCCTTCATCTGAGAAAGTCTTGATTCCCCCTTCCTTCCTGAAGGGTATTTTTACTGGTTTTAAGATTCTGGGTTGAGCGTTCTTTCCTTGACTTTGTACCACTTATTTCTGACTTCTTTGGTTTGTGATATGAAATTCATTGTCATTCAAATTGTTTTCCCCCAATAAAAAACGTGCCATTTTTCTGTGGCTGCTTTCAATATTTTTTCTTTGTCTTTAGTTTTCAGAAGTTTAATCATTATGTGTCTTGGCATGGATTTCTTTGGATTTACTCTTTTTGGTGATCATTCAGCTTCTTGACTGTCTAGTTTATGTTTTTTGCCAAATTTGCAAATTTCTCAGCCAGTTTTTTCTGAGTACTTTATTGTCCTTGCCCTTTTCCCCTTCTTTGACTATGGTGACATGCATGTTAAATCTTTCATTATAGTCTCACAAGTCTCTGAGGATCTATTAATTTTATATTTGCTCCTGTAACTTATTTTGTTCCAGTTCATTTATTCTTTCCTTTGTCCCCTTCATTCCGCTGTTGAGCTCATTCAATGAGCTTTTTATTTCTATTATTGTATTTTTCCATTTTAAAGTTTCCATTTGGTTCTTCCCTACATCTTCTGTTCCTTTGTTGAGACTTTCTATTTTTTTCATTTGTTTCAAGCATGCTTGCAACTGCTCACTGAAGCATTTTTACAGTAGCTGCTTTGAAATCTTTGTCAGATAATTAATCTCAGGTTGACTTTGCTCATTTAGCTTGAGATCTTCCTGTTTCCTGCTATGATGAGTGATTTTTAACTGAAACCTGAACATTGTAGGCATCATGAGACTGTGGACCTTATTTAAAACTTCTATTTGAACTGGTTTCTCCTGACATAGCTCTGGCAGGAAAACAGGGGGCACCACCTGGTGACTACCAGGTGGAGGTAAAAAACTGGATTCCCCACCCAGTCATCACTGACATCCAAACGCAGAGGTTCTTGTTACTGATGGATGAGGATGGTAGTTCCAGGTCCCCTCTTGGTCTCTACTGACACCATGGATGGTGACAGGATGGGGATGAAGTCCTGGCTCCCTATGTGGCATTCTCTGACCCTATCCTGGCGGGCACTTCATTATAGCCCTGTGCATGTGAACATCTAGTCTTCCCACTCAGCCTTTGCTGGCATGGGTAGCAGTGAAGCTACTTTTAATTATTCTGTGGTGTTTAACTAAGGAAGAATAGTTATTGTCTTAAAGTTTTCTGGCTTATGAGGCTGCTCCTTTCCTGGCTCTTTGGCTAGAGAAAGCAGGCTTTTGTTGGGAATATTTGTGGTCTGTACCTATTGGTGTTTCTGAGTTGCTGATTTCTTCATCTCTAAGCCTGGCATAAACCAAGCAAAGTGAAAATCTAGGAACATGCCACTGTGCTGTTACCCAGTTCCCAAAGTGCCTAGACAATCTTCCTTCTTTTCTCCACCTTTTAGAATCTTCTTATGTATTTTTAATATACAGTATCCTGGATCTTTAGTTGTGCTAAGGGGGAGAAATAGAGATAAGTGATTCTACTCCATCTTTCCAAAAGTTTCTCTCTATTTTGTTTAGTTAAAAACCACCGGAAACCTTTTGTTGTAACTGATAGGGGTCTTTCAGGCATCATGTAGTCTGCAAGTATATTGATTATTTCCCCATCTGGGTATCACACCAGTTCACAATATTAAGGGCATCCTGCTGAGTGAATGTGGAGTGCTTGGTGCATTACAAATATAAATCAGAGAGTGGGAGTTAAATCTATGAATATTCTGAAGCCTGGCACTTGAAGATTCTGAGCCCAGTGATCTGGAGCAGGTCAAGAAATCACCTCCAAAATGAAAAAAGGGAAAATTCTTTATACATTGTACCCCTATCACTAAGAGAAAGGCATAATATCTAGTGGGTCTCTTTGAAGTTTAGAGGTAACACACACCACATTTGAATGCACCCCTGTGATCCATTTACTGGTAACCTGTAATACTGTACACTTTTGGGGGTTATAGCATAAGAGAAGGGTCGAGAGTTCATCCAGGATTCAGCACAAATTGCTCTTCCAACTCGAGTTTTTTGATTCAGAAGACTCAGTGGTAGTGGAAGTACAGTGGGTAGTGATGCTATATGGTGTCTCTGGCAAGCCATAATAAGAGAAGCCACAATAAGAGAACTTAAATACAGATCCCTAGGATATTTTGGGATAATGCCATATACCTTTAAAGAAATACTATTTTTCTTTTGAGAAACAGGTCTTGTCTGACTACTGGGTCATGGATAAAGATTCAACTTCTGATCATAATATTACTAGTAATCAAGTAGCTTGAGCAGCTCACCATGAACCTGGTGTTATCTGAAGCCCTAAATCAGAGGTTGGGCATATAATAAACTTGAAGCAGTTGAAAATATTCAAAAAGTAACTAAGGCAACAAGTATATTGCATGAGCAGCTGACTCAGACTGCCATAATAGCTACTCCTGCTGCAGTTTTGCTTCTCTCTGGATCCATTTCTATGAACTCATGGGAAATTCTTCAGGATCAGTTGATTGAGAAAGCAAAATTGAGCTTTATTTAAATAAAGGCTAACACCATCTAGGAATGAATTATTGTAACGTTATAGTCACACTCAGTGCTGGTTCTGAAAGATTAGTAAAGGCAAGTAGGTAAGAAAAATCTCCCCAGTGGGTATAACTTCAAGTGATACATCTTGTGGCTTACTTTGTAGGGGTGAAAGGCTCTTTATGCAGTTCATGGACAGACTAGTCTTTTGGCCCTGGGACATGGGAGTGTTGATGACACAGGAGTATGGCGAAAGATACGTATGAGAGTGGATCTCCAAAATAAAGACAGAATGATAAGATATTTGTGCCCCCTGTAAATGCTCACTAATGGGTACCTACTGCACAGAAGTCTCAAGAGAATAAGATGACCCTTTCTGTGGATGTCATTCAGCATTTTTTCCCAACCTCCCCACTTTTTGCTCAATGGGCTCATGAATAAAGTTTCCATAGTGGTAGCAATAGAGGTTATACATTGGCTCAACAACACTTAGTCACTTCCCCTCACTAAGTCTTGTGCCACTGATGGATACCCAACCTCCTCATAGTAGAAGCTAAGTTTAAGCCTGACATGACATCATTCCTTAGGCAGGTTTCTTATACTGGACTACTTATATCAAGAAAAGTATATCTTTTTGTCCTTACAGGAATAGGCATTTATCCCAGATATGAATTTGCTTTTCTTGCCTATAAGGCTTTTGATTTGCCATCTGTGGACTCAGCAAATACCTTATTCACCATATGACATTCCATACAATATTGTTTCTGACCAAGGAACTAATTTTACAACAAAAAGGTGTGGTAGTGCTTTCATGGCCATAAGAATCACTTGTCTTTTTTTTTTGTACTTCATCCCGTAGAAGCATCTGGTTTTATAGAATGGTAGCATGGCTTAATGAAGACTAAATTATTGTACCAGCAGGAAGGGTAAAGCTTGTGTGGGTGGAGAACTGTCTTATAAAATACATTATATGCTTTGAATAAGTGACCAGTTTGTGATGCATGTTCTCCCATAGCTAGATTACACTTGTCTGGGGGCTAAGAGGGGAAAAAGGAGTTATGGCTTCTTGCACTATTATTTTTATTAACCATTACTCCTCATGGAGGACTTGCAAAAATTTGCTTCACATGCCTGCATCTTTAGCCTCTCTTGGTTTAGCGATCTTACTTCCCAAATGAAAAAAGCTTTCTTTAGGGGATATTACAATAAAATGGAAGTTCTGCATTTTGTTCTCCTCATGTCACTGAACCAAGAGACACAGAAGGGGATTTCAGTATTGTCTAAAGTGACCAATCCTCAAATAGGATTGTTGCTTTAAAACAGGGTTAGAAAACATATATGTGGAATCCAGGGAGTTAGGGGTGCCTGTTAGTGCTTTCATGCCAGTGAAAAATCTAATGGAAGATTATAGAAGCCCAACACAGGGTCATAATGGTTCAGACCCTTTAGGAATAAAGTTTTGAGTCACTGTACTAGGTCAAGAACCGTGGCCTGAAGTGGTACCTGAAGGACATAGGGATTATGGAATGGGAAGTGCAATAAGAGTTAAAGTACCGACTATGATCTTGGGATGGGTTGTAGAAATGATAACTGTAGCAGCTCTTCATATTTTCTGGTCTTAGGTATATATGCATATGCCTTTATATTGAGCAATATAGAATTTCCATTTCCCTTCTTTTCCCCTACTATTTTATATAAGTATGCTGTTAATCAAGTATATGTCTTTAGACTGATTACATGTTGTTGAAGAGACTGTGATTGAACTATATAATTGTTACAATGATAATATTACATTGGGGAACATTTTTTGGGAAGAGGGTGAATGCCTTGTTATTTGTACAAGAGATAATTGCATCATGTTAGGCAGAGAGGGTGCTGCTGATACTATTGTTTGAAAGTTAAATGTAGAAGGGGGTGTATGGGTCCTGTGCAGCCAGAAGAATGTCTGTTGGTATTCAGCACTGCTCCTACTCCCCTTCAGGTGCTCGCTGCATCACTAAGCTAAAAGCTTACATGTTCCAGATTTCCTTATCAGAAGGTTCTAGTTTACATTTTACTAGTGGGAGATGCCCTCACTAGAATTAGAAGGCCATTATTTTTCTTCTGTAGTGGCAGGCAGATGTGTGGGCTTTGGCCAATGTGAGATCTTGCAGTGACTTCAGGGCTTGTCCCATAAATAGCCTGCCTTGGTGCTAACGCAGCTGTAACCATCGGTGACATTTCCTTTAGTCCTTGTGGGTTACAGCATCAATTTCCTGTTTTTTATGAAGTCTGGTAGTGATGTTGGGAACTAGCAGTGGCCTTCCTTGCCCTTCACTCCTCTAGCCTTTCCAATAGTTTCGAAAGTACCTCAATTCCTACATTAAATCCTTTCCTGCTTGGAGGTTTCTATTTTCTTGACTGAATGAATCCTCACCGATATACCCTTGGTAGAAAACCATTCTAATGTGTGCTTAAAGACATGCTCTAGTAAAATATTTAGGTACTGTGGTTTTGTGAATGCATTTGATACCTTTTTATTTATTTGTTTGTTTATTTATTTATTTATTTATGGCTGCATTGGGCTGTGCACGGGCTTTCTCTAGTTGCAATGAGTGGGGGCTACTCTTCATTGTGGTGCAAGGGCTCCTCATTGCGGTGGCTTCTCTTGTTGCGGAGTATGGGCTCTAGGCATATGGGCTTTAGAAGTTGTGGCACATGGGTTCAATAGTTGTGACTTGAGGGCTCTAGAGTGCAGGCTCAGTAGTTGTGGCACACGGGCTTAGTTGCTCTGTGGCATGTGGGATCTTCCTGGACCAGGGCTTGAACCCGTGTCCCCTGCATTGGCAGGAGGATTCTTAACAATTGTGCCACCAGGGAGGTCCTGATATCTTTTTTTACAGTCCTGGAATTGTATTATGCCTCTCATCTTGTTTCTTGCTTCTTATAATTTTTGAGATTTATCCTTGATTTTTCATTTATTACTGCATAGGATGCCAGAGCATGCATTTCCTACACATAGCTTATTCATAGCTTTTTCGCCTAGTGATCAAAAGTAGTTTGCCTCCAACTGCCTGCAACTATGAACGATGTCATGGGAAACATCATTGTGCATACACACTTACGGACGTGCGGGATAACTTCTCTAGGATTTATACCTAGGAGTGAATTCACTGGATCAGAAAAATAAGCATTTTGTTTTGTTAACCACTGACAGATTCTTTGTAGAATGGCAGTGCCAATTTCTACTCTCACCAGCTGTTTTTGCTTTCTGGTGACTGTTAAAGTTACCACTTTGTATGTGGTTGTTTTGATCTAATTTCTGTGATTATTGGTAAGTTTGAGCATTTCTTCAAATGCTTGTTAGACATTTGTGCTACTTTTGTGAATTAGCTTTTTAAGTCTGCCCATATGGGAATTGATTTCTCCAAAACCATCTGCTAAATCATCTGTCTTCTCTCATTGGTTTGTGTTGCCACCTTTATCATGTGTCACGTGTACACCCACCCACCCACATATTCACATACTCACATGCACACCAGTTTCTGAATTCTCTGTTCTGTCTCACTGATCTATTTTTCTGTTCCTGATGCAGAAGTTTTTGTTTTGATTAATAGAATTTATAATACATCTTAATATATAAATTCTACTTTAATTGGCACTTACAGTTTTACCCATAACAGAAAACATATTTCCAAATTTTGTTTTCTATTTTTACCTTCTTTTATGTAAATTATCCTTTCAAAGTCTCTACACATTTTTATTTTTATGGCTTGCATTTTTTCTTATCATTTTGAATCAGATTTTATATCTTACAGAAAGTAACCTTGGTCCATAGTATTAATGCAAGAATTCTTTTGTTCTTAACATCAAACTGACTGTTGCATAACTGTTACGAGAGTTGAAGATAATGTGATTCAGTGATAAGTGATTGTGTGTGTGTGAACACGTGTGTGTTTGTATCTATACAAATATGTGCTGAGAAATGAGGTCAGTAACAGAATCACATGGTGATTCTGTTAGAGGGTAGAGCTGGAGGGCCCACTAGTCTAGTCATTTTCAAACGAAGGCTCAGAAAAATTCAGTACTTTGCCAAAGGTCCCACAGCTCATCATTGGAAGAATCCAACCTGGACTCCAGGGTCCTGACTCCCAGCCAAAGCCCTTTTTGGCACACCTTCTGGCCTCTCTTTCGGGGTGGGGGGAGGTTAATTGACAACTCGTTGGAGGGTAGGCGGAGGCTGAGGGAGCGTGGGGTGGGGGAGGAGGTAATATCTGGAGACCTGCTGGCGAGAACTCTGAGGCTCCAAACAGAAACACTGCCTCCTTCACAGATTTCAGCTGCAGCCCTTCATTCTTGGCTTCACATTTTTTTCTTCATGTGTCTGTTTCGTGGCAGCTGGGTCCCCCACATCTTCCACTACTAATAATGCAGTCCAGAGTTATGCAGTAAGTAATAGCAGACCAAGAGAGAGGCTCCAGGGGAGAGCAGACAAGTCCTAGGACTCCTACCTGCCGCAGGGCCACTAGGGATTATGGTGGGAAGTGTCCAGGTCCTTGCGGAGAGGGCCTGTCCTTTCCAGGGGTGTAAATTCCACAGAAAGTTCCAGAACACAGGGAGATCCTGAAGGAAAGGCAGTTTTGTGCAAATGGTTGTTCTGTGAGAGGAGGGCACTAGGACTGAAGGAGGGAGAGCAGGAGAGGCCCCTGGGTGGGTGGCAGGGAGAATGCTGGGGGCTCTGAGGGATCTGCTCCTGGGTGTCTGAGAGGGCGGGGGTCGATGGTGATGATGTTAGCAGTGACGTCACCATCACCACCATCTTCACCATTTGCTGAGAATTGGCATATTCCAGGTACTGTGATAAATGTTTAATGTGCGTGATCTCATTCAATGCTTACGTGGTCTGGAGGTGAATGGCCTGAAGACACCAAAAAGGGACAGAGTGGGGCTCAAACCCACCTCTGATGGACATGACAACTCATGCTTCTGACAACTATCACAGGAAGTTAGTGTTTTTCCTTTTTCTTACTTGACCTCCACTCCCAAGCTGCAAGGTCCTGCTTTCTATCTGCAAAGCTTAGACCAACTCATCCTTCTTGTGACACCCATGATGTGGTGATGTCCCTCGCTAGGCTCCTGCACCAATCATTGTCTGTTTTACTTACTCGATGCACTTGGTTTTGCAAAAAAACAAAACAAAAACAACCCCCCTGCCAAAAACAACAAACTCATCTTTGTACCACGGTCTCCTACCCCTACACCAAACATACCACAGTGCCCTGCTCCATAATATTAGCTTATTTTTTGAAATGGTAATAGAAAGGCAGTGTCAGGGAGAGCAAAGAGCAAGAGACCTAAAGTCCCAAGACCTGAATGTGACTCTTAAATCAGTCACCTACTACTTTTTTTTAGCCATTTTTTAAATTGAAGTATAGTTAATTTACAATGTTGTGTTAGTTTCAGGTATACAGCAAAGTGATTCAGTTATACATATATGTGTATCTATTCTTTTTCAGATTCTTTTCCATTATAGGTTATAACAAGATATTAAATATAGTTCCCTATGCTATACAATAGGTCCTTGTTGTATATCTATTTTATATATAATAGTGTGTACATGTTAATCCCAAACTCCTAATTTATCTCCACCCCAGCACCCCCATCCCCTTTGGTAACCATAAGTTTGTTTTCTGTGTCTGTGGATCACCTGCTATTTTTGAAAACTCAGATCTCCATTTCCTCATGTGCAAATCAGGTATAATAATCAGACCTCCTTGCTTGATTGCTATGAAAATGAATGAGGAGATTGTTGTGAACATCTTTTAAAACTAAAGGACAATGCACAAATATTGCTATGATTAGATGTTTCTATTGCTTAAGCTAAAATGATATACAACAAATTTCATCCCCAGTCTGGTTTAGCTCCTCTCACCACACCCTTCAGACATCCCCTGGACACCTCTATCGTGCCACTCTTGGATTTTCTGTGTTTTACCCTTATAGGCCATCTTTGTTTCCTTGAATGCTTTGTTTCCCTCCTGACACAGGGCCTTTGCACACAATGTTCCTGGTGTCTGGTTTGCCTTTGCTTGGCTATAACTACTTCCTTTAATTCGAATTGCTCAGGTGTTATCTCCTCCAGCGTGAATTAGGTGTTCTATCTTGTGCTTCTCTCTGTGGTGCTATACTGTAATCGCTTGTTTACACACTTGTCTCCTCACCAGAATAAGAGCTGTTGGAATAACTCTTTGTATCTTTGTGTCCTCAGCATGAAGCACAGTATCTGGCATCTGGAAAATGTTATGTAATTATATTGCAATAGAATAAAATAGCCTGTTTATATCAAGAAAACATAATCAGTGATAAAAATGAATCTACACTTCCATGATACATTAGAAAATAGGTATGATTTTCAAGAAAAATATTTTTCAAAGAAATTTTATAGAAAATAATCAACATTTCCTTACTTTTTCCATTTTGCCATTATCTTCAAGATGAAAAGATTTAAGTCATCAAATGCTGCTAGTACATTGTCATACTCACTCAAACACTGAGAAAAATATTCTGAAAGGTGAAAATACTGGAAATAAATACATTTGCATTTAGGTAACGATAAAGTAAAAAAAAATCAACTAATGATTTATTCAATAAATGAATAAAGCAAATAGATGAAACAGAAAGGTTTTCAAATGAAACTAATGTGTCAATATGCTTTTATTAAAAAAACTGAATGTTGGGGGTGCAAATTAGGAATTTGAGATTAACAAGTACATAGTACTATATATAAAATAGATAAACGACAAGGACCTACTGTACAGCACAGGGAGCTATGTTTAATACCTTGCAATATCCTATAATGGAAAAGAATCTGAAAAAGAGTATTATATAACTGAATTATTTTGCTGTGCTCCTGAAACACTGTGAATCAACTATACTTCAATTGAAAAAACAAACCTGGATTGTTACCATTACTTTTAACTTCTCTCACCACCTACCCCCACTCTATGCCCTTCAGATGTCCTCAGGACACCTCTGTCATAGAACATCACACTCTATTGTAACACAAATCATGTAAATGAACCTCAGGAATCATGTTTTGCATCTTTGCTATCTATCTGAGCACACAGCATCTGGTAGGAACCCAGTAGATAATCTGTAAGTGAGAAAAATGAGTGCGTGAATATTTGTACCTAAGAAAAATTCCACCTTCCAGAGAGTCCAATCAGGCTAGCATGGCATGGTGGGGGAATTTGTAAACTGAGCCAAAAAGGAAAAGGGATTTTTCTAGCCTGGATGCCCACTTACCCACTTAAAGACCAGGAACAGGAATAAATTTCTTCTCAAGCTTTATTCTTGCTCTAGAATTTTCTGACTACACAAAGTGTGTTGAGTAGCAGAACATCTTAAAAAGTAAGAAGTCCCACCCCAATTATAAAATATCCCCTTTTTGATTTTACCAGAGGCTGGAAATCTTTCTCCCTCGTTATTCATGTTTCATGTATTTTTAAAACACAAAATGGGACAAAAACAAGTGGCAGCATCTGCTCTCCACATTTCCCTCTCTCTGACGTCTGCAGGATATTTTCTTCTCTGTGATTTATTTATTTATTTTCAGATCACATTCATCTGAGAATTAAAGGATAAATGCTTCATTGAGTGCTAAACAGCTTTTGGGGCTGCCTGTGAATAAAGAGATGTGGGAGGAAGGAGGGAATATTAGGTCTCAGTTTGCAGCCCTCATACTCTGCGGGTGGGGGGAGCCCAGGGAGCCAGCAGGCGGGGAGCCCTGAGCTGCCTCCCAGCTGAAGACTTGAGTCTCAGCAGCTGTCACAGTCCCTGACTTGCTGCTTGCTTTTTGGTGAGGATGGAAGACTCATTCCTAAAACCATCTGAGAAAAACACTTAGGACAACAAAACACTGAACTGCATCGCAGGGCCATTTGCCCCAAAGAAATTGGGAGTGAAGTATAGACAGAACAGGTTTAAAACGCCCAACAGATTTGTAACAGAAACTCCTCCTGGTGTAGAGTCCGTCCCACTGCCATGTTCTGGGCATTGCTGAGGGAGTGTATTCCAGGCCTGTGATCATATCCAGACCATTACCTGGGGTTTTCTGTGATAAAGAGAATGTATAATTTCTTCTACCCCTTCCAGGAAAGGGTTATCATTGAGGGTCTAGCAGGAGAGTGGGAAAGCTGACAAGGATTCTGGGCTGGGGCAGTGTGGTGAGGCTGGTCTCTGAGTGTGTTTTCTTTTGTTCCACCCAGCCATCTCACCAGGCAGCTCCAAGCTTTCCACTTTGCTTTTGCTTTTCCATCCCAGAATGCTCTTCACAATATTTCTGCCCACTAAGATCATATTCATTTGTTGGTATGAAGTTCAACTATCATCCCTTCCGGAAGCTTTGCTGGTGCCCCCAGCTGAAAGCACCCCCCCCGCCCCCACCATTCTGAACTTTCCCAGCACCGCCTATATCTACTGTCCACTTGGCCTCATCCATCTATAGCTGGGTGCCACTGGCATTTGTTTGCTAGCTTTTCATTTCCTCATTGGGTCTTAGCCCTGGAGAGCAGGGACTATATCTTACTCTTAACACACCTCTTGACTGAGTCTGGCACTCTGTCTCCTCCATCACTGGCTCAGTTCTGTTCTTCATCCATCTCTCAGTTGGACAGCTATAGCCATAGCCTCCTAACTGGCTGTTCCTCCCTCCAGTCTCCCTGCTCTATCAATCCAAGCTGCACACTACCCCCAAATCGTCTCTCAAAGATGCAAATTTGTTAAAGCACTTCAGTGGATTTCTGTTGCATTTCGATAAAATCGCCACATACAAAGCTCCCCACATTTTGGCTTCTTCTCCTCTGTCCGTTCCCAGCTCTACCCCTTCCCACATGGACCCTATCATCTAACCTTGGTGAACCGCTTGCTTTTTCTGGAACATTTCATCATCGTTCCTATCTCTTTGATGCCAATCCCACTGTCTGGAATGTCTTTCCCAGACTCCATTACCGGGAGAACTACCACACGGTATTTGAAAATCCAGTTTAAATATTACTTCTTGGGGGAAGTCTTTCTCCTCCTGTTAGTTATTAGCTTTGTAGAGTCCTCTTTTGTAATACACATTTTATAATGAAGATGACGTGAGATGATACACAGAAAGAGCTTAATGTAGTACCGACACTAGGATTGTCTATGTGTGTTACCTATTGTTATTCACTATTTCTATTCTTAGGAATTGTACCAGCAGGCCAAACCCTGGGAAGGGAGAAGAGGCACCACTAGTATTTAAAAAGCACAGTTTTGAGTGTGGAAGTGTCAAGAAAACACCCTCAACTTTATTAACGTATACACCAGTATCTAGCAATAGAGAGAGTATAACTCTGTCACAGATAAAAAGTGGTCTGTCTTCCCTTTGTTATTTTATTTCCAACTTGAAAGAAGAGGCAGTGAAGATGTGGCACGTATATATAATGGAATATTACTTAGCCATAAAAAGGAATGAAATTGAGTCATTTGTAGTGAGGTGGATGGACCTAGAGACTACCATACAGAGTGAAGTAAGTCAGAAAGAGAAAAACAAATAACCATATGTTAACACATACATATGGAATCTAGAAAAATGGTACTGATGCACCGTGGCAGGGCAGGAATAGAAATTCAGACATAGAGAATGGAATTGAGGACACGGTGGGGGAGGGAGGGGAAGCTGGGACGAAGTGAGAGAGTGGCACTGACATATATATAGCACCAAAAGTAAAATGGATAGTTAGTGGGAAGCTGCTGCATAACACAGGGAGATCAGCTCTGTGTTTGTGATGACCTAGTGGGGTGGGATAGGGAGGGTGGAAGGGAGGCTTAAGAGGGAGGAGATATGGGGATATATGTATATGTACAGCTGATTCACTTTGTTGTACAGCAGAAACTATCACAACCGTGTAAAGCAATTATAATCCCATAAAGATGTAAAAGAAAAAGAAAAGGCAGTGAGTCCCGCTATTATACCTAAGGGAGTTCTATGCTAACCCAGAAGTGCATGTTAGGAGTCCTGTCAATGCTCGACCCATTCCATCGGCCTAGAATGTCTCCATCTTCTTGGTCTATCCAGTATCAACCCATCCTTCAAGGTACACTTTCTTCCCTACCTCTCTTACAAACTGTTCCCCAATTATTCTAGTCCATTGGGCTATTTTTCTGACTCTTGCTGTTTTCTAAGTGTGGGGGACAGGGATAGAGCAAGAGGGAGAGAGGGAGAAAAGTCATCTTCTAAAGAGGACTATTTATGGTATCTTCCAAGCTGGTAGCCTCTTCTGGGGCAAAAAAACTCATCTGCAGTCCTTGTCAAGGAAAGCAGATCTGGACTTTTCCGAACAGGGGAACTCCAGGCCGCGTGACCCCCTGGTTCTGGTGGGTCGAAATAGGAGTGGGCATTGACCCAGGTGGTCAGAGGCCTTTAGAGGTAGCCTAGCTGGAAAAAGTCAGCCCAAATGTGAGTCCCGGCAAGTACAAAGATCATTCAGATTCTCCCTCTTGAGTGATTATTGGGACAGGCAGGGCCAGTCAGGTGGTCACACAGTGAGAGTCAGAGGCAGAGAGAGCAGCTAGTCCCACTGACAGGACCTCACTAAGTGACAGAGCCACCAAGCTGCAGCGCTCCAGGAACACATGATAATCCCGTCCTGAGGTGATGGCTGACCTTCCCGTCTATTTTTGGTGAAGCCTGTTTCCTCAGTGCCAGTGAGATTCCTGCCCCCTCTTATTAGGAGCCATACACTAACCCCTCTCCCCCGTTTTTTAAGGTAGGGCAGTCATTAAGTGTTTCAGATGTCAAATTCCTGTACAGAAGAAATGCCTCTCCTATTGTACCTGGGCAGGGCTGGGCATGTCAGATGTTCCAGTAAGGGCCACTTGATAAAGTAATTGATTGAGTTGATTGCATTGAGTTTAACAAGATACTAAGCTCTTGATATCTGGAACTGCTTCTTCCTCCAGTGTCTCCTGTAGAAAATCCAATTTAGACCTGGACGTGTGATAGGTGTTGTGACAGGTGTTGTACACGATCCTTGTGGCCTAAAGGGCTGGCCCTAGGTTCATCTCTTAGCAAGTGTTGCTACAGATTTGCTGAAAGAACATAAGGAATTTTATGAGCCATGCTGGTCATAATTAATGTCTCTGAAATAATGCTTATAATGCCAATTCCTTGACAACCTTGACAGGTGGTGTTAGAATCAAGTTTTTAAAGGCTCCCTTCACTCCCACAAGCAGCACTGATTTAGCATTGTACGAAGAAGCGTCACGTCAATTCGCTTTTCTGAACTTCACATAAACCCTGAGAAGCAGTTGTGATAATCACCCCCATTTTAGAGACGAGAAAACTGAGGCTCAGATAAGTTAAGGACATTGACCAAGGTTTTACAGTAAGTGGCAAAGCTAGATTTGAATCTAGTCTTAATCCCAGGGTCTCTCAACTAACACAAATTCTGGCTGCACACCAGTCACTAGCGTTCTTTTAGCTTTCAGGAGATCTGAAAAAAATTAGAAGGAATGAAAATACAGTTCTTGTCAGTGGGGAGGAAAAATGAAAGTCTGGGTGCCCATTTTTCCATTGAATCAAATACCTCCAGGGTCGAGGAAATACCTGTAGAATAGTACAGTACCTCATCGTGTTGGTAGCCTTAAGTATTGTTTATAAATTACTAGAAGGCCAGATATGGAAGCCCCAATAAAATGCAAAGCATTATAATTTGAGTCTCTTTACCTTACAGCAAATCAATTAAGAGTAAGGATCAGAAGAGTAAGAAATAGAGTAGGTCAGAATCCCATTAGAAACTTCTCAGAAGCTTCAGTAAACAGCAAATGGAAAAAAACAACCAATCAGCCAAATAAACCAATCCCCAAATAATCCAACTAGCACTGAGACCCTAAAAGAGCTCTGGGGATATTGCTGCCTTGGAACATTTCAACATGTTTTTCAGGATTACATAGTAATTCAAAGCAGATCATAGAGTAGGAATAAGGCCCAGTCCAATTTGGGAAATACCAGAACCACAAGGGAGGCAAGTATTAGCATCACGGATCCTTAAAATCAGGTACTTTGTTAAAGAGGTTGGTGAGGTTGGGGACCGTAAAATGGCTGTACCCGTCTCCACCTCACCTGCGTTACTGAAAAGTCAGCAGATAGTAGGATGGTGTGCGGACACCCCAGGAGAGGCAGTGGAGCTTGTGGGATCTAGAAATGAACAAGCCTGTCTGTCTCAGGCTTCGTTTTACTCTTTTTTTTTTTTAAATAACTTTTATTGGTTTATTTATTTCTGTATTATTTATTTATTTATTGGCTGCATTGGGTCTTTGTTGCTGCATGCAGGCTTTCTCTAGTTGCGGTGAGCAGGGGCTACTCTTCGTTGTGGTGCGCAGGTTTCTCATTGCTGTGACTTCTCTTGTTGCGAAGCATGGGCTCCAGGCACACGGGCTTCAGTAGCTGCAGCACGCAGGCTCAGTTGTTGTGACTCATGGGCTCTAGAACACAGGCTCAGTATTTGTGGCGCATGGGCTTAGTTGCTCCTCGGCATGTGGGATCTTCCCGGCCCAGGGATCAAACCTGTGTCCCTGGCATTGGCAGGTGGATTCTTAACCACTGTGCCACCAGGGAAGTCCTGGTTTTAATCTTGGTGGAGCAGCAGCTCATTCACAGAGACAGGAGGTTGCTGACTGTTTCTTCTTTTGTGCAAAGTCGGGTGAACTTTGACTCAATCAGCAGTGGTTGACAGGCACGAGCAATGCTTTCATGAAGACGTCTGACTTAGCTAAGATGAGTGCAATGTCATCGTGACTTCATGTTACCCAATATAATCCATCTTGTGAAGAGAGGGCATGATGTTTTTCAAACAATTTTTAGCAGCATCATCAAAAAGATCTTGTAATCAGCCCTCAATCATCCCTCCTGAGGGAGAGGAGCAGAGTGTGGATGATGCAGGTGACACACAACCCCAGAATCTTTTACATTTGTTTTGTTTGTTTGTTTGTTTTTTACATTTGGTTTTGATTAATGTTTGCATTTCATTGGAATGCAGGTGTTTCTAATGTTCTGGGAATTCAGATCATTTCAAACTCAACACTGAAGTCACAGGCAAGACTAGAATTATCTCGACAGGCCTGGATAGGTCGAACAGTTAATAGGATGGAATCTTTCCCAGCTAGGGCAAAGAGAGCACTTTACTTGTCATGGCCATGCAAAAGACCACCCCACAAATGGAGTGTCCTGCACCTTTCCTCTGGAAAGAGATGGCTAAATGTCCTGCTTTTGATGAACCTGTACCAGATTACGCAGGAATAGTGTACAAAGATGTAGGGAATTGTCTTTACAGTGACGTTTGGAGGCCAAACCCCTTTTGAGTCAGGTGATTTTGGTTTTGCATGACATCTCAGGCACTTCCCAGCTACATGATCTTGGAGAGGTTACTAATGGTCCTGGAGCCAGTCTACACATGGGTAAAAAAGCGTATAATGATACTTACCTTGGTTATTATACACAATAAATGAGATTTGTGGTAGGTACTCTATAAATGATACTATGCTATTATTAAGAAGTACTTGACTCTGGTGAGTAATGTAGGAGGAGTAATAAAGGAAGAGGCTTTGCATGTGTGGGGCAGGAGCTATGGGGGAAATCTCTGTACCCTACCCTCAGTTTTTCTGTGAGCCCAAAACCACTCTAAAAAATCCTTTTTTAGGTCCTTAAAAAAGTACTTGAACCTAGCTTGATTTACTTAGGAAGTTGGAAGTAAGATAGGAGGCAGACTAGCCTGCGGATAATAAGCTTGCACCATTTTCCTGGGCAAAAAGAAAAGCCTCTACTAAGAAGGTCTGGAAAGAACAGCAGACACCGCAGATACGTTTGAGCTAAGTGGACACTCGTATCTGAAATTATCATTCACCAAAGTGCAAGACACCAAGTGGGTGCTCCATATACTTTACTCAGTTGTATTTTAACTTGTTCTTTGGAGAGGAATGGAGGACGGTGAACCCACATACGGTTTGCAGTGATTCTTATGGTGTAGAGGGCTTTGGGTAGGGAATTGAGTGGGTGAACTCAGTGGCTCCTTCACACTCCTTAGCTTTTAAGTGTAACGAATCTTTACACACCCAACTAGATGCATCATATTTTCTGTTGCCTGGTGGCCATTTGGCGAAGACTTTTGGCGAGAAGTACAGAGAGTGGCTTGATTTTTGAAACCCAGGGAAACCCCAGCATCCTAGGAATTTGCCCCAGTAGGAGCTATCGCACGTTAACCACAAGTCACTTTCCATATCAGGCTAAAATATTATCCTACTTAGTTGTATGTCTGAGACCTAGCTTCCTATCCCACGCCATAACAATTTTTTTTTGCCTCTTTCTCTGATCTGTTACTTTTCCGACAGCAGTCTTATTATTCATGGTCTATTTTCTTCATTCTCTTTCCAACCATACTATCAGGATCAGGAGACGGGTATGAAGATGGGCATTGGGAAAAAGTATACAAACGGCCTTGTTCCTGCTCTCAAGGAACTCGTGATCCTGAGCTGGATCATCATACGGCAATTGCATGAAGAAATGTAACTGTGAAAGTCTGGACATGACACGGAGATAGAAACATAAAGAAAGGAAGTTACTTTTTGCTCAATGAAGATCAAGAATAATGGAAGTGAGCAAAGCCTTCAGAGCAGAAACAGCACCTAAGTTGGATTACTCATTCAACATTCAATAGATGTTTGGGGCTTCCTAGGTGGCGCAGTGGTTAAGAATCTGCCTGCCAATGCAGGGGACACGGGTTCGATCCCTGCTCCAGGAAGATCCCACATGCCGAGGAGCAACTAAGCCTGTGCGCCACAACTACTGAGCCTGTGCTCTAGAGCCCGTGAGCCACAACTGTTGAGCCCATGTGCTGCAACTACTGAAGCCCATGGGCCTAGAGCCTGTGCTCTGCAACAAGAGAAGCCACCGCAATGAGGAGCCTGCACACTGCAATGAAATGTAGCCCCCACTTACCGCAACTAGAGAATGCCTGTGTGCAGCAACAAAGACCCAACATCGCTAATAAATAAATGAATAGATACATTAAAAAAAAGTTAAAAAAATTCAATAGATGTTTATTGATCAACTATTATATATTAGGTCTGTCCTAGGTGCTAGAGACACATCAGTGAATAAGGAAACAATAAATAAGTAAAATGTCTAATATGTAACATAGTATTAAGGGCAATGGAGAAAAAGCAAAGAAGGGAGATAGAGAGTCTAGGTATGAGATACTTGCAATATTCAAGGGTGAATTTTGATCTTTATGAAGAGGCAACTTTTTGAGGGAGGCATTTTGATGGTGGCATCAAAATGTTGATTAAAATGAAAAAAAAAATCTTTGTTTGCTTTACCAATGTGTGTAATAGACATGCCTGATTCTCATTCCAAATCTAACTCCCAGTCTATTTGTGGTCAAGTTTCACTTTCTAGTTAAGTCATTGTTGTATTGTTTGAAGTTCTTCCAATTATATGTTATTATTATATTCAGAAAAACAAATAATATTTTTAAACTCAGAAAGAGACTAGGTTGGCCTTTTAGGGACAAGCCATTTGTTACTCCCTAAACCATTATTATAACAGAAGTTAATTATGTTAAATATAATATTTCATATTAGAACAGTACTTAGAGAATAGCACTCAACTGAAAATTTCCTGGGCTGTCTGGATCTAAGAATAAAGATCATATTTTAGCTTGAGTACCCTTGTCTGATGTTTTACATAGTCAAATCACGACACCTATAGAAAAAAGAGGTGCCCATCAAATGGAAAAGTAAATACTATATCAAGCAAAGAAAATGTATTTAGTAATTGAAAGTAATTGAATCTGACCATTGTAAATTGGAGTTGGAAATTAGAGAAAACAAATGAGTTCTCAAGAATAGATATTTTGAATAGAAGTTTCTGAGTTGAGCATTTGAAAACATATGACTTTTTAAAAAAAATTATTACTTGTAATTTGTCAGAATACTCAGCTCATTCTTCATAAAAATCCCTGCTCCCCTAAAACAACTGCATTGAAATAGATCTGACCCCTTTTTTTAGGGAAGCATATGGAGGCCGTGCTCATGTTTAGAGGCTGTAGACCAGGCAGAGAGGTGACTCCTCTTGGAGTCTTTATGGTTCTAAGACTGGTGGAGAGAAATACACCTCTTCCCTCTGTGTCTCCAGACTGCTTTGGCTCAGGAGTGAAAAAATGGTTCTTGAAAACACTTTCCAAAAAGTGTGTCTCTGTATCAGAATTACACAAGGATCTCATCAAAAGTGCAGATTCCAGGGCCCTATCTCACAGCTTCAGAATCTTTGTGTTGATGCTTCCTTTTAATAACTATAAATATTGAAGCTACACTATAAATATTTATCAGTTCTGACGCTGAGATCTAGTAGGTATGTATGGTATGAATATCTCTGAGCAAAGAGAGGAAAACTGCCTCTAAATGGAGGAGACTTTTGCTCGGGAACTCCAAGAGATTGTTGTCTACAAGCTGAATAATACCTGTAGGTTGTCAGCAAAGATGCCTATTACTATCAAAATCGCCATATCTTTACAAGTACCTCAGGGGAGGGCCCGGACACCCAAAGACACTTGGTGTGCTGGGTTAAGGCTTGGTTTCTGTCAGTTGCTCCTTTCTTTCCCAAGTCACCTCTGCGGGTGTCAAATGGCTAATCTCACTTTGGAGTGGCAACCTCACGGCAGGTTACAGGTCACCCCAGCTTATCACCACTTTACATGGCTTCTCTAAGCAAACGGGGACCCCTACTTGACTCGGGGCGAGAGCCGCAGTGGTGATTAACTTCAGACAAACATCTGGTTTTCATTACCCGTGGTAGCAGACCAGAGCGGGATGCTGTACGGGCTGGTGTGGTCACTTCACAACCATCAGGACCAGCTATAAAGAAAATTTAACATATCCTGTAATTACAGTCTGCCCAGCACAGAAGGGGCTGAGGAATCTGCAGATCTGATTTCAGGCCTGAGAAAATGTTTATTGTATCTGTTGCACACATTTATTTACTTAGAGGTCGGGAGGCCTGCTGAAATACGGCCGGGCCCGGCGATGCTGCAGGGGCCCAGTCTTCTTGTTTAGGTCGGGGAGCGCCCAGCGGCTCCAGGCAGATGGTCCCTTAATGCTTTTACAGGTCTCGGTATCTGGGCGGATGGAAATCGGCGGGTGGATATTGACGGGAATAAACAGACCTCACCCTCCACTGTGCCGGGTGCCTCCTCAGGTGTTCCCCTCAACCTTGTGGGGGCGCCTCCACTGGCCTCCTCAGCAGCCCCCTTCTTGGTCTCTGGCTGCGGGCCACTGAGTCAGTAAACTAACACCTGCTGTGCATCAGAGGTGCGCCAGGCACGTGCTGGGCATTTTGATCACATTTTCTCTTTTACTCCTCAACCCTCCCTGTGACGTGGGCATTATTTTACTCATTTAAGAAATGAGAATATTTGTAAACATGGTAGAAAATGTTTGAGGAAATTTAAATAAATTTGTTGAAAGGGTTCATTGTTTATACAAATTTAATCTGAAAACCCTATGGATGCATGTACATTTCGTGAATAAATATGTTATGCTAATAAATTAATTTAAAATTCGCCAGGAAAAAAAAAGGCAAGAAACTGAGGCCAAGAGTTGTTAATGTGAAGGAAGGAATTGTGCTTTCCCTGACATAGTGGAAGAGAGACATGCCTCACTGTCCCTCCAGAGCCAGAGGACAGGAAAGGAGCTTACCTTAAAAGCCTTCCTTTGCTTCTATGTCCTGGCTACTGTAAATAGTGATGTGATGAACGCTGGGGTACATGCATCTTTTCAAATTATGGTTTAGTATCTACATAACAGAAATAGAGTTACAATGTAAAAAACAAACATGGTTACCAGGGGGCAAGGAGGGAGGGTTAAATTGGGAGATTGAGATTGACATACATACACTACTATGTATAAAATAGATAACTAATAAGGACTTATTGTATAGCACAGGGAATGCTACTCAATACTCTGTAATGGCCTATATGGGAAACGAAGCCAAAAAAAAGTGGATATATGTATAACTGATTCACTTTGCTGTACACCTGGAACTAACACAACATTGTAAATCTGCTATACTCCAGTAAAAATTAAAAAACGTCTTTCCTTGTAGAATTTTTGACAGAAGGACCTCTGAACCATGGGTTGGAGAATCAGATTGACAAATACTGGTAGCATTCTGGGATAGGAACTAAATACAGTGAGAAAACTGGGCACCCCTGCCTTCAAGGGTATTAAACTCTAAAACGAGACCTCTGTGGAGAAACAGAAATAAACTACAGGCTAAGAGATGCTGAAATGTGGAAGGGCAGCCACGGCAATCAGCAAAGCTTCGTTATGGGTTGATCCTCCAGGGAGGGGACTGTGTGAAGCGGGAGGGGATGGGCAGGGCTGGTCTTAAAACTGTAAAGTGCAGAAAAGGGAGGTCTTTTTGGGTTTGCTTTCCCTTCTTTCAGTTCCTAAGTTCCTGAGCTGTCTCTTTTTTTCTCTACTGGATGCTGTCCTCCGGAAAAGATCAGATGAATTTGTTCAAACACAGATTTAAATGGCTAATATCAAGGAATATATTTCTGAAGAGAAAGTTTCATGTACTAGCAAGCTGATTAGGGAAGTTTGGGTGTAGCTGGCATCTAACACAGGGACAGTTTAACCGCTGAGGACGGGCCTCCCAGGAGGAAGTAGGATCTGAAAAGCTGACCACTCGGTGTGTGGGCAGGCACTGGGGAGAAGCCACACTTTGGCTTCTGGGGAAATGCAGCCTTGATCTACGTTTCCATAGACTGGGATGTGAGGCATGTTACCAAGTGGAGACTGTTATCAGCACTGTGTGTAAGAAAGGGCCTGGCGAGAATTCCTTTTCTTGCATCTGGGAACAGGTGAGTTATCGGAAGACTGGCTTGATGCTGAGTTGGAGTTTCTTAAACCCCTCTTGGTCAGAAAGCAGCCTTGGGGAGGGGGCCAGATAGCCACAAGTAAAGAAGGAGGAGGGTTGAGTGGGCATGGAATGAGGTAAGCCCGCCACATCTGCTGCATCCAAAATTATTCCCTGCAGGCCTGTGTCTACTCCACCTCTGGCATTTCAAAGGGGGTAAAGCTGGGGAATTGGAGGATTGGCATTAATATATTGTGAACATACCAAATGGTGAATGTGCATGGCAGAATAGGTATTAGAGTGATTCTAGTTTGGGGAGTAAAGTGTTCTCCCAACTTTCTCTCCACATTACAAAAATTCCAGAATCCTTGAAAATTTTATACAGGTAAACAAAGAAAATCTAAGTTTCCACTATATACGTGAAACAAAAGTAATAAAACCAAAAGCAATAATAATGCCCTTTTATGCTTTAAAATTCTTCCTATTTAGGAGGCTGTTGTAACAAAAAATAGAGGGAAATTTCTAGCCAATAAATATCTAGGAGGTTCTGGTTAAATATGACTTTCCCCACCAAAATCCCACTAAGGTGATAAGAAGGAAATAAAAATGGCACAAACCTACAAGAGAAAAGAAAATAAAATTCAGAAGTTGAAAAGTAAATAGACCAGTGGTAAATGACTCTGTACTTTAGAGAAAGTTGAAAGTTAAATGCATTTAGGCAGGAAGGACAATTAAAAGTTAGCTGAAGAACCTTGGAAAGAATCCCAAATTGATGGGCCGGATCCTCTTCATCAACCTGGGCAGCCAGGCTCCTGCCTCTCCTGTAACCTCTAGACCATTGAAAGTCCACTCTCAGGAGAGTCAAAAGAGAGAGGCCCTGGATTCGAAATATTAGGGTGGGGGCATGACCAGAAAACAGGAGGATTAAGTAAAGGCTTACATACCAGCCACTGAGATCCCCAGCTTCCTTTCCTCTTGGAATGTGGATAGTCAGGGTTGTATCCTCATGGATGCTTTGTCCTTGAGGAAATTTGCTAAGGAGAAAAAATTTAAAGACACTGTTAGAAGTTCCCCAAGGAAATGAGCAGGTTTTCACTTACAATGAAGCTCACAATTGAGAAGAAGACTCCCACTTAAAAAAAAATGCTTCTGGGACTTCCCTGGTGGTCCAACAGTTAAGACTCCGTGCTTCCACTGCAGGGGCTGAGGGTTCGTCTCTGGTCAGGGAAATAAGATCCTGCATACCGTGTGGCGTGGCCAAAAAAAAAAATATATCATGTACAGCTGATGGGAATATGAAAAATACACGTCGTTAGGAAAACTGATTGGCTTTAAAAATGCTTCTGAATAATATTAAACTTTTACTCTTACATAGGACTGGGTGATCAAGGATCACCAGGCATTTGTGGAAAGCCTCTAAGGTGAAAATAGAGACCACAATTAAACCACAACAACTCAGGAAAATGGAACTCAGAGGAAGAAAAGATAATGAAGTTACTGAAGCTTCGTTTGTTAAAATACATCTCCCTCAATAATTAATACCTACAGAAAAATATAAAAAGATATTATGAAGAAAGAGTGATATTCTACTTAAAAAAGGAACATTCAGAGAACAGGAGAACTCTTGCAAGTTAAAAAAAACAAAATAAAGTAGCCAAATACAAGGTTTGGAAAATAACGTTGAAGAAACCTACAAAATAGAGCAAAAAGTAAATGGTTGGAAAATATGAGAGAAAAGATAAGAAAATTAAATGACCAGGCCAGGAACTAATAGGACTTCCAAAAATAAAGATCAGAGAAAATAAAAGAGAGGAAATTACCTAAGAAATAATATAACTAAAGGACATGAATTAACAGATTAAAAGGGACCTCTGGGTGCACATCAGAAAGATACATACCAAGAATACTATTGTGAAATTTCAGAGTACTGGGGACTCAGAAGACCTTAAAAACTTTGACAGAGGAGAATAAAAAGCAAGAGGAAGGGGATGAGTTGGAGAAAATCAGGTCGTATTCAGAGGGCTGGCAATCTTGGCAACAGGCTTCTCAAAAGGAAGCTGGAAGACAAAGCGTAGTGAGAAAACATCTAAACAGAATGTTATGCCCAGCCAAACTATCAGTCCAGCGTGAATGTAGAATAAACACATGAAAAGTCTAAAAAAATGTATTTCCACATTTTCTGTATCTGCCATCCATTGATGGACATTTAGGTTGTTTCCATATCTTGGCTATTGTGAGTAATGCTGCAAAGAACATGGGAGTGCAAATATCTGTTCAAGATCCTGATTTCAATTCTTATGGATAAAAATCCATAAGTGGGATTGCTGGATCATAAGGTAGTTCTATTTTTAATTTTTTGAGGCACCCTCATTCTGATTTCGGTAGTGGCTGCACCATTTTACATTCCTACCAACAGTATACAAGAGTTCTGATTTCTCCACATTCTCACCCAACTTATTGTCTAGAGCTTTTGTAATAGCCATCCTGACAGGTGTGAGGTGATATCTCATTGAATAGACATTTCTCCATAGAAGATATACAAATGGCCAATGAAAAGATGCTTAACACCACTAATTATCAGGTAAATGTAAATCAAAACCATAATGAGATATTACTTTACACCTGTTAGGATGGCCATTATCAAAAAACAAAACAAAGGAGACAATAACAAATATTGGTGAAGATGTGGAGAAATTGGAACCTTTGTACACTGTTGTAGGAATGTATATTTTTAAAATAATAGCCATCTTCTATGCACTGAATGTTTCTGTTTTCCCAAAGTTCACATGTTGAGTCTAAATCCCCGATGTGATGCTATTTGGATGTGGGGTGTTTGTGAGGCAATGAGCTCATGAGGCTGCAGCTCTCATGAATGGGATTACAGTAATGCGCTTAGTAAAAAAAGGAGCAGACACAGTATTTCTCTCTTCTCTGCCATGTGAGGATACAATGAGAAGATGGCCATCTGTGAACCAGGAAGCGGACCCTCACCAGACATTACGTCTATCAGCACCTTGATCTTGGGCTTCCAGGTCTCCAGATCTGTAGGAAATAAGTTTTTGTTGTTTATAAGCCACCAGGCCTATTGTACTTTGTTACAGCAGCCCAAACTGACTAAGACACCACCCTAACAGGTGTGAGGTGATTGCTCACTGTAGTTTTGTTTTGCATTTCCCTGGGGGATATACATACAATGGAATATTATTCAGCCTTAAAAAAAGGAAATCCTGCCAAATGCAACAACATGGATAAACTCTGAGAACATTATGATAAACAAAATAAGCCATCACAGAAGGACAAATACTGCATGATTCCACTTACATGAGGTATCTAAAATAGTCAAACACATAGAAGCAGAGAGTAGAAAGGTAATTGCCAGGGGCTGGAGGGAGGGGAAATGGAGAGTTGCTGTCAATGGGTATAAAGTTTCAGTTATGTAAGAGATTAAGTTCTAGGGATATTCTGTGCAACATTTTGCCTGAAGTGAACAACACTGTTTGCATACTTAAAATTTCAAGAAGGTAGATAGATCTCATGTTGTGTCCTTACCACATTAAAAAAAACACAAAAAACAAGGAAAGAAATATCTCCGAAATTCTCTTTCACAGGAAGCTATGAAGTGGTAGCCCTCTAAAGCAAAACAGTAACCCAAGAAAGCAAATGAAGAATCTGGGAGATGTGGGAGTGAGGGCATTCCAGGATAACGGTGAAGGGAGATTCAACATTAAATCAGTTTTGCAGAGAGATATAAAGCAATCAATTCAGATTGAGCAGGAGGCTGAAAGGCTCCAGAAGAGTGATCTTTGGGAAAAAAACAACAACAGGAAACTAATAGATGACCTAGTATGTTTATCTGAACAAATTGAGAATTTGAAAGATATTTAGTGAAAAATTCACAGAACACTAAGGAAAAGAATAAAAGGAGGTAATTATTGACTCTAGAGAAGCAAAATGTTCAAGAATATAAATATGGTTATAGTGTCCTGAATGGCTTACCTGTGAATACTATTTATATGTTCATAATAATATAAATACTGAATATTGATTTAATGAGAAACTGGGATATAACAACAATATTAGTTTCCTATTGCTATGTAACAAATAGCCTCAGATTTAGTAGTCTGAAACAACACCCATTTATTAGCTCACAATTCTGTAGGTCAACAGTTCAGGCAGCAAATAACTGGGTTCTCTCCTCAAGTCTCACAAGACCCAAATCAGGGTATCAGCTGGCCTGTGTTCCTTTTTGGAAGCTCTGGGGAAGAATCCAATGCCAAGCTTATTCAGACTGTTGATGGAATTAATTTTCTAGTCTTTGTAAGAATGAAGTTCTTGTTTTCCTGATAACTATTGACTGAGGACTGCCCTCAGCTCCTAGAAGCTGCCCCTTTCCACCAGCAGTTCACACCATGGGTGTTTGCTTTCTACCAGGATAGCTGAAGTGTAGCTATCTGTTTTTCTCTTCTGTTCCTGGCTAGAGAAAATTCTGTACTTCTAAAGGGCTCATCTGATTATGTCAAACCCACCTGGATATTTTCTCTATCTTAAGATAAACTATGCTCTGTAACACAATCTAATTATGAGAGCAAAGAACATCATTTTTCACAGTCCTGGGAATTATGCTGGTATGTATACCATGGGGAAGGAAAGCTTGGGGAACATTTTAGAATCTTGCCTCCCACAACTATGTTGGGAGAGAAAGAGTGTAATGGCAAGGGAAGGGCATGGTGGTGATGATTAAGTCAGCTGAAATCTCTTCTTCTGTTGTAGAATGACAATAGATAAAACCTAAAGTAAAATAACAAAAATAGTCGTGTAAGTATCTTATGCAACATATAGAGGTAATTATCTAAAGAATCATTAAAAATAAAAAAAATGGTTGTATGTGGGGAGTAGGCTTCAAGGATGGGGTGGTGAGCAGAAGGCTGTCATTTTTCATAATAGGCTTTGAGTATTAGTATATTTAGTTGAATCTAAGATCTTTTAAATGTATGATGCATCCTGATTGCAGAGATGTTAAAATGTGAAAAATGTGATTTATCTTATATAAACTATATACGTACATATATACACACACAGACAAAAGCACATATAGTCTGATGAAGATAAAATTAGAAGCACACCAAAATAATAAAAGAATAATCTTTGTTTTGTTTTGGGCTTGTTAGTATGTTCTGACGTGGGTTAGAATGTGTGGCACATTAGAAAAAATCTAAGATGGTCCATGGGGTCAGATAAGTTCTTCAGAACATAAATAAACAAAAAGAAAGCTTAGAACAGATAATGACCAGAAGTATGAAAACATAATCATTTCCTTTACTTAAAACTTTTTATTGCCTTTAACTAATCAATCCAAATTCAAGAAAATGAATGAATTTTAAACCAGCTTTGCCTCTCTCTCTTTCTTTCTCTCTCTCTCTCATCTACCTATATGTTTGCATCTGAAAGCTATGGGTCAGTTACTGTACTAGGTATTCAGGTAAGATGGTGGCAGAATATTTTCCAGCACGGACCTCATAGTCTAGCTGGCTATGAAAAACTGGATAAAAGCTATAATAAGATGCCAACTCTTACCAGAGTAGGGGAAGCAGTTCAATGTGGCAGAACAAAGAGTAAGTGAAGGACAGCTGTGGAAAATAGGGTTGGCAAAGTAGTATCTTTTCAGTAATATTTTATATAATGATTAATGTCTGTATATTTTCTTCAGCTAGCCATGCTTTAATTACCCAGTTCAACAATTAAAATGTTTGTTGTTGAGATACCCAAGTTTTTATGATCCGGTTGTATATACATAAAACCAGAATTCAGAAGTTGAGGGCTGGATTTCTGATAGATAGTTACTCCCACCATTTCCTACTAAATTGTAATGGTAGCTTTGATATTAACCATATTATTAAAGCCTTCCAGGGAGGTATTCATTTTAATTGTACAATGGCAAATGAGAATAAAAATAAAAATAATAAAAGTCCTTTGTATTTTCCATGTAATTATCATTTCTGGTGTTCCTCGTTCCTTTGTGTAGACCCAGATTTCTATCTGGTATCATCTCCTTTCTATGTAAAAATGTGTAAGGGAAATTGTAGTGTGAGGGATTCTCTTAGCTTTTGTGTCCCTAGAAAAGTTTTAATCTCACCTTCATTTTTAAAAGATATTTCACTGGATATAGAATTTTAGGTTGATAATTTTTTTTCTTTCAGTAATTTGCATATGTAGGCCCACTGTCTTCTGGCTTCCATCATTTTTAATGAGAAGTCTTCTGTCTTTCTGTTTCATGTGTGAACATAATTTCTCTTTTTTCCCCTTTGGCCATATTTAAAATGTTCTTTCTAACACTGTTAAGCAATTTTATTGTCATATGCCTTGGTGTAGTTTTCTTCATTTTTCTTGTAATATTTGGGTCTCACTGATCTTTTGGGATTTGTTAGTTGATAGTTTTCATCAGATCTGGACATTTTTGGCCATTATTTTTTTTTCAAATATTTCTTCTGTCTCACAATTTTCTTTTCTTTTGGGGACTCAAATCACTCCTCTATTAGGCTTCTTGAAGTTGACCTGCAGCTCACTGATGTTGTGTTCATTTCTTCTTTAGTTACTTTTCCTGTGTTTCATTTTAAACTTTTTATTGCTAGGTATTCAAGTTCACTAACTCATTATTCTGTGAAAACAAATCTGTTCTTAACTTTACTGAGTGTAATTTTTTATTCACAGACATTATAGTTCTCATCTCTAGAAATTTAAATTGTATTTATTTCATATTATCCATGTTTCTACTTAACATGCTCAAGCTTTTCTTTAGCTCCAGATTTTCCAACTTCAGCAAAATCTAGATGCCTTGGCCTTTCCAAATTCCCAGCTTCATCTCTGCAGCTCAGGGAGACAGCATGATACCCTGCATGGGTTTGCCCTCCCTATACAGCAGCCTAGAAATTCTCTCCAAGAAGTAAGCTGAGCAATTGTAGAGCTTACCTTGTTCTTATATCTCAGGGATCATTTTCTTTCATCATATGGTGTCCAATGTTTTGAAAATTATTGTTTCATATTTTTTTGCTATCTTTATTAGTTGTTTCATATGGAGAGCAAATCTAGTCCCTATTACTCTACCTTGGCTAGAAATGAAAGTCAGCTTATTGTATTTAAATCACATTCTGCTGCATTTGGTAAAAGAAAGCTGCTACCACTTTCTATAAAGTCAAATATCACTTCTGAGTAATTCATTTCTTCCTTAAAACTTTTGAGTTGATTAGTTCCATGGGCGTATATAAATGTTTAAAAAAGATTATAATTCATTTTAGGAAACTTCAGCTTACTTTCCATTTTTGTTGACTTATTCTTTCCCTGTGCCCTGTGCTGACTGTGGGAATTAAGAGATTTCTCAGTGTGTACATTGGATTGGTGAATTGATTAGTTTGTGTAGTTCAAAATCAGTAAAAAAAAGTCAAATAAATTGATCTTAAATACTGTGCTTTCTTTACCTTGAGTTTCTGTGTGATGAAACAACCCTACAAAATGCTCTTCTTGGTTGTATTTTTATTTGCTATCAAACTTTTTAAAAAAAAGATTGTCTGCTCAAGTCAAGGGGCCAACCTGTTTTATGTGTCTGGGAGAGAGAAGATAAAGCTAAATATTAGGGCTGCTGACTTAGAGAAGAAAAAACTCCTGAAAGAAAGGTTCATTCTGTAAGTTGCAGTATTTAGTATTTCAGTAACCAGCTGTAAATATGCTCCTGTCACTGTGGCTATAAACCTGGTAGGATAGATTAGATCTCCTGAGTGTGACCTTATTCTGGGGTCCTTCATGTTCCCTTGGCCCTTAGATTTTGGACCTTCTCTGTATTTTCTACTTTATTATCATAATGTCTTCACTATTCACTTCTAGATTTTGCTGATAAAACAAGGGAAGGCTGTTAATTAGCTCTTGTCTCTAAGCCTGACAGGACTTAGTATGAAGAGGTGCTCAGCAATGATCATGCTATACTTAGCTGAGTTGTAAGTGTTGGACGTGTCTGAATGTGGACTTGATTTGCCCTGGGAAGAACACTTTTATGGGAGAATAATAATTACAGCTATTGAAACTCTTAGCCAGCTATAGTGGATAGAATATCTCTCTCTCTCAAGTTAAGAGATGGCAGCTATATCTACAATGTAGATAAAAAACACAAGTGCCCTTTCCCTTGGAAAAACTAAACTTTAAAGAGTTTCTGTATCAATTCCTACTGTCCTGGCTCTTTGCTTGTAGCTGGGTAGTAGGGCATACCCCTATCAATGGAATTGTAATATAAACACAATTCCAATGGGATTTTCCTTTTAGAAATTACCTGAAAATTTTAGCTATGTTTTGGAAAGTCCATTTAGCTGAATAACATAGCAGGAGGCTTTATGTGTAGTTTTCAGAATAAGAGGTTGTGGTGTTGAGACTTTCGCCCTTGGTCTCAACAATCTCATCCAAAGCATTTGGTCTCAGTATCAGCTGTGTAAAGCACTCTGTGTGACCCCTTTAAAGGTGAGGTAAATAGAACCTATGCCAGGCCTGGATATTAGATTTATTGTAGCTGCCAAATTATGTCCCTCTTTTGTAGGTACTAAGTGGGCATGAACAAAGGTATGAATACATTAGTAAGATTTTAAAAGATAAACACCAGCCAAATCAATAAAGTCATCCAAAATAACCTCACTACTCAAACAATTTTTACTGAGATTATAAAAAACCTTCTAGTTGTTAAATTTAATGATTCTCTCTCTATCTTTATCATTTTTCTTGCATTATCTGCCTGCATTACCATTGTTGATCACTTTCTTCACCTTAAGAGTTTGTTTTGTAATGGTTGTTTCACTCTTTCCTGGTTTTTTTTTTATGTTTTGGTGGTCATGTTTCAGTCTCCATTGCAGATTCTCTATCTCCAGTTCAAAATTCTCTCTTGATTTCCAACTCACATACCCATTGGCCTGACAGAAATAAATCCACTTGGGAATCCCACAAACTTCCCTAACTCAACAATACCAAATATGAACACTTCGTATTTTTCCCCAAACCCACTTCCCTTCTTGGGCTCCATTACTTAGAGAATGATGCGATACCTTCCGCCATTTGCTCACGATAGAAACCACAGAGCTATAGTAAATTCCTTTCTTTCCTTACCACCTACCCATTCTCCAAATCCAGTAAATTCTATCTCCTAAAATATTTTTCCTACTTCTCATCACTGCCCAAATTATATAGAAGCAGGGAGATGGTAATTGCTCACTTCTTATAGGTCATAAGACTTATTCATCTTCCCTGACATTGCCTTCCAAAGCCAGAGTTTTCTTTCCAACAAACGAATCTTCTGTTACTTCCCTGCTCAAATTCCTCAATGATTCCTCTGCGCAACAAAATAAAATTAAACTTTTTCTCCATGATCTGGCCTCTTCCTACCTGTCCAACTTCTGCCATTATCTTCCTTGAATTACTTTTAAGCATGATGCCTTGTGCATGATTTACAAAGAATGAATGGATAACTGCAGTCTTCCACAAAAATACACCATAACTTCTTACATGTTTCTGTACATATCCTATTTCTGCTTCCTGGAATGCTTTCTCCATTTCACTCCTTCATGACACCTTCCATGAAGCCTCCTTCCCCTCATGTAGATGCCAGTTCTCCTCCTTGGTGTCTATAGCACTCAACATCTACCTCCAGGAGAGCAGTGACCAGCCTGCCTTGTCATTGTTCATTTGCTTTCCTGTCTTTCTGATAGACTATAAACATTTGAAGGCTGGAGACACTAACTTTCTATCCGTGTGTCCTCCAGGGCCTGATGCAATGCCTGTACACAATGGGAGCTCAGCAATTGATATCTGCAAATCAATCAGTGTGATACACCACATTAACAAACTGAAGAATAAAAACCATACGATCATCTCAATAGATGCAGAAAAGGCTTTTGACAAAATTCAACACCCAGGTATTAAAAAAAAAGCATGTTTTCTTCCTGGGTGAAAGTATGCTTCATCAATAATTGGAGGGTGGAGATCTTTTGTCCTTATTTGGTGGAATAAACCCAAACCAAAATTTACAAAAATGAGTGACTTCTGGAGAGGAGTAGAGATAAGTGGAAGCAGCTTCCCTTTTGCTTGGTGCAAAGAGGGAGTAGGAACAGGTCTGGAACCACTTCCTCTCAGCAATCCTGAGAATTGCCACCCAACCCTGACCATCCTTTTCCTCCTCTGCATCTTGTCTTTTTTTTTTTTTTTTAAAGCTTCCTTCCTTCCTTCATTATTTTTGGCTGTGTTGGGTCTCTGTTGCTACACGTGGGCTTTTTCTCTAGTTGTGGCAGTAGTTGTGACATGTGGGCTCTAGAGTGCAGGCTCAGTAGTTGTGGCACAAGGGCTTAGTTGCTTGCAGCATGTGGGATCTTCCCAGCCTAGGGACTGAACTTGTGTCTCCTGCATTGGCCACAAGGGAAGTCCCTGTCTTTGGTTTTTGAAAAGAAGATAAGGGAAGGTGAACAAGATGGAGGAAAGAGAAGATGTAGTATCTGGAGGATGTTTCTACATAGTCTAAGTGGAGGAGGAGATCTACTGCTTCCAAAGGGAGGGTGACAAGGGGAGTCCTCCTAGTTCCTGAGTACTCACATGTGTAACTTAAAACAGAAAGGTCCTTCTGTTGACCCAGGAAGTGTTGCCTAGTACTGGTTACATGATTTGCAGGGCCCAGTGGAAAATGAAAATGTGGGCCCCTCGTTAAAAATTTATGAAGAATTTTAAGGCAGTGACAGCAGACTGTTAACCAAGCATGGGATGCTTCTAGGTGTGGGCCCTATATTCCTGCACACTTGTACATAGTGGAACCAGCCTTGGAGCCCTTTGATGGAGGATTTCAAATACTGGGCTTTGGTGGTGAATTTCTTCTATTTATTTATTTAGAAATTTCTAGAAAATCTTTTGGGCATTCAAAAAGGGATAAAGAAAAATAAAAAATATTGATGTACCCATCACTGGCTTCAGAAATACATGGTATTCACCTCCTAGAATAATGGAAATAAAATTAAAAATAAACAAGTGGGATCTAATGAAACTTAAAAGTTTTTGCACAGCAAAAGAAACCATAAACAAGACAAGGAGACAACCCTCAGAGTGGGAGTAAATATTTGCCAACGAAGCAATGGACAAAGGATTAATCTCCAAAATATACAAACAGCTCAGGCAGCTTAATACCAAAAAAGCAAATAACCCAATCCACAAATGGGCAGAAGACCTAAGTAGACATTTCTCCAAAGAAGACATACAGATGGCCAACAAACACATGAAAAGATGCTCAACATCACTAATCATTAGAGAACTGCAAGTCAAAGCCACAATGAGGTATCACCTCACACCGGTCAGAATGGCCATCATCAAGAAACCTAGAAGCAATAAATGCTGAAGAGGGTGTGGAGAAAAGGGAACACTCCTGCACTGTTGGTAGGAATGTAAGTTGATATAGCCACTATGGGAAACAGTTCGGAGGTTCCTTAAAAAACTAAAAATAGAACTACCATATGACCCAGCAATCCCACTCCTGGGCATATACCCAGAGAAAACCATAATCCAAAAAGAAACATGTACCATAAAGTTCATTGCAGCACCTTTTACAATAGCCAGGACATGGAAGCAACCTAAATGCCCATCAACAGATGAATGGATAAAGAAGATATGGCACATATATACAATGGAATAGTACTCAGACACAAAAAGGAATGAAATTGAGTTATTTGTAGTGAGGTGGATGGACCTAGGGTCTGTCATACAGAGTGAAGTAAACCAGAAAGAGAAAAACAAATACTGTATGCTAACTCATATATATGGAATCTAAAAAAAAAAATGGTACTGATGAACCCAATGACAGGGCAAGAATAAGGATGCAGATGCAGAGAATGGACTGGAGGACACCAGGATGGGGGGGGGCGGGGGGCGAAGGGGAAGCTGGGATGAAGTGAGAGAGTAGCATTGACATATATACACTACTAAATGTAAAATAGATAGCTAGTGGGAAGTTGTTGTATAACAAGGGAGATCAACTTGATGATGGGTGATGCCTTGGAAGGCCAGGACAGGGAGGGTGGAAGGGAGTCACGGGAGGGAGGGGATATGGGGATATATGTATAAATACAGCTGATTCACTTTGGTGTACCTCAAAAGCTGGTACAAGAGTGTAAAGCAATTATATTCCAATAAAGAGTTTAACAAAATAAATTGCACTGATGTTTTCAAAGAAAAAGAAAAGAAATACATGGTGACAAATACATTCGAAATGCTTTGTGTACCCCTCGCTTACTAGAAGTAACCAATATTCGAATGAACAATGGGAGGTTATCATTTTTGCATACATCTACACTGGTACTATACGCCCCTAATAAAGATGAGTTTTAAAGTGATGCAGAGGAGGGATGTCCCTGATGGTCCAGTGGTTAAGACTTCGCCTTCCAATGGAGGGGGTGAAGATTCCATCCCTGGATGGGGGGCTAAGATCCCACATGCCTCATGTCAAAAAACCCAAAACATAAAACAGAAGCAATATTGTAACAAATTCAATAGAGACTTTAAAAATGGTCCTCATCAAAAAAAAAAAAAAACCTAAAAAAAAAAAAGTGATGGAGAGGAATATTTCCTAAAGCAACTGAGCAAGAGACTGAATCCTGTCAGATGCAGGATTAGGCAATTCTGAATCAGTGTGGTAAGGGAGTCCTTGGTTAGTCCTTCAGCATTTTTATTCATTGCTTCTGTTTTCATCCGCCCACATCTACCTCCCTTCCTGCCCTTTGTAGAATCTCTAAACAACCTTTCCTCTTCTGTGGGCCCTGTCTTCCATTTTGTCTTACTTGGTCCTTCTGTAACGCAAAGCTCCAGGGTTCTGGCTCCAGGTCTGAATTCCTTCTTCCCTCACAGCTATTCTGGGTCACGGTGCTGGGGATTTAACTGGTCAGTTGCGTTGACAGCTTTTAATGTTTTGAGTTCAGTAGGCTCTTAGGAAAGGGGGGCTCCAGAGAGAGAGAATCTGGTGGAATTAAAAAATATACATATTTAAAAAGTAGAATTAACTGGTCTCAGTGATGAATATTCAGCAAAAAGTCACATTTGGAGAATTATAAAGAGGAACTGGGGTGTGCATGCATTAATGCAGCGGGAACTGTGATTTTGCCAAAAATAAGGGCGTGGCCCTTTAGAGTGGGGACTTGGAGTCTGGAATTGTCTCACACAGTTATAATATTAAAAAATTAATAGTTCACATATTCTCCCTGCCTTCAAAAAATTAAAATGCCTTCAAGCCTTGTACATCCTCCAGATGAATATGAGAAACCTTATGCAAAACTTAGCAGTTGTGAAGAAAGACCACTGTAAAGGGCTGGTTTTTCTGTCTTTTAGGATTTATCTGCATAGCAGCAGCCACAGTTGGGTTAGGACAAGGAGTTCAGGATGGATTTTGGCAGGTCTTTGGTCTGAACTGACTGAAATAAAAGACACCAACACATCCCTAATTGCCTGACCGGATACCTTACACAGCACGCCTCCAAGTTCATGTGAATAACATGGTTGCAGACATCCATAATAATGACCAGGATTTCCAGCACAGGGAGTGATTGCAAATTTGACTCATGTGCTGCCCCCCAAATCACTCTGGCCTAATTACTGTTAAAAACAGATGAAGATAAAAGTTAACATGGCCCCAGTGAGTCATCTTGTCAGGATTCGCATTACAGAAATAGCCATTCCGGGAGGAGAATTGAGGACAAACTCTTTGAGAGCGGCCACAAACGATTGCAGAGAACAAGCCTGCTAGAAAAGCCTGTGTCTGGTTCCCAGGAGTGCAAGATAACTGTTCCACAGTAATAGGGTTTTTCATTAGTCTTTTCCGTTAATAAACACATGCTTTTGCCATATGGAAATAGGATCTGCAGCCCCAATTCCTCCTAAAATAGAGCATTTCTTAATTGTAGTTATTTAACTCCCTTTAGAAATATTTTTCTTAATTATTTGGGTTAGTTTGGCATGTGGAAGAGAAGGGAGTGGAACAGGCAACTGGGAAGACTCCTCTGAAACTGGCCCCAGAGTCTTCCTCAGGTAAGTAGTAAAGAAAATTAGGAGCCAGAGATATCCTGCAAGCAAGTGCTCCTTTGTGCCTATAGCTCTGTGATTAATTACAGTGTTTAATATGGTAAACTCTCTGGGTTTTCATTTTCCCTCAGATAACTTGGGAGTGATGATACTTACCTTAAAGCAATGTTGTTTATTTATTTTTTGGCCGTGAGGCATGTGGGATCTTAGCTCCCTGACTGGTGATCCAACACACATCCCCCTGCATTGGAAGACAAAGTCCTTACCACTGGATCACCAGGGAAGTCCCACTAAAGCAATGTTATCAGTTAATTTACAAGGGGGGCAACGTTTTAGTAAATAATTCTATTCTGTAGGAAAGGACTTGGGGATATAGACGGTCTACAGTTTGATCCTGGGTACACAAAGGATGGTTGGTCCTCTGCTGACTGGTGCCAGCTGTGTCTGCTTTTTATGCTCTCCTTACAGATGTTCTGTGGGAAAGGGACAGCTCATGACAGGCCAATTCTGATGATCCTGATGCTGAAAGCATTGCTGTTTTCAACCTGGGAGTTTTACTTCTTTTAAAGATTGAATTGACTTCCCTTAATTTTCCTTCCTACTCTGGGAATTCCAACATTTATGCTCTCAGACTCAAAGGGGTTTAGAAGCAAAAATATCTGAACTGCCGCACTAAAAATATCTCAACTGCTAAAGAAAATAATGACATAATGTAAGGAATACAATATGAAATTTTAAAATAATGTGAAAATGGGGTTTATGATGGTTTATTTTTTTAAAAATAAATTTATTTATTTACTTATTTTTATTTATTGGCTGCATTGGGTCTTCGTTGCTGGGCACAGGCTTTCTGTAGTTGTGGACAGTGGGGGCTATTCTTTGTTGTGGTGTGCAGGCTTCTCATTGTAGTGGCTTCTCTTGTTGCAGAGCACAGGCTCTAGGTGTGCAGGCTTCAGCAGTTGCGGAGCGCAGGCTCATTAGTTGTGGCTCATGGGCTGTAGAGCGCAGGATCAGTAGTTGTGATGCATGAGCTTAGTTGCTCCTCGGCATGTGGGATCTTCCTGGACCAGGGATCGAACCCCCGTCCCCTGCACTGGCAGGTGAATTCTTAACCACTGTGCTACCAGAGAAGCCCCTGGTTTATTTGTAGTAGCAACAAACTGGTAGTAATCTAAATATCCAACAATAGGGGATCACTAAGCAGCCATTAAAATGTAATGTCATGGGAAAATGTCAACACGTGGCTAAGTGAAAAAATTAGATTTTAACTGCAACATCAAAATATTAATAAATGGCTTCCCTGGTGGTGCAGTGGTTAAGAATCTGCCTGCCAATTCAGGGGGCAGGGGTTCGCTTCCTGGTCCAGGAAGATCCTACATGACTGGGAGCAGCTAAGCCTGTGCACCACAACTACTGAGCCCATGTGCTGCAACTACTGAAGCTCATGAGCCTAGTGCCTGTGCTCTACAACAAGAGAAGCCACTGCAATAAGAAGCCCGTGCACCACTACAAAGAGTAACCGCTTGTTTGCCACAACTAGAGAAAAGCCTGAGAGCAGCAATGAAGACCCAACACAGCCAATAAATAAATAAATAAATAAATAAATAAATAAATAAATAAATAAAATATTAATAGATTTATACATGTGTAATAAATTATGGGTGCTTTGTTTCTTTTTAATTGTTAAAAATGCATAGCATAAAATTTACCATCTTTATTTTTAAGTGTAAGTTCTGTATTATTAAGTATTAATACAATATATTCCCATTGCCATGCAACCAATCTCCAGAACTTTTTCATCTTGCAAAACTGAAACTCTGTATCCATTAAACAACTGCTCCATGTGCCGCTTCTACAGTATCTGGCAACCATCATTTTAATTTCTTTCTCTATGAAAATGACTACGCTAGCTGCCTCATATAAATGGAATCAGACAGTATTTGCCCTCTTGTGACTGGCTTATTTCACTTTCATAATGTCCTCAAGCTTCATCTATGTTGTAACGTGTGATAGGATTTCCTCCTTTTTTTCAAGGCTGAATTATATTCTATCATATGTACAATATATACCACATCTTGTTATCCATTCATACATTGCCTCACATTTGGGTTTCTTCCACCTCTTGGCCTTTGTGAATAATGCTTCTATGAACATGGGTTTGCAACTATCTCTTTGAGATCATGCTTTCAATTCTTTTGGGCATATATCCAGAAGTGGGATTGCTGGATCACATGGTAATTCTATTTTTAATTTTTTGAGGAACTATCATACTGTTTTCCACAGTGGCTGCACCATTTTACATTCCCACCAACTGTTCACAAGGCTTCCCTTTTCTCTACATCCTCACCAACATGTTATTTTCTGTCTTTTTTTATAGTAGTAATTTTTTTGTACTTTAATGTAATTCCCCATTTATTTTTTACTCTGACTAATCATTGCTTTTGTAATTAGAAAACCCACAAGAAATGTAATGTAAAAGATATGGTTAGGGACCAATATTTTCTGTATCTCATTTACAAGGACTAAAGGATTGGGTATTCCTGGGATGCTATTCATATGAAGATCTTACCTATTCCACAGTCATGCGTTTATCTAGCTGAGCATTAGGTATGGTGTCCTAAGGTCTGAGAGAAAAGTATTGCAGAGTGGCATTGACACTCTTGTTTGCACGGTAGGAAGCAAAAGGAATTGTTTAGGCTATTTCTGTACTTCCACAAAGGAACTAGTTGAATTTCAAAAACTAAAAATATGAGGTATTTTAATGAAAAAGGTCAGTTAAGCCAAGCAGTTTGGGTTTTTATGAAACAACAGACTGATTTATTGAAGTTTGAAGAAAATAATTAGCATGCTATGTGACTTCATATATTACAATCCCCATTCTTTTAGTGACAACTGGTTTGACAGCTGGTCAAAGTTTGCTTTCACAGGTGAAAGGTCATCATGTATTCTTAGCAAATCTTTCAATACCACACAGTACCACCACCTCACAGCCATTTATTGAAGGCATTACTAAGAAATAGGTGATTTGCATATATTGGCTTATTTAATCCTGTCTATAGAGCAGATTATTTTATTTTATAGTCAAAAATCTAAGGCTTGAAGATATTAAGCAGTTTACTTAAGATTACTCAGCTATGTGCAGAAATGTTAAGGAATGACTTAGGTTATGCCTTCCTATACCACCTTGTGCAGAAGAAACTTATAACATACAAAAAATTATATCTATTATTTTTTTCATAATGGATAGACAATTAATCTAATAACATTTATTTAAGAAGACCATTCCTTATATACCACAATGCAATAATACAATGTCCACAAGTCAGGTGATGTGATATGTGAATCTTATTCCAGAGAGGTTCTGTTCCTTTGGTTTATTTACTGCACTGTTTTCATTTCTATAGCATTACATTAAGACTTTATATCTGCTGGCTTTAACCTCTGACCATGTACTTCTTCAACATTTACATGGTGACTCTTGGCCTTTTGCATTTCCATATAAAATTTAGAATCAGCTTGTCAGTTTCCACACACACACACACACACACACACACACACACACACACAAAATCCGACTCGAATTTGTATTGGGTTTCTATTAACTCAGTGGATTAATTTGTGAAACATTAACATATTTACATTTTTGAGTTTTAAATTCAAGAACATGATATATCCCTCCATTTTTGAAGTCTTCTTTAATTTCTCTTAATATTTTCAAGTTTACACTATAGAAGTCTTGAACATCATTTATTAGATTTATTCCTAGATATCATTTTCAAAATTTTATTTTCTAATTGTTTATTTCTTAGACATGCAATCTTTTGACCTTGAATTCAGCAATTTTACTAAATTTTTTTATAAGTTCAATAGTCTATCTGCCTATTCTTTTGGATATGCTGCATAAACAATCATGTCATCTGTGAATAATTATCATATTTTTAAAATTCTTTCCTTTCCTGTATCTTTTATTTATTTCTCTTGGTTTATTGCATTGGCTAGAAACTCCAGTACAATGTTAAATGGAAAGATAATATTGATTTTACATAGTCATTATAAAACATGATGGTTCCTATAAGTTTTTGGTGGATATTCTTGATCAGATTAAGGAAATTCCTTTTGATATCTAATTTGCTAAAAGACTTATCATAAATGTGTGTTCTAATTAATCACTCTGCATCTATTGAGATACTATCTGTTTCTCCTTTATTTTGTTGATGTTTTGCATTACGCTGATTGATCTTTGGAAATCTAACTAGCTTTGAATTACTAGAATAAATCCATCTTGGTAAAGATGTGTTATATATGATTATCTTGTGTGTGGGGTGTGTGTGTGTGTCTGTGTGTGTGTCTGTGTGTGTGTCATTGCTAATTTTTTTATTCCAGTATTTTAAGATTGGTCTAACATTTTAAAATTAGTCATGAAAGTCTGATTTTAACCATTATGCCATCCTTTGGAAATACTGCTGTGTTCAATTTCTTAATATTTTGTTTAGAAAATTTGCATTTATGTTCTCACGAGATGCTGAACTCTAATTTTTTTTTTTTTTAATGCCCTTGTCAGGTTTGGGTATCAAGGTTATGCTAGTCTTACAAAATGTTTTGGAAAGTACTCATTCTTTTTTATTCTCTGGAATTATTTATGTAACATTAATATTAATTTTCTTTATATCTTTGGAATAATTCAGCCATAAAGCAATCTGGAGGTGAGTTTTTGTTGTTAGGTTTTTAATTACTGCTTTAGTTTCTTCAATAGCTATAATTGTTTTTAAAGATTTTTAATATCTTATTTATTAAGTTTTAGTATGTTTTGTTTTTCAAGGAATGTATTTTATTTACATTTTCTAAGTTATTGGTATAATGTTGTTTATTATATCCCCTTATTATATTTTAATGTCTGTGGGGTCGGTAGTGATATCCCTATTTTTTTAAAACTCTTTATTGGAATATAATTGCTTTACACTCTTGTACCAGCTTTTGAGGTACACCAAAGTGAATCAGCTGTATTTATACATATATCCCCATATCCCCTCCCTCCCGTGACTCCCTCCCACCCTCCCTGTCCTGGCCTTCCAAGGCATCACCCATCATCAAGTTGATCTCCCTTTGTTATACAGCAACTTCCCATTAGCTATCATTTTACATTTGGTAGTGTATATATGTCTATGCTACTCTCTCACTTCGTCCCAGCTTCCCCTTCGCCCCCTGCCCCCCCATCCTGGTGTCCTCCAGTCCATTCTCTGCATCTGCATCCTTATTCTTGCCCTGTCACTGGGTTCATCAGTACCATTTTTTTTTTTTTAGATTCCATATATATGCGTTAGCATACAGTATTTATTTTTCTCTTTCTGGCTTACTTCGCTTTGTATGACAGACTCTAGGTCTATCCACCTCATTACATATAGCTCCATCTCATCCCTTTTTAGAGCTGAGTACTATTCCATTGTATATATGTGCCACATCTTCTTTATCCATTCATCTGTTGATGGGCATTTAGGTTGTTTCCATGTCCTGGCTATTGTAAAAGGTGCTGCAATGAACATTATGGTACATGTTTCTTTTTGGATTATGGTTTTCTCTGGGTATATGCCCAGTACTGGGATTACTGGATCATATGGTAGTTCTATTTTTAGTTTTTTAAGGAACCTCCAAACTGTTTTCCATAGTGGCTGTACCAACTTACATTCCCACCAACAGTGCAGGAGAGTTCCGTTTTCTCCACTCCCTCTCCAACATTTATTGTTTCTAGATGTTTTGATGATGGTCATTCTGACCGGTGTGAGGTGATACCTCATTGTGGCTTTGACTTGCAGTTCTCTAATGATTAGTGATGTTGAGCATCTTTTCATGTGTTTGTTGGCCATCTGTATGTCTTCTTTGGAGAAATATCTACTTAGGTCTTCTGCCCATTTGTGGATTGGGTTTTTGCTTTTTTGGTATTAAGCTGCCTGAGCTGTTTGTATATTTTGGAGATTAATCCTTTGTCCATTGCTTCATTGACAAATATTTACTCCCATTCTGGGGATTGTCTTCTCGTCTTGTTTATGGTTTCTTTTGCTGTGCAAAAGCTTTTCAGTTTCATGAGGTCCCATGTGTTTATTCTTGATTTTATTTCCATGATTCTAGGAGGTAGGTCAAAAAGGATCTTGCTTTGATGGATGTCATAAAGTGTTCTACCTATGTTTTCCTCAGGGAGTTTTATAGTGTCTGGCCTTACATTTAGGTCTTTAATCAATTTTGAGTTTATTTTTGTGTCTGGTGTTAGAAAATGTTCTAATTTCATTGTTTTACATGTAGCTGTCCAATTTTCCCAGCACCACTTATTGAAGAGGCTGTCTTTTTTCCATTGTATATTCTTGCCTCCTTTGCCAAAGAAAAATTGTCCATATGTGCTTGAGTTTACCTCTGAGTTCTCTATTCTGTTCCATTGATCTTCCTTTTGTATTTTTGTGCCAGTACCATACTGGCTTGATCACTATGGCCTTGTAGTATAGTTTGAAGTCAGGAAGCCTGATTCCACCAACTCCATTTTTCCTTCTCAAGATTGTTTTGGCTATTCGGGGTCTTTTGCGTTTCCATACAAATCGTAAGATTTCTTGCTCTAGTTCTGTGAAAAATGCCAGTGGTAATTTGATTGGGATTGCATTGAATCTGTAAATTACTTTGGGTAGTACAGGCATTTTCACTATGTTGATTCTTCCAATCCAGGAACATGGTATGTCCCTCCATCTGTTTGTGTCATCTTTGGTTTCTTTCATCAATGTCTTAAAGTTTTCTGCATACAGATCTTTTGCCTCCTTAGGCAGGTTTATTCCTAGGTATTTTATTCTTTTGGTTGCAATGGTGAATGGGAGAGTTTCCTTAATTTCTCTTTCTGCTCTTCCACTGTTAGTGTATAGGAATGCAAGAGATTTCTGTGCATTAATTTTGTATCCTGCTACTTTACTAAACTCATCAATTAGTGCTAGCAGTTTTCTGGTAGAGTCTTTAGGATTTTCTATATATAATATCATGTCATCTGCAAAGAGTGACAATTTTACTTCTTCTTTTCCAATTTGGATTCCTTTGATTTCTATTTCTTCTCTGATTGCTGTGGCTAAAATTTCCAAAACTATGTTGAATAATAATGGTGAGAGTGGACACCCTTGTCCTGTTCCTGTTCTTAGAGGGAATTCTTTCAGTTTTTCCCCATTGAGAACGATGTTGGCTTTTGGTTTCTCATATATGGCTTTTATTATGTTGAGGTGATTTCCTTCTATGCCCATTTTCTGGAGAGTTTTTATCATAAATGGATGTTGAACTTTGTCAAAAGCTTTTCCTGCATCTATTGAGATGATCATATGGTTTTTATCCTTCAATTTGTTGATATGATGTATCACATTGATTGATTTGTGTATATTGAAGAATCCTTGCATCCCAGGGATAAACCCCACTTGATCATGGTGTATGATTTTTTTAATGTGCTGTTGGAGTCTGTTAGCTAGTATTTTGTTGAGGATTTTTGCATCTATATTCATCAGTGATATTGGTCTGTAATTTTCTTTTTTTGTGACATCTTTGCCTGGTTTTGGTATCAGGGTGATGGTAACCTCATAGAATGAGTTTGGGAGTGTTCCGCCTTCTGCAATATTTTGGAAGAGTTTGACAAGGATAGGTGTTAACTCTTCTCTAAATGTTTGATAGAATTCACCCGTGAATCCATCTGGTCCTGGGCTTTTGTGTGTTGGGAGATGTTTAATCACTGCCTCAATTTCCTTACTTGTGATTGTTCTGTTCATGGTTTCTATTTCTTCCTGGTTCAGTCTTGGAAGATTGTACTTTTCTAAGAATGTATCCATTTCTTCCAGGTTATCCAATTGATTGGCATATAGTTGCTTGTAGTAGTCTCTCATGATCTTTTGTATTTCTGAGGTGTCCATTGTTACTCCTCCTTTTCATTTCTAATTCTGTTGATTTGCATCTTCTCCCTTTTTTTCCTAATGAGTGTGACTAATGGTTTATCAATGATGTTTCTTCTCAAAGAACCAGCTTTTAGTTTCATTGATCTTTTCTACTGTTTCCTTCATTTCCTTTTCATTTATTTCTGCTCTGATCTTTAAGATTTCTTTCCTTCTGCTCACTTTGGGGTTTCTTTGTTCTTCTTTCTCTAATTGTTTTAGATGTAAGGTTAGATTGTTTATTCAATATTTTTCTTGTTTCTTGAGGTAGGACTGTATTGCTATAAATTTCCCTCTTAGAACTGCTTTTGCTGCATCCCATAAGTTTTGGGTTGTTGTGCTTTCATTGTCATTTGTTTCTAGATTTTTTTGATTTCCTCTTTGATTTCTTTAGTAATTTCTTGGTTGTTTAATAGTGTATTGTTTAGCCTCCATGTGTTTGTATTTTTTACAGTATTTTTCCTGTAATTGATATCTAGTCTCATGACATTGTGGTCAGAAAATGCTTGATATGATTTCAATTTTCTTGCATTTACCAAGTCTTGATTTGTAACCCAAGATGTGATCTATCCTGGAAAATGTTCCATGTGCATTTGAGAAGAAAGTATATTCTGTACTTTTTGGATGGAATGTCCTATAAATATCAATTAAGTCGAGATGGTCTAATGTGTCATTTAAAGCTTGTGTGTCCTTATTTATTTTCTGTTTGGATGATATGTCCCTTGATGTAAGTGGGATGTTAAAGTCTCCTACTATTATTGTGTTCCTGTCAATTTCCCCTTTATGGCTGTTAGCATTTGCCTTATGTATTGAGGTGCTCCTATGTTGGGTGCATAGATATTTACAATTGTTATATCTTGTTCTTGGATTGATCTCTTGATCATTACGTGGTGTCCTTCCTTGTCTCTTGTAATAGTCTTTACTTTAAAGTCTAATTTGTCTGATATGAATATTGCTACTCCAGCTTTCTTTTGACTTCCATTTGCATGGAATATCTTTTTCCATCCCTTTACTTTCAGTCTGTATGTGTCCCTTTGTCTGAAGTGGGTTTCTTGTAGGCAGCATATGTAAGGGTCTTGTTTTTGTATCCATTCATCCAGTCTGTGTTTTTTGGTTGGAGCATTTAATCCATTTACATTTAAAGTGATTATTGACATGTGTTCCGATTACCATTTTCTTAATTGTTTTGGGTTTGTTTTTGTAGGGCTTTTCCTTCTCTTGTGTTTCCTACTTAGAAAAGTTCCTTTAGCAATTGTTGTAAGGCTGATTTGGTGGTGCTGAATCCTCTTAACTTTTGCTTGTATGTAAAGCTTTTGATTTCTCCATCGAATCTGAATGAGATTCTTGCTGGGTAGAGTATTCTTCGCTGTAGGTTTTTCTCTTTCAGGACTTTCAGTATATCCTGCCACTCCTTTCTGGCCTGCAGAGTTTCTGCAGAAAGATCAGCTGTTGTCCTTATGGGTTTTCCCTTATATGTTATTTGCTGCTTTTCTCTTGCTGCTTTTAATATTTTTTCTTTGTGTTTAATTTTCATTAGTTTGATTAATATGTGCCTCAGTGTATTTCTCCTTGGGTTTCTTCTGTATAGGACTCTCTGTGCTTCTTGGACTTGGTTAATTATTTCCTTTCTCATGTTGGGGAAGTTTCCCACTATAACCTCTTGAAATATTTTCTCAGACTCTTTCTTTTTTTCTTCTTCTTCTGGGATGCCTATGATTGAAATGTTGGTGCACTTAATGTTGTCACCAAGGTCTCTGAGACTGTCTTCCATTCTTTTTATTCTTTTTTCTCTTTCCTGCTCTGTGGCAGTTATTTCCCCCATTCTATCTTCCAACTCACTTATTCGTTCTTTTGCCTGCATTATTCTGCTGTTTATACCATCTAGAGTATTTTTAAATTAATTTATTTAGTTGTCCATTACTTTTTGTTTGCTCTTTAGTTCTTCTGTGTCCTTATTAACTGTTTCTTGTCTTTTCTGTATTTTGTTATCAAGATTTTGGATCATCTTTACTATCATTACTCTGAATTCTTTTTCAGGCAATTTTCCTATTTCCTCTTCATTTATTTGGTCTTGTGGGTTTTTTTTCCTGTTCTTTTGCCTGCATGGTGTTTCTTTGTTTTCTCATTTTGTCTACTTTATAGGATTTGCTGTCTCCTTCCTCTATGCTGCCTAGTAGTAATTCCTCTTGTTTATTCCTTGTGCCCCCTGTGGTGGGGTTTGTCCAGTGTCTTGAGTATGCTTCCTGGTTGAGGGGGTCTGATGTCTGCTTTCTGATGTGTGGATCTGTGTCATTTCTCTCTGATGAGCAGAGCCATGTTAGGAAGTGTGTTTTAGGGTATCTGTGAGGTTAATATGGCTTTAGGTAGTCTGTGTGCTGATGGGTGGGTTTGTGTTCCTGTCTTGTTTGTAGTTTGGTGTGAGGTGTCCAGAACTGGCAGTTGCAGACAGTCGGATGAAGCTGAGTCTTAGACTCTGATACAGGGCTCTGTGAGAATTCTCTGCAGTTAATCTTCCCTGTGTCTGAGGACCCCCTAGTAGTCTAGCATCCTGGATTCAGTCCCCCTTCCCCAGAGCCACCTACTTGACTTCTGATGGAGTAGGCCAGACTTCAGAGGTTGTTTTTCTCTGGCAATAAAGGGGTTTAAAGAAGACTGTTCAAGCCCCAGATTAATGGCAAAGTATTGAGTCAAACAAATACTAGGTCATGGAAACACATACACATACGAGACACACAAATACTGAATCGAATAAAACATAAGGCACTAGAAAGACCTGACAGAAGAACCCCAGTATGCCATCAGACAATCAAAGAGAAAACCAACAGAAATTCAAAACCAACCAGCAAACAAACAAAAAATCACACACAAACACAAATCTGGGGAGATTTTGAAAGCTAGGATCAAATATAATAAAGAGCAAGAGTACCACCAGACAGACTGAAGATTCTCAGAATGAAATCAGACAATTATACTTAGAACTAAGATAAAGACAAAACCTAATAATAAAAACCAAAGCAGTGTGTCATCTGGAGAATAAAGCAAGGAAACAGAGCAGACTGATAATATTGCTTAGAAGTATATTAAGATAAAATAAACTAAGAAAGCATAGAAGACAGGGCAACAGAAGAGCATAGTGTGACTGGAAATATGAAAAGAAAAAAAAAATAGAAATGTATAAAAGATAGAGATGAAAACAAGGTAGGAGACATAAAGTCAGCACTACAAAAAACTTAGCTAAAAATAGAAATATATAAAAAGGCCAAAAATAAAAATAGAATAAAAAAATAGAATAAAAAATATGTTATAAAATGTGTAGATCCCTTAGGACTAAGATCGTAATTAATAATAATAAAAAAAAAACTAGAACTGGCCCCAGAATGGGCCAGTTCAATAGAATTAATAGTAATATTTCTGTTTCCTTGGGGTCTTAGCTGTAAGTGTCTTTCTACCCACCTTGGGCTTTTTGTATTACTCTGTGACCAGCAGAGCCTCCTTTATTGTTTGTCTGTAAGTGCTGGTGTGTGGGGAGAGAGAGGGTACAATAGTGGCTTCTTCCTCTGGGAGTGAGTAAGCAGTGGCACTCTGCCTGGGTCATGGTGGCTTGGGTGGCTCAGGCCGAGAGAGCGACTCCAACCACGGCTCATCCCCACTGCTATGACTCCACTCGGGTGTCCTTCCTGGGTCACGGTGGCTCAGTCAGCCATGGCAGTGCCTGTTGCAGAGGGATGCTGATGGCTCAGACATAAACAGAATGTCTCCAGAGCTGGGCCACTCTGCCGGCTTTTGGCTCTCAGCTGCAGGCATTCTAGGCCAGCCCCACCCAGGGGCCTTTGTTATCCCTGACTGCATTAGCCAGGCCCAGAGGGGTCCTTCCTTTGTCTGTCACAGGTGCTGAGAGAGAGAGAGAGAGAGAGAGAGAGAGGCTACACCTGCAGATCCTCCCCCCTGCTTGTGAGTCAGCAGGATTGAGCCACTGCCATGGCCTCCCATCTTTCCACAGTAGGCACTCTCTGCTGTGGATTTCTTCCCTCCTATGCTCTCAGTCTGTCTCCCCACTGCCAACAATGTCTCTCACCCTGGACTGGTTCTCCAGTTCCCACGTTCCAGCTCCCAGACCCCCTGTTCAGCTGTGAACCGATGTCTCAATCTGGACACGCTGAGCCATGGTGCAGACCCTCCATGTGTCTCTCAATCTTTCCAGTCTGCCACAGCTCAGCCGCTTCACCCTCTTTGAACAGTCCCAAATGCCTCCCTTCTGAGCCAGGGAAATTCCCCATTGGAGAAGGGGTTTTCCCATCAGATAAGGGATGTTTCCCTGAATTCTGCAATCTCCCCTCTGTTTCAAATTCCCCCGCCCCAGGGTGTGGGACCTGTCCCTATCCTTTCTTCTCCTCCTCTTTATGCTTTTTCCCCCTCCTCTGTCCTACCCAGTTATGTCGGGATCTTTGCAGTCCTTTCTGGTGTCTGAGGTTGTTTGCTGGTGTTCAGCTGGTTCTATATGGGAATTATTGCCTCTTTTGGTGTATTCCTGATGCATCTGTAGAGAAGGATGCATTCCACGTCCTTCTACTTTGTCGCCATCTTTCTTCTCCCTATATCTATTATTTTAATGGTAGTATTAAGGAAGAAACTGCCTTGAAGTTTTCTCTGCTTAAACTTTTGACTTTAAGTCTTTTTCATTGCGAAGTTAATTTATTTTTCAGTTTGGTTATACTGCTTTTAAAAGTAGCTGTGTCATTGATGTAGAATTGATATATTTCCAACAGTTAGAGAAGGCTGTTTTGAGAAGCATAGATTTTTTTTCTGCTTCCTAATATTTTATCATCAGATAATAAAGACAAGCCTGCAGCACTTTGTATACCCAATGTCATTAGAGGAATAATTTCAGGCTACTTAAGGAAGAAATAAAGACAGAGAGAATTCTGTTATACTACTTCCCTCCTGCTTTATTCTGAAAGGATTTGAACACCCTTCAAATATGAGATTAAGGGATGAAATATTTGAGTGTTTTTTTTTTGTTGTTCCATCTTTCAATAGCAGCTCTTTCAGTTTGTATGGCAGTCAAAAAAAACAAAAAGCCCACAAATATATTGGGGCCTAGTGAATGTATATGCTAGTTAAGATTAGGAGACAGGACTAAGCAAAAGAACAAACACATTTTTAATCAAATTAAAGTAACAGGACATAGGCAGGAAAATTATTATTATTATTATTATTCTTTTACTATTTAACAGAAACAAGAAAGAATGCATTTTTACAATAAGCATCTTCTGCCCAGGGTGCCTTGCTTATGCCAGTATCAGGGCATTGCAGTGAGAGTTCTTTTGTCTCATATCTCACTCTCCCCCTCTGCTGGGTACTATTATTATTTCCATTTTTGTCATAAGGAAACTCAGGCTCAGAGAAGTTAAATAACTTGTTCAAGGTTACCCAGCTGAGAAAAGCCAGAATGGGTGAGCCCATGTCTGCAAAATCCAGAACCTGTGTTTATAACTGGGATGTTTTTCTGGTTCAGATATAGCAGTCCCCTATAAGAATTGCTTATGCAGTTCCTGGCTGGGAGGTAGGATGAGAAAAAGACCTTGAATGTAAAGATAACTGTCTGAATTGGACTTTTCTAGGCTCCAACTCAATATTTGTCCAGGAGTTTGTGTGGCCAGAGACACTGTGGTCCTCCCCCCCACCCCCCAGCAAGCTCTCTGTTCTCTCTGTCCCCAGTGGAAAGAGGAATGGGGGGTCAAAGGGGTGAAGATGGCTTTAGGCTGTCAGGTGAGCGAGCTGGTGCAGTCCCAGGGCAGAGGAAGCAGAGTCCAAGGGAAAGGCTAGTTAAAGCCATAATACTTTATGGTTTACTAATGAATTCCATTTTATAGCCCAACTCCCTTAAGTTGTCTCTTCCTGTGATTAATTCTTGTTCTCCTAGTCCCCCTTAAGCAGACGGCTGTTGATAGGGAGTGTTCAGTGTTGAATGAGTAAAACGTACTAATGCATGTTCTCTTCAGCCAGAGATAACCTTGCTTTAAACATGATGGATGCAACTTTTACAAGAGAAGATATCATCGGGAAAGGGGCCTTGTGGCTTATGCATCAGACCCTTGGGTATAAACTCACTGTCCAGCAGCATCTCAATCTCAATCTCAATCTCTCTCTCTCTCCTGACCATTTGGAATAACTTCGTCTGTCTGTCAGTGTCCCTAAAATGAAGTGATTCACTGATGTAAATAACCCAACCAAGGGCTTCGTTCTGGATTTAATCAACCTTTATTTCCCCCTCAGAAATACTCCACGTCTTTTTCTTCCTTGGTTAAGGAGACAAAGAAGCAGGGTTTCTGGGAATGTCATAGAACTTAAAAGTCATTAAATTACACAGGATTAGAAGGGACTCCTTTTGGGGACCAGAGAAGTTTAGCTCTCCTTATGAGTGTTTATGTGTAGACTTGCAAAGACTTGGAGAAAGAACAGAGAGCTTTCTCTATTTGGGATTTGACACTTAGTATTTCAACCCAAGTCTCGTTGATTCCAGACTTCTTAATTTTGACCTTGGCCACCAAAATATACTGAATAAAGCCACCAGTCACTGGTGATTGTTATTTATAGGGCTGTGTCCAGGATTGAGAAAGCTCTAGATAAGAGGGGAAGGCTGGAGAGGAGGGGAATGAGTGAGCAAATTGGCTGGGACTCAGAGGAGATGCCTACATGACACAGGTGCCCACCTGAAAAGAGAAAGAAAAAGCAAAGCAAAGCTATCCTCTTGTGCACAAATTATTTGCATGTCCAGTTTCTTTCAGCTCTTGCAAAGGATCTCTTCCATGCTGGCAGAGGACTTAAGTTTAAAGAGGAAAAAAAGATCATTCTCCCAGAACTGATAACCAAATAAAATACTGTTATATTTTCTGTCTAATAAGCACAAGAAGTTCCATAACTCCCTTGATTAAGCGTATTATCCTTTTGCAGAAAGTCAGCTTGATTTATGCAAAAAGTGATTTGGACATACTTTCTCCGGCCATGGAGATTTCATAATTCCTAGTGTATGTCTGGAAAATCTCCTCTCGTCGTGAGCCCAAACCAAATTAATGTCTTCCAGAGTGACCTGAGGAATTAATGAGGTTTTTGCTGTCAGTTCTACCCATCCAGGGTCAAGTAAATCATTTGCTGGCTCTTGGGCCGCTGTTTTTCTGCTGCCTCTCTGACTCCACGTTCAATGATAACAACATTGCAGATGCCTTTGAAATACGGCATCACTGACACTCTCTGTCCATCTGTTGGGACATATTTTAGGCTCTGCTTCTCTTTCTGCTGTAAACTCGGCCTTTAATGGAGTCGGTAATTGCTGATAAATGGGGTATCAATGAAGTCAGCGTACTGGAGGTTTCCCCATTCTTTTTGGCTGATGTATGCTATTTAAATCTCCTCTGACGTGACTTAAAATTATTGTGTGCCCAGCTCTTTAATTCCCCAACTGGTGTTCTTGGCTGAAGACTTGAATTATTTTTTTCCTTCTTTTCAGACAAACTAAAGCTGAATTGGTAAGAGCCGTTCTTGGGGAGCCTTGTTCTTCATACCAGAAGAAGCTTCACAACCTGCTGTAAGGTCATGTCCACAAAATGAGGTGGAGTCTTCAGGATTTTTCTACCCCCTCCCATTATCGCCCGATCTTTTGTGAATCTAAACCATGAAATAATTGGAAGCTTTCAAAATCTTTGAAAGTGACTTATCTGGTATCTCTCTACTGAAAGTCTGGAATTGTGTGTTTGTCACTAAACCTCTCACTGTTTTTTCCTTTGTTTCTCTAACTGTTTATAACTGAGGGTTAAAGGCAAAAACAATGATCATCTCCCTCCTAGTTTCCTCATCCTATTTAGTTTTGCGTTTCTCATGAATATCTGGTTGACCTGTGGCTGCCTGTGAGAAAATAACCCAGATAGGACTGGTGAATTTTTATGTGGATTCTTAGCCATGTGGCCAGAGGACCCCAGGGGCCTACTGCTTCCCATGTATCCTTTCAAAATAGAAAAACCTGCTAAAGACACCTACAAAACACTGGGTTTCTGCTACCAACCAGCCATATGGATATAAGCATGCCCCAAGAGGGGTGAAAGGTTAAAGCAGCAAGTGTAGCCTGAGTCTTCCCGACCTTCCAAACCTCAGTTTCCTCGTCTATAAAATAGGCACAGCCTTCCTTGTCACATAGCCCTTGGGAACGCTATGGTGGCTGCTGCTGGGTAACAGTTTTGAGCACTTACTATGTGCTAAGCCCTTTCCCTATATTATATCATTTAATCCTCACAGTCATTCATTGAGACAAGTACTATTCAATAGCATCATTTTACTGGCAAGGAAAGAGAGACATCAACACAATAATGAGGTTTAAAAAAAGTTTTATAGCTCTTACTGTTTCCAAAACACTTTTTCCTATGTTATTCCATCTTTCCTCCTCAAAAACTCTGCTAGGTATTCATTATGACATCCCTTTCATTGGAGTTTCCGGAGAGAACAGGAGGTTTTTTCCAAGGTCACACAGCCAGGAAGGGCAGCATTGTGACTTGAAAGAGACATAGTAGTTATAAACATGCCCCAAGAAAAAAAAAAGCCCGTTAATAGTATAATTAGATGCCTAATTGTCCTTGCTATGCTATGATCCATTTGTGCACAAGTGGAAAACAGCCTTGTCACACATATTTTAGATTAGACCATAAAACAAACAAACAAGAAGCCAAACTATTGTGGGCAGGCAAGTGATAACCAAGGAAAGATGAGGTGGGGCTGGGGAGAAGATGGGGAAGAAGCTAGTGACCTAAATGAGGAGCTTTAGGGAATTTGGTGAAAATTGGGTTGGAGGTTGAGAGGAAACCCTGATGAATAATGTTGATAAAGCTCTGAAAATGTCAGGCAAGCTAAAGCCTTTGGGTGCTTCTCATCCATTTTTGATTTTGTTCAGCTGGGGAATACCTCAGAAGTTTTTCTTCAGCTGTTTGTTTTCCATCTGTTGGAAATGGGTGTGTGGTATCTGTAGCTATTTCCCTTTAAAGTAAAGCAAAAAGTAGAAGAAACATTAGAATGAACTTTAGGGAACAGAATTGGGAGAGGTTCCCTTTGAATTGTAGAGACTGGCCTTTTTGTTTTCCTAAAAGGCAGGTTTTATTTCTCTAAATGAGTGGGGTTGGCTAGGTACAAGTATAGATTATGGGGCACAGTGTGAATAAGAGCCTCCAAAATAATCCCTGCAGGACCACCGCACCAATGAAGACTGGAATAGATGCTCATGCAGACTGCTTTGTGTGGAAGCCCTGAGTTTGAAAGTCTCTTAACTGTTATCTCTTAGCTCAAAAGCCTTAGCAAGTCAGTGCATACTTAAGCCTCAGTTTTTTTTTTACCTGCGAAGTGGGGGAAGCTAATACCTAGCTCACAGGACTATGGTGACTAGCAGATAAGATAAAATATATGACAGGTTTGCAAACTTTAAAGCAGTAGCAACTGCCAGTGTAGCTCTTTATTAAGGATCCCCTTCCCAACATTAAAAAAGTTATTTTTAATTAAAAATTTTTTAATTTTTATGTAATTTTGAGAGGTTACTTTCCATTCACAGTGACGACAGAATATTGGCTATATGCCCCGTGTTGCACAATACATCCTTGAGCCTATCTTACACCCAATAGTTTGAACCCCCCCTCCCCCACCCCATACTGCCCCTCGCCCCCACACTGGTAGCAACTAGTTTGTTCTCTGTATCTCTGAGTCTGCTTCTTTTTGTTATATTCACTACTTTGTTGTATGTTTTTAGATCCCACATATAAGTGATATCATATAGTATTTGTCTTTTTCTGTCTGTCTTATTTCACTTAGTGTAATGTCCTCCAAGTCCATCCCTGTTACCGTAAATGGCAAAATTCCATCTTTTTTATGGCTGAGTAGTATTCCCCTTCCCAACATTTTAATGCGTGAAATCAGGTGAACATTTAAATCAAGGGCCCCCTTGAACCACAAGTAAGTCAGTGAAAGTGTGGGAGACTTGGAGTTTATAGCGGTGGGTGGTGATCGGCAGGGGCCGGGGGATTCCAGCCTGACCATGTACGTGTTTGGAATTAGGCAAAACCTCTCACTGGAGTCTCCATATTCTCTCCCACTGGCTGCCACCCAAGCACGGGTCCTGAAATTGTGTGGTAATGAGTCATTTGTTCCCCCAGAATTCAGAGCCAAGATGCTTACATCTTCAGGATCTAAGTTTAGCTTTACTTAATTTCCCAGTGAGTGCTGCAGTATATCATCAAACAGAAATGAAATGAAAGACTTTCAAATTTCTAATGCACCAACCACAGGCTGTTGTCTTCCTCACTAGGCTTGACTCTGGGGAGTTTTCCTGGAGACGATGCTGTGACCCTCCTGTTTGTGAAGGGCCTGCGTTTGCAAACCCCCCAGGTGTTGGATGCTCGGGGTGGGCAAGTAACCTTGCCCCACCTCTGACGATAACCTAACCAGCTCTCACTTGCGAGGTCTTGAGAATGGGATCTCTCAGCCTGTCTTCTCGCATCAATCAGTGTTTAGTTTGTGAGGCTCCTAGGTAAGAAGACATTCTTGCACAGGATAAAGAGGAAGCAGCTGTGTGTTATGAGAGCATGACCTCACTTTTGGGGGCTGTGAGGTGCTGAGAAGCCCCCTGTCATTCCTACTAGATGGAAGCAGTGACTCTCGTCCTGTGATAGTGTGAAGTAGTCATGCCGTTGTGGCTTAAAGAGCAAAATGCACATGATTTTGAGCACATGAGAGCCCCCTGCTCCTAGCTCAGAACCCAGCGCAGGCTCTCATGCTGCCCAATGAGTGCATCTTGAATAAGTGTGTAAATAAGTGAACACATTGTGAAGTTGCCTTTGGTCAGTAACCAGGGAAGAAACATGTTTCTGGGTGGGTAGCAGAACCTCTGGAATGGCTCTAGCCATGGGAAGAGAACCTTTATCACCTTGGTTTTTATTGGGAAAGGTGATGATATTTCAACATGAAGGATGCTCCTGAGGAGAGAATGCAGGTTTTGTGGGTTCAACGCAGGGATTCGGGTCAGGAACCAGCAACTGAGACAAACTGCAGAGGGCCTGGAAGCTGTTAAGTAGTGTGGACTCCATCCAGAAGGCAAGGGGAAGGCAGCATACATTTTAAAATTAATTAATGAACTAATTAATTAATTTTATTGGCTATGTTGGGTCTTTTTTGCTGTGCGTGGGCTTTCTTTAGTTGCGGTGAGTGGGGGCTACTCTTCATTGTGGTGCACGGGCTCCTCATTGCCCTGGCTTCACTTGTTGCGGAGCATGGGCTCCAGGCACGTGGGCTTCAGTAGTTGCAGCACATGGCTCAATAGTTGTGGCTCATGGACTCTAAAGCACAGGCTCAATATTTGTGGCGTATGGGCTTAGTTGTTCCGTGGCATGTGGGATCTTCCTGGAGAAGGGCTCGAACCCGTGTCCCCTGCAGTGGCAGGCGGATTCTCAACCACTGTGCCACCTAGGAAGCCCCAGCATACATTTTTTAAGCCAAAATGTGATGTGAATGCAGGTCTCTAAATATCTATATCTATTATCTATCTATCTATCACCTATCTATCTAATCTATCAATCATCTATCTATCTATCCATCTATCTATCTGAGTGAGAGGCACATAGGAAGAGAGGGAGAGAAAGAGAGAGAGACAGAGAGAGACAGAGAGAGGGGGGAGAGAGAGAGAGAGAGAGAAAGAAAGAAAGAAAGAAAGAAAGAAAGAAAGACAGACAGGCAAGCAGCCAACTCTGCAGGCCCCATTGGCATGTGGCAAGAATGGTAATGCAGGGGCTGTGCAGGGAGCTCTGGCAGGAGTTGGAGACAGTGGATCATCCCTTAGATGGGGAGAGAGAGACCAACTCCCCAGAGAAAGTGTGGGTGGCTGCAGCTCTAAAACCTTGACTCTCAGTGCGTTCTTGTGCTCACTGCATCCTCAAGAGGATGAACAGAGCGGGGAGTCACATTATGGGTTAAATTTTCCAGGTGGCTGCCAGGGATGGCCATCCTCAGATGAGGGTACCAGGACTTGGGGCAGCACAGGGCAGGTGCAGCTGCATCCACGATGGGGTGAGCAGGGGTGTGATCGGCCAACGTGGGCCCTGGTACAGAGGCTCGGGTGTAGGGATGTCCAATCCACACCTGCAAGGCACTTGCATTTTCTTTGCACCCTATCACATGCCCAGTGACCTATGGAATAGCAAATGCACAAGAGGTTTACCAATTCTGTAAGGGAATATTCGGTAAGAACAGTGGCCTTTTGTGCTATTGCTTATGCATGAGTGTATTTTTTTCTCATCACTATGTAACCTGGTTTTGCAGCTGTCTAGCCAGTTAGGGAATAGAAAGATGGGGTTTAAATGTTACTGTGCAGCTCATGAAATAACTGGCTACTAGTGGGCCTTAATTAAGTGTAAAAGCACAATGGCTCACTAGTAGGCGTTTAAAATACAACCCCCACTTCTGTCCTCATTTGGAGCCCCTCCTCCTCCTTCCCTTTGTTCCAGAGAATGACATAATCTTCCTTGCTGGCTGTCATTCCTACATGGCTCCCCATGTGACTGGGTGAATAAAAGGATCTGTCTTGTATTAATGTCTGATAATAGTGGGTACCTTCCTGAAAGATTTCAAAATAAGAGAATTGGATGAGAAAAGCAATTGCCACATATGCATGGCCTTGAATGTGCTTGTCACTGTGTCATGTCCTCCCTTTTTCCCCCAACCGTCCTTGTAATATTATTCCATTTACTGAGAGAATCACTATAAGGAACCAGTCGCAAACTTAGTCTGGTGAACACCAGCGGATGAGGCTGAGCAGGAGATGCCAGGCATGGGCTGACCTTGGGTCCCCTGGTCTGGGAAGGAGATGATTGGAGGAAATAGAGTCTAGTAGGCAGAACAGGTGGTAAACTGGCATGTATCAGGCATGGTAACAGAGTCTAGCCAGGCCAGCAGAGCTAGGCTGTAGAGATCAAGACGAGGATGCCAACAACAGTTAGCTTTGATGGAGGCCCTTTACATTCGAGGGGCTGTTAGATAATTTCCTGATGTTTTCCCTGACTCTGACATAAAACTGATGCTCTAGCTAATTTAACATCATTTAATGCTCATAAGAGCCTTTCAAGGTAGAGATGATTATTAGCATGATTTTAAAGCTTTGAGAGATGAAGTCCCAGGCCACGTGGCAAAAGTAGCAAGAGTGTAACAAATCCAGGGATGACTCCAAAGGCTGTGCTCTTCCTCACATTACTGGCTCCACAAGGAAAAGGCTTCCAGCCCAGTGCAAATTAATGAAGCTCCACTGATTTTATCAGGTAGCTGGTGCTGCATAACAATCCACTCCATACCTAAGGCTCACCTTTCCTGAAACCCATGATCAGCTGGAGTCCCTCTGTAGCACCTAGTGTGTGCATGTGTGCACGCACACATGATATCTGGATAGACCTTGGCTAAAGAGAAGAATTTCACTCATCTTTGTTTTTTTTTTTTTTTTTTTTTTTTTTGGCCACATCTTGCGGCATGTGTGATCTTAGTTCACTGACCAGGGATTGGTCCTGTGACCCCTGCAGTGGAAGCACAGAGTCTTAACCACTGGACCGCCAGGGAAGTCCTCACTTATCCTTGATTTTGTCCCTCTACCTCTGGAGGCCTGGACAGTGATGGTCAGGCTTTGGGACTGTTGGAGACTCAGGCCACTTCTGAGTGATGTGGAGCACAAAAGATCTGGTTCTCCAGATATGCAGCACTCAGAAGCTGAGGAATAAATGGTGGGCTGGGGAAGAAAGAGAGACTGGTGTGTGCCTGAGACTCATGAATGTAATAACTTAGGGAAATTGAGGAAAAGAACAATAAATAAAGAAAAGAGAGTGGGAGTGGGCCAGGATGACAGGGCCATGAAGTAATGGGGAGTATGAAAGAGGTGTTGTGAGGTTAAGGAGTTAACAGGCTGATAACTCACAGGTGGGAGGGGCAGCCCCTGGACCTGATTCCCAGAAGAAGGTCCTGAGGTCCATGTGAGTTTCATGTGTCCTTTGTTCAGAATGGGTTATAAACTAAATTGTCTGCCAGAAAGATATATGGTAATGTAAGGGTGTGTGTTTAAGCAAAAATAGGAAGTGAATTTTCTGCTTTCGATGGGAAATTCATATTTGCTGTTTTTGTTTGTGTGTTCATTCCTAAATAGTGTTTCAATGATTATTTCTGCTGCCCTAAGAAGTTCTCTCTCTCTTAGGCCTCATCTTGCTTGAGGACCACTTCCTCCATCTTGAAACATCTCCTTTGGTCTCTGTGATTCATACTCCTCGTTCTCCTCACAACTCTATGACTCCAGTTTCTCCAGTTTTGCAATCTGTCTAATTCCTTTTCATCAGCCTATCTATTGAGAATTGAGCTCTACCAGCTTTATCAGTTGGCTATTGTTGAATAAGCAGCCACTCCCAAATTTAGTGGCATTAAGCAATGACTTTTTATTTAGCTCATGAGTCTGCGGGTCAGCCAAGCAGTGCTGCTGATCTGAGTCAGGCTCAGCTGATCTTGGCTGGACTCCCCATCCACCTGCAGTCAGCTGCCAGGTTACCTGGGGGCTGGCTGGGGTAGGGTGGCCCCAGCTGGTGTGACTTGTCTTTGCTCCTCTATCCTTCAGCAGGCTGGTCTGAACTCATCAGCATGGTGGCAGCCTTCCAAGAGAACAAGCAGAGCATGCAAGGCTTTCTGGAGCCTCAGCTTGGACCTTGTGCAATGTCAATTCTGCTGCATTTTACTGAATGAAGCAAGCCATGAGGGCAGTCCAGATTCAAATGGTGGGGAAACCGATTCTTTATCTTGGTGGGAAGAGAGACACAGTCACACTGCCAAGGGCTGGAGGTATGGAAAGGAGTGGAGAATTGAGATCATTTTCCCAAACTTTCTGTCACACTGGGATTCTGCCTTGGGTTGTTCAAATATTCTCCCCTGATGAATCCAACTGATGTCAGGTGTTTCCCTCACTCCATGTCCATTGATGTCATCATATATTGTCTTCCATAAAATTTAACTTTTCTTCTGTCATATTGAAGACTGTGTTTTTCTCGTCACCTTCAATGGACTGAAAATCCCTCAGCAGTGCATGGTGCCATTTGGTGAAAGGATTCTGGATGAGGGGTAGTGGCAGAGACAGAGGCAGACCAATCATTATCTTCTTTACTAGTAGAACTGCTGCATGGTCACTGGGCACTTGATTTTCCCATTAGAGACTACATCTCCCAGCCTTTCTTGCAGCTTTGGTCAGGCCATGTGTCCTACTTTTGGCCAACAGGATGTGAACAGAAGAAAACATGCCAAGGGAAGGGCTGGAGCTGTCCTGCCTTTTCCCTCTTTCACTGTGGTTGGAAGATGGTGGGAGCTGCAGCAGCTAACATAAACCCAGAGACCAAAACCACATGGAGGATGGCAGAGTTACACTGTAAGCACTGGACTCTCTGCTTAACACCTGCAAAATGAGAAAAAAAAATCAACTCTGGTCTTATTTAACCTTTGTATTTGTGAGTGCTTTTGTCATGGCAGCCTAGCCTGTGCCCTGGCAGATGCGGTGATGGAGGGAAGTGGAATATTGGAGTGTAACAATGGCAAAGCCAGGCTAGGATACTGGGGGCTTGCTGAGGTTCAAGGAGAGAGAAAGGTACCACCACTCTTTCCATTTTTTCCTTTTCTTTTCTTCTTTTCCTCCCTCAAACTTATTTTGCAAGTCTTTGTTCCTCTATTCTCCTCCATCTCCAAGGCTTTCCCACCTGTTCTCTTTTTTGTTCCATGTTTCTATGGGGTATGGTGGCAAATCTCTCAAAAGCTTGACCTTAGGAGAGGAGATTAGCAGCCACAACAGTTGTGAATGATACTGTATTGAATGTTAGAAAAAACTTCATTTCAAAAAAATAAAAGTGGAAAGATAGTATGGAGAGTGTTTGTATGCCCTTCACACAGCTTCCCCTAATAACATCTTACATAATGATGGTACATTTATCAAAATTAAGAAGTAAACAACAGTACAGTAACATTAGCTAAACTACAGACTTTATTCAATTTCTCCAGTTTCTCTAATAATGTTTTTCTGTTCCAGGACAGTTCAGGCTACCATGCTGCATTTAGTTGTCATGTCCCCTTTGTCTCTTCAAATCTGTGATAGCTTCTTGTTCTGTCCTTGTCTTTGGTGACCTTGACACTTTTGGTCATGTGTTTTATAGACTGTCCTGAAATTTGCATTTGTCTGATGTTTCTTATGATTAGACCGAGGTTATAGATGTTTGGGAAGAATAAACCAGAAGCAAAATGCCCTTCTTCTTGTACCATATCAGGGGATACACAATATCAACATGATTTTTTTTTTTTTTTTTTTTTTTGCTGGTGATGTTAGCCTCGATTACTTGGTCAAGGTGATGTCTGCCAAGTTTCTCCACTGTAAATTTACTAGTTTTCCCTTTTCATACTCTGTTTGTTAGAAGTGAGTCAATAATTACAGCCCATTGAAGGGGAGGGAAATTAAACTCTTTTGTGGCAGGAGGAGTATCAAAGAATTTTGATGTATGTTAAAACCACCACAGTAATTAATAAACATTTTGGAAGTACTTTGAGACTCTGCACTATCCTTCTTCTCCTTAAAGTTTCTGTCACTAATTTTAACATGCATCAGTGAGTCTTACGTGCAGCGATTATTACTATGTTTTAGTGATGATTTTCTATTTTCCTCATTCCTTCTACCTTTATTAATTGGAACTCACCTGGCAGGAAGATTTGTCCTTACTTTCTTAATTATTTACTTAAGGCTTTATATTATCAGAATGGATTTATGGATATTTATTTTATATTTAGGTTATAATCACATACAATTGTTATTTTGATGTTCAAATTGTTTCAGGTTTGTTCATTGGGAGCTCCTTGAGATGGCACCTGTGTCCTTTTGATATGCCCTCATCCTTTTATTTCTACATATCTTTTTAGCACTTCCTTACTTTTTTGGAACTTCAAGATGCTTCACGTTCATCCTGTATTTTCTCTGCCCAGCTTAAGCATCAGCCATTTCTCTAAAGATTTCTGGTTCTTTTTGGTGGAGAATGGTGTTTAGAAATCAAGATCTGGACAGTAGGGGTGTTCGTTGCTATTAGGGTGTCACTGCTTCTAGCACCTCTGAACAGAGAGAGCTTGGAAATATATGTATATATATATACTCACCCATTTATACACACATATCTGTATTTACTTACATATCTATCTGTAAATATATTACATTGAGCATGAATGTATATTGACATCTCTGATTCTAATCCAGTCAGCACCATAGGATCTATTCTAGACTTCCCTTTATTATTTGTAGCTTCTTTCAATGACAGTGAGAGACTTGAATTTCATTAGTTACCATGTGTTTGCTTAGTTGTTCAGCCCAAGAATACATGTAAAGCAGTTTCAAAATTGTTTACCTGTACCCCCATCATGAGAAACAGCTAGAATGGAGTGTTAAAATACAGTTCCTTTTTTGCCTTTAGCCTTACAGTACGGGGTCAAAAACTGTTTTCCAAAGTTTCTCAGTGGGGTTCCCTTTTCCTCTAGCCCTTTAAGTGAAGCTTTGTCACATATTTGTAATATAGTTAAATTTATTTGTCATAATCTGCTTTATGCTTAGGTTCTCCTGAATATCCTGTTGGATTTTATAAAATTTTCACATGGTAAAGTTCATTCTTTGTGTTGTACAGTTTATGGGGTTTGACAAATTCATAGAGCCATTTATTCACCTCCAAAGTACCATAAAGAACAGTTCTAATATCCTAAAACTCTCTTGTATACCTCCTTCATAGCCAACACTCCCCCACCCAATAATCACTGATCTCTTTTCCATCCTTATAGTTATGCCATTTCCAGAATGCCATAAGTAGAATCATAAAATATATAGCATTTGGGGATTGGCTCCTTCATTAAAAATGTATTTAAAATTCATTCATGGTGTTACATGAATTAATATTTTTTTCCTTCTGGTTGTTGAGTAGTATCAAGTTGTATGGATATACCACAGTTTACTTTATCCATTCACTTGTTGAAGGATGTATGGATTGTTTCCAGTTTTTGGAAATTATGAATAAAGCTGCAATAAACATTCACATTCAGGTTTTTATGTGAGCATTAGTTTTCAATTTACTTGAGGAAATACCTAGGACTGGAATTGCTGAGCTGTATGGTAAGTATATCTCTAATTTTAGAAGAACTGCCAAACTTTTCCACAGTTGCCCTATTGTTTTGCAATCATTAGCAATGAATGACAGCCCCTACTGTTTCTCATCCTCTCTAGCATTTGGAATTGTGAGTTTCTTCATGTGTGTGTGCGTGCGCGCATGTGTGCCATTTTCATATGTTTGTGGTAGTATCTCATTGTGGTTTTAATTTACATTTCCCTAATGATAAGTAGATTGTTTATTTTCTTATTGTTAAGTTTTAAGTTTCTTTAAAAATATATTCAGGGGACTTCGATGGTGGTCCAGTGGTTAAGACTCCATGCTTTCACTGCAGGAGGTGTGATTTGATCCCTGGTCAGGGAGCTAAGATCCCACATAACGTGCAGTGTGGTCAAAAAGGAAAACCGTATATATATATGTATATTCAGGATACAAGGTTTTGGAAGTTTCCAGTGTTTGGAAATTATGAATAAAGCTGCAATAAACATTCATATTCAGGTATATATATATATATATTCATGATATAAGTTTTTTTTTTATCAGATTTGTGATTTGCAAATATTTTTCCAAGTCTGTGGTTTGTCTTTTCATTCCCTTAACTGTCTTTTGCAGAGCAGATGTTTCTAATTTTGATAGTCTTATTTATCCATTTTTTTTCTTTCAGGAATTGTGCTTTTCGTATGTTATATTGGACTTTTAACGTGCCACAGACATCTTTTAAGTTATAGTTACATTTCATCTACTTGATAATGTGTCATGTTGTGATGGGCTCTAAATAGTTTAACATTTATAATACAATATTCATATTTCTGTTCATGTCCTGATTCTTTATGATATTTAACACAAACTAGAGATTGCTACTCATTAATGTCTCTTTAGAAAGTTTTTGTATTAATTCAGCTGTTGCTTTGAAGGGTAGCAAGTTTGAGTGGGTTTAGGGGCAGAAAGAGAATTAGATCCTGGGGGGTGCTGCGTCTGCCTTGACCAGCTTTGCTCTGGGAACTGGAATAATCATTTCATCTCTCTAGGCCTTAGCTTTCTCATCTGTTCTATTCAAACTTCCCATGGTTATTGTACAGATAAAATGAACTCATGTAGATGCTCATACGAAGGTACTTTTTTCATTTTTCTTTTAAAAAAGTTATGTCTATCCCCAGACTTGTTCATGATACATGAGAGAGAAGAGAAAATGGAAGAAACAGAGAGGGACAGAAAATTGTGTGCTATATGGGAGTTAAGAGCACCACTATAGAACCAGAACCTGGTGTCCAAGGCATCTGAGCATTCTTAGACCTGCTGGCTGCACCCTATCTCCTCATGGGTGGGCTCTGGTCCTCCCTGATTGGAAGGTTATGTAAGACTGATCACGAAAAACAGCTAACCTGGGGCCCAGGTGGTCATCCTGCCCACTACCACCAATTTCACTTTTCATCATAAAATAGAGAAGAATAGAGACCATTAAGTTCATGTTTTTTCTTGAGTTGTTCAACTTTTTCCTGCCACTTAGAATTCTAAAAATCGTGGAATGTTATTTTTGGAAGGGACTTTGGAGATACATGACTATATTTTCTGATTCCTGATTTAGAACACAGGGATGGGCACGTGATCTGCCTGAGGGGTAGTTGTGTTTCCTACAAAATAATTAGATGCTTTTTCCACCTGGTCACCCATTCCTTCTTGTCCTGTTCTACCCCCTGGCTTTGACCCTGGTAGGGCCCCTTATCTGGGATTCCATCTTTGTCATATTTCTCCTCCTCTTGAACTTCTCCCTCAAGACTCAGCTCAAATGTCTCCTTGCTTGTTTCATATCACATCTCCGATTCTCCTTGCACCCCCTCCCTACCAAAATGAATCACTTGTCTGGATTGACATAGCACCTCAATGTAGCTATTTTGACACTCTGTGCAAGGTATACTTCTGTGCATACTTCTCTTGTATACGAGTATGTGTACTTGTATGTCGTCCTTGCTAAAGCGTCAGTGCCTGAAGGACAAGAAAGGTGCTTATCCCCATTCCAGGGCTCAGTGCACATATAGCTTTCATGAATGTTTATTGCCTGGAACCTGACTCCACTCCTTTATTTTAAAGGCAAGGAAACTGATAAGTGACTTGTATCATCAAAAATTTCTTTTTCTTAAAGACTGATTGACCTATGTCCAGTATTCTTGGGAGCAGATGGTCTTTGCTGAATTGTTTCTTAAAATTCTTTTTAGCACGAAGAACCCACAGTTCCTTTTTGTGCAAGCTACAAGAGCAAGTGCTCGGGACTTAAGTAAGCAGACTGGGGAGCAAATAGTTTGCAGTGTTCAGGGATGCACAAACAATTCTGCTTCTGGTAAGTCCAGCTGACAAAACTACAGGAGGCCCCTATACAGATTGTCTGGGATTTTCCTGTGTGGGGTGGATACAATTAGATCTGCAGAACATCTGATCCTATGAAACAAAGGCTGACAGTACGATGAATAGCCTGCTACTACATTTTCATCAGTGTTCCTACAAACAGACAGACACACTCTCTCATTCATTGTGTCCAGAAAGCCAAAATTTATAGATCTCTTCCTTTGCAAAAACTCCTAAACCTGGTTTATTTCCATGGACTTGACCTTTGGCGGTCAGACTTTCTCCCCACTGGCAAACCCAGGGTCTATTTTTTCCTGCAGACGGCCATTTTGGCAGCCTTCTTAAGAGCCTAAGGAAAGAACCAGAAGTCTACATATGGAGACCTCATCCCCAGTTGCCTAATGGATTCAAAAGACATCCTGAATATTCATCATTTCTCCTTTTATGAGCACCTTGGCAATTCCCTCCAAAGGTGAAGGCTGCAGTAAATTCAGAAGTGCCATTTAGTGAATACCAATTTATTCTCAATTGAAGTCTAGTTTTTTTCCTGCTCCTCGGTGGAGCATTGGAGCTCCTGAGATCCCAGTGAATGCAGGGCATTGTCTCCGCTCCGAGGAGGCCAGGACTGTTTGTGCAAATCCCAAACCTGAAGACGTTGTCTGCTTCCCAGCTTGGTTGCCTAAGCGCTGTGCATTTACTCTGCATTCTCTGCAACTCCCTCCCTTAGAGAAGTTGGAAATGACCTTGGGGGGGAAATGTTAAAGTCACGCTGGAGCGCTTGGCTTGGTGACAGGGCTTTTAATTAATAGTTGTAAATTAGCAAATATTGTTTTTCAGCTCTGTGCACAAGGCCTTACCCTTTGGTGAACTAGGGATCCATTACAACGTACCCCAAATTATCCCCAGGATACTGATATGGACAGTTCCTCAATGGACATAGATTCAGAGAGAGACAGACACCCTCATTAGTTTTGTTCACTTGAACAGTCCCGGCTGGTTGAACCTGAGTAGTGACCATAGAAGGAAAGGCGCTGGGGGAGGTGGGCTCTGACACTGTCTACCATGGGGTCCACTCTCTCTCCCCTCAGGGTCTATGCTGCTGTGTTTTTCCCCTCCCCCCACATCACTGCTGCCCAAATAATAGCACATCCCTCATCAATTTTCCATCGTTCTCCTTTCCTTCCAGGAAAAACTGGGACCTGAAATCTCAGCCCCATTTGCTTTTGTATATTCTTACTCTAGCATGTAAACACTTGTACTTACCATTGATCTTTTCATCCTGGTATGCTCTTTAAATTAGACTTCCAATTCTATCTCCTAACTTATTCTAAGGAGATTATTTCTTGGACAAAGTGAAACAATTGTCAATCCAAAAGCCAACCAGTGCTGGCTGCTTGCCCAGGGTTTCCCTGGGGACCTACCTTTCCTCCTTGCAGGTTGCTAAACTTGCATCTGAAGCCAGAAGGCTATGCCATTTCTCTTTCCTCCTGTATGTACCCCAACTGTCTTAGTGAATTTACATAGCTCTTCAGCCTATCACAGATGTTGCACACCAAGGCTCACAGGCCACATCTGGCCCATGGGCATGTTTTCTTTGGCCTTCATGTTGTTTTGAAATGTTTTTAATTAGTTGCCAACATTTACAAATTGGGAAATTTCACATTAAAATATCCAGACTTTGGGAGCCTTATGAAAAATCTAAAGATCTGGAGACTCCAGACTTGTATTTCTATTTAGTGATTGGCTGCAACTGAACAGATGGGGATGTTGTGAGGGCTGTGCATGTACTTACTAATTTGCCACCATCACCACCACCCTTGGTAATTCATACCCACTCTGCTCACGTGCATGGACCACTCTGGCCTCTGTAGGCATTGGAATTTGTGAGGTCTGGTCTAATGGAAGATAGAAAGGCTGCCTGGGAAGATTATAGTTCCTGATTTGTCGCTCTTCTTCCCCAATTATTCTTCTTACAGGAAAGAAGAGACTCAAGGAAGATTTGTGACTTTTCAGCAAACTGTGGGTGGGGTGGGAGGAGTTTTTGGCTGTTCACAGAACAGAGAGGAAAGACGGAAGTCTCACACTGTTAATTAACAATATTTTTTCCACACTCAGGCAGCAAATAGACTAGTCTTGGATTTTGGGATTCTGCAACTCTCTAGCAGGAATTTAAGCACATTGCTTAAAGCAGGAACAGACTCTGTATGTAATATTGGGGGAATGCAACCAAGAAATAATCAACCGAACACAACAGGAAATGGCATAGGTCTCATCTAGAGCTGAACATGAGTGAATTTCATCTGATCAAAGCAATGGAATTCTTGCCAATCACAAGGGGCGAGAAAAATAGATAAAAGTGGCCAATTAATCCCGCAGAATAGATTAAGCATGTTAAACTGCTTTCTAAACTCAGAGTGCTTTATAAAAGTGAAGGATCATTAATTTTGTTCTTTATATTGGTTAAGAAGAAAAAGAGAGAGATGGTTGGCAAAGAGAGTTTGCTCCTTTGATAGAACAGTGAGAGGTGGAGAAAGCTGGACCCTCTTCCGTATCCTGCAAGTGGTAAGCTGGTACAGGGATATGGCGTGACTCTGAGCCTGGTGGACAGGAGGGAGAATCGTAACAGTGCTCACAAGAAACCCGTTTTCAAAATTTTGACTTACTCTTAGATTGTTTTTCTTGAAGCAAAAATGCACTGGGGTCCTCTAATGTGTACCAGTAGGGAAGTGCTGATGGGGTGACCCTGTAAGCCTCCTTCCAGGTCCAAGTATCCTCTGAAGTGGAAAACCTCACATCTCTTGCTACTGAGCCGTACATGATTTATTAGTGAATTGGAAGAGTTGGAAGGGAGAGATACTTTGTACCTCTCTTGGAGACAGATAACACTTGAGCAGACCATCCAAGCTCCTGTCTTTTTTTTCATTTCGTACAGTCAAAATCCGTAGGCTATGAAGTCATGTTTTAAACATAGGCCAACTCCCTGCTTTCTGTATTTGGGAATATTCTGGTGATCAGACCCACGTTCCCTGTAGGGCGCTTAGACTTCTGACTGCCAAAACTCCCAATTTTTGGAAGTGGCTCTTGACTTTTGCTACTGCTTCTCATTCAAAGCCATGGTTTGGTCCCTCTTGGCTTTTGATGTTAAGTGCCCTACTCGTAATCCGTTCAGGCTGAGAGGGAACTGAGAAATCGGAAGTATTTTATGTTCCAGGCTGCAGGCCTTATGAGGTGATGACAGTGTTCTATAGGGATATCTGTTCTGCTTTTCCTGTTGAAATCAAGGGAAGAACGGGAGCAGAGCGCTTAACAGGGGCAGAGAGCACATGAAACTGCCTTTGAGATAAAGCTGAGAATGTGAGGATGGCGTGTCTCAGCCCAACTCAAGGATGTAGGGTGCTGAAGAGCAGGTTGGGGTGGTAGGGAGGAAGTGAAGGTTTCTACATATATCTATGCAGGAGAAAAAGCCAAGGGGACCAAGACATGAAATAAGTAATAATTAATTAGAATAACCTTTATTGTAAATATCCAAAGATGGACTTTTTTGAATAGAAGCAAGTGACTGATGGCCACTGTGGTGTGGTTTGATTGCCAAGGACTGGGCTGTGTCTCTGGCTGGGGAGCCAGTCTTTGAACTTGTGGACAGGGGGTGAATTCCTTACTCAGGCTATTTCCAAGGTGCCTGCAGACAATTCAGGGACCTCTCTGGGCTTTCTGTTTGCAAAACAAACCCAAATCTGCTTTTCCTTCCTTTGAAAGACAATAACAGAAAGAATTGGAGAATACCTATTTTGGTTCCTTTATTTCTCACCTTTTGTAATTCTTTTGTCTCTGTAGCCAGTTATATTAATAACATGTCAGTCTGGTCTGAATTTTCCTTTATATTGTTAGAGTGGAATTTCATCCTTCCCATTATTAATGTGTTATCTTTTTATCTAAAGTTCTGGATGTACCAGTGTACTGTGGGTGTAGAAATATACTTGGAACGAGTCAATAACTGCATTATGCTCTCACTGAAAATCTGCATCTTCATGATTACTTAGCATCAGTTGTTATTGGCTCTGACAATAAGTGAAGCTATCTTGAGGTTACTTTAAACTGGCTTTAAATTTCATGGAGGATGGAATTATACATAGTGCATCTTTATAAATATTTGTCCATTGGAACATTCATTCATAAGTGAATAAATCTACTCCATGTCAAGACCTGGGCTCTGGGGATACATTAGGGAATCCCTTGTCCTCCTGGAGCTTAAAATTGTAATTTTGAGACAATAAATTAGTATCTTTATTTGGGATATAAAATAAAGTCCTACCTGTCAGGACTCAACATAGTGTGGGTACAAAAGAGATATTTCTTGACGTGTGGGTTTATTGGTTAACCCAACAGAACTTGGATGGGTCTGCAAGAGCTGGGTTTCTGTTTGTTAATTTCCATTGGCTCCATAATCATTAGCTAGGAGTTGCCTGATTAACTACTTGTGCTGTATTTCCTCATGGGATTTCAAAATTCAGATCACTCGATGCTAACCTCACGGTCTTGGGGTTAGTATAGGAACTGCAAGTTTGAGCTTCAAGACTTTTCTATGTTTCTTCACTCAGAGGCTCATAGAAACTTATGAGAAACTTATGTTAAAAGATGCTTTGTGGAGCAAAGCATTCTGGGGCCAAATAGATTTGGGAAATGCTGGGTAATACTGTCTTACAGTCTTCTCTGGTGCGAGACTCCTCAATTCTTATGTACTTGTATGCGTTGTGCATCTCGGATCAGGTTAGAACATGCATCGTTTTCCAAATATTTTTGGCCACACAACGTTTACAAAAAAGGTTTCTTGAAGCATTTTCTGTGGGTCTAGTGTTTTGTGAAATCATATAAGAAAGTAGTGCAATGGTCCCACGCTACTGTTGTACAGACTGGGAAGCTTAGACGAAAGATTCAGTGACTTGCGCAGGGGCCCTGAGACAGCGAATGGATGATGGCACTGGAGCCTAAGTTTCCAGGCAGCCAGGTTCACATTCTTTCCACCGTGGGTGAGCTATTCTTTCTGCATTTCTATGGCTGCAGGGTACAGGTAGCTGGAGGATACATTAGAGAATCTCATGTCCTCCTGCAGCTTAAAATTGTAGTTTTGAGATATAAAACAAAGTATCTTTATTTGGGATATAAAACAAAGTCATACGTGTCCAGACGCAGCACAGTGTGGGTACTTAAGAGACATCTCTTGTTATGCGTGGACTTATTGGTTAACCCACCAGAACTTGGATGGGTCTGCAAGAGCTGGGTTTCTGCTCGTTGGTTTCCACTCCTCTCCCTTTTTTGTTCCTTTCCCCACCTCTATGGCTCCAGCATATCAACAGCTTTATATGGTTTGCACGGTCATTTAGAGCATTTTGGAATAGTAAGAGGGCACCCTCTCAGTTCCCAGTGTTCTGACTGGAGCTTTCCCCCAATACTCCCAAGTTCAGCATTTCAGCCTGCTGTAGGCAGCACCTCCATGCCTCATCCTTGACCTGTCCTGGGCTTGAGCTTTACTATGAGAGTGGATTTCTTGTTACTCGTTAAGCTCTGGTCTTGTCTTTCCACTTAGCTCTGTCAGGGCAACCTCTGCTACTTTAAAGTTATAATCATATGACTTGCCTGTTTCTTCCTTCCTCCCTCCCTCCCTTCCTTCCTCCCTCCCTCCCTTCCTTCCTCCCTCCCTCCCTTCCTTCCTCCCTTCCTTCCTTCTTGTCTGAGTTGGGTCTTCATTGCAGCATGCGGGATCTTTCATTGTGGTGAGTGGGCCTGGGCTCTCTAGTTGTGGTGTGTGGGCTCGGTAGTTGAGGCACGTGGGCTTAGTTGCCCCGAGGCACGTGAGATCTTAGTTCCCCAACTAGGGATCGAACCCATGTCCCCTGCATTTGAAGTTGGATTCTTAACCACTGGACCACCAGGAAAGTCCCTGACTTGTTCATTCTTTTGGGTTTGCTACATTTGTGTTTACTCCAAGCTCTATTCTCCTTAGTAGGTTCTAACTGACCCCCTCTTTTCTCACCTTTACCTTCTGTCCCAATACCATTAAGATCTATGCCAGTATTTTAAACTCCTCTGGCTGTCATAATGTGTTACTAACTTACGTGGCATCCAGGTATAATAAATACCTGTCTGTGGCCATTAAAAAATGTAAGAAAAGTAATGGGTGATAAAAATTTTGTTAATGCCCCAAAGAAGCTTGGATTAGTTATTTTACTCAGTGTCTATAACTTAATTAAAAATATTAAAAGGTGCTTGACTGAAGCACCAACCAGCTGACTGGACAATATATTTTAGTGATTTCACTTTAACTTTGGTTATGCACTTAGCTGCTGTATTGTTTTGTGACATCTTATAAAAGAAAATATATACTGAATTAAACTTTATTCATTTGTATTTGTTCTCCTTTTCTTTCCTCACTAGTTACTGAGTTTCTATTTTCCTAAATTCCTAGCTTTAATATGACTAAATTTAAGTTCAGGGTGAGATGAAAGTTCTCCATCAGTGTTTCTGTTAGAGATATTACCTGATGAAGAAAAATGATCCTGTCTTTATCAGAAGGTGTAGCCCTCCCACCCTGCCAAGCAAGAATAAAAACTCAACCTTAAATCCCCACAAATGGATAAAGAAATAAAAAAATGATTCCCATACAGCCTGGCTTTTTGTGTAATCCTTTACTTCCCTTTGGAGGAAGGTCCCGTTCATTGACTGGTCCCAGCAAGAGACACATTTAATTGCTAATTCTTTGTTTTTGCTTTTTTTTAGTGTTATGTATATTTACGATTACAAAAGCTTGTTTAAGGCATTATGGCGAAAAAAATGTAGTCAAATGTACTGACGCTCTTAAGGAACTTTAATAGGCTATCAAAAAACAGTGAAGATTTATTTAATGTCTCCCTTCCAGGAGGATATATTGTTGGTTCAGCTGCAACGTCTTAACTTCATCGTATTTTATATACTTTGGCCATTGTAGATTGCCACAGGGCCTGTTACATGGTGTGATTTAGAACGTGTTCTGATTAAGTATACAGAAGTGATCCTGTTCCCCAGTGGAGGAGGAGAGGAGCATCATAAATATACATTGTTTAAGTGTAAATTCTGCTTCGCACTCATAGGTTATATTGTACTTGCATGTTTTATGCTCTGTTGGTACTTAAAAAAAATTCATTTGGGGGCATTTCCAGGGATCGAATCAAGCGCCAGGCAGCAAGGACCTACTTAGAATTCCCTCCTTAGAATTTGTAATGGAGGCAGAATAAGGCAAGTGGAGGAATTAAGTCCATAGAATAAAACTCTCCCATCTAATTACACAAATCTCAGTCTACCAGCTCAAATGGGAAAGGATATATGCTTTTTATTTCCTACAACAAGGGTCCCAATTTGCCTGACAAGTAGAAATTCCACTCAGTCACTTGTTGGACTCTTTCCTTTTTTCAGAGAGGTCGCATGAATCTGGGAGGCCAAGAAAATGGTTAAAAAGCTTCTCATCTCTGGATTCCCATGTTCTCATAGACATCCTTATGCTCAGACCACCAAGTGGCCTTGATATGTGCTTGCTCTTTGCTGGGTGTGGGGTACAGGCATTTCTGCTGAGCCTGGGATCCTGAACTGGGAAACTGAGGCAAATACTATTTCTGCATGCTGACACAGAACTGTGTGTATCCAGTAGAAACAGTTCATGTGATGAAAGCAGTACAGTAAACAAAGACTGAACAATAAATGGAAAACAGACCCAAAGTCTGCCTAGCAAAGGAAAATGTAGAGGGCAGTGAAATGTGGACTCATTTTTATGTGGGCAATGGTTGTTTAATGAGTGTTGTTGTCTAGCTGTTCCCATCACAAGAGATTCCAAAGCTCCCCTGGGCTCTTGCGTAATATTCAATCCCAGCCACGGTCCTAATCTTAAACTCCGAAGGACCAGATGCTTTTGGAATTTGTCAGTTAAGGATAATACGGCATATATACCTTGTACTATATAATACTTGCAGTGTGGCCGAAGGTAGCACTTTGTAGTAAACAATATTTCTTAAGCCAATACAAAGCATGGATATTTTTCCTAATATTTTTGTTGTCATATAAATTGAAATCAGGTCAGATTTTGTGGCCAAATCGTTACAAAAAGTTTTCAGTGTTCAGGGATTTTGTAGTTTGAAATTACACATAGGGATTGTGGATCTGAAGTGAGAATCAAAAGTTGTCTCTCACGGGACAAGAAGAGAGAATGATATATTGTCTGTGCATCACCTGTCCACACCTCTTTGGTTATGTGGTACGAATGTCATCCGTCTTCTTTATGCTCATTTATTAGTTATAACAGAAAAAAACATGCATTTTGGGCATTATGTCAGCTAAAGAACATTAAAAAACTGTAAAACAAACTGGAGGCCTTAGTCTTCCTCATTCTGTTCATTCTATGATGAATGAAGATGCTCCGTGTATCAAGAACTGACCTGAGTGTTGAGGATGCAAAGTCCAGGAAGATCACTTGTGCCTTCACAGCCTTCCCCATATGGTGGGAGAGAGCAGGGAGCAGGTGAATAGTGATAGACCACGTGGCAAGTGCTAAATTAGGAGAAAGCACAGGATGCTGTGGGAAGAGAAAAAGAGTAGCTGGGCTTCCCTGGTTGTGCAGTGGTTAAGAATCCACCTGCCAATGCAGGGGACATGGGTTCGATCCCTGGGCCTGGAAGATCCCACATGCCGCGGAGCAACTGAGCCCGTGCGCCACAACCCTGAGTCTAAGCTCTCGAGCCTGCGAGCCACAACTGCTGAGCCCAGGTGCCACAACTACTGAAGCCCACACATCTAGAGCCTGTGCTCTGCAACAAGAGAAGCCACTGCAATGAGAAGCCTTCACACTCAATGAAGAGTCACCCCTGCTCTCTGCAGCTAGAGAAAGCCCCTGCACAGCAATGAAGACCCAACGCAGCCAAAAATATAAACAAACAAACAAAAAAAGAGTAGCCAACTCACACAGAGGGTGAGGGTGAGAATGGATTCGTATGAACCGAGGAGGAGATGGCCCTGGGCTGAGTCTTGAGTGATATCTAGGCATCACAGATGAACGGGGGCAAAAAGATGGGGTGGGGCACTGATGGACTGTTCCAGACGATTTGAGCCACATAGCGTTAGAGAATATCAACTTGGGAGAGAGGGGACCAGTGGGGATGGAACAGAGGTGCCAAGTGCCGGATTATGAAGGACAACATGGCCTGATGGTCTGGACTATCTATCTCTGTGGCTCATCAATGAAAAACTTGCTCCAGGGCAAACAGGATGATGGGAGCATCTGTTCACGAGCTACTACCAAAAGCTCATCTGGTTTGATTAAAGATCTGTTCTTCATGTCAGAAACAAGAGATTAGGCACTGCTCTATTGCAAGCACTAAGAAGGATAAAAAATCTGGAACACACATGGGAAGAAGTAGTCTAGATATCACACTTGGAGAATCAGCTGTTAGCAGCAGCTGAACAACCGCCCCCACTCCTTTTCCAGGGAAGAAGAGAAGGCGTTAAAGACACAGCTTCTGAAAGACTTGTTTTCTACTTATAAAATATCTCTGAACCAAAAGCAAAAATAGACAAATAGAACTGCACTAAACTTAAAAACTTTCCCACATTAAAAAAGACAATCAACAGAGTGAAAGGCAATACATGGAATGGGAGAAAATATTTGCAACTCGTACATAAGGGGTTTATACCCAAAGTGTATAAGAAACTCCTACAACAACAACAAACCTAAATAACTCAAATAAAATGTGGACAAAGCTATAATCGAAAAGATACATGCATCCCAATGTTCATTGCAGCACTATTTACAATAGTCAGGACATGGAAGCAACCTAAACGTCCATCAACAGAGGAATGGAAAAAGAAGATGTGGTATATGTATACAATGGAATATTAGCCGTAATAAAGAACAAAATAATGCCATTTGCAGCAAAATGGATGAGCCTAGAGATTGTCATACTGAGTGAAGTAAGTCAGACAAAGACAAATATTATATGATACCACATATATGGAATCTAAAAAAAATGGCACAGAAGAATTTATTTACAAAACAGAAATAGAATCACAGATGTAAAAAACAAACTTATGGTTACCAGAGGGGAAAGAGGGAGGGAGGGATAAATTGGGAGATTGGGATTGACATATATACATTACTATGCATAAAACAGATAACTAATAAGGACCTACTGTATACCACAGGGAACTCTGCTCAATACTCTGTAATGACTTATATGGGAAAACAATCTAAAAAGGAGTGGATACATGTATGTGTGTAACTGAGTCACTTTGCTATACAGCAGAAACTAACACAACATTGTAAATCAACTCTACTCCAATAAAAATTTTTTAAAAATATGGGCAAAGGACTTGAATAGACAATTCTCCAAAGAAGATATACAAATGCCCAAAAGCATAAGAAAAGATGCTTAATATCACTAATCATAAAAGAAATGCAAATCAAATCCACAGTGAGATATCACTTCATACACATTAGGAAGGTCATTATAAAAACTAAAACAGAAAATAATGTGTTAGCAAGCAATTAGAGAAACTGGGATCCTTGTACACTGTTGGTGGGAATGTAAATTTGTGCAACCACTATGAAAAATAGTATGGAGGCTTCTCAAAAAATTAAAAATAGAACTGCCCTATAAATCTGCAGTCCCACTTCTGGGCATGTACCCGAAAGAATTCAAATTGCATCTTTAAAAAAATAATTAATTAATTAATTTGCTGTGTTTGGTCTTCGTTGCTGTGCACAGGCTTTCTCTAGTTACAGAGAGTGGGGGATACTCTTTGTTGCAGTGTGTGGGCTTCTTGTTGCAGTGGCTTCTCTTGTTGCAAAGCATAGGCTCTAGGTGCGTGGGCTTCAGTAGCTGTGGCACAAAGGCTCAATTGTTGTGACTCATGGGCTCTAGAGCTCAGGCTTAGTAGTTGTGGTGCATGGGCTTAGTTGCTCTGCGGCGTGTGGGATCTTCCTGGAGCAGGGCTCGAACCCGTGTCCCCTGCATTGGCAGGTGGATTCTTAACCACTGCGCCACCAGGGAAGTACCCAAACTGCATCTTGAAGGGATATTTGCACACCCATGTATTTTGCAGCATTATTTTCAATAGCCAAAAGATGGAAGCAACCCAAAAGCTCATCACTGGATGAATGGTTAAAGAATGGGGCATATGTACACAATGAAATATTATGTAGCCTTAAAAAAGACGGAAATCGTGTCACATGCTGCAACATTGATAAACCTCAAGGACATTTTACTAAGTGACATAAGCAATTCACAACATGACACATACTGTATGATTGCACTCATATGAAATACCACAGAAACTGAAAGTAGAAGATGATTGCCAGGGGCTGGGCGAGGAAGGGAAGGAATTAGTGTGCAATGGATAGAAAGTTTCTGTCTGGAAAGATGAAAAATTCTAGACATTAAACAATGTCAACTTAGTTAACACTATTGAACCGTACACTTAAAAAGGGTAAAGATGGTAAATGTTATATGTTTCTCTTTTTAATTACAATAAAAAAGTCTAAGATAAAATCTCACTGTGTAGCGAGGTTCTGATGATTGTGGAGCCTTCCTCAGGGCTAGGAAAGAAGTTGTTCAGGAAAGGGGTTGGGCAGTCTACGCTGGGCAATCTTAAGGGCCCAGATGTGTGTGGATGGCATGTAGAACAGCCAAAGAGAGCTGGAGGCAGGGCAAACTCTGGGCAATTGTAGACTTTGCAGTCCCCTCTACTCCCTCTTTTTCTACTCTTTCCCTCTTTCTTTGAGTTGTTGCCGTGTTACTTCCAGTTCTTAAAGGTGATGAATTATGGATGGTGATTTCTTCCCAAGTGCGGTTCATTCTTCCTTAATTAGATTGGTTCATAATATTACAGTGCAGCCCCACTAGTAGGACATTTGGCACCAGGGCAGGTATAAATCTCTCAGCCAGCGCCCCACACACCATTCCTAGGATGTAACACATACTTTGCCACCACCCAGAGATCGTCGTCTGGCTATACATACTGTTCCTCCCCTCTCCACTCACACACCCAGAGGACTGAGACCTTTGTGGTGCATTTTTTTTTTTTTTTTTTGCCAGTCTCAGTGACAGTTTTATGTTCCAGAAGAAAGTGAAAAATAATCTTGTTTCCATTTCACCCTTGAAAGCAGGGTTTTCAGAAGGAATATCGTGTCCTTTTAATGTATTTAAATATGTATTCAGAGGTTCCTTAAAACAACTAATGACCTAGTTCACACTTCTAGTTGGTATTGCAGTCAGGAAAAAATGTCAGAAAAAAACCACATGTCGCTTGGGGAAATGGGGCTATGGCAGGAGCAGTATTGCTTGTAGATATTCAGGAATCTCTTAACTGCTGTGCGATCCTGGTAGAACTGTGTATGGATTGAAGTAGTTTCTCTCCAACATCCTTTCCCTTGGAAGTCCTGATTCTAGATATCCAAAATAGTCATGCTATGGGGTGGCTTTCCGGAGCTCTTCATGTTCTTTGTACTTAACTCTTTGGTCTTCCTTCCCTAACAAAATAAGCCTAAGGTGGAAATATATCCTATAAAGGGTTTTCTATCAAAATATAGCTTTATGGTTACAATTCAAACCAGTAAATATTAACAGGGAGTCCAGGGGCCACGGCAAATGAGTAGGAGCAATAATTAGAGGGCAACATTTGTAGGTTCCCACTGTGAAGTGTCCACCTGCGCCCACATTCTGCCTTCCTGCCTCTCACCATAAATGGACTATCTCTGCTCCACTCTGAATCTAATGTATCCACGTCTGCACTGGTCCCCTCATGCAAAATCAAGGTGTTGCTTCTACAGTTCTCTCTACTGTAGTGTCATTTTCACTCTCTTCCAGGCAATTTTCATGAGCTTATTAATATGCCATTATTACTCTTATTAAAAAATCCTGCCTTTGACTCCCTACTCCACCCCCTCCTCCAACTGGCTTCCCAATTCTTTGCTATCCTTAGCAGAAAACCTCCTACAAAGTCTTGTCTCTCCTTGTTGCCTCCCTTTTCCTTCTCTCATGCTTTCTTAAATCCTTTCCGGTCAGACTTTACCCCTTCACTCCACTAAGCCTGCTTTTGTCAAGGTCACTAGTGCTTTCATTTTGCTGAATCCAATGACCTATCAGCACAATTTGACACTGGAAATACTTTCTCCTCTCTGGATACCACTCTCTCTTGGTTTTGTCCTAACTCGCTGGCTACTCCTTCTCAGTCTCCTTTGAGTGTTTTTGCTTTTCTCTTTGATGTCTGAACATTGGGCTCAGTTCTTGGATCCCTTTTCATCTCTATCTACAACCAATACTTGGTGAGTGCATATGATCTTGTGGCTTTAAATACAACCTAGGCTTAGGAAAACCAAATTTTTATGTCCCTTTCAGTCCTCTTTCCTGAATCTCCAGACTCCTATACACAAACTGCCTACTTTCATCTCCACTTGGATGTGAACTGTGTATTTTAAACCTACATGCCCAAGGTTGAACTCCTAATTTTCCCCTTAAACCCTCAGTCTTCATCAACTGATTCACTTCAGATCCTCACACAGTCTTCCCCCATCTCAGTTGCTCAGGCCAAAAACATGGACATCAAATCCACTGCTCTCTTTCTCACATCCCATATCCAGTATCCATTAGGAAATCCTAAAGGCTCTATTTTTGAAATAATATTCCGGATCCAAGCATTTTTCACCCTCTCCACAGATGCTCTTTTGGTCCAAGCACTGATATCTCTTATCTCAAATATTCAATTGATTCCTAACTCATCTCTCTGTGTCCTCCCTCCCAGTCTTTTCTCAACAGAGGGGGCAGAGTGATTATTATAAGATACAAAGTTAGCTCATGGCATTTTTCTGTGCAAAGGATTCCCCACTTTACTCAGAATGAAAACCAAAGTCCTTATAATAGCAAGGGGCCCTCAAGATCTGTGCTTTTTCCACTTGTTACCTCCCTGGTTTCTTCACCTACTGTCCCCCCTCCCCCCACTCTCACTCTGTTCCAGCCTCATTGGTCCCCTGGCTGGTTCTCAATGTCAGAAATGCTTCCATGCTTCCTTCTCCAGGTCTACACGTGTGGGGACCTCCTTTTTGAGCTTTCTACCTGATTGACTTCCTCAATTTTCTCAGGTTGTTGCTCAGAGGTCACCTTTGGATGAAGCCTGTCCTGAGCATCCTGCTTCCCATTGTCACCCACCTCATGAGTGCTCCCAGTCCCTCTCACGTCACTGTGTTTTTTCCTATAGCACTTATCTTCGTGTAATCTATAATTCACTTATCTATTGTATGTCCACCACCAACCTCCACCAAGAGTATAATCTCTATAAGGACAGTTTTAAAAAATATTTGTCCACAGTTATATTCCAAGTACTTATGTTAGTACCTAGTGTGGAGTAGGTTCTTAATAACTATTAGTCAAATGAATGAACAAAAAAGAATATGTTAGCATAATATTTTACAAAGGATGATCACATGTCATCCCCTTTAATCCTCACAATGGTACTATTGTGAGTATACTATTATATTATCATTATTATTTATCAAGAAGTTAAACAATTGTCAAAGATCAAGCGGCCAGTGGATGGCTGATGTATTGGTGTGTGGAACTGGATTCTTAAAAACAAATCTTTCCCAACTCGTTGGCAGGTAGCCTGTGGATGACCTTTATGTGAAATAAACACACCTGCCCTCTCATGTCCTTATGGATGTCTGCAAATACTCTAATTTGTGCCCTTGGAAGCTTCTGCTTTAGTGACAGCCTTTGAGGCCTGGAGCCTCATTAAAGTTTGGCCTGATTGGTCCAACATGCAATTGGGAAATGACCACGGCTCCATCTCTTTCTAATGGAGAGTGTTTCTCGAAGTCATTAGCGACCTTCCCCGTGATGAAATTCCCAAGAATGTTCTTACAGACTTTTCATTTCCTTGAGTGCTACATATGCTTTCCTGAGAATAAGGAAGTTTCCCTGGAGGATCTTGCCTGATGACTTTCTCTATATATTGGTCCTCAGTACTCTGTAGACGAGTCTCCCAGGAATGCTTACGCTTCTGTTTGAAGCAGGAAGTGCTCATTTCTTGAGGTAATAAATCTGCGTATGATATTAAAATTAATTCCTTTGGGATTGGCTGGGAGGTACTGCCTCAGGGCACCTTTTAGTTGAGTACTCGGGTTGCTCTGAGTAGTTTCTGGGATGAGCTGGTTGCAAAAGCATCAAAAGACTCTATGCCGATGGAGAAACGGAATCCCAGGGGCACTCAATGAGTCATGAGTCACTGCTTGGGACTAGGCCAGGGGAAGGCTCTCCACCTATATCTTCTGATCTTTAATTTCAACAGCCTGCTGGGCCCAGGACTGGGATGTGTTCTCAGAACCTACAAAGCCTGACTACGGGTCAAGTAGAGAACTCAGGCACCAGGTACTTCCTTTGGCTTCTTGGAGAAAAAGGAAATTTATCTTGCTCTAAACAATAACTGACTGGGGAAAGCTTGAGAGGCCCGTGGGAACGGGGGGGTGGGGGTGGGGAGGATCCATGGCGATAAACTCACATGAAGTGAACAGCTTTAATAAGCTCAGCTTTGGAGACGTTAGACTGACTCTGAAGCAGGGCGTTAGTGGAGAATAGAGACACGGAGGGTAATCGTGTCTTGACTGGCTGCTTGCTCTCAGTGGAGGATCACGGGTGTAGAAATTCCATCTGCAGGAACAGTTGACCTTTTGGGCAGAGGAATCACTTAAAGGAATACCCAGATAATTTCTCTGCCGTCGTTATTTTCAGGGCATGCTTTCTCATACTTTATGAGACCCCTTTATGACTTGCTCCTCCAGTTTCCATGACTACAGAGGCAGCAGCTGCCACAACAGCAACGATAACTGCTAACAGGACTACAACCTCCAACATCACCTACTCGGCATCTACCAACAGGTAGACCCCAGGTGGCCTTGTAATTAATACTCTGTGGTCTTCGTTCCATCATTTCTACAAATTAACCCATGAAGGATTCTGAGCCTATTTTAATGGTGACAAAATTAGGGCTTGTAGATTATTTGTCCAAGGTTATGCAGTTGATGTCCTCAGAATTCAAATTCAGTCATCTGGCTTTAAGACCTATGCTCATATGAGGTCAGTCCTCCGCCCACTATCCCCCAGTTATTTTCCCTTTTATGTAACATAAAGGAACACTTCTTTTTCAGGAGAAATGCTCTCTGTCTGGAGTTTCCTCATTGGCATGGGGCTTTTCAAGGTTCTCCTTCTGATGAATCCCTAGTGGTTATGGTGATCCTTGTCAGAGTGGGGTGATCAAGGAATCAACATCAGAGGGTGGCCAAGGCTGGCTTTGGGGCAGGTACAGCAGGAGGTTGCCTGTATGGTTTGACATGAGGGTAACAAAAAGCTCTAACTACAATGTCACTGAGTCGGACACAGTTATCTTTGAGTATAACCCAGGTACCTCCAGGAGAAGTGACACGTTAAGTAACTCTCAGGCAGTTACTCCTAAGTAGGAGGTAGTTTACCAGCTATTTTCCAATTTTTATAGCCATCAGAGTGAGGAAATGCCCCGACAATGAGATATAGGGTCCAGATAGGGTTGGATCGGGAGAAGTAAGTGGGAGGAGAAAGACACGGAGCCTGGAAGAACAGATGGTATGGCAGAGACAAGTCTTTAAAAAAGAAATCAAGGGACTTCCCTGGTGGCCCAGTGGTTCAGACTTCATCTTCCAATGGAGGGGGTGTGGGTTTGATCCCCGGTCCGGGAGCTAAGATGCTTCAGGGCGAAAAAACCAAAATATAAAACAGAAGCAATATTGTAACAAATTCAATACAGACTTTAAAAATAATCCACTTCAAAAAATCTTTGAAGAAGTAAAAAAGAAATCGAGCCTTGACACTCCTCTGATGAAAAGCTTCCAAAGGCTCCCCACTGCCCTTAGAACAAACTCCAGACTTCCTACCCTGGATTCTGAGACTTGCACTCTCTCTGAGTTCCCTCGCTCACCTACTTTCTCTTGGTCAAAGCTCCTTTCCTTCTTAGGGACTTTGTACGCTCTTCCTGTGGCTTTGAACGCTCTCCCGTGAATCTCATGCAGCCGCCCCTTCTAGCAGCATTCGTCTAGCTGAATTACCAGTTCCTTCCCTGACTCCCCCACCCCAAAGTGAAATAGCCACCAGTCTCTGACACCTTCTTTTACTTCTTCTTGTGGTAATTATCATTGCCTGATATTTTTCTTGTTGGTCTGAAGGCTTGTTTGTTTCTGCTCTGCCTCTGCCCATCAAAATGTGACGTTGGGACCCTTTGTATACCCAGTGCCTGAGCATGCCTGGCAAATAGGACATGCTCGAGAAGTATTTGTTGACTGAGTGAATGAAAAGTATATTGGGGCAGGTAGAGGCTTTGGATTCATCTATTTATTAACTCATTAATTTATCCAGTATTTGACCTTAGCTTGTGTTAACTTTCATACCTTGGGTAATTTACCTAACCAACACGGACCCCAGCTTCCTCATATGTTAAATGCACATAAAAAGTTCTAAGAAATCAACTACAACAAAATAAATAAATAAGTGAAAAAAGTCCTACTTCTCAGAGTTTCTGTAAAGTTAGAATGAGATGGCTCATGTAAATTTCTGATGTGTGAATGCACGCAAAGCCTATTGGAGTGTGAGGCACAGAACAGGTTGGCTTCTTACTGTACACCCAGCTCCTCGTATTAATAGGTGAATGAACTACAGTTGGTTTACATATCCTCCTCAACCAACACCAGTTAATACAGACTAGCTTATCAGCTCAGCCTTGTGTGGATGCTTTATTGAGGTCAGAGAGAGAACATAAATTTCCCTTGGGTAAGGGGAGCATAATGTAGACAGGGGTAGTGGTCTGGAGTTGGGGATGAAGGGCTGGTGTGCCTGGGCATTCTGCACTGGTGCGTGTTAAGGAAGAAAAGCTTGCGGTGCTAGAATGGTTTTGAGGAGACAGTTGTTGAAGTGTCCATTTTGCTTGCTTGGGGAATTTATCCTTGGTACTTTATGCTGTGATGGACAGAGTTCTGTCCCCAGACAGCTTCTGGCCTTGTCACCTGGGGGTGGGGGGTGGGGTAGAATGTGTCTTAGGAGCAGGTTCTGTGGTGCTAGACTACTTGGGTTTGAATCTGGTTCTGTTGTTTATTAGCTGTGTGATCTTGGACAATTACTTAACATCTCTGTGCCTCATTCCTCTCACTTATAAAATGGGGAAAATCATAGTCTCTACCTCCACAGGGTTATGATGAAAAATGTATGCGTCAGATGGAAGAGGCTCATCCCAGTGCCTGGAGCACATTTAGTGTTCTGTGGCCACTAGCCGTCACACTAGCAGCATTATCTTTCTAGCTCTAGTTTCTTGATCAATAAAAAGGATCAAGTGTTCCTAATACCTGCCTTATGGGATTGTTGTAAGAATAGATAACTTTAAAGCTTCTTAAAAAGTGACTGGTAAGCACAGGGAGCTCAGCTAGGTGCTCTGTGATGACCCAGATGGGTGGGATGGAAGGGGAGGGAGGTCCAAGAGGGAGGTCCATATAGCTGATTCACTTTATTGTATAGCAGAAACTAACACAACATTGTAAAGCAATTATACCCCAATAAAAAAAAAACAAAAAAAAAAAAACACAAAAAAAGCTCCTGCTGAGGACCAAAGCCCAAGATATGCAGGAAAATAAAAAATACAACAATGAACAAAAAATGACTGGTACACAGTAGGCACTATTATGTCCATATGCATTAGTCCTCATTCTGGTTTCACTTTCCTACCCTCCGCCCACCTCCCCCCCGCCCCGTCGCCCCCCCCCCCCCCCCGCCCCGCACCCGCCGCCTTGTTATTTTAAATTTAGTGTGAGATGCCTTCAAAGGCAATTGGTGCTTAAGGATAGAGGCTACAGTCCTGGTCCATGAACCTACCTCAGGAGTCAAGTAAGCTGCTCATCTGTGCACTGTGGTTGGGGTAGGTGTACAGACCTTCCTGTGTGTGAGATGTGATGCTGCAGGTAACGAGCCAGGGAGCCATCCTCGAGGTACAAACACTGATTCTGCAACATGGCAGAAAACACTCTTTTTTTTCCCTTTTAAAATTTACTTATTGGCTGTGTTGTGTGCTGTTGCTGCGCGCGGGCTTTCTCTAGTTGCGGCGAGCGGGGGCTACTCTTCGTTGCGGTGCACGGGCTTCTTGTTGCAGTGACTTCTCTTGTTTCGAAGCATTGGGCTCTAGGCACACGGCCTTCAGTAGTTGTGGCACAAGGGCTCAGTAGTTGTGGCTCTCGGGCTCTAGGGTGCAGGTTTAGTAGTTGCGGTGCATGGGCTTAGTTGCTCCGCCACACATGGGATCTTCCCAGACCAGGCCTCGAAACCGTGTCCCTTTCATTGGCAGGCAGATTCATAACCACTGCGACACCAGGGAAGTTCCAATAAAACACTCTTAAAACTAATTTCTGGATGCATGGAGAAGCTTTAATATTCTCTTTTGTTTTGTTTAGTTGACATCTGAATGAAGGAGAGGCTTACAAATTTTGGTCTCTTCTCTATGCTCTCCCTTGAGACTTCAGAAACAACTGAAATTCCCTCGACCACTTCCCAGGACAAAACTGGTCGCCTTTCAAACAGCTGATTCCGTCGTGAACAGGATCTGAAAAGCAATCATGGGGAGGTTATTTTATTTTCGATAAAGTTAGATAAGGGAAGGAAGGTGATAGATTTAAGGAACACAAAAGAAGGAGTGTTGAGTAGGGACATCTACTCCGTGCCATAAAGCTAGAGGGAAGAACATCCTTTGGGCCTGGATGTCTACTGTGTACCATCATGTACCATCACCGTGTACCACTGGTGAATTATGGAACCCTCCAAATCACTAAAATCCAGGCAGAGCGTGTTGTTAAAGGACCACGGCTGGATGTCTGGGTATAGGCGTGTGTGGACCTCGTCAGCTCTCTCTTTGTTTTACACACTGTGTATGTGTTCATTGGCTCGAGACCAGCTCTACCACTTAACCTGCCCTTGCTCCGCACCATGGTAGTGTTTGCACAGGAACACGCACCCTCTGTTTCTCTGTACAATCTTGTATCCTCTCAGGGAAAGTCGTGCGGTGAGCTAGTGGTGAAGTGAGAGCGAAATATGTACACACAAGACCCAGCTGAAAATGACTTTAGCACAGAGTTTATTTAATACATCCTCCAAATTGTATTTTGAAGCCTCTGTTAACAAGAAACCACTCTCTTTTTGAGCAGCGGGAGTGTTTTATAAATGGAATTTGCAGACCGGCAATGCTCCCCATTAATTTTCCTTGTCTACAATTCCTATCATTACATTCTTAAAGCACTTTTAAAATAAACTACACCATGATGTAATGTGCACACTCTGAGCTTCAGCGATGGGACAACAGGGCAGCAGCATCTGGATTTTGGACTGCTATCTTGTAGGGAACATCTTGATGGCTATAATTACTGTCATGTTATGGGAACTTGAAAAAAAAAAGGCGCCAGAGTTCCAAATAAAACATAAAATGGCTTTGATATAATAAATGTTACTATCATTGTTTAAAAATGTTGTGACCCGTCTGCTATAGTTTCTGAGAAAGATATTTTCCAGCACTTGATATTTCCCCCACTCTCTCTCTTTCATACTCTATTACTGCAGATAAGAGTGAAGAAAATCCTTAGGACAGACTTGTTTTAAATCAATGTAACACAATGCCAGCATCGTCTCTTTTCAAGATGAACTTTTAAATTAAATTTGGCATGAGCTTTACCAGAACCCCAAGCAGCTTTGCTCCAGAGACACTTTATCCATCCTATTACGGAGCATTAATAATTCAAATGTTATGGTTGTGGCTAATTGTGCTCATTAGGATGAAGGCAAGGGCTGAAGAGTTTTCCTATAGGACACGCTTGTGTCCATTTCACCACTAGTCAAGGCATCCAGAACAGTTTGGGCTCACTCCAGAGGAAATGGGACTACTTGAAATGCACATATGGTGTAAATGTTACCATCCCATGGGAACCAGTTTTGGAAGAGCTCATGATGAACTTGGACCCAGGTATTGGACCAATTTCTGTCTCAAGTTATGGGGATGCGTTACATATGGAAGAAGTCGTTACTGTGGGTACTGATACATGGTGGTGTTCATTCAGTTTCCCAAGAAAGTTTTATTACGTGAAATTCATTCAACCTTGTGAAATCTAAGTTATTGTTTCATAACAAGTATTAGCAACTCTAAGGAAGCCAGTTCACCTTACTTAGGCAATTGATTAGCATTGACAATAGTGTGTACACAGAACCCAAATGATCTTTTTTGATCATTTCTCTCTAGTGCTTCAGTGATAACATCTTTCAGTTTGAGGATGGACTGTCTGCTGCAAGAATTTGGACTTAACCAGGAAAAATTTATTTGACCTGATCTGGATTTCATCATATTCATCATATTCATCTATAGAATAATCTTGTCACATGATTGACTAGCTGTCTCTACATGTTCTCTTGGATAGTGATTTCTTTTTATCTGATTTAGCATCAAGTCCTCCTTGTCTCAAAGTTTGTCCACATGTCCTCCTTGTGACTGATGAGCAGTAAGTTAGACCACAGAGTTGAGGAGGACAATCGTTCAGTCTCCAGGTGTAAGTTTTTTCAGCCTCACTCTACTTAGTGGGGTAAGTTTCTGCAACAGCACTGGCCAGCTCCCTAGACAAAGCATAAGAGATCATCTAAGGCCAAGCCAGGTGAGTATGGCTGGTCTTGGTAGCCCATCCCACTTCTGGAAAACCTAATCCACACCCAGGTCCTATTGATAACAGATAATAGAGACTTCTTTGAGCATAAGATCAGAGTGCGTTGTTTCTAAACCTGCTGCCCAGAAGATCTTCTATTCACTAGACATTTTCCAAGGTCTGCTCTTTCTCAGAAGTTGGACTTAGTTACCGCGCTCCACAGTACAATGTTAGGTTAGAGAAAAATTGTAGATTTGCTTGCAAGGGCTATGGGGCCAAAAGGCTATTTGCATACTACCCTGAAGTCCCAGTCAGGTTTTACTTTTGCTTTGGTGATACAGTTTTGAAAATGCTCAGTCCTTTACATTGTCTCATAAGCATGCTTCTGCCCTTTGAAGAACAGCTTTGTCTTTGTACTGCTCGTTCCACCCCTTTATTTTTTTCAGTATGGCTCCTAAGTCGTGGATACTCAATGAGGACTAATTAACGGTTGCAATATTCCAAAGCATAGTTTGTGTAAGTGATCTTTCTAGAAAACAAATTGAGCCTTCTCATTAAAACAATATTATGCCATTTCAGCATTAAATAGTGCTTTATAAAAAGACTTCAGTAACACGAACTGAACATTCAATCTAGGTACTTTCTGTTTGTTGAAGCGTTTATGGCTTCTAGACAAGAGAAATAACAAGGAAAGAAATGACTCTGAATACAGAACATTTTATTACACAAACAAAAAAATGAGAGCATATCTGTTAGCTCTTGCCAACTTTTGAAATATGGATTCCATTTGTCTTTATTACGGTCTATTCCCATAGTGCCTTTTCCCTGTTTATTAATTTTGGTATGTTACTGTTAAACAGAGATATGTGCCTACTGGAAATAGTCAAGGCTATTTCAAGAAATATGAAACATGGGAAATATATCAACTTATCTTTTTACTATTCTGTCAATAAATGAAGAGGCCTGCAATTATTATAGCTTATAATCCCTTTTTTAAAAAGTCACAATGCATTATCATGGTAAAATGTCCCATCAAATCTATAATAGTCATGGTGACTCATAGATATGTGATTCCCCTTATTAAGAAAAAAAGGACAGGAAATCCATTATAAATGAACTGTTTTCCTCAGTAGTGTAATAAAACTTGGATACTGGTGTATGAGTTTTTGATTATATCATCTGCTGATAATCTCTGGGTTCATTTCCTCCCAGTGAAGACTCAGTCCCCTTTTTTCCCTGACCAGCCCTCTTTGGCCACTAACATTTTAGCAATTCTACTCCCTCAGCTGGGGAGGAGGCCTCCCAGTCCCAGCTGCCCCAGTATAGTATGTTTTAAGGGCTGTAAATTTTCACCGTCAGATTTGAGCCAGGGGTGTTAAGCTCCAGAAGATACACATCTGCTTCCTACTCAGATGGTCTTTTGTTGTGCTTCTTGGTAGAGGGAGAGTTGTAATGCCACAAGCATAAATCCCAACTGGGGAGGGCTAAATTATGGTGTTTCAAAAAGAAACGCTCATGACTACAAATATAATCAGCCTTAATTCTGTTCTTAAATTCCGTATTTCTCTTCAGAGTTCCATGATAATTTCTTATTGCTCTTTAATGAACAGAGTCAGTCACTATTAAACTTCTAAAGGGAAAAATCATTTAGTAACCTGAGTCATAAGCCCTGAATATATCTGATTTCTAAGTTTGGATTCCCAAAGGTCGGGTTTTCCTAAATAGGATCACATAAGTACAGGGACAGAAAACAAAAGAAATGTCTAAGCACCTACTTGGGAAAGGTGCCTATAGTCCATGCCAATATATCCAGCTCATGAGTATTTATTAGATACCTATAAAGGTGATTACTGTTGGAGGTATATTTATGTTCTCTCTATTCTAATACCTCATTAACCAAGAAAGGAAAGATGTTATAGACCAATTTCAGAGCTAGCAGAAATGTGAAGAGATAAATATAGTCAATCTTCAGTTTACTAATGGATTTTATTCCAAACTCCCTTTGTAAGTCTTTTGGAACTATCCATGCATTTTCCCATAGAAACAAATTTATCAATGGCAGTTAGTTTTCACAGCTAGATCACTGAATGTACGTAAGCCATATGTAGCTGAAAACTGGTGTGAAAGAACTCAGTCACCAAGTTTCTGCAGATATAGTCATTTAATTATTTATTCAAAAAAGGACTGAGTTCTTAGTTGGTGGGAATACAGAGATAACATGGGTCCCTGATCACGGATGAATCAGGCAGTAAGTGCCCATTTCTTAGTGTAGGTGCCATGGTGGATGACAGAATAGTGTGTTATGTGGGTACATAGGACCATAAAAGACAAAGGTGGTCAGGGCAGGGCTCTCAGAGGCTGTCTGCATTCATTTTCTTTTGCTGGAAGACATGTGTGATGTCCTGAAAGGGAGTAAAAGTGGGGAGTATCTTTGGGTATGGGAAGGGGAATCAGTATGAAGACAGAAGTTCTTAGCCTTTTAACGACAGGTGGGGAGGTTGATTATTATGTAAACAAGGACTAGACGAACAGGACTGGGCAAATGTGGGTTTGTTTGTCCCATTTGGAGTTGAGACTTCAAGGAGGGGACTGACATGATCATATTTTCACTTTGAAACTTCACTTGGTCACTGTCTTAGTACTAGATGAGAGACGCCACCAGCACGGGAGAGGGAGAAAGGCTGGGAGGCTGTTGGAGTTACATCAGGGAGTATCCAAGAGGCATGAGGGCAGTGGAGATGGGGAAGGAGAAGAGGAGATGGATTAGGGATATTAAGGAGGTAAAATTGATAGGATCTGAAGACAGATTGGATTTGGTGATAAGATTACATCAGAGGTAAATAGACATAAATAACAACATACTGCTTCCCTCCCTGCTAAAAAAAACCCCAAAAAACAAAAAACAAAAGCAAAAAAAAGGAAAAGGAAAAAAGAAAAGGAGGTGGGGGGAGGCACCGACCTGGGGGAGAAGGAGCTCCGTTGAGCCATTATCCTGCTCAGAAGGCTGGGGATGAGGGAAGTGCTTGGGAGCAGTCTAGAGAGGAGATACAGCAGGTGAGAAGCAAGTTCATCAGAGTAGATGAGGAGAGTCTAAAGGGGGCCTCCAGAGATGCTGGATCACAGCCAGAAGAGAGCATGCCCAGAGTCAAGCCAGTAGAAAATCTCAGAAAAGATAAAAAGGAGAGTGAGTGGTATTGATATCAAGACTGAGAAACAGACATTGGATTCAGCAAGGAGGAGGATACTGGAGCTCCACGGTCCCATCTGGGAGACCAGGAACACATTCGTCCTTGCCTTATGCTTGTGGTCAGCCAGCGTGCAAAGAAGCTATACTGCAGTGGCATGGGGTGAGGGAGGGGCTGCAGGCCTGTCAGAGGGTAGTGACCGCTGGGTTGGAACAGTGAGGATGGAGAGCTGCAGCCCGGAGTAGAGGGGAGTTTGAAGGTGGTATATGTTGGGTGGGTGGGTGGGTGGGAGGAGGGTGTGAAGAGCAGTACTGCACTGAGGGAGAGACCCAGTGGAAGTGTCCTTATGAGGAACAGCTGTGGGGGATGGGTGGTGGCTACAGACACAGGTTATCAATAAGCTGATTCGTATTGGTCACTGTGTTATTATTATCCAAAGAACCACGTTTTCAGAAAGTATGAGGACAAAGCTTATCACACACAAAGCTTATCACACACTGGTTATCACTAGCCTCATCTCTTGCCACTGTCCTACCATGTTTCCCCCATATTGGAACGCTATCCCTGCCCCCTCCACACACCCATCCCCATGCTTTTTCACTCCTCCATGCCTCTCACATGTAGTTTCATCAGTCATGAATATCCTGTACCCCTTTCCCCAGCAATCTTCCTAAACCACCCAGCCAGAATGTCACCTCCATAAGGCCTCTGGCAGTGCCCCCTGACAGACTAGCATCTCCAGGCTCTGCTCCCTCAGTGCTTTCTTATATCTTCTTAAAATAAAACAATGAAGCTTGCAAATAACATCTCCCACTCCTTTGGGACTATGAGTTTTAAGCACATGGGGGTGCTCGTTGGTTTGGAATTTCCCAGCTCCTCCCTAGCACAGTGCTTACCCATGACAAGTGCTCAGGGTTGTTTAATGACAAACCCTGGCCTAACTCAAAGGTTAGTTGTAAAAACTGTTGCTCAGGAAAGATGGCACTGAGCTTTACTGACCTGGAGCTCTTCTGGGAGGGATAAAGACCATCACCCCAGACTCTCTTGGCAGGTATAATAGGGGAGGGTGCCTAAATGCTATGAAACTTTTTATGTTAAGAAGTTACCCAGATTCCTAGAGCTATATGTCCTCAGTGATACTGGGCAGCCAGAATGACTCATGACCCTCAACTTAACCATCTGGAAGAGTTAATTTTATTTTGGGAGAAACTCTGTGTCACTCTTACTGAAAAAAGAATTGTGTATGAGGCCTTGACAAGAGGATAAATTTCATAAATATATAAACTAAAGCTCTTTGGAGACATTAACTTGTCTGTAACGTCACTTGATGAGTATTTATTATGAGATGGAGCCAATTCCAAAGTGAAGCTCAGAGAATTCTCTTTCCTGAGCTCTTGGAACACAGCTATGGTCAGTGGGACTCATCTACGAGGATGACTCAGTGGCAGGAAGTGACATTGGATGAGCCTTGAAGGCTTGGTTCCGAACAACACTTGAGGGCAGGGACAGGCTGAGAGGACTGAAATCCTGTGTGTTTTTCTCAGTGTCTTTACTAAGACGATTGCCTTCCTTCTTCCTTTCGGAGTCTAGATACTATCAGCTGAAATGAAAAATCCCTGTAAGTATCATTTGGGTTTCTGGCACCAAAGCTACTGCTTCATTCTGAGTTATGTTAAACTCAATAAAACTGCATTAATGGTATCATAAAAGTTTTGCTTTTACACAGTGAATTAGGGAGTCATAGCAAGAAGAGGACTGTATATGACATTAGAAGACTGGGTTCTAGTTTCAGATTTTCTGCTTACATCTGAATGACTCCGAGTGAGTGTCACTTAACTTTTCCAGGTCTAATGACCTCATCAGTAAAATAAGGATGATACTACCTGGTGATAATAGCATGCTGGCATTCACGGAGCACTTACTCTGTGCCAGGCACTGCTTTACGTGGCTTGTTCTCTTCAATCCCTGTGATGTAAGTATGATTGTCATCCACTGGATGGATAAGGAAACATGCAGAGATTGTATGCCATGTCCAGGGGGAAAACGTGGTGGAGTTGGGATTCAGATCTAAGTCTTTCTGAGTCTATTACTGAGGTCTTTGCCTCTGCTTTAAACATTGCACTTAACTAAAAATTCCGACCTTAAAGTATTATCAGGTACGAAGTTCTTATTGATATAATGTCATTCCTCAACGTTACTCCTCCTCAGCTCCCATCTTTCTCCTACTGAATGTGGGACATGTCTCCCAATCAAACTAACTGAGAATTCAATAGGTTACTGTTTTTTTCCTGCTCTTCCAGGTAGCAAGGGGCCATGAGTCTGACTAGGCTGTGAAACATGACATTCCTAAGGGGATCCAGAGGAAGGAGCCCTAAGGGGAGTGTCCTTGAAATATCATGTGACACAGAAGTCCCATTACAAAAGTAGCTTTAGAGTATAATATATATTTCCAGTGAAAATGTAGTGCATGTCTACTTAGAAATGGAAAAGTTAGATCAGAATAAGCAAAACATTTAAATCATCCATATTACCTCAATTTAGAAATACCCATTTGATATTTTGCTAAATATCAATATTTCTTTAACAAAATAGTATCATGCATATTATCTGAGCTCACATAAATATTTATCATTGGGCAGGTATGGAACACCATGCAAAAACAGAGGAAGGGCAGGCTGCCACAGCACAGTGCCTGTGGGCATGGTTAAACAAGCTTTGTTTTCTACTGAGGTTCAATTTTTACGTCTGTTTTTTTTTTACTCTTCCACTCTCCATTTTTCCATCTTATATCTATTCTTCTCCTTCCTTCAAATAATAATTTTATTAATTTTCTTTTTAAACCAAAGGAATATAGTTTATTAACAGATATCAACAAATCAACAAGGTCCACTGGACTGAAGGAAGACATTAGTTAATTGCACAGTTCATGTGGTCCAAGTGGCAGCTGGTTCGCTTAAGCTTGTTAAATCTCAGAACCAGGCCTTTCTCTTGAGCATCTGCAAGTTTTACACAAAGGCAATTGCTTTAGCCCCAGCTTCCAGTCTTAGAATTGTGTTGTTGGTCATGGTAAGATCTAGCAAGAGAGGGGGGATGACGCATTGCAATGCACCACCACTGCTAGAAAATAACTCTTGGCTGTGTTCCTGATAATGGACTGAGAGCATCATCATATTATGTGAGATGATCAAGCACATCTCAGTTGGCTTCTGGCCAGCGTAGGTCTTAACACACTTCTTTGACATCTAAATGGCCTAATTAAGCTCTTTATAGAGATTAAAGAAACCCCATCATTGCCAATTACCACTTCCTATGAGTGGTCCCCAGGATTAGGAAGAGGTTTTCTTTTTACAACACCAGCTCTAAATAAATGCTTGCCCATATTGCTGAGAATGGTCTACAAATTAGCTGGTTTTCTTATCATCAGGTAATCTGAGCAAGGCAATCTTCTTATATTTCTGACAGAACATTACTTAGGAAGGAAACTAGACTGGATTTTCCTGTTATTGAGTGAAGATTTCTAAGTTTCTGAGAGATAACGGGAATGGAGCTGTGGTTAATGCTTGAGTCATTTGTGACTAAAGAATATTGATATGGAAAATGAAGATACTCCTGAGAATAGGAGTGAGAGGACGAACAGTTCCCTTCCGGATAGAGCTGCCAGACTTAGTAAATAAAAGTATAGGACCCATGCAATCTTTGGGACATGCTTATACTAAAACGATCATTCATTGTCTATTGGAAATTTAAATATAACTTAGTGTCCTTTATTTTATCTGGTAATTCTCCTTCTGGGTAATGAATCAAATTAACAAACTCTTTGCACTTCTCTAGGGCCTTCAAAATTGTTTAAGCAAAACCTCTCCCCAGCTTTCCTCAGCTGTCCTTCATAAATCATCATTTCTTCTCAAATGAGTATTTCTTTTTTTAATTAATTAATTAATTGGCTGTACTGGGTCTTCATTGCTGCACACTGGCTTTCTCTAGTTGCAGAGAGCAGGGGCTACTCTTCATTGCGGTGCACAGGATTCGCATTGTGGTGGCTTCTCTTGTTGTGGAGCATAGGCTCTAGGCGTGTGGGCTTCAGTCACTGCGGCACTTGGGCTCAGCAGTTGTTGCTCGTGGGCTCTAGAGCGCGGGCTCAGTAATTGTGGCACATGGGCTTGTGGGATCTTCCCAGATCAGATCTCGCACCTGTGTCCCCTGCATCGGCAGGCAGATTCTTAACCACTGCGCCACCAAAGAAGTCCCTCAAATGCCCATTTCGTCTTTCTTTTTGGCTTTCTCTAACGCCTAGGGATGGGATGAGTAGGGTTCAGGAGCTATGTTCTGGAGAGCTTTCCTGAGGAAAAAAGTACCAATTAAATTCCCTGACTAGAGAGATTCTGGAGTGATGGGGTAAAGAGGAGAAGGAGGTGGAGGGGTTGGGAGATTGAGAGAGAGTTCAGGGGTGGTCAGATACAGTTCTGGATTGGAATCCTTGGATCAACTCATATTTTTGGATTCAGAACTTCGTACCTGGAAGACCTAGGGTTCCCAGCAGAAGTTTCCCACAAGTTTGGGGTTTAATGGAGGGTTTGCACCCAAAGTGAGCCAGGAAACGGAGGTAACCTAAGGAGACCAGTATGTAATGACATCTCCTTCCTGCTCTGGACTTGGTGGGCCCTGCTGCTGCCTCCAGGGTACTGTTGAATGGATGGGAAGGTCAGAGCCTGGCCCCTCAGAGTGTGACAGCAGGATTACTCATTGTGAATAGGACTAGGTAAGTCTTGGGCAACAAAAATCTTTCTTCCTAAGGAACAACCAGGTCCATAATAGGGCCGGCTTTTCTTGATGAGGGAAACTCGAGGCATGGAGCTAGGTTTAAGGATTTTTCAGTTAATGGGAAAGCTGATTTGTTTCCTTTGTAAGGAATTTTGGTTTTTCCTTATTAATTTTTTCAACTAGGAAATGAGTTTTACTCATTTTAATAGGTTAAATCACTCAAAGAGGTAAAAAAATTTTTTTTTTCTCTTCTACTCCCAACTAGGGCCTGTTAGTCTGAGGTCTCAATGTTAACCACATATTATTTTCCATTGTTCTCTGTACTCATGCAGACATACAAACATATGTCTATGTGTGTGTATGTATCCCCGACTTACAATTTATGATTTTTTGACTTTGAGATCTTGGGCAACAGAAATCTTTCTTCCTAAGGAACAACCAGGTCCATAATAGGGCTGGCTTTTGTGAAAGCAATATACACATTCTGTAGACACTGTATTTTGAAATTTGAATTTTGATCTTTTCTAGGGCTAGTGATAGGCAGTATGATACAGGCTGGTGATTGGGGCAGCTACATCAGACCACAGCTCCCAGGCAGCCATGTGACCATGAGGGTGAACAAGCGATACCCTTACAACCATCTGTTCCCCTACAACCATTTTTTTTTACTTTTACTACAGTATTCAATAAATTACATGGGATATTAAACACTTTATTATAAAATAGGCTTTGTGTTAGATGATTTTGCTTAACTGTAAGCTAATGTAAGTGTTCTGAGCACATTTAAGTTAGGCTAGGCTAAGCTATGGAGCACAGTAGGTTAGGTGTATAAAATGGATTTTTGACTAAGCATGTTTTCAACTTAGGTTTATCAGGATGGAACCACATCATTAGATGAGGAAGATCCATGTATATATATATATGACCCGTATGTATAAAGGTTTTGAAGAAAATAGTATGTGTTTCTCAAAAAGTAGAATTAGTAATTACATTAGTTATATTACTCTATAATTTCCTTTCTCACATAATATCATAGATAGTTCTCTAGTCAGTAAAGATTGCACTCCTTTTTAATATCTTAAAATTTTTCCATTGTGGGAATATGTGAAATTTGTTCAACCAGTCCTCTGTTGATGATGTTTTAGTTTTATCCTGATTTTTTTTTGTCATTAAAAGCTGGGCTACCGTTAACATTAAAAAATATCCTTACGTACATGTAGTTTTAATTCTATAACAGTGAGTACAAACAATAAGATGGCTGGGTCAAAGGACATGTATATTTTAAATTTTCTTAGCTATTACACAATTACTTTCCAAAATGGTTGTGGCAATTTATACTCCTCTCTTCCACACTGTACCCAGAAATATATGGGGGGAGCTCATTTCCTTGCATTCTCATTAGTACTGATTGTGTTTAAGTTTTTCAAACTGATGAATGAAAAAATGGTATTTCATCTTAGTTTACATTTCCCTAACTGTCCATGAAGTTGGATATATTTTCATTTTTGAAAATCTGTTTCTCTGAAACGTCTATTCATGTTCTTTACTCATTTTCCCATTAACTTATCTTTCTCTAGTTAACTTTTAGGCACTTCTTGTGTATTGGGAATTATCTTATCTCTGTGCTAAAATTAGTTTTTCTCCTAATCTATTATTTGTCTTTCGATTTTGCATATGGTATTTTTTTTGCCATGTGAAATTTAAAATTTTTATGTCATCAATTATTTAATTTGATTTTTATTTTTAAATGTTTTTATTATGAAAAAAATACATCTTCATGGTAAAAATCCAAATAACACAAAGAGGTCTAAAATGAAAAGTGAAGGTCATCTCTCTCATTTTTGAACTTCTTAGGCCAATTTCTCAAAGCTAATCAAGTTAATAGTTTTCTCCTTACCAATTTGGAATTTTCTATGTGTATGTAAGCATCTCTCACTATCCAAAATTGCTAACATTTACAGAACATCTATTACATGCTAGGGACTGTTCCGGGCAAAATTCCTGCCTATGGAGCTTATCTTCCAATGATGGGAAAAAGTAAAAAACAATAAACTAACAGAGAAAATAATTTCTGTTATTGATAAGTTCTGTAAAAAAGTAGTGTTAGGGCCCAGAAAGTAATGTGTAGGAGGACATTATTTTCAATAGACTGGTTGAAAGAGTGTTTAAGGAGGTGAAATCTAATTAGAGATCTGATAGATGTGAATATTGCTTAGTATTTTTTATTACTGTGTACCATTTTCACTTAATAATAAAATAGGAAATATTTACTTATCAGTATATGTAGGTTTACTTGTAGGGGTAAATTAAGTTTCATTGATATGAGACAGCTACCTTCAATTTTACATGGAAAGACAGGGTGAAAGCATATCTCTCTTCCTGTCTGTATCTCTTGCAATAACACTTAGACTCATTCATTTGATCGCTTGGAGGAGGATTCTGCAGATGATCAATTCTCTTCATTAACCAGAAAGGGAAGTATGAAGGTTATTTGGAGAAGGGGCCTCACCAAAGAAGGGAGGAAATGGATCTCCTGTAAATAGTTTATTTATGAGGGCACATAATGAAGGACGGATTCATGTGGGGTGGAACCTGTCTATGGGTCTTATTTTTCCAGTTTATTTGTAGCCCCCAGGAGCATGCATGTCCAAGAGGGGATTATCTCAAGGCTGAAAGCTGACAGTCTGAAATATTTTCTTTTCTTTCAGATATTGTCAACCAACCATGTTGAGAATACAAGCTCCTGTGGTAATAAATGGGGTCAGTTTGCTAAATGGGCATCTCTTTGTTGTGGCTTAGTGTTCTAAGTCTAGTTTCTGGGAAACTAGGCAATGTGGAAGTGAAAGAGATTCTATGCCCCACATGCTTAGCCACCACTGAGCTGTCAAACACAAACAAAGCATGTTGCCTGTTTAAAGGAGAAAGGAGAAGTCTAAGAACTGAAGTCAAGTTTGGCAGTTATCTCTGGATTCCTGTTGTCTGTTCTGTTCCTGATCTACTCTTCAGTGCGTTGTTGAGGGCTGGTTTGCTGACTCAAACAAACAGGCAAACAAATGATTTATGGGAAGCTACTGAGTCATGCCTTGTCCCATAGCTACCTTTTCCCTGCTCTGAGAAAGCTCAAAGTTATTTATTTCTTTTGACAAGAAATACTCACAGGGGCCTGCCTACATGACACATGTAGACAGGGAGAGGTGGCCATGCTGTGGAAGCCTGTTATGATTCCTCCGCTCCTGTGGTGAACCCAGATGGATCCGTGGATGCTCTGGGCAGCCAAGGTTCTCATGTACCTTCTTAATTACTGTAATTAAGTGAGCAAAATGATGAACATTTGGGGCACTTGGGGCAATGCTTTGCAAACCAATGCTTTGCACTCACTCCTTTGGATAATATAACATGTTCAAATTGCAGGAAATCCTGATTTAGGTGAAAAAGGATTTGCCATCACCTTGATGATCAAGCCTTGGTAAGCCCTCATTTGTTTTACCGGATTCTGTAGGTTTTAGCACAGATTAAACCAGTCAGCAAAACACATTAATAGAGCATCTATTCACTGCAGGTCTCTACCATAGGTTCTGAGGTGTAGGGGTTAAGGATTCATATGGGATGATGTGGTGAGTATGTCAGAGAAGTATGGAAACTGCAAAAGAAACAGAGAAACTGCATCAGAGAAACAGATGGCATGGTTCCTATTCTTTTAGGAAAATTGAACAGTTGTGAAATGAACTAATGACAGTTTTTGGTATACCTAAGTGGATATGCAGACAGTGCATGCTATGGACATATGCATTTGAAAGAGGGGTTTGCTGTATAATATGGGATAATCTGCATGAGTCAGGATTTGTGTGGGAAAACATCTTAAGAAGGTGAAGAAGCGGAGGAAGGTATTTCTGTTATGAGGGTGAATTGCCCTCAGAGGCAGGCCAGAGTGTGCATGAAGTGATAATTGATTATTGGTGAGGAGACAGGGATGGCGAAGGCAGGGATATTTTCCAGTGAGTGATTCTAAGTGGTGTTTCCTTATACTTCTGCTGCTACTGTTCAAAGTTGGCTTTAAGACAAGGCCATGCATCTGCTTCTAATAATCTGTTCAGTTTCCCTGAGGCATCTCATAGAAGTAATGATAACCAACAGTCACTGGGCGCTTACAATGCCCATGTGTTGTGTGTGAGTCATTCCATTTGATCTTCATAGCATCACTGGGTTTTGCTAGGTATTATTATTATCTTACCAACTTTATAGATAAGGAATATATCAGAGGGGATGACTTAGGTTATGATATGTAAAAAACAACCCTCCAATCTCAGTGGTTTAAAATGTACATGCTACCATGGGTTATATTCTACATGGGGTGGCAGAGGTGGCTAGACTCATTGAAATCATATAGGGGCCCAGGCTAACAGAGATTCCATCTTAAAATACATTTCTGTGACCTCTGGAGAAGAAAAAGGCCATCTGGTGAACTGCCTCTTAGTTTTCGTTTGTAAGAGTTTCATGGCCTTTCTGCTAACATTTCATTGGACAAAGCAAGTCATGTGCATATGCCTAGCTTCAAAGGGCAAAGGGAGTATAAAAGGAAAACTCGAGCATGTAACTGGGGGGAGAGAAGAGTAATAACTGTGGATGGCTCTAATAACCATCTATAAGGAAACTAAGGCACAAAGAAGGGAGGCAACTTGCCTAAGCCTTCACAGTGAGTGTGCTGTGAAAGCCCTCTCCTCTGCGGAGCCTACATTTTGCCTTACATGCAGACAGAGGGGAATCAGAGGGTGTACTGGAATTAGGGACAAGATTTACTTCTTAACTCCTTGCTCTCTGTTTCTAGATTGTAGGGACCAGAATAGAATCTTTGAAACCATAATCTTGTAGTACAATTTTGGCCAAGTGGTAAAGGAGAGGGAGAAAGATTAAAAGTGTAGAGAATGCTGAAACTGTGTTCAAAGACTTAACTTAGTTGTCAGAAAGACTGTGAATTTGTTGTGCTTTTTCTGTGAGAATTGGGAGGTGTTGAAAAACAGTCATTAAAAAATAACAGATGAATTTTGCCAGAGTTGGCCTCCTTTGATCCTTAGGATGTTTGAAAAATTAGGAAGACTATTCTGCAGCTTGTTTATTTTGGTCATCTTGATGCCTGAATTAGAGTTGCCATGAAGGGATTCAATCAATTGCTGGGGCTAGGATAGAGGAAACCATTTATGGGAGTAAAGCAAGAAAGAGTCAGAGAGAAAGGCTCTAAGCAGAATGGCGGGGGTGGGATGGGGGGGGAGGGGAGAGAAAGGCCCACAAAGAGAAGAAAATGATTGGAGAAAAAGAATGGAGAGGATGAAACAAGAGGGTGGGGTGAGGGGAGATGGAAAGAGGGAGAGAAAGGGAGGGGGGTGGAGAAAGAGAGAGTATGAAGTGAGTAGGCCCACCCACATTCATATTTTCTATTCCAAAAAAATCAAATTTCTGGGATATAGGATCAAAAATAAAAACATCCTTTATAAAGAGGCTGTTAAATCTGCAGGCCCAGCCAAGAATTTGAGCACTTCTGTGATCTTCTCCGCCTTGTTGGGGTTGGCAGACTCTTTTTCTGGAGCACATGACGTCAGTAAGGCTTCTGCTGAGTGATTGAAGTGTCAGGAGCCAGGGAAAAGTCAATCTGGAGAATTTTATCCTGGCTTCTATTTTCTGAGTGAGGCACACAAAGGCTCATGTGGTTTTCTGTGGACTGAGGCTCCTGGATCCCCTGGTGTCTAACATAGCACCAAAAACAGCAGTTTTAACTGCCAAGGGTGAAGAGCTTTTCTCTCTTCCAAGAGCTGAGAATTTGTTATGTATGGGAATGTAGAGTTGAGTCTGTTTCAAATATGATATTAAAACCTAAAATTTAAAGCAAAATCTATACTATAGTAAACTTGGTGAGCAAAATGAAAAAAAAAGTTAAATTAAAATTAAAAAAAAGAACTGGCTATTTGGTATGGTACAGTCAGATTTTACTGACAATTTTTTTTTTATTTCTTTGGATTATATTGCATAGATATGATCAGGATAATTCTATTGCCACACACTTAAATTTTAAATTTAAAAGTAAATGTGTCAACCACTTAATTTAAAGTTAGTTAAGTTAGTTTACTTAAATTTAAATGAAAGTAATGATTAATACAACAAATAATAGTCAACAAATTCAAGATTGAAGAATAGAAAATCAACATATAGAATCAGGTGCATTTCTAAACACTAACAAAATATCTGAAAAAATAAAGAAAACAATGTCATTTGCAATAACATCAGAAAATAAAATACTTAAAGAATAAATGTAATAAAGGAGGTGAAAGATCTGTACACTGAAAGCAATAAGACTTTCAGAAAGAAATTGAAGAAACCATAAGTGAATGGAAAGATATCTCATGTTCATGGATCAGAAGAATAAATAATGTTTAAAAGTGCACACTACCCAGAGCCATCTATAGATTAAATGCAATCCCTATTAAAATTCTAATGGCATATTTCACAGAAATAGTTTTTGAGTGGGATACTTAAAATTTTCTCTGTATGAGATCATATCTGTAAACAGAGGCATTTATACTTCTTCCTGTCTGATTAGCATGCCTTTTATTTCTTTTTCTAGCCCAATTGCTCTGGCTAGGACTTCCAGTACTATGTTGAGTAGGGAACACACTTGTCTTGTTCCTGATCTTAGAGGTGAATCTTTCAATCTTTCACCATTGAGTATGATGTTAGCTGTGGGCTTGTCACATGTGAAATTTATTATGTTGAGATATATTCCTGCTATACCCCAAATATTGAGAATTTTTTATCACGAAAGGATATTGACTTTTGTCAAATGATTTTTCTGTATTCATTTAAGATAATCATATGATTTTTATCTTTCATTCTATTAATGTGACATATCACATTGTTTGTATATGGTGTACCATCCTTGTGTCCTAGGAATAAATCCTACTTTATCATGGTGTATAATTCTTTTAATGTTCTGTTGATTTTAGTTTTCTGGTCTTTTGTTGAGAATTTTTACTTCTATATTCATCAGGGATACTGGCATGTATTTTTCTTTTTCTTGTAGTGTCCTTAACATAGTTTGGTATCAGGATAATACTGGCCTTGTAAAATGAATTTGGAAGTATACCTTTGTATTCAATATTTTTGAAGAGTTTGAGCAGGATTGACATTAATTTTTCTTTAAGTGCTTTGTAGATATGAACAGTGAAACCATCTGGTCCTGGGCTTTTCTTTGTTGGGAGGGTTTTGTTTACTGATTCAATCTCCTTACTCATAATAGGTCCGTTTAGATTTTCTATTTCTTCCTGATTCAGTATTAGTAGGTTGTGTGTTTCTAGGAATTCATTTTTTTTCTAGGTTATTCAATTTGTTTGTTTATAATTGCTCATAGCAGCCTCTTATGATCCTTTGTATTTGTGATATCAGTTGTAATGTCTCTTCTTTCATTTCTGATTTTATTTATCTACGTCTTCTCTCTTTTTTCTTTGTTAGTCTAGCTAAAGGATTGTCAATTTTGTTTATCTTTTCAAAAAATCAGCTCAATTTTACTGATATTTTCTATTATTTTTCTGGTCTCTATTTCACTTATCCCTGCTCTGATCTTTTTATATCTTTCCTTCTGCTAACTTTGTGCCTAATTTATGACTGTTTTTCTAGTTGCTTGATGTGAAAATTTGAGGTCTTTTTTTTTCTTTTTTAATGTAGGCATTTATCACAAAGTTCCCTCTTAGAACTGCTTTTGGTATATCCCATAAGTTTTGGTATGTTGTGCTTCCATTTTTCATTTGTTTTGAGATTTTTAAAAATGTCCCTTTTTATATTTTCTTTGACCCATTGATTGTTCAGGAGCCTGTTTAATTTCTACCTAGTTGTAAATTTTCTAGTTTCCTCCTGTTATTAATTTCTAGTTTCATATTATTGTGGTTGGAAAAGATACTTGGCATGATTTCAACCTTCTTAGATTTGCTAAGGCTTGATTGTAATCTAACATACAATCTATTCTGCAGAATATTCAAGTGTATTTGAGAAGAATGTGTATTCTGTAGCTGTTGTATGGAATGTTCTATATATGTCTGTTAGGTATATTTGATCTAAAGTATAGTCCAAGTCCACTGTTTATTTATTGATTTTCTGTGTGGAGGAGATATTCATTGTTGAAAGTGGGGTATTGAAGTCCCCTACTATTATAGTATTGTCTATTTCTTCCTTGAGATTTGTTATTATTTCCTTAATATACGTAGGTGCTCTGAAGTTGGGTACATATATATTTATAATTGTTTTATCTTCTTGATGAAATGACTACTTTATCAATATATAATGACTTTCTTTGTCTCTTGTTATAGTTTTTGACTTAAAGCCCATTTTATTTGTTATAAGTATAGCTATCCCTGCTCTCTTTTGGTTTCCACTTGCATGAAATATCTTTTTCTGTCCTTTCTCTTTGAGCCTATGTGTCTTTAAAGCTGAATTGAGTCTTTTATAGGCAACATGTAGTTGGGTCTTGCTTTTTATCCATTCAGCAACTCAATGAATTTTGATTGGAGAATGTAATTTATTTCCATTTAAAGTGACTAGTGATAGATAAGGACAGACTATTGCCAGCTTATTACAGTCAGCCCTCCATATCTGCAGGTTCCACATCTTCAGATTCAACCAACTGCATATCAAAAATATTTTCAAAAAAATTCAAGAAAGTTTCAAAAAGCAAGACTTGAATTTTGATATGTACTGACCACTATTTCCATAGCTTTTTACATTGTATTTACAGCTAGTTACATATTATTTTACATTTTACATCATCTACAAAGTATATGGGAAGATGTGCATAGGTTATATGCAAACACTGTACCATTTTATACAATGGAGTTGAGCATCTGTGGATTTTGATATCCATGGTGGCATCCTGAAGTCAATCTTTCACAGATACCAAGGGATGTCTATTAATTTTTTTCTGGCTGTTTTTAATTGTCTTGTTTCTTTTTTTTCTCTATTGCACTCTTCTATTGTGAACACATGATTTTTCCACTGTGATATGCGTTGTTTCCCTTTTCTTTATCCTTTGTGTACATACTGTAAGTTTTTGCTTTGTGGTTACCATGAGGCTTATATATCTTATAGATATAATAGCCTATTCTAAGCTTATAGCAATTTAACTTTGATCTCATACAAAACCTCTACCCTTTTACTCCCTCCCTATATGTTATTTTTTTGTTATCATGGTTTACCTCTTTTTGTATTGTATATCCATTAACAAATTATTGTAGCTATAGTTATTTTAAATATTTTATTTAAATATTTTTAACCTTTATACTAGAGTTAAGTAATTAACATGCCACCATATTACAGTATTAGAATATTCTGAATTTTACTATATATTCAATATTTACCTTTACCAGTGTGTTTTATATCTTCATGTTACTAATTAGTGTCTTTTCATTTCAGCCTGAAGAACTCCTTTCAGCATTTCTTGTAAGGCAGTCCTAGTGGTGATGAACTCTGTCTTCTTTTCTTTGGGAAAATTTTTATCTCTCCTTCATTTCTGAAAGACAAGTTTTCTTGGTTGGCAGTTTTTTTTTTTTTTTTTCCCTTTTAGCACTTTAAATATTTCATACCACTCTCTCCTTGCCTGGAAAATATCTTCTGAGAAATATGATAAACTTATGGGTGGGGGGCAGTTAGTTCCCTTATATGTCAGGAATTTTCTTTCTCTTACTGCTTTTAAAATTCTCTCTTTGCCTTTGATTTTTAAATAATTTTATTATAATGCATATTAGAGAAGATTATTTGGATTGACATTTTGGGTGTTCTATTATCTTCATGACCTTGTATGTCCAAATAGCTTTCCAGATTTGGGAAATTCTCAACTATTATTTCTTTAAATAAGCTTTCTGCCCCTTTTTACCTTTCCTCTCCTTCTGGAACTCCAGGTTGTTGCTCTTAATGATATCCCATAATTTATGTAAGCTTTTTTCCTCTTTTTCATTCTTTTTTCTTTTTGCTCTTCTGAATGAATTCAAATAACTTGTCTTCTAGTTTACCAACTCTTTCTTCTACTTGGTCAAGTCTGTTGCTGAAGCTCTCTATTGAATTCTTCAGTTCATTCATTTTATTCTTCAACTCTAAAATCTCTAGGGGTGTGTGTGTGGGGGGGTTCTATTTTTTTGTTGAACCTCTAATTTTGTTCATGGGTTGTTTTCCCAATATTGTTTAGTTGTCTACCTGTGTTTTCTTGTAGTTCACTGAACTTCTTTGAGAGGCTTCTGAATTCTTTGTCAGATAGTTCATATGTCAACATTTCTTTAGGGTCAGTCATTGGAGCTTTACTAGTTTCCTTTGGTGGTGTCATGTTTCCTTGATTATTCATGATGCTGTGGCATTGCATTGGTGTCTATAAATTTGAGGAAGTAGGTACATCTTCTAATCATTAGAGACAAGCTTTAGCAAAGAAAATTTTTAACCAGTTATCTTGCCCAGATATTCTGGGTGGGCCACCTGGTAGTGTCTGATGTCAGACCTGCTACTGGAATCACTGAGTGAGCAGGTCTGGTGCCTGGGCCAGCAGGTATGCATGTGTGGTGCTTGGGTCCAGGGGGTTGGGCTCAGGCATGGGTCTATGGTAGTGGGTCTGGAGTCTAGGTTCACTGTGCCATGCCTTGAGCTTGAGTCTATGGTGATGGGGCTGGGTCCTGTGTCCATGTGGTGGGCCTGTATCTGGGTCTTTAGGGGGTGACCAGGCACCAGGGACCACTAGTGTGAGTCTGGCATCAGCTTCTGCATTGCTGACTCAGTGCTAGGGTAGGTCAAGAGTCTGGGTCTTTGAGCTGACCTGGAGGTTGACTCTACAAGGGCTAGACTGGCACTGGGATGGACTGGGATCCTGGGTCCACAGGAACCTGTCTGAATCCCAGGATGACAGGGGCTGTCCTGGCAGTGGAATAGACTGGGAGACTGGGTCTGTGAGAGTAGTTCTAGGGGCTAGGTCTGGGGTGGGCTGTGGCCCTAGGTTTATTGGAGCCACCAGAGATCTGGTTCCATGAGAGCCACCAGGGGTTAATCATTATTAATACATTGCTGTGTTGTTCTGGACTTTTCTTTCCTATGAAATATACATATCTTTTAAAATTTGTTTATTCATTTCATTATCAATGCAATGGGGTGTTCTGAGACCAGCCTCCAGTATTCTAGAAACTTTGATGACCAGAAGCAAGGGATTCTATATTTTTAAAACTCCAACAGTTGGCCATTTATCCAGAGGAGCACCCAATTCACAGTGTTAGACTATTTTTCAGATTAGAAAAAACGTATCAGTAGGCTCTGTGATTACATCCTGTCATGGGATGGGGAATTAGAGACAGTGAGGAGCTGAATTGCAAAATCAGGTAAAGGGCTGGCATCTCTCCAGGGAAGATGGTCATGTTTGCTAGGGAAAAGGGAGGATTTCTTTCCATCATTGGAGAATGAGACTTGAGAGTCATTGTAGGGCAGGGATGGATTTGTGATTGGGGAGAAGACAAGGTCCCAGAGAAAGGGAGGCCAGAGGACTAAGGAAGGAGATGGCTAAGCTTAAAGCTGCTGCTGAGGGGCATGGCAGTCATATTCATCTGAGTCTGGAGACTGCTTGTGACCTGAGTGATCATGGGTAAGAAAAATAATCACTCTGTGCCTCAGTTTCCAAGTCTATGATATGAGGTTAATAATAGTATTCATCTCCTAGGGCTGTTGTGAGGATTATGTGAATCTCTCTCTATATCTGTGTATCTATCTATCATCCATTTATATCCATCTATTTCCCTGTCTCCTAGCTCCCTCCCTTCCCTCCCTCCCTCCTTCCCTTCCTTCCTTCCTCTCTCTCTCTCTCTTTCTTCCTCCCTCCCTCTCTCCCTCCCTTCCTTCCTTTCTTGTTAGGACAGTACACTATATAAGTGATTCATTCCATTATTAATTATTACTTTCTACTTTATAATCACCTTTTTCTTAGGTCTGAAAGAGCAGGACCAAAACCCATGTTTAAGGTGAATAGTATAGAGATACGAACTCAGTTTAGGACCCAGTTACAAGAGTTTATGATGAGACTTCCAGGGAATTGGGCAGTTGTCTAAACCAAGACTGTCAGCTGAGGTGACAAGAGGCAACCAGGCAGGACTCATGGAACCTAGAAGGATTCCCGAGAGATTCCTTGGAAATGCCCGAGGAGGAGAATCTAATGGAAGACAAGACTTCTTCAAACATACAGAAAATGGTTATTTGGACATTAAAGAGAAGTGCAGTCCTAGAGACTGGAAAACTTCAGGGCATGTGGATTATGCACAGGTTGTATTTTTTTTTTTTTGCAACTCTGTTTTTACTTAACTTTATACTGTGAACATCTTTACAGGTTAGTATATAAGGAACTATCTTATTTTTAAGCTGCTGCATATGATGTTTAAAGATAAATTAGTTTATTAAACCCTTCTCTCATTATAGATAGATGCTGACTGCTAGCATATTTTTGTTGTTGCTGTTGTTATCCATAGAGTTGCAACGAACATCCTTGAAGATGAGTCTCTGCAAAAGTATTCTGGTATTCCTGTAGTATGGGTTTAAGTGGGATTGCCAAGTAGCATTTGCAATTTTAATACATTCTATAAAATTGTCCTCTAAAAAGTTTGTAGTTATTTATACTCATTACAAACAGCAGTGTAAAAATGTCCATTTCAAGATGGTCTCACAAACCATGACTCTTAGAAAATTTTTTCTAGTCTGATAAGTGAAAAATGGCACTTGATTTTTTCAACATACATTTCTTTTACCACAAGTGAGATTGATAATCTTTTCATAGCATAATTATTCATGCATATTTCTTCTGTGATTTCTATGCCTTGTTAATTTTTCTATTTGCTTATTTTCTAAATGTAGGGAATTTTCTTATTTTATGAATATTACATTTAGTTTGTTACATGTATTAAAATACTTCCTCCTAGTTCCTTTTTTCTTTTTTTAAATTTTTTCAGCTTTTCTTTGGAGTTTCTCACGTATAGAAATTTTAAGTATTTTTGAAGTTAAACCCAGTCATTGCCTTTGTAACTACTGAGTTTGGGGCAATTTTTTAAAAGCCTTTCCTCTCCAAGAACATAAAATTATCTTGATATTTTCTTGTAAAATAATACAATTTTTATTTGTTTAGATCTTACATTCATGGAGCCTACTTACAAGTCTGATGTGCACAGGGTGAAAGACTATTTTTCTTAAACTATGCCAATATTTACAAATTTACATTTTTTCCCGACTTAATGTTATTGAATATTAAATTACTATATTTCTGTCTTCTAGAATGTTTGCTTTGCTCACTGAATTATTTGTTTATTCTAAGATGATTAGTTAAATCAGTTTTATAGTACCTTTATGCTGTCTTTTGATTTACAGTAAACTAAGCAACCCCTCATAATTCTTTCTAAAAAAAACTGTGTTGCCTATATTCGTTAAATTTCTTTTTTTGTAGAAAAAATAGAAGTAACACAGAGCTACACCCCCACCAAAAATGCTTGTGATTTTAAAATTAGAATTATATAGAATTTATTGATTAGTATGGAGAAAATAAGCATCTTTAACATACTGAGCCTTCATCAATAGCAACATGATATGTACCTCCATTAATTTAGCTCTTTTGTATTTACTTTAGTAAATTTTATGGTTTTCTTTATATTTCTAAGTCTTACACATTTCTTGTTATGTTTGTTCCTAAGTATTTTATAGCTTTAGTTGATACCATGAATCAGATTTTTAAAATTAATTTTTTAATTGGTTATTGCTGAAAATAAGAAAATCCTTGGTCTTTGTATTTAAATTTTGTATCAAGCCATGTTTGCTATTTTAAATTCATAAAGAGGTCTAACACAGGGAGAGCTCTAAGAATATCATAAATAAATGTTTCTCTACTGATGGTGAAACTATTTTTGTAGCTGGCTGATAATTCAACCTAAGCATTATGTAGATAAAGTAGTTGAATTATGGATTTTCTTTCAAAATATAAAATAAAGGCCACTTTTTAAAATGGAATAAGGTAATAGGAAAGGAGGTGTTCTAGAACTTTTAACACCCTTTTCCCCTTACCTCCTTCTTTTAGATACTGGCACCCACGTCATCTCCCACCCTCATGGGCCAGTGATGTTTACCATCAATACTTAGGAATCATTCCCATGTTCCTTCAAGGCTTGAGTTTTTCTGGCCTGATGCCCATGGATGATGGTGATGACTTACTATGATCCCAGTTCCAGGAGGCGGTTGGCAATTTTTTCAACAACCTTCAGAAATGTATGTACTTTATGAAGAACTCCAGGAGCCAGAGGACGTTTTTTGAAGGAAGAGAACAATTGGTGCCACCTCACTGTATTCACCTTATTGTAGTAGCTTTCTACCCATTCGTAAGCAACTGTGAACAATTTAAAGCTGTCTGGAATTCAGTTGGTTTTTACCAAGTTTGAGAAGCCAGCATTTTCAGTGGGTTCATAATATTCTGTCATGGAAAAAAGCCAAAAATAAAAATGAAGTTACAGTTTTCAGAATGAACTCATTACCATAAAGGCAACTCCTCTATATATGAATACATGTTTATATAAGTACAAAGAAAATAATAGAAGGATATACACCAAATTATTATACATCAAATTATTAACCTTAGGGAGACAGGATTGGCTTTTTCTTTATATACCTCTGTGTCTTTTGGCTTACACAGAATATATATTCTTTTTGTAATCACAAAATAAAGTTTTTGAAAAGCAGAGTATTCAGAGAAATCACATAGACCTGACAATACAAAGCTCTCAAATACCAAGAAAGGAGGCCATTGATGGCACCTCAGTCCTGCACTGAGTACATTTCTTGGCACACAGTGATTATTTGCTGACTGAAAGAATAATGTGAGATTATCCATGCTGAATTTGAAAGAACTATCTTTTATATAAATCCATTTTTTTTTTCTGGAAAAATTGTTTTGGTATTATTCAATGCTAGGTCAAGTTTTGCTGATCTGAGGAGAGGAGCAGATTTCCAAAGGAAGTAAGATTTCATTGCGGAGAAATAAAACTTGAAAAGGTTATTTTCATGAAGGGAAAAGAGGTTTTCTAGTTGAATCCCAAGAAAGGCATCAGCACGTGCTCTGTGGGTTTTATATATCATTGCCTCCACGTGTCCTCCCGTCTTGTGATTTCTGGACTTGATACACTCCCCTGTGGCAGTATCCTCTTTCCTCTTAAGATGCTTTGAATGCCAGACTGTGCCCAATGGCATCGTCCTAAGCTGTTAAAATAAAAAAATGTTCTGATAGCCGTACTTTTTGTTCATTTCTTCATAGCACTGACTCCAGGAAATCAGTTTTATTTTTCCATTGTATGATTTGACTCTCTTGGTCCCGTGTAGGGCATTATGAGAGACCTTGCTTTTCCCCTGAAGTAGCCTTTCTTTATTTGGATTCCATCAGCCTCCAAAAGGGCCTGCTTTCCATCGGGTGTCTGGTGTTGGAAGCATCTGACTTATTTTCTTTAAACCCCAGTTAAATTAAGTGAGAATGACTTTGCTTTCCTTTCCGCATCCTAAACCGTGCTGCCCTTCCACTTCTAATTGTAACAATTCTTGGAAGTCAGCTCACCAGGGGACCTCACACAAAGATGGGGACACGTTGCCATTTCAGAAGCCTCGTGGCAGCAGACACCCAGAGCCGGGATGATCAGCGCCTGAACCCCGCTTCCCTCTCGCTCCCGGAGCAGCCCTGCCATCACCTTGGACAAGGCACATACCTGGAAGGGAAAAGGTAAGCCATCCCACTTCTTCTTACCCTGACAAATGCTTCAAACACAGGCTTGGAAAATCTGTGGGCTCCTCACATGTTCTCAGATACATGCCTTTGCGCCTGGCTGAGGTGAAATGATACGGTGCTCAGTGGAAGGAATCGGGGCCCTGCCAGGAGACAGCGAGGGGCCATGCAGCCCTGTAACTGGAGGCAAGCAGTGAACGCCCTCTCCGCTTGGAAACTCCAACCACCCGGAGCCTGAGCGAAGGCTGGCTCAGCTGAGTCGCCTCTTAACCTAACGGTCCCCAGGGGACGCTGGTTCGTCCGTGGTCGGAGCCTTGTAATTAGGCTGTGCGCGTTGCTGTAGATGAGGCATGATGCCAACAACCGGGTGGCTTTGACAAGTCTTGGCCCCCGTAGGTACAGCGTGAGGAGACTGAACAAATCTCAACGTTGTTTTTTCTATCACCTCTTGATAGATCTCAAAAATATCCCGCATCCCTTTGCCCACCCATGCCCCCTTCACAATCAAGGGCAGACCCGTGGAAGAATAAAATAACCACAATAATAGGGATGGGAAAATGATATATGAATGGCCTAATGTTAAAGTGTCATGTAATAAAAATAACTCTACCTCATGTACTTTTAATACATTTCATATACCACACAGCAATTTACTGGGACATGGGTTTTAACACACAACACTAATGGCAGGATAAGAATTACCAAATTTAATGTGGGTTCACGAAATATGCTGGAACCCCTTTACAGTGTCGAGTCTGAGGAACAGGACTAACACCCTCTTTATAGGCACATTGAGAGGAATTTTGCTTTTACTGTATGTGGTTAGGTTTCAAGGGACATGATTTCATTGGTAACTGTGCCAAATTTTTGCAATAACAGGATTCTACTGTATTTCTATTTTAGCACCACAATCTCATGCACTAAAGTTTACTTGAAAAAAACCATAAAAAAGAATGAATTTCAGCCAAATCCAGGTTATTTAGGATTTAAATTATAATCCAGCATAAAGATTATCCCAACTGTTTGCTTCCCTTCTTCATCTTAAGTGTTTCTCAGTTTAAGCAGATGTCATTGCTAGCACATTCCCCAAGAGGAGTCAATGGGATTTAATTAATTTTTCCTGTGAAACACTGCCTGGATGCTCTTATAATGTGTGTGTGTGTGAGAGAGAGAAGAGAGAGACAGAGAGAGAGAGAAAGAGAGAAAGAGGGGGAACTGAAAGATGGTGGTAATATTTTCTGATACCTATTAATCTAAATTACCTGGACCTCATGAATATCTCTCTTTTTTGTCCATTTAAAACAGACCATTAAGAGGTTGCTGTGTTTTATCTATCTTACACTTTTGAAAGCTAAATTATTAAGAATAAGAAAAACCCATCTGTTTGCTATGAATATCGCACCATACATGGAGATGTGTATAAACCCTGAGCTAATTGTAGGGGTGAAACTGGCTACAGAGATATCTCAGTCTCTGGGAAGACATACAGATCTTCTGGAAAGATGAATAAAAGGAGAATACTATTGTCAGTAAGGAAATCTTAACTTGTAAGAGTGAAATTAGTGTGTGGAGCCAAATTCTGACCTATCCATAGCCTCCTTATTTTTTCCTTTGATGATGTTGTGACTCCTAATTAAATAGAAAAAAAAAATCAAGTTGAAGGGCAAAGTATTTAATCAATCCTTCAAACCACTTGCCTGCATTATGTTCAACATCAGTATACTTGAATTCTTTATCTTTGGAATATGTACCTTTGGAGAAGTCCATATTCCACTATGAGATGAAAGCTGATGGGATAATACAAAAACTTTAATATTCAACCAGTTGGACATTGGTATTTGCCTCACCAGTAATCACAGTTTCATTTTTTCCATCAACTTTCAATTGAGTGTTGGGTGTGTGAACTATCTCTTTTTGATGATACAAAGGAGTATATATACCAAGAACACTCCCAGCCTGGGCCCTCTGCCTATAAAATGGGCTGATTGAACCAGTGCCTCCAACTGTGGGGGAAGTCATCCTGGCCTCGTTTGGCACAGAGGAGGCCAAACTGTCAGTGGATATCACAATTTGTTCTCACTTTCCAGCTGGCTGCTTTTGTGCTATTGTTGACATTGTCATGGTCACCTCAGTGTTGGACAGTTAACAGAGCTGCTTACCAATCACCTCCTTTTCCATCTCCTTGTTGAGACCTTGGCTTGGTCTCTTAGGAACAGCTCCTTTTAACCCAATAGACAGGGAAGTGGATTGATAGCTGTTAAAAAAAAGGCGTACATTTTAATGGAAAAATGAGGTATTTTCCATTGTGGTAAAGTGTCTTTTTTTCAATCATAAAATTGCTCAAAAGAGGAAGCAAAAAGAGGAACATGTATTCCTTTGTTTTAAATTGAGTTTGTAAAATGAGTTCTTGAGAAAGCTAGCAGCCATCTATTTCGAAGAATGATGACTTTTTTTTTGACATCTAAATGTTGTATCATTTCCAGAGTATAATTATCTCCCATAATCATCTGAATCTGTAAATAGACTATGGATCAGAAATTAGTACTCCTGGGTGGAGGTGCCAACATATGAAAGGGAAGGGGGTAATTTGAATGTGACTATTCAAATAAGATCAGAGGCTGTTAAGAGTAAGACCAGACTTTTCTTTTTGTAACCAGCTGAACGACGCTAGAAGCGTATTGTAGCTGGTAAGTGACAGAGAGATATTTTCAAACATGGTGTTTCTTAACAGTCCCTGTAGTCCAGACTTGTGTGTGGATGTTCATGGTGAAGCTCATCTGTACATCAGGATAGAATCAGACTGGTTATTCAGAAAGCCCCTCTGTGTTCTCAACACTCCCTAGTTGTGAACCTCCTTGGTTGCAGATCATTAATCACGGCAGTTCCATGCAGAGCAGATAACTAAGCTTTGAGCTACAAAATATTGAAAACCACCACAGAGAAGCCACCTACAGCATCCAACCACCGCCTCGCCACCAGCAACTGTAGAGAAAGCGGAAAGGAGGCAGACGTGGTGGCTGCCCAGCTGGAAATTCTGGTACTAACACGACTGCAAGTGAGGCCGGTGGTAGGAGTGTGGTGTTGGTTATACTCTCTCTGAAGTTCTATTCTGAGCCTCCCCAGACCTGGCTGGCAACAGTTTTTCTTTCTGTGCTAACTATCCAATGTGACAATGACTGTGGCAGTGTCAACAACAGCACCACAGCAGCCTTTTGGAAGGTGGGTACCTTCCTTCCACACTTAAACCTTTCTGCCTGGAAGATTTCACCTCCTTTTCCTTTTCCCTAGCAGATTCTTCTTTGAGTGTGACTCTAAAGAGAGGAGATCTAAGGCTTTCTAGGTTGCTCGTAGTATAAAAGCAGAGTGGGGTGCTCCTTTAAAAAGCTGGGAATGGCTGTCAGTGGTATTAGGAATCCACTCATGAGTTGGTTTTCCCTGATGGTAGATTTCCAAGTTCATATGTAGGGAACTCAAAGGAAGGCCAACTCATCAGATGCACTGAGGGTCAGCTTACTCTAAAAATGAACTTGTCACAGGGTGAGGAACAGAGATTGAGCTCTTTCTGTGCGCTAGATTCTTTTTCACCATCTACTTAAATCCAAACAACAGCATTTCAGGGAAGAGAATGTTACCAACAAGAATACAAGCAGAATGAGAGCAGGAACTTAGGTTTACTTGTATACACGGGGCACTTGGCATATTTGCTTTTTGAATGATTGAATAAATATTATCCTTATAGATGAAGAAGCAGAGGTTTGGTGAGATTAATACACTTTGCCCAATTCACCCAGCTAGATAGTGGCAGAACAGGGAATCATGCCTGGTACTGCGGGGAGCTTTTATGCTCGGTTTGGAGCTGTGTGCCCCAGGTTGGGTTTGGACACAAGAGAAATTTGCATGAGATTTGGAAGGTGGCAGCGAAGCAGCAGCCATTAGACTCAGAGGGTAGGCGTGGGGTCACCAGGCACGGCTGTAGCTCACACATGGTACTGCTGATCTGCTGGCTGACCTTGACAGTGTGGGACAACAGCTGGGTCTGCAGCTTCTCCACTTCCCAGTAGGTCTCCTCCTTCAGGTTCTTTGAGTCCTGGGTCTTATGTATCTTTGTGGCCCAGAGGGTCCACTTCTTCTGCAGGTAATCTGTGTTGCTGGGGTCTGAGGCCATGGGTGGCAGATGTGGCTTCCAGGTTGTACTTTGTCTCCCTGCTTCACATCCAGCCTATTGCTGGCCATGCCGACTCGCAGCAACTTCAGGGCCAGTACCAGACACAGAAGCCTCCCAGAGTCTTCTTCACCAGCTCCTGCAATTATGTGTGGTCTAATCCCTATAATAAATCCCTTGTTTTGAATCACATATGGTGGTCTGCTTCCCCCATCAAACCTTAGCTGTTGCCTTCCGTCAGATTCCAACTTTCTAGTACATCGCACTCACTGGGGAGGGTGGGGGTGAGGGGACAAGCTAGTTTCAATGAGATTCGAACTCTTTGTCTCTGGGAAACTCAGGACTTCCTCAATCAGATGTTCAGAAAACAAAGGCAGGGGATGTACTGGATGCAAAACAGAAAAACTAAGAAGTCATTTCAGTGTTTTTATTTAGAGTATCAGGCACAGAGCTAGTTATTTCACAGCTAGTTCTGTTTTTAAGATAAGCCAAAAATAAATAGATGAAAATATATATCAGTGGTTATTTGTGGACAATGTAAAATGACATTTTTCTGATTTCCTAATCAATGCTTTTCAATTACCTAGTCAGAGATTGCCTTAACACGCCACATGTCTGTGTGTAAAGCAAAAGTGTTCTCTGTTATTACCAAGATGAAACATCTGGAGGATGGTATTTTCCCACTTTTTATTCATTTGGTGACACATAGATCTAGGCATCAACATATGTCTGTGTTCCTTTATGATTTTTAAAAGTATTATTTTATTTTTCAATGAGCTCTTTTTTTTTGGAAAACAATTTTGCAAGGTGCAAGCTATTCCGATGAAATGCTGAAATCTTGGCTGTAGGAGAAGTTAGGAAAAACCAACCAATGCTCCCCTCAACCCCTGACTGTAATACTTCTGAGGTTTACCCTTTGCCATTTAGCACGTTCCCTTGGCTGTCTGCTTGCACATTACGTACTCTGGGACTTTCCTGGGTTTCGCTATCTTCTGCTTTTGGGGTAATATTGGTTTAACCACCAGAAGAACAACATTAGAAAGATCCAGCTTTCTTATGGGAGCAAGAGGCTCTATACAACCCAGTGCTTCACTTGATTTCTAGAAGCCTTTCTGGCACCTTAAAGAATCCATCAGCCCTAGACTTCCGGTACCTCTACCCACTCTTTCTTTAACATGTACATTGTCTCTCCTGGGTGAGGAAATATGCTCATAGGTTGCTCCTCCCTTGTTCTGTGTGGATTAGGTTTGCCTGATAAAATACAGGATGCCCAGCTAAATTTGAATTTCGTCTAAATAGCAAATAATTCATGGGACATACTTATACTAAGAAAAAGAGTTGCTGTAGAGCTGAAATTTAAATTAACGAGGCATCCTGCCTTTTATTTGCTCAATCTGACATTCTTAGTGTGGATGTGTCCTGCATCCCAAATTCCCCAAGGTTCCCACTTTCCAAACCCTGCTCATTGACAAGATCACCAACAGTCAGCCAAGCTCTGGACAGTTGACCAGAGTCTCCTTGAATAATGTATTTGCCTTCTAGCATTTGGATGGATTTCTTCGTTCTGCCACCAAAATAAAACTTTAATAGTGCATTTATTGTAAACCCGATTTCCTAACTGCAGTCTGAACCATCCTGTAAGCGACTACCACCTTTCTGAAATGCAGTGCTTGCTCACAGACTTAACAAGTAGCTTGAACTCTCTCTGGGTCACACAGCTTTTCTTCTATTTCCTTCCTCTTCTCTTCAAAGTTGCCATCCTCTTCTCTTACAAAAGTAATGGTCTTCTCCACTCAAAGCTGAACTGGGTCTAACCTTTATTTCCCTGGATTTTGTGACTCAGAAATGACCATCTGACCAGGCCACGGACTGTGGTAGAGATTCTTATTCCCAAGGTCACACAATACTGACAGAGAGAGATCGTCAAAGAACTTGGGAAATAATGATATAGACCAAAATTTATAATTTCTTTTTGAAATTAGTTTGAAAATAACATTTACTAGGCTTTTCCAGATTCAAAACTAGCACATGTTCATTTTAGGGAAAAAATGGAAACACAGAGAAGCACAAGAATAAAATAAAAAACAAATCACTCATAAACCTGACATCCAGAGATGTTAATTTTTTCGTGTATATTTCTAACATTTTTCTATAATGTATTGTTTGAGCAAAAGTAGCATGCCACACAAAAATACTCTGTAACTTTTTGTGTTATTATTTAACAACCAATTGTGAACATTTTTTCAGTGTCAAGTTTACTTGTATATCAGTAATTCTCAGTGGTTTGAGGGTTGCTGATCTCATTCAAGAAAGTACTGAAAGCTTTAAGCTTTCTTCCAGGAAGACAACTTTTACAGGTACCTAGAACATTTTGGATAAAATTTCAGACATTTAGAATGCTTCTGTAGATCCTATAAGCAAGGAGAGAAAACATCACAACTGTTCTAAAACAGTACCTACATGCAGGATGTTTTGAGTAAATTCTCCTAGTAAGAATTTATTTTATATAAATGAAAGGGGCAAATAGACATTTGCTACTTTGAGACCTCAAATAGGAAGTTTTTTTTTGTTTTTTGTTTTTTGTTTTTCTTAGACTCTAGGCTTAGGCCAAGGTAAAGAGGAAGCATTAGCAATTTTACAGATTGTCCTTCTGTTTACATGTCAGTCTTAAGATTGTTGAGCTGATGGGTCTTCCCTTGGTTACGAGCCAACGCAGTCATGATCGAGAAACCTTGGTCGGATTTCACAAGAACTTTGTCACAAGCCTTGCATTTCCTGTAGGAAAGCTGAATTCGCCAGCGCACTTACTGTGAGTAAGAGTGTAACTCTGCTCTCAGCAGGAGACTTTTGCTGAATATAAAAATTAATTCTCAGTGGAAATACAAAATTAATTCATTAATCCTCGAATGCTAAAGACATATCTTGGCTGTTCTTCTGTATGTAACTTTCAGTCTATGTTTAGAGTCAGAAAGAAGATGAGGCAGCTTGGGAAAGCACAGGAAGTGTTGTCCTCTATGTGAAGATGTGTGGGCCAACTGTTGCCCTGCAGGACTGGCCTGGGACAGGGCTGGGTGGACATCTGTGGCCCACAGAAAGTAACGGCAGGGCTGCTAACACATTATTATTATTAACTACAGTGATGACAGTTGCTAGTTATTGGACACCCATTATATGCTGGCCACTGCGCTATGCACTTTACCTAAGTTACTTTAAATTCCGGCCCCTCCGAAAAATAGGTATAATTTTTCTCTTACATGGGAAAGGCAGTGAAACTTAGTGGTAAAGAGTACAGACTCTGTCACTCCACGATCTGGATTCATATTTGTTGGCCTTGTGAGCTTGGACAAGCTCCTTTTCCCTCTGAGCCTCAGTTCTCTCATCTGTAAAATGGGATAAAATAAGGATTTGAATCCAAATTGGATTTATCCTACAGATACTTCAGAGGTTCAGAAGTCAGAGAGATGTTCTTGTTCTTAATGGTGTGAAAATATTTTGTGCAAATAGAAAGGTAGCCAAGTATGATGGAAATAGCCTAAAATAGGTAGTAAGAGGACAAGGGTTTGAGTCCTGGCTCAGTTTCTAATTAGCTGTGTGACCTCTGATAGATGGCCTAATCTCTCTGAGCCTCCACTTACTCATCTGTAAAAGGGGTATGATGTTTTCTTTGGCCACTTCGCAGGACTGTTGGGGATATTAAATGAGATAATGTAGGTGAAATTGCTCACACAGATAGCAATTACTATGCTTTTTGTTACTGCCCTTTCTGACTACATTCATTGTTGGCTCTTGGCAAGGAAGGAATGCTTATTAAATTCTACTCTGTGCCAGACTCTGTACCAAGTTTGGCATAAATATCACCTTATACACTCCTCCAACAATCCTGGGCCCAGGGAGGGTCGGTACTTTGCCAAAGGCACTATGCTTAGTAGTGGAGCTGGGAATTGCAAAGCAACACTATGCCCTATTGTGTACCTATGAAACAGCTCTTTATTGCATTAATTATAAAATACATTATTTTCATAATTTATAATCTTTGAAAACTGGGGTTTGTCCAGGAACTGATGTGAATAAGTTTTAAGACTACCTTAACATTTTATTTTGCCTGTGTTTTTCTTTTCATGGATTCACACACATTTATGTGATAAAAGAAACCCCCATCAGATAAGTCTAAAAGCGTTCTTTCAGTGAGTATGAAATGGGAGTCACAAGTGATAAGAAAGCAATGTGATATAGTTTAACTTGCAGCCTTTTTTTCTTTCTTTTGGGTACGCAAAACAAAGTTGCATCTTATGATGGACAGTGTGTTAGATTAAATGACATGTAATGATTATTAGTTAATAAATGTCTAATAAGTGAGAGATGCTTTACATCTCTAATCAACTCAGATTAAATAGATAATCTCATTACTGTTCTTAATTTGCAGATGAGGAAACTGAGATCGAGAAATGGTAACATTTGTTCCAGGCCATGCAACTAGTATGTAGAAACACTAGACATAAAATGAGATCCACATAGCTACAAAGCCCATGCTGTTTTTAATTTGCCCTTATTGCTTTTTGCTTCTGGAGGGAATGTCAATTTGGTAAAGTAGCCAGAAGTACTGACTTGTTTAGTATCTGGCTCCACATTAAGCAGTGACCACATCTGAAACCAGACACTGTTATCTGAAACCTGATAGCTGTGATATAGTTGGACAGGTGGACCTTATATTTTGATCAGGAATCCAAGATTTCATACTGTGGGTCGTATATTTCCTCATATATCCTCACCTCCAACTGTATGTGGAGAAACCACAGGATTTTCTTGAAGGAGCCAGGTAGGCTGTGCTGCTGGGAGACAGAGGAGGTGGAAGCTGTAGGGCAGATAAAGTCATGAACAGAAGTGGTCCCTGGATGCCCTAGCCCTTTACTCCACAGCTGAAGCTACCGTCGGTACTAGGCCTTCGGAGTTTGTGGGGTTCCAAAGGGCAGAATCTTCTTTCACCATGAGGGCCCTGTGTCGACCTAGAGTTTGCTACACAACTGTTGGTACAAACAGGGGATTTCTGAAAGGCATGTGACTCTCACCACCATGGGGGGTCAGTAATGAAGTTGTTGGTGCACACTCAAGAGCTCTGGGAAGGTGGGTGCAGGCCACATTCATTCTACAAACAGTTATTGAAAGTCAACTATGCGTTGGGCGCTGGGCATCTAAAAGGCCAGCCTGAGGGAACCTTGCCCTCAAAGAGCCCACATCTAGGGGAGCAGAGAGAAATAGAGCTCAGATACAGGCTTACCAGGTAATGCGGCCCAGGAAGAGCTGGGTGAGGAAGAGAATAATTCTAGCGAGGGCTTCTCAAAGTCAAGAGTTATTGGGCCAGGCTAGATTGGGGATAGGAATACAAAAGCTGAATTTTTTCTATTGCAGTATGATTGGTTTACAATATCGTGTTAGTTTCAGGTGTACAGCAAAGTGATTCAGTCATATATATATATTTTTTCAGGTTATTTTCCATTATAAGTTATTACAAGATATTGAATATGGTTCCCTGTGTTATATAGTAAATCCTTGTTGCTTATCTGTTTTATCTGCTTTATATCTGCTAATCCCATACTTCTAATTTATCCCATCCCCCTTCTCTTTCCCTTTTGGTAACCATAAGTTTGCAAAAAATGAAATTTGATAAAACCTATTTCCCTAGTATTCAAAATCATATTGCAACTAACAGTACTCATTCATCCACACACCTTGATTGGAGAGAAATATGAATGAGAACTAAGACAAATTCCTGCCCTCAAGTAATTGCAATCTAGTGGGTTTAATTAATAAGGCTCTACTGTGTAGCGCAGGGAACTCTCCTCAGTACTCTGTAATGACCTATATGGGAAAAGAATCTAAAGAATAGATTGGAGATATATATATATATAATAGATTTATATATATATAAAACTGTACAGCAGAAACTAACACAACGTTGTAAATCAACTATACTCCAAAAAAATTTTAAAACATAAAAATAAAAAATATAAATAAATAATTCCTCAAATAATGTTTTTTTAAACTCTTTATTGGAATATAATTGCTTTACACTCTTGTGCCAGTTTTTGAGGTACACCAAAGTGAATCAGCTGTATTTATACATATGTCCCTATATCCCCTCCCTCCCTCGACTCCCTCCCACCCTCCCTAATCTGGCCCTTTAAGGCATCACCCATCATCGAGTTTATTTTCCTGTGTTATGCAGCAACTTCCTACTAGCTATCTATTTTACATTTGGTAGCGTATACATGTCAATGCTACTCTCTCACTTCGTCCCAGCTTCCCCTTCGCCCCCTCCCAACCCCATGTCCTCAAGTCCGTTCTCTACATCTGCATCTTTATTCTTGCCCTGTCACTGGGTTCATCAGTACCATTTTTTAAGATTCCGTATATATGAGTTAGCATATGGTATCTGTTTTTCTCTTTCTGGCTTACTTTGCTCTGTATGACAGTCTCTAGGTCTATCCACCTCATTACAAACAACTCCATTTCATTCCTTTTCATGGCTGAGTAATATTCCATTGTATATATGTGCCACATCTTCTTTATCCATCAAATAATGTCTTGAGAGTTAATTCTCTTGTGGCAGATGCCTGTCTTCAACACTGTGAGTAAAGCTATGAAAAAGGAGTACGAAGCATGGTGGGACCATTACAACAAGGAGATCCTTAGCACCCCAAAGCCTCAGAAACGCAGGGCTTAGTTTCCTAACAGAAAGATGTCTCACTGGGATAGGAGGCTGAAGGAGATGTTTGGAGATGTGGCATGCTCTTGCCTAGTGCTCCCACACTATGGGAAGTGGCTACCTACTTTCCCCTAAATTGGTTGGGCTTTGATTTGAGTCTGAAGAAAATAATGTTTTCAGCCTTCAGTTTAGGATCTTAATACCTTTTGGCCATGTTTAGACTAAGTTGTCATGTTTGGGCCCAGGCAGTAGGCAAGACAGTCCTCATCTTTCCCTGCATAAGCCCGTGGCAGACGGACCTTACAGGTGGGTAACTGTCCCTTTTCCTCCCCTTCACGAAGGGAGTAGGAGGAGAATAAGGCTGAATAGTAATTATAACCATCTGGCAGTTGCTTTACGATTTGGTCATGTTCAAATTCTTGGGAAGCTTTCCATCAGTCTCAGTTAATATCTTTCAAATTATGTTTGCTTTGACATTTGCCCTGGGCCCTTAGCTTCTCAATATGCCTCCTGGAGCCAACCCATGCATCCAGGGTTTGGTGAGAAGTTCCCGAGGAAGGCTGGGATCACTGCTGTTGCTGCTCTGTCAGCGGGGAAAGTCAGCCAAGGGTTTCAAAGGGCTAGGATGAGGCTGCTCATATGTGGAGAAAAAAGAGAAAATGGACATTATTCCGCTGTGTACTTTGGCTTTATTTTACTTGAGAATTCCATGAAGAATATGCCAATAGTGATCTTCATGGCACCGAGCGGCTCTCTTCTGAGCTTGAGACATGGCAGATAGTTAAGCCAGTAAAGGAAGCCAGTTGTTTGTGAGACAGAATGCAACTAACAATACAACTGTCTGCAATAATCTGCCCATGAACCTCAGTACAAATATTGAAAGATTAGACCTGAAATGAGGGAGAAGTGTCTGAACTAAAAACACTGTTTTCATTCAACAAGAGGTTTTTTTTTGTTGTTGTTCATTGAGCAACTACTATATATTTAGGTCACTGTAAAATCAAGGGGGGCAGAGTAGTGTATATGACATTGCCTCCTTCCTTAAAAATCATAGAGGTTAGTTGGGAGGTATCATGTATGATAAAACCTTTACACAAAATTATAAAAATTATTGAAAATAAACCATATACACTAAATAGTTTACAAAGATGTCTCCTGAAGGAGACTTTTAATTTGTATTTGGTATCATTTTTAAAAGTGGTACAGTTTTGGATAAGTTTTACTTACTTCTTTGTATTTTTATGTATTCTCCAGTGAAAAATTATTAAAAATTTAAAATAACCAGTTAAAAAAATCAATCCAATTTAAAAACAGATAAGTATCAATACAAGGTGTACTGTGTCAAGGGTAAAAATGGCTCTTTCTAATAGGGTTGAGAAAGAATAGGATGTCCTGGGCTAATGATACTGGGGAAGTCTCCCATGATGGTCCTGGAACCAGAGGAAGAACAGGAAGAATGACTGATGGTAAAGGGGGTCTGAGGACAGCAAACTGATCGTCAAAGTTAGGACTGAGATCTAAATGCTACTCTCAAATCACCATCAGTGGTCCACAGCTTTTTTTTTTTTTTTTTTTTTAATGGTGGTACTCAAAACAAGTATCCCTTTTTTAAGGTGGGAACTGGGAGAAAGAAAGAAAATCTTGAGGTTGGAGGATAAACAAGCCCACATTCTTGTGGGTGAAAAAGTATACAAAAAACTCACTTTCCTGGAAGGAGAGATTTTTGTAATTCATTCTTGGTCACACTGAGGTAAAGCATGTGAAACTGGACCTGCCCTGGTAGCGAAGCTGACCTCTGAGGAATCGTGGAAGCAATAAAGTTCAGGTTTGCCACAGGAGCTCTTTCTTTCGCCCTTTCTAAATTCGGTGTTCTTGAGGTTTGATGGTAAACATCAGTGCCTTTGGAGTCTGCATAATAAAATTTCCAGGATTTGGTATATAGGGCAGTACTGATGGCAAGAGGTCAGATGTCTTTTTCAGAGTTTGATGTTAATACGATGCCAGGTTTAATAGTCCAGTTTCTCCAGAGAAAAAGGACCCATTGTGTGTATGTGTAAACATATATATACATATACATACACATATATATGCACATATATGTATATCTTATTGGATATGTATTTATATACAAATTATTCATTTATATAAATAAATCATAATAATTACACATATATTTATTTGAAAATTGGCTCATGTTGATGCTGGCTAATCTGAAATCATTTTTTTTTTACATTAAATGATGTGTACTTTATTTTATTCTTTTAACATTAATTTTTATTGCAGTATTGTTGATTTACAATGTTGTGTTAGTTCCTGCTGTACAGCAAAGTGAATCAGTTATGCATATACATATATCCATTCTATTTTTTGGATTTTTTTCCCATATTACAGAGGACTGAGTAGAGTTCCCTGTGCTATGCCATAGGTTATTATATTTTATATATAGTAGTGTGTATGTGTTAATCCCAATCTCCCAATTTATCCCTCCCCTCCCTTTCCCCCTTGGTAACCATAAGTTTGTTTTCTACACCTGGGGCTATATTTCTATTTTGTAAATAAATTCATTTGTACCATTTTTTTTTGATTCCACATATAAACGATATTACATATTTGTCTTTGTCTGACTTACTTCACTCAGTATGACAACCTCTAGGTCCATTCATGTTGCCACAAATGTCATTATTTTGTTCTTTTTTATGTCTAAGTAATATTCCATTGTATATATGTACCACATCTTCTTTATCCATTCATCTGCATTACTTTTATTTTACTTTGTTTTCAAATCTGAAATATGAAGAGCAGGCTGTCAAGTAGAGAAGAGTTGATGTTGCAGTCCTAAATCTGAAGGCAGTCTCGGAAGCGGAATCCCTTCCTTGGCTGGGGACCTCAGTCTTTTCTCTTGATGTCTTCTATTGCTGGGTTAGGCTCATCCACATTATGGAGGGTAATTTGCTTTACTCAGTGTTTACTGATTTAAATGTTAATCATATCTAAAAAACTTTCACAGCAACATTTCAACTGATGTTTGGCTAAGCAGCTAGGCACTATAACATGGTCAAATTGATAAGTAAAATGAACCATCATGCCAGGCAAGGATAGGTCAGTTCTCCCTTCCTAAAGGTGCAGTCTTTCTCACACAGACTATTAGAATGCAAGCACCACTTTCCCAGTGTTAGGTCTTCAAGTGGTAGAAGGGGGGCATTTGTGGGAGGAATGGAGTTTTCTTCACTTTGTGCCTGTAGCCTCCTCTGTACCAGTGATGGAGGATCTGGTCCACCCTCTTCCTTCTGTCTCCTCCTCTGAGGTTTAACAGAGAAGTCGGATAGCTCCCCTTCCTCAGGAGAGTTTGGGTAGGGCCGTGTCCAACCATGTGAAATGGCTCAAAGGCTAACAACATGGCGGCATTTGGATTCCATCTCCTGTGGCCTGATTACTTAGTTCTGTTTCAGGGCCATGGATGGAGGCAGGGTACAATGGAGCCTTAGCAAAACATGCCACTCCCATCCTTTCTCTTCTCTCCTTTTGCTGCTTAGGGCACTCCCACTGCTGCCAGATTGATGGAGCACAGCTGCAATGGTGCAAAGAAGAAACAACTGTACTCTCCATTCTGTCCCACTGCAGAGTCAAACCCGTGCTGGAGCTAGTTTACTCTGACAAATCCCATGGTTTTTCCAGTCATTCTGCAGTAGGAAGGGGAGATTGTGGTAAACTTTATCTCAATTTCTCCATCTTGTACATCTCTCCTTTATCCTTGCCTATTGTGCCTCCAGATTCTTCCTGTGGTTGGAGCTTCAGGTGAGTAAGAGATGGAAAGGGCTCACTTATGGGGACTGGTACTGTGTGGATTTGGCTTTGGTGTTTCCCAGGCTTGGTGGATAAGCCAAGCTAACTTTGTTAGACATTAATTATTTATTTGTTATTGAGGATTTAAGTATCATGCATTACTATCAACTCTCTCCTCCCCCATTCCTCAAAGTTACATTTAACCTTTGGTTAACATAATTTTGACAAACAATAATGCACTTTTAAAAAATAATTTATTTATTTATTGGCTGTGTTGGGTCTTCATTGCTGTGCACAGGCTTTCTCTAGTTGTGGAGAGCAGAGGCTGCTCTTTGTTCCGGTGCACGGGCTTCTCATTGCAGTGGCTTCTCTTGTTGTGGAGCATGGTCTCTAGGTGCAGGCTTCAGTAGTTGCAGCACACGGCCTCAGTAGTTGTGGCTCGCAGGCTCTAGAGCACAGGCTCAGTGGTTGTGGTGTACAGGCTTAGTTGCTCCTCGGCATGTGGGATCCTCCCGGACCAGGGATCGAACCTGTGTCCCCTGCTTCGGCAGGCAGATTCTCAGGGAAGTCCTCATGTTTATGTAATATTGTTTATTGCTGGGTCAAGTAGCTTACTATAATTTTTCTTCTTTTTTAAATCATCTCCCACTCCCAACAACCAACTTAGGGTTAAAAACTACCTATTTTTAATTTATTCTCCTCTCTCTTTCTTGATCTATTACAGTTTTCTTCTTAAATGTTCCAACAAATCAGTCAAACTCTAGCAATAATTTTTACAAACACTCAAATTCATTAATGAGTCAGTGTATGAGTTTTCTCTTTTTTTTTCTCTGGAAATCTCCCCCCACACCCCAGCCCTCATTCTCCTGTTCCATTGGAGAGCATCTTCCCCCTGTGCCTGTCACTCAGTTGACATCATGGGACTCCTTTCACCATCATCCCAACAATTCCTCTCACTTCTTACCTGTCTTAGATGATACTCTGTTTCTTAGAGTATATGGCATCTCCCTCCCGGTTTCCTCCCTTGTCTTCCTCCCTCCCTCCCTCCCTTCCTTCTCTCTCTGTCTCTCTTTCTCTCATTAACACCCCCCAGCAGGGTACCTATGAGGTATATTTTTTAAGCATCAATTATATTCCTATATTAAAAAAAATTTGTCTGGGTATAGCATTTTATGTTGAAATTCTCTTAAATTCCAAAGGTATTGCTTTGTGTCTTATCTTGTGGTATTCAGGGTTCCTGTTAAGAAGTCAGATATCAATCTAATTTCTAATACATTATTTCCCAAGAACTAGTGTCTATCTCTGGAAACTTTTAAGCACTTCTCTTTTTGCCCAATATTTTAAAATTTCACAATGATATTCTTAGGTGGTGGTCATTTTTCATTCATTTATTAGGTTCTTTGTAGGCATTTCAATCTAGATACTCAGTACTGCAGTTTTGGAATGTTTTCCTCAAAATGCCTCCAGTTTAGTCCATTATATTTTCCCTATTCTCTTTGAAACTGTTATCAGTTGAATGTTGAGCCCCCTAAATTAATTTTCTAGTTATCTTTTGTGCTCTGCTTTCTGTCTCTCTATCTTTTGGTTTTTCTTCTGTAAGAATTTCTTTACTGTCATACTCTTCTATTGAATGTTCTGCTTCTGTTGTTATATATATATATATTTTTTTTTTTTTTTCTTTCTTTAAGGGCTCTTTCTCGTTCTCGGAATCTTCCTTCTTATATGGTATCTTGTTTTTGTTTTATGAGCCCAATCTCTTTTCCTATCTCTTTGAGATACTAGTAACTATTGTTTGAGCCTGCATTCCTATATTTCTTGAATCCAGGCTGCAGATTGAGTTCAGGACTTCCCCATGTGCATTTGTTCTGGATCTGGGACGAAGGTGCAATATTTACTCAAAGCAGGTTATTCTCATGGAAAATTACTGAAACACAAATGACCAAGCCCTACAAATATATTTAAGGCATCTACTCACATCATATCTGCTCATATTCCATTGGCCAAAGCAAGTGGCATGTCAAAGTCCAAAGTCAGGTGAGCAGAGAAATTGTACCTGGCCCAAGGCAGCTAGTTTGCTAAACAATCAACCATACACACACACACACACACACACACACACACACACACAAGCACAAGTCATAAAGCATTTATATCTATAAGCCTTTAGCTTTAAGGATTAAATATGTTTTGTTTGGCAGATTTGGGGCATAAGTACTGTTTATACAGTTTGTAAAAGGACGAGAGAGTAATAACTTCATTTTAATTGCCATGATAGAAACGACAAAGGTTATTTTGTATCAAAGTTCAGAAAATGGTGCCGTTGGGTTCTCCTCACTGTTTATCTAGAATGCCATGATTCCATTTGCTTTCTGAAAACTATTTCTCTTAAGTTGGATTCTGATCTACTATTATATCTTTGTATTCATTGAATTGACTAAAGAATCATTTCCATTACTTGAGCAGTACCATTTTCCTTCAACAAACATGAACTAGAGCCAATGAACACACTCATTTATGGAAAGAAACCCTACTAGGGCTATTGTAGGTGGCATGGTGGATAGATACCCAGCCAGCTGCCTGCCTCTGGAGGTCTCGTTGGAAAGCTTGGCTTGGCTCACGAATGGAAATATGTCTAGTGGTCTCATCCTCTTCTCAAACGTCTATTCCCTTCACTAAACCACTGCCTATCTTGGCACTGTGTCCTAGCTTCTGAGGAGAGGCCCCCAGAATGGTATGAGATATATACTGTACATTAGGAATGAGGTGTGTGGGGAAGCTTTCATAGTCTCTGTCTGCATCAATTTTTCAGAAAAGAGCATATTAAGGCCCATTCCTTTTGATTTTATGAACTCTTGATTGAAATAGGGCATCTTATATCATCTTGGAATAAAAATTCCAGAATTGGATGGCTTGTATTTTGGATTCTACCTAAGTACTGTGAAACTTATTAAGTTAAGAGAACATCTTTAACAATTCTCAGTTAACAGAGACAGTTTTGTGTTTATGAGGTGTATGTCTGTTTGTGTGATGATTAGGCTTTAATCTCTTGGGGTGAAGCTCCAGGCATACAGAAAACACACACACACACACACACACACACACACCCTGTGGGATAAGGAACATACCAGAGTTTATGAGCATTGGGATTTAATTCTGGGAAACCTTGTCTTTTGGCATCTGCCAATATATCCTCTGGAATTTATTACGTGCCCACAACATCTTTCCAACCAGCCATTCTTCCCTATTTCCAGTCACTAGCTTAGTTTCAGCCCTTGTCATCTCACACCTGTATTATAAAAACAGCTTAGTCCCTTGTCTCTGGCTCCAATCTTCCCCAATTTCAACTCACATCTTCAGCTGATGGAATAAGACTAAGACATTGCTCTTATCATGTCACTCCCTCCTCCACCTCTGCTGAAGAACTCCATCACTTATCCACTCGAAAGAAGTTGTTGTCTACACATCATTTTGCCAGGTGCTTGGGGGGACAAGGTGACCCCATCATGTTTGATCATTAGAATCACCTGGGAAGATATTAAGAAATGCAGATTCCTGGCTCCCTTCCACTGATGGGACTAAGAAAGCCACATTTAAAAAACATTTTTATTGAAGTATAATATATGTGTAGAAATGTGCACAAGTCATGACTTGAAGTATATTTTACCACAAATATTCGTATACGTCCAGCACCCAGATCAAGGAATAGAAAGTTAACAACAAAACACATAGGCATTATCTTGACTTTTAAAAGGACTCTACATGTATTTTAAAGCTTCCCAGGTTATTAGCTATGTTTGGGGACAGCTCATTGTTTTATGAGAGTTAACAAGGGTTAGCTTGTTGTCTTGAAGTGAATTTCAGCTTCAGATAGATAGATGGATCGATAGATAATTTTGCCCAACTATATGGTAGGTTTTGAAGATCAAGAATTCCTCTTTCGTTTACTTTACATTTATTTCATTACTCTTTCCTGTACTATATCCTGTACTGTATTTCAAAATGTTCTTTTTTTTGTTGACTTATTTGAGACATACTGTGATTATTGTAAATTGCTTCCAAATACAGTATTTATACACCTATTCTTATGCACAGTGGATACTTGATTCATGTTTAACAAATTGAATAATTTTGTCTTTTTTATCTACATCCCAGTAAATGGGTCAGGAAAGGAAAGCACAGAGAGGATTGACATAGCTGTGAGTTAGAGACAGTCAGGTCTCTGTTTAGGGACCTCTAAATCCAGGGCTAAGCCTCCTGGAGCAAGGTTTTGTTCCCCACACTTTGAGGCTGTATTATTATTCCTTGGAAATTTTTTAAAAGTAGAAGAAATGTGACATCTATTATAATGCTGGGCAAATGGTATACAACCAACACAAATTTATTGAATTGAGCAAATTTGAGAGAATTAATTTAAATTAATTTAAATTACCTCTAGCTGTTAAAAGAACCCTACACACAGTTCCTTGTGTAATGTTTTATTAACTGAAAGGTGCGACCTGATAATATTATTGCTTCAAATGATAACTGCTGTTTACAACCTAACTGGTTTTCCAACTCAGTTTGTTATTACTGTACATTCCAGTGATGAAACTGTTTGTTTATAGGAATCTGTTCTTTCTGAAGTCTTAGGAAGGTGGTTGTTTCTTCTTTGAGACCTCATAATTTTGCCATCAGGAACTGTGCATAAAATGGTAACTGTTGGCCAAAAAACAGAATTCACATTTTTAGCTGTCTCTGTCACGTAAACTGAGAAACACTATTCTAAAAACCTTGTGGCAGCTACCTTTTTATATGATACTAATAGTACTGTCCTGGTTCAGGTGTTTATAAGAGCTAAGTACAAGATATGGTCCTTGATGAGGTAACAGAAGATGAATGATGAGTGACTTGTTATTTTAAGGAAGCCAAAGAATGGAAAGATCATCTCTGGCTGGAGAGGGCAGGGCAGCTTCTTGGGGAAGATGATACTTGAAATGGATCTTGAAGGATGGTGAAGTGTTTGACAGGTGGTGATTGGGGCAGAAACGAAGGCAGGGATGTGGGAAAATGCAGGCCAATTCTGCTGGAGAGCTTGGCTGGAGCAGAAGACTCAAAGGAGCCTTCAAAGTAGATAAATCTGATGAAATAGTATTACCGTATGGAGCTAAATCTGACTCCCTGTTATATCTGTTTCCTTGACTTTAACCTTTGCTTTTTGTTGCTTTTGTTATTGTAATCATACATGGTGGCCTGCCTCTGGGAACACTGCCCCTCTGCCAGAATGTTGAACTAAAGAGCCTCTGTTCAGCCCACCAGACTATCTGCCCTGCCCACCTGGGTGAATGGCTGAAATTAACATATCCCCTCAGGAGGCCGGTTATTCCCCGAGATCTTTTGTAAACCTGATGGCCCTTTAACTTTTCTTCCCCACAGTCCCTCCCTCTCTGGTTCTATAAAACAAATTAGCATCGAGACCCCAATAAGATGGCTTTTTAAGGAAACTTTAGTCTGCCATCTTCTCAGTTTGCTGGCTTTCTGAATAAAGTCGTAGTCCTTGCCTCAACACCTCGTCTCCGATGCATTGGCTTGTTGTGGGGTGAGCAGAATGAGCTTGGACTCGGTAACAATAGCAAGGTTGCAGACTGCAGAGGGTGTAGAATGCTGGGCCCAAAAGTTAGGAAGATCTCACAGTATCTAGGTGTGAAATAACAATGATCTGAATTAAGATACAGCAGTGAAAACTGAAAGAGGTTTATTTTAGAGTGAACAATTTGGAAAAAATTCAGCAAGTTGCTGACATAAGGGGCGAAGGGGATGAAGCATCAAAGATGGCTCGGTTTGAAGCCTGGGTACTAGTACAGTCAATCAATCAACACGCCAATTTTTTTTTTCTTCACAGCCATACTTCTAGGAACAGAAATCTCTATCCACTGTCTTCCCTTTCATCTCAATTCATTTCTTGATCTGTTGCACCTTCCCTGTATCTCATTGACTCCTATCCAACCATCAGTGGCTTCCAGCCTGCCAAATCTGTCAACTACAATTGGCATTCACCATTGGCATTTGCCATCTACCTCTACAAAGATTAAATCAAGTGCTGCTGCAGCTGCTGACTGTCAATGTCCCCCTGAAAGGTGTTCAGGGTGGAGAACTGAAATGAGGCACTCTGTGCTCTGTGAAAAACTGGCAGAACATGTCTTTAGCTAGTTAGATATTTTCAGGAGCCAATTTTATGGGCCCAACTCTTGTATCTCCTCATATCTAGAAAAACACTAAAATGCTTCATGGTGACGACTGCTCCTTGTGACTAGCAGTAACCTCTTGTAAACAATATGTGCTTGATTGCAAGTTTTTCCCTTTCACCAAACCACATATATACTGAGCTTCCCCCCTGCCTTTTTGGAACAGTTTCTCAGAGCTATCTGGGATGCTGTCTCCTGGGCTGCAGTCCTAATTTTGCCCCAAGTAAAACTTAACTCACAACTCTCACGTTGTGCATTTTTTGTAAGTCAACAAATCTAATGGGAATGTGTCAGTTTTCTAGCATTGATACCTTTTACTGCATCATTTACCATTCACTTTGTGAAACTCTCCATGCTACTGCTTTTTATCATTCCTTTTTCATCATGAAAAATGTTTTTGGAAGAACAGAAAATCTGCATAGGAATCAGAGACCTTTAGCATCATAACAGAGCCAAGCACAGTGCATAATCCAGGATGTAAACCATCTTCTGTCTCAAGCATTACTGCAAAGAAGTCTTTGCTCTTTTGTTTCTTTACCTGATAAATGAGGATGGCAAATATAACCCTGATTTTGCAGATACAACAATGTCTAATTAATGAATTGCCCTAAAGAGAGGTCAGAATGTATGAGGTGCTAAATAATATTGTGTACGTAGAGATTAAATTTGACCAAGTGATTTATAAGACAAGTCTAACAAGTGATATCATTGGCTCAAGGGAATCAAATTGGATTGGTTTATAAGATCACTTGAACTTTGAGCCATTGAGTTGTGGATATTTGTAGTTGTATTAACTGCCAGGACCCAGGATAGCTTTTAGGTTTCCAAACTTTGGAATGTGACATTTATTAGGCCTGTAACTCCGTCAAAAGTGATTGAAGCTATTAAGCTATTGTGGTTAAAGGAGTGAAAGTAAATAGATGTTACCCTCTGTTGGTTTTATTGAGCTGAAGTTTTGTACACAAATTTGATGCTTTGGCACTGTCTGTGTTTATTATTTCCTTTAATGATTGCTATATTACATTTTTCCATTTTGCAAGTTCAAACACAGCTTTTCCCACTGCAGCCACATTGCACTCCAAGTGGGACTTCAAGCCCAGCTGCAATCTTTCTCTCCATTTCAGTTGCCATCAAAGCAATAAATAACAGTCCCATTAAAGTTGGAGATTTCAGTGTTGCCCAAAATGGCAGAAAAATCAATCTCTCCTCTCTCTCTCTTCAAAGCAAAGACAGACATGATGGTCAAAGGAGATAAACTTCTGTTTGGTTGCTCTAATAAATAAGCAACCTCAGGAGCCACTGAACAGTGGGACAGCCAGCCAGGGAGATGATTTTAGGAACTGTTTGAGAAATATGCTTCCTGTTACAAATACTTCGACTTCAGTTTTCAGCCTTGGTTTTGGAGACTTGATTTTAGTATATAATGGTTTCTTTCTAGTTATCTCAAGGGGGTATTATAACCTGTTCAGGATAAAATGTGTTTATAAATCATCCATTTTTTTCAAATAAATAGAAGCCTCTTGGAAAGTTTGTTGTCTGTTTGTTTCTGGTATATGTGAAAAGTAGTCATATAAAATAAACCAAAATTCCGTGCGTGGGGTAGGGAGTAGGGGTTAAAGAAAACCTCTTTTTTTGCAGTCAGCTGGGAATTGAAACATAGCAGTGCAATATGAAATTTTTTCTGTGGGTCACAGTATTTTTTCAGATTTTTTTTTTCATTTTAGCTGATTAACCGAGTTTTAGTATACCTCTGGTTCCCAACTCTGTTGCTGTTTTGACATGCTAAAATGCTATAATTTTTAACACTTAGCAATGCTTAACATTTAATCATATTGCTCTTGTAGGATTGTTACAAGATTAGTCAAAATATATGTTAAATTCATAACACAGTGAATGGTACATAGAAGGTATTAAATTCTTTTCTAGATATATTGAGGTATAGTTGACTAATAAAAATGTATATGTTTAAGGCATACAGTGTGATGTTTTGATACATGTATGCATTGTGGGATGATGACTGCAGTCGAGCTAATTAATATACCCATCACCTCCCATAGTTACCTTTTATTTTCTTTTGAGAAAAATTAAGATCAACTATGTTAGCATATTTCAGGTGTACAATACAATATTATTAACTATGGTCACCATGCTGTATATTAGATTTGAAGATTTTTTGCATCCTGTACAACTGAAATTTGTGCCCTTTGATTAACGTTTCTCCATTTCCCCCACCCCCTAGCCCTTGGTAACTACCATTCTACTCTCTGTTTCTATGAGTTTTTAAGATTCCACATATAAGTGAGACCATGCAATATTTGCCTTTCTGAGTCTGGCTTATTTCATTTAGTATGCTGTCCTCTAGTTTCATCCATGTTGTCACAAATGGCAGGATTTCCTTCTTTTTTAAGACTTAGTAATACTCCTCTGTGGTGCACGTGTGTGTGTGTGTGTGTGTGTGTGTGTGTGTGTGTAGACAGTTACTGCCTTAAGATGGTTCAACTTATGATTTTTCTACTTTATAATGGTGTGAAAGCAATATGCATTTAGTAGAAACCATACTTTGAATTTGAATTTTGATCTTTTCCCAGTCTAGGATACCAGGTATGATACACTCTTGTGATGCTCCAACACACTTACAACCATTCTGTTCCCATATAATCACCCTGTTCCCATATAGCCACTCTGTTTTTCACTTTCAGTATATTATTCAATAAATTACATGAGATATTTAACACTTTATTATAAAATAGGCTTCATGTTAGACAATTTTGCCCAACTCTGAGCATGTTTAAGGTAGGTTAAGCGAAGCTATAATGTTTGGTAGGTTAGGTATATTAAATGTATTTTTGACTTATATTTTCAACTTATGGTGGGTTTATTGGGATGTAACCCCATCCTAAGTCAAGGAAACAATGTGTATTACATTTATCTGTCATATGTCACATTTTCTTTATTCATCTGTCACTGGACTCTTACGTTGTTTCCATAGCTCAACTATTGTGAATAAAACTGCAGTAAGCATGGGAATGCAGATATCTCAAGACACCAATTTCATTTTCTTTGGGTGTATACCCAGAAGTGAAAGTGCTAGATCATACGGTAGTCCTATTTTTTATTTTTTGAGGAAACTCCATGCAGTTTTTCATAATGGCTACACCAATTTACATTCCTACAAACAGTGCACAAGGGTTCCCTTTTCTTCACATCCTCACCAATACTTTAAAAAAAATTTTTTTTTTGATGATAGCCATTCTAATAGGTGTGAGGTGATAGCACATTGTGGTTTCATTTTGCATTGCCTTGATGATTAGTGATGTTGAGCACCTTTTCATGTGCTTGTTGGCCATTTGTATGTCTTCTTCAGAAAAATATTTATTCAGGTTCTTTGCCTATTTTAAAATCAAGTTGTTTGTATTCTTGCTATTGAGTTATTTGAGTTCCTTATATATTTTGGATATTAATCTCGTAACAAATATGTGGTTTGAAAAGATTTTCTCCCGTACTCTAGGGTGTCTCTTCACTCTGTTGGTTGTTTCCTTTGAAGCTTTTAAGTTTGATTTAGTTCTGTCTATTTTTGCTTTTGTTGCCTGTGCTTTGGGGGTCAAGGCCAAAAAATTCTTGCCCAGACCAATGTCAAGAAGCTTTTTCCTTATGTTTTCTTCTAGCTGTTTTTCAATTTCAGGTCTTACACTTCCATCTTTAATCCACTTTGACTTGATTTTTGTATCTGGGGTGAGATAAGGGCCCAGTTTCATTCTTGCCCATGTGGAGATCAGTTTTTGTGGCACCATTTATTAGACTATTCTTTTGTCATCGTGTGTTCTTGCAAGAAAGTGCTCATTTATGGTAAGTTTGGTCCTGCTGTTTTCAAGATTTCTCAAAGTAAAATATCTAACATGTAGACTTTTCAGAGAGGAAGTAGTTCCAATACTAAGATGTCACAATTAAAGGAATTAAAACTCGCTAGTGTGCTGGGGAACCTGAACCACATGGACTCAAATGATCAATCCTGCTTGCAAATCCTTTTGACTAGAGCCGAATGCTCTCATAGAAAATCAGAACAATTCAGAAATCACTCTGGGATTCAGCGAACAGTCCATAAATGCTTACTAAACACAAAACAGACCCTACCAGGCATTTGGATTCACATGGGGTTTATCATTTGATCATGTTTGAGATCAGAAAAAGCTAGATTCTGTGATATTTTTTATCCAAATAGTAGATTAACTAGTGACTGGAGCTGATTGAGAAGATTAGAGAAAACAACTGATATTGTGGACACAGTCTTTTCCTGTGTAATTAACAAGTGATGCTTGATGGTTGATAACATCTACAGAGCCTTTCGTAATTTTAAAATTGCTTTCTCAATCCTGGTCTTATTCATTCCTTACAGTGACCTTGTATGTTTTAGGCTGCATTGGCTGGAGTCAGGCAGTACTAGGGAGGAATCATCCCTTGAACAATTATTGTTTATGCAACCTGGCACAAATTATTAAACTTTCCTGAACTTTAGTTATTTTCATATATAAATGAAGATAATAATAGTTATCATGTATAACCATTATAGAAATTAGTTTAACATTTTATTGGGCACATTGCAGGTGCTTAGTTTATTGGGAACAATTATTGTTTTTATTGTTCTTGACATAAATTGGGCAAGGGTCAGTGATCCCGATTTACAGAAACTAAGACCCAAAGAGTTTAAATGACTTTCACTGCTGCTCTGTCTGAGGTATACACAGCTGCACCATGTGTCCAGGGGGCACCAGCTGAAGAGTGAGGAGGCCGGTCCCAGACAACCTCATTAGACACCTGGACCTTGGCATGGTTGATTTATTTTATGTATACTGTTTCATTGTGATGCTAAAACCTTAAAAGAGCTTGGACTTCTTATTTAATTTCTATATTGCTGCCCAGAAATATTACAGAATCACTTAATATGATCACTTTGAATTTATTATTTCAGAGGCAACAAAAACATGTATTAACAAATTATTAGATAATGATTGATAATGCTTGGTTTGTAATTAATTGTATTAAACTACAGCCTGCTGTACAATTATGACTGCCAAAGCATCACACTGCAGGGATCGAAACTTGTTATTGCCCTGGGATTGACCTTCAAATCATCTGGAAACTGAGTAATTATCATGTGGCAGTGATTTTTTTTTGCAAAAAAAAAAGTTTATATCACTCAACATTCTGTGAGATCAAATTTTTGAACTCTTAAGAATGTAGAAAAGGTGGTAAATATTTGTGGTTCTTGACTTGTTCCCTATGGGGAGAAAGCATTATACAATCACTGATACACATGGAGAGAGGTAGTATATTTTTTCCTTCATATAAGCCATTGGTTTGAATCCATAAATATTTTAGGCTTGCTTTACTGGATAAGTAAATATAAAAGGAGCATAATTTTGTGCACTCATTTTAATAAAATATTAAGAAATTAGATTCTAATAGTTCCCGAATTTTGCCTCAGAGAACTCAAATTTTTACATCAAGCAGCTTGTTTTGAAAGTTCTAGAAAATGTGATGGTCTTTCTCTGATGTTTACCTTTTTTCCCTAAGGATCTATTATTAATGACAATAAGAAACATATTCAACTTATTAATTAATTCATTTTTCATATAAAAAATATTTTTAAGTGCCTACTGTGCAAGTTCTTCACCATTCAGAATGAGTACATATTTACCTATATTTTCTTTTGATTTTTGTGATTTTAATTTTTTAATATTTAAGTCTTTATTTAATCTTTAGTTCAGTGTATAAACATAATCTAAGGATAATATCTAACAAATTATACTTGAAAATTGATAAAAATACATTAGAAAAAACTTTCTGTTGGCATTTTGATTATATGTGTGTTAAGCTTATATATTAATGTGGAAAGATATGTCATAGTAACATATTACTTTAATATAAATAACAGCCAAATTACTTACCTTACAGTATAAAAAGAACAACCAAACGCTGAGGTATAGAAGGGGCCACAGAGGATTGTGAAAGGGCATCAACAATTTGAACTTGGGTCAGGGCTCACTTACTTATATTTATTAGCTGTGAAGGCTGAAGATTTTTGAACATATTCCCTCATCTGTAAAATGGGAACAATACCCTCCCTGGTACCTTGTAGGGTTGTTGTGAGGATCGAGAAAGAGTAGGATTATCGATGACTTTTAGAACATTGTCATGTATATTTTTAAAAGTCAGATTGTTTTGATCCGTATAGAGAACAACATTCCCCTCACAGGGACACACCAGGACCAGAATCTAAAAACTACAACTGATTTCAATTTCCTTCAACTGGGAAATTTACAAACTATGCTCACCATCTGCCTAGTCTTTTTAAAAATCAAATTGTTCGTTTTTTTCCCCCTTTCCCACTGCAGAAACAGCTTATTTACAAAGACCAAAACTTTGAATACTGGAAAGAATGCCTTCGTATTTTATAAGCAGGAGGACTGTCAAGAAAATTACTCTTGGCAGGAAAGCAGATCATATATCTTGAGCTTATCTACCTTCTTTAGGCGGCATCCAGCCCTGATCACCCTTGGATATGCACACAGAGCTTTCCAGACCCACTGTGGCTGTCTGGGTTGGGGCCGCCTTGCCCAAGGCATTTGAAGAGGGCCCCCTCTCCTCAGCCTGTGGTTGAGGAAGCTCAGCTTCTTCCCCTCGAGCGATGACTTTCTGCTGTCATTTTTAAACGACCTACTACTGTTTATTTGGAATCTAAACATCTGGGAAGCTTAAAAGACCACATTTGTTGGGTCTAGTCTGCACTCTAACTTTACGCACCCGAGACCCATGACAAGTAAACACGTTGATAGCAGGACGTACTAAAATGTTACTTCTGCAATATAATCTTGGGCCGGGAAGACGTGAGTTCAATCTTCTGTGGCACTGTTCATTTTAGATCTGGAAGACAACTGAATGATCACTAGCTTAACTTTTTCATTTTGCAAAGAAGGAGGCTGATTCAGAGAGACGATGACTCTTCAAGGCAATGTGGGCAGTCCCTGGCAGAGCTGGCAGCAGAAAAGAATTTAGCTTCCTAGATTCACTCCACAAGGCTCTGTCACTGCATCGTTCTGAACAGGACACTGATGCAATGCAAAGTGTTAAAGAGTGTCCTGGGCCATCTGGGGAGGGAAAAGTTATCGACTGCTACAGAATATCCTAAAAGTACCTGGCTCACAAGGTCTTCAAACACAGTCCTTCAAATGTCTGAAAGAAGTAGTAACACTGGGAAAATCATTGCACCTTGAAGAGTATTCTTGCATCTTAGATATCCTCTTTCTCATTTATTAGAAAATATTTAATACGAGTAAATGTTTTTACTTAGGCTTGTGGTGGAAAATGCTACATTGGATCACAACCTGGTTTTCAAAAATATGAATGCCCAGATTTGATCATCTCCTCAGCCAGTCTGATCAGCTTTGCAGACTGGTTTTTATTAGAATTGGGGACCAAGAACCTATCTACTGAAATCCCTTGGTCTGGCTTTCTGGACTCGTCTTAGACCGCCCCCATCTCACTTAGCAACTTTAAATTCCGCTTGTCCCTCACAGGAACTCTGCTTTTAATGGACTTAATTCCACATTTGCTAAGTCTTTTAAACTTTGCTAATTTTGGTCTCTAGGTCTTTTTGTTCATGTCCCTCCTTTCCTTGGAACAGCCAAATCCTTTTTCTCACAGACAGTTTTAGTTAGCTATGGTCTTTCCTGGGTCTCTACTTCCAGGGTTCACGTCACATTGACTCTTGCACTTTCTGACCTTGACTCTCCAACAAAGGATAGAGAATGCAAATTTTCCTCACCTGTAGCCCTGAGATCCCTAGGGTATTGTAGGGGGGCATGAATGAATTGAAAAGAAAAAAATACAGTGGGATATTTTTTACAGAATCGAATCAAGAAGCTGCTTCTATTTCTTGTCACAGAACTTGCTCCAGTCAGTTTTGACATGGCTTCTCTATTGATTCTTGAATTCTCATTACCACAAGTGAAATGACAGCCCTTAGGGTGCTCTCATTTCCCGAATTTCTCTGGCTTTATTTCATGGTATCTTTCCTCTGAATGACCTTGTTTCCCTTTGAGTCATGGCAATAATAATTTGCTTTTTGTGCAAATATATATATATATCTTTCCCCCTCAAATAGTTTCAGGTATTTACTTTCAAGATCTACAAGGACTATTGTAAGAAAAATAAATTAGGCAGACAGGCTGTGGCTTGAGTAAAATGTCTGCCAGAGGCAAACTAAAAATGCCTCTTCTTGAAGCTTATAATTTCCAGTGACATATCTCTATCATAACCAGTCATCTTGTATTATCATGATTTGTGTCTGTGTTTCTTTCTCCCAATCATCTGTGAGCTCAGCTTTATTCACAGTTATGTGCCAAGTACCTAACACACTGTCTGGGTGTATGGAAAGCCCATAATAAATGTGTAGAGGACATTAAAGAAATTTTAGATTTCTTTTAAAAAAACAGGATTGTAATAAGTGAGAAAATCCTTTTTTTTTTTTTTTCTCTTTAGTTTTTCTTTCACTTTTTTTTTCCCTTTAGTGCCAGAAAAAAAGATGGTCTGGACACCTCAGGAAGCAGAATGGCATCCTTCTTCTCTACCTCATAACCTCCAAGTTTCCCTTGAATATTACCTCAACTTGTTATTTTTGCTTTGTCTGTGGGGTCGTGAGCATCTCTCCTTTCTATTTTAGGTTGTGTGTAACCATTTTCTTCTATGAAAAAAAAAGGCCAATTCTTGCAGCAATGGTTTGCTGAAGCTGGTGAAATGGATTGGTTTTGTTGACAAATCATCTTGGTCTGAATTGCTGACATTTCTCAGCCCTCTGCTGGATTGCACAACATTATGCAACTTTATGTGGAAATAAATGAATTTATTAGCAATGAGTTGTGTGCTTGTGGCTGTGTCCTTGTGTGATCATAAACATCTTTTGTGGGTACTTACAGCAATAATGACACCGCTTTTTTTTCCAGTTCACCCTTTATCATAAACTATGCCATTATGCATTTCAGTGGGAGCATCAAACCTCAAAGAATGTTATGAGAGTAGCTTGTTGAAACAGAGTAATGGACAGTAGACTCTGAGTAATCCTCTTGTGGCAGGACCGTGTGATAGCTGAGCAGACGGCTTCTTCTCTGTTGGTGGTCTGCAGTATCTCTACATTGAACCGTTCACATCAAACACAGCTCTACCACACTAGACCCAGGAGTTTTCAGCAACTCAAAACAGCACAGAGTTTTCTGGACTAGTCAGCCCTAGTCATTGTGGGCTGAACCTGTGCCTCCAGGGTGTGCTTCTTGAGGAGACCCAGCTGAATGGAGGTCCCCACTTGCACAGAGCATACAGTCTCAGAGAAGGGGACAAGCCACTGAAGGTACTCAATCCCTCAATGGCAGGAGCCCAGGAGCAAGCACAGAGCCAAACAGCTGAGCTCAGGGAGGACCAGAATGGTTGGTGTGTATGGGGATGGGGTGAATTAGGCAAGGTTAACAGGGAAAGATTGAGGGAGGGGAGCCTTGAATGAGTGAACAGAAGGACTAAAGTTTATGGTCAACAGAAAGGAGTTGAGAGAATGTTCTAGTTTGCCTGGGGTAGGTCATTTGGGAAGTTAGGAGGACGGAGTAACGTGTTGTGGGACATGGAAGGGAAATGAAACTGTTAGATAAGCAGGCCAGCTAAAATTCCCTCAGGGAAAAAAAAAATATCATTACAATCTGTCTGAATCACTACAGAGTTTTAGGTAGGACACTAAAACAGAAGCAGAATCTGGGCTCCGTTCAACAGATGTTTACTGTGTGTTTGCTCTTGGCAGGGCACTGGGCTTGGCATTGGAGTTTAAAGGGGAATAAGTGGTCCTGCCCTGAAGGATTTCAGTCTGGTCAGAGATGAGCTATGAATGGCTTATTTCACTACGCTGTGGTCAGTGCCGGGCTAGAGGCGTTCCCAAGGCGTTAGGGAAGCTCAAAGGGTAGCGCCCAACTTGACCTTGAGAAGAGTGTGTTGGGGGGTGCTGTGGGGGAGCACAGGTGACTATTAGAGGAGGCATAGGACTCATTCTAATAAAGAAGTCTGTGTGTGGTTGAGGGAGTGGAGAGAGTGGGAAAGGTTCTTCCAGGTAGAAGGGGTAGGTTGAAAAAGAGCCCTCATACATGAAACACACTTGATATTTGCTGAAGCTACTTGCTGAGTTTGAACAGCTGGATCATCAACGTTGAGTTGAGGTTGGGTGGGTGGTGGGAGATACACCTGGGACCACAGGCAGGGGATGTGTTTCCACCACAGGAGCTTATGTGTGGGTAATGAGAGCCTGCGAGGGGTCGGAAGATGGACACTAGTGTGGTGGGATTTTAGAATCCATCCCTCGGGTTAGCGTGAGGAAGGGCAAGGTGAGGGCGTTGGCTGTTAACAGTCAAGAGACTGTTCTACTGCATTGGCAGGCGGATTCTTAACCACTGCGCCACCTAGGAAGCCCGAGACTGTTCTACTGCAAGATGCTGAGAACTTGACTAGGATGAGGGCAGTGAGAACAGAAAGGAAAGCATTTTTCATTGAAAATTCGGAGGGTGCTGGAATTCTTTGGGCGTGGAGGCATGGAGAGAGGAAGGAGTCTGGGATCACCATGAGATTTCTGGCTTTGACGGCTGAGTTCACAGGGCTGCCTCCAACTCCCCCGGGGTTCGACAATTTGAGAGGCCTAGGTGGCATTTATTGTGAAAGAAGACCGGAAGTGAATCGACTTCATTCCACCCACTAGTAGTTTGATTGACAGAGCACTGTTGTTTCAGCGCTGGTCCTGGCTCTATCCCTTCCTGGTGGTTCTGTCACCACAGGCTCGTGAGGGCACCTCTCACAACTTCTGCTTCCTCATCTGCAGGTGATGATAGTGATGTCTGCCCTAGAGGGGGCTGAGAGGACCACTCTGGAGATGGATGTGAGGGGCCATGAAGTGCTGTGCTCCTGGTGGACCACAATGTTCCTGAGGTGGCTCAGCACCCATTTCCTCTGCTCGCCTGTGTTCCGGAGTGTGGGCAAATAGTGGAGCTCTGCCCCGAGAATCCCCTCTCACCGTGAGTGCTAACCGAGCAGACACACTGGACCAGCAGAGGCGACTCAGCATTTCCCAGGGTTTGTGGGTTTAACTTTGAGTCAACATTATTCTAACACTTTTTAGCTCACTTGATATTTACAGTGCGTAGTAGGTGGCGGATGGAGGCACGGAGCCGGGAGGGGCTTCAGTGCCAGCAGAATCCCTTCTTGCAGCTCTAGGAAAGCCGCAATGATGTTTTTTCCTCTCCTGGCATTTTCTTTAGTAGTTGAAAAATGTGAGCAGATTTAAATGTTTGCTATTAAACAATGAAAGAAATAAGGAGGCCACAGCGGAATCGTTAGGAAAGACACTGGTTACAGTTCTGAATATATGAAAGTCAAAAACAGGCTGAGTAAAGCAAATTCTTCTGCATCTCCCCGCCTCCCCCACTTCCCCCCTAAAAAATTTGCCATAAGCCACCATGGCTCAAAGTTCACAGACAGGAAAGAAATAGATAAATTTGAGAAAAGTTCCTGAAAGTGCCCTGTGACTGACACTGTTTCCTATTGGCGCTGTGTTGAGCTGGCATTGGTTCTTCCAGAAGTCAGAAGGTTTCACGTGATTTTTTTTTTTTTTTATACTTGGAAAAACCAGTCAGGAGAAAAAAAAAATAAGAAAAGTTTTCCTCCCCCCCAACTTTCTTTTAATATCGTTTTCAGTAGCACAATGCATTTAAAGTACAGCATAGTTTCCTCAGAGTAATATGGCCTCAGGACATGATTTAGATGGAAAATTTAAGTAAGATTAATGCAATTTATTATCCGACAGGATATCCCTACAAGCCACACTATTTGGCTGAATTTTAGATTCCCAATCTAATATTTCAGATGAGATTTCCAGATGGGTGTCTTATTCCTCTATTAGTTTAGTCAGGGTGATATAGAGTTTGTAAAACAGGAGAGGTTAAACAAGTTTTAACACTTGATTAATCATTGAAATTACTTTGTGATTGTTTGAATTCACTGACTTTTGTTTATTAAGTAACTCCCTAAAATTCAAAGCCAACACAAACTAGAGGCACATTTCCAGCTTTGCTAATTTATTTGATGACTTCTTCAAAGGGAATTTTTTTTAAAGTAGTAAATTTATGGGTTACGTTGAAAGGCTGCTCAATGCTTGCTCCTAGCCTTTCAAAAAAGTAAAGTGTGGGTTTATACGACTGAGGGAAACACACACACACACACACTCACACACTCACACACACAGCCCCCCAAACCCGTATTCTAATTTCCTGGAACATTTCTGGGCAGATAAATCTTGAAAACAAATTGGATGAATAATTATCAGAGCTTTTGCTACTTCCATCAAGACACAGAAGGATAGAACAGAAACTGCTTGAGGTGACAAACCACACATATATTCTGCCATTTTATAAAACACTGGCAAATCTATTAAGGGAGGTGAGTTCCAGAGCACCCAGCGAGGCTGTCCTGAATGGAGGATGAGCTATGGAAGGAGTACTATAGACACTTAAACGTGCTCCACAGCAGGACCCAGCTCTTAGCACGGAGGGAAGGGGGAGGGTGTTTGGACAAAGCTCCAAACCAGAACTTCTTTTAGGGATATGAAAATTTCCTGAAGTCTGGGTTTGGTAAATTGATTACAATCTCTTTTCAGAGACCTATCAGGAGCAAACTAGTGAGCTGCCGACATAAATTTGAATTCCAGAGTCTCGGACTAACCCAGCTCATAAATGAATTCCTAAATGCTGACTGGGCCAGAAGACCCAGCTTTGGAAAACCACTTGGCAGGAATCATTAGTTTCAAAATGAGATGAACTGCTCTATTTAGCCCTCATTCAAAACTTTACAGAAATGCCAGATTTCCATAAACACAGGTTTCCTTGAATTTCCAGGGCTTTGATTAACTGGTAGATGAGGGTGTCTCACAAGTACAGATTTGTATGCACTATTCAGCTTGGACGAGATTGGGAGTTGGAAGCCAACACAAAGTATTCCCTCTTCTTTCTAAGATGTTAACTCTTCCCTTGTTCTTCAGAAAGCTCTTTTTGTCACGAGGAGTTTGGAGAATTAAAAATTAGTCTATGGTTTAAAAAGTGGCTATAGATCATATTCTTGTCATTTATGTCATCATCTGTTAAGCTTTTCGTGACTGATTGACAGCCTGCTGCTTTATAGTGTGGCTTTAATGCCCCAAAGGAACAAGAGAATTAAAAAATCCACTGCTGTCTCTGCTGAGAAAGCCATAACGTTGTGGCTTCTACTAAGTAAAGACATTGCTTGCAAAGAGGTATTTTCATGTTTTAATGTTTTCATTTTTCCTCTTCTGACTGTTTTTCTCCATTGATACTGACACATTAGGCAGAGTACCTAAAATTGGTGCAGCGTAGATCTGCAAGGTTAAAAATTTGGGTGGTTGCTTTTTTGGGCTTTTGTATTCAAGTCAATAAAAACAAAATAAATTTGGAGGGCAAATAGCCAATTTTCTGTATTCTGTATTCTGTTTCTTTCCAAGGGAGTGAGTTTGGAGCCCGGCACTGACCTGAGTTATAGCATGGATTCCATTGCCTTTGTGGACTTTTCCCTTATTTCTTTCAATTCCTGTTATTTGTCCATAGGGTTTTAAACATCGGGGATTATGCAAAAAGAAAGTATTAGTTAATCTAGTTAGGCTGCCTCAATCAGGCTGAATCTTTTGTTTTTAGCAGAAGGACTTAAAAGTTACCCAGTGACCAGGTTTATTAAGTCTGGGTTGAAGCTTAACTTACAACAGGGTAAAAACACCCACAGATATCAGCAAGTTTGGCTTAGTTTTAACCTATTTCTGGGTAGTAGAAACTCACACGCTTGTCTAAATGAACTGAGTCTTACAGGTCATTTTCCAAAAGTTCAGCGTCCAGTTATAGAAGGGAATATAGAAGCCAACCTAGAAAAGGCATCCTTAAGACAGAGTTTTGCTTCAGGCTTCAGGACAGATGGCATGAGCATTCCTGAAGTCAGAACACGTGATGTCTCCCAAGGATGATTAGGAAGTTCCTGTAGTAGCTTTTTCGAACAAGACAGTTTCAGTATTTTCATCTGAGATCTGGCATGATTATAACCCTTTACTCAGGCTTTAAAGAAGGCTTTGCCTGCAGTGCCTGGTAGGCAACCTAGAGAGAACACTATGGTGAGGCTTATAGATTGGTACCTGCTGTTATTATCATCCACCTCCTGCCCTTCATCCTCCTCCTCCTCTTCACAATTATCACCACCATTACAATCACCCTTAGTGACTGACTTAGCGACTGGCCAAGGCAAAACACAATTTAGCCTGCTTCACTACTTTCTTCTTCTCATCCTTCTCCTTTTTCTTTCTCCCTTTTTTCTCTTTCAAGGACCAAAACCCAAGAAGATATGATTTGAAAAAGAGTCCCTATAGAATCACACACATACATGTAGGCTTGAGGTGCTTGACTCCAGTGGGATAAGCAGATGCAGAACTAATTGGCAAGTGCTCCTGGATCTGACTGCCTTATGGGACTTCTGGGATTAGTCCTTGAAGCCTCCCACTGTACAGTGCAAAGGTCCTGAGAAATTCCATTCCTTCGCAGCACAGAATGAGATGCCCCAGAACTGAAGGTTTTGTGCAAGGGAAGAAAAAGTATGGGGACACTGGGCAGTAAAGTAAGGGGGTAAAGTAAAGGAGTGAAAATGAAGGAAGACAGCAGAATCCACTCAATGATAAATCTGATTTCCATTTCACGCTATGGGCAAGATTCACTTGATTATGGGAACAAAAGGGTTTGCTGACAGAGATCTTGGGTTGTGTGTCCTGTTAATGCAGAGGGAGTGAGTTGCTATATGGATATACTTTCTGTCAACTGGTAATTTTTCTACGGAGTTCAGGATGCCTCCAAAGTTCCATCTTCTCTTGGAGTGCTTTGTCACCTGCTGCCTCTTGGCTCCTTGAGGGTGGCCACCTGCCACTATTACTGCCCCTGGTATCTTCCATGAAGGAATTGTGTACCTGTACGTAAGGTGGTTCTTTTCTACCTTCACTCATTCACTGAAAATTCTTTTTTTTTTAGTTTTCATTTTTTTGCAGGTTTTTGTATTCTAGGTAGTGTACTAGGCACCAGGAATACAATGGAATTTGTAATCTGCAGAGGAGACTGACATTAATCAAGTCATCCTGAAGAAATGCAAATTGCAAGCGAGGCAAATTCTGTGACAATAAAAACTGCCTGGCAGGACACATCACCATGCATTTGGCCTGCTCAGGAATGGCTGGGATGTGACAATAGCTCTGAGTCTGGAGTTTGACCGGGAATTAACTAGATGAAGAAGGGAGCAAAGAAAGTTCTGCTTAGGGAGTCAGGTTGTACAAAAGTATGTGCTTGCCCAGCCAAAACCATGCTGTGGTCTGTGTGTGGAGGTGCAGTGGGGGTGGAGAGAGTTTCCCTTTCGTCACTTCTGAGTTGAAATTTGTCGCCTGGGTCTTGGAACCAATTCTGCCACCTGTGCTCCAAGTCTCATATGGCCTCTTAGGTAAAAGGGCCCTTTATCTTCTGGATCTAATCCCTTAATACACTCCCTTCTAAAAAATAAAAACTCAGTACAAGAGTACAAGGGGTAAGGCAGAAACACACAAAAAGCCCGAGAGCACATCTTTGGTTTACTTATTCCATGTCCCCAAGAAGTGAATCTCTGTCCTTGCTTTGGACAAGCAATGTGTACACACCACCACCACCAACAGCCATCGTGTGTGTCATTTCAGTCTGTGGAAAAGCGGACCACTCACTTGAGTTTGCCTTTGGGGGACACCACCACGTTAACCTAGAGTGACCTCTTTCAGAAATGATGCCTTTCTCCACTATAGAACCTACCAGATTCCATCTTCTTTGTTTTAATTCCTTGACTTTTAGATCTGACCTATTTTATTGTTTATTTCATTATAGATTCAGTTCATTTAAAATTCTGACTTCCTAGTTTATAACACGTCATGCATCCTTGAGTAACCTTCCTTCTGCTTTGATCCATTGCCCTGGACCCTTTGTCACTGGGAGTTGTTCTGAAAATAGCACCCTACCTGGGTCATCTTCAGTGAGACCTGGGCACCCATCTCTTTATATGATGACCCTCAAATCATACTGTTATGAAGAACAGCTGTCTTGTCCACTACTATTTTTTGGCTGCATGAGGGATCTCGAACCTGTGACCCCTGTAGTGAAAGCCTGGAGTCTTAACCACTAAACTGCCAGGAAAGTCCCTGTCAACTACTTTTTAATGAGGTTTTTTTGTTGTTGTTCTGGTTTTTAAAATAGCATATACTAGCTTTGGAAAATTGCAAATACAGAAGAAACAGAAATATATTTTAAAAAACTGCATATATGCAGAAATAACCAGTACAAATATTTCTGTGCATTTTCTCCTAGTATATGAATATATACATTATCATTCATAGTATATATTTTTTATCCTGTATTTTTAATTTAACATATGTAATAAGTATTTCCCACATCAGTTAAATTATTTGTAAACATTATTTTTAATGGCATTAACATTATTATAGTTTTCCAAATGCATCCCTTGTTTGTAGTATTGGGTGCAATAAACATTTTTGTGTTTAAATCCTTGTACTGGTTTTGCGTGATTTCCCTAAAATAGAGTCCAAGAAGACGAATTATTTGCTTGTTTCTTTATCCATCATTTATTGCTTTCTTCTTTCAATTAATACTCTTGGGGCTGGTGATTCAAAAACATAAACAAAATATGATCCCTGTCTTCAAGGAGATTCATCCTTGTGCTAAATTATAGGCACATTTTAAAGTTCTTGATACGTATTTTAAATTTGCTTTCCAGAAAGTTGTATCCATTTGCCTTGTACTATAGGAAAATGTTCTAAGGTATTTTTCTAATATTTTTCCTTTTGAGGACTTGCTCTCCCTCACACCTGTGATTCACATGTGGTGGCCATTACACCTGTCCATCTCTATCAGGAAGGACACCAATTATACTACTTCCTGTCTGGCTTCTCAAAATAGAAAAAATAACAACAACAACACAGCAATTCTTCCTGGGTCAGTATATTACCCAGGTTGGCCCATCATGGTTGTTTTGTTTTGTTTTTAGGGGAGTTTCTCTTTTTTCCTTCAAAACTGTGAGCTATGAAGAGGAGCAGGTATACCGGAGTCACGATTGATCACATTTCTTACCACATGGAGACAAACAGCCTGAGAACTGATCCACCACAGGGGAGCACAGAGCTGAGGGATGGACTGGAAAGAGCTGAACCCTGATTGCTCTGTGGGACCACTGGGTCCATCAGTGACTGAAACCAGCTGGCACTACTTCTATGTTTCTTACTTATATGAACCAAAAAATTAATTTATTTTCCTTCCTTCCCACCTCCCTGTCTCTTTCTTCCTTTTTTTTCTTTTTTTTTGTTAAATTGGTTTGAATTAAGTTTCTGATGCTTGTACAGACTCCTTACTATATATTCACACTCGCTGGTATCACCTTAGAAATGTTATTAACATAAAAAAAATCCTTTTTGGACAAGAAAATTGTATATCTTTGTTTGAAATTTGTACACATGCATTTGTGCTTGATAGTGAGGCTGAGCATTTTTTTTCTCATTTGCAAATCCTGTGAATCATTGATCCATTTATCTATTCAGTTCTTTGTTTTAAACATTTTGCATAAGTTTATTTTATACTAAATATATACAGGCTACATGTTTGTGGAAACACTTTTTCCACACGATTATTTGTTTATCTTATAAGTTTTTACCTAGGGGAATTTGCTTTTTTGTTTTTTTGTAAAATTTAAATTATTTTTTAATAAAAATCTAATTTTTTTTGTAAAATTTGAATTATTTTTCTTTGTAAGTTTTCCCACTGGTTTTAAATTTAGAATTCCCTTCCTTATAGAATTTTTTTGTGTGTTTTCACTTATAAACATTCAGACTCATTTTTGTGTATGATTTGATTTGTTTTCACGTTGACTATTTTCCTGCCTTATTGGCTATTTATTTTGTATGCCATTGTTGAATAATCTATTAATTTTCAATTGACTCATAATGCCTTTAAAAAATTATATGTTATGTTCTTATAAGCACAAGAATATATGATAAATTTTGCTTGGAAGTCACTTATGGTGTTCCATCTATATTTAAGGTCATTTCTAAGTCTATATATGTAATAGGATTTGGGTACTACCCTACATGTTTATTTTAGTCACACGTAGACAGGTAGCTACCATGTCACTAGCATCACTTTTGATTATACAGGAGAGTAAGTTATAATACATTTCTTATTTATAATATGGAATTACATATTGATAACTACAATCTACTGAGCCTTCCCATGTCCTAGGCACTCTGCTGTATTTTAATTCTTTTCACAAATCTATGTGGTAGAGACTGTAATCCTTCATAAAAATGAGTTTATTATTATTTTTATATTGTTGTTTAAATATTTTTCAAAAATTTCAGTTTTAATTTCTAACTTGGTAAATATCGACAGATAAAACTATTTAACTGTTCAAGAAACTTCCAAAATGTTTTCCAAAGTGGTTTTACAATTTTACATTCCCTAAATTTCCATCAGCAGTGTGTGAAAGTTTCAGTTCCTCCACATGCATGCTAACACTTGATATGGTGAATTAAGAAAGAATTTAAAGTCATTAGTGGATGTGTAGTATTGTGTCATTGTGATTTTAATTTGCATTTTCATCTTTATTAGCCATTTACATATCTTCCTTGGTGTTGCAGCTCTTCAAATCTTTTACCCATTAAAAAAATTGGGCTTTTGCACTTTTATCATTGAGTTATAGAGTTCTTTATATGGTCTAAATACCAGTCCTTAATCAGATATGACTTGCAAATCTTGTCTCCCAATCTATAACTTGCTTTATATTTTATTAACAGTGTCTTTTGAAGAATAGTTTTTAATTTTTAGGAAATCCAACTTATTTATGTTATAAATTATAAATATATATTATAAATTATAGATATCTATTATTATAGATGGTATCTTTTGTGCTTGTTTTAAAAACCTTTGCCAAATCTAAAGTCACCAAGATTTTCTCATTTATTTTCCTCTGGAAATTTTATAGTTTGGGCTTTTACATCTAGTTGTTTGACTCATTTTGCATGAACTTTTACAACGGTGTGCCAATAGATTCTCTATTTGATCTATTTGTCTGTTGATGCAAATATCATCCTGTCTTGATTACTATAGATTTATACTATAGATTACACTATTATTACTATTATATAATAATATATTATATATATTATTATATTATACCCATATTTATACCTAGTCTTAAATTAAGATAGTATAAGTATTCCAACTTTGTTCAAAATCTTTTTAGTTATTCTAGGTCCTTTAACTTTTCATGTAAAGTTTAAAATCATTGTCAATTTGTACACATGGCTTTTGGGATTTTGATTGTGATTTACATCTTAAAATTACTTTCTTGTTGCTAGTATTTGCCTGTGTATTTTCTCTTATTATCTTGTAGGTACTGTAGTGATGTTCTCTGTTTCTAATGTTGGTAGTTTATATTTTCTCACTTTCCCCCAGATGTGTATCAAATTTGTTTATCTTCTCAAAGAATCAGCTTTGATTTGATTAATTTTAATAGTATTTTCCTGTTTTCTACTTCATTGAGTTCTGCTCTTTAATTATTATTATTTTTGTATTTGTGCTTCTTTTTCTTGTCTCTTAAGGTGGACATTAGAATCAATGATTTCAGACTTTTCTTCTTCTCTAATATAAGCATTAAAAAGATATACATTTTCTTTAAGTATTATTTTAGTTATTTCCCCACAAATTTTGATACATCTTTTTTTCATTTTTATTCCATTCAAAATACCTTCTAATTTTCTGTTGACTCCTCCTCTGACCCATGGTTTATTTATTTATTTAAATTGTATTTATTTTTGGCAGTGTTGGGTCTTTGTTGCTGTGCACTGTAGTTGTGGCACACATGGGCTCAGTAGTTGTGGCTCGTGGGTTCTGAAGCGCAGGCTCAGTAGTCGCAGCACATGGGATTAGTTGCTCTATGGCATGTGGGATCTTCCCGGACCAGGGATTTAACTCGTGTCCCCTGCATTGGCAGGCAGATTCTCAACCACTGGGCCACCAGGGAAGTCCCTTCTCTATTGGGTTTTAGATTATACCTTCTAAAAATACTTTTAGTGGTTGCGTCATAGTTTGTTATATGTATCTTTAGCTATTTATAGTTTACCTGCATGTGATATTATACTATGTTACATAGAGTATAAGAATTTTGTAAAAGTATTCTTCTATTTCTCCCTTTTTTACCCTAGTATTATCACTGTCACACATTTTACTTCATGTGCTATAAGCTCAATTATACATTTAAAAATAATTTTTGTTCTAAATAGTCAATTAAAAAGTAGTTGGGGGGGGTGGGATGAATTGGGAGATTAGGATTGATGTATATACACCACCATGTGTAAAACAGATAGCTAGTGGGAACCTGCTGTATAGAGCAGGAAGCTCAGCTCAGCGCTCTGTGATGACCTGGATGGGTGGGATACGAGGGATGAGTGGGAGGTCCAACAGGGAGAGGTATATGTATACATATAGCTGATTCACTTCGTTGTACAGCAGAAACTAACACAACATTGTAAAGCAACTATATCCCAATTAAAAAAAAAGTGACTTAGAAAATAGCAAAAATCATTTACAGTTAAACATGTATTTTGCATTTCTAGTGTTCTTCACTCCTTTATATACATTCACAGTTCCAGCTGCTATCCTTCTGTTTCTGTCTGAAGGACTTTTGTTCACATTTCTTGTAATATAGTGCTCAGGTGATGAATTCTTATAGGTTTAAGTATAATAAAGTCTATTTTGTGTTTATTTTTGAAATATATTTTTTCTAAGTATAGAATTTTAGGTTTATAGGGCCCCAAACCTTCAGCACTTTAAATCTGTTGCTTTACTGTCTTTTGGCTTGCATTGTTTGTGACAAGAAACCTGTAATTATTATCTTTTCTCCTCAGTATGTAACGAATCTTTCTCCTATGATTTTAAAAAAAAACTTTTCACTTTATTTTTCGTTTTAAAGAATTTGATTGTGATGTATTGGTGTAATCATCTTCATTTTCCTTCTGCTGAGCATTTTCTGAATTCCTTAGGTGTCTGTGTTTATAATTCCATGAAATTTGGAAAAGTTTTAGTCATTTCTTCAGATATTTTTTTCTTTATTCCTTTCCATTTTTCTTGGGACTCTGATTATACACATATTTGGTGAATTCATGTTGTCCTGCTGCTCACAGATAGTTTGTTCATTTTCTTCTGCAGTGTATGATCTGCTCTTAATTCCATCCAGTATATTTTTCATCTAGAACATTGTCTTTTTCATTTTAGAACTTAAATGTGGAGCTTTCAAAATATCTTCCAGAACTATCTTTCTGTAATTATCTTCCATAACCTTTCTAAATATCCTCATAAATGTTTTCTATAACTATCCTTATCAGGCTGCTGCTGTCCTCCATCATTTTAAACAGACGGAATTTTTTTTTTTTTTTTTTTTTTTTTATAATAACTGTTTTCATCTAGTGCTTCCTTTATCTGTGTCCTTTCTGGGTCTGTTTCTATTGACTGATTTTATTCTGCATTATGGATTTCATTTCTCTGTTTCTCTGCATGTCTAGCAATTTTTTTTATGGATGCCAGACTTGTGAACCTTACATTGTTGGGTGCTGAATTTCTTTTTTTTGTTTGTTTGTTTTTTGTTTTTTTTGTTTTTTGTATTCCTAAAAATATTTTTGAGTTTTGTACTGGGATGTGCTTACGTGGAAATAGTTTGTGGCTTGCCTTGAAGCTTTGTTGATAGATCCAGAGCAGATTTCAGTCCATGGCCAAGTTGGACCCGCTTCTGACTCAATACTCTTCTGAGGACCCTATCCAATGCCTCATATGTTCTGGGGTCTACATTCGATTGCTAGGGCTGCCATAACAAAATACCACAGACTGAGTCACTTAAACAACAGGAATTTATTTTCTTGCAGTTCTGGAGGCCAGAAGTCCAAGATCAAGGTATCAGTAAGGTTGGTTTCCTCTGATCTCCCTCTGCCCTTGGCTTGCAGATGGTTGCCTTCTTGCTGTGTCCTCACGTGGTCCTTCCTTTGTGCATGTACATCCATACTGTCTTGTTGTATGTCCTTATTTCCTCTCCTTTTTCTTCTTTCTTCTTTTTGGCCATGCCACGAGGCTTGTGAGATCTTAGTTCCCTGACCAGGCATTGAACCCACTCCCTCAGCAGAGAAAGCACAGATTCCTAACCACTGGACAGCTGGGGAATTCCCAAATTTCCTCTTCTTATAAGGATGCCAGTCATATTGTATTAGAGCGCACCCAAAAAGGGCTCAGTTTAACTTAATCAGCTCTTTAAAGGCCCTGTCTCAAATGCAGTCACACTTGAGGTACTTGGGGTTAGGACTTAAGCACGTGAATTTTGGAGGGGACACAGTTTATCCCATAGCAAACATTGTGTACAACACATCTGAATTGACGATTGACATGTTAATCTAGCTGGTGAAACCACTATCTATTCCTAGTATTGTGTAAGCTCTGGGGATTGTTCTGCCTGTTCTTTCCCTGGTCTTGGTAGTTTCTTCATAAATGTTTGTAGATCCGTCTGCAGCCAAAGACTCAAGGGGAATCTGCAGATATCTAGGTTTCTCTTTCTCTGAACAACATTTTCTCTTTCTTTGTTTGGTTCTCTTCTCTGTGAATTCCAGCCACTCTGGACTCCTCTAGCTTGGAAGTTTGTCTTCTCAACTCAGGGCACCACCAGCCTCTGTTTGGCTCTTCCTTCCCTGCACTACACCTTGGAAACTCTTTATATAAGCAATAATCCAGAGCATCTGTACGGCTCACCTTGTTTTTTTCCCTTCTCCCACGGATCACTATCCTGTACTGTTTATTGTCTGAAAACAATTATTTCATGCATCTTTCCACTTATTTAATTGTTCAAGTTGGGAACATGGCTCTAGTTTGTACTCTCTTATACCAGAGGTGGAAGTCATCAAAACTATTTTTATTATTACACTTAGTAAGCATACATGTAATAATATATCTGCTTATAATTTGCCAACTTTTACTGAGACCTTGCTCTATGTCCTAGACTCTATTAGTCACTGCAAACAGTTGATAAGACATCAGACCTGCCCTAAAGAGATTGCTAGTGTAGTGACAATGCAAATTTATATACAGATATTTACAAAACTAAGCTCTGATAGATTTTTTAATGGTCACTGATTCTTATCCCAGTATGCATATCTCTTTGCAATGTCGCCTTGCCTCTTTTCTCCATGTCCTTAAATCTGGACTAGAAGTGGAAACGATATCGTGTGAGTTTTGCAGCCTAAGCCTCAAGAGACCTTGCAGCTTCTACTTTCCCCCTCTTGGGATGCTATTCTGAGACCGCCATGTAAGGACAGCAGGGTGCGTAAATGGAGGATTGAGGTCACATAGAGGAGAACCATGATCCCCCAATCAACAACCATTAGCATTGGCTAGCACAGCAAGCTTTCAAGTTGAATGCAGCTTCAGGAGCCAGCTTAGAGGTGATCAGCAAAATGATATCGCAACCAACCCACAGAATCATGAAATAAAAAACAAATCATTTTTCTTAAGCTGCTAAATTTTGTAGTGGTTTGTTACACAGAAAAGTATAACTGAAACAAAAGTGATAAGTTACTTCTTCCCAGAAAATTTCAACAATTGCTCCACTCTTAGGATTAGTTGCTGTCTGAGATATTTGGCACTTGTGTTTTTCAGGCCATTCATCTGATGCTCAATGCACATTACTTTCTATTGCTTTGCACTACATAGTCTTTCTGTTGTGCGTCCTTGAAAATCAGAAGCTCTTTTAAGGGCAGAAGAGTTTTCTTAATTGCATTCCCAATGCTTTGGTAGGAATGATAGTCCAAAAAATATTTGATGATATTTATAAAAATATTTTTTAAAAATCACATTTCAGTAAGCTTATGAATTATCTTGAATACTTTGGTTCAACAGATCCTATAAATACTTACGAAGATCCTACGAAGTGTTAGGCACTGTGCTTTCAGAAACCTTATTGCTGTTGTTATTAGTATAATTATTATTATTGAAATGATCACAATAACTCTATGAGTCAGTATGCTCATTTTATAGTTATAGTGTCTGAGTCTCAGAGAAGTGAAAGCCTTATTCAAGCATGTACAATTCACAAGTGGCAGAGCTGAGATGAAAGCTCAGGTATTTTAACTCCAAGAAGAGAGCTTTTTCAGTACTTTCTCAGAAATAGGCAGGTGAGATGACTTTAGAGCTATGCCTGGGGCAGCTAGTTGGGATGAGAGCACCATGGGGCCCCTTCCTCCGAGGCCTTGGTGGAAAGCATTTCAGAGGAAATGTGAATTAGCATAGGGTTGCCAGGGAGTGAAGGATGTGGAAATACAGTGCACTCAGGCAGCAGGCTCTCCCCAATAACTCTCAGCCTGCCTTCCCCAGAAGGGGAAGAGTTGGGCTGAAATCACCCTTATTTTTGACCATTTGACTTGTTTTCTTACTGAGCCCCCAAGGCCTAATCTCAGACAGTAGCAACACAGGATTGCTCAGTGGAATGCTTGCTAGCAAATTCAGTGAGATTGTTTGTGGGTAAAAATGATAACTGGGTAGAAAAAACTGGCTATTTTTTTGTAAATTGAAGTATAGTTGACTTACAATGTCATGTTAATTTCAAGTATACAGCACAGTGATCCAGATATATATGTGTATATATTATATATATATTATACACATACCACATCTTCTTTATCCATTCATATGTTGATGGACACTTAGGTTGCTTCCATGTCTTGGCTATTGTACATAGTGCTGCTATGAATATTGGGTGCATGTATCTTTTTGAATTATAGTTTTCTCCATATACATGCTCAGGAGTGGGATTGCAGGATCATATGGTAACTCTATGTTTAGTTTTTTAAGGAATCGCCATACTGTTCTCCATAGTGGCTGTACCAATTTACATTCCCACCAACAATATAGGAGGATTCCCTTTTCTGCTCACCCTCTCCAGCATTTATTATTTATAAATTATTTGTTGATGTCCATTTTGACCAGAATGAGGTGATACCTTATTGTAGTTTTGATTTGCATTTCTCTAACAATTAGCGATGTCAAGCATCTTTTCATATGCCTATTGGCCATCTGTATGTCTTCTTTAGAGAAATGTCTATTTAGATCTTCTGCCCATTTTTTTTAACTGGCTATTTTTTGATGCAGTGTTTTGGATGCTCTTGATGCAATTGCACTCTGAATATGAAGCTTCTGAGATCTTCTGGGAAAAAAGCAATTTGGATCAACCCCGTGACCATATAGCGGTAAGGAGGATCCAACATCAAAATGACAGAAAAATATACGGACTACTTTCCCTTATGGTTTTTTTTCTTTAGAAAGAATCCAGGATCCTTTATGGTACATATGGAAATGAGTCTAAGAAAAATTGGAAAAAATGGGGAAGGGGGAGTGGTTATGGTTTTCAACAGCATGAAAAATTTAATTGTGAGGATGCAGAAAAATTTATTTATTCAATTAATGATGATGATGAAATAATAATGCTAATTATAACTAGCGAATATTAAGAACTAACTCTGTGACAGGTTCTATGGGTTCTATGTGATATCCTGTGTTTAATAGCAGTGAAATTAAAAAGAAATTGATGTCTTTGCTCATGAAATTTGCAACCTAGTGGAAGGAGAAAGACTTTAAGCAAATAAGCACAAAATATAAATATATAATTACAAATAATGATAAGAGCTGTGAAAGAAGAACTGGGTGTTAAGATAAATAAAATAATGAGTAATGTGGAAATTAGATTAGGAGTCAGGAAGGTATGAGATCTGATATGAGCCTTGAAGCCCGGGAAACTAGACCCAATGGAAAGAGTCTAGGTTTGCGGAGGGCATAGGAAAAGAAAAAGATATTAAATGCAGGGAGATAAAGTTCTGCTGTGGTTCTCAAATGGGTAGTTAGGGAGCTTCCAGCTTTGGAAGAATTACAAAAAGTGAGGAGACCATTTACTTGTGTGAAGTCAAGCAGCTAGAAATGATTTCCCTATGTCCCTCTAGAGCTGGGATTTCACAGCCCTGATTGATCCCTCTCCAGGATGAGTAGAATTAGGGGCACGTACCAAGTCATTGAGTAGGAGAGGGCTGCCACAATCATCCCCAACGTAGCCTTACACAAATCTATGCTGTGACTTGAATGACAGAATTCATACTTGCTGTGAAATAAACCTAAATTCCCAAACATCTGAAAAATACATCCTCCAGGAACCATTTTATGAACCACCAAGGAGAACTCTGACCAGCCCCAGAGACCACAAATCGGCTGGTTGTACAGTGAGTCACTGATCTCCAGGGCTCACTGTCCCCTTCGGAGGAAAGAGGACAGCCATTGCAAACTGCTCCCTGAGAACCTAATCATGACCGGTTCTGCAAAAAGTGTCACTCTGTTTCTGGCAGAGTTCATGCTCTTTGGCATTGGAGTGGAAGATCAGCGGGGGGCAGGCTGGTGGCAGTCTGGAGTGACTCTTAGTGGGAACCGGCCCAGCATATAATTATATCATGAGTCAAGCTCTCTCCAGGGATGTAAGATGACCAGAGGAAAATGAAATAACATTATATCCCACATGAATAGAGGCACTGGTGGAGAAAGCTGACTCCTGAGAAAGAATACTTGGGCTAAGAAGTTTCCCAGCACTTAAATATCTTATGATTTGTCTCTTAAAAATGAAGGGATATATGGGCACAATGTATGCCTTTGCCTTAAACCTGGAGGTGCAAGTGGCCAAACAATCCACTTGGATAGATAACCTTGATAACAAAAAAGTCATTTAGCTGGAAAACTTCTTGTTTCATATAGTTCCAACAGAGCACTGTTTATTCAGGAAGACATTATACTGACAAATGTTGTGGTGGGAATTAAAAAATATTTTTCTCCTTGCTAAACCACTTCCAAAGGTATATTTTTATGGATCCAGGAATAGCAGGCTGTTTGTCTTGCTTGTGTTGGTTTTCCCTCTTGTTTCTTTTTGGTCAACATCCAAAGAATTAGCCTCTTTGCAGAGCGGCGATGGAGTCGCCGAAGCCAAATTGGTATGAACGGAGACTGCTCCCCTCCATGGCCTCTGCCTGCTTCCCAGATGATATAATTAGCCAGGGGACTTTTGATCAGTTCACCAAAGAAAAACAGTTACAGGGCAGCCTGGGCTATGTGGTTAGAGACATCAAAATAAGAGTGACACCCTTTTAAGATGACTTTCAAATAGGGTTATTTTAGACAGAAACTGCAGAAACAAGGAAACACTCTGGATGGGAAAGGATAGATTGATTTTTATGTTTACCTGCCCTCATTCATTAGCTAAGGTCACGAAGGAAACAAGCAGTAAGGTGAAATTTGTGGCAGAATTTGGGAGATAAGTGAAAGTGCCTCAAGGAGAGAGTGCAGTGCAAGGTGGAGGCTGTCCTACAGTCTTGGGGACATTAGTCAACATAAGCATTTAGAATTCAGTTTTGATCTGTTCAATGTTTAGTTTGAACATTAAAGTTATTTACTTGGGGGTGAAGTGTTGAAGTAGAAAGAGCAGAAGTATTTGAAAGAGACTGAATTTTGGTTTTATAGTTACCCCTGGGAGGTGGCTGTTCTTAATGGAAACTTTTCCTTCAATTAGAAGTGGGTCCTAGGATTAAAGGGAACACACCTACACATCCTCATCCTCAGAAACAAAGATGGAGGTGATTTGGCATTAATATCACTCCTGTGTTAATATCCCTGGAATGATGGCACCAAAGCAGGCAGTCAACATTTACTGACTGCCCACTTGATATTTATGTGTTTACAATGAGGGGGAACTAGAGCCCTGCAGGGATTCAAAATGAAGGGCCTTGTATGAAAAAGCCTAGTCAATGTACAGTGTTCTATTTCTTAATGAAAATACTCTGGTGGGGGTGAGTATGAATAGCTCCCCTGCTCCCTAGCTCACTCCCTATCCAAGCTGCGGGCAAGCTCCTTCGTGATGGTAGGAGTGTTTAGAATGTGTAGCTAACTGGTCTAACTAGATCCTCAAGTGGGGCACCATCTTCCCAACGCCCTGTCATGGACCATAATGGTTTTAATTTAATTCTAATCATTAGAGACTGAGTTCTTTGAATATTGCAGGAATTTCTTAGTTTTCAAAGTCATCTATTACCATATTTCTTCTAAGACAATTTTTTGCCTTGCATTTCACATTTCTGAAATTGAGATGCATCTTGAAATCGATTGATAAGTATGTTTAACCTGGAAGTGTTTTCATCCCCTTTATCCAGTTATGGAATGAATGAAATGGATTTAACATTGAAGAAGTAAGGTGTAAGGTAAATAAGTCTCTGAAGTATAGGACCTTAAGCTGTGTTATGCACTGAACTGTGTGTTCCTAAAATTCATATGGTAAAGTCCTAACCTCCAGTACCTCAGAGTGTGACTGCACTTGAAAATGGAGTCTTTAAAGAGGTAAAATAAGATCATTAGGGTGGGCACAAATCCAGTATGACTGATTGGTTTCCTTATAAGAAGAGGAGATTAAGACACAGATGCACACAGAAGGAAAACCATGTAAAGTCACAGGGAGAAGGTGGCCATTTACAAGCCAAAAAGAGGGGCCATCAGAAGAAACCACTACTGTTGACTTTGACTTTGATCTTTGATCTTTGACTTCTAGTCTCCAGAACTGTGAGCAAAAAAATTGCGGGTGTTTAAGCCACTCAGTCTTTTGTACTTTGTTGTGGTAGTCTGGGCAAATTAATACACTGTTATCTGTTAAAGGCTAGAGCAAAGAGAGCTTGAGAGGCAGTGAGGCCACTGGGAAGGAACTCACAGGACCAGGAGGACACAGAGGAAGAATGAAGGAGAATTTTAGAAAAGTCTTTATCTAAATGTCAAAGAATGGCCATCTCCCAGATGTCAAGTTTTTCTACAAAGTTCCTGCTCTAACTTATAAAGAGGCAGTGGCGTATGGTACCTGGACAATTATCCTCAGTTTTGTCATTCTGCTTTTTCATCAAAAATCAACCCTCTCAAGAGGCCTCCTCCATTTCCAGAAGTTCATTCTGACTGGTCAGTTTTCTCCTTCCCCTTTCACCTCATTGTGGCTGTTTCTATATAAAGATAAAATAACAGGTCAGTTCTGTCAAGTCAGTTGGGAAAATAGATCACTGAGATTGCTTGGTAACATCCCGGCACAACCAGCGACACTATCCTGAAAAGAGCCTTTTTTTTTTTTCCATTCTCCTTTCCAAGCTTTTTTTCTCCCCCCTGAATATTATCTTCTAAATATTGTCAAAGCATTATTCATAGGATCTCTGCAAAATAGCTTTAGATGCTCTTGGTGGAGGAGATGTGGTAGGAATCAAATTAGATTGGGTCACAAGGGAAAGTGTCTGTAAGAAATATGAATGGGACCCGGGGGAAATGAAAATGGAAGAGAAACCAGACTTGAGTTGCAAATTCTCTATTTTGCCAAGTTGGACTTGAATTATGTCATCATATGTAATTTCAAGGAATGGGCAAAGCAATTTGGATGAAAGGAAAAGTGACCTGACTCGTTTCCCAAAGCATAAATTGAACCAGAGAGAGAATTTTCTTGGATGCAAAGTAGATGTTCCTGATATCTTTTCCCTCTGTTAATCATTCCCATGAGCCTTATTACTTTTAATTCTAAATGAGATGCAAAATGCCGGAATTACATAAAGATAATCATTTCTAGGTTAGGCATGACTTCCTCACACTTTGGTATTATATTATCATATTACATTCAACTAAAGGTTGAAGTGTTAATCTCCTAATTAATAGTTGCAGTATAGATACCATATGTCTGTGTCTTTTCTTCTCGCTTATAATTATAAATTTCTTCTGTACTTCCTAAAGGGCACAGCAGAGTCCTAAGTACTTCGTAGATGTATCAGTTTGCTACTGCTGTGTAGCAAACCAACTCAGAACTTAGTATTTTAAAACAATAAAAAATTATTTCGCTCATGATTCTGTGGGTCAGCAATGTAGGCTGGGCTATCTTGGTAGTACGGATTATCTGTGCCAGGCGAGGCTGATGGAAGCTGGGGTTCATTCATGTTTCTGCAGTGAACTGTTTAAATAGCTGAGGGCTGCCTGATTGTTAGCTGAGGTGGCTCAGCTCTCCTTCAGGTGGTACCTTAACCGGCAGGATAGCTTGGCCTCGTTTCCATGGTATCTGGGTTCCAAGAACAGAAAGCAGATAAGCTTCAATGTACAAGCACTTTTGATGACTCTGCTTCCATCACATCCACTAATGTCCTATGGGCCAAAAGAAGTCACATGGCTAAGCCCAGAGTTAGTGTAAGAGGACAGTGCCCAAGGGCACAGACACAGGAAGAGTGAATAAATTGGAAAGGTTACTGCAGTCAGTCTGCAAGAGTAGGCATTTAAAAATTGGTTTGATAATGAGTCCTAATTTTTCCCACTTTCCTAATTCATTATGAAGACAAATATAGTAACTCTTGCCATCATTCAAATGATTTCTTTTTCTTTTGAAAAATTAAAATGTTAATGTTAAATGTTTGTGTCCCTATTCCTACCCCCTGCCCCGACTCCCAATGAGGTTGTCTTTGGAGGTGGGTCCTCTAAGGAAACAATTAAGATTAACAAAGTGTGGAGCCTTTTTCTGTTAAAATTCTTGTCCTTATAAGAAGAGACATGGGGCTTCTCTGGTGGCACAGTGGTTAAGAATCTGCCTGTCAATGCAGAGGACATGGGTTCGAGCCCTGGTCTGGGAAGATCCCACACAGCAACTAAGCCCATGGACCACAACTATTGAGCCTGTGCTCTAGAGCCTGTGAGCCACAACTACTGAGCCTATGTGTTGCAACTACTGAAGCCCATCTGCCTAGAGCCTGTGCTCTGCAACAAGAGAAGCTACCGCAATGAGAACCCTGCCCACCACAATGAAGAGCAGCCCCTGCCCACCACAATGAAGAGCAGCCCCTGCTCACCACAACTAGAGAAAGCCCGTGCACAGCAACGAAGACCCAATGCAGCCAAAAATAATAATAATAATAATAATAATAATAATAATAATAATGATGATAATAATAAAATTAATAAAATCAAATTAAAAAATTAAAAAAAAGAGACACCAGCGCATGCATTGATTTCCTGTGTGCCAGGAAGAGAGCTCTCTTTAGAAACCAAATTTGCTGCCACCTTGATCATGGATTTCCAGCCTCTAGAACTGTGAGGGAAAAAAAATGTCTGTTGTTTAAGTCACCCAGTCGGTGGTATTTTGTTATGGCCGGTTAAGCAGGCTAACACAAAACTAGAAGAAACACCTGCTGCCCTTAGATTTTGAACTAAATATTATAAATTTGAGAACAAAAATTTTCCGGGGGTGATACAGTCAATCAACCCACCAACCAATCAATAACACCGAAACCATCTGTACTCTGCTTTATTTATTTATTTATTTATTTATTTATTTATTTATTTATTGGCTGTGTTGGGTCCTTGTTGCTGCGCGCAGGCTTTCTCTAGTTGCGGCTAATGGGAGATACTCTTTGTTGCGGGTGTGAGGGTTTCTCATTGTGGTAGCTTCTCTTGTTGCAGAGCACGGGCTCTAGGTGTGTGGACTTCAGTAGTTGTGGCATGCAGGCTCAGTAGTTGTGGCTCATGGGCTTAGTTGCTCTGTAGCATGTGGGATCTTCCCAGACCAGGGATTGAAGCTGTGACCCCTGCATTGGCAGGTGGATTCTTAACCACTGCACCACCAGGGAAGTCCCTGTACTCTGCTTTAACCCAGTAATAGTTACCTTAAACTTATACAATGTTATATGTCAATTATATCTGGATAAAGCTGGGGGGAAAGGAGCAGTGAATATACACTAAGCATTTAACCATTTATCTGGCATTTTGTTCACATTACCATCTTTAATCTTCTCAACAAGCCTGAGATAATTACTATTCTTCCCACTTTACAAATGAGGAAACTTAGGTTTAGGAAAGTTATTTATCCCAAATAACACAGCCAATAAGTGGCAAGATGGGCGGGCACCCTCATCGTGGTCTCTCTGTCCCCAGTGCCACTCAGCGTTCACCACGCATTCTGCCCATTGTCACCCCCAGAGCTACTGCAAACAGGGAGGCAGGATCAGAGCATTTCTACTTGGGTGCTTCCTGCTTTTCTTACCTAAACCTCTTCTTTCTCCTTTCTAGTCCAGCTTCTTTACATACACAAATTCATTACATTTTTGCTTCCAGGCCTGGTACCTGGTCTAACTGACAAAGACTTTGACAGTGCAGAGTATGTTTGGCCAGGTAGGAAGTTAAATGTTCTTCTTCTTTTTTTTTTTTTAACCAAGGTAAGTTGACCCTTATCAATCAAGCAATCCAGTAGAAAATGACAAGGTGACAAGGAGGCACTGCTGAAAAATGTCCTGCCCACATCTAGGTGTTTTTCACCAATATGAAAGGCATTTAGGAGGGCCATTGCAGAGGTGGAAACTTTGACTCAGGGTGAATACAGTACACCAAGTAGCATTTCTGGGAGTAGAGGGTCATTAGTTGACAAAGGGAATCTAGGTTTAAAGGCAAGGGGATGGATTTTAGGGCCTTTAAAGATCTTACCTATGGTATTACCAGTTGTCTGAGACATTTTAACTCAGTCCTTTACATTCTTCTATGAATCTAAACCAATATAAATTCCCGGATTTCTTGGGTAAAGGGTACATAATAGGAGGAGAATTACATTATTAAAACAAACACTTGATGCTATGTGGAAAAGAACCCTCTGTTATGCAAATTATCAGGGTCTTTTCTCTTCTGTATGTTCTTATTTGAAGAGAATTTGGATTAAGAGGATGTGGGAAATCTAAAAGGACACATCATTGTTTACTCTTTAGGGGAAAGAGTCCAGAGCAATTACCAAAGCCACCAGGGCAATTAGAGACCCTGAGGGACCTCTGGTAACATTTTTTGGCTTTAGTAGAAAGTGACTGGAAAAAATGAGTCCAGCATGGCTAGTCCAGGAAATCTCAGATCACTTTGCCTTTGGGTACCTCACACCATGTACCAGACAATGGTGTCTCAGAGTCTGTGTGTAGCCAGGAGTCTACATCATTTTCTCCATGTCCTGCAGTAGCCTAGGAACTGTATTACTCAGGGGAAGCATCCCTGGGATGGAACACCAGTTTGAAAGATACGTAACAGGGGAAAGAAAGGCTAACCTGACTTTTGGTGTTGTAAATCGCGAATTGTGGTCAACAGCCTATGGAAGTGGTGGTAACTGGGTGTCTGGCTTAGTGAGCTCCTTAGAGCCTGAGGCTAATGGATTCAGTGGCACTGGCTAGAGTCCTGTTAAATTCATTTTCCTTCTCACAGGGAAACATTCCCTTCAGGGGTTCAAGGCAGCCATGCTGCGAGTATCTGTGCATGTCACTGGGCAAGTGTGTGATTGGTCAGCATAAGCCAGAGTCACGGCTGTCAGGTGAGCTCAACTGGAATGTCTCTCGGGGTGGTTAGGCTGTATCACCACGTATTCAGAAGAGTATTGAAAGCGAAGGAAATCCAGTCATTTCTTGATGAATTCAACATGTGTGGATAATCAGTTAGGGTAATGCAAGTTCAGACTTTCTTCCTCACTGGTTGGTCATTCTCATGAATAACTTAGATAATGACACTCTTTGACTTAATTTATTTCTAAGTGTGGGCATCCTTCATTTGATTGTGCTTTACTTAATTGTGTTTCCCAGATACTGAGTTTCTTTTTGTTCTGTTTTGTTTTACAAATTAAAGGTTTATGGCAATCCTGCATGTAATAAGTCTAATGGCGCCATTTTTCCAACAGCATTTGCTCATTTTGTGTCTCTGTGTCACATTTTCTTAATTCTTGCAATATTTCTTTATTCAAATAATATTTTCATTCTTATTATATTTGTTATGGTAATCTGTGATCAGTGATCTTTGATGATACTACTATGACCCACTGAAGGCTCAGGTGATGGCTAACATTTTTAACAATAAAAAATTTTTGAAGTAAGGTCTATACATTGTTTTTTTTAGACATAGTGCTATTGCACCCTTAACAGACTACAGTGTAGTGTAAACATAACCTTTATACGCACTGGGAAACCAAAACAAATTCATATGACTCACTTTATTGCAATATTTGCTTAATTGCTGTGGTCTGGAAACGAACCTGCAATATCTCTGAGGTCTGCCCTACAGTCATTAGGCTGAATCTAAAGGTATCAAGTCAACTAAAGTGTCAGGTAATTAATTTATCACCTGAATTTGGTTTCTATGAACAAGTAGTTTCAGTATGTCCAAACACAAAACCCATTCATTATATTATTTGTGTTACTGTTTTTTTAATAAGTAGACTATGTTTTAGAACTGTTTTAGATTTATAGAAGAATTATAAAAATAGTACAGAGACCTACCATAAACCCCATACTCAATTTCCCCTACTAGTGACATCTAACAATATGGTTCATTTGTTGCAGTTAATGAATGAATATTGATAGATTACTATTAACTAAACCCCTTAGTTTATTCAGATTTCTTTTGTTTTTAATTTCTGCCCATTTTCTGCCCAGGACACCACATTGTGTTCAGAGGTCATGTCTCCTTAGGCTCCTCTTGATGGTGATAGTTTCTCAGACTTTCCTCATTTTTGATGACCTTGACAGCTTTGAGGAGTACTTGTCAGGTGTTTTGTAGAATGTAGCTATATTATAACTGGTCTTATGTTTTCCCTCATGATTAGACTGGGGACTTATCACTGTTGGTACTGTGCTTGATTACTTGGCTGAGGTGGTATTTGTCAGGTTTCTCCATCGTACAGTTATTCTTTTTCCCTCTTTTCCTTACTGCACTCTTTGGAAGGAAGTCCCCATGTCCAGCCCACAGGTGAGAAGTGGGGATTTACGTGCTCCCTCTCTGAGGGTAGAGTATCCACATAAATTGTTTGGAATTCTTCCAGGAGATTTGTTTCTTCTTCCTTATTTTTTTACTTACTTATTTAATCCTTTATTTATATTAGTATGGGCTAATGGATATTTATTTTCTACTTTGGGTTATAATCCAACACGACTTCATTTATTCTGTTCCTTCAATACTTCCATCTTTGGATACTACTTTTGATACACCCCTGATCAATTTTTTTTGAGCACTTCTTTACCCTATGATACTACAAAATGTTTCAGGACCACCTTCTGTATTTCCTGCCCCAGTCTTAGAATGAACCATTTCTTCAAGGAGCACTGATTCCTTTTATTGCAGAATGATAACAGAAACCAGGATCTGGGAGCTGGGTGTATTCCTTGCTATTGGAATGTCTTTGCTTCTAGGCTTTCTCAGCTAATAGAGTAAGAAAATAGATATATGTGACTAGCAACCCATGTATAGACACACACCTATAAATATTTCTATATGTAACCCCTTCATTTATATTAAGCTAAATGTGATCACACACTGATGTTTCCAGTTCTAATCATCAGGACATTGATTATTCTCACCTCTCTTTCTTATCCATAAAATCCCAATCCAACAGTGAGATACCTGGTCCCCACCATCCACCAGCCATTTTCTCAATTGTTCAGTTCCAGTATACATAGATGGGAGTATCAGGTTTGTAGATTTATACCCCCATGAGAAACAACTTAATTTAGTAGAGTTCAGTGATTATATGCAGTTCCTTTTGTCTCTAGTCTTATGGACTCAAATCATTTCCAAAGATGCTTAGGTCGGCACTATTTCCCCCCATCCTCTACAGCAGGATTGTGTTATATATTTGTAATCCAATTTGATCCTCTTATCACAGTCTGCAGTCCTTTCTGAGAATTTTAATCTCCTAAATTATTTTTATAAACTTGCCTACTTTAAGCTATACTCTTTGTGCTATGAAGTTCTATAGGTTTTGGCAAATGACAATGTCATATATCCACTATTGCAGCATCACGCATTTTTTAATAGTTTCATTGCCCTTAAAAAAACGTGGGTTTCACTTATTCAACTCTCTTCCCTCTCCTCCAAACTGCTTGCAACCACCGCAATTTTTATTGTGTATAATTTTGCCTTATCTAAAATGGTATATAAGTGGAATCATGCGGCGTGGAGCCTCTTCGGATCATCTTCTCGTGGTAAGCAATTTAAAGTTAAGGTTCATCCATGTCTTTTCATAGCTTAATTACACAGAATAACATTCCATTTTATGAATATACTACCGTTTGCCCATTTATCTATTGAAGGGTATCTTGTTTCCTTCCAATTTGGTATGATTATGAAGCTGTTATATACATTCACATGCAGCTTTTTGTGTGAACATAATTTTGCAAACAAATTGGGTAAATACCTTGGAACTTGGTTGCTGGATCATTTGATGAGGCTATGATGTTTAGTCTTGTAAGAAACTGCCAATCTGTCTTCCAAAGTGGCTGTATCCTTCTAGCAACAGATGAGAGTCCCTGTTGCTTCACATTTGCCAGCAACTGATATTCTCAGTCTTTTATGATTTTAGCCACTTTAATATGCATAGTGATATCTCTGGTTGTTTTAATTTGCAACTCTCCAATTACAAATGATGTTGAGCACCTTTTTGTATGTGTTTTTTCTTGCCATCTGTATATCTTCTTTGGTCATATATTAGATCGTTTTCCATTTTAAAATTTTTTTTTCTATTTTCCTATTTTTTTAGTTTTAAGAGGTGTGTGTGTGTGTGTGTGTTTATTTTAGATACAAGGTCTTTATCAGGTACATGCGCTGCAAATATTTTCTCCAAGTCTGTGGTTATCCTTTCATTACTCTCTAGAGGTTTTACAATTTTGAATTTTAGATTTAGGTTTTTGATCCATTTTGAGTTAATTTCTATGGAAAGTATAGGGTCGGCATCTAGATAATAATTTTCTTTTTCTTTTTCTTTTTTGCATATGGATGTCCAGTTGGTCCAGCTCCACTTGTTGAAAAGATTATACTTTCCCTACTGAATTTCTTTGCTTTTTTTGTCAAAGATCAATCAACTGTATTTCTGGGCTTTGTATCCTCTTCCATTGATGTCAGTATCTCATCTTTTGTTAATACCACACTGTCTTGATTATTGTGGCTTTATAATACGTTTTTTTTCTTCAGTATTTTGTTGATCTTTCTGTCTCTTTGTCTTTTCATATAAACTCTAGACTCGTTTATCAATATCAACAAAATAGCTTCCTGGGGTTTTGATTGAAATTGTGCTGAATTAATACATCAGTTTGTGAAGAATTAACAGCTTAAGAATATTTCATTTCCAATCCATAAATATGGAATCTCTCTATTTAGCTCTACTTTTATTACTTTCATCAGTTTTATAGTTTTCTGCATAGACCTTTTACATATTTTGTTAGATTTATAACTATTTCACATATTTGCTGCTATTATAAATGCTATTATATTTTTAATTTCAACTTTCAAACATTTATTGCTGATATACAAGAAAGCAATTGAAATTTGAATATTAACCTTATACAGTTTAACCTTGATATAATTGCTTATTACTTTCTCACCATTATGTATGATGGTAGCTGTAGGGTTTTTTGTAGATATTCTTCATAAAGTCTAGGAAGTTTCTGTCTATTCCTAGTTTGCTGAGAGTTTTTATCATGAACGGGAATTGAATTTTGAAATGCTTTTTCTGCATCAATTGATATGGTCATGATTCTTTTCTTTAGCCTGTTGATATAGAGATTACGTTAGTTAATTCTGAATGTTGAAAAGTCATTGTATATCAGAGATAAATTCCACTTAGCTGTGGTGCATAATTCTTTTTTCTTTTGTATAGTGCCTGACAGCTTTTATTTTTATTTATTTTTTAAGCTCTTTATTGGAATATAATTGCTTTACACTGTTGTGCCAGTTTTTGCTGTACAACAAAGTGAATCAGCTGTATTTATACATATATCCCCATATCCCTCCCTCCTGCGACTCCAACACATTGTTGGATTAAATTTGCTAATATTTTGGTGAGGATTTTTTTTTTTTTATTGTCATGAGAGATGTTGGTGTGTAGTTTTCTTGTAATGTCTTTCTGGTTTTTGTATTAGGGTGATACTTGCCTCATAGAATGAATTAGGAAGCGTTCTCTCTGCTTATTTTTTCTGGAAGAGATTGCACTTAAGTTATTTGTGAACATAGAATTGTTCATAGTGTTCCTTTATTATCTTTTTAATGCCATGTATTTATTCTTAATTTTTTTTCTTCTCTTTTTCTACGTTCTCTGGTTTTGACTGAACATTTTATATGATTCTATTTTTTTCTCTCTCAGCATATTGGTTTCACTTTTTAAAGTTTTATGGTTTCCCTAGGGTTTGCAACATATATTTACAACTAACCTAAGTCCGTAAGCTGCTTCATCTGTGGTTCAAATACCATACAACAATGTAATTTCAATTCCTCTCCTTGTCCATGTCCCTTAAACATTAATTCATTTCATGTATCCATATGCTACAATCAACCAATACATTGTTACTATTATTTTAAACAAATATCTTTCAGATCTATTAAGAATAAGAAAAATAAAAGGTTTATTTTACCTTTACTTCTCTCTCTTGCTCTTTCTTTATGTAAATATGTTTCTGACTTACATCTTTTTCCTTCTCCCTAAAAACAACTTTTAACATCTCTTGCAGAGTCAGTTGCTGGCTTTGAATTACCTATATTTTTGTTTATCTAAGAAAGTTGTATGTTTCCTTCACTTCTGAAGGATAATTTCATTGAATATAGAATTCTAAGTTGGTGGCTTTTTTTTTTTGACACAAATATCTCACTTCACTCTCTTTTTCCTCGCATGCTTTCTGATGAGAAGTCCACAGCAATTCTTACTTTTATTCCTCTATAGATAAGATATTTTTATTTCCTCTGGTTTATTTTAAGATTTTCTCTTTGTCTCTGGAATTCTGCAATTTGAATGTAATATGTCTATGTGCAGATTTTTTTCCCTGTATTTTTCCTGATAGTCGTTGTCTGAGCCTCCTGGATTAATTTTGGAAAATTCTCAGCCATTATTACCTCAGGTATTTTCTGTTCTGTTTTCTCTTTCATCTCCTTCTGGTATTCCAATTACACATGTGCTACCTCTTTCAAAATTGTCCCACAATTCTTCGATTTTCTTTTCTTCTTCTTCTCCTCCTCCTCTTCCTCCTCCTCCCCCCCTCCGTTCCCTCCCTCTCTCCCTTCCCACCCACTTTTCTTCTTCTCCTTCTCCTTCTCCTTCTTCTTCTTCTTTTTCTCCTCCTTCTCCTTCTTTTCCTCCTCCTCCCCATCCTCATCCTCATCCTCCTCTTCCTCCTTCTTCTTTCTCTTTCCATTTTAGTTTGGGAAGTTTCCATTGACGTATCTTCAACTTCACTGATTCTTTTCTCAGCTGTGTCCACTTTCTGACAAACCTATCAAAGTCATTATTTATTTTCATTTCAGCTTTTTTTTTTTTTTTTTTGGTTTGGAAAAAAAAGAAAAACTTGGCTAACATCTCAGGAACAAGGCACAATAATGACAGGATTTCTAGCATTTCCTTTGATTCTTTCTTAGAATTTCAATCTTTCTGTTTATATTACCCATTTCTTTGTGTACATTTTCACTTTTAAAATTAGAACCCAACATATTAGCTTTTGCACAGCGAAAGAAACCATAAATAAGGCAAAAAGACAACCCTCAGAATGGGAGAATATACTTGCCAATGAAGCAACGGACAAAGGATTAATCTCCAAAATATACAAGCAGCTCGTGCAGCTTAATACCAAAAAAGCAAATAACCCAATCCACAAATGGGTGGAAGAGCTAAATAGACATTTCTCCAAAGACATACAGATGGGCAACAAACACATGAAAAGATGCTCAACATCACTAATCATTAGAGAAATGCAAGTCAAAGCCACAATGAGGTATCACCTCACACCAGTCAGAATGACCATCATCAAAACATCTAGAAACAATAAATGTTGGCGAGGGTGTGGAGAAAAGAGAACTCTCCTGCACTGTTGGTGGGAATGTAAGTTGATACAGCCACTATGGAGAACAGTTTGGAAGTTCCTTAAAAAACTAAAAATAGAACTACCATATGATCCAGTAATCCCACTAATGGGCATATATCCAGAGAAAACCATAATCCAAAAAGAAACATGTACCATAATGTTCATTGCAGCACCTTTTACAATAGCCAGGACATGGAAGCAACCTAAATGCCCATCAACAGATGAATGGATAAAGAAGATGTGGCACATGTATACAATGGAATAGTACTCAGCCATAAAAAGGAATGAAATGGAGTTATTTGTAGTGAGGTAGATAGACCTAGAGACTGTCGTACAGGACAAAGTAAGCTAGAAAGAGAAAAAGAAATACTGTATGCTAACTCATATATATGGAATCTTAAAAAAAAAAAATGGTCCTGATGAACCCTGTGACAGGGCAAGAATAAGGACGCAGACTCAGAGAATGGACTGGAGGACACGGGGATGGGGGAGCGGGGGTGAAGGCGAAGCTGGGACGAAGTGAGAGAGTAGCATAGACATATATACACTACCAGCTGTAAAATTTATAGTGGGGAGAAGTTGCTGTATAACAAAGGGAGATCAACTCGATGATGGGTGATAGCTTAGAAGGCCAGGACAGGGAAAGTGGGAGGGAGTGGTGGGAGGGAGGGAATATGGGGATATATGTATAAACACAGCTGATTCACTTTCATGTACCTCAAAAGCTGGTACAAGAGTGTAAAGCAATTATATTCCAATAAAGAGCTAAATAAAAAATTGTAGTGTTATACAATACCAAAAAAAAAAAAAAGAACCCAACATATTAATCATAGTTATTTATATTTTATATATATATTTCTTTTACCATTCTTCTTTTAAAAAGGTTTTTTATATTATTATTTTTTATTGGAGCATAGCTAACTTACAATATTATATTAGTTCGGGTGTACAATGTAGTGATTTGATATTTTTATAGATTATTTTAAAAATTTGCGTAGTAATTCCAAAATCTGTACCATGCCTGAGTCTAGTCCTTGACACTCATTTGTCTCTTCAGATGCACTTCTGTTTTGGTTTTGTTTGGTTTTTGCTCTTTTTTTGCCTTTTTAGCATGTCCTGTAATTTTTGTTAAAAGTCAGACATGATGTATCAGGTATTAGGAACTTAAGTAAAGAGACATTTAGTGTGAGTTTTAATGTTAATGTGGCTAGGACTTGGGCTATGTTTCATGTATGCTATATTTGTAGTCAGCAGAGGCTTTGATTCCTCAAGTGTCCTTATTTTTTTTTAAATAAATTTATTTATTTATTTATTTAATTGGCTGTGTTGGGTCTTTTTTGCTGTGCGTGGGCTTTCTACAGTTGAGGTGAGTAGGGACTACTCTTCATTGTGGTGTGAGGGCTCCTCATTGCCGTGGCCTCTCTTGTTGTGGAGCACAGGCTCTCGGCACATGGGCTTCAGTAGTCGCAGCACATGGGCTCAATAGTTGTGGTACACTGGCTTAGTTGCTCCCCGGCATGTGGGATCCTCCTGGAGCAGGGATCGAACTCGTGTCCCCTGAATTGGCAAGCGGATTCTTAACCACTGCACCACCTAGGAAGCCCCTCAAGTGTCCTTATTTTTGTCTCTTCTTGCATCTTTGAGCTTTGCTAAGAACTCCTCCTTAAATAAAGTCGTATCTTGCAGTATTTTCACCTGTAATCAATACTGTACCAGAGCCCTGAAAATATGCTGGTAAGGTGTGTGAGGGGGGAAGCATTCTATAATCGCATGATTACATCTTAAATTTTTTTTGTGAGGCTGTGACCCTGGACTCTTACCTTCACAAGTGTTTTTGTTTATTTGTTTGTTTGTTTGTTTTAATTTACTGGCTGCATTGGGTCTTCATTGCTGTGTGTGGACTTTCTCTAGTTGCGGAGAATGGGGGCTACTCTTCATTGCAGTGGGTGGGCTTCTCATTGTGGTTGTAGAGCATGGGCTCTAGGTGCTTGGGCTTCAGTAGTTGTGGCACGTGGGTTCAGTAGTTGTGGTGCACAGGCTTAGTTGCTCTGCGGCATGTGGGATCCTCCCAGCCCAGGGATCGAACCCGTGTGCCCTGCGTTGGCAGGCAGATTCTTAACCACTGCTCCATGAGGGAAGCCCCACAAGTGGTTTTTAGTGCCACTTCCACCTCACCTTTGGTAAAGCAGAAAGGCGGGAATGGATAGAGTTAGGTAAATGCCTCTGCCTCTTCTGCTTAGGTGGGATGATACTCTGTTAATTCTTTTCCCTGAAGAGCAGGTTTTAGATATGGATCATGTTCTGGGTATATTTCAAAATGATCACTTTTCACCTCCTCCAGCCAGGGTAAGGCCACATATTTCTTGGCTCTTCACCATGAGACCTTGGTAGGATTCCTGGAGGTAAAACTCACAAAAGTGTAGGAGGCTCCCTAGACTTTGGCTTCTAAGAGTTTCTGACTCTCATGCAAGTCCACACTAAGCCTCCAGAAATTCTTCAAAATTACCACCCTCAGATTCCTACCAATTTATTTGCTCCAAGTATGCAGATCTTGGCTGTGACTCTTTGAATTCACCTGTCTCTGCCAATTTCGGGTTGTGGTTTGACATGCAACTTCAATTCTCTAATGGGTCTAAGAAAAGTTTTTGGGTTCCATCTTTTTCTTTTTCTTTTTTTCTTGTAAGAATGGGAGTGATGATTTCTAAGCTTTTTACACATTGAAGTTGAAACTAGAAGTCTTCATGTTACTTTATGTTTAGAAGTTCTAATTACTGATACTCTAAACCCTGAGCTAAATAATATTCAACATCCCTAGGATACAGAATAAAGTTATACCTCCTTACCATATTTCACTGTATTATCTATAAAACTTGATTCAGAAACATGAAGTAACTTGCTCAAGCATCTCATGGTCAGTCAGTTACTAGTTTGGAGACAAAGATCCCTAGTCCAGTGCCATTTCACTTATAACAACATGGTGTATGCTTAATTGAATTAAATTAAATACAGCTTATTTAAAACATAGGTATCTATACTGTGTGGTCAGACATCTAAAATATAAAACATAGATATCTAAAATATAATATACATATGTGTGTATATATATATAAAACATAGATATCTAAAATGAAAAACATTGATGTCTATGTTATACACTGATAATCAGGTCAGGGGAGTCAAGGCCAGAGTTAGGGTCTCAGGTAAGAATAGAGTAATCCTAACATCTTTCCTTCTTCCATGCCTATTCTAGGCTTGTCCCTACTTGCTTGGCCACAGCATTGTCCCTTAAGAAGAGACCATGTGGCCCAAAATGGAGGAGTAAAAAGAAAAGAATAAGAGGAGGCAAGGTCTATAAGAAGTGTTTTTGTTGTTGTTGTTGTTGTTTTGTTTGTTTGTTTTCCTACTCGCAAAGAAGAGAGAAAAAGTAACTTGGAGATACAGCTCTGTCCACTCCTGAATCCATTGTGGTTATGTCTTATGGTGCCCTTGCCAAAAAAAATGACATCTAAATGGTCACATCCTTCACTGGGATATGGATATATGTGTGGTCCCTGCAGTCAGTAGAGTATAACCATGTGGTGTCAGACTGTCTGAATCTAATACTGGTTCCCCCACCTACCTGCTGTGTGACTGGGCAAATTACTTGAACTCTCTGTGCCTCAAATCTCTCATTGATAAAATACCCCTCAAAATGTTCTTGTATGGTTTAGATGAATGTATTTATATCTATATCTGTTAGAACAGTGATTGGTATATAGTAAGCACTCAGTAAAGATTAATGATTACTGTATCCATTCCTTCTCCATTTAGTACACTTCAGCCTTATCTGTATGAGGTGAGTTCAGTGACTTGCTCTCCAGGGCTCACTCTTAGCTTTCCGAGCATAGATATACAGCCACAGATTAGGGGAGAAGAATGATTTTTTTGGCCAGCTTTATATCTCACTTAAACTACTGGCATATAAATTTAAATCCAACCTCAGACTTCTAAGGGTTTTGCTAATTTACTGAGTCCAGCAAATAACTCCTTGTGCTGAGTGCCTATAGGGTGTGGTACAAGATGTACCTTTTTGGTTTGGCATTGGCTCCCCTGATAAAGTCTTTCCACTTCCTACCCACTCACTCTTCTCTTATATGAAATTATATTCTTTGGCCATTGCATTTCATGTAATTGCGGCATTCAGTTTTGAACCTATGCCCAGAGACCTGTGGGCAGCGGGGATATTTAAGAAATCTAATAAGTGAAGGGAAATGAATGTACAGAGTGCAAAGTAAATGGGCCAATGCTATTCAGAGAAAACCCCCAAAGTGACTGCCTGCTTACTAGAACAGAAATAATTTTAGAACAAGTCATTAAACTTGTTCTAAACTTGCAAATATCTAAACTTGTAACCAAAGTTGATGAAAACATTTTGCTCAGTGAATACACAGGGTGTGTGCTTTCTACCTTTCTCCTGGGTCTTTGCTTCATAAGTGGAGTCTCATGACCTTCTTCTGGTGAATAAAGTGCCTCAATCAGAAGCCATGGAAGGTCAGCCTTTGCTCCACTCAGCTCTCAGGCAACCAGGGCTATGTGGAGGCTGTTATTTTCTTTGACTAGCTCCTTTGAGAAAGGTAATGTGCATGTTGAGTCTACAAAGATGAGGAACTCTCAATCTGCTTATAAACCTGTCTTTTCTTTGGTTGACTTTGTCCCTGGATGTGCCTTGGTGGGCTTTGCTTCTTTCCTGCTCCCTCCTTGATATAATTAAGTGGCTCCTAGAGAAGCTGATTATATGAATATACTTGGATCCAGTTGGCCACACCAGGGTTAGAAAGCACACATGCTTATGTCCTTCATTCATTTTACTAATGGAGTTTTTAAAAAAATGCTATCTTCTTCAACAAGTGGGGCTGGGAAAACTAGACAGCTACATGTAAAAGGGTGAAATTAGAACATCCTCTAACACCAAATACAAAAATAAACTCAAAATGTATTAAAGACCTAAATGTGAGACCTGAAACCACAAAACTCCCCTAGGAAAACATAGGCAGAACACTTTTTGACATAAATCTTATCAATATTTTTTTGGATCTGTCTCCTAAAGCAAAGGAGATAAAAGCAAAAATAAATAAATGGGACCCAATTAAACTTAAAAGCTTTTGCACAGCAAGGGAAACCATAAACAAAAAAGACAACCAACTGAATGGGGGAAAATATTTGCAAATGATATGCCTGATAAGGGATTAATATCCAAAATATATAAACAGCTCATACAACTCAATATCAAAAATCCAAACAACCTGATTAAAAATGGACAGGAGACCTGAACAGACATTTTTCCAAAGAGGACACGCAGATGGCCCACCGGCATATGAAAAGATGCTCAACATCACTAATCATCAGGAAATGCAAATCAAAATCATAATGAGATACCTTACACCTGTCAGAATGACTATCATCAAAAAGAACACAAATAACAAATGTTGGTGACAATGTGGAGAAAAGGCAACCATCCTACACTGTGAATGGGAAGGTAAATTGGCGCAGCCACTGTGGAAATCAGTATGGAGGTTTCTCAAAGAACTAAAAATAGAGCTACCGTATGACCCAGCAATTCCATTACTGGGTACAGATATGAAAAACATAGAAATACTAGTTTGAAAAGATACAAGCACTCCAGGATTCACAGCATTATTTACAATTGCCAAGATATACGCGGGTGAGTCAAAAATTATCCGCGCTTTGGCTGTAGAATTCACTTAAATTAACTTTTAGAAATGACAAATACATCATTTTTTGACATAATCTCCTTACTTTTCAATACACTTTGTCCATCTGTCAACAAGCTTCATATTCCCTCATTAAAAAATGTTTTAGGCTGAGCTGCGAGCCACGAATGCACCGCTGTCTTCACTTCATCAGAAGTGAATCTTCATCTTCATAGGGCTGCTTTCAGGGGACCAAACAGGTGAGAGTCTGATGGTACAAGATCAGGATTATAGGGAGGGTGCTTTAACACCTCAAAACGAAGTTTTTGCAGAGTGTCGACAGTGTGGGCAGAAGTGTGCGGACGTGCATTGTCACGCAAAATCACAGCACCCTTGGATAGCAGTCCTTTGTGTTTAATGTGAAGTTTAGGCTTCAGCTCTTCAATAAACATCTCCATCCATTCATACACATTTCTTTGTGACAAAACACTTTCTCCATACTGCGCACAAAGACTTCGATAAGTAATGGCACCAGGTACACCTTCAGACCACAAAAAAATGAATCACTGCACACTGCTCTTCTTTCATGCAAATCACAAGTGGGGCATCCGGTTTTGCTCGCACTGCAGTTAAAATGAACTGATGTAACATGTTCACACCTGCACAGAAGTGACTGGGGAGATAGTAGCCTTGAACGGAAAGCACTGATAAGACAGTGTGGACAATAGAAGTTTTAATATAACCGGAATGTGGACGATTTTTGACTCACCCTCGTAGAAGCATCTTAAGCGTCCATCAACAGATGAAATGGGATATTACTCAGCTATAAAAAAGAATGAAATTTTGCCATTTGCAACAACATAAGTGGACTTGGAGGCTATTATGCTAAGTGAAATAAGTCACAGAGAAAGACATACTGCATGATGTTACTTACACATGGAATCTAAAAATTACAACAAGCTAGTGAAAGTAACAAAAAGAAGCAGGCTCACAGATATAGAGAATAAACTGGTAGTTACCAGCAGGGAGAGGGAAGGGGGAGGGGGAACATAGGGGATACGGGACACAAACTATTAGGTACAAACTATTAGGTGTAAGATAAGTTACAAGCATATATTGTACAACTCGGGGAATAGAGCTAATGTTTTTTGATAACTATAAATGGAGCATAACCTTTAAAAATTGTGAACCACTGTATTGTACACCTGTTATTTATGTAATACTGCACATGAACTATACTTCAATAAAAAGTGCTGTCTACCTATCATCTATCTATCTATTCATTAGATAATAAATAGGACAAATTTTTACTTACAGGCTTATTTCATTGGTGTGACCCCTCTTGAGGAATAACTGTTCCTTCTGTTCTTGGAGTACTTTGTACTTAGCAAAGAACACTCACACATGCAATGGTGCAAAGAGCCTAGAATTGATAGGCTGGTTCAATCCCATCTTTGTTGGTTGCTAGCTCTGTAATGTGAAGCAAACCATTGATCCTTTCTGAGCCTCAGATTTTCATGGGTTAAGCAGAGATCAACATTATATATATACAGACAGTTGACCCTTGAATAGCATAGGTTTGAACTGCATGGGGTACATATGTATGTGGATTAAAAAAAATAAATACGTACTACAGTACTACACAACTCACGGTTGGCTGAAGCCAAGGTTGTATGTGAACCATGCATGCAGAGGGTCAACTGTGAAATTACAGGCGGATTTTTTGAGTGCTTGCTGGTTGGTGTCCCTAAACACCACTTTGTTCAAGGGTCGACTGTATAGCATCCTTAACAGAAATGTGTGAGGAATGTATTACAAAATGCCTGTGAAAATACACTGTGAAGTATAAAGTGTATAAATATTACTTACGATTAATTTTTTCAACTGTCATTTGGTGATTGAGGCAAACATTTTTATCCTGGGACTTCCATGGTGGTGCAGTGGTTAAGAATCCACCTGCCAATGCAGGCAACTTGAGTTCGAGCCCTCATCAGGGGAAGATCCCACATGCCGAGGGGCAACGAAGCCTGTATGCCACAACTACTGAGCCTGTGCTCTAGAACCCGTGAGCCACAACTACTGAGCCCATGTGCCACAACTACTGAAGCCCATGCACCTAGAGCCCGTGTTCCACAACAAGGGAAGCCATCACAATGAGAAGCCTGCGCACCCCAACAAAGAGTAGCCCCCACTCACTGCAACTAGAGAAAGCCCGTGTGCAGCATCGAAGACCCAATGCAGCCAATAAAAATAAATAAATAAATATTTTTAAAAAAGGAAATAAATTTTAAAACTATCTTTATAGTAAGAAATAAAAGAATGGCATTTCTCCTTGGGGAAGATGGCCTAAAATTAACCAAAGCAGAGAAAGCAGAAATGTTTCAACTTTTGTTTCTCTTTTATTTTCTTTTCCTTCAAGGAGAACAATCTTCAAATGATAAAATGCGACACTCACTTGCTTAAGCTTAAATTGACACAAGTTTTGGGGAGGAGCTGCTAAGAAATCATTTAGCAGCTCACAATGCATTCCTGTCTCAGGCTTACACACCACTCAACTTTGTGTACTGGAAAAACTAGGAGATATGATAACAGAATCATTTCAATAGTTATCAACTTACTGTGAAGACTTGGAGAAGTGCCAGAAGTTCTGACACATAAATCTATAATATAGGAACTATGGGCAAATTCATCTGAATTTTCTAGGTTAAAAAAATTCTAAAATGGATTATTAGGATACAGTTGTTTAATATTTAGAAAAAGGAATTGGTCATCAGGAGGAACCGGGAAAGCTTTACTAAGACAGTTTATTACAATTAAACTTATTTTGAATTTGTGATTGCATTATCAGATGTAAATCAGGGATTGTATTATCAGATGTATAGTGAATATTGTTATATACAACATTGTATGTTGCTTTGCCTCTTTGCGTTGCTTTGCAGTTTTGTTTATTGATTTGTGTATTTTTTTAAGCTCTTTATTGCCATATAATTGTTTTACACTGTTGTGCCAGTTTTTGAGGTACACCAAAGTGAATCAGCTGTATTTATACATATATCCCCATATCCCCTCCTTCCTGTGACTCCCTCCCACCCTCCCTAACCTGGCCCTCTAAGTCGTCACCCATCATTGAGTTTATCTCCCTATGTTATGCAGGAACTTCCCACTAGCTATCTATTTTACATTTGGTAGTGTATATATGTCAATGCTACTCTCTCACTTCATCCCAGCTTCCCCTTTGCCCCACCCTGCCACCCCGTGTCCTCAAGCTCGTTCTCTACATCTGTATCTTTATTCTTGCCCTGTCACTGCGTTCATCAGTACCATTTTTTTTAGATTCCATATATGTGAGTTAGCATATGGTATTTGTTTTTCTCTTTCTAGCTTACTTTGCTCTGTAAGACAGTCTCTATGTCTAGCCACCTCAGTTTCATTCCTGTTTATGGCAATAGTACTATTGCATTGTATATATGTGCCACATCTTCTTTATCCATTCATCTCTTGATGGGCATTTAGGTTGCTTCCATGTCCTGGCTATTGTAAAAGGTGCTGCAATGAACATTGTGGTACATGTTCCTTCTTGGATTATGGTTTTCCCTGGGTATATTGTGCATTAAAGAAAGAAATGTCAACAGGCATTGGCATTCTCCCTTGATGAATTCAGAGCTGATCAAACAGGCTTATTGTTCAAGGTAGGATTGCTATTTTTGCTATCATTTAGTTTTGGAACAGTGAGGTTTGTATGGTTTTTGTGTTAGGCCTGAATTCAAATACTGGCTCCACTGCTTTCTGAGTAAATCATGAAACTCTCAGTTTCCTCAGTTACAAAATAAGAAGGAAAAAAAAAAGAAACCCCAGCAATTTCATAGTGTTTTCTTCATGATTAGATGAAATAAAGAACATCAAAGAACTTTATAAATTGGAAAGCCTTATATAAACGATAGTGATTGTTGCACTTTCCAATCATTAAATTTCCAATCATTATGAGAGAACCCGAATCCAAAATACATCTCTGCTTGCTTGTTTGTGTGGAAATAAAAATACAAAACAGCCTCTCTTTAGAGAGAGTTTAATAATTTGCTAAATAAAACCAACCCATTTTTAGATTAGGTACAAAATCACTTGGACTGATTGTTTTATGGAAAGGCTGCCAAGACAAGGGTCAGCAGACTACAGCCCATGGACTGAATGTCTTCTAAACAAAGTTGTCGTGTAGCACAGCCGTGCCCGTTCATTGATGTATTTGTTGTCTGTGGCTGCTTCCGAGCAACAATGGCAGAATGGAGAACTTGTGACAGAGAACTTACGGTTCATAAAGCCAAAAATATTTACTAGCTAGAAAATATTTGCCAACTCCTGGCCTACACTAAAAAACGTGTATATAATGTGATATAACCATCTATATCCACATATATGTATACACACACACACACACGCACACTTAAGGAGGATATTTAAGCAAATATAAGGAAATTCTGGAGTTTACAAATTTTAGTAGTCAGAATGGGAGTTCAAATACTATAGACAGCATACACATGCTTTCTCTTATAGTCACTAAAGAGTTATTATTTTTTCTAAGCTTGTAGTCAGAGAGCATCACACAAAAATCATGACTTGGGAGCATGGATTTAAAAGTGTCATTGGGACTTCCTAGGTGGCGCAGTGATTAAGAATCTGCCTGCCAATACAGGGGACACGGGTTCGAGCCCTACTCCTGGAAGATCCCACTGCCATGGATCAACTAAGCCAGTGTGCCACAACGATTGAGCCTGCGCTCTAGAGCCCACAAGCCACAACGATTGAGCCCGTGAGCTGCAACTAGTGAAGCCCATGTGCCTAGAGCCTGTGCTCCACAAGAAGAGAAGCCACAGCAATGAGGAGCACCGTGCACCACAATGAAGAGTAGCCCCTGCTCATCTCAGTTAGAGAAAGGCTGTGTGCAGCAACGAAGACTCAATGCAGCTAATAAACAAATAAAAAATAAGTAAATAAAAGTGTCATTGGTGTTGGAAGTTAAGAAGCTTGTCTGAAGAATCACTTGGGGAGAAAAACTCCAAAGAGAAACTGAGTGTGCTTTAGGACTGCTTGGCTAAGATTTTCTTGTTTAACTTTGATGAAAGTACTGGTCCAGTGCTCTCATGAATCCAATTATTTGTGAGAGCTTAGGAAACTCTCTCTTCAGCTTCCAGAATCTACAAGCATTATGCTGTAGAAAAAAATATATTACTTGCAATAATAGTTGCTTTATGCTAAGAGTCTAGCATACTGAATTGTAGCAGTGCAGCTTAGTTGTATTTGAAACAGGCAGTTGCTTTTACTAAAATAGGAACCAATGTCTTCCTTTGCTCCAAATTTGTGCTGAACATAAACCTTCTTTAAGAAGTTTCAAAATAACTCAATGAATTTCTAAGAGCATTGCCAGGCAAGCAGGCTATTTTGATTTCTGGTTCATTGGTTAAGGCTAAATGAAGACATTGAGAAATGTATTTCCTAAGATTTCTGAACTGGCCAGAGATGGTGGTCTGAATAAATGCTGAGAGCTTAGCCATAATGAAATTTTTAATAGTAGATTCTGCTTATAAGTTGGAGACAGTGAATTGCTAAATTATGACAATAAAAACCCTTAAGTTTGAATCTATTAAGTATCTTGCGGGTGGATAAATCTTTGATTAATTTTTGAAGTATATGATTTTGTGCTGGTGAAAATTATCTATCGGGATGTCCAGTTACAGTGCTTGTTGATATGTGAGATGCACTGAATTGTAGGGGGGGAGAAAAGGACAGCTTGAAGGAGTCAGTAGACAGTGACATTAAGTAGTCTAGAGAAATATGTGGGATCAAGCCTGGATAAAGTATGTATGATCTAGAGTTTGGAACATTTGTAATGATGTATATCAACCTTTCCAATTTCAACCCCATTTTGTAGGTGAAAAAACTGAGGACGATGAAGTGATTTTGCTATAGTCATACATCTACTTTCTGGAAAAGCCCAGTTTAGAACCTGACCCTCAAGTTTAGTGCTGTTTCCTTTACACAACTTCCCTAAGCTAATTGAGAGGGAGTGTGCCTTTGAAGGAATTCAGTTAATGGGTATGAATTGAGAGAACCATTGTGTATTACGTGAATATGGCCAATTCTGAGGAAGCTTGAGACTGAGCACTGAGGAAATGACAACTTGAAATGGTTCTCAGAGGAAAATTATTGGCAAATGAAATAAAGCTGACAATCTTTTTTTGCCAGTGACTGATTGGAACTAGAAGATTTTTTTAAAAGTTACTTCAAATAGCAAATTTTTAACAGGTTAAAGGCAAAAGTTAATGCTAACAAACATGTTTGATAGCCTTGAACCTGTCAAAATCCTGTCAGGAATGTGGTCAGTGGAGCTCTTGACAGGGAGGCAGTGAATGATAGACTGACAGGGTTAGGATGTTAAAAGACGTCAACCTTTTAGGGATTGATTTTTAAACAGGAGAAAAGAGATAATTGTGATGAGATTTGGGATCTGTGTGAGGGGTGGAGTATAATCATCACTTAATTTAAATTTATCCATCTTATTTATAGGCCAACAAATAATTTCACATGCATTTAAAAACAATGGCAAGTCTGTGTCTAACCTATGCAGGAAGATCAGCCAAGATAGTGACCTCTCCTAAAAATTAATCCTGAAGAAAAGACTATAAGTAAACAGAAGAGAAACACAAATGCCCAGAATGAAGAAAACCAACCAACAGATTTTAAGAACCCCCTGAAGGAACAGAAGACCACTTGCACTGGTGCAGGTCAGCTGAAGCCAGAGGATAAATGTGTCCAGAGCTGGCTAGTGAAGTTTCTTCAATTCTGCTTTCTGTCTTTCTCTGTCTTTCCCCTTCACTGCAGAGATGACCCCTGGTAGTAACAGAGCAGCAGAAAAGCATTGCTGGGGGAGGAGTTCATGAAAACAGGTGCTGACTGACTCACTTCCCTTATTCCCACCCTCAGACTCACATGGCTCATGGCTTAAAACCTAGGGAGACTGGCTTCTCCCTAATGCATCTTTCTCTTGAGGTTTCAGGTGGAGTCCTGACCCCTGGAGTTGCCTGGTAAGTTGGCTATAAATCAGAGTAATTCACAGCAGTAGGGTGGTACCTGGGCTTTGTAAACCAAGGCTCATTCTCTCTTCTTTAACTCATCTAACTTGGGCAGAACAGCTGGTATCCTCATGGAAAAAATGAACTCTTAGCCCCAAAGAACTAGATATCTGAGGGCTACATGTATCCCGTAAAATAGAAATATTAGAAAAAGTGAACTAAGAATTTAAAATAAATATGATAAAAATACTTAAGCTTACAAGGGAATACATATATTAGCTATAGGACAAAATAATAAAAACAATGGAAGTATAAAGTATGAGTTTAAATGAAGAACAGTATATGGTATAAGTAGGCTGATAGGTACGACTGAAAAATAAATTAATGAACCAGAAGAGTATATTGAGAAATTCTTCTAGAAGGCAGCAAGAATGCATAAAGAAATAGAAAAAAAAAACCCATATAAACAAGTAAGAAAAGGTGATGGGTATGGTGGATAGAAGTACGAGTGCCAGGATCTCACAACAGGACACCCAGTAGAACAGTGAAAACATCTGGGAGGAAATAATCTGAAGAAGTAAAAGACATCAATTAGTCTTACTTAAAAAAAGGAAAGACCTCAGTTTGAAAGGGATAATGAATTGCCAAACATAAAAGAAAAGGAACACCTACATCTACACGTATTACAGGTATATATAAGAACATTAAATACAAAGGAAAATATTACATAAGCTTCCAGAGAGAAAGTGACAATCACCTGAAGATAAAAAAGAATCAGACTGATATCAGACTTTTCAGAGGCAACACTAGATGCAAGAAGACAATGAAGTAATATTTTTAAAACGTTGAAGGAAAATAATTTTGAATACAGAGCTTTAAATCTAGCAAAATTGCCACTCAAATATGAGGGGTAATAAAAAAATCCCTAGGCATATAAGACCCCCAAAAGTTTGTCTTATCAAAGTATACATTTAAAAAAATATTTTTGGGGAAAGTACTTATTTCAGGAGAGAAATACATTCAGAAGATTGTGCAAGAGATATGTCGAAAGTAAAAATGATAAAATACCTTGGGATCCTAGACAGTATTAATGTGACAAGGGATGTGGATATAGGACACTAAGGAGCCATGTGAGCCTGTCAGACTACTTTGCTGTTTAGGAAGAAGATATAGATCTTGATAGGCTGTTTTTATTACTCTGCTAGGGCTGCCCTAACAAAGCACTACAGTCTGGTGGCTTAAACAACAGAAATTCATTTTCTCACAGTTCTGGAAGCTGTAAGTCTCAGACCAAGGTGTTAGCTGGTTTGGTTTCTTCTGAGGCTTCTTTCTTGGGTTGTATGTGGCCAGTTTCTCCCTGTGTCCTCACATGGTTTTCTTTCTGTGTGCAAGCACCTCCTCTTCTTAAAGAGACACCAGTCAGATTGGATTAGAGCCCACTTTAATGACTTCATTTTACCTTAACTTCCTCTTTAAAGACCTTCCTCCAAATACAGTCACATTATGAGCTACTGGGGGTTAGGATATCAACATATGAATTTGGGGGGGGACACAATTCATCCAATGTAATACAGGTATTTTCCCAGCACGTACCTATAAGCATGTTGGTCAATGATCGTTCTGATTGGTTTAGTGTCAGGGCTATTACCAGTTGCTATATACTTTCAATATCACTTCTAGATATTTCAGGTTTAAGACATAAATAAGGGCAAGTAGTTATGTGTATAGTTCTTAACCTATCATATAAGAACAAAAATATAATGTATAGCTTTTAAACCAGAAGGAAAAATAAGTGAATCTATTCAACAGAAAGCAGGAAGGAGAAATGGAGGCCAAAAATGCAGTAAATGGAAAATATGAAATGAAAGAACAAATATAAGTTAAAAAATCATTACATTAAATGTAAATGGGTAAAACATATTTATTGAAACATACTTTTTGGTGGGATTTTAAAAAGATGATGTTTATTTCAAAAGATACATTGAAATTGAAGACACAGAAAGGTAAAAAGACAGAAAAAGGTAAAAAAAATAAAAAGTACATCTGGAAAATATGAATTGAAGGTAATCTGGAGCAGACATCTTAATAATTGACAAAAGAAACAAAAAGGACAAAGAAGGATGATGGTGTGTATAGAAAACTGAAACTGAGCAACAGGACAGAAAGATATAGCTATTTTGATTCGTGATGCACCTAATAACACAGCTGTAAATAGCATTAAACTCTAAGAACCAGAATTTCGGGAAGAAATAGATAAATCATCAGGTGTGGCTGGAGATTTTATACACAACTTTCAAACGCTCATAGATCAAGCACATGCTTACGTGTATGCACACACACACACACACACACACACAAACACTCACAGCAGCAAGATTAAAGACCTGAACAATACCATATATGGAAATGTAATATGTAGAAATATGTATGTATGAATTTCTAAATCTAACCATTATTTGGCTACAGGCACATATGGAACATTTACAAAAATAGACTATAAATCAATTTCATTGCCTAAATTCTCTGACCATAAGTTCTCTGAATTTCATATGCAATACAATAAAACATTAATTGCCAAAACAATAGCTAAACCCATCATATATTTGGGAGCTAAATATTTCAAGATAATCCATATGTTGAAAATGAAACCATTATGTGTCAAAATTTATGGATGCAGTTAAGCAGAAAAATATACAGCTTTAAAAATAACACGAAACTACAAAGGTTAAAAGTAAATAAGCTGAGGTTTCAGTTCATGAAGTTGGAAAAAGATCAGGGAGTAGACCCAAAGAAACAAGAAGGAAGGAAATGATAAAGATAAAAGTAGAAATTGAGAAAATCAAGAACAGAGGAACAATAGTGAAGAATAACAAAACCAAAAGCTGATTCTTTGAAAAGATTAACAAAGTAGACCTCTGATAAGATTAATTAAGAAAAAAGAAGCAAATACATAACACATTGAAAAAGTGACCTAACTATAGCTAAAGAGAGATTTGAAACAGATAGATTTAAGATTCTAGATGAAATAAATTCCTAGAAAAATATAAAGTGCTAAAATTGTCACAGGAAGGGAAAACTTGAATAGACCAAATAAATAATTAACATGGTTCTGCAAAAATTATCTGACTTCCCATCCACAGCAATAAGTAGACAAAACCCCCAAAACTTCAGGTTCCAATGATTAGTAAGTTTTACCCAAATTTTAAGGAATAATAAATTCTATACTATACTAGTTGTTACAGAAAATATAGAAGGATCAAAAATTCCCTAGCTCACTTTTCAGTTTTATTGAAGTATAACTTACTCACCATAGAACTGACCTATTAAAAAATACAATTTGGTGATTTCTAATACATTTTTACACTTCTGTAACTATCATTACAATTTTGTTCTATTGCTTGTATCATTCATTCATTCCTTTTTATTGCTACAGTAGTTTCCTAGGGCTGATGTAAACAAATTGCATGAGGCTCAGACAACAGAAATTATTATTTTACAGTTTTGGAGGGTAGAAATGTGAAATCAAGGTTGGTCAGGCCATGCTCTCTCTGAAGGCTTAAGGGAAGGATCCTGCCTTGTTTTTTCCTAGCTTCTGATGGGTGCCAGCAATTCTTGGCATTCCTTGGCTTGTGGCAACATAATTCCAATCTCTGCTTCCATCTTCACATGACTGTCTTCTCTCTGTGTCTGTATCCAAGTTTCCCCTTTTTTATAAGGATATCCATCATTGGATTAGGGCCTACCCTAAGCAAGTGTGATCTCTTTTAACTTGATTGTCTACAGAGATTCTAGTTCCAAGTAAGGGCATATTCACTGGTTCAGGGTGGACTGGAATTTGAGGGGACAATATTTAGCCAGTGTATATATTAACACATCCCCTCCTTAAGGCTGGCCATTGCAGAACATGTTTTGCAAGACTGATGGCCCTTTTACTTTATTTCCTATCTCTCCCTCTCTGATTCTATAAAAGAAACTGGCATCCAGATCCCAATAAGATGGTTTTTTGGGACCCTAGTCCGCCATCTTCTTGTATACCAAATTTTGTTTAACTTTTCACTACCTGCTGGGTGTTTGGATTGTTTCTAGCTTTCGCTATTAAGAATATTCTCATAGGGCTTCCCTAGTAGTCCAGTGGTTATGACTCTGCCCTCCACAGTAGGGGGTGTGGGTTCTATTCCTGGCCTGGGAAGTTCTACAGGCCTCGAGGTGTGGCAAAAAAAAAAAAAAAAAAAAAAAAAGAATATTCTCATAGAAGGCAGTGATTCATGTTTTACTTAGCAGGAAACAGACAAAATGAAGTGGTCTAGTGGTCAAGTCTTTCTTCCTCACCTCTACCATCAGTCTCCACTGAGGAATTAAAGGTTTTAAGGATAGTTTAGGAAGCTACAGTCTGGAAAATTTCTTTCAAAAATCTATCATCTCGGGGCTTCCTAGGTGGCACAGTGGTTGAGAATCCGCCTGCCAACGCAGGGGACACAGGTTCGATCCCTGCTCCAGGAAGATCCTATGCCGCGGAGCAGCTAAGCCCATGAGCCACAACTACTGAGCCTGTGCTTTAGAGCCCGTGAGCCACAACTATTGAGCCCATGTGCTGCAACTACTGAAGCCCACATGCCTAGAGCCCATGCTCCGCAACAAGAGAAGCCATGGCAATGAGGAGCCCACGCACCACAACAAAGAGTAGCCCCCACTCACTGCAACTGAAAAGAAAGCCCACACACAGCAAAAAAGACCCAACACAGCCAACAAAATAAATAAATAAATAAATTAATTAATTAATTAATTAAAAAAAGAATCTATCATCTAGAGCAAATCATTTTTAGAAAATGTCTGACTTTTGGACTCTTTCATAGAAATATACTATAAAAGTATAGTATATTTCCTTCTGATTATTCTCTGACCACATAAATTTTTGATTGCTGCCGAGCAGGACATGGCCAGAGAGTCAGGAAAGATGGTCATTTGTCCCTTCTTTGAGTGTCCTTCATTCTCTTGGTGGTCACAGGGGGCCACTGGGGAACCAGACTGACCTGTAGACAGGGTGCCTGTAGACAAGGGCGTCGTTGCTAGATTTTGTCCTTCCAGGGACAGATGATGTTGTATCTGCTGCAAAAAGGCAGCCCCAGTGGTTCTTGTTTTAAGCTTTCTCTTGACTTTCAAATGAGTGTAATTTTCAAACCTGCATTCCAAAGAATTTTTTTTCAGGAATGCTTTTGTACTTAACACCTCTGTGAACTCTGTGACCGTACACCCTCATCTGGAAGGTATATTCAGAGGTGGCTAAGTAGGCTGCCAGATTCAGCCTCTGAACCCTATCATTTCTGCATTAAAAATGCTTCCTTCCACCCCCCCCCCCACCCCCGACAGCTGGAATCAAATGTTCAGAGGCATTTGGATTAGAGTTGAACTGCTTAGTCCAATCTTAGTCAGCTCTCCGCACACAGATAAGATCTCTAACCCAGGAAAGGGTGTTGGTCAGAGCTCAGGGCATCAAGCAAAGGGGGAACTTTGATCGCAATGTTCCAGGTTAGATTTAGGTTTGGCTAGCTGTCCTGGGGAAAGCCTGGGCTTGTTGTAGTGCTGGCTAACAAAGGCCATTGTTGAGCGGGTTCCCAATACGCGTTTTCCCACTACTCTTCCTGTAGTGCTGTCCCAAGTAAAACTGTTTTCAGGTTAACTGTCAAGTTCAAACACACAGCGATATTCAGTCTTTATCATGGTCACAGTATGTGGTTTCCATGCATATGTGGGCATACTCTCTTAAAGCATTTGATTTAAAATTTTAAAATTTACTGAGTTTAAAGAATATTCGTTATTTTTGTCTGCTCAGTACCTATATGACTTTTTTTGAGAAATTCCCCTCTCTAGTTGCACCTGGTTCTAGTGGTCAGTAGAAGTATTTACTGTGGCTACCTTCCAACCCCTAGACCCAGCCACAGCAGTGGCTAACAATCAGACCAGGCCAATCGTGGGGACAAATCGAGGATGAGATTGTGACTCAAGCAGGGCCAGATTACTTCCTTGCATTAGCAAGGTGAAGTCCACTCTCTGCTGGGAGGAGATGAATCTAGGGATATGTATAGCCAACTCGAATACAGTGCCCGTCTGTGGAAAGAAACCAACATACAAAAGGAAGAAGAGGTAGGTGGTGGATGGAGACAAAGCCTTGACTATATCTCATAGGTTGCAAAAGGTGGCCTGAAGACTTCCCAGGTCCGTAAATCCATATTCCACTTTTTGCTTAATCAAGAAGTTTCTCTTACTTATAAGCGAAAAATGCCACATTAGTACACTATATCTACTATGTACCAGGTACTGTGTTAGGTGGGGGAGGAGGGGTAAAGATAAATAAGATGTTTTCATATAATAACTAGCAAAGTTGAAGACTATGGGAAAACAATGTGTAGAGAGATTGGGTTTTAGAGTTATTGAGAGAGTTTTTGAACACAGGGGTTAAATGATAAGACCTGTGTTTTCACTCTGGTCATACTGTGGGGTGGGGATTAGATAAAGAATAACCAGGTGTGGATGGTGAATTCTGGGTGATCCACCTTTTTTTAAGGACTTTGGACCAAAATGAGATTGTGGCCATTGATAGCCAGAGGGATCCCCGTGGTTTTAGCATTATTTGGATTGATCAGAAAGTATGGCCATTTTGGCTAGATACATTTTGAATTCATGTCTCATTCCTGTTCCTTAGCATAGTAGTCATATCATTTTTTTAGCCCTCTTCTATCCAGACTTGTAGCTAATAATTTAAATTCTTTGTCAAAATTGCCTCTTTTATTTTTTTTAGCATTAAATAAAAAGCAAATAAGCTTTTCTCTGGTGATGTCTAACTATGTAGTGTATTTCTTGAGATTTGATGATGGATCCATATTAATTACCAAATGAAATACTTCTATCAAGAATATCGAGGGACTTCCCTGGTGGTGCAGAGGTTAAGAATCCACCTGCCAATGCAGGAGACACAGGTTTGACCCCTGGTCTAGGAAGATCCCACATACCACGGAGAAACTAAGTCTGTGCACCTCAACTACTGAGCCTGTGTGCCACAACTACTGAAGCCCACATGCCTGGAGCCCATGCTCGGCAACAAGAGAAGCCACTGCGATGAGAAACCTGAGCACTGCAATGAAGAGTAGCACCCTCTTGCCACAACTAGAGAAAGCCCTAGCGCAGCAACGAAGACCCAACACAGCCAATAAGTAAATAAATAAATTAAAAAAAAAAGAATATCGATAGCAGGGACTATGTTTTACCGATATTTGTGTCCCAGCACTGAGTGTGTTGTCTAATTTGTAACAATTTCTGAATTAATATATTATTGATAGTTCCCCTTTGCTGCTATAATAAATTACCACAAATTTAGTGGCTTAAGACAACAAAAACTTGTTAATTTGTAGTTTTTAAGGTCAGAAGCTCAAAGTCAGTCTCACAGGGCTAAGTCAAAGTGTTAGCAGGGCTGGTCATCCTGGGGGCTCTAGGGGAGAATCAGTTCTTTGCCTTTTTGAGCTCTTAGGGGTTGTCTGCATTCCTTGGCACTTGGCCCCTTCCTCCATCCTCAAAGCCAGCACGAGAGTACATTCAATCTCTCTCTCTATGACTGTTACTGAGTCCAAGCTCACTCTGCTTGCCACATGTCAGGCCAATAAATGGGAGATGAGGTGTTGAGGCAAGGAATACGACTTTATTTGGAAAGCTGGCAGACCCAGAATATGGCAGACTGAAGTCTCAAAACTAACCACCTTATCTGGGTTTGGATGCCAGTTTCTTTTATAGAACAGAGTGGGGAGGAGATGAGGAAGTAAAGTAAAAAGTCCATAGATTTGCAAATGTCCCCTGGAATGGCCAGCCTTGGAGAAGGGATGTGTTAATTTCTTCTTTCTTGCAGCCATCCACAGGTGGAAAGGGTCAGGATGTTTCCCTGAAGAATGGCACTTTGGTTTAACATTCAGACAGAGGGGGAGGGTTCCCTGAGGCCATTGGGTATAGACAGTATCGTTTAACGAACAAAAGCAACAGGACGCAAAGGTTAAAGTAAAAGAAACAGATCCAACACGTAGTCAGATCTGGCTCTTCCCTGTGACATGACCTCTGCTTCCACACGCACGTAGTCTTATCTGATTCTGACTCTCTTGATTCTCGCTTATTAGGGCCCTGTGATTACATTGGGGCCACCTAGATAATTCAAGAGATGATTCAGGATCATCTTCACATCTCAAGGTCCTTAATTTAATTACATTTACACCATCCTTTTGCCACGTAAGGTAACATATTCACAGGTTTTAGGAATTAGGAGGTGAGTATCTTTGTAGAAAAGCATTATTCTGTCTATCACAAAACATGTTTATCCTGTGAGATGAATTATTTTAACATGAAATGATACCTAACTGATGCGTTATTAACTGGGAGTCACCATGATGAAACTTCCTGATCTTAATAATCATAAGATGTCCACAGGACCATTTCATTCCGTATTATAATAATGGAGGTGGCCTGGATGAGCTAAAACTCCAAACTTGAGGTGAGGATATAGTAATAAACTTGCTTTTAGCAAATAACCTTATTAAAATCTATAACCTCTGGCTTTAAATAATTGTTAAAAAAAATCAGATGTCTGCCTCAAAACTTGTAAACCTATATTGTTCCATATATAGTGATCACGTGTCCTGGTTTTCAGGGCACATTCCTGATTTTGATAATGTATTATATGGTCACCCTACCCATATCCTAATAGATCAAATCCCATAATGTAATTTTGAAAATAGTCTCCCCTAATTTCCAAAAACTATAAAATTTAGTCATGCTAGGCTCAACCTTATTACTATTTTCTTCTGAATTTCCTCATTCTAATGCTGGGGAGTCCAAAAATCTTATATAAGTTTTTACACAATTACAATATCTCATGAAAAAATATGTGGAAATATACTGAAAGGAGAGTTTGAGTCCTGGTTGCTTTTATAAATTAGCATCAACGATTACCAAGGAGTCACACATTACTGGAAGATGGAGCAGGCAACTTTTGTTTACACAATAGGTGTATGACTCAAAATTAGCATATGATTTGCATGATTACAGGTCAGATATTTTAAAAACATAAGAAGATTTGCATTGTAAAAGGAGTAATAATAAACTTTTCATCTTTTGATTATATTGGGATTTTAATAAACAAGGTCCTGGATACATCTTCCATTCGTTCAACTATTTATTGAGTGCTTACTCTGTTGTAGCCATCCTGCCAGACACTTAGAAAGAAATCTGGAACAGAAAGTTTTGCATGATGTAATATTTTAGCTTCTTCTGGAATGTTATTAGTATAAATAATGAAAAATGCTTCAGCATTGCTGACCCTCTCTGCTGACCATTAATTTGGAGCTAACTAATTAGATACTTATTTTAAATACATAATCAAATAAATATTTATTTATTGGTTCACTTTTTTCTCTTTAAGAGAGACGTCTTTGAATTGAATTTGGGGGAAAATTTCTTCCATTGGGAAAAATTTGGGAAAGCTATGGTACCTGTATGTAGTCAACTTGTTGGAGAACCTGTTTTGACAATACAAAGAGGACAGTTCCAGTCCTCGAGGAGCTCATGGTCTAGTTGTAAGGGACAGATGCATAAGCTTTTTTTTTTTTTTTTTTTTTTTTTTTTGGTTAACATTTCAAACATGTATAACCAATGAACACGGCCTAGGTTTTTTCTTTTATTGGTACTCACTTCAGAAACTTGAATCCACAGATATAAGCAGTATATAACCAGAATGTTACAAGTAAACACAGATTATGCATAAGCTTTTGATTGAAGATCAGAGCAATATAAAAACTACATAGATGTTCTCCCAGGGTGCTCTAGGAATACAGAGGCTGGGGTGGAAATCTGACCTGTGATTCCTTCAAGTCTTTCTGGAAGAAGCAGTGCCCTCCCTGAATCTGGGAAGACCAGTGGGAGCTGGCCAGGTGAAGAGGTGGGAGGGGCATCCAGGCAAAAGACCATATATGTTAACTGAATGAAGCAAGAAACGGTAGGACTTGCATTTAGTTCTGTGTGGCTGAAGAAAAAGTGTGGAAATGGAGAGACAAGAGATTAGAATGAAGAGGTCTTGAAGAGCCTTACATATGTAACTAAGAAATTCAACTTTCTAAGGAATTCAAAAGCTTGAGGAGAGGCTCCTTGGAGAATGTTCAACAGGGAAGTGATTTTATCACATTTGTATTTTAAGCGATTGTCGCATGAGCTCTATGAATAACAGACTGAGGAGGAAGAGCAGCATGGAGATTTCCAGGAGTTCAACTGAAGGGCTGGAAAGTGAGGAGTATCTAAACCAGGGCAGTGGCAGAGGGGATGGAAAAGAAAGTGATTTCATGTTTGGTAAAATACACAATCATGAAGTAATCTAGTTTGTCTATGGTAGTAAAATGGTTATTATTTATTTAGAACAAAGATCATTTCTAAAATCATCTCTGATCATAAAAAAAGACTATTTTCAAAGTATCAAAACATTTGTCTTTTGCTATTGGATATCAGTAGAATCTCTTTATGATCCTGGTGCAGGGGATTGGACTCTAGCACACTACCAGGAACATGGTATATGTTCAATAAATCTTTGACATTTTCAATTGGGGTAAAAAATATACAGTTTAGTTGTGTTTTAGTGCATTTTATATACTGAGCTTAATTGTGACAAGGGAGACATATAATCCTGGAAAGAGCAAGAAAAGACCCCATGGGCCAGTCCTTCCCCAGCTTCATCCTGAGACTGATCACAGACTCTCGGGTTCCATTTCCTCAACCATTCAAAAAGGGATTATGGCATCTGTCTTGGACATCATAAGGCTCATAGAGGAGCAAAAAATAAGCCGACAAACAAGAAATAGCTTTGAAAATCATCACTCGCTAGATTGGGAAGTTGTGTGTTGTTGAGGAAAGATGAGTGAATTTGGAGTAGGTAGCTCTGGGTTCAAATCCCAACTGGAAATTATTTTGGGTATGAATGCAAAATGTTGCCTGCCCAGTCAATAAACAAAGGATGTTGCAGCCCTCAGCCACTGCAAACACCCCCAATGGTGCACCCTGAGGGGACTTAGGATAGGAAAGAAGAGGATACTGGCCCTAGATAGAGAAGGTGCATATCAAAGGAATGATTTCAATAAGCCCAGACTCTTGTGTCTTCCCATACATAGAAAAGTTCTAAGTTCATTAACTTGAGATATTTGGTTTTCTTTAATTAATAGTAACATATTGATGTTCAGACTACCTGGTCTTTATTGCAAAACCCCCTATATATCCTGGCTCTTCTCTTACCTCTTGGGAGCAGTTCCTCAGAGATATCTGAGAGGCTGTCTTCTGGGTTTGAAGTCCTCAGAAAATTTACCAAATAAAACATAATTCTCAACTTTTAGGTGGTTTTTGTTGTTGTTGTTGACAGGGGCAATTGCTTAACCTTTTTGGGTTTTAGTTTCCTAATCTCTATAATGGACATAATAGCATCTATTTCAGGGCTGGGGTAGATTTGTGTGAGCGAATAAATGTAAAGGAAGTTCAATTAATCTTAATTTTCTCTTCCTTTGTTAAAAAAAAAAAAAAGTAGTTAAGAACCTTGCTCTTCTCCTACTAGCCTAGGAATCTAAATTTTCTCCCGAAGAGAGAGGAGGATAAAGAGGGTAGGGGGTGAGCTGCTCTGTTCTCAATGCTACTCTTGGTGTCTGCCAGACTGAGGGAGACAGATACGCTCAGATGTCTCTGTGTGCCATCTCTTTTAGGGTCTCCTGTCTGCTTAGGTCCTTGAGGGAAAACGTCTGCTACTATTGCTGTGGTTTCTCCATTGTCATTTGTCTTCAAATTTGCTTATGTTTATTTGAAATTTTTGTGGATCATTTTAGTAGCCTCCCACTTGACTTTTTCTACATCCTCCTGCCCCACTTTTGCTCTTCACTTCTTTGTCTTCACGTCCTCATCATTTATCTTCTTATCAGGTGTTTTGTTTGGGTAGAGATTTTGACAAATACGTTATCTGTTGCTTCCATCTTGGAATTTCCAGGTTTGCACAATGAAAGCACTTCAGGCACTGGACGTGGTTCCTTTTTCTTTTCTTTTTCTTTCCTTTACTCCATCACTACCCTTTTTTCCCTCTGGCCCTGCATCAGATTTTTTCTTCTCTGGAAGGAAATGTTAAATGTTGTCATCTTTCCTAATGCTGTCTCCAGAAAGTACTCTTGTTTCCCCAAAATTGAATCCCCCCTCTTGGTTGGTGTTGAGCTAGAAGACACAACCAAGTGAAAGATTGGAAGAAAGAAGGATTTATTACCCGCAGCAAGTAAGGAGAACACCAGGGATATTTCCCAAAGCAGTGTCTCCTCAAACAGCAAAAGTGGGGAAGTTTTTGAAACCAAACAGGGCCCTGTGGGGCTCCCGGGCATGGAAGCATTTCCATGTCCCCCTTTTCTTGTAGGGAATGGACTTCAGCCTGCATGACCTTCCCTGAGTTCTGAAGGGTAGATTGGAACAGTTGCTAAGCAGGGTAGGGAGGGGATGCAGAGACAGGGAGGAACAGCCAAGAGAAAATAGTGCAGGCTTGGGGCAGAGTCCTGGTACCACCTCAAGGGATACACAGAACAATATCTTTAAGCTCTTCATAGAACTAAAACGCCCAGCAAATGGAAGATGTCAGCATTCTGCATTCCAGAGAAGAGAGGCCAGATTAAAGGAACCAGAGAAGTCCATCAAAAGATTACTTGAGACCAGATTAAAGGAGTACAGGCCCTGCACACACCCTAATCCTATCAGCAACACTGCCCTTGAACCACTTATAAAACTCCTCACCAAATTCCCCTGGGTTGGGACACACAGTTTCCAGGGCAAGAGCCCGCCCTGTCCCCATTTGTCTGGCAAAGCAGTAAAGCTATTCTTTTCTACTTCACCCAAAACTCTGTCTCTGAGATTCAATTTGGCACTGGTGCACAGAGGCTGAGCTTTTGGCATCAGTTTACATGCATATTCATGAAGGGGCCTAGGCAGTAGGCAGTGTCCAAGCTTTCATTGATTGAAGTCAGGAGGGTCAGAAAAGGTAGCTGTCATCATCCTTTAGGTTCCAGTTAATCTGGTGGTTTGAGCCCTTCAGGCTAATCTTTGCTATTGAAACTGAACTGTGAGTCTTTACAACTGATATGCTATCTTTGCTATTGTTATATCTCTTGCCTGATAACAGTCCTTCATTCCTGCATTCTTTTGTTCCCTTAAGGTCATTAATTACTGAGACCTGTTGAGGAATGAGCTTTGCGGCCAGACTTAGATCACAAAATGGCTTAGGCCAAAACCGGCTTGTCTTACGTCAAGAAAGCCCACGCCTGGTTCTCTTTCTCCAGGGACTCCCCCTACCTTATCTGCTTGCACTCTTTACTTCCTCCTGGAGTGTTTTTGTTCTCATTGGCTTTCTACCACCGACAGCCCATAGGACCATTGCCCTTTTCGTTCTAATGAGGCATCTCCAGCTCACAAGCATTGCAGGGGGCACTTTTCCTTTTTCTGGGAATCATATGTTGATATTGCCAGGAAGATTTCTTAGGAAGTAGTACTTAGGGGAACAAGGTGCCACAGTAAGAATAGGACCTCACATATTTAAATGTGATAATACGTATGAAGCATTTACAGCAGCTGCCACATGTTAAGTGTTTAATTGTTAGTACTCTTCAGGACTGGTTTATCATGGGATGGTATTTGGGGAGTTTGGATTGGGAATACCTTACAACATTTGGAGATTGTGAAATTTAATACTATGCGGATCTAGTCGCATGACATTTCAAGCTCAACTGTAGGAACAGAGAAAGAAATATGACTTTGATGTTGGAAGTAGAGAAAAGAGTATTTGGCTCACTATGGCTTTCAATCAGTTTGGGGCAGAACCACCACCCAGTCTTTTGGGAGATTTTGTTAAAAGCTTTATAAACCTTCCTTTTCCCTTATTATTTTTAACTTAAAGTATGCACAAATGTTCTACTTCTACTTCTTTAAGAAAATCATTGACCATTTTGAACTTGATCTAAAACTATTAGAAGCAGACCTATTTTCCTCTGCTATGTTTACGTACTATTTCTTCCTCTACTGTTTTCCTATTTCCATTTATGCTTTTAGCATAGCACTTCTCATGGTCAGATTTGCATTACAGTTTCTTGCATATTGTCTGTCTTTTCTGAGGGACTGTGGGTTTCTGGAAATCAGGAATCATGTTTGGATCTTTGCATTTCCCATAGAACTAGCATAGCACCTCATATATAGCAGGCATGCTTTAATGTGAAATAAATTAAAATAAATTGTCTGTGCCGTGATTAAGGACTAAATGCCAATTAGTGTCCAGTGTAAGGAAATAATTCACAGTTTTACAGGTGGTCTGCAGAAAAGTTATCGATAAAAACTTCTGCTTATGTGCTGGAACCAGTTTGTATGGATCTGAGAGCTGATTATTAAATACTCAAGAATTCTTGGAGCCAGTTGCTAAATCATTGATAACTTGAAACTGGCTCTGCTGGGAATATTTACACCATGGAAATCAGCACACACTACAAATCAAGGCTTTTTTTTTTTTTTTTTTTTTTCCTTTGAGAGTCAGTTTGGCAGCAGTTCATTGATGATAATTGCATTGAATACCTGATGAAAGAGGCAAACCTTGAGGAATTGAAATAATTTAGTATTGGCTATAGTCAAGATTTTTTTTAAAACAACCAAACTTTGCAAGAGAAAGCTAAAAACAAGTGCAATCCACGAATTGTTCGCAGGGTAATTAGACCATTTTCTACATAGTGGGGTGTGGGGATGAGGGCAAATGGGTGCAACATGCTTAGAGTGACTTCATGAAGAGCAGTTCAGGGCTTCCTCAAAAACAAAAACAAAAGCAGACCACAGCTGAAGAAAACAAGATAGACAGCTTCTCATAAACAATTCCCCAAAATAGCAAAGCTTGTTCAAGGTATTTGCAGGCAGTAAGATCTGTATTTCTTAAAAGTAAAAAAAAAATATTTTCTTTCCCTGCCATTGGCATTATTAAGTCTATGGCAGTATCGAGGAGCAGTTTAAAAAATATTGTGTTGGAAAAAAATGTTAGCTGTATTTAGAGTTATACAAAGCAGACTGCATATTTAGTACATTTCAGAATAAAATGGAGAAATTATAAACCACTTCTCACTTTCTAATTTCCAGCAGAGTTAATGATGCAACTTAGGAGTGATTCCTCAGTGACCCTTATCTGCGAAGACTGTCTTTCTTGTTAAAGTACCTGCTCATTCATTAACAGTATTTCCACAGAACTCTGTATTCATTAAAATCTTCAAACAATGGTAGTCTAGAGAAAGAAACACTAAACATGTCCATATACTATTGTGAGGCAGTTTTAAAAGAATAATGAAAAAGCAATTTTAAGACTTTTTGACAAGGAAACAAAATGTCCTTCACAAGTTATCAGAGTTGTAGGATCTACATATAATAAAATATTGTTGGACTTAATTTTACTGAAAAAAAATCTTTCAAATGTTGAGACTACAAAAGAAATCACATAAGGTAAGCATAAATGTATTCCATGATGGGTAAGTAGGGTATTTTTGGCTAAGAGACTTCTGGCATCTTATAACTGGTTTAGGAGGTCCACTAAGGAATTATGGGAAAGCTGGAGTTATGAAGTTGATTCAGAAGGCTAGAGGAGTGTGTAGCATGTAGCTCAAATATCACACTGGTCTTGACTGTTGAAAAGCACCAGGCAAGGACACTCAATCACCTAGTGGAGTGATCTCAGGAGATCTTTTTCTGGCTTCCTACAAGTGCTCCTTGCTTTTCAGCAGTCCACTGTGTGCACAAAATTAACAACATGCTACAATGGCTTCTTATATCATAAATGGAGTCCCTTAAAGTGATATTCCTTCCCACACTTTTGCAGCCTTCCGGTGAGAATTACTACCACACTCCACTTATTTGAACAGAAGGTGTGAGTTTAAAGGCATGAAGAAACACGCCGGCAATATATTAGCTGTCTCCAGTGATGTACGGATGGATGGTTGAGTTACTCGTGGGCTATGTCTGGCTACAGAAACCTATTTCACTAAATGCTAAATCTTCACCAAAATATCTTTTGGGAGATTGAAATGTTCTGAACAGCTATCTCTACTGAATTTTTCAACTGAGCTCTTCATTATTCTCCTGGTTATTTCAGTGCCATGTAGATCCAACCATCATTACCCGCTTCTGTGAGGGTTTTTAGACCAAACTTCTGTGACTCACCAACAGTAGAATCAGCTCTTCCTTACCAATGAGTTATTTTATTAAATCAATTAGTTAATTAATTTTAAAAAGTTATTTATTTATTTTTACAGTACTTCCTTGTTGGTTATCTATTTTAAATATAGCAGTGTGTACATGTCAGTTCCAAACTCCCAATGCATCCCTACCCCCCACCATCCTCCCTGGTAACCGTAAGTTACTAATCAGATGTTTTACATAAGGAAACAGAGAACCATCCAAAGGAAAAGTTGAAGCTACTTCAACTGCTATTGAAGACCAACCTGTCTGTGGACGTGGGAATGATGAAATTCACGGCGGTGGAGTTGATAAACATTTATTGAAAGCTTACTAAAGCCACTCTAGTAAGTCATTTAATCCTCACACAATCCTATGAGATAGGTTCTATTTTGATGTCCATTTTACACATGAGGAGACTGAGCCCAAAGGTAAGCACCATGTCCAAGGTCACACAGATAGTAACTGATTTATGCTGGATTTTAATCTCAGCAGTCTGACTCCAGAGCCCACATCTTAACTATTACCCTTAAACATCCAAAATGATCCTTCCCTGTGAAGCACTCACGAATGAGAGAGGCAGCGTCTGGGGTAATAAGCCTATGTCCTCAAAAAGATAGACCTCACCCAAGGCCTAATCTCCCATTCTTCCTTGGCTTCTATATCTTACCCAATTTCAAATAGGCAAGGTCAATCACATAAAGATTTTTTATTTGCTTGATTTTTGCAGTAAACTTAGGATTTCCATACTTAGCAAATAAAAATACAGAGTACCCATATAAATTTGAATTTCACATGAACAACAAATACTTTTTTGAAGTATAAGTGGATCCCAAATATTGCCTGGTACATACTTACATGAAAAATTATTTGTTTTTCATCTGAAAGTCCAATTCGCTGGGCATCCTGTATTTTTTTCTGGCAACCCTAAATAAGCTGAGTTTTAAACCTAAATGTCAACATTGTAGAAATCACTTTTTTATCTCTTGGAGACGGTTGGAGAAAACCGAACTTACCTGAGGTTTGTCAGGTTGGAGATGAAATGCCGGTCAAGTTTGTCTTAGGACTGATTTAAACACATCAGACATGGCATTTCTATCCATCACAGCTCTATTCCCTGGTGTCCTCTGTGTCGTGTTGGGAGTTTGGGGAGGTGTATTTAGAGCACAGGTTATTTTACTTTGATAGTTGCACAGCCCTGGAAACCCTTCACTTAGATTAAAATAAAATCCCTAAATGTTGTTTTAATGATATGAGCCCCATATTGCAAATGGTCCTCTTTGCTGTGGCCTCTAAAATAAAGTAATCGACCCTGACGCCATTCAGCTTGGGACACATAACTCATGTCACGGTCAATTATCTTTTGGTGGACTTTAACACAGTGGGAGCCATTGTCCACATAATGACTGTAGGGCTTGCAGGGCCCACGTAACTGCAAAGGGGACTCTTGAGAGCCTCACCTGTGATTAAAGAACCAAGCCTCATTCATCTTTGCACGCCCAGCACTTAGCACTGTGCCCAGCACATTTACAAACACTTACTGAGCATCTACTCTGCACAGGATGCAGGGGTCACAGGAGGCAATGACATAGGTCCTGCCCCTGTTCTCATGGAGTTTATAGTCTGGAGGGGTGTCCAATAAATTAGTGAAAGAATACTTAGCACAGAGATCCAAGCCTTGGAAGACTGGAGGATTCCTTGGCTACTCTGCATATAGGTGAGGAAACTGAGGCTGCTGGATGGGTACCATAATGGAAGTCAGAAGACTGGGTCTTGGAAACCAGCTTTCCCTTTGAGCAAGTCACTAAACTTCTCTTAGGCTTAGTGTGCTCATCTGTAAAATGGAGATAATATGGCTTCTTAGGTGATAAGGCAAAACTGAGATAATGGTCTATAGACTGAAAAGCACCATGTACTTGTAAAGTTTAATGATACAATGCATAGAACTGATGTTGTATAGTTAAAACAAGAGACAGCTTATTATGCTGGAGCCAGAATGCCTGGGCTTACATTCAGGCTCTTCCATTTACTGATGTGTAAACTTTGGCAAATTATTTAACCTTCCTATGCCTCAGTTTCCTCATCTGTAAAATGAAGACAATCAGAGTACCTACCTCAAAAGATTATCATGAGCATTAATCGTATTAGCACACGCAAACATAATAAGCATTCAATAAATGTTATTTATAATCAACATCCATTGAAACATCTGGGCATGAGAGGGGTAGATGTGTTGTCTTTAGGCTGTTATGGCAATTGTCCATCTAATAGTCATCCTTCTGTTTCAACATAGAGAGATTCAATTTAAGAAAATAGCAAAAAGAGATGCAAATTCCACTGCCTGTTTCTTAAATAATTTTCAGGTCAAGAGATGTTTTTGTAATCATGTACTTTGATCAGAGACTTCTGAACAGCCCCCAAATCAAAATATCAGCAATGGAGAATGGAAAACTGATTTATTCATTCCTAGTCAATAAAGTAAGCATGCAGTAGCTGGACTGTAAATACCCCTGCAAAGTGAGATTTACAAGACATAATATTGGAAGACAGATTTATCCCAGTTGAAAGTACATTGCCATTGAAGCAAGTTCAGTGGAATTTTTAAGATGAGGCCCTCGAATGAGAAGAACTCAGAGGCCTTGGGGAGTCAGACTCAGGAGGTTTGCTGGGCACAAGTTAGATTTGCATTTTCAAGAAGGCCAGTCAAAGCGTTTTCTGAAAATATTGCAGGGAAAGGAGAAAAACAACCCAAGGCAGGGGCATCAGCTTTGTTTAAAACTTCCTTTTACTCAGGACTGTTGGGTTTATAAATCAAAATTATGTGTCCAGTGAGGAAATGAGAAGTAAAACTGTTTCCAAAAGAAAAAAGAAAAGAAAGCAAGTGATTCATTTTGGCTTAAATAATTGAAAATGCAGAAAGTCCAAGTGTTCCTGGCTGCTCGGTCATGAGCTTATTTGTCGTTTTTGCTGTCATGTAGCAGACTCCGTGATGGAGGCTTGGAAGATGAGCCATGAGTTTTGATAAATCTTTAAACCATTTGGTGAAGTAAGTTGGAGCCCAGCCCTTGGAAGTTTGCCGAATTTTTGACTTCCTCTTCACATGGGACAGAATCCTAATGAAGCAACATGATTATATTTGTGAGAGAGAGAGAAAGAGAGAAAGAGAGGAAGGAAGGAAGGAAGGATGGAAGGAAGGAAGGAAGGAAGGGAGGAACTAATAAGAAAACGGGGGCAAAATTTAGCTTTTCCAGATGTACAAGTTCAGATTTCTAAGTCTGACACTTAGACGTGGGACATTTAGTTCACACTGAGGGCTGAGTCATTTCTGGGTTCAAGACCCTAAGAGATTAAGACTCAAACAAGATGTAGAACATGAGCTTGTTTATGGCTCTGAACTATTACAGCCTTGAACAATGCCACCAATCAGAGTAAGTCTTATACATTTTCTTGGCGTCTAAAAAGAACATCATTAAGAGGCCAGGGACCAGGATTTCATAGTTACTCAGGCTTTTCCTTCTAGGAAGCCCAAGAACACTTTAAAAATCCATCTTTATTATAAAACACAGTAGAAAGGGTTAAATAACACAAGAGAGGGTAGCACACTGGGAGAATAATGCGAAGGAAGGAGATTTCTTTTCTGGCTGGGGGAACTGAAGAAGGTTTCCTGGAGGAAGTAGCCTTTGAGCTGAGCCCTGGAATGTAGTATAGAATCAAAAGAAATTGGTTGGCGGAAGGGCTTAGGAAATGAGGAGGTATAGAGAGGACTGAATTGGGACTCTCTGGTCATTAAGAGTATTTAGAAAAAACAAACAGTGCTTCTGATAAGTTAGACAATGGTGTAGTGCTTATTATTTGCCTATTTCTAATATGAACGGAGATTAAAAGTCCCTTGTCCCTATCTGCCTACACTTGACATATTACTATGGAGAGTGGAACATTCCTATTTTACCCCCAAGTTGTAATTGTTTTAAACTTTACAAATATTAGACCCATAGGACAGAAAGAGTAAAGAGATTGTGTAATATAACCTGTTATTCTATGGATAGTGTAACTGAGTCATGGAGACATGAAGTAGCTGGTTAAAGGTCACAATGCTAGTTAGCAACAGGGCGGGGACTCGCATCCAATTCCACATTCAGGACTTTCCCCAGTACACTACCCTCCAGCAGAAAGTAGAGGTCACTTGATACATTTGTAGAAGGAGCCATCTGTATGCTTATGACCCAAATAAGGAAACTAAAAAGCAGCTACAAGAGCAATACCCAGCTGCCCCACTTCAGGACTCAGCAAAAATTGAGAAGGGAATCAAAACTTTCAGGCTTTGACACTGTGGTTCATCTTTGCCAAAAGGTCTCACCCAATCATGAATGAAAGAGAAATGTACTTGATATAAGTAGAAAAATACATGCTTTTTTGTTTTTGAGTATTAATACCTGAGAGCCATTCTGAGAACAGGATGGCAATAAAGTTTTATTGTTTGATAAATTTTTGTTCTTAGTTAACTGGCCTCAATCTGTTTACAGAATCTTCCTTTCCATTCAACCAAGAGGCCATGAGACCCAGCCTTGCTTAAGGACCGATTTCTGATGGGATAAATTCAGGTATGTGCCTACCTTCCAGGAGAGGATGACACCTTAAACTGTGAGCCCCCTGGGGTCAAGTCATGGGTTATTGAGCTGTGTATCCCCCACAACTAGTAAAATTGTCTCATGTTGCGGCATTCAGTCACAGTCCTTCAATGGATGGGTGTACTCCGAGACAATTTTATTCTGCGCTACAGACCCTCATTCTTTCACAACTTGCCTTATTAAAATGATGGCAACCAAATCCCAACCAGAGTGTTCCTATGGTATGTGATGTGATTTCCTGAAACAGGCCTAGGGGTGGATGAGCCCCCAGCTGGGTTTAGGGCCCCGCTGCAATAGAGATTAGATAGCATTCTTTTTTTTTAGAACCGGTTTAATCAAGTACAACTTCCCCTTTCCTAGTTAGGGACTAAACAAGTCAGAGCTTTGGCTTTCTAATTTATCAGCCAGTAAATTACAACAGCAAAGGTCTGGTGTAGGCCAGGGATTTTCCGCACAGAGTGAGGGGGATCCTGGGGGGCCAGGCATACCAGATTAGATATGTGACTCATGGCTTGGGTAGCATTACATGTGAACGTGAAAAGGTCAAGCAGGGAAAAGCTATTTTCCATAAAAATAAATTAAAAATTTAAAAGGTCTCCTTCGTGACACTGGAATTTTGAACTCAGCTATGCAATTATTAGTCAGAAGACATATTAATTGAAGTAAGACAGGAAGGCTAACTAAAGAAGTGGGAAATCAGGCAAATTGAAAAAACACAATTAGAAAATAAAGCAGAGCAGCTAAGGAGATCTCATTTTCATGCAACTCACAGACTTTCATATAAGGAAGTGTCATTTCTTTTCGTAGTCTAATATTCTCTATAGTTTGTCAGCAGAAAACAATTATTGTGTTTCTAGCTACGCCTCCATTCTGAACCTGAAGCCATAGTTTGTGTAATTATGATGAGTTACATTGTGGTTAAGTACATTAAATATGCACCCAACTTGGCGGCCAGGTGTGAGTTAGAAGAAGTACTAAATTCAGACAAATTTGAAAATGTTATGAATTTGCAGAAGAACGCTACACAGAACCTATAATCAAAGAAGAATTCTTATTTAAAATTACAGAGATGACGAGATGGTCTCTGAAGCCCCTTCCAGGTTAGTGAATCTAATAATTTTAAATAGTCTTGGGAATATGAACATAAACAGAAGGACACTTCACATACTTCCTATGGTTTTTGCTCTTCCCACTGGCATTTTGGATCCATGTTTCACTTGTACAGAGGTCATTATTTCCTCTGCTTTTCCGCCTCCAACTCGACGGCAGCCTCCTCATGGCAAGCTCCAAGCTTTCTAGCATGTGTGGTAAGGTTCTGCACACAGTGGGTGAAAGTGAAGTTTAATGGAGCAAAGGAGATGGAGTCTCTGATTTGGACTAGAAGATATGTCAAACAGGCTGACCTTTACCTATGAGGTCTGTAACACTTCTCTAACAGGTCTCGAATATGACCTCCGACCACAGGACGGAATGAAACATAGCAGATGTCTAGGCAATGTGAAATGAAAATATAAAAGGATAGAAGAGCCACACCTTGTTCTCAGCTTTGAACTAGAAAAAGGAGGCTTTGGGCCTTTTTAGAGGAATAGGGGTTTGAATTGTTTTTTTTTGTTTGTTTACCTGATGAAGCCCAAGTAGGTTCTAAAGAGGTCCCTATAGAAGTTGGAAGACAGGATGTAAGCAGTGGCCATGACGATGAGAAGAGTCCAGCTATGCAGTGTAGCATCTGTTTTTGTCTTATTTGCTCCCCTTGCTTTAGGGGAAAGAGATGATGGAGTCTCCTGGGCTGATTTTACAGTGATCTCTAGGTTTGAATCCCAGAATGTTAGTACTGGAAGGCCACAGAGCTGAGGAAACTGAGACTAGAGAGGAGTTACCCCAAGTTGGAAAAGGAACCCTGATATTCAAATCTCCTCAGTCCAGTGTTCTTTCTGCCACATTGCCCCAAGGATGCTCTGCTTGTCTTTCATCTTTATCCTATTTGCATTCAGTCTAGGAATCCTTGTGTGTTTTTTTTTTGTTTTTTTTTTTTCTCTCCTAAACCACAGACCTAGTACTCACTGAAGTTTTTGGTTGTCTTGTTTTGTCTTGTCTTGCTCTAGCTCTTCTGGGAGATAAGCTCATTTAATTTATCTGCAATTTAGATCATGAACAACCATCTCTCTTAGATTAGACATGTCTCATCAAAGGTCACTCCATCCAACATTTTCTTCCAATGAAAATAAGTGCTCTGAAAGGTGACCCAGCCCTAGTGGGGAAGAGGAGCACAAGGGACTCCTATGACTATGATATATGATGATATTTCTGAAGGAAGTCAAAACCATTTGGAGACCAGGTTTTGATGAATTGCAGGAAATGGCAGGTTTGCAACCATTCCAGAATTCCCAGGGACTGATTGTCATTGGGCGGCGATAAGAATTTTAACTAGCATGTTATGGAACCAAGACCAAGGCCAGCACCTGGGCAGAATGGTTCTGTTTGGGTCTCCTGTTCTATAGCATTTGCCCCTGGGAGAAGTGCTTAAAATTGTTTTTGCCTTACCTGAGACTCATTGCTACTTGCCTGCTCAGGCCAAGAATTAGCAGAAAGGAAAAAAAGCCTACTGCAAAATAATTTGCTATGAAGATGGAAAATACTCACACCTCCACCATCTCTGCTCTAAGAGGACATTTTTTTCCTAGGAAACAAACCCACATTGGAGAATCATTAACTTGGGCACAAGGCTTCCAGGGAAAGGACCAACATTTCTTCTACATCAATGGGCCTCTACCTTCCAATAGCTACTCCTGGATCCAGATACAGCAGGAACATAAATGGGCATTCTGACAATTTTAATCTCTTGATGGGAAATCAGTAAATATCAAGATGATATTTACACAAGAACAGGAATACAACTGAGCTGATTGAAGGCATTATCCCAGTATAGATTATGATAACTTGGTTTCATAAGAGCAGTTGAGGGTCAAGCTAGTAACTAAAAGGAACAACAGCAAACAAAAGCTTGGGGAGGAGCCTGCCACCCAATGTTTTCTCCTTCTTCAGACCCTTTGATTAACGCAGGCCCTGGAACTCTCATTATACCAGAGAGTGATCTCTGCTCCCTCCTCTGCAAATCCTTCCCCATCTGCCTCTCTGTAAAGAGAGGGGCACGTAGTGCATACGCCCTATGCATTGAAATTGATTCCTTTCTTTCAGCCAGTGAACCCAAAGATAGGATTTTGTAGGACAAAAGAAGGTGTTCCCCTTTAAACACAGTTATTAAATTATTCAAAGCATGAGATATTTTTATAAAAGCCTGTAGTGTTTTAATAAGGCCAGCTATTTAGGAAGTGGTGACAATGTGCAATCTGCAGAAAGGGGAAGCCTCAGAGGTGCTGTGGTAATAATGCAGTTACTTAAAGAACATTTAAACTACAAATATCTCTGTGGTTTTTTATTTGGTTCCACACTACAGTCACTCTGAGAAATTTCTCAAACCTTGGCTAATCACTTTAAAATGTAAGGCTTAGCAAAGGACTCTACTTCCCCAAATGCTCTGGGGCCTTTCAACCTCACCCCTTGTTTTGTATTTGATAAAGATAAGGAATTCAATGCCAAGAAGAGTTACTGAGGAAAATGGAGAGAATTTTAACAGGTAGATGGGGGGAAAACAGCTGTAACTCTGAAGCTGCAGGAAATTTCCTACTGGTGGTACAGAAAACTAGAATGAAACAATAAGGAGTTACTTCTTTCAAAAGTCAGACATTTGATCCATTGACCTGAAATTGATCCAGACAGTGTTATAAACAACTATCTTTGCCCTCTCATTTTATCTTCACAGTAGCCCTCTGTGCTTTGTTTGTGTGACTGGAGATACAGGGCTTAGAGGGACCAGAGCCCTCATGTTCCAGTGTGTGCTGAGCCGTGTTAAAAGAAGCAGCTGACAGTGTGTGTGTGTGTGTTGTGTGTGTGTGCTTGCATGTGTGCATTTGTGTGCTTTAACCTGATTTGAATGAACTTCACCCTTCTCGGTACCGCTTCGTTTGACTGATCCTTGCCCTAAAGTGGAAATCTTTTGTACAACCCAGTGAGTAGTGATGTAGTGAGAACATTATGGATTCAGCTGACCCTCTCAGGGACCTAGAATTAGGTCCATGGACCGGGAGAGACATTGATATGCTCTACAAGAGCAGGATAACTACAATGTTCTGAGCTCAGATTTGACCTGCAGAATAGGAGTGACCCAACGGTTCATTTGCTCTCATCTTGGCCAAGGTCAGCAGGAGGCTGTTATTTAGCTATTTCATGAGGGTTAATCTTGTTTAACTAACTAGATCATGAGTTACTGGACTGTAGGGGCCATGTCTTATACTTTAAAAGTTTATGACTTTTTTTTTACAAATCTTTCTCTGTACCTGTCTCAGTACAAAAAAGGGTCTTAAGATATCCTTGATGAATTAATGAAAGACAGCTTCAGATTGGAGGCTCTACAATTGCTAAATTGTTATAAATCCACTTTCCAAAGGGTGAAGGTGTGGGTGCATTTATGATGTCCTCAGGCCTTCTTCCCGTAACACTGCCTTCCCAGATGTACCCCAGGGTAAGTCTCCCATCACCTGCTGTAGGAGATTCACGCTCCTGTGTTGATTGTAGTGGGCCAGTGGCTAGTGAGTCAGACCATCAAAACCAGAGTCTTTGCTTTATCAGAATCCAGAACCTGACCTGGATGGCCAATGGCACTACTTACGCTGACGTGCACAGTGAATACATTTCTATATGAATCATTTTGATATTAATCATAGTTGACATATTTTAAATGCCTACTATGTACAATGGTCCAAACCTGCATTTACAATGTCACTTTTCTTACAACACCCTTTAGGGTAGGTATGGATGCTCCTATTTTACAAGTGAAGAAGTTGCATGTCAGAAAGACTAAGGAAGTAATCGAATGGTTCACAGCTAGAAAGTAGTAGAATCAGGATTTGAACTCAGGTCTCTATGGCTCCAAAGGCTGTGTTCCTGCCACCAAACACACTGATGTCCTACAAGCAAGCAACTAAAAACATGAAACATTCAGTTCATCACATGTATTCAAGTGTACATTTATTGCTCAAAGAGGTTGCAGTTTTAAAGAACCATTCTGGATGCTCTTATATTCAATTACTGTATTTCCTTTTACCGACTTCGGGCATTCAATTTTATAAACAACTATATCTTTGCCATCTAATTTTGTATCCACAATAGCCCTATGCTGTACAATAAGGCTTACGTAATTTAGATTCCAGACACAGACAGTAAAAATGAGGTCACAGAAAGGTAAGTAACTTGCCCAAGGTCATCCCGCTGGAAAGTGGCAGACCTAATAACCTCTTTCACGTCTTTTCACTCTTCATTATTTCATAAACAACTCCTTGTGTGAGATATTTGGCCCGTGTGTCTGAAGACTGATATGAGCCCATTGTGAGCTATCAGTCGCCGTCATATAAAAAAGTCAGTGGAGACGCCATTGAGGACATCCCCTGCCCCATTTCTGTTTATGACTTTAATGTGACTCTCAGGGTATTTCCTTCTCTGGGAGATAATTCATAGCAACACTCGGCACGGATATGGAGATCATGTCGTTTGGGGGTTTGCAATTCAAATACGCTCAGCATTTCTCCACTTTCTGCCTTTCCATTCCTTTGTTGGGATGACATCTTTGAGACAGCGGGAGGCTTCTGAACAACTTGGAATGGCAGAGGGCTCCCTGCTTGTTTTCACAATTGTGTCTCAGCTGCTGATTTGCATACCTAGCTGCCAGGGCCAACAAGCAGCGCCCTCCCCACCCGCCTTTCCACCGCAGCTCTAAATGGAATCTGGAGAGGCTGCTGGACTCCTACTTAACAGTGGGTGGCAGGAACTCAGAGGTTTAATCCCAGACCTGCTACTAATTTCCTGGATGGCTCTTGGTCCCTCCATTAATCACTCTCTATCACCGTTTCCTTCTCTGGAGGAGATAGCAAGAATAATGGGATGTTTTATGCATTAACACATTTATGATTGTAATGTGCTCTGTAAAAGCATGGTTTTCTGGAAATGCTCTGTGGTAGCAGGTAAATCAAAAGAAAACCAGTTTCTTTTTCTCTAATATGACATGTTGACAGGATCTATCTTTTTGAGAGTTCCATATTTAGAAACTAGAACTGAGATGAATTAAAGAGCTGAGTGTTTTACTGTATGAAAAGCACTGGCTTTCCAAATGCTCAGTCCTGAGTTACCTGATAATAATCACAAAGGTATCTTAAAGTGAGAACGAGTACATGAGGGGATTTTTCTGGTATCAGGACTAATAAAATTAAAATCTCATACTTTCTCAAGAGGAGCATTTTCATTATTCAAGGGGAATGTGAAGCTGGGACTGGTCTCATTAGGACTTTGGCTGGAAGTACTTAATTTTTTTATATAAGAGAACACTTTGGTTATGAATTTCACAAATATTTTACTGCTTCAGCATGACTTATATGAGACCAGGGAGGACAAAATAACCTCCAAGATGTCATTCTGGATGAACTGCATTGCATATTCTCTAAGAAATGTCCTTGCCTGTTTTGTCTCTATAAATTCTTCAGTCTCCTAGGAAGATATGTGAAAACTCTAAGGAGAACTCAAATCATGTGTGCAATGACCTTGTGCAAGATAGAATTAAAATGTGGTTCAGTTGTAAAATTGCAGTCTAGTTCAGTATTATTTTCAAAAAGTAATTCCACAACTTAAATGCATGGGCTTGTTTTTAATTCTTTGGCATTTTCTTTATTCAGGGACTATTGTTTTTGACATTAGAACTGGGAAAAAAACCAAACAACCAAAATTAGTTCATTTTTAAAGAAACCAGAAAACGCTAAAAGTTTTTTTGCTTGTAAGGTAAAATTATAGAGTCTGACTTTTCAATGTGTGGTTATATGAGAAAATATAAGATAAAGCTAAGAAAGCCTTAAGCATATAAGTTATCCTAAAACAGGCCATTTTGCAAAGTGTTCACACTGTTCTTTCAAAAATCTCCCATAGTGGAAAATAATCTGGAGGGTCTCTGTCAATAAAACTAGATATTGTGTGACGGGTGATATACAATGTGAGAAATATAGTAAATGCAAGAGCCTTTTTGAAGTTTATTTTTGGGGTTTTCCCATCCATTTATCTATAAATCATTTATAATTACTGTAGTCGAGGGTCTCAGGTATGATACAAACATGAACTTATGTACAGTACACTACAAAGCTCTCTGAGGAGACTCAGAATATGGAGGGAGACATACAGTTTAGATTCATTTAAATAGATTTCCCACGCAACTTCCAAATTAAAACTGCCCTCTTATAAATTATTTCTGGTAATTGTGGTCTAGGTTAGTCAGATCTTGTCAAAAACAACGAAAAATGCTAACTAAAATTTTTATTTAAAAATCAACTTAAAATCTTTGAAGTACTAAAAAATAATAAGAAAATTCAACTTATGGATGAAAACCAGTATTCAGAAAGGCTACTTATGCCCTTAAAATGTTTGCCCATTCAGCATACTTGGATTTTGGGTCAACAGCTCAGTGGAGTAAGAGGGACAGAAGTAAAGCCCCAAGATATTCTGAAGATTAAGAGTCTTACGGGATACCTTCCTTAATTAAGTGGAAACACAAAAAGCTTTATACTTAGGGCTGAACCAGAACTATACCCATTTTCTTCCCTCTAATGTTAGGAAATATAAAAAACACTTTATCAGTGCTGAGTATAGCAGGAGAAGAGAAGGAAAGGAGGAAGGAAAACAAACAAACAAACAAACAAACAAACAAAACCTATCCCTAACATGGTACAGATGTGCACCCTGGACATATGTTACTTATGTTCTAGGTGAACCCTAGAATCTCAAACTTTAGTTTAAGGTGCTTCCTGCCTAGAAGTGTCCCAGATATCTGGCAGAAGGAAATACAAAGCCTCTGTGGTAAACTATGCATCCTAAGTTGTGGATTATTTTTCAAGGGCAATGATCAGTATGCACTCAGAGATAACTCGGCACCTAAGGAAACAAGGTAATGCGTAAGAACTAGCAGAAACAACAGGCAGCAGCAGGTATCGGTCAGCACAGGTATCAGATCTTGGAATGATCTGACCTAGATTATAAAACATGCTTGTGAACTTTAAATACTCATGCTTACAAAATTTAAATCCTAAACAAAAGTTTGAAATATATACAGGAAATAGGAAACCGTAAAAGGTGACAGAGAAGATATTTAGGATTTCAGGATCTCATAATGTAACTGAAACCTACAAAAAGGTAGAAGCTACATTACTTCTTATTCCGGGAGTTTCTTCCCCAATTTTGATCAGTAATGCAATTCTCAACGTGGTTAGTGTCTTTGTAAACCTCAAGGAATCGGGTTGATAGAGTAATAACTCCTTTATCCTGTCTATAAGATAGTTATCTCAGCAGCTCAGTGAAAGTAATTGTCACCCCTTCTCACATAACACAAACCTCCAAACAACCAAGGACAAACCTAGCTCAGTTTACTGGTTTCTGGCACATGGTATGTGGTTATATAAGTGATAAATACTGTTTTATATTTCACTCTGAAGAATATTGTTTTCTCTTGCGTGGATGAGATAGTCTTGTGAGATAGTCTTTCTACAAATTTCACTTGGAATCACAAAGAAAGATGAAGGTTAAGTTCTGCATTTTTGTCATTGAACAGTTCATCTTCTTTTGAGTATTAACTGCCGCTAGATATTTTTTGAACATCTATATCAGAGTGTGTTTTTTGAGTGTGCGTGTGCATGTGTGTGTATGGGTATACATGTATATCTGTGCTGTGTGTGTGTGTATGTAGGTATATGTAGGAGGGGTTCATGATTGTGTATGTACCTGAGTGGTGTGTGTGCGTACGTGTGCACGTGTGCATGTGGTCTGTGTATGCCGACACCCTTTACATTTCTGAAATGAGACTCAGCGCTTTGAGTCATAAATCAGGACTTCCTTCTTTTTCTCAGTTTTAGACTTACTGCCGACAGCCACTTGTAGCCAAATTCCCCCAAACACCCCCACACAATGAAAGAATAGAGATCTGGACAGTTGGGCTCAGTTCCTTCAGGCTTATCAGAAATCTGTTCCAAATTATTGAAAAACTTTCTCAAAATGGACATGAGCCAAAGACTGGGGTTGTTACAATCAGTGTTTACATGGTCCATTGATACTGTGATCTCCTGGTCCCAGAAATGACTGTGACCAAAGTAATACAGAGAACTCAAGAGCTTGCACTGATGCTTCTAGGAAAGGCATAAAGAATCATATCGTATGTGGGGGGGTGGGGGGTGGGGGGTGTGTGTGCATGTATGTGTGTATGCGTGTTCTGTGTGTGTATGTACTATGGGGGGTGTGTGTGTGTTGTGTGTGGTGTGGTATGTATGTATGTTATATGGTGTGTGGTGGTGGGGGGTGTGTGTGTGTGAGATATGGTATAAATGTATCTGCATTCTTTGGGCTGCACTAAGAGGCAACGTCTTTAGGGTTCCTGACGTGCCACATCCTTCATGCTTCCTTGTTTCCTTCACTTTTAAACTGACTTCTGTCAACATGACAAATAAAGCTGAGGTTGCTTTCTTCCACTGTAAAATCATTATTGAAAAAACTAAATGTGTAAATAAAACAGAAAGCAGCGGGGAAACAATGAGTGATTCTTATAATAGCTGGAATTTTTTTTAATTGATTCTTTTACGTATAGTTTGGATGCCTTTCCACAAAGGGTACAAAGGGCCACTTTGCTGAAGGGTAGTTTGCATCTCCTCAACAGTGCTCTAAAGCAGGTGTTTAGCAAGTTTCTGAACATAGTGTCAGCTCAATAAATATTTCTTGATTAGATGAATGAAGACATCAGAGCAGGGTGATAAAGAGCATGGAGTTAGTCTTGGACAAAGTTACTAAAGCTCCCCGTGCCTCAGGTTTCTTACCTGCGAAATGAGAATAAGGATAATATTTACCTGTTGTGGTCATGAGGGTTGAGAGTCAGTACAGTTAAAACTCTTAGTATGGTGCTCAGCACATAGAAAACACAATGTAATTGTAATTATTGTTATGGTTAGGGTGATCGCTTCCATTCTGCACAAGTAGGAGACGAAAGCATCACAGACATCACAGATATTTTGATTTTCTGATCACACATCTAATCATGTCTTTAAGAAATGATCAGATTGACGTGGATGCTCTCATTTGAGGGAGAATCTCTGCAATTGGGAAAAGCATGGAAGCTGTATCCAAGACTCCAACAGTTTGTGTGTAATCAAATCCCACTGTGTAAGGAGAGGGCTTCCTGGAAAGCCCTCTCTGGTTGTTTTCCCAATTTCCCTTAATTCCACTAACCCCCTGTGATGAGCTCCCCTACAATCTGGGCAGAAAATGGTTTTCATCTGCCTGGAAGGGGTAGGTGTGACCTGAACCCATCAATCTTGAAGCCGTCACATCTCTGATGTAGGAACGAGTCTTCATCTCTTTTCCCAGCTGAGTGTGGAGGAGCTGAGAATGGCAGGCACTGAGCAAATGGGATCTGCATGAATGTAACCATCGGGCTCTGGGGGGAGAGCAGCTCAGGCCCGAGGAACACCACCCTTTCCTGGGCATCACATTGGCCTCTAGTGGCCCCTGAGCAGCTGACAGACGGCTCAATCATTTCCTCAGGGCCCGCGGGCTCCCGGCACCAGCTGGCTTTGACATTAGTGCTCAGGCCCTGACTGACAGGGGACTTGTCCTTGGCTGAGCCCCGGAGGCCCGTGAGAGTCTATTCAAACCCCTCCTCTAGTCTGTTGATTTCCTGTCCCTGTTGGCCAGTTGTTGATCCATTTTTCCTCTCCGTTGGCTCACAGGACACCCCAGAAACCATCCTCTAGTAATATATTTGGTTTATGATTTCCTCGGGAGCTGAAGAAGAAAAACAACCTAGGCCGTGCACCTGTCGGATTTGAAAGTGCACGCGGCCCTCCAGCCGGGTCGGCGCAGAATGACAGAGCGTGCGGGTCCCAGGCCCATATGGAGCTCACATGGCTCTATCGGGATCCAAGCAGAAGCAGAATTAGGTCCCTTTGAAATATGTTTGTTCTTTTATTTATGGCTCCATTTGGGCCCTGCCGTCTCTCAGTCTGATTTTGGCCACTGCAGAGTATGATTCCAAATGGCAAATATCAGGGAGACAGTGATGGCCTAGAAGCAGCCCGTGTGCACTGCGGGTGGGCGGGGGTCTTCACCACCAAGGCTGAGGTTTAAGGCCAAAGACAGAAAACCTGTTCATTACCAACTTCCTCACAGACACAGAAGGTGGGTTGTGGGCTCCTGCCGGATGCTTAAGAGACACTCAGTTTTTCTCGAAGGAAGGTAGTTCAGAAGAAATTGTCTCCTCTGCTTCTCCTTCTAACCTCCTTAATAATTAGATATTTGTGCAGGATTGGGGGGCTGCTTGGATGAATCTGCTCATGGGATACATTTCTTTTCTTATCTAGACTGGGCTGTGGAGGGACTGAGGAATATATAAACACACAGCACACAAAGAAAACTGAGATCTGACTTCCCTGGCTCAGGTGTGGATTTTCAGGATTCCAAAATCTCTTTCTCTTTCTCTCTTTCCCTGAATTTAAAGGGACAACTGAGGGACTTCCCTGGCGGTCCAGTGGTTAAGACGCCGAGCTTCCAATGCAGGGGATGTGGGTTCTCCCTGGTTGGGGAACGAGGATCCCACGTGCCGTGCAGCGAGGCCAAAGGAAAAGATATATAAAGGGACAACTGAAAGGAATCAGGGGCACAGGAAAAAGGGAGCTGTAGTTAACAAAGACCATTTTCAGGTATAAGCGACACGCATGTGACTGTGTATAAAAGGTGGTTTGGCACGTGATTTCTGGATTGAACACTCACACCAATGGTTCTCAAAGTGCGGTCCCAGGCCAACAGCATCAGCGTCACCTGGGAACATGTTAGAAATTCAAATTCTTGGCCCCCACCCCAGAACTACTGAAAGAGGACTCTGGAGGTGGGGCCTGGTGGTCTGTTTTGTCAAGTCCCCCACAGGATTCCAACACATGCCCAAGTTGAAGGACTGCTGCTCCACACCAACAGTGTTTTCTTAATCATCTATTGATTTTGACCGTGAAGGAGAACCTTAGCCAGGGAGAAAGAAGGGTCACGCTGTAGGGGTAGAGGGGGACTTCCAGCATAGGAATGACAACAGTACTGAGTATTTTTAAAAGAATTAAAATAGCAGGAGCACAAACTATGCAAAATTACTCCACTGCTTTGATCTTGGCAAACCGAAGGTCTTTCTCCATTTATGAAAAATAACAACAGCTGCACATGTATCTTCTCCACATTTTTGGGAAACTCTACAAGGCTCACTTTTGAGATCTACCCCATAGATGACATTTTCTCACATGAAACAATAAGGTTCAGTGAAAGTCTGCTAAGAAGGCATCCTTCTAACAAGGCTGCTCGCCGCATATAGATGTGGAAGGCAAATTGGGAGAGGGTGTTTTATCTCAAAGGAGTCATGCTGTCATGACCACTGCAAGCTACCTTTTAAGCTCCTGCACTATTTATGCCCCCATGTAAGGTTGGTTGTAGCAGCTTCTCAAAACAAAATAAAGCTGCCTTAATTCCTAACAAGTCTTTTAGCGATGGCAGATGTTGTGGAGGTGGACATTGAGAAATTCGAACCAAGTTTGTCTGCAGAAGATCTTATTACATGTGGAAGTTCCCAGCCCTCAGGACTCTGCCATCAACTGGCTATGTGATGTGGGGTTACTTTATTATTCACTGGGCCTTTGTTTCCTCATCTATAAAATGCAGAGGTTGGACAAGAGGATCTGTTAGGTTCCTTGACAGTCTGTAACTATCTGATTCATTCTGGAGTCCCTCAGCCTGTGTTTTGGAGAAAAACGATCTTCCTGTGTGAGAGATGTCTCTTCACTCATCTGAAGATGCAAAATTGCCATTCCTATGTAGTGTATTTAATTTAGACCCTACTGGTTTCAATAAATATTTATAAGAAATAGATTCACAAGGGGTTCTGGATACTAATGTCCTCTTAATGTATAGTTTTGTAACAGCACAGTCATTATAGAGTATAGTAAGTCCCCTGCATACAAATGATGTCCATTCCGAGAGCACATTCATAACTCCAGTTTGTCCAACAAAGTTAGCCTAGGTACCCAACTAACACAATTGGCTATATAGTACTGCAACAGGTTTATAATACTTTTCACACAAATAATGCATAAAAACAAACAAATGCAAAAAATTAAAAAAACATTTTTTTTTTTTAATCTTACAGTACAGTACCTTGAAAAGTATAGTCGTACAGTACAATAGCTGGGATACAGGGGCTGGCGTTGAGTGAACAGGCAAAAGGAGTTACTGACTGGAGAAGGGAGAGGAGGTGGGAGATGATGGAGCTGAAGATGGAGGGCAAGCTGCAGTTTCACTCAGGCCTGACATTGACAGAACGCATGTTTGCATCTCTGAAAGCTTGCAGCTTGAAGGTTCATATGTAGAGGACTTACTGTGAACTAAAGAAGGGTGCACATACAAGAGTTGCTTTGACCAGCAACCAGTCACTGTCCCTGACACAATAGAGGAGCCAGGCTGAGGAGAGGCAAGGTTTTTCTCTGGGGCAGCTCTGCCAAGTCAGGCTTTCTCCCATGCTCTAAAGGGAAGGGTTTGGAAGGTATCCTGCTGAGGTCTTCCCTTTGGGTGTCTATACAATGGCCTGCAGGTGCTAATCAACACACCTGCAAAGTCTTGTCAACACACGCACACCGACAACTTTTAATAATCTCCAGCTGAAATGACTCCAGGTCCTGGGAGAATGCTGCCCCCATAACATCTGGGAGGAATCTCAACTGTAACACCAGATCCAAAAGACTTACCCACAGGAAACTGCCAGGTACTAAATGTACATTCTTGGGAGGCTCTGGTCTTCTTTGCCAGAGTTTAATGTTGATTCCTCAAACCTTGGTGTCCTAAATTCAGGCTTCATCTTTGAGTCTCTATCTGCAGGTTGCCCAACCATGGCTCACAGTTATCCTGTGAAACTCAATTAGGAAAAGCAAAGTCCCTATTAAAGACATCAGCCTGAAAGCCTAAGAAAAAAAAAAAAAAGTTTTTCCTGAGATCATGTGGGAGAAAGAAAAAGAGCGAGAGAACAAGAGAGAAAAAAAGAGGAAGGATGGAAGAAGAAAAGGGGAGAGAGAGAGAGGAAAAGGAAGGAAGGAAGCAAGGGGAAAAGCGAGGAAGGAAGGAATAAAAAGAAAAAAAGGAACCATGCAATTCAGGATTAGTGGGCAAAAGTGTAGCTAGACAATTTTCAGATCTTTTATTGGGTTCAGAAGAAAACCCCTTTAAATATTCTGTTTCATTCTGAGTTTGCCTGTGATTAGTACCTACCGAGAACTAGGTCAATATTAGAGAGGGTGTGGGTAATTCCTGGGGGAAGGTCAGATCTGCTGCTTTCATGCTGTCACCTGTATTAGTTTCCTGGAGCTGTAGTAACAAAGTACCACTAACTGAATGCCTTAAACGACAGAAATTTACTGTCTCACAGTTATGAGGCTAAAATTCTGAGATCAAGGTGCCAGCAGGGCTGGTTCATTCTGAGGGCTGTGACGGAGAATCTGCTTATTTCTCTCCCAGCTTCTGGTGCTTTGCTAGCAATCTTCTGTGTCCCTTGGCTTGTACATACATCACCCCAAGCTCCAATGTCATGTTCACACAGTGTCCTCTGTATGTGTGTGTCTGTTTCAATGTTCAAACATTCCTTTTTTATAAGGACACCAGTAATGGATTAGGGCCAAACCTAATGACCTAATTTTAACTTGATCATCTCTTTAAAGGTTTATCTCCAAATAAGTTCATATTCTGAGGTACCGAGGATTAGAACATTAACATACATTTTGGGGGACACAATGTACTCCATGACATTGTCTATCTATATTGTCCTAGGTAAAATGCAGTAGTCAGACTGTCTGTCTCTGATCAATGGGAGTTACTATTGGGAAGGAGTTCTATCTTTAAGTTTAAGATGGACTGAGTTAGTGAAACATTGTATTTTTCAAGGATGGCTGCTAAAGCATCTCCTTTCCCAGATGTTCTTCTGCAGCATGGCTCTGCCACTTTCCATGAAAACATGGAATCTAATTCCTCCCCTCACCAATCATGGCTCTTCTTAGTGACTCAATAGAATGTAGCATAAACATTGTCCTGGAATTTCTGAGGTTAGGTCTCTTAAGAAGCCTTGCAACTTCCACTTGGATCTCTTGCTAGCTTGGATTTCCTTTTCCTGTGAGGAAGCCCAGGGCTCCAATGGGAGGCTCATGGGAGGGGAAACCAAAATCCCTTAGCTGTGCTTCCAGTTGACAACCAACATCAACTACCAACCATCGGAGAGAACCATTTGGTACGTCCAGCCCAGCGGAGCTTTCAGGCTGCAGCCCCAGCTGACATGTGACTCAACCAAACCCAGGAGAGATCCCAAGGGAAAGCCACGGAGCTGAGTTCAAACTGTAGAACCTCTAAGAGACAATATTCAGTTTTTGTTTCAAGCCATGATGTTTTGGGGTGCTTTGTTACATAGCAATCAATAGAACAGTTGGCCCTGGAGCTTGAAGAAAGAGGGGAGGAGTTTCAATACTTTCTGCTTTTTAAAAGACATATTAGGATACAATCATTTGCATTGCCAGAAACTTTCCCATTTTACCAAATAATTTACTGCCAGCTTTCAGAGCAAACCTTCTTAGTATATATGAAATGAATGAAAGATAATTGTAGTAAAAATATGCATGAGTCACCACACATCAACATATATTTTGGTAGGATTAATACTTTAACATTTCCTGTGAAATTTTAACTGATTTGTTTCTCATGAATGATAGTAGAAGAATTCTGAGCCTAAATCCCCGAGAGCCTTGGATTCAGGGTTTGAAATCCAGTCCAGGTAATGTCTTCACATTTCTTAAAATCAGGAATGGAAGGAGCTTCTCTCTCTCTCTCTTTTTTTTTTAATTTTAGGATCTGGTTTATAAAGAAATAATAAATTCAAGTGCTTTAAAACTATCATATTTAACTGTCTTTAAAAAGCAAAAATAAATAAATAAAAATATATAAATATGTATTTTTGTGTGTCCTCAAGAATTAAACAAGGAGAGGGAGAAAATAAAGGAAAAGTGGGGAGGAAAGATCTCTGGTGTGCGATAGCTTTGAGTTTTATCAAGGTTGAGACATTTGGGATGGAATTAAATACAACGCAACTCTAAAATGCCATTTTGGTATGTGTCCTAAGGAGGCAGAGATTCATGACATACATTTACAGAGGAAATCCTGATACAGGATTTCTAAATTCCTGAGCTGTGTGGTGGGAGGAATTATTAGGTAATTTATACTTTAGATATAGAACATTAATCTCAGTTTAACAGCAGGCTTAGTGAAATAGTAATCTTTTTTTTCAATAAAGAGGGATTTAATTTATAATTTTTTTAGCAGGAGCATTAAAACAGTGACAAGCAATCATCCGATCATGTGTCTAGAAATGATTATTAATATAACCTGGTCCATCTCCTGCATGCAGAGTTATTCAGTTGATTAGTCTGAATAGTCTCTTTAGCCTGAGGGTTATTAACAAAACTCATCAAAGGATGTCTTCAGAGTTTTGTGTAGAGGAGAGGAGAAAGAGCAAGGGCAGGAGGGTGAGGAAGAGAAAAGAAAGCGTAGAGAGAGGGGCAGAGAGAGGACAGCTTTCACAATTGACAGCAGTTTTGTAAACTGCAAAACCCAGGACTAGGATACATAAATCTGAATCTAGTCTATGAATGTACACGGCCTTAAATTAAAGAATGCCAGATGACGGGTAAGAATCTGCTCTCTCTGAAGCCAGTTTTCTACTCCACTATTGAGCCATGAACTTAAACTAGTCAAGCAACCAACCAAAGAAATATAAACACATTCATTCAGTCAATTTATTTTTATTGAGCATTAACTAAGCGCCTGGCACTAGGCCACACTTGGGCAGGCAATGATGAGAAAAACACACATGGTCTCTGTCCTCCCAGAGCTTCTAGTATGGTAGAATAAATTTCAAACTACCACAAGAAGACATTGTAAAACCAGAACGGTGATAAGTTCTTTGAAGGAGGGTTTACATGTGTTTATAAAAATATAAGGTTATTAAACATAGTGAAGGAGTTAAGGGAAGATGTGTCTCACTACAAAGTGACAATGCGCCTGAGATATAGGGTGGGTCGGGGATAACTAGCTGAGGGTGGGGAAGGGAGCATGTTTCAGACAGAAGAACGGCATGTGCAAAGACCCTGTAGACTCAGAAACAGTGATGCAGGCAGTCTGAAGGCAGGCCTACTGCATCCCTACCTCCACCCCAACTCTTGTCTTCCTCTCTCATCTCCTATGTCCCATCATCTGGGGCTTTTACTAGCAGGAAAGTATTGTTCCTAGTGGTCCTGAAATGGTCTGCTTCCAAGCTGGTGGGAGGGAGGAAACCTGGCAGGGATGACTCTGCTCACTGTGTAAGGACTGTACTGGCCTGAGGCAGCTGAGTAAAACCTCTCTTTAAAGGGATAGTGATGGCAGGTGAGCTCACAAAGCCTGGATCACACTTGAAAGTGGGGAAAGTGGCAGAGGGTCAACAGGAACAGGGAGCAATGAAACTCTCAGATGACAGTTCCCCTCCCCTTTTCTTTTTTTTTTTTTTACTTTAGGGGCAAAGTGGTGAATTAATCTTAGTCCTCAGATCACGCTCTGGACAAAAGTTCTCTCTTGCTTTGATCAAAAGAGGTGTGTCTGTATATATCCAGTTATTTTTTTTTCCCATTTATCTTATTCTCCACTCCCTACAGGCCCCCTCTAAGGGCCTTGGTATGTGTCCCTGAGATTGTATGTACCCTGTTATAGTGTTGTTTTCTGTATGTTTGTATGTATGTGTTTAAAAATTTTCATAAAAGTCATTATGCTATAGATTTCATACTGTACTTAATTTTTGACTAGCACTGTTTTGAAGACCTATTCGTGTTACCATGTATAACATGTACCACTTTTAACTGCTGCATAGCATTTCAAGGTGAGTATGTATCACATTTTGCTTATCCATTCCCTGAGTGATAAGCTCTGTCTTAGTTTGTTCAGGCTGCTGCAATAAAAATATCATAGACTGTACTGATTAAACTACAAACATTTATTTCTCATAGTTCTGGAGACTGGGAAGTCCAAGATCAAGGTGCCGGCAAATTAGGTATCTAGTGTGGCCCCATTCCTGGTTCACAGACGGCCATCTTCTGGCTGTGTCCTTATATGGGAGAAGGGATGAGAAAGCTCTCTGAGGCCTCTTTTATAAGGGCACTGATTTCATTTATGAGGACTCCACCTTCATGACCTAATCACCTCCCAAAGGTACAGCTTCCAAACACCATCACATTGGGGGTTAGGATTTCAGAATACAAATTTTGGTGTACACACGCATTAAGTTGATAACAAGCCCCTAGATTGCCTATTTGTCCCTGATACTGCAAAACTCTGGAATAATACCCTCCTCTGTGTTAGTCAGCATTTAATCAGAGAAGCAGAAACACTAGGAAGAGTTAAACAGTTTATGTATGGCTGTTGCTTCTGCATCCAGTACTGGGTCTGAAGTCAGCAGGGCAGATAGTTGGCAAGGAAGGATGGACCGGAAGCAGAGAGAACAAAGATAAATTGGAAACTTTAAGGATGACTGGAACCTGCATCATTCTCTTGCTACCTCCAAGCCTTTGCTTCTCCTATAGGAGAAGCTGGAGACCTTTGGCATGGAACTAAATACACACCTGGCCCAGGATTTGGAGAATTAGAAGGAGACTCAACAAGAGTTGGAGAGGCTGTAGGCTCAACTGCTGCCCAGGAGATGCTTATTGCTAGTGTAGGATGGAGAAGCTGAAGTAGGAAATCTGGCAGGAACTGTGGGAAATGATGGCCAGCAAGGTGAGCTAGCAGATCAGCAACAATGTGCACGAACTACTATAGGGCCTGATGCAACAACCGCGACTTTTCAAATGTGAAAGATTATGTTGGCTGCTTCTCTTCCGCCTTCCAAATCACATGAAATATCCCCATGACCTAGAGTATTTCAGAATTACACAGAGAAGAGAATTCTTGGAAAAGTAATTCTAGTTTATGGGTATCCACGGTGCAATCACAGTGCACATCATAGTGTGTTGTGGACCTGTGTAAGCAGCTTCTTGTGGTGGATTTCTCAGAACTGAGTTGCTCTGTCACAAAATTTATATGGAACCAATCTGAATACACAGTGCCACGTTGCCCTCCAGAAAGACTGTACCAGGCCGTACCTCCAGCAGCAGGGGTTAGAGTTTGTATCTCTTAACATTAAACCACCTCTGCACTTTGGTCAATCTGAAACGTTTCTGATTAGTCAAGTGTTTTAACATCACTTCAAATACTGGTGAGCCATTAGAATTTCACATTTTTTGAATTGCCTGTTCATACCCTTTTCCCATTTTTCTACTGAAGTTTCTCTCATTTGCATATTGATTTTCAGAAGGCTTTTTGTATTCTAAGTATTAATCATATTATTGCTTTAGGTGTTGAATATACCTTTTCCTAATTATCATTTTCTGTTAAATATGTCAATGGTATCCTTTATTAAGCAGAAATTTTTGATTTTGTTTTAATCAAATATATCAATTTTCCACATTATGATTTTTGCTTTTAGGTCACTCACATTTCCTTTGACTACCCAAATCTATGGCTTAGTCTTCCTTTTGATATTAATTTGGTAGAATTTCTGGAAAAATCCCTAGGAGAGAGTAGTTGAAAATGAAAGAACTATAGATAAAAGAAGGTAAATTAAATAATTTTGATTCCAATCTCAAACACTTTTCTATATAGGTGAGCATGTCATTTGTGCAATAGAGAGAATTGTTTTTTTTTCCTTTACATTCTGTATGCACTTTGTTTACCTTGTGTGCCTTCATGTCCTGGCTGGCACCTTCAAGATAATACTTAATTGAAGTCATGAGGCAGATACCCTTATCTTAGTCCTGATTTTAGGGAGGAAAGTATTGTCTTTCATCATTAAATATATTTTTAGCTGTAAGATTTTGTAGATGCCCTTTGTTAGGGGGAGGAAGTGACCCAGTCTTAAGTTTGAGAATTGTTGTCATGAATGGATGCTGACTTTTTCAAATGCTTTATTTTAATCTGTTGATAGTCACATTTTTCTTAATCTATCAGTATGGTCAATCATATTAACTCTCAAATGTTGAACCAGCTTTGCATTTCTGCTGGTCCTTTTTTTAGCACTTTAATCTCATAGATATATCTTGTTTTAAAAACCTCTCATTTGTGTTTTCTTTGCTGTTAGGCTAGATTATACAACCTATCAAGTACATAGTCTGAATATTTCCTGGAGTGGTGTGTGTATGTGTGTGTGTGTGTGTTTGGGTGAGAGAGATGAGGGAAGAGGAAAAGAGGAAAACGGAGATGGCAGTTTGGAGAGTGGAGAAGGGCCAAGGGTTTACAGATTGGCGCTTAAGAACACTTGGTGACTAATGGTGTCTTTTTGTTCCCTGTGTCCTTCTGTTGAGTCTGGGTAAAAAGCCTGATTGGAAGTTGAGGTTTTAGGGCTGGCTTCTTGAGTGACCCTTGAAAGTTATAATTGTGATTATTATGATATAAAATAAGTGCTTTGAATTTGTTAGCAAGAGGCTTACAAATTAAGAATTTTTGGCAAAAAAAGGCAACAAGCAAACTATGTAACACAAAAATGAATACAACTATAAGGAGAATGCCTATATCTATAACATGGTGGGAGATTTTAACCAAATTTTCTCACAAAACGACTCAGCGTCAACTAAAACCAAACAAACAAAAGTATATACATAACGAGAGTATTTGAATAACATAAATATCTCTCTTGGAGTGTAAACATATATATAAAGTCATGCATTATGTATTTATTTACACATATATATGTGTATATAAGACAAAAGTAGTCTCAAACATTAAAAAAAATCACAATTCAATACATTCAGAAGTGAACACAGAAAGATATCCAATCCTGTTTTCCCCAAAACATCAACATCATTTATCTATAAATTTAAACATATTAATAAATTCATGAGCAAAGAGGAAATTAAAACAGAAATTATAAAATATTTAGAACTAAAGGAAAATAATTATAGTTTCTAATATCTATGGGGACGAAGCCAAAATGATTCTTAGGGGAAATTTTATACTCCGAAATGCATTTACAAAAGAAAAAGTAATAAATGAACTAGGCTTTTAACTTACGAAGTTAAAAAAAAACAACAACAAGCAAATAACAAGGTCAACACAAAGTGATTAAAAAGAAGAAAAACGTAGTAAAGAAAAGAGCAGGAATTCAAGAATCAAAATAGAGTTGATCGAAATCTATTATCTAGACCTCAGCAAAGACTGTGGGAACTATGATAAACAAAAAAAGTAATAAACTACATAAAGAAGTAAATAAAATATATATAACTCTAGCACTCAGCAGACTTGAGTGCTAGAGTTCTTAGTAAACTTGAGTTTACTAAGAATAAAGCAAATTATACTAATAAATTTAATATCTAGATGAGTTGATCAACTTTTTAGAAGAATGCACATTATTAAAATTGTTCCAAGGAGAATGAAAAACCCTGCAACCATAAATGACCTCAAAAGAAATTGAAACAGTAAAGATCTGCTCACCTCCCAGATTTTAATACCATTGTGCCAAGATAGTTGTATGTTTGACTAAAAATCTAAAGGCCAGCTAATTTTCATTATACAAATAACTTTAGGGCATAGAAAGGATGGGAAGTTACTCAGTTATTTTATTGAGGCCAATATGACCATAACACAAAGATAGGAAAAAGGGAAAACAAAATCACAAATCAATCCCAGTTATAAGTGCAAGTGTGAAAATCCTAAATGAGATTATTAGGAAAAAAAATAATATAGCAATATTTTAATAGAATAACTTATATCCATTTAAGGTTTACCCTAGGAATGCAGGAATTGTTTGATATTGTAGCAAATTATATTTAGACTTTTAAAAAATAACAGATTAAAGGAGAACACCATGCATTCTTTCCCTTAGTTGTTACAAAAGGCTTTGATACACTATAATATTTATGTATGCTAAAAAATTTATCATTTTATTTTGGAGTTAAAGACAATATTTGTAGTCTAAAAAGAGTATCTACTAGAAGCTTACAGCAAATATGATGTAACAGTGAACCATTAAAAGTCCAATTAAAGCCTAGGAGAAAGATGAGGGTGCCTGCTCTTATTAATTCAGTGTGATACTCAAGGGTCTAGACACATGCTAAAAGGCAATAATAATTAAATGAGATGTAAATTCTTAAGAAAAGGGAACAAAATTTTTATTTCATACTGCAGTGGATGCTGTGGTGTGCCAGCTGTATTTCAAGACTGGAACACTCACTTTCCCAGTTGCTATGACTCTTGATGGATGAAGGCTCACAGCTAGTTGAATTCCCCCTCCTGGTGGTCCGCTCTTGGCTGAAGAATGCTGCCTTACTCAAGGTCACATGCTGTTCCTGGGTGTGGCTCATATGCAAAGACTGGATAAAGTGAGGATTTAAAGGTCTGGTCCTATTGCCTCATCACTGCAACTCCTCAGAGCCATCCCAGCACAAAGCTCTCTGGGGGAAAACCCTGTGGCCTTTGTTGTAACAGCACCGTAACTTCTCTTTTTGCCCACTACTGCGACTTTCCCTTCTCCAACAGGGGAAATCTGGAAAGATTTTCCTAGTACACTTTCTCCATGGAAATCTCCATCTCAGAGTCCACTTCCTAGGGAACTTGACCTGAAACCCATACTAAGAATTTCGTGACCTAATATAACCTTTCCCAAATAATTATAAGAAAATTTATTAATTATGAAGCAAAATATTAAGATTAATAAAATAGCCCATCAAAATAACCAGTAGACCAATACAAGGCCAATGTACAAAACTCTGTAGCTTTCCTTTATCAGCAAAAAAAAAAAAAAAAAAATGGAAGATATTATTAATAAAAATGTCTTTCACAATAGTTGCAAAACTATAAAGCAATTACAAATAAAATTAACAAGAAAACACAGGATCTTTTTGAAAAAATGATAAAAATGTTTACTGAAGGACATTGAAGACCTGGATAAGTAGAGAGAAATATTCTAGAAAGCCTCTGTTCTGTCATGATTGGGACTGATAATTGGTCAGGTGATGAGAAAAAGCCTCTTCAGGCATAGAATAATTAAAGACAAAGATAAATGTAAACCTAAAATATTTTAGTGCAACTTTCAACACATAAATTTACATTTATTCACCAATATTTTTCCATAGAGCTGAACTGCAAGTCTAGTCTTTAAACAAGGTTATTGATTGGAATTCCTCATTGAGCTTTTGCATAACTCATATCCGTAAAGGCAACATCTTAATGTGCAGTTTCGGTTTCTTTGAAGTGAGACTAGTATTTGAAAGCATCGATGAAGCAATCTGAGAGCGGAATCCTTCTAGAATTTCACAATTTGCTTGTCCTAATATTTGACTAATTCCTCATTTACATCTAATTTTTGCAACTTCTCTTCATTGAGTCTTTTCAAAGCATTCAATTTAGCTTTGGGAGAAATTAAAATTCTCTCTTTTTGCATGCCGTTGGTTTGTGTAATATTTAATGAAATTGCATAATAATATTAACTAGAGCAGCTGTCACAGAAGGGTGTGTAAGCGCTCTCATCTCATTTGAAATATGTGGGTATTCTGGGAGTGTTCTTCTAGCTGGGTGCATTCAGAGTGTAAGGGGTGTCAGTGAGTATATTTCAAGTAATTTGGTTATGAAGAGTTTGACTCAATATTGTAAAGATGGTAATTCTTCCAAAATTGCCTCATAAATTTAATGTGATGGCCAGAATTTTCATAGAACATCATACATTCTCAAATTCATGTGTAAGAGTTTTAATAAAGATAAAATTGATAGCAAAAAAAAAAAAGAATTGGTCTTACTAGATATTAAAACATCATGAGTTTGTAGTGTTGATATGGGACAGCATGAGAGAAATAGATCAGAATAAATAATAAAGAAACCAGAATATATAAACAAGTACATGCATACACAAGAATTTGGAGGGAATTCCCTGGCAGTCCAGTGAACAAATATATAAGTAAAATGTAAAGAATGGCATGTACCAGGAAGATTGTGGAGAACCAAGTACTCCAACATGTTGTTGATGGGAGTGGGGCTTATATACCATTTTGGAGGGCAAGTGAGCAGTATTCATTGTGTGGTTAAAATTCCACACTTTCACTGCTGAGGGCCTGGGTTCAACCCCTGGTCAGGGAACTAAGATCCTGCAAGCATAAAAAAAAAAAAAAGAAAAAAAAAAGAAAAAAAAAAGAAAAAAAATTGGACTAAAAAGTGATGTTTGAAAGTCAGAGGAGAATGGTACTGGGACAATTGGCTTTCCATAAGGAAAAAAATTCCAACCTCCTAACATTTTATGCAAAAAAAAATTCTAAATGGATTAAAGACCCAAATGTTTATATACATGTTATAAAACCTCAGGAAAGATTTATGTTAAAAAAGCAAAAACAAAAGGAAATATTGACAAATTTGACCATATAAAAAGAAAGAAAACTTCTGTATAATAAAAAGATACCATAGGCAAAGATAACACACAAGCAACAGACTGGGAGATTTTTTACTACACATTTCACAGACAACATATTTGCCCCTTAAATATATAAAGACTATCTACAGACCAATTACAAAAAAACAGACAGCTCAACATAAAAAATGGGCAAAATATATAATTGGGTATTACACAGAAGGCAAAATACAAATGGTCAAAAAATATGAAAAGATGCTCATTTTAAGTATATATACTGTGAAAATAAATAAAGAAAACTTCATTTAAAATGGAGTCAGGAAGTCCTGAAGGAGGAGCTCTCACACACATATCACTACTTCTTACAGACCCCAGCCTTCTGACCCAACAGCAAGCTGCCCAGTGCCTGCAGCCAGTGAAGAACCACCAAAGCCCTCCCCAGTTTTCTCCTTTCCTTTATAAAAGCAAGCCCCTCTCTTCTGTTCTCTGGACTTGCCTATGGTTTGCCATAGTTTGCTTGTCTGGAATTGCAATTCTCTGCTATTCCCAAACAAACTCGTTTTGCTGGTTTAATAACTGGCTCTGTTGTTTTTTAGAGGTCAACATTACTAATTAGGAAAATGCAAAATAAAACAATAAATGAGACACTATTTTAACCCTTCAAATAGGCAGAAATTGAGCGAACAAACATATAATTAAAATGTAAAGAATGGCAAATACCAGGAAGATTGTGGAGAATCAGGTACTCCAACATGTTGCTACTGGGAATGTGGCTTATATATCATTTTGGAGGGCAACTGAGCACTAGTCATTAAAATTAAAAATGCATAGACCCGGTAATTTCCCTTTTTCATATCTAACACTTGCATATGTGTCTAATGAGACAGGTGCAAAGGTGTTCGTTAAAGTAATAGTGAATTAAACAAACCACAAGTAGTGCAATGCTCAAAAAAATGCATTGCAGTCATAAGACATGCTATTCTACAACAGTTAAAATGAATAGATTGGATCTTTGTAACATAAAATGGATAGCGCTAAAAAATGTATTGCTGAGTGAAAAAAAGTAAGTACTGGTTATCACTTATAGTAATTTCTATGGGTACATGTATAATTAGAAACACAATAACAGTTTAAAAATCATAACAGGATAGCAATGAGTTGAAGTAAAAGAGGAGTTTAAATTTATTTGTTGTGGCTTTTTTATTGCGTACAATTTGATATTTTTTCTCAGTCATCTATTTTCTACATATTAATGTATATATGTATAAAATATACATTCTCCCAATTCATCCCACCCCAACACCCCCACTTTCCCCGCTTGGTGTCCATATGTTTGTTCTCTACACCCGTGTCTCTATTTCTGCCTTGCAAACAGGTTCATCTGTACCATTTTTCCAGATTCCGCATATATGCGTTAATATACGATATTTGTTCTTCTCTTTATGACTTACTTCACTCTGTATGACAGCCTCTAGGTCCATCCATGTCTCTACAAATGACCCAATTTTGTTCCTTTTTACGGCTAATATTCCATTGTATATATGTACCGCATCTTCTTTATCCATTCATCTGTCAATGGGCATTTAGGTCACTTCTATGACTTGGCTATTGTAAACAGTGCTGCAATGAATATTGGGGTGCATGTCTTTTTGAGTTATGGTTTTGTCTGGGTGTAGCTTTTTAAAGTAGACTATATTTATGTTTTACTTGTATAATTAAAAATGAATTTTAAAAAGTAAGTGAACATACCTGAATTGCAGTCTCCTTGAGAACAGGACAAATAACTTTGCATTTCCAACATAAGCACAGTGTCTGGCATAGAGTAGCACTCAATAAAATTGGTGAAATGTTTAAAGAAATAGCTGGATTAATAGATGAATGGTTAAATAGGTGAGTCACTGACATGGTGATCTGGCTTTGCCAGAGTTGGTGGGGGGATGACCCACTTTTTTTTTTTTTAAGGTCTGATAACTTTTCCACTGATGATTTCTTGAGAAGGGTGATGTGGTGTGTTAGTCTCCTAAGATGGTCATAACAAGATACCACAGACTGGGTGGCTTAAATGACATTTATTTTCTCTTAATTCTGGAGGCTGGAAGTCCAAGATCAAGATTGTTGCTATGCGCAGGCTTTCTCTAGCTGTGGGGAGAGAGGGCTACTCTTCATTGTGATGTGCAGGCTTCTCATTGCGATGGCTTTCTCTTGTTGTGGAACATGGGCTCTAGGCGCGTGGGCTTCAGTAGTTGTGGCACATGGGCTTAGTTGCTCCGTGACATGTGGAATCTTCCCGACCAGGGATCGAATCGGTGTTCCCTGCTTTGGCAGGTAGATTCTTAACCAGTGGAGCACCAGGGAAGTCCCTGGAGTTGGGTCTTTAATTGCATTAGATTTAAAAACACTAATGACTATTTCCAGTAGTAAAGAGCACTGATTCCATGGCTCCATCTGGCAATAGAGATAGGCAAAATGTCACCATAGATACTCCTGATCAAACATGTGTAAGAAGCAAGGATATATATGATACGTTCAAACATGTTTGTCAAATTAATGAGTTTAAGGAGATTGGTTTTGCTCGTAATGTTGCTGGACAAAGTAGGGAAAGAAAAAAATGGGATGAGCCTCAGGGATTTGAAGTCCCAGGTCAAGCGCCGCATAAGTGACCTGGAAACTTCTACCTTTGCTCTGATAGAGACCCTGATCTCCTATAGCCACAGGACTGAGAATGCTGTTTGAAAACAAAATTAGCATCTCTCCTGCTAATGGCTGGATTACAATGCAAATTGAATCCCCAGCCTTGTGGAGTGTCTACTGGTAGAGCGAGGGCATGGATTGGGAAGGAATGGGATCCTGGTAGTTGGGATGGGAACACATGGGGAGACCTTGATGGACCTGGGGACATCAAGCCCTTAAATTCTAATGAGTCTTCTTTGCCAGTAGAAGACTTTCCACCCCTATCTGAGGGTCTGAGGGGATTAACCCCTAATTGCCTGAGGAAATTATAATGGCCCTTCCATGAAGCAGTTGCCTTACAAGACACTGCCGATTTTCCTCAAGACCCACCCCCATGGCCCCTCTTTGCTTCTAGACCTATAACTAGTCTCACGTCCCAGCAGACCCTTAAAGGTGAGGAACAAGGTATAAACAAGAGAAAGAGGTGTGCTATTCTCCAAAAGAACTACTTGAGTTTTCTAATTTATACAGATGGAAATCTGAGGAATATGTGTGGGAATGGATATTAAGAAAGCCTCATCTAATAGGACTGGTGTCCTTAAAAGAAGAAGAGCCATCAGAGATTTCCTCCTGTCTCCACACACACAGAGGAAGGGCCACGTGGGGACACAGTGAGAAGACAGCCATCTACAAGTCAGAGAGAGTTCACTGGAAACCAATCCTGTTGGATCCTTGATCTTAGACTTCCAGCCTCCAGAACTATGACAAAATAAATGTCTTTTGTTTCAGCCACCAAGTCTATAGTATCTTGTTGTTACAGCAGCCCTAGCTGACTAATACAGGTAGCATAAGGAAATATTTTGGGAGCATCACTGGTGTAACAGGCCCATTTCATTTTTCTATTACTTTATTATTTTTTAAATTTTTAAAAATTAATTTCTATTGAAGTATAGTTGATTTACAGTGTTGTGCAGCAAAATGAATCAGTTATGCATATATATATATCTATCTACCCTTTTATATTCTTTTCCCATATAGGTCATTAGAGTATTGGATAGAATTTCCTGTGCTATACAGTAGGTCCTTATTAGTTATCTATTTTATATATAGTAGTGTGTATATTCCACTACTTTAAAAGTAAGTTTTTTTCTTTCTCTTTCCAAGGCACTTTGCGAGCAAACTTTACCTTGACAAGTTGGAGGATCACTAGCCTAGAAGTGTATTCTCTTTCAGAGGAGGAGGGGATGACTAAGATTTGACTCCTGAGGTTGATGGAGGGTTACTTTAGGATCTGGGCAAGCGCAGCCTGCCTCTCTCACATTCCTTGTGTCCACTTATGTTTAGGGAGCACGGGGCTATTTGCTGCTCTCTGTTCTTCCTGATTAATCTGTATCTTCATGTACAGCTTTGCTCAGCACTACCCACTCCATCCATCGTCCTAGAGGTCGGTCCTCCTGGAATAACTTGGACACCTCTCAGCATGGAACTTATTACAATGTTTTATAATTCTCTTTATTTACATGTATTTTCCCCTGTGGACTGGAAACGTCTCAAAAACAGGATTTTTGCCTCAGTTTAGTGTTTTCCAAAATTAACATGCATCCGAATGACCTGGGGACTTTTTGTTAAAATTCAGATTCTCATTCAATAGGTCTGAGACGGGGCCTGAGATCCTGTATTTCTAACAAGCTCCCAGATGATGCTCATGGCATATGTTCTTGGTCTACAATGAGGAGCGAGAGTTTTCTGTGTTCTTTGGTGCTTTCAGGATCCAGAACAATGTGGCTAATGGTGCTTATGCAAAGGGAGGAAACTATTATTCCAGTGGGTTTCAATTCTGGCTTCACATTAGAACCTCATAAGGAGGCTTGAAGCAATTCTATTGCGTCTGTCCTACCCCGAGGAATTGTGATTTAACTGTAATTTAATTGTGGGAGTGAAGCCTGGACATTGGTAGGTTTTAAGGCTTGAAAGTGCCTCTTGGTTGAGTCTGTAAACTCTTTAAAGCTGGGGCTTTTTCCTTGTTATTCCTGGGTCTATCACAGGGCCTGGGGAACTAGAGCCACTTAATGTAAGTTGGGCAAGTAAATTAACTCCTTTATCTTGGGTCAGGTTCAGTGTTTCTCAGATACACCCACATCTTCGGGGTGGGCAGAACATTTTCTTCAGAAGAAAGGTGGTGCTAGAAGTGACACATTTATGAGGTGACAAAGTCAAGGGTGAGTGTGTCAGGGGACCCTGAATTAGGAAGGACGTTGACTCTAGCGACATCTTACAGCTCTGAGTGGGTGGTAGAGGGGCCTCCCTAAGGATGTCAGGCTTTTTAAAGTTATTGCAAGAAAAAAGCTTTGCCCAGATTATATTCCAAGAAGTAACCTCCCCTTTAACAGTGAGTCACCCCCTGCCAGCAATGAGCAGAGTTAAATGAAACAGTTTATTGTTTAGTCCACTTATGTGTTTTAAAATATTGGACATGGATGTAAGTCGCCCCTGCATGGTAGCAAAAAGGATTATATGGAAACCTCTACTGATCTCAGAAGAATCTTATTTTAAGTAATATGATTTCAAATACTGAAAAGATTAGAACAGCCTCTAAAAAAGGACTTAATAATGAATAAAGGAAAAAACAACAGCCCTGGAAGGCTCTTGGCACCAGAAAAAGGGGCAAACAGTTATTTGAGAAGTAGTTTGTGGTAAAGGCTGCCTTGAGTCAAATGGCTTCTGGGAATTTCAGTGGGCGAGGTCCAGCCAAATGTCCAGCGGCTGGAGGCAGACGGGTGCCAAAGCCAGAGCAGAGCAGCTCAGGAGAGCCTATTGTTAAATTCTCAAGAGTTCTGTGAGCTGGTTGTTATACACAGCCATTATTAAAACTTAAATTATAAAAGCTTACACTGGAATAAATTATATGTAAAGCAAACTAATAAATAGTCCAAACTCTTTACTTCCTAACTGTTTTACCACATTTCACTATTATGTAAGCCCTGGAGATTATTTATGTCTATCATAACTTTATGGTGGAAATACTGTATAATGGTGTATATTCAGTATTTCTTTTCTACTCCATACTCAATGATGTCATGATGGAAACCTGAGTATTTACCCCATGGAAATAGACAAATAATGCAAATGAGAGCTTGATTCATTGTTTTGTTGACTGTCTCACCTTAGGAAAGTGATGGAGAAAATAATAATTCGTTTAAAATAAATTTATATTAAAAAGTGAACAGTGTCTTTAGCTTTTAGATTCTGAATAGGACGAAAAACTCGATGCAAGAACAATTCCAGGATTTGACGACTGTAATACAATCCAGTAGAGAAGTTACTCAAGCAATTGACGAAGTATGAAGTTCTGACAGAAGTCCTAATTGGTTCACTTTCCTTTGACTGTTAATAACTAACATTCATGTGAAAAGTGCACTGGTGGATTAATTGAAACAATAGGTTGGCTATGTTAAAAACAGTTTAGGAAAAAATTGATGAAGGCGTTCTGTGAGACTCAAATGGCTATGTGGAAATTACAATAAGGAATATTGGATATTTTATTACTATTTTAAAATTATGTCCTATACATTTTGTTACAGCAGCAAAATTTATAATGAATTTATGTGTATACATATACATATATTTTTATTTTCTGAGAGATGTTGATTAACTATTTGCCAGCTCATTATTACAGAGGTAACCTGTACCCTTTGCAGGTATAAAGAAAAAAAGAAGCAACTACACCAAGAGGCAGCATGGCAAAGTACTTAAGTACGCGAAACTACCTGAGTTCAAATCTAGTTCTGGGTAACTTTGAGCATGTTTCTTAATTTAATTGTGACTTAGTTTCCTCAGTCTGTACAATCTACTTCATATGACTGTTATGAGGTTAAATGCAGTAAGTAATATACAAATAACACTTAGAACAGTGTCTGGTGGTACATACAAAGTTATTATAATTTTATTGTTAGAATCAAGGGACCAAGGGCCTTAACTTCTGATCACAAAAAGGTTTTCTGAACTTTGACTTCTTCCACTGATAAAGTAAAAAAATATAATGATGCTCGCGGAATTATTGTGGGTCTTGGTTGCCAAGAGAAGGTTGGCAGATGTGCTCTGATTTAAAATTGTTTTTTTGTGCTGATTTGGTTTCAGGGAAAGAATGAGATCAATAGTGGACACTAGTTTTGGGCCGTCACTCTTTCTTCCATGTTGCACCTCTTTCTCTCTTGCCCCTTCACACTGCATCCTAGCACTACATGACAGCACATCCTGGAAGATGCTGTGAGGGGTTAGAATTAGGCTATCTGCACTACTCCAGGTGGTGCCTGGGGTAGTAAAGGGTCACTGACTCTTATACAAAATTTTTGGGCCAGGCGAATTTCAGGATTCAGAATTTGGGAGTTTTAGAAAGCTACATGGTGCATACATGGTCCATTGCATCAAAATCCTCAACACGGTTTGATGCAACCACTGTAGTCAAATACATGGGTATTTTTGTGGTGAAATCAATGAATATTCTCACTAGGTCACACAAATAAAGACTATAAATAGCCTCACATCAGTTCAGATCAGGCTTCACTACCAAATGAGTTCAGATCAGGTGAAGTATTGCCACCAAATGAGTAATGAAAAAACTTGTGGGTTTGGAAAATGGATAAGGGGCTGTGGCCAAACCTGGCAAATCTACCCAGAGGATGGGAGCCCTGGGAATGAGCTTGCTCTTGTCTACACATTGTATAGTTTTGCCAGCCTGCAGCCCAGTCCCCAGCCCCTCTCATGCCATCCTTCCTTCTCCTACCTCCTCCTCCCATCAGATTTTTAGAGGGAATGAACAGAACACACACTTCTTTTCCTTCACATTATTCAGCAGCGTTTTTATCATCTCCCAATCCTACCAGACAAGGAAAGAGACCTGAGATCTTGTGAGACTTTGGCTAGAAGCTGAGTTATATAGGATACGCTCACCTAGCATAGTGACAAGGAAATAGCAAAGGGATAATCGTATGTGTTTGTAGTTCCCCAGAAAAGGGAATGATTCAGTTATGGAAGATGGTTTTTATGGTTTGCAAAACATCAATTCTGGATGTTGGAGAAGACCAAATTCATTTAGAAACTGACTTTGGGGATAAATCTAGATTTAGTCAAAAATCTCAGGGAATGGAGTTTCGAAGCTAAGCATCATTTCCAAGAATTTGCCTTTAAGAAAATCAAGAAACAGCCCATTTTGATGAGCCCTTCCTCTCGACATGCCCTTAGTAATGACAGTGCTACCCAGGCCTTGGTAGATCTCCACCCTATTCTGGGGTTTTCTGCTGTCTCAGAACAAAATTCCCACTCAGTGACTGCCATGGACTCAGAAAGAAAGCTATGCAACAGTGTGTACCTATCCTCCAAATATCACCACTGGCAACGTCACATACATTTCACCAAAGAACTCCTATTGCAGATGATATAAAGAGTATCAAAGGAACCACTCCCTTAGGGACAAACATCTTTACTGCCTCCTGTTTTATCTTATGTGTTTGTGAGAATTTTAAATTCCACACCATAAGTTCTTTGTTTTGACATTAAAGAATGGTTTTTCCTCACACATGTTCAAGAAAAATTAATGCACCAGGAAGATACTTCGTGTGTATCTGGGGCTTACGTATTTGCTACCAAGAGGCCAAAGACCAGGGTGCACCTGTGTTCTTTAGTATGAAATGCATGGTATTGATATATTCTCCTCTGAGTTGTCCTTGGAGGAATGGGCTTCAGGTACCATGTCAAGTTCATCTACATCTCCCCACTGGATCAAGTAGCCACATATCTTGGTTAGAGAAGACAAGGGCGTGAATGGACCCCGATAGCAGTCATGTTACCATCTAATGCTTTCGTTTACATGTGTGCAGAGGCTGACACCCAGAAGAGTTGAAGGACTCCCTCAAGGCCACAGAACCAGGACTCCTTGCTGGGGCTCCTGACTCTGATCCTGTTTGATTTGGCTGAGACTGTTGAGGGGCTGATAGCAGTGAGAGAGCAGTGGATTATCTGCAGGAAACAACCACCTCTCTTCCCTCTTCATGTAGCCTAGACAGTTTAAAGAAGTTGGAGATGCATTTGCTGCATTTAACCTTTTGCAGAGGGTAAGTGTCTCTTCCTGACTTTTTAAAATTGGAATAAGGATTCAACGGTAATTCACGATCCTGGCACAGGGCTTACGCAGAGATTAGAGAGAATGCTTAAAAAGTCTCCAACATGTATTAGCTACCCAAGAAGTGGTGGAAACTATTATATTAAAAATAGGACCTATTTTAAAAACAGGAGACTATTATATTAATTGTTTTGCTGTTTGATTGGTTGTTTTTTATGTGTGCATTTAAAAGATCCTCCTAGATAGAATTTCTGGAAAACCGGGAAAATGAAATTTCCAACATTGTCATTTCCTACGGTGACAGGTAGCCTAATCTCAATGAAATAATTATGATTTTTAGTCTTTTAGGAAATGTATTGCTTTTCCCTTTATATTAACTTGTACTGAGGATTGTTATTATTCTGCCTTATGTAATAGAATTACTCAGATTTTGATAAATTATCTTTAAACGCATCTTTATTTTTGTCACAGCTCTTTGTAAGTCATTTCAGATGATTTGGATTTCAGCATTTCAGAAAGGACACTGATGCTTCTAGGATCCTTTGAGAGCAGCAAGTTTGCATCATCATGGGATGAAGCCACCAGAGAAGAGCCAGAGAGGGGGTAACGGGGCTCTCAGCTCCCCAGCCTCCCCTTTGGTCTAGGTTCACTTTTCACCCCCACTGCCCTCTTTGCCAGTCCCCTCAATAGGAGAAAAACAAGGAGACATGGGAGAGAATTTGCAAGTCTTCGAGTGAAAGCCTGGAGGCAGCTCTATGACTCAGCAGATGATTGGCCATCAAGAGAAAAAAATGACAGGGTTGGACTGAATTTGTTAATTCATCAGGCTAATTGAACACTTATTATGTGCTAGGTGCTAGTCACAGAGTTGACTAATTTGTTCATTAAGTTCACAGAGAGTCCCACAGAGTAGTCTAAGCGAAGGGTATAAGAGAGTTAAAGGCATTCCCTCATTCTCATCCTCTATGATTAAGACTGCTCTTATTTACAACCTTGCCCTGTTGGTTCTTCCTCCAGATTAACCTACAATGATAGGAGATAAACGGGGTCTTCTTCTCCAGTCTTGATCAAACAGATCAATAACAAAGTGATTTCAAAGAATATTTGAGATGACCACTTTGGTTCCCAGGTGATGCCAGCCTACTAAGGACTGATTATCTGGGATCTACAGTGCAGCCCTTTTCATTCTAGAATGGTGTCCAGCTCATCGCTTGACTCTGGGGTCACTGCAGTGATTTGTCTGCTGATTTGTCCAGGATAGTCCTTTGGAGAGGTTTAAAAGCAGAAACAGGAGTAGATTCTAACTTTCAAAGGACTGACCTCATAGGAACTGGGTAATTTATAATTTTTATAGAAAACTATTGTAAAATCTCACTTTCAAAGCTATCCACCCACTTCCCTTTGAGTAGCCATAGCGTCTAGGGTTTGAGATAGATTTTAGGAAAATTCAACATTTTATTTTTTTCATACTCCAAGACATCATAAAAAAAGGAATAACTTTGTCTCATTTGAGCATGAAAAAAAATTTGTGAGGTTAAAAGCATTTAGAAAAATTTTAAACTATGCAGAATACGTAAGGAGAAGAGTGAGAAAAATAAAAATAGGCCAATAAAACAGAAATGTTTAAGGAAATGTAAGTGTGTGCAAATAATATTTTTACGATTATTAGGACAAATACGTGCATAATTCTGTCCTTTGTCCAATTCTTCTATCATACAATTACCTTTTAATGTATTTAATGTGTGAGTTCTGATTTTATGTCAGATTTTATTATGTGGGCAGAGTTTTAGGATGAAACTTTCTACTGAAAGGAATTTATGTTTCATAAAAGTTATTTATTTTTGAGGATCCAGCTATTTAAAATAGCATGTACATGTACAAACAACAAGAAGGGAGATGATAAACCTTGGATCTTTATTTTCAATGCAGGGCTGCTAAGATGAGAGTAAAGAAAATAATATTGCACTATATTTATATTTTTGTGATACTTTGGAAAGCTGAAAAGAAAGTGTAGGAAATAAAGAAATGCTCCCCCTTCCATTTAATATTTTAAAAGGAATTTAAGTGCCTTAAAAAAAAAGTTGCTTTTTGACCGTCGGTAATCTCTTCGGCAGGCATGGAAAGGGGAAGCCTTTATGCCTTTGTATTTTTAGTTCCTAACAAAGGGCGACTGTGCATGAATGGGGAGAACATTAACCCCCATTTGCCCTCGAACACAATCTGTGGTCATATTGTGCCAACTATACCAGTGAACACTCACAATTAGTTATCTGAGGTTTCTCAAACATCTGGACTTTTGGCACCCAGAACCAAAACATCTGGACATTTGTTGGACTTCGACGCTTGTTTTCCAAGTTTGACATCGTGTCAGAATAATAATAGCTACTGAGTACTTCCTATGTGCCAGAGCCAGGCTAAATATTTTACCTGCATTTGCTTATTTAACCTTCAACGAGTGAATGAGTCCTGAATGATGAATATATTCATTTTACAGATGAGGTTCTGCGGCTCAGAGAGGGAAGAGCAGAGTGGAGGGGAGGATCTCTTTGGTCTGTTAGGAACCACCGGCTGTAAACTATATCCCATATTGTTGCCAAAACAACTGTAGAGGGTCAGAGCAACAAATGGTACGGATCCAATGTGTGGCTACACAATGCAAAGAAAGGGAGACTGCATAATATCTAAGTGAAAAATACTACTCAGAACTATCACTGTTATTGGCTACTTTGGTAATTTGGGGGAAAACTGTCCCTTTCTTGAATTACTCTGATTGGCAGCACAGACACATTCGCATTCACCTGATAATTGTGTATTTCACGTATTACACTTTGGGTAATAACAAAATCACTAAAAATAGTTGCATCTGCTTGGTCAGGTTAAAGAATTGAGCAAATGAAAAAAAGAAAAGGACACAAAAACAAGTTGAATAAAGTTGAGAACTGATGCCAGGGTTAAAGATGAATAAGTTAGTTCTTGTTCATAATTATTGTAATTTGAACTATGTAACCGTGAGCAAGTTATTTAATCTCTTAAGCCTCAGTTTTCTCAAATAAATACCCAAACCTACTCGACCTACTTTGCTGAAGGATGGGATAAGACAATGAACATAAACTACTTTAATGCAGTGTCTGGCTCAGAATACAGTCTCAAAATGTTAGTTACTATTATTATCGTAAATATTTGTTATAACTTAAGCTAGTACGTGACGGAACTGAAATTCAGAACTACACCTGACGCTTGCCCCTGCCAGTAGGAAGCCACTGGAGAGAAGAGAAACCTCAGGCAACTTTCACCCTCTCTCCTTGTTTATGTGTCTTCACATTCAGAGAGGAAAGCAAGCTTCACTTCCTCTGCTACTTCTGCCCCCTGCTGGCTGGGGAGGGAAAGAGGTGGTGGAGCAGCTGAAAGTCAATTTGCCTTCCTGCCTACTCCCTTTCACTTCTCTCTGCCAGGTCTTCAGATTCCTTTAAATATTAAATCTGAATAACCCTCGCTTCCTTTAAAAGGATGTGAGAGCATGAATATAATTATTGCCTCTTTAGTGCTGTAAAATTTTATGGTTATGTAGAAATTCAAGGTTTAAAAAAAAAAAAAAAAAAAACCCAAAACTCTCTGATGAAATTTCTCTGGATAAATAATTAGTTTATGCCCGGAGACACAGTGTGGGGGTGGTGTATTTTTTGACTTTTCAACACAGACAGATGGTTTACCCATCTTCAGCATTTAGAGCTTTCTGAGGAGCATTATATAATCTCAGTGCAGTTACCAAATGAAATAAGAAATTCCTCGTTTGGCAGATGGAGCTTGCATATCGAGTTCATAAACTTTAATACTTCTCCCAAGTCCAAAATCAGAGACAACCTGCTCCAAGTCAGTTTCCCATTTGCACTTAATTAGGGAGTGTGTTTTGGAGGTCAGTGAAAATCAGTGGAGTACATTTTCATAATAACTTTCCTCACAATAAAATTCTTTGGGAGGCAGCTCTCCAACTTTTTCTGGAATGAGGGCAAGAAAAACGGGGACACAAAGTGAAGTTATTGGATACCTTATCTGGAACTGCCCAAAAAGTTGTCTGAGATCCAAAGAACACACAGTACCTTCTGGATCAGGGGAAAGAAGCCAAACCCTTTTATATTCCCAACAATTTTCATAACTGTGCAATTTCACACAATTTTAAGGATTCCAAACACTAGAGAACAAAGGACTTCTCAGGGTTGTAACCATGTTACACTTATAGAAGTGGAGGCAGCGAGTCTCCTGGTTAAGGAAAGTGTAAATGTGTGGGTTAGAGGGATGGTTGGTAGTTAGAACAGGTAGCCAGATTGTACTTAATGGCTGGATATTCTCCTGCTCTTGGGTTTCCCAAAGATAATATGAGCCCCAAACATATTACACTTCACTTTATGGATATGTGATATCTTTGTATCCATAAGAAAATATATTGTGCTTGTGTTAGCCTTGTCCTAAAACATTCTGGAGAATCAAAAGATGAATTCTAAGCAACAAAGTTTCAGTAGAAAATCAAATTGGAGAGAGTAAATTTCCTTACTAGATTAGGAAATCACATTCTGGTAGGCTAGTAAGTTCTCCAGAATTGTTTATTTTTCTTTCTCTTTTAAAAATAATATTTAAAAAAAATATTTTAGCTACTTCTAAATTCCATTTGGTTTTTACAATCCCCACTAATCTAGGAAGGCATGGCTAAGATCCACATTTCAGAATTGTGGTTGATAAGCTTTTATCATGATATAGAGCCTTTGGCTGCAATAGGTTGAAAAGATCTTCAACTTCATATACAGAACACTGTTAACCTTTTTGCCTTTTAAACACACACACACACACACACACACACACACACACACACACATGCAATTCGAGGTAGGATTGGTTACATTTATACTGTGTAGGTTCAGTGATAAATTGTTTGGAGATGACGTCTTGAGGCTTCTAAACCAAATTTCCCTGAAAGGCAGTTCATATGTCAAGTTGCTACATTCACCAAATGACTGAAGTGTAACCATAACCAACGTAGCATGACCAATGCATCAGAGTGAATGCGCTATTTAGCTTTAGTCTCTTAATTTGATAGTGATAACAGGGAATTTGTCAGACTTCGTTTTCAATATTTGGCAAATCATTCAGATGATGGCCTTTACAAGCTACCTGTCTATAAATCACCCTAAATTCAGCTCAGCTGGTATTGTTTCTGTTAATAGAAGTTACTCTGTTGTATATATTAATTCTGTGAAGCTTTGATGTTTCAGGCTGCTGTTGTGGGTCAGGGGACTGTGTGGTAGCGCAGCCTCTAAGATGTCCCTCCATGACCCCTTCCTCCTGGTATTGAGGCCTTCATGCAATTCTCTCCCTTTCAGTGTGGGTTGAACTTACTGACTCATTTCTAATGAGTAGAATATGGCAGAAGCGATGGGATGAGCCTACCAAGATCAGGTTGCAGAAGGACTGGCTTCCACCTTGGGTGCCCTCTCTTGAGCTCTCTCTTTCTTGTAAGCCTCATGCTGGGGAAAGTTTGCTGCCATATTGTGTACTGCCCCATGGAGAGACCCACGTGGCAAAGAACTGATGAATCTGGCCAACAGCCAGGGAGCATTTGAAGCCTGCCAGCAGCTGCATGAGTGAGATTAGACGTGGATCCACCCACAGACAAACTTTGAGATGACCGCAGCCCCAGCTGACCCTTCATCACAGCTTTGTGAGAGACCCTGCAGCAGAATGAACCCAGGGAAGCCACATGCATATTCCTGACTCACAGAATTATGAGATATCGTTCAAACTGCTAACTGTTGGGGTAATTTGTTACACAGCAATTGATAACTCATACATATGCCTACCTCTGTTGGTGGTTAAATATCACAAAGTATACTGTTCCTAGGCATGATCAGTGTTCAAGTACTGACCATGGTGATCCGTGTTCTTTGGCAGGCACATAAGCCAGGCCTCTGGCCAGTATCTAGAGCTTTTTGGTTCCAGTGTTAATGAGCACATTGTGCATGTCTAGTGATAATGCCCATTTTACATGAGATGTGGGTCATCCCCGACATCATATAAAGGAGGGGAAGATGACTGAACAATAAATGGAAGGAAAACCAGCTTTGAAGTGGTTTTTTATTGATTTCTGATGACTTTTCCAGAATGATATTCTTCTGAGCATTACCAAATTCCTTTTCCATAAAGTCAAGTCAGATAGTCTTCCTTCTATCCCTTTAACTATATATAGACTCAGTGAGAAGGGAAACGAGGCTTTTGATTTTGCCTATTCATTCCTCGAGGAGACAAATGCGTCAAAGTACTAATAGCTTAGCCTCCTTAAATAGTTTGTTGTGAAATAGAATAACTCAGGGTGTTCTGTCCAAAGTGGATTTTTTTTTTTCCCTTTAGAAAATTTAACAATACATGTCTCAGGGTCAGAAGGATGCGGTTGATCAGCGCTGAGAGCCCACAAAGATTGTAGCAGTCACGTTGAACAATATTGTTTGTCCTCCCTTTCATTTCCTCAGAGGTGCACAATACTCTTTCCTCCCCGCCCTGCAGCTCTCTTTCTAAAATTATTTTGGACCTTTGGGGGCTTTCTATATTAAGACTGAAGGAAACTGGAACTGTTATTTGTTCTTTCTTCTGAACACTTTTCCTGGATGTGATAAACTGGGTGAATGTGGGAGAGGAGCTTCTCATGAGGTTTTGAGCTTGCCTCCCACAGACCCCCTCTCTCTGGCCATGAGCAAACTGTCTTCTTCCGTCTCTGTCCTCTTTCCTCCATCTTCACACTCTCTGACATCCTCCAATGCCCCTCCCCCTCCCCTCCCACAATTTGCCAAAGAGCCAACTGGGCTGAGGAGAAGGAAGGGAAAACCACGAACAACAGGAGACCATTCAGAAGTTTCTCACCTGCTCTGAAAGCCAGAGGCAGCTTCCTCACACAAGCAAGCACAGTTGGTGAATTCTCCCAGGTAATTAGTTTCTCAGAAATTTGCAGGGCTGTAGAATCTTCTTCCCTTGAATCTTAGGAATGTCTGAAATACCAGACAAGCACTCTTCCCACAAAGTTATGTTAAGAGGTTTAATTACCAGAAAATACTGCATGTCACACGTATCAAAATTTCAATGAGAGGAGTGAATCTGGCCAGTAAGGTTTCTGAGACAACCCAGTGTTGCCAGAGCCTATTTTTCTGTGTCTGTAAGAGAAAATGAAAGGTATGTTTCTTCCTTCAGTTTCCTCTGGAATTAGGCGGGTCCTGTCATTTTCTCCAGTGGTTACTTTTGGTGAATCTATAGGGCAAGCTATCATTATCGATTGTTTACGTGGCTTTTTCTTCAATCCACAGCACAGTTAATATGCATTTCTTGATTTTTCCACGGGTTGGGGAGAACCTGGTTTATTTGCTGGAGGTTGTTCTTTTTTCCTCTTCTTATATTCTTCCTGCCTTTTTCCATCCAACGGATACTTCCTGTGCCTACTATGTTACCCAGAGCCTTTTCTGTTCTTGAATTGAGTTTTCTTTTCTTTTTTTTGAATTGAGTTTTCTACTGACTTGTAGTACAGCCTTGAATTAGAGTTTTATTATAAATTGAAATTAAAGCTGTCCCCAGTGTAACTAGAATTTCATCTCTCCCAATGCCAAGCCCTATTGCCTTTCCAGTGTCAACAGAAAACTTTTCTTCTTCAAGATTTTGCAAAAATTTAAAATCATACCTTCCAGATATGAGGGGAGGGTTTGCACCGTGACAAGAAAATGGATGGATGGAGAGATTCACGGTTCTTTTTCCCCTTCCCCCTCCCTCTCTTCTTACCTCCCAAGAGGAACACTGGCCTTCAATCTGTATAGGCCTTTAAGATCTCTCTGCAGAAGCAGGAGCAGGTTGGCTAATGGTTCAAAGGCATTTTCCTGCTTTAGTCATCAGATGTATCTCACTCTGTTCCCTTCTGTAAAACAAAAGGTGTGTCACCTCACAGCACACATTATGATTGCCCAATAAATAGTGTGCTCCTGAAACAAAATATTATTAACAGATGACTTATGAAAATCATCCTTGCGGTTCTGTGATGGAAAAGAACTGTTATTAAGAAGCTAAGCCAAAGATGAAACTTTTGTTGAATATTTATGTTCCATAAATAAAATATATTGAGCATATATATAATATATTCAATAAACGTATATATTCAATATAATTAATGCTGGTTATCAAATATGAAATGACTTGTGTGCTTTATCCTAGCACTGATAGTGAGTTCTGTGACATTGTTGCTGCATCTGTAAAATGTGAGGAACTGAAAAATAATTCTACTCTGTCTCTATAGCTCCACATTCTCTGCTCCTGTGATTCTCCTTTTGGTTTGGACATGGATGGTGTAGGCGATCAAAATCCACCCATGACCGCCATCCTCAAGCCAGCCAGTCAGTAGACTTGACATTCTCCTTTTAACACACTTCAGCTAGAATGACTAGGAAGAAACCATACAGACTATATGAGTTTATTTTTCACTTACTCCTTCAACTGACCTCATAGAGCTTTTGTGAACAATTAGATGGCAAGGAGGGAGGACAAGGAGAAAGAGAATCAATGGCGTTAGTCCATTCCCAAGCTGGGTTAGTAAGCTGTCCTTCATTTCCCATTGCCTGTTTACAGCTTCATCTCAAGCAGTGCCACTGGACATTCCGGACTTCCTCTCTAGAGGGGCGCAACCTCTGTGGGCTCTGAAAGCTCAGCGTGGTGATTTGCTCTCCTCTGCAAAGGTGAGGCAGTTAGAAACCATCTGTAGGAGCAGCCCTTGCCGTCTATGCTTCTGGTAAGGGTGATAACATAAGTGGAGCCATGCTTCCTCTGCCCTGGCTTCTGGTGGGAATGCTTGTGAGCATTTGTGTAAAGATTGGGGGACAGAGTGCCGGGGGTGTCACACCTGTGGTCATGGAGCAGTTTTCATCTATTTGTGGGTGGTTCTCATCTGAAGTAAACTGGCTCTTGTAACGGAACAGCTTTTTGAAGCTGAAGCTTGACCCAGCTAAATTAAGTAAATGTGCACTTGTTTCCTACCTGACGGAAGGACCCATTGGCCATGAGAATGAAATTTTATTAGTATGGTATGAAGAATTATGAAACTTTATCCATATTAATACTCAGCCGTCAGGGTGAACCACACTAAAGCTCTTCTTGACTGAACAAATAATCTTACCTTGTTTTTATTTCAGAATCTTCGAGAGAAGTAGAGTTCCTCATTGACGACCTCTGCCGTGTTGAAGGATACAAGATAGATGTCTTTCTGGTGCACCTTTGTCAAAAGAAATTTTTCATGCCCAAGGAACCCACAAGTTATGCTAATACCTTCCAACAGACAATGTTTCAATCGGGTTTTTCATCATTTGCTTGCTTTCTTGTTCACCTTCACGTGACTTATTGACTGAAAAATAGAATTTCTTCACTGCGGTTAGTGGAGACAGTTCTGAAAACACAGAGTCAATAGGTCATGTGCAGTGGCCTGGGGAGAAGAGGAAGACTTGCAGAACTTGGTGACAGCTCAGGCTCACTCTCCAAAATCTGCCACATCCATTGTACAGCTCATGAAGGCCTCTAAGCCATGGTGAAGTCTCCTTGGAGCCCCCACTGCTTTCTTGGGTTCCCTTAATTTTCAGGCCATGACTTACTAGCTACGGGATCTTTAAAAAGCCACTGTGACTCTCTGAGATCAGTTCCTAGTTTAGAAACAGAGATAATAATTCCAGCCCTACCTACCTCACAGGTCCATTATAAAGGTCAAAAGGGATGATGTACATGATGGACTTTTGAAAGGTAAACTTTATGATACAAACACAAAGTAATGGATTCTGGTGATATTAACATTTCGATATGAAACCCTCTTGGTTCAGTAACTTAATTAAAGAGGATGAAATATATCTTAATATGCTCAGGAACTTTTGAATTCCTTTCCCCCAAACTACCAACACTCATACACTTTGGTTAGCTTCTCTGTGTCCCAGCCTTTCAATAAGCTGACATCACAGCAGAGGTTAAAATAAGGCAAAACAGACCGTGGCCAAGATATATGCATTTATGTGTGTGTGAGTGTGTGCGTTTGCATTTAAGAAAATGCACGTGTACCTTTGACCTAGCTACTACATATGTTCATACAATTAAAAAAGGAATAATGACTCATTAACCAAACAAGTCCTAGAAAAAAAAATACTCATTTAATACAATCACATAGACTTCCTCACTGTTTCCACTTCATTGCTGCTTATGTGAGTAAAAACAACATGCTAAACGGAGACTTTCAGGACCCCGTGGGACCAATTAATGCCACGTGACTTCCTCCCTGCCTTCCATGAAAATAACTATATTATAATGGTCTGTGATATTAATATCAGCTTTGGAAAAGTCAGGCAGCAGCTCCATAGGGAAGGAAGTGGCCTGAGCAAGAACTGTGGAATGTGCAGTATTTGACAGACTAGAGGCCACATCTTTTTATAAGCTGCATCACGCAGTTCAGTGAGGTGGGGGCACCACATGGGCTCCTGGGTTAATTAGGGTTAAAGGCCACCAGGGTAGCCAACCTCTGATCTTGAACTCCAAGAAAATGCGGTTGGGGGGAAGATTGGAAATTAAAGTTCTCAGAAATAAAACCATTTCCAAAGCACTTTTTCCCCCTGAATTTCTCCAGATTTCTGCCCACCACAGAGGCAGGATGTATTTTGACAGCTTCTGTTTGTGTTGGAGTATAGACCTGGGATGAAGACTGGTGGGTACACCTCCCAAGTGTGTTGAGTAGTTTGGTGGGGTTTTCCAGTGACACCAGAATTTAGGGCAGAACCAAAGGGAATATGAGCTATAACATCCGTAGCCCTGCTCCAGGTTTCCCTCAAGTGCAATTGTAGGAATCCCAAGTCTGTGCTCCACCCAGGTCCCATCCCAGTGCCACTGGCTATAGGGTCTTGCAGAGATTCAGTGTTTCCCTGTAGCAAGTCAGATTCTCCTCTCTAACTAATGGCAATGGGCCAGTCAATTTTCTTGGATATAAATTGCTGTGGTGCATTAACTCCACTCAAGGGTGGTCCCAAAGCACAACGGAGAATAAAAATTCCCCTGGGAGCAGATGTTTTGTGGTATGTCTAATTATCCAGGAGAGGTTGCCTAAGTCAATGATCTAGATCCAATTCCTAGACAGTGGCTAATGGTTTGGCCAGACAACCTGAGGCTCAGAAGGAAAAATATTGGAGAATTTGTGATGCAGAAGTTTAGGGAAAAAGCTGGATACACTTCTTAGAATAAGCCCAGAATATGAGAACTTTTGTACCAAATCTGCAGGCTCACCAAAATGGTCCACTGTGGAGAGAATTTTAAATAATCAGGAGGACCCTCACTGAAGTTATCCATCAGGGTCTTTTCCTGGTGTTTGATCAATGGACTCAGAAATAAAACAGCTATGTTGGCATAAATGAATGTAATGACATGAACTAATGACAAGGACATCTTCCCATTATGGTGACTTATGGCTAGTTCCTCAGCTGAGTCCCCCACTGGCCAGGAAGAGTAACAAGGCCTAAATACCAAGATGGCACTATATCTGGGAGGCCAGTCAACTACACAGTAGAAACTGATTATATTGGACACTTCCATCATGGAAGTGGCAGAAATTGCCCTCACTGAAATAATCTATTCTGTATGTAGGTTTGTTTTTACTGCCCCACCGTGCTTCTGCTAATACTTCCATCTTAACTCTTAAACATCTTAAACTCTTAAACATCATAATGAAATCCTTACTCTACATACTTTTGTTTTATAAAATCATTGTGGTTTTCTTGACATGTATTTTCTAAATCTCTTGAAATAACATTTAAGATGCCTCTATATAACTGACCTATGGTAAAAATTGAAATTGTAAGTAGATTGCTGTAAGGAACTTACTTTACAGAGAAAGAAATAAGGCATAGGGCTAGTGGCCATAGAATTCATTGTTCTAAGCGTGTGTCCCACTATTCAGAAGCAACTGACCTTATAGAAAGATGGAACGATCTATTGAAGACTCAGATATCATACCACTGGCTACCAACTGGTAGACAACTTCTTGCACATTTGGGGTGCTGTCCCTTAGGATGAAACATTTACTTTGAGTTAATGGTGACTAAATTACCCTCTTTCTCCCTGTTCTAGAACACACAGATGCAGGAGCTTTGGGGAGGAAATATGCGTAACCACTCACAGTCACATCTAATAACCCACTACCAAAATTTTGCATTCTGTCCCTAGGCTCTGATGGTTTAATAATTTTAGTCCCCAATGGAGATTTGACTCAACTAAGAGATATTACAATAATTCTATCAAATTGAGAGCTGAAACATTCGCTTGGACACTCAGGGATTCTCATGCCATTGACAAATTGTGAAAAGAGGCAGTTAAATTTTTTGCTGGGTTGATTGATTCTGACTACTAAAAAGAAGGAAAGGAAGGACCATGGACACAACCTAAGGGCACTTCTTGTACTATTATTTTGGGTGGGAAAGATGAATAGAAGACTATTGAAAGTTTATTCAAGCAGGAATGATAAGGGCTCAGATTTCTAAAGAGTGAAGTTTCCAGTTTAAGTTGCCCTACTGTGTGCTAGCTGAAGCGGAGAACATGGAATGGCAGTGAGGGAAAAGCTGCATATACTAGGTACGGTCTGCATATAGGGATGCCTGTTGTGTATAGAATGTGTTGGTAGTGGTGATTATAATTACTATTTAATCTTTGATTTTAGAAATTCAAGATGGGATTGTAATAGGAAGAATTGGCAATGGCCAGAGAACTTGGACTGAAACTGGAGGGAATAAATAATAAAACTTACTATTTTCTCTGTTTGGGGGAAAGAGTGAGTATATTTTTGGCTGCATGAGATGGGTTACTGATATTGTGTAAAAATATTTTTGGAAGTGTAAGTTTGGGCGGAAGTGTTTATGAGGATGTAAGGCAGACAAAGGAATAAATTATAATAGACTTGACTATCCAGAATCTCGACATTCTCTTTATTTTGGCAGAATCCCCAAATAGGTGTGAAAGCAGGACCCCACGTTCCACTAGGAAAACAAAGGAGGTAGCTCTTTCCTCTCTCTGCCTCCTGACATCAGTGTGGCCATGTGGCCTACATTTGGTCCATCACCCAGGACTTTGAAATCTGAAGGAGTGATGTATAGACCAAGGGTCAGATAAGAAGCTTTTTATGATGCCAGGGACAGCAGAGTTGAGTCTTGACATGGGATCAGCTAGTGTCCAAGTTGGATGTGGTGACAATGAAAGCAACAGCACATGTTGAGAGCTGGAGGTATTTTAACCGGATTGTTTCAATGCTGTGAACTCAGCTATGTTTTTAGCTGCTCAGCTTTCCTTGATTGCCATTCATTTTCTGAGCCAGGTTCTCCAGGCTTCATGTTAATTTGGAAGCTATCCAATATACTTCCAATGAATTCTTTTCCTGCTTGAGATGGCTAGAGTCAATTCTTGTTATTTGTGCAGTGGTATACTGGCTCAAGATACCATTCATTCCACCTGGATTACCTCACTTAGCCCTTGTCTCGTGAAATTGACAGCCACTGTGGTCACTCTGGGGTTGGTCACTGTCTTGGTACAAGACTTCTCTTTTCACCAAAGCCTTGTTACTACTCTGGCTTTCCATGTCGTGGCTGTCCATACTTCTTTAATATAAGAAGCCTTCCCTTTTAGAGCATGGCATGTTTTTTCTTAGGGCTGGATTAGGAAATAATGTAAGGAGATTATCACTATGAACCAAGCAAAATTGTCCTAGAAGTTAATCCCAGTTCTTTTGTGAGAATTGATTAGATGAACTTTGACTACCTTAATTCAAGGTGAGTTCCTTTCCCATGAAGTCAAAGGTATGCTAATTTACCTTCCATTTTAATAATGTAAAGTCACTTCGTGGGTCTAGCAATTAACTCCAACTTTCTCTGATCTTCTTCTTTCCAGACCACCCCTTAGGACATTAAACACTTTGTCTCCTTAGTGTTCCTTACTCTAATACATTTTAGACTAACCCCAGCCCCAATAGAAACACAGGGAATTTGGGAGCCTTAGCCATAGATCCATAGTTTTGGCTAGACAGAGCTCCACTCAGTGATGCAATTTAGCTTAGACCCATTGAGAATAATGGAAGCATGAAATGTTCTTAATGGAAAAAATGATAATTTATTCACTTAAAGTTTTTATTCAAAAACTATTTGTTGAACAGCTATTACACACCATGCATTACCCTAGTCACTGGAGATTTATACGTGAACAAAATAAAGTGTCTTACACTTATTTGGGGGAGCAGATTTATAAAGAGTTATGTTCAATGGTGCTAAGTACTATTGAGAGAAATAGAGCAGGGTAAAGGCCCTGGGGTGTGACAAGAACATGTCAAAAAAGTGTGAAAAGGGCAATGTACCTGTGGAGTGAGCAATAGGGAGATTATTAGATGTAGTGGGGAACCAGAACTTACAGGACCTTAAGATCATCGTAAGGATTCATGCTTTGGTTTTGAGATGGAAAGATGTTTGAGGGTTTAAACCAAGGAATGACATTATCTGACAGCTTTTTTTCGCAAGGACAGGTACATTTCTTAAAAATTGAGGTAAAATTTACCTACAGGGAAATCACAAATTTTAAGTGTATTCTCAGGTGATTCTGCCAAATGTATACATTTCATAGAACCAATACCTCTGAATAAAATATATTTTTGTTATCGCAGAGTTTTTTCTAATTTTTCTTCTCAGTCAATTTCTGCCCCTAGGCAACCACTATTTCAATTTTTTAAATCACAAAAAATGTTATATTTGTCCTAGAATTTTATTTAAATAGAAGCATATGGTATTTACTCTCTTGTTGCTGGCTTCTTTCACTGAACGTCATGTTATTTTTGAGAGTCTTTCGTGTTGTTGTGCAAATCAGTAGTTCATTCTTTTTAATTGCTGAATATGATCTCATTGCATCACTGTACCTCAAGTTATTTAACCATTGTACTATTGATAGTTCTTTGGATTATTTTTGTTTGTTTTGTTTCCTTGTTTATTTTTGCCATTATTAATAAAGCTGCCATGAATACTCCTGCCATGTACGTTTTTAGACATATGTTTTCATTTCTCTTAGTAAATATTACATAGAAGTGCAATTCCTGTGTTATAATATGTCTTTAAAAGTAGAAGAAAATGCCTAATACTTTTTCAAAGAGTTTTGTACCATTTTATACTTATCAGCAATGTAAAAAGAGTCTCATTTGCTCTACATGCTATGGAAAATTTGGTGTTAGCTTTTAAAATTTTAGCTATATCTTTTACTTCTATACACATTATAAACCTCACCTTACAATGTTATCAGTTTTTCTTTAAATGGTCAATTTCTTTCAAGGAATTTATAGAGGAAGAAACATGATATTTTATAGCAAACCACTTGTTTATTATTTCTTGTGTTCTTTATTTCTTCCTGTGACTTCTGTTTCTATCTGGTATCATTTATCTTCAACCTGAAGAAAATCTTTTGGATTTTCTTGTAATAAATTCTATCAACTTTTGCTTATTTGCAGATGCCATTATTTTACCCTCGTTTTTGGAGAATATTTTAATTGTTTATATGCTTCTGTGTTGATAGTGGGGTTTTTCCCCTTTGCTATTTTAAAGATGACAGTCCATGATCTTCTGGCTACTATTGTTTCTGATGAGAAGTTAGCTGTCATTGGTATCACTGTTCTTCTATATATAACCTGTGTTTTTCCTTTGGCTGCTTTCAGGGCTTTTCTCTTTATCTTTGATTTTCAGCAGTTTGGCTGTGATGTGCCTAGATGTGAATTTTCTTTTTTTTTGGGGGGGGATGGATATTTAGTCTACTTGGGGATTGTTGAGCTTCTTGGTCTGTAAATCGATATTTTTGAACAAATAAGGGAAATTTTCAGTTATTACTTCTCTTTCTGGGATTCCAAATACATGTGTATTAGTTTTAATTGCACATTAGTACTTGAGCATATGTTTATTTTTCTTCAATGGTTACTTTTCTGTTCTGTGATTTCTAGTCTGCTATTTTCTGCCATCTCCATTGAATTTTTAATGTAATTATTATTCTATTTAGTAATTTTTATTTGATTATTTTATAATTACAATTTTTTTGATATTCCCTTTATCTTCACTCATTAATGTCATATTTTCCTTTAACATTTCAAACATATTTTCCTTTTTTTAAATTTATTTTTTATTTTATGTTTATTTTTTTATCTTGGCTTGCCACACAACTTGCAGATCTCAGTTCCCCAACCAGGGATTGAACCCAGGGCCACAGCAGTGAAAGCACCAAATCCTACCCACTAGGTCATCAGGGAAGTCCCCAATTTTCCTTTATTTCTTTTACAATATTTATAATAACCACTTTAAAGTCTTTGTCTGCTCTATCCAGTATTTGGGCCTTCTCAGGATAGATATCTATTGCTTGCTTTTTTTTCTTGACTGTCACAATTTCCTTCTTCTTTGCATATGTTAATATTCCTGATTGTGTGTTCAACTTAGTGAATGCTACCCTGTAGAATCGCTGAAGGGTGTTGAGTTTTTTTTTAGTAGGCAATTCAATGACTAGCTGTTTACACTGAACTGGTAAAGTCTTCGTTTTCTGCTTTATTATGGCAGATCTATGGAGAGCCCAAAGTGTTTCCCAACTGCCTATATCTTGGGGCTGGAGAAAGAATCTCCAAACTCCATCTCCTTTGAGGCTTTTGTCAGGGCTCAGTGTGCAGCATTTTTAGGGCAGATACAGAGTAGGAATTACTCTAGAGTGTGTTCCTTACTCCGAAGGCTTGGCCTTTCTGACATCTCAGCGAGTTGCCCAGGATATTAACAAGGGATTAACAATGTTTCTCACTCTGGGTGTAGCAGAAACCCAGCATCCCCAAGTACTTCTTCCTCTCATAGCTCTGTTTTACTCTCAAACACACAGTAGCCATTCTCTTGATAGCCTCATGTAGTCTTGCCCTATGCATGTTCAGCCCAGCACCCCTCAACCAAGGACTCACAGATTCTCTCACTTGGGCTTTTGAATAGTTCCTTCCTCTCTGATTACCTAGTCTTTAGATTCTAGCTGCTTCATTACCCTAAACTCAGATATTTGCTTAATCAATTCACTGGGACTGCCCCGCTCTGTGTGGATTTCAGCTCAATGCACTAGGACTGTGAATACATCCCTAGCACAACTGTGCAGCTTATCATGTGATCTTTTTACCTCAGGGATCATTGTGTTTCATTGCTTGCTGTCCGAAGCCTGATAACAGTTGCTTATATATTTTCTAGTTTTACAGTTGTTTATAGTGTGTGGGTTAGTCAGGTACTAGTTACTTTGTCATGGCCAGAGGCAAAGAAATCCCCCTTTAAGCAGATTTCCTTCCTCCTCCTTCATGGTTTTAACCCTGTCGGTCTGTGGGCCACATTACCTTATGTACTAGCTCTTTGCCTGGACAAAGTAGCCTTTTTTTCCTATAGGAAATTTTATTTTGTAAGTTTTACAGTTCTTTGTTACTGGACCTTCCTTGGGATTATCTTCACCTTCTCCAAATCACCTACCAAGATGCAAATCATGGTGTTCCAACTATAGGTTTCTTGTCCCTTTCCTTCCAAAATGTCCTGGCTTCTAATGCAAACTGGCTCCCCTCTCCACTACTCTAGATAGCAAATAAGCAACACACAAACAACAAAACAACAACACACACAAACAACAAAAAGTCCTATCAAGTCCTAATTCCAGTGCAATGGGTGATTACTTTCTCTATATTAACATGGCTAGGAGGGCTGCTCAAATGGCTATTCTCTAACTTAAGCAAAGCAAAGCAAGACAAGTGCATTCCATTATGTTTTGGCAACTAACCAGTGGCTCAAATTTGGTAAAGGATACACCCCAGCTCACACAATTAGCCAGGGGTAGAACTAGCTATAATCTTGATTGTTTGGTTCCCAAAGGATGCTTTTCCAGGACACACACTTACAAACAGGTAACTTCTCAAATTGACCAGTCACTCACCAGAGCTCAATAGGATGGATAAAGAGCTACACTTTGGTTGTGGTGGTGATGGTGCTTTGTGTGTGTGTGTGTGTATGTGCAGTTTGTATGTGTGGCGGCAGGTGGAATGTAGTCGTGGGTGGTGTAGGAGAGTAAGGTATAGAGGTGCGGGGTTGCCCTGGGTGGACAGGAACTAGAAAGAGAGCTCTAAGTACCTGGTGATGGCAGGGGTGCTCCTGGGCTGGCCCTGTCTAGTTCTTCCTAGCAACTAGAGAGTAGATCCCTGAGTGTCCCCTAATTTAAGGTGATGGATTTGTCCTCAGTCAGACCCTTGTGCCTCTTTAAATGTTTTCACCCTTAGAGTATCTCTGATGATACCTATCCCCTTGGACCTCTGTGCAGAAGAATATTTATTTCCAGACTCGAGCCCTTGACTGTGCTGGCAGAATACTGAAACTCAGACTGAAAATCAGACATGCCTGGAGTTTGGAGATTCTGGAGAATCTATCTCTTCTCCCCTTTCACTGGGTCCTGCTGGCAAGTTGATGGTGAAAAGGGGGTGGGGGATGGGAAGGCAACTTTTTTCGTGTTTCTTTCTTCCCTCCCCGAAGATACTCAGCGTCCACCGCTCGGGGATGCAGTCTTTCCTGAGAAACAGAATGCGCCCAAGCAGCCCTGAGTGGAGGGGAGCTGCCAGCTTTCTCGTCCCCCCACCCCACGTTCCCCCCCGCCCCCAGTGTAGTGTAGCTGTGTTGCGGCTGCATTCAGAGAAACTTATGGGGAGCTCCTCGGCAGGGCGGCTTTGATGATTTCTTCAGACACATGGAGCAGACTGACAAATTGACTTTCAAGTGAAAGGTCAGTGCGGAGAACCGAAGGGATAGAGCATCTGGATTCACAATTAAAACGCCTGCGGAGCACAGTTTGCAGTTCGGGCGTCTCGTTGTGTAGGAGGTGCTGTCAGAGGGACTCATTTGGCAGCTGTGTCTGACTCTGGATTGGGAATGGAGAAAATAAAAATTCCTTGTGGTTGTCTGTGTGTGTGTGTGTGTGGGTGGGTGCGCGCATGTGTGCGCGCACGCATGGTTCACCCCGCCATTGTGTGTGGGTGTTTCAAAGGAAATCTTGCTCAATTCTGCCCTAGAGTTGACCTCCAGAGTGGTCTGTCCAGGGTGAGCGGATCCTTAGAAGAGCCGGCTGGCTCAACCCCGTGACCATCTTAGATAGCTGCAAATTAAAGAACGCTAAGGATGGAGTTGGAAGGCAAAGTTTAATCACTGACGTACTCTCTGACCTTGGACCAATTGTCTTTTGCAGTGTATAAAGGGCTGCTTCCAGACACCTGCAGAAAACGTATTTTTTCGTTCAGTTCAAAAGAAAGCCGGGCCCCATCGATGCCTTTTCTCTGTGTTACTTGGTCATAGAAGCATTTTTTCTGTTTCCAGTTTACGAAGTGTTTCCATACCCAAAGATGTGGTGCAAGAAAACAGGATATGCCTAAGAAGTGCCTATGGGCCCAGGACCTCAGAATGTGCTGTGTTTGGGGGTGCGGTATCCCTAGAGACTGGCTTTCTCAGAATGCTTTATCTGCCCAACATTTGCCTTTGAGTTCTTACTGACATCACTAAGCAGGTAGATGATAAAACCCTGTAATGACACCATTCATTATGGCATTTACTTTCCTCCTGCTTGGAGCGGTCAGGCCGGCAAGAGGTCTTAAAAACCCCCTGTTGAGTGATGGGATGCAAACCTCTCTCCACCATGAGGCTCTGCTTCTCCCTCTACCTCACACAGGCCCAGCAGGTGGTTTCACTTTGGGGGCCCCTTAGGAAGTGATATTTATAGCTCACTCTTCCCCTTCCTCCTCCTCCCAGGAAGCAGCCAGATAATGAAATTAAGCTTCTGGTAGAAAGTGTTAGAGAAGGTTGCTAGAAAGAGACAGAAGTTGAGCATAGCGTTTAGAGGGTCTTGCTTTGAAAGGACCACCGTTTTCTGGTAAGTAGAAATAACAGAGGAGAGTCTGAGCCCCTGGCTGTGCTGGTTGGGAGACAGAGCACCCTTTGCTTCATAATGCAGGCTCTGGAGCTACCCTGCCAGAGATTAAATCCTGTCTCTGTGAGTAAGTACTTGCTGTGTGATCCTGGGCATATGATTTAACTTCTCTGGTCTCAGTTTCCCTTTACACAAAATGAAGATAATAGTAAGATCTATCTCACAGAGTTGTCGCGAAGATTAGTTACCCCGTGGGAGATGCTTAGAACAGTCTCTAGCACATACTAAGCCCTGCAGGACACTTTGTAAATATCATTCATTTTCCTTGGGTTAATTCATTGTCCTTTTGTTGCTTGGCTCCTCCATCTGTGGCTGTCAGGTAAACACATTCTTATTTCAGCTTTACAATAACCTATATGAGGGCAGCAAACCAAGTACAATTATTATTGTCCTTTGACAGGTGAGAAACTATGGATACATTGTTTCTTTGACTGGCCTTCAAGGTCCAGATTCTTACCTGGACTTTCTCTTATATTTCTACTGTTCACTTTTAGCATTTTCTGTAAGGTAGAATAGTTATTTATTTTTACATACAGCAAATATTTATTGGATACCTACCTTATACTGGAAACTTTTGGGGTACTGGGAACATAAGGGTGAATAAAACACATGGAGTCCTTGCTCTCATGGAATTTATAACTTCATCTTATCTCATCTCTTCTGTTAGAATCTAAGCTTCCGATAGACAGGGTATCTATCTGATTTATCTTTGTAGTCATCAAAGTATTTAGCAAAAGTTTTGCTCACAGTAAGTATTTACATGTTTGTTGACATAATAGTTATAGCACATATTTGAATACTTACTAATGTCAGACACCGTGTTAATTGTTTTATATTTATTATCTTGTTAATCCCATAATAACAATCCTATGAGATTAGTATTTTTATTATTCTAATTTTATGGTTGGGGAAACCAATATTAAAGACTTCCCTAAGTTCACTCAGATAGTAAGTGAGCACAAGGCTTTGTCCCAGGCTGACTTATTTCTAAATGTCATGCTTTTTGAGTTTGGAAATCAAATTGAGATGAATGGGCTTTTTTAAAAAAAAATATCTTAATAGATGGGCAAGTTGAATCTCAAAGTTAAGCCATTGAAAGTTTTATATATCCTCACTACTCTGGCCTTTTTTGTTTGACCCTTTTTGAACTTTTCCAGTGAAATTTCCTACTTGGACTAGGGCATTGCCTACAAGATATCCCTGTTTCTCTGGCATCCACGTTTAGAGGTAAACTGATGGTCTCTTACATCCTGTTGGCAAAGAAGCAGCAATCTACATGCTGGGCTGTCACCACAACCCTGGGAAATAGAAACAGCAGTCATTCCACTTGCCATCCTGCCTGAAATATGGGATCTATTTTTAGAATATGCAGATCAAGGAAATAATTAAGCAGTGACTTGCTTGGTGACTAAGTTATAGGCCTATGTGCTGTGAAGACAACATGGGTTTTAAAATCTTTATTTTATTTGACTACCAATTGACTTATTTTGCTTCCAGCTCATAGGGAATCAAGTATACAGAACTTATTTTAGTGTCTTCAGTTTACCAGAGAGATGAGTAATCTTTATTTCTAAAGCTAGGTTTTATGGTGATCTTTGAAAACTAATAAATTGTGCAACATATATTTAAGGATTACTTAAAAAATTAAAAGCAGTACATACGGTCTGCATACTATATTTCCTTGTCACAGCAGCAAGCTATGACTGTGAATTGTTAGTAACTCTTTGTCACAGAAGGAGTGACTACTGGCAAATTACTAACACCAATTTTTATGCATGGTTTATGGAATTTGCCTTATTACTTTACAGTCTCTCACTTACATATTTTAAAATAATAATAAAAACATTCTTGCCATAGAGAAACAAGGGGTAGTTATAACAGACAAGAAGCTTATCAGTAAAAACATTTTAATTAATTAATTCATCAAGAATTATTTATTAAGCATCTATCTGACACAATTGAACTAGGACACAGACATTGCCTCTAACTATAAGAAGGTTGCTCACTAATTTGCAATTGTGAATACTCTATATTAAAATTCATACATACGTCAGGCTGCTTGGGTGACATTTTTAGTTGACCATATCAAGAAAATATAATGGTGGAGAACTTTAGTTTCTGGATATATTTTGGATTAAGTTTCAGGAAAATCCTCTTCTAGAAATACTTAAAAATATACCCTAAAACATAATAAACATAAAATAGAATAAACATTGATTAAATATATACTGAAGGAAAGAAAGGAAAGAAAATTTTCAAGGGAAAACATGGAGACAACAAATAAAGAGATAGTAAGCACTTGAGGTGTTGCTTTAGTTGCCTTGGCCATGGGGAGGAGTTTGATCTTCAAGATCTGAGGGACTGGGTATTAAAGCTCTTTAGGGAATAAACACACAACAAACTCCAAAATGTCTCCCTTGAAATAAATAGATACTTATGTGCATGTGGGATTACAGTTCAATATTTTTACTACCAATATGGCCCAGGTATACCCAGACTATGACATAAATATAAAGCAGGTCTGCGCTTCATAATGTGCCTAAGTTGACTTGCAGAAGGTAAAATACCTCTTTGGAGGGACATGCTCTCAATCTAGACTGTGCAAGATTCCCATAATAATATCTGCCAAAGATCAGTTAACAATCCAAAATTATGAAACACAGATCCACCATAAATAAGAATCAGATTAAGAAAAAATAGAATTAGGCTACCAAAATACTCAAATAACAAAACTATCTTGTAAAGATAATAAAAAAGTATGTCTTAGAGGATGAAAGACATTAAAAAGAAAGAATTAAAAACATAAACATGGAAGCATTATCAAAATAGATTCTAAAAGGAATCAAATAAAAATTCTAGAAAAATTTAAAAAAGGCTCAGTAGCTATTGAATAGATGACACAGCAGATTAGATATAACTGATAAGAAAATGAGTAAACTGAAAGATAGATGTGAAGAAATTGCCAGAGACACTGCAATAAGATAAAAATTTGAAATTGGAAAAGAAAAAAATATATATATATATGCACACAGATGAAGGGTCCTAGAAGATGAGATGGGATATTTCAACATCATGCAGGAAATGCAGTGTTTTAAAAGGTAAGGCAAGAATGTTACATAGTTAGTAAAAGATGTAAATCTCCCAGGTAAGATATATAAAGTAAATCTCACTTAAATATGTCGTTGTTAAACTCCAGGGAAGATCTTAAAGTCAGCTGCAATGAAAAAGAAAGATTATCCACAAAAGTAGGATAATTAGGCTAACAGCTGGCTTTTCACAAGCATCAGTAGAAGCCAGAAAGAGATGGGATCATATATTCAAAAAACGGGGGGATGAAGGGGTGGGAGACTCTAGTTAGAGTTGTAAATCCTGCTAAATTTTCATTCAATCATAGCATAAAATAAAGACATTTAGGATATATGTGCTGGTGGAATATAAAGGAGGTATGTACAGAAGGAAGTGATTTTCATAGTGTTAGAAATGATAGTGAGATTAAAGCCTTTATGGATGGAATTATACCACCAATTTTATACCACCAATTATACACCCTGAATTGCTCCAGATCTCAGACAATGTGTCTCTAGGTAAAATCTATACCAAGAACACTGACAAGTAAGGGGATTAGGCAACACTTTGTTATTAGACAGAACTTAGCTCTAAACTCCAAGACAGAACTCTAATCAGAAAATTCAACCACATGAGAGGCTCTTTTTATTTTATGATAGCTAGTCCCAAATAATCTCAAACCAAAGCAGTTTAACCTGTTCAATTTATCTTACCTTCTCTTTAATACTTACAGCTGGATCACTTATTATTCTTCCTTCCTTCCATCCCTTCCTTCCTTCCTTCCTGTCTTTTTCTTTCTTCTTTCTTTCTTTCTTTCTTTCTTTCTTTCTTTCTTTCTTTCTTTCTTTCTTTCTTTCTTCTTCCTTCCTTCCTTTCTATCTCCTTCCTTCCTTCCTCCTTTCCTTCCCTTCCCTTCCCTTCCCTTCCCTTCCCTTCCCTTCCCTTCCCTTCCCTTCCCTTTCCTGGCAGCTATACTAAATACAGGCAGATCCAGAGAGACAGATGTGAGAGGCAGTATACCTATGACATTGCCTAGTGCACTAGTTCCCCTTGGCTACTAGCTCACCTTGGTTACTCATACAAGGTATAGAAAAGTGTAACACCTTGCCCTTTACATTCTACAAAATTTTAAGCAACAGTGCATTAGAGAAAAGGGATAAAACTTTTTTGTATTCTTGAGTGACAACATAGACAGAACTGATCTGAGAAATCTTCCTAGGCTTTAATTTAAACTATGACAAGGATTTTACTGCCAGTGCCTATCGCCCTGTCTAGCAAAGAGAAGGTGCTCAATAAATACTTGTTGAATTAATTAAAGAAAGAAAATGAATGGAAAAGACAAGCAGTTGAAGGCTAGATAGTTATCTGGGGTGAAGGGAGAAACTCATATCTTAGGAGGGTTTTTAAAAAAAAAATTCTGTGTTTCCTATCCTGGTGCACAAATCTTCCTGATGATATTTTTGCAGAGTTTTATTTTTCCACGACTAGACATTGGGTAAGACATCTAAAAGTGTGTACTGTTGCTCAGAGAAAAAGGATAAGTAAATACAAGAGGTTGTTGCTATGCAGTGGTGGAGTACTCAGAGACCACAGGAGCTGCAGAGGCAAATAGATTAATTAAAGGCTTTAGGCCTCATCATGAAGGCCTTGAACTTTGTATAAGTGTTGTAGCCAAAGTAGTTTCCAAAGGGTGGGGCTCAGTGACTCTTTCACCTCAATATTAAGGAGTATCAACTCCCACAGTTTACAGCTGCTACAGCAACTGGCCGTATTTCAAGGAAGAATGACTCATTTTAGAATCCCTGCTGGCAAAGAGACTCATGTTAATGGAAGCAATAGTTTAATGGAATTTATGTGATTTTTAAATATCACCAAGATCTTTGGTAGGCATAAGATGCAAGTATTAGAAAGGATAATGATAATAATTTAGGTAAATTTCAATTATTCACACTAATGTTGTAAAGTTTCCCAAAGTAATTTGTGTCTGGTTTTGGGAGACATTGTGTGATGTTGTCTTTGTTTTGCAGCAAGAGATTTATGTACCCAATCATGTTTGGCTTACTCTATTACTGAAATGATTTTTGTATTGCCTAAATATTCCCAGGAAAGGAAAGGAGGCCCAAAAGAATGAACTGGCAATTAGAAATCAACACAGAATAATCATTTGTACATTGTTTTAATTTTTTATTTATTTTTTTGTACATTGCTTTTAAGTTTTTCAAATCACTTTAAAATTTATCTCATTTTATTTTTATAGTAACACTGAACAGACATGGACATCAAACCATGGTAGGGATGCTTTACTTTATATAATCCCCTTTAGCCTTCTACCATTTCCTAAGCAAGTAACTTTTCTAAGAAAAGCAGTATGTTTGCTGGGCAAACACAACTTTAAGACACAATCTTCTAGCCCTCTCCTTCCAACTAGATTAACATTCTATCCTTGTTGTAGTTGATTGCATTAATGACCTCTATTCTTTACCCTTTTCCTACTCACACCCTTTGTCGTGTACCTTTGTAACTCCTCTCATTAAGAGGTGGAGACTGTTTCTTCACTCCATGATTCTGAGTTTGGCCATGAGACTTCCTTTAGTAGTTCTGATACAGGCAGAGCATTGAAACATGCCTGCAAGCTTATGCTAATACTTTTGTTCTTCTTGTGTCATAAAGAAAATTTTTAGATTAATCTACTATAGGATAAGGCATAAGAAGCAGAGTCTAGTCACATTAACCTAGGAAGGGATGCCTGGATCTAGGAATTCAGGAGGTAGGAGGTAGAAAGAGGGAAGGACAGAGGGAAATAAGAAAGGAAGGAAGGAAGAAAAGAACAAATATATCAGGAATGAATAAAAGCTATGAGGAAGAAAGGAAGGAAAGAAGGCAGAACGAACAGATTCTATTAGTGAAAGCTAAGTACTGTTAATATTTTGGAAAACATCCTTCCCAATATCTTTTACACGTATAGGTATGTTTGTATGTAGGGTAAATCAGAAGTTCGGCAATATGCTTTGCTTATTTCTAAGGATGCCATAAGCAGCTTTCCTAACCAATAACTATAGATCAACATCACCATTTTTAATAGCTGCAAAATAGTCTAGTGTAATTATTACCATAATTTATTCAATCAGGTTTTAATTTTGGTGGATTGAAAAATGGCCATAATTTCTCTCCCTATATCTGTGTTCCTTTACACTGTGGTTTTGCCGCTCCTACCATGAAGAAGCGGAGTCTATTTCTCCATCATTTGAATCTGGGCTGTTCTTGTGACTTGTTTTGGCTGAAAGAATGAAATACAAATGATATTATGCAAGATCTGGTCCTAGGCTTCGAGGGACCTTGGATGCTTCTATTTGTTCTCTTGCAGTCCTGCCAAACTGCTACGTGAACAAGCCCAGCTGACAGCTATCATAGATATCTATGAGTGAGGCCAGCCAAACAGAAGAACCATCCAGCTAAACTCTGCCCAACTTGCTAACCCACAATGCACTAGCTGAAGAAATGGTTATTGTTGAAGTCACTAAGTTTTGGGATGCCTTTTTTACAGCAAATTGATAATTGACGACCCTGTTGATGAACCTTTAGATTGCTTCTAGTTTTTCTTTATTATAGGCAATGCTTTGATGAAAAATATTTATATAGATCTTCACATACGTGTCAGATTATTTCCTTAGCATAATTGCCTGGGAGTGAGATTGCCGGATGTTCATTTACGGTTATAACATATATAGCTAAATTGCTCCCTGGAAAATTTATGTTTTAAGCAATCATGTATAGCAGTATTCAGCATGGTTGGGGTGGAGGCAGGGACTGTCTTAGATAGGGTGTTTCAGGAAGTCTTTTCTGTAGAGGTGACACTTGAGCAGAGACCTGAGGAGGGAGGCAATGTGCCATGGTTGGGTCCAGGCTAGAAAAAAGCAATTACAAAACACTAAGAATAGGGGGTGTATGAGGTGTTGGCAAGTGTGGCTGCAACTGAGCAAAGGAGGCCCAGGAGTTAGATTGCAGATATGCAGGGGCCAGATCTTGTAGCACCTCCTAGGCTGCAAAGAGCATTTTGCATTTTATTCTGAGTCGGACGGGATGCCACTGAAAGATTCTGTGCAGGGGTGTGGCACCATCACCATTCACATCATCAGTAGCAGCAGCAGCAGCTTCTTCATCACTAATACTTAATAAGTGGTTGCCATATGATAGATGTTGTTCCAAGCATTGTCCATGTATTAATTCACTTAATCCTTCCAGTGCAAGAACTAGATACTATTGGTATCAACTCGATTTTATGAATAACATAACAAGCACAAAAAGATTAGATGAATTGCTCAGATTCACACAATGAGTTGGAGGCAGAACTAAGATTCAAACCAAAGTAGTCAGGCTCCAGATCCTGGGATTATGTGATTTATATTTTAAAATGATGCCTCATAAGACGAATTGCCTATAGAAGGGCAAGCATAGAAGAACACTTCAGAAGCTATTACAAGAGCTTAGAGGGAAGCATTGCTGGACTTGGTAGCTGTCAAGGTGGTGAGAAGGATTTGCTGGTAGATTTTTAATGATCCTATAATTATTTTAAAAATCACAGCTAATCTGGTTGATAAAAATGATGTCTCTTTGGCATTTTATTTGCATTTCTTTAATAGTGAAGTTTAATATTTTTCTAAATTACATTGGATATTTGTATGTCCATTGTTAATTGTATGTACATAGTCTTCATACGTTTTTCTATTGAGTCATCCTTTTATTTATTTCTGAGAACTCTTTATATATTGTTTATTAACTTAAATGCATGAATTCATTTATGTAACATAATTTGCCAAAATAAAAAATATAATATTCTTAGGTATTTCCCAGTTTGTTGTCTTTAATATTTTGGCTTTATTGATTTCTTTTTATGCACAACATTTTATCTTATTTTTATGCAGCAAAATTTCATTATATTTTATGGTTTCTGAATTTTCTGTTATGCTTGGAACAGCTCTCTCCATCACAAAATTATAAAAGTATTCACCCATATTTTCCTAGTGATTTTATGTTTGCATTTCTTTTTACTTAAATACTTGATTCATTTAAAATTTATATTGGAATCAGGAGTAAGTTGGGATGCAGCTTAATTTATTTTATAAATTACTAACAGATTTTTCCAACATTATTATAAGCATATGCCATCTTTTTTGCACTGATCTGAAACCCCATCTTTGATAGACACTAAGTTTACTGTTGGTACTATTTTTATACTCAGCTCCATTCCTGCCTGAAAATTAGACTGTTTTAGTGATAGTGATTTTATAGTTAATTTTAATATCTGTTAGGGAAAGTACCCCTCCCCCCATTAATCCTCCTTGTCAGAGTTTTTCTAACCATTTCTGCTTGTTCATTCTTTTAGCTACATTTTAGAATTATTTTTCAAGTTAAAAAACATTTTGTTGAGATTTTGATCGGTATTGTAGAATTCCATAATTTTTTTGTAGATCAATTTAGGGAGAATTGACGTCTAAAGATTAAATTGCAGCTGTAACTGAAAGGGTATTATTATTCTACAAATAATACAGTATTATTGTTATTGTAGCCACTAATATGTTGCATTTGGAGGAATTTCCTTGTTATCATCTTGTCTTCTCTTCACCCCCACCTTCTCACCCACCTCCCCCGCCCAACAGAAATTTAAAACAGGGACTTTTCAGTACTCTCTCTTGAACTTGAGCTTCCTTCTTTTATTTGCTCTGCTTTATCTGCTCCCTAGAGCTGGGGAATGGTTATTCATAAACTCCAAATGTGAGTTCCCAGAAGGGGAATGTGTATAAAAGAGCAGCTTGGCCCTCAGCATCTGTAACTTCCAGCCCATTGAATGACTATTCTATGAGCAAGCCACTGGGCATTTTTTCCAATCTGAGACTTATTTCACGTTAGCGCTCTTTTGTTTGACAGCACCGTTTCCAAGTTTATGGCTTTCTTGCTTGAGCCGCTTGTTCCAATCGCATCTAATATTTCATCAAATATGGTAAAGAAACCATGAGAATGAATCGATGCTCCTTATGAGCCATCTGAAGCGGACATCGCCAGGTTGCTGCAAAACGGTTTTCCTTTTCAGCCCTTCTGAATTGCAGTATGTTTCTGAGGCCAAATTCTTCGGGGACACATTATGACTATTTAAGGTCTCCAAACTTTATGCTTCAGTACAAAAGGCCTAAGGGTGAGGATTTTAAATGGATGAAGTGGAGAAATTTGCACTTCCTTAAGCAAACATATAGCATTTCCTACCATGTGTCAGAAATGAAAACAAAAAATACAAACTAATTTGTCATGAAATTTTCCCTTTTATAATTCCCTCTTTGGTGCTTTTTCAACCTAACAAGTCATATTTTCTCTTCTTTCGTGTCAGGTTTATAGCTTTGCTGGTCACAGTTTCAATAACCATGATGGACGATCCTCTGTTCTATATATCATGTACAAGTATTCAGCTTAAAAGTATCTTTGTGTTCACAGCTTGCTTTCTGTCACCTCCCGGATCCCTCCCCCCCACTGCATATGCACATGGCGTTATATTATATGCGCTGAGAGCTTTGGGGAAAGCTCATATTTAGGAACATTAAGTAAGCAGAGGACGGCTGCTTATTTGGGCTGAGCCTGACCTCACTATGAAATGAGGCAAATTGTCATATTTATGACTCAGGGTAAGTCAATAATATATTGGCGTTCACATGTGGAAACACATTTATTCCCCAACATGTGGCCTCACTTTGTTTGTCTCCCAAGTAGTGGTTTTCACCTAAATATGTCTTTTTGTTTTGGGCCCCTTTTCTTTCTCTTCCTTCTTTCCTCCTCTCTTCTTCCTCCCTCCCTCCCTCTCTCCTTTCCTCCCTTCCTTCCTTTTTCTCCTTTTTTCATGCTTTCTTCCCCTTCTCTCTTTCCCGAGCCCCAAGTAAACTTGGTGGGATTTACAGCATTTATGTAAAGCATAAAAAAACCTTCTCTTCAGATAACTAAAATTATTATTCCCTTTACCCTCTTATTTCCACCCTCTCTTTGCTAGATCCAGGCTTACACACACACACACACACACACACACACACACACACACACACACAGAGTCATACACTGAAAAAACATTATATGGCTGGATAAATGCTATTCATAACTATTGCTTGGAAATCCGATCCTTGGGCCCTTTAGAATCTGAGTCAGTATCATTTGTTTTTCTTGCTATACTGCATCTCTGTAAATTACAGCAAGAGAAAGAAAGGTCATGTGGTTTCTGATTTACTGTAGAGAATATTGAGAAGGAAATAAAATATCAGAGTAGTCATTGATAATCAAAAAACACAGAAAAACCTCACTGTGAAAGTCTTTATTATTTCTAAATTTGGTCAGCTGTACCTTCCTGGTCCCCCAACTACAAGGCCCCCATTATCCTTAAATCTACTTTTGTAACAACTCCATTTTGCAAGTGGAATTTTGGTTGGGAAGGCATATAGAAAATCTCTACATCCCTTCCCCTCTCCCCAGCGTGTTCTGGAAATTAGATTTCTTTTCCTAGTTTTTCCAGTTTGTGAAGATTTGTGGAAGTTTTGGGCAACTCTTTCTGCCTCATCTTTCTCCTCCTCCTTGTGTTCGGATCCTAGTTTGGATTCCACAGACTGTTTTGTGGCTGACCACCTTCTTTCCCCCCAAATAGTGAGGCATAAATGGTCAATGTACTCTTTTAGGAGAAAGAGTCCTGCTCTGGGAAAGACCTCAGAAATGCGGGGACGGTCTCTGCTAGCTGCTGTCATTACTGATTTTCCTCACCAAAGGGACAGCAGTCACAAGGTATTGGAACAGCTGTCCAGACTCCTAGCAGACAATGTAGATGCTGACTGTCGTAAGCACATTCAACCACCATTGAAATCAACAGTCACTTCTTTGCTTTGCTCTATGGGATTCTAAGTTACTGTTGGGATGAATTTTCCACTTCTAACCGCTTAGATTCAAGAGGATTAATTTTTTTTTGAGATTTTTTTTTTGATACGGAGCATTTTTAAAGTTTTTACTGAATTTGTTACAATATTGTTTCTTTTTTTTTACGTTATGGCTTTCTGGCCGTGTGGCATATGGGATCTTAGCTCGCTGACCAGTGATCAAACCCACACCCCCTGCATTGGAAGGCAAAGTCTTAACCATTGGACCGCCAGGGAAGTGCCTAGGAGGATTAAATTGTTAAAGCAAAGAACTGGGTACCAGGAGATAAGTTAAAAAAAAACCAATCATCTGTGTTGCTGCCTTTTGGTTCCCTGGGAGGTGTCACTTTCCTGCAGCCTCTGTTTCCCAATCTGTAATTTGAAAGATTGATTCTCTCTTAGGTCACTTCCTCATTTGATGCCCTGTTTGTTGTTGTTGTTGTTTTTGTTGTTTAAGAAGGGAATTGGGTAGGATTTTCTTACTACCACATTTTCAACTTATCCTCTGACTGAAGCAAAGAACAGAACTGTTTTCCCTGGATCTATGTGGGGAGAATAATACTTATGAGCGATCTACTTCCCATAAATGTTGAAAAGATGAGGGACTAAGTCAGTCTCCACAGAGCATAAAACAAAGCAGGATTTGGCAGCCCTCCAGCTCATTTGATTTGAGTTAAACAGGGGTAAATTTTTTACATTTTATTTTTGGCTTGACACTAGTCATAGAGTTTTTGGGAAAGTTGATTATGGTGCAATTACTGATCATTTTAAAGACAACCTATTGTGTTGTATCATGTTGCTTAAGAAGCAAGTGTCATTCTCAAGAATTCCAGTTGTGTGACTAATTTCTACTTAAAAAAAGATGTCATATGTGGGTACAGATATCTGACCATGAAGTATACATTTATTAGCATTTTGGTTAATTTGATTGAAATGGATAATCAGGCTGCAGAATCTGGGCTCAAGCTTAGTTCAGTGACTTGATTTATCCGTTTGCTCCTGTATTGAAAATTCACATTTCCTGGCTATAGAATGTAGATTTATACTCAAACAGAACTAGATTAAAGGATCCCTGATGGCAGGCATCATATTTTAGTGTAAGTAGCACAGTGCCTGAATGTAGTAGGTGCTTAATAAATGTATTTTGAAAAAAATGTTTAATTAAATAGCTGATTAAGTGTTGTTGCTGTTGCATTGGGTCTTCGTTGCTGAGTGCAGGCTTTCTCTAGTTGTAGTGGGCTGGGGCTACTCTTCATTTTCGGTGTGCGGGCTTTTCATTGTGGTGGCTTCTCTTGTCGTGGAGCCACAGACTCTAGGCATGCAGGCGTCAGTAGTTGCAGCACGTGGGCTCAGTGGTTGCAGCACGTGAGCTTCAGAGAAAGTAACAACTTATTTCCTACCTATGGAGTCAATTGAATCATGCTTTATTTCTTTTTCTGTTGAGAATAGGCACATAGCATCATAGCCTGTCAGTTTCATATTTATTGGGGGAATGTTTTCAGATCAATCTTTCCTCACTGGCTCGAGAACACATTCACTTTTATTTCGTGAACTCTACTTCAACCAAAAAACTCTCTGATGCTGACTCAGCACACAAAGCTACATTTTATACCTGTCAGGCCGCATATAGATTTTTATAAGGTGAACAATGGGTGTATTTAAGTGCCGATGTAGTAATCGTGAAGTCTTCTGGCAGTATCCTTTGGAAACTGAATCCATAAATTTTATTAGTATTAAATGTTTCTAATGGGAGTTGACAAATAGTTGAATGGGATAGCCTTTTCTCTGTACTTGGCAAAGAGAGAGGGAAGAAAAAGTCCCTATTACACAATGAGAAATGCATTAATGCTCAAGCCCATTCATCTCAATTTTGCACAAATATAATTTAAGACCTTTTACAACTGTTGGTGAAATTACAGTGTGCTGCAGGGAAGTTGCAAAATTTTTATGGATCTAATAAAATTGTCATTGTAATACCATTATAGGTTGCTGGGACAATATAGATATTTGTAATACTCATGTTCCCATGCCAAACTGAGAAGGGAGATAGTAAGTTTGATTGGAGACAAATGCTGAACAGGGCTAAAACCCAAGTTTGCTTGATAATGAAAATCTCCCTATTAGTGTTTGGTATCAAATGAAATTGGATGGGTGATTAGGAATTTTAATGGTTGGGTTTATAATGGACCAGATAAATAGTATCAAGCACAGTCTATAAAATAAGTTATTGTTGAAATAATCATGTACTATCTTCAGATAAATTTCGGAATAATTTCCACTTGTGTAGTTCCTGCTTTTTCACCCAAGTGTGACTTCAGAAATATACCCAGTGGCCTTTCTCTGCTCTCACTTTTAGCATACAGCCAAAAATCTCTTGATGGTCTTTAGTCAGACTAAAAGCTTTTGAAAATATTGATAAGAAATTCAGCCACTTTGAAGCATGAGGTCAAAATAAACAGCCCTTCTTGTTATCAACACTTCTGGTGATGTCAGTTAGGAGAGATACTAAAAAGCAGCTCAACACTAAAATCTTGAGGATTGAGAACAGAATTTGCAGCACATGCGCCAAATGGAGCTGTGGCCTTTCCTATATGACCACTGCCTATTCTGGATTCATGTCTCAGATCTACAGCAGAGTCAAATGGATCAAACATTCAGTTTCTCCAAGGTGGGCAGTAAGATACAGCCACATACTCTAGCTGTGAAAGACCTGATGTTTATTCTTTTCTCTTGATGGCTTCAGTTTATGAAAGTAACACAAACACAAACCCTTAATACATCACTGGAGAAGACTTTCTTCTGAATCCCCAACACCTCTTCCACTCCTGAAAAGAATTAGGGACCTAAATCTGTTAATCCCATTCCCCCTTAATAGTGATTGGTCTAGGAATGGGCCCAAGGCCCACTGCTAGCCTGTGCTCTGTGAAGGGAAGTGTCCTGATGCCTCCTGGGGAGACCCAGGAAGGACAGTCTCTTTCTTCCTTGTGTCTAGGTGTGACCCATGGAAATGTTGCAGCCATCTCACTACAGCTGAGGATGAGGCAACACAGAGAGGAGATCAGAGCTAGGAGAGAGACACATGGAAAACCTGAGACAGAGCCCTGATACGTTCTACCTTGAACCTGCCTTCCCTCTTGTGGGCAGGCATCTGAGTCGGGGAAGAAACTTGGCAAGGGACAAATTTGCAGAGCTACGCCACTTGCCAGTCACATAACATTTGGAAAATTTTTACTTTCTCTGAGCCTTGGTCTCCCCACCTATGAAGCAGGGGTACTAAAATTACCCACCCTATAAAGCTTAAGTGAACTCATATATATAAGGCGTTCAAAAGAGTGACTGGCACACTATGGATGCTCAACAAACACTGGCTATTATTATTTTTGTGATGTGAAAAATAGCCTTCCTTACTGTTTAAACCCATATTGAATCAGAATTTTCTGTTATTTTTAAATAGAAATATTTGGCAATATTACATAGCATAATTGATGCATTGGTTTTGCTCCAAGGCCATATTTTTAAGGAAGACTCCACTGACCAACCTATTTAAAGTGACATTGTACCTCTAGCATTGCCTGTCTCCTCCCTGACTTGTTTTTCACCAAAGGACTTACCACCATCAGACTGATAATATATTTTACTTATTTATTTGTTTACACATTGTTTTCCCTCCTCCACCCCCTGCCCATGAGAAGGCTTCATGAGGGCAAGGATTTTTTGATTTTTTTTCACAGCTCTATTCCACAGTGTCTAGTTGAGTACTTGGCACAGAGGAGGCACTCAATAAACATTTGTTGATTGAATCAATGTTGTATCATGTGCTGTTCAGTAATACTGTGCAACAAACTGGGCAGGCAAACTTCTATACCCTTGGATCAGAATGGTGACAGACAGGCAATGAAGACAATGCTGCTTCCTCCAAATGGAAAAGTGAAACAATTTAGGTTGCTTCAGAAGTTAACAGGCAAAACAGCGTATTACTTTCTGGGTCATGGCTCTACTCTAATAGAGAAATTATCAGCATCTTTAAAGATGGGTGGATATTGTATCAGTTTGTGGGGGCCGGTGAGTCTGAAATCCATAGGGCAAGTAGACAGTCTGGAAACTGGGGCAGGAATTGACACTGGAGTCTTAAGCAGAATTTCTTCTCCAAGATAACTCAGTTTTTGTTTTTAAAGCCTTTAAACTGATTAAATGAGACTCATCCACATTTACTTAAAGTCAACTGATTGGAGGTTTTAACTACACCTACAAAATACCTTCACAGCAACACCTAGATTAGACTTTGATTAAACAACTCTAAGTCCTTCTCTAGCTAGGTTGATACATAAAACTATCACAGATATGATCATTAGAGTACAATACATCAATATTGCATAGTTGATTTAACAAAGGGCTCTTTGAATACTCTTTATTGATATTAACAATTCAATGGTACAAATAGTCCTACATTCATGTCATCTTTTGATATATCGTACATGTACATTACATCAGTTGATTCATGAGCCCAAATTAATCTGATTCTCATAATACAATAATGGCTCTTCTCATCGTGGTTTTCCAGTTAGATTTTCAATCATGGCTTAAAAATTCCATACAAAAAGATTTTGAGCCCCAGAAGTTATTTATTCTCACAAGGGTTATTTGGAGCTTGCAGGTGAGTAAATGCATGAATGAGCATTTATGTAGAGTGGTCTTTTTTATCCTAATGAGATGACTTGTTTTAGGGTTTGATTGTCAATGCAAACACTCATAAAGATAAATTATAATTATTATTATTTTAGCTAAAATATATTGAAGTCTTACTATGTCCTAGGTAATACTAAGCACTTTACACGATGATCTCATTTAATCCTCACTGCAATCCTGTGAGGTAGAAGCTACTGCAGCCCTCATTTTGCAGTTTAGTCCCTTGGACTACAAAGCCCTTAAGATCATTAAGCATCTCTAGTCCTCCCAGGGTCTCACCTCCTGTACTCAAGTTCAGAGCTTTATTTGTGATGGATTCTAAAGCAGGGTTGATTGGTAGACTGGCTGGATTCCTTAAAAGCCTTGCTTTTTTAAAAAGGCCTGAGAGGGCTCACTTTGGCTATCCAAGAGTAATAAACTTGTGTCTTTTCAACCCTTTATTGTAATGCTGCCAAAACCAAAACACCTTGTGTTGGAAACCTGAATGGGGATATACTGTGATCAAAAGTGGCTCCCTCTTATACCTAACAAGTTTTAAATTTAGGGTTCATTTCAACGTTCATTTCAATCTGGAAAAGCATAATTTCATTTGAAGGAAAAAGAAAACAATCACTTCAATGAAAACCTTTATGAACAAGGTTCAGAGGGCTTCTTGGACAACAAATAACTCTTACAAAACAATGTTGTGGTAAGTTAAGCGTAAATGGCTCAGAAACACGTAGATTAAATTTCCCTGGAAGCACTCAAGGGCCTCCAAAATTAATGGGGGAAAATACTTGGACAATGTATATTTCAGACTTTATGCTTTTAATTTTTTTTTCCTTTTCACTCTGCGGATTTAATTTTCTTCTACAAAACATTTCCTAGGGTGACTTCATTTCTTGTGGTCAGGATGCTGTCAGGCCAAATTGTCATTAATCTGGGTGCATTCTGGGTGGCCCAGCGTGGTTATCAGCTGTGTTCTCTCTCTTACAGAGTTAGTGTTTCTCTCCACGATGTGTCTTTCAATACAGGAAAGGTATAAAAATAAAAACACAGTTCTAAGTCTGTGCCAAGCTTTTGGGCCTTGTGAAAAGTCCACCATCACGACACTTGAGAGAGAAATGTGTGAGGTTCTTGTATGTTGAAAACTGATAAATCTTCTGTGCTTTAACTCAGAAAATACAATTATGGATATGGATGTGGTAGGAGGATACATAAATCAAGATTTGAAGATTCTTAGGAGGGGCTTTTGAAAGGCCCTCTAACCCATTCCCAAGCTTCAGACATATCTCAATATGAAACATGACAGAAACAAAATTATAGCTCCATTTCTTAAATGTTGCCTTAGATAAATTTTCTTCAACATACTTTAGAAAAATATTCCTATGTTTTTTCCTCTACAGAAGTCCCTGTAAAACTAACCAAATTCCATTGCATAGAAATTTAAGTTTATTTATTTTTTTCCTGTCTTTGAAGGAGGCGAATTCTGGAACGCTGGATTGGTATCCATGACTTTTCTTGCCTGGGCCTTGCCTGACCTTAGTTAGTGAAGTTTGTCAGACATTCCTCTCTTTCTGAAGATAATAATGCTGACAATGCTTGTTTTGCAATTCTTTCTGCCATATCTCCAAGCAGTATCCTCTCCAATGTTACTAAAGTCTCTTAAATCCTTTCCATCACAGGACATTATGTGATAGAGAAAAGCAATGTACTTTATTTAATGAGTGTCAAAGTGGTGGAAAGTATGGTAGCTGCCTTCTAGAGCTTAGAGTTTATTTGGGGTTATAGAATTCACATACATGGTTGCAAGATGGGGTTGGCAAATCCTCTCTCTAAAGGCAACTATCAAGCTGAACAAAGTTGATAAAAACAAATGTTTCTGGAACTCAATCAAAAGCATGCAACAATATGATTAAGATGGCAATTCAACAGATTGGTGTATATAATCATTTCAATCTCTGTCAAAGTACAAGCAGTTATGTTTGTAAAAATTGACAAAGTTTTCCTAAAATGTATAAGGAAATACAAAGGACCTAGATAGCCAAAATTAGTTTGGAAAATAAGAACAAACTTGAGGCATTATTTTACCTCATTTCAAAACTTACTATAACATCATAGTAAAAACAAACAAAAAAGCCAGTGTGGTATTGGTGCAAGGATACACTTAATAGATCAATGGAACAGATCTGAGAGTCCATAAATGATCCATTTCATTAAAGGGTAATTGATTTTTAGCAAAGATGCCAAGACAATCAATGGGGAGACAATAGTCTTTCCAATAAGAATGCTAGGACAGTTGTATTCCTCATGTAAAAACTTGAACTTAGAACCGTACTTCACACCACACACAAAAATTAACAAAATGGATTATAGACCAAAATGTAAGAGCTAAAACTATACAACTTCTTGAAGAAAATATTGAAGAAAATCTTTGTGATCTTTGTGAGCAGGCAAAAATTATTAAAAATTATTAAATATTATTAAATATGACCCCAAAACACAATCCATAAAATACTGATAAATTGAACTTTATCAAAATTTGAACTGTTTTTGTATTACCAAAGACACCACCAAGCTAATGGAAAGACATGCCCCACATAGGGAGAAAGCATTTGCAGGTCGTGTTTTTTATAAAGGACTAGTATCTAAAATATACGAAGAACTCTTACAACTTAATAATAAGAAGACAAATAATCTGACATAAAAATGGGCAAAAGATCTGAGTAAATATTTTACCAAAGGAGATGTTCAACAACATTAGTTATAAGAGACATGCCAATTAAAACCACAATGTTATATCGCTCTATATCGACGCAAATGGCTACAAAAAAAGATAATCCTGAGAGTTAGTGAGAAAGTAGAGAAATTGGAATCACTGTGCCTTGTTGAGGGGAATATAAAATGCACAGTCACTTTGGAAGATAGTTTAGTAGTTTCTTAAAAAGCTAAACATAAACTTACATGACATCGATTTCACGGCTAGGAATCTACAGTTTTAAAAAAATTACATGTCAATATAAGGCAGTACTTATTCAGCAATAAAAAGGAAATAAGGACGCTACTAATTCATGCTACAACATGAACGAACCTCAAAAATATGATGCTGACTTGGAGAAGCCAGATATAAATAACTACATACTGTATGATTCCAGATATATATCAATAAAATCTCCAGAAAAGGCACATGTATAGAGACAGGAAGCAGGACATTAATTGCCTGGGGCTGAGGGGGATGGTGAGAAGGAACTACAAATGGGCATGGGTGCACTTTCTGGAGTTTTGTAAATGTTCTAAAACTGGATTGTGGTGTTGATGGTACAACTCTATAAATATGACTTAAAAAAATCATTGACTTGTACACTTATAGTGAGAAAATTAAATTATAGTTCAATAAAGGTGTTAAATAAAGAAGAAAACATCTTATTGTATATATACCATTTGTCAGACACACTACAAGGCACTGGTAATAGAGGGAGACTAAGTCAGACAAAACACCTGCCCATATGGGGTTGATAATTAGCAAAAGTCTATAAGGATTTTGAGCAGGCTGGTCTGCTTTCGAAGTTTCAGAAAAAAAAGAACCATGTTAAATATAGTATATTCCCCTAAAGCCCCTGCTTTCATGGAACTTAAATTCTATTGTAGAGGATTTGGGGAAAATGGAAAATAAAGACATAAACACATAAATATATATAACATTTTAGGAGGTGATAAATGCCGTCACTAAAAAGAAATCAAAGAAAAGAAATAAAAACTGCTGAGGGGAATAGGAGGAGGTGTTATTTTAAAAAGGGTTGGTAATGGAAGGCCTCTTTGATAAGGTAATGTTTGATTAAAGTCCTGGGAGAAAGGGAAAGAGAGCCATGCAATGTCTGGGGAAAGAGCATTCCAAGCGGAGGCAACTGAGTCAGGGATGTGCAGGGCCTCTTTGAGGACGGGCAAAGAGGATGTGGCCAGAACAGACTGAGTGGAGAGCATAAGAGATGCAGTTTGTGGGAGCTGGGGTCAGATCATTCAGGGCCTGATACACTCTGAGAGAGCTTAGAAGTCATGGGAAGGTTTTGAGCCTAGAAGTGAAATGATTTCACACATTCCAGTGGTTCATTTGGTGGCTGGTGGAGAACAGAGTGTAGATTGTAAGGTTGGAAGCAAGCAGCATAGGCTGGGGAATTGCAATCATCCAGGAGAAAGATGCCTGTGGCTCAAATCAGGGTCATAGAAGTGGACATGGTAACAAGTGGTCCTGGGATATTGGGACTCCAGAATCAGCAGGATTTGCTGGTGGGTTAGATGACAGGTATGGGAAAAAGGAGGAGAGTCAAGGATGGCCCCAAGGTTTCTGGCTGGGGAAACTAAACTAGATTATGAAACAAATGCTCTTCGGAGGTCTAATACCTTAGGTAGGATCCTACAAAATTAATTAATCATACAAAATTAATCTCTAAGTTCCTGATGGAATAGAACAGCAGAATCAGATACCTGAGCTCTCTTTATACAGTGTATAAATCAGATTAGGCATAGCTGATGACTTTAGGAGTGTTAGTCTTTGCTCCTGACTCCAAAAGGATCTCCCCCACTGTGACTCAAATTCCTGACATCCTAAAGATGGTGGCTGCCACCTTTACTCCTGGCCTCTCAAACACCTCTTCCACCAGATGGCAGCACTAAAGTTCATTGGCCTTCAGCACAGAGCCTCCTTCCTTAACGAATACAAATGAAAAGCTTTAGGCCCCCTTTTCAAACAAGTCAGACTTTTAGTCTCTTGCCTATCTCCCTTCCCCCAATGAGGGCAACCCCTTCCAATAATCAGCCTTCTAGACTATCCCAGAAGCTTTTGACGTTATAATCTCTTGTCACATTACTCAGCAATCTCATCTAGGCCCGGGAAACCATTTCCTGGAGGCCTCTTTTTTCATTTGTGTTCGTTAGCTCCACTAATACATTCTCTTGGAAACCACAGTTTAATAAATTTCATAGCGCATGACCAGCAGACTTAATGAATATTAGTCACTCCAAGCAATTTTTGTTTATTCAGCTTCTCTTTCCTCTCCTCCCTTCCCTTACCCCAGACCTCATTCTGTGGAATGACAATAATACACAACGAGCTGACTAGCCACAGCAGACTGAAAATAAGGAGTAAGAGGATCTTTCTGAGCTCACACCTGTTTTAAGATTTGTTATCCTTAAAACGAAAAGCTGTAGGGATTCACTGGGCTCCTTCCTTGTAGCTCCCAGGGGACCATGCTATTAAACCGCAGGGAGGAGCCCAGCCTTCAGAGCACTTAAAAGTACTTATGTCAAATCCATCCCATTCTTCCGGCCTCCGTTCCTCAACCCAGCCACCATTCCCAGGGGCTGGAGCACATTACAAGGCATTCACTTCATATGAATGGGCACAAACAGACTTTTTCACCATTTAGATATGTCTACATTTGCAGGCACATCCTGTAGGCTGCCTGAAACAGCCTTAATTTCAATTTACTGTCTCCCCATGGACTTTGCCATTCTCCCGAACGTGGAAAACTCAATGGTTGTTTCTCCTCCCCGACCTCTCACCCCAGCCTCTCTCTGCCCTCCTCCTCTTTCAAGGAAAAAGCTGTACTGGGAGGAACTCTTTGCTCAAGATGAATAGAATGAAGTTTTGATGCTGCTAACAGTGCATGTGATCTTTTATTTTTGAAAAAAATAATGAGTGAATTGCACCAGATTATCACATTTGGAACATGTTCAGAGTCAATGCACAAAACCCAGTAAATGCTGTCTTGGGTCCCCCTGGAATAAGGCTGTGTGAGAAAGCATGAAATTGTACTCCTGAAATTTTACATTGTCGTTTCTGCTCTGCTGGGGCTAACTGTATTTAACCTTTTATTATGGAAATTGTCAAATGTATACAAAAGTAAAGCTAATAGTATAATGAACCTGCATGTATCTGTTCTTTAATTTTCACAACAAATATTTGGCTAATCTTATATTACCTAATCCTCCTCCCACACATACACATCTTCTTTATTTGGAGATTTAAAAATGAATCACAGATGTTATGTCTTTTTTCCTGTAAACAGTCCTGTGCGCATTGCTAACTGATAAGGGTGTTCTATTTTTGTCATAATCACCATGTCAATATCATACCTAAAAACTTAGTGATAATTTCTTAAAAGCATTTGATACCCAGTCCATATTTACTTTCCCAGATGCCCTAAATATGTCTTTTTATAGTTCAGAATCCAAGCAAGGTCCATTCATTATATTAGTTGTTTCTTTCTTAATCTCTTTGGTTCCACAACAGTAGTTCTCCTTCTTCTCCTTCTCCTTCTCCTCCTTCACCTCCTACCCCTCCCTCTCCTTCTTGTCTCCTCCTCCTTCTCTTCTCTCCCTTCTCCCCCTCCTTCCCCCCCTTCTTCTTCTCCTTCTTCTTCCTCTACTTCTTCTTCTCCTTCTTTTTCTTCTCCTCCTCCTCCTTCTTCTTCTTCCTCGCCTTTAAAAATTTTATGCTATAGGTTTGTTGGTGATACCCCTATTTATCTTCTGTAGAAATGAACCATACTTCCTTTTTTTAAAATTTTTTTAATTAATTAATTAATTTATTTTTTAATGAACCATACTTTCGATTTGACTGATTGCTTCCTTATGGTGTCATTTAACTTGTTCTTGTACTGTTAGGGCTATTTCTGGTTGAGAAAATTTTGGCTGAATTCTTCATTCTTTAAGGGAACAAGAAATATACTGAGGTAGCTAAATGGATTAGACTGTTAGGGGCGATCATTTTGTTTTGCCATCTGAAGCTTGACTTACTGTTAATTCATTCAATACATGTTAATTAGCTCTTAGACTGTACCAAGCACTGTGCTGGGATTTGGAAATGCGACACAACTAAAGGGTGGGGTGGTGGTGGGGAATGAAGGATGACTGAGAAAACATGAACATTATCTTAGTGAAACGTAAGGGTTTTGGTTTTAAAGCACTTCTTAAACAGACACCTGTTAAGTTCTCATAAAGAAACAGGAGGGAAGGGGGCAAGGCACAACCTTTAAAAGAATGACATAGTCATAGGACATGACAAAAATTGTCTAGAACCAACTAGGTCTAAGATGGCGGAAGATTCAACTTCCAGCAGACCTTGAGCCTCATTATACGCTCATTGTAATACATTAGCATGCTAAATGACACACCTACCAGTGCCAAGACAGTTCTGGGGTCAACGTAAAAGGCAAAAAGTGGGCAGTGGCCCAATTCCTGGAAATCCTTGCCCCTTCCCCAAAATAATTGGAATAATCCTATGAAATTACCCAGCCCATAAAAACTGACCACACCAAATTTTGGGGCTCTCTCTTGCCTTCTGAGATGGCCCACACTCTGCCTGTGGAGTGAGTTTCTCTCTAAATAAATCTTCATCCAAATTCTTTCATCACGAAGAAAGAACCTTAAATGCACTGGGAACAATAACATCCTTGTCAGGTCCATCAAGTTATAAAGCCCTCTCAAATTTACTGAATAATACTGAGGGTAAGTGACAGGAATTATACCAGAAATCAGTAATAAGAAGTCAGACACCAATTCTCCTGGGCCTTTGGATTCCAACTCTTTAATAAATTAATTTTGGATCTCAAACTCCAACACCGGTGAATCAGTACTGCTAAAAGATTTAGGCAACTTCTGAACCAAATTAATATAGGGATGTCAACTTGTATTGGCCTAGGTTACAAAAGAAGTTCTTTAACAGTCCCCTGATTTTAGCAGTCCCTTGGTCTCATCTCCAAGAAACCACCAATGAGTTGAAATCAGAATTACATTGCAGTGCAGTGTACATAGACTAAACACAACTGAAATGAGAGTTGCACAAAATGAAACTTATCTTCTCTTATCTACCAGTGTGTCATAAACTCTGACATTTCAAAATGTATTTGGTTTCATTTTTCTTCTATTTTATTCTTAAAAAATGCCGGTAACAATGAAGTACATGAATTTAATGACCCATCAGTGAGTCAGGGCCTGCTGACTGAACTGCTGACTTGGGGATGATGTGGCCTTTGGATAAGATAGAGTTGTGGACCATCTGCTTTAGTTATGCAATTGAGCACAACTCTATTGAAAGCCTAGGTTTTTCAACGGTTTTCTGAAGATGTAAAGACATCTCAGCCCTCCTTCTATTTATTTTTTTCTGGGTAGATGAATCAGGAAGCAAGATGGAGGGAGACACTGGAAACAAAGTAAGATCTTTGGGAATTTCAAATGTCTTATTGATAAGAAGGCTAACTTTTGTTAATTGGCTCTTATATGCAAAATGTTGTTCCATTTGATCTTATGTAATCCTCACAGCAATATGAGAGAGTAGCCTTTATCATCTACAAGTCGCATATGAGAAAACTTGAGCTCTCAAAAGTTAGGTAACTTGGTTAAACTGACAGAGTTAGTAAGAGGCACAGACTGCTAACCAACTAATAAAGACCGTATCTCCAGGTGACTGGGGACCCACAGAAGCTGAAGCCAGTCTTTACTTTGATCCTTTGTTGCATCACTTAATTGACTCTATCTTTTAGTTAAGTGAGGAATGAATAAGATAAAATGTGCAAGCACTCCATATCTAGTAGGCAAAGATTATATATTACACGTTACATATATGTATATAAGATAAAATATACATATGAAGATACATTTACATATGTAAGAGGCACATGCAATTAATATTTTTGTTTCTCAAGTTATCCCTTGGAAAAAGACAATGCGTCAAACGGACTGACATTGCCTGTATTTGTCTGTTAGTGTGAGACATTGTCGGATTCCCTAAATCAGTAAACGCTGAGTGTGATCAGAGCCCTGCATGGACTGGGCACTATAGCAAACTTGACAAGCAAACCAACAAGTACACAAATTCAACATGTGTCAAACTCCCGTAGACAAATTTGATAGAATGAGTCATAATTTTGAGCACCTGCCCATGTCTCATCAGGACTAGATTATTTCCTTTTAAACCCAGAGATTGTGTTGTTGGCAACAGCAACATTGTTCTGAGAATGTTTCCATTCTCACAAGTGTTGTATTAAGAGGCAATAGTATGGTATTTAAAAGCAAGACCCTTAGAACCAGACTGCCTATGTCCAAATCCCGGTTCTGCCACTTACCTGCTATGTGGTCTTGGATAAATTACTTAAACTCTTTTTTTGCCCCCAACATCCTAATTTGTAAAACAAGGTTGATAATATTGATCGTTGTGATGATGACACTTCTGAACCCATTATTTCTGTCCTCACACGGATGAGCCCATCATCTAGGTTGTTGTGAGGATTAAATGCTTTAGAATGCATTAAGCACTTGGAACATTACCTCACATATAAGAAATATTGGCAAATATTATGTTATGAGTTAGGGAGATAATTTCCTGTACTTTTGGAAGGGCCAAATTTCCCAGTCTTAGTTGCATTTGGTAGTTTTCTGGGGTAAATCAAATCGGAATTGGATCTCTGCTCATTCAGTGAGATTTGGTCAGTTCTATATGATAGACGAGAGACAGTGCTCGCATGGGACAGGTTCAAAAATGACTGGAAGACCTGTTCTTTCCTCAAGAAACTTACAATCTAATTGGAGAAAAAGTATTATCTGCCACTAGCTAGCTTTGAGACCTCACTGAAAACACTCTCCCTCTCTAAAAATAAGGGACTCAACTATTCTACAACCAACGATGACTTACCAGAACTAAACACATCAAGTCACAATGGCAAGCTTTCTTCCTAAGGATTATAAAGAAAATCATGAACTCCTAGAAAATTTTTAAATAAGATAGAGCCTGAAAAGTGAGGAATATTATATTATTTAGTTACATTCTCCAGATGAAAAGTATGAAGAAGTTTATAGTTAAACATTCTTTCTTTCTTTTTTTTTTTTTTGGCCGTGTCATGCCAGCATGCGGGATCTTAGTTCCCCAACCAGGGGTCAAACCCGTGCCCCCAGCATTGGGAGTGCAGAGTCTTAACCACTGGACCACCAGGAAAGTCCTGGTTAAACATTCTTATTTGTGGTCCAGTTTTCTTTTTTCCCTCTTCCTTCCTCTCCCTCTGCATTTTTCTCTTCCTCTTCCTTATCCTCTTTTTCCCTTCCTTCTCCTGCCTCCTCCTGGTTAATCATTTACAATGACTTGTGAAAGAGGCGATGCACCTCCCAAGTTGAGCCAGACAACCTCAGTCTCTCCTCTTGGAAATTATGATTGAAGAAGCTTTACTCACATGTTGTCTTCCTCTCACACAAGGTAAGTAACTTCCAAATCTCTGGACAGTCTTTCCCTTGACACCTAGGAGGACCTTTGACAGAGGGTGCAATAGTCAGAGTGACAGTTCTGAACCCATTATTTCAGTCCTCACACAGATCACTCTATCTCAAAATTATTGCTAATTGAAAATTGAAAGATGTTTATTTTTGACGTTAAGAAGGCTCCCAAAGGGGAACCAGATGCCCAGATGTCTTCATTCTTTTTTAATCAACCATTTGTCTTCCTCTGAAAATGCATATCTTCCACAACCGCAAATAGAGTCATTTATTTTGAACTGGTTACCCTGCATTTAGCTATATAACAGGACATTGACTTACTGAAATCTCAGGAACCTCAATATTGTGTCACATGTCTCATTAGCAATGTAAAAATCTGTTCCCGGGCAGAAGTACTAACTGCTGCCAAAATGAACAACTCTCTGTCATACAAATGCACTGCAGGAGTCAGCTACTGTAAGTCGTATTATGAAAAGTTTCCTTTAGGGACTTCCCTACCGGTCCAGTGGGTAAGATTCCACGCTCCCAATGCAGGGGGCCCAGGTTCAATCCCTGGTCAGAGAAATAGATCCCTCATGCCACAACTAAGAGGTCACATGCTGCAACTAGGTGTCCACATGCCGCAACTAAGAGCCCATGTGCCACAACTAAGACCCAGAGCAGTCTAAATAAATAAATAAACAAATAAATATTAAAAAAAGAAAGAAAAGTTTTCTTCAGTACAGGGTGCAAGAGGCAAGTGCATTTATTTTCCTATGTGGTTGGATGCAGGCAGCCTTAGAAATGGGTTCTGTTTTTTAAAGGGTTAATTCATAAACCTATTGTTTGCAACTGAAAAGGCATCTTCCAATAGTGACAGTGCCACAAGCCCAGGTTAGGTTCCCAAAATCACCCGTGAAAATCTACTGAAAGCAAAGCTGAAATTTTATAATTTAGAGCCACTAATCTACCTAAGCAGCCCTCTGTCCCAGCACTGAGTTCCTTAGGCCTCCAAAATTTGAGTTACTGCCAAGATAGTGAAGAGCTGATGGGGCATGAGTGGAAGAGTGCACGGCATTCCCAAAGGTGGAGAGAATAAAAAAAGGAGTTCCATGGCTCCTACTATGTTCACTGAGGTCATTGGTAAATCAGAGGTGATCTGTATTTTACTGACCTTGTACTTCCCATTATACAGTTCTCTATCTCAATTGCCTCCATAAAGATCTTAGGTGTTTGCAATTGAAAAACTTTGTCCTTAAAAATTTAAGAATTTATGGCTATAGCTAGAGCCCCCAGAAATGGTTATATAGGTTTATTCACTGGGGGGAAATGCATAGCACAAGTTGCTTGGCATCATATACAGATGGTTTTTAACATTTGTTACCTTGATGTTGTATTTGGTGAGTAGTTGGACTCTGTAGTTTGTTTGCATTTGTTTGATCATAACCAAATCCCAGGCCTTCATGAGGATTCTAGAAAATCAGAATTATGGCTTCATGGAGCTGAATCATGTACTGTGCCCTGGAGAATAATTCCCTCATTGTGCACTGACTCAGGGGGAAGACAGTCTCAGACCCATCTGTGTCTGATAGGGTGGGGTGGTGCAGTCTGTGCGTCAAATTTCTGACATACACACTCCCAGGTGCAGTCTCTACCAGGCTATGGTAACATTTTTTCAAAGCCGGTACCACAAGAAAGGGGGTATTCTTGGAGTAGACTGAAGGTTGATCAAGTGAGTAAAGAGTGATTCTGGATATATGTCTAAGTACTTCAACACTGCCGTAGAACTTAGTATGTATGCTGTGTATTATGTGCCAATACATTTAATTAGAAATAAGTGTAGTGCTCACTTCGGCAGCACATATACTAAAATTGGAATGATACAGAGAAGATTAGCATGGCCTCTGCACAAGGATGACATGCAAATTCGTGAAGTGTTCCATATTTTTGATGGGTGATGCCTTAGAGGGCCAGGACAGGGAGGGTGGGAGGGAGTCACGGGAGGGAGGAGATATGGGGATATATGTGTAAATACAGCTGATTCACTTTGGTGTACCTCAAAATCTGGTACAAGAGTGTAAAGCAATTATATTCAATAAAGAGCTTAAAAAAAGAAATAAGTGTAATGTTTTATATGCTAAGAGTTATTGGTGTTTCAGATATTAATCTCCACTCTTGAGGAATTCATAGTCTAGCTATGCAGACATGTGGGCCAATAATTATCATGCAATGGGATATATGCTATAATAAAAATATGTTCCCAGAGGAGGGAGAAGTTAAACTTTGAGGAATGTTAGGAAAACATCATAAGGGCTGTGTCATCCAATTTATACCTTGGGAAAGATATAGGATTGCTGTAGATGTTAAAGGAAGTGGGGGACATATTGGCTAGAGACAGTCATATAAGCAAATATCTGGAGGTAGGATGAATCTAGCCTGCTTGGGAAAGAGTAAGGCCCCCTGGCATGGCCTAAATTTAATGAGAGACAATGAAGCTGCAAAGGTAAACATGGGCTAAAGTGTAAAGATTCTTTCATGCTATATGCCATGCTAGGAAATTTGGAATTTAGTCCATTAACAATGGAAAGTCATGAAGGTAAGATGCTGGCTAAAGGTCCTGCTAGATAATTTGATGATAGAATATTAAGGAAAGTACAAGAGACCATAGACTGGAACTATCTGGATTTGGAGCCCCTTGGGAATGGCTGCATCTGCTCTTTAGGTCCTTCTAGGGAGCAAAGAAGCCTAATTCTTGGAGCTGAACTCAGGTGTCGCCAAAGGCTGTCAAGTCATTTCCGTCAATGGAATAAAGACTCATCCCTTTCAGATTCACATTTGAGATGTGATGACGTTTCCCAGGAAAAGGTCCAGATTTTCTGCATCTGCCTCTTAGCAAACTTCTTTGACTGCCCAATAAATTTCCTCACATCCAATAATGCAAGCCTCCTCTTCCCTCCCCTCCTCTCCCCTCCCCTCTACTTCTCTCCTCTCCCCTCCCCTCCTTTCCTCTTTCTCCCTCCTTCTCTTTCTCATGTCTGGCAACTCTGATGAACCAGAGGAACACACAGGTTTTCTAGAAGTTCTTTAAGTAATCTTTCATGGAACAAACATTTGTTGAACATATTCTATGTGTCAGGTCCTGAGTGAGGCCTTCTGTACAGTGCTAAACAAGAGTGATATGATTGGCCGGTGAAGTTCGAGGAAGCATAATTTATTCATAAGTCCTTCATTTTGCTCTGTCATTTTTTCCTGTGTAATACATATGCTTCAATAGAGCCCATTCATGATCTGACTTTTTGTGTATATCTTCTTCTACAAATTCTGTAATTCTGACCACTTGCCAACTTGTCCCAGCTCCTTTAGTCAATCCTGTACCAGATCTCCTTCCCCTAATCCTACCTTCTGGTCCTTCCTCATACTTTCTTCCTGCCCAAAAGTCCCTTCTCTCTGCCCCAGTCACCATTCAAGTGAACCACTTCCATGTTATCTTTCTGAGGGCTAGCATCCTTGTTGATTTCTTTGGGATATAGTTTAAGTTTGTAGTTAAGAATCTGAACTCTATATTTAGGAGTGTGGTTAATTCTAGGAAGAGAAGGAAGAGGTATGATTAGAGAGGGCATGTTCAGCAGACTTCATCTATTAGTAACAGGTCTCAAGCTGGATGATAGATATACATGTATTTTTTTAAACATAGTTCTCTATATCTTTTTGTATGACTGAATTATTTCACAGAAGAAAAGGAATGTCATTCATTAAGTGTGTACTTTGTAGAAGTTATTTAACTTCTTTATGCATCAATGCCTCATTTGTAAAATGGATATGATGATAGTCTCCACTTTATAGAAAGTTGTGAGGGTTAACAATATAAGTTAATGCCTGCCAGGTATTTACAAAGTGTTTGACATGTAGGAATCATTCAATAAATATTAGCAACTATTGTCATCTCTCTCTTCCTCCTGAACTCCCTAGAGTACTTTTGCTGTAAATTATATAATTCAACATTTAACTGACCCTAGCTAGTCTTTTCTCCCCAGTGATGTTGTAAACACAGTCATGGCAGGTACTGTGTGCTATCCTTCTTCATTTGCTTTGTAGCACCCCAAGTATATTCGAATACGTTAGGAAATACTTATAGGTTGATTGATTGGAATGGTCTTTTCAAGAATTAACTATATGACCCTCATGGTTTTTTACTCATTTATGTCTGAATATTAAACAAGAAGCCCGTGCGTGTTTGTTACCTTCCTCCTGTAACATGACCCATGAGACAGCCACTTTGGGCTCAAATTTGAAATATGTGTATCAGCAGAGGACACACTCATTCACAGGCTTTCCGAAGCCCACCCACCACTTCCTTTTTCCATTGAGTACTGGAACATCACCCAGTAATTCAGTGAGCGTGCTCACCTCCCTGTTCTCAAAGAAGTATTTCTGAGGGTTATAATCTTCTGTTTCACACTTGAAGGAAAATCTGAGCTAACCAGTTGCTTCAGAGCCAAATTCTATTGGTGATAATCATCTCACTCTTGGTTAGACTATTTTAGGAGTTGCTTAAACCCACAGTGTGGGTTCCAGGGAATAGAACAGAACCAAAATCTCATCAGGAACTTGCTGCAGGGCATCACTTTACCCAGCAATAATCCATCTCCCAAACGGCTGCCTGTCTCTGGTGTGGATTCAATCCAACCCAAACAAAGGGGATTCAGGAGACTGGTATGAACCCCAAATGCGTGCTTGCCAATGACTCCATTCATCACAGGGGACTCGAAGGTTCTAGGAGGCCAAGTATTTCCACAGATGTTCTTGTCTTGCAGGTAAGAAAACTTAGGAGATCAAGGTCTCTGTCTCCAGGCCTTTTAGTTAGAGTTTGGTTCCTTCTAGTCCGGGGTTCAGTTCATCTAATTTCAAGCAATGTGTTTAGTTGAACTGCCTTTGCTGGGGTTCATGACTGGGCAGCAGGGGAGAGAGTGGCAAAAGGGAAAGGCAAGGGGACAGAATAATGAAGATAAATAATTTCAAGAAGATACCCCACTCAGTGTGATAATTAGGTCTCTGAATTGTGTCTCTAAATGGATTATAAATTATGCTAAAATGATAAAATTGAAGGACACTCAAATGAGTCATACTCAATTTTATATAATGACTCTATTGCCTACAAAGTAGAAGAAGCATTTTAAGATAGAAACAGATGGTGTAAATAAAGGTCGTGTGCAGCTTAAATCATAAATGCTTCATATCCTCCAACTTCCCTCATCTCTGCCTCCTTCCTTATCTTCTAAACTGCACCCCAGTTACATTGAAAACAGACACCGCACATCACCAACAGAAACCACAGAGACCTGTCTAGGCTGGGAATTCCATGCAGTCAGGCCTGACTTCTGTCAATTACCCCAGATGCTAAACTAATTGGCTTGATGCTCAGATGAAAGAATCTAAGTCTAGAAGGCAGGAAAAGGCCCCCTCCTGTGACCAAAGCCATTAAACCTCAATTAGGACATAGACAGGGAAGGTGTAGATGAGTCTGGGGTAATTACCAGGCATTGTCTGACAGCTCAGTTCCTGCAGCCTGGGCCAGAGCAGATGATTTGGAAACCCGATCCCTAGACAGCTGCAGACGGTGCAGGCTGATTGCACGCTGCCAGCTGGACCTCCCCACCAGGGGCAGCTCTCTGCAGTGTGTGGCCCCTTACAACATATCACTAGATGGTCAAGCACACAGAGAGCCACCCAGGGGCAAAGATCTATGGATTTCAGCCCAGGAGACAACTGTTGAATGGAGGGGTGGTGCTCCTTATTATGCTTCAGAACTGTCTCTACAAAATCCCTTCTAGCTGTGCGTCTGATGAATTAGAAACTACCTAGAGCTTCCCAGGTGGCACAGTGGTTAAGAATCTGCTTGCCAATGCAGGGGACATGGGTTTGATCCCTGGTCTGGGAAGATCCCATGTGCTGCAGAGCAACAAAGCCTGTGTGCCACAACTACTGAGCCTGTGCTCTAGAGCCCATGAGCCACAACTATTGAGCCCACGTACCACAACTACTGAAGCCCACACGCCTAGAGCTCATGCTCCACAACAAGAGAAGCCCAAGCACTGCAACAAAGAGTAGCCCCTGCTTGCCACAACTAGAGAAGGTCTGGGCACAGTAACAAAGACCCAGCACAGCCAATAAATTGATTAATTAAAAAAAAAAAAAGAAATTTCCTAAAGACTGCATTGCTCTCATCCTAGGTTCTTGGAAACATTTGAATACTAGCTGGCTCAGGCTGCTTGCTAAGGCTTCCTGAGGTTGAAGTGATTCCTGCCTCCCACACTGAAAGTGCATTAAGGACAGGGAGGGGGCCATTCTTGGTGTTATGGACTGAATTGTGTGCCCCCCAGATTCATATGTGGAGGTCGAAACCCCCAGCATGTGAGAATGTAACTGTGTTTGGAGGTAAGGTTGGAAGAGGTTAAGTTAGAATAGGGCTGTTAAGGGTGGGGCGCAAATCCAATATGATTGGTGTCCTTACAAGAAGAGGGAATTAGGACACACACTGAGGGATACTAGATGCACATGTACAGAGGGAAGACCATGTGAAGAGTCATCCAGGTGGTGGCCATCTATAAGTCAAGGAGAGAGGCCTCAGGTGAAACCAACCCTGCAGGAACCTTGATCTTGAACTTCCTTCTACTGTTTAAACCACCCAGTCTGTGGCACTTTGTTAGAGCTCCAAGAAGACTAACACACATGGGCTTATTAATTCACTCAAGAGATATTTGTTGAACATTTATTATGTGCCAGATATTGTGTAGTTGCTGGCAGTACAGAGCTGAAAATCACAAACTGGCTCCCTGCTGTCATAGAGCTTGCATTTCAGCGGGAGGGACAGGTCACTAAAAAGGTAAGTGAATGAATAAGTTAATTGTAAAGAGTGGTAAGTGTGATGAAGGAGCCAGAACAGGATCATGTAAGGGAGAGTATGTGGGGGCAGATTTAAATAGGGCATTCGGAAGGGCTTTCCAATGGTGATATTAAAGCTGGAACTGAAAAATGGGAAGATATTAGATGTGCAAAAATCTGGGGAGAAGAGTATGCAAACATCCTGGGGCAAATTAATGTCTTTGAGGGACAGAAAGAGTGAGAGAAAAGTGGTTAGAGATGGATTTATATCAACTGGAAGAAAGGACTAGAATGTCCTGAGGAAGACCTCTATACACAGCCCTGCCCTTCCCAAGTTGGAGACGTTGGTTGAAGGTCATAAGTTAAAGGAGGCACATGTGAAGGTGAAAAGACACTGAGCAGAATCCTGAGAATTGAATCTAAGCCCCAGGTGCTTGGTTGGCCTAGACCAGTGGCTCTCAATCCGATGAGAATCAATGCTTTGTTTTATACCAAATATTTCATCAGACCCCATTCATTACCCTGAAATCATCATAAATAATATAACCTATCTGAATATATAATTTAAAAAAAATTTTATTGGAGTATAGTTGATTTACATGGTTGTGTTAGTTTCGGCCAAGTGAATCAGTTATACATATACATATACTCACTCTTTTTTTTTTTAAGCTCTTTATTGGAATATAATTGCTTTACACTCTTGTGTCAGTTTTTGAGGTACATTAAAGTGAATCAGCTGTATTGATACATATATCCCCATATCCCCTCCCTCCCGCGACTCCCTCCCACCATTTTAGATTCTTTTCCCATATAGATCATTACAGAGTATTGAGTAGAGTTCCCTGTGCTATACAGTAGGTCCTTATTAGTTATCTATTATATATATAGTAGTGTATATATGCAAATCCCAATCTCCCAATTTATACCCCTCCTTACCCTTTAGTAACCTAATTTTGTTTTCTATATCTGTACCTATTTCTGTTTTGTAGATAAGTTCAGTTGTACTCTTTTTTTCAGATAACACACAATTTAAAAAAATCAATATAATGCCCTAACTATAATAAAAGAGAAACATTTAAAATAAAACAATTTCAATACATAATTATGCAGGCACAAATAGTGTGAAAATAAAGTAGTGAGCTGCTGGCAGGTAGAATCACTGTGAATGTGAGAGCTACAAATGCAGGCTGAGACCTAGTTTGGTTCATCAATATTTATTTTTAATCATTAATAGTCTAGAAAGTTTTCTTTGAGCTTTATAACTTGTTATGGTAATGTCATGTAACTTTTAGGAGTTTTGACAAATTGCGGGAAATTTCTATCAAGCTTCTTTCATTTATGAGCTTTAAGATATCTTGGTGTTTCAGGTTTTCTTTTGCAATGACTAATTTTCAATGCTCTCTGAACTGTCAACACTCATTAATCACTTTCCATATCCTTTAGGTGCCGGGCACTCTAGGACACATACACATCCCAGGAGGACTCTTGGCCCTGAATCTATATCACAGTTCAGGTGATGAGGAGCATTGGGAATTTTCTGAAAGCCGATCTGACCCTGGAATTAACTATATGTCTAAGTGTTTGTGAATCACATAAGCGTATTCTACAAAACCTAACCCTTAACTTGACTTCCCTTATGCTGGATCACAAAAAATGCCTATGACCTGACAGGAGGGCAAGTGTGACAGACCAAGATAGAGTGGAAAAAGAGATTGGCCTTAACCATTTAAGTATTTTACTTTTGCAAGATTTAAGAAACCCTATGACCATGTGAATGCTCTGTGGGTCTTTGTGGGCATGCATATCAGAGACCCTGGACTTGAAATTTCACTAGCTTCACTATGAACGTCTCTCTACTCCTACTCAACTTCCTTGTACTTCTGACCCCAAACCAACAATACATATATACATGTATTTCTTCAGAAAATGGATGGGGGTGGGGAGCATATATAGTCTCACGTTAGTGTTTCTGTTTTCTTTAGTTAAATACCCAGAAGTGGAATTACTAGATCACATGATCTATGATTGCTAGTTCTATTTTTAGTTTTTGGAGGAAACTCCATAATGTTTTCCATAGTTGCTATGCCAATTTACATTCCCATCAACAGTGCACAAGTGTTCCCTTTTCTCAACATCCTCACCAAAACATATTATTAATTGTCTTTTGATACTAGCCATTCTGAGGAGTATTAGGTGCTATCTCATTGTGATTTTGATTTGCATTTCCTTAGTGATCAGCAATAAGCATCTTTTCATGTGCCCATTGACCATCTTTATGTCTACTTTGGAGATATGTCTATTGAGGTTCTTTGCCTGCTTTTCTAATTGGATTGTTTTCTTGCTATTGAGTTGTATGAGTCATTTATATATCATGGACATTAATCCCTTATCAGCTATATGATTTGCAAATATTTCCTCTCATTCAGTAGGTTGCCTTTTCATTTCATTGATGTTTGGTGTGCAGAAACTTTTTAGTTTGATATAGTCCTACTTGTTTACTTTTGTGTTGTTATATTGCACTTGGTGTCATATTAAAAAAAATCCTCACTGAGACCTGCGCAAGGAGCTTATAACCTATATTTTCTTCTAGGCTAGGAGTTTTGTGGTTTCAGATCTTACATTCAAGTCATTAATTAACTTTGAGTTATTTCTGTGTATGGTGTAAGATGCTGGACCAGTTTCATTGTTTTGCATGTGGCTGTCCAGTTTTCTAGTATCATTTATTAAAGATACCGTCCCTTTCCCCATTGCATATTCTTGACTTCTTTGTTGTCTATTAATCGACCATATGAGTGTGGGTTAGTTTCTGGGCTCTCTATTTTGTTCCGTTGATCTATGTGGCTGTTTTTATGCCAATACCATACTGTTTGATTATGATAGCTTAGTAACATAGTTTGAAATCAGCTTCATTCCTCTTTCTCAAGAATGCTTTGACTATTTGGAGTCTTTTGTTGTTCTATACAAATTTTAGGTTTGTTTTCTCTATGTGAAAAAATTGAATTTTGACAGGGATTACATTGACTCTATAGATTGCTTTGGGTAGTTATGAATGATTAAACAATATTAATTCTTCCAATCCATGAACATGGAATATCTTTCCATTTATTTGTGTCTTCTTCAATTTCTTTCATTAATATGTTATAGCTTTCAGTGTGTAGATCTTTCCTGGTTAAATTTCTTTCTAGGCATTTCATTTTTTGATGCAATTATAAATGGGACAGCTTTCTTAATCTCTTTTGGATAGTTCATTACTACTTTATGGAAACACAACCAAAATTTTACATTGATTTTGTATCTTGCAACTTTACTGAATTCATTTGTTAGTTCAAACAGTTTTTTGGTGGCATCTTTAGGGTTTTCTATATATAATATTATGCCATCTGCAAATAGTGACAGTTTTTTCTTCCTTTCCAATTTGGGTGCTTTTTATTTCATTGCCTTGCCTGATTGTTCTGGCTAGGACTTCCAATATTATGTTGAATAAAAGTGGTGAGAGTGGGTATTCTTGTCTTGTTCCTGACTCTTAGAGGAAAACTTTTGGCTTTTCACCATTGAGTATGGTATTATCTATGGGCTTGTCATACATGGCCTTTATTGTATTGAGGTATGTTTCCTCTATGCCCACTTTGTTGAGAGTTTTTATCAAAAAATGGATGTTGAATTTTGTCAAATGTTTTTTCTGCATCCACTGAGATAGACTTTTTATTCTTCATTCTGTTAATGTGGTGTATCACATTGATTAATTTGTGGATGTTGAACCATCCTTTTATCCCTAGAATACGTCCCACTTGATAATGGTGTATGAACTTTTTAACGTATTGTTGAATATGATGGTTTGCTAGTATTTTGTTGAGGATTTTTGCATCTATGTTTATCAGGGATATTTCCTGTAAATTTCTTTTCTAATGGCATCCTTGTTTGGTTCTGGTATCAGGGTAACACTGGTCCTGTAAAGTGAGTTGGGAAGCATTCCCTCTTCTTCTGTTTTTTGGAAGAGTTTGAGAAGGATTAGTGTTAATTCTTCTTTGAATATTTGATAGAATTCACCAGGGAAGCCATCTGGTCCTGACTTTTGTTTCTTGTGAGGTTTTTGATTACCAATTCAATCTTTTTATTAGTAATTTGTTCATATTGTCTATTTCTTTATCATTCAATGTTGAAAGGTTGTATATTTCTAGAAATTAATACCTTTTTTTCTAGGTTGTCAAGTTTGTTGGTGTATAATTATTCACAGTAGTCTCTTATGATCCTTTGTATTTCTGTGGTATCATTTATAATAGCTCCCCTCATTTATAATATCTCCCCTTTCATTTCTTAGTCTATTTGTTTTCATATTATCTTGTATCCTTGTATTAATAGAGAGGTGTCATCTTTCTGGTCCATCCTCTCCACTTGTACTCTGCATCATGTTCTTCAATTATCTTTCTTTTTCCATCTTCAACTAATCCCAGCCAATTGGTTGTTGCTCTTAGCCTATAAATAAACTCAAAATCTCTCTAAGCTTAAAACAAAGTTCTTCTTGATCCTGAATACACTTCCAGTCACTTTTCTATTTAATTTTCATTTTATAGCCAAAATTCTTTTAAAAAAATGATTGACACTCTCTGTCTCTATTTCCTTACCTACAATTGCCCCCTCATATAGTCAAATATCCACCCATTCCATAGCATTGACACTCCTTCCTTCCAAGTTTCTAACTAGAAGGTTTCTAACAAGAACTGTCCAAGAATCTTCTACTTTCCAAATTTAAGGAGAACTTTACTCTTTAATTTACTTGATGTACTTGTGCATTTAGCACTGTTGGTCAGTCTCTTATTTTTAAGTCTCTTACATTTGTTGGTTTATGTATGTGTTATCTATATTGTTCCAGAAATAATGTAAAGTGTCCTGTCAAATTACAAATAATTTAAAAAGATAAAGTAAAAATTGTAAAGTGTTTTAGAGGTTCTCTAGGCATTTAACATATGTACTTAACAAACTGTAAAGGTAATCAGTATTGTTATCTCTCTTCAGGTAATAGAATGATCTAAGAACACTCCAAACAGTCTCATCAAATTTGTATGCATCTTTTGGTCCTTTATCTCAGTTTTATCTTTTTTAACCTATAAATATATATTAGTGTTGTTTTTAAGGAATAAATAATTTATATTTACCTACATACTTAGTTCTTTGTACTTTTTTTTTTTTTTTTGTATCTCATGCCTTCCATCTGGAGCCACTTCCTTCTCCTTTTTGAAACATGTATTTTAGAAGTTTCTTAAATATAGCCATATTGATGTCAAACCATTATTTTGCTTATCTGAAAATTTCATATTTTGTCCTTATTCTTGAAAGAGAATAAACAACCCTAGAATGACAACTTTGTTTTCTCAGTACATTGAGTATATTATTTTACTGTCTATTTTTACTGAGAATTCAGATGTTGGTCTCCCTCTTTCTTTATGAATGTTCTTTTCCCTCGGTCTACTTTTAAGATGTTTTCTTTGTCTTTTGTATATTGCATATCACTACTGTGTCTTAAAACACATTCTGCTTGAAATTTGTAGCTTGCCTGGAATTAAAGATTGGTTTCTTTAATCAATTCTTTAACATTTTAGCCATAATATCTTCAAATATTACCTCTCTTTCAGCCGCTTACTTGCCTCCTTCCATAAATTTGAATAGTAATATTGTGGACTTTTTATTGTATTTTTAATACATCTTTCATTTCTTTAATACATTAAATATCTTGTTGTTGCTCTTTGCTTGATAATTTTAGAATATATAATCTTTGTTAACATGAGAGCAGATCTCTATTTCTTTTCTTTTTTTTAATCTGCACTATATATATATATTTTTTTAAGAACTTTTATTGAGATACAGTTGACATACAATAAACTGCATATATTTAGAGTGTAAAATTTGGTGTTTTTTTTCTTATTAGTAATGTATATATGGCAATCCCAATCTTCCAATTCATTCCCCCCCAACCCTCCCTGAGATCTCTGCTATTTCTGTTGATTATTGTTTCAGTGTGATGTTTACTTTGTGTTTTAGTATTTTGTGGTTTTGTCTTACAATGATTTTATATTCAAACAATGTAAAGTCTAGTTTGCAATTCTGAATTCTTAGGAGAAACTTTTTTTCTCAGGGTGATATATTTTCCCCTTCTTACTGAAGAGAAGCAACTCAAACTAGGCAAAATTCTGGGTTTCCTCCTCTGCTGGGCTGATTTATTTATTTTCTCTCTTATACTAGGATCCTCATATTTCTACAGCATCTCCTATTAGACTCTTCCTCTTATTGTCTCCTACTTAGTGTACCCTACATGGCTATTATAATGAAAGCTCAAGGTCTCTGGAGTTCAATTGTTATTTCTCTAAGAAAGTGGGCCTCAGTGCCAGCTTGCCTCTCTGGATCCAAGCCTGCATTGCAATTTTTGCTTCTGGGGATTCCTTACTTACCAGTTCAGCAATTCATCTGAAAATATTTAAAAAATTTTGTCCATTATTTTTTTTTCCAGATATCTGGTCTGTCAAATTGTGGGAAATTCCAGACTCTCCTGATTTCTTGATAATTTTTCTCCCTTGGCTTGAGATCTCACTAATTTTTCCCTCTCGCTCTCTTTTCTTAGCCTTCTTCATTGGATCTTCTTTTTCTGCTCATCTCCCAAAGGTTAATGTCTCACAGTATTCTATCCTTTGCCCTTTTCTAATCTGCTTCGAAAACACATTCTGCTCATGCCTTCAGCAATCAGCTATACACTGATGCCTCCCAAGCCATGCAGTGTCTAGCCAGATCAATCTTTGGAGCTCTGGATCCTTGTGTCTAAAAGCCTGCTTTATTTGGCTTTACCCATGGCATCACAAGTGCAATGTGTCCAAAGTTCACTTAATCACCCTCCCCTCACCTTCTTTTTTAATTTTTTGTTTGGGAAAATGACACCAACATCCATCCTGTTAACCAACATAGAAATGTGGGAAGCATTACAGACTCTTCCCCCTCCTACATTCTCCCTATGCAATTGATCACTAAGTCTGTTGATTCTACCACCTTAAAACCTCTCAAGTATACCCGGCATCTCCATCACAACTCCCACTACCTAATTAATTAAAAGCTTCATCATTTCCCTCCTGGATTGATGTAATAGCCTCCTAAATGTCTGCCATCAATCCACAGTCTTCACTGGAGTCAAAGTAATCTCTCTAATACACATATGTGAACATCTTATAACCTGCCCCTTCCCCTACCTAAAATTCATCAATGACTCTCTATAAGGCACAAGATAAAATTCACATTCCAAGTTCATCTCTTCTAGTCCCTCTTAACCCAGACTAGAGACAAACTGAATCATTTGCAATTCCCCCAGCACATCATGCTTTCTACAGCTTTGTGACTTTGCACACACTATTTCCTTTGCTTAGAGTTTCCTGCTTATTATTCTTTGTCTGCCTTACATATTTTTACTTAATAGACACAATGTATATGTCTCTGTTAAGACAGAAATACTCTAAGTCTCCTTCCTACCCTACTCTCTTGAGTATTTTTCTCTGCATCCTTGGTTCATTCATTCAAGAAACATGTATTGAATCTGTATTATCTGTGTCTATCATCTCTTTATGGATCACTATGCATGATCCCGGGCCTTAGGAAAGTAATAAAAACCAAGAAACAATACTTTTTTACATTGTAGTGTAATAAATACCAAGATAGCAGAGAGCACAGTGAAGGGGAACCTGATCCAGCCTTGAATGGACAGAGAGGGTTGTTCATAAGTTGATGTAATTGCTTCCTCTTCTGATTCCCTATCTTTGATTTTCTACTCCCCTAGCAGCCAATCATTTGTGTATGAAATACATTAGCATATGGTTGGTTATGAAATTTTTTTTCTTTCATCAGCTTCAGTAGTTTTAATCAGCCTAGCCTCTGCTTGTTATTAACGCACTAGATATCATGATGCTCTAAGTAATTGTGTTCATATGTTCCAGTAGGGCTTTTCCAACCCTGGGAAAATAATGGCATCTGACCCAACAGGACTAGCAAAGACCAAACCCAAGAAATGAGATGAACATATATTGAGTTATATTTTAAGAATTTTTTGTACATTCATTTTTGTTTTATCCCAAAAAGGCACTGTCGAAGTGTATAAAAATATACAGTGTTCAATGGGATAAAATATATTATCAAGGGAATGAGAGTTAAGGGGAAATAAGAAAGGGGATATTACAAATCTGGAATAAGATTAGTAGTTGGAAGTACTAGAGAAAGGCAACAAATTTGACTCTGAGCTTCTTAACAGCCAAAACAAAGAAAGATCATGATTAGTCACAGTTCTCTGTAAGAAAAATAAAACAAACCACTTATTCAGAAAGAGCACAATTTTATCGAAAACTGATTCCCAAGGAATTTCTCCCATGAACGCATAAACTGCTATGTGATGTGGTAGACAATAGTCCTAACACAATCCTTTCAGTAGCTCCAATCATAGATGTAACGAGTCTGTCTTTCTTGTGGGTAGTTGGCATAATGCCAAAGAACAAGTCAGTAAAAGCTGTTCTACAAGGAGTAAATTTCAGTAAATCTTATGAAAAATTCCAAGACTTTAGAATCAAACAGCTGAGGATTGAGTCCTGGTTCAGTTAAACACAAAATGTGTGAACTTGATCCTGTTACTTCCTCTTCCTTAGTTAGATCATTTGTTAAAGCTGTGATGATAATACTACCTTTTTGGTTCTATACTTGGTTGAAATTCAGAATATGCAATAACAACAGTCAACCTCCATTAAACTCCTCCTCTATGCCAGGCACTGCTCTAAGCACTTCACATGGGTTATCTGATTTAATCCTCAAAGCAAGTCCATTACGTGGGAACTGTTATTCCCATCTACCAACTAGGAAACTTAAACTAGAGAGGTCAGGTAATTTGTTCAAAACCACAAAACTAGGGAAGAAGGGAGTTGAGATAATTAGCCCAGGCAGATAGATTGTGGAGTTCATCCTCTTAAAGCATTCTATTCTATAATATTATACAATTTTAAAGTATCTCTGGATAAAAATCATTTCTCACAACCAGAGTTTTAATAGCAGATTCATGTTAGCATTATCTTGTGATATTCTGGAAAACAGATTTTCTCTATGGCAATTAAGGTGAGATCTCTTTACTTTGCCAAAGGTAGTTTTATCAGGTTTCTCTAATAAACATCAAGGAGTCTGATAGAATAAATGGCAGGTTACCCTACAGAGCTCTAAGACCAGAAGAGTTAATCCTTGTGTTCTGCTTACTGTCTGTGGCAGAGCAGCCCTTTGCTGTCTACTCACCTCATTTATTCAGTTGACAGACAGCTGCTGGCTAATTGGCCTGCTGTGTTGCCTCTTTGGATGGTTTGTGCGGCAAGCCAAGTCTGGCAGGAGGCCTTAAACAAAGCTCACCCAGCGTGTCTTCAGCTGCACTAAACTCTAAAAATAGAAAGCTCAAGTTCTGCGGAATTGAGGAGTTGAACATCCAACCAGTCAATAGGTTTGTCATCTCAAGGGTGGCTTGTGTTTCCTACTAAGCCGGGGTTGAAATGACAAGAGGCAATCTTTTGAGCACTCGAGTCTAAACAGAATGGCACATAACTGCTATGTGCAGGGCCGAATCCCGGCTATAAATCATAACAACAGCCTGAAACTGAGCTATCACAGACCCCTAAATCTCCAAAGTGTGGCCTGGGTAAGCTATTAGGAGAAGTCGGCCTTTGCAGATATAAGGATTCCATGCCTCAATGCATAAGGCACTCCTTCCTATAACCCATTCCTTTGTCTCATCCAGACTTTTTTTCTTGGAATGTTCCTCTAAGCCTCATGACCCAATCAAAGGTTAAAGAGAGTTCCATTTTCCACACTACATTAGAGAAAAGTGGCAGCATGTCTGAGAGAGGCCGTATGTACCTATGTTTAAGTCAGCCTGCTTGGATAGACATCTCTGCTCCCTCCTTTACTGGGTATGTAAACTTGGACGAGGTATTTAATCTTCATGAGTTTCATTACCACTCTTAGCCTTGGTCTCATTATCTGTGAAACACGGGCAATAAAAGTACAAATTTCATAGAGTGGTTTTAAGACTAAAGTGAGATCATCCAAATAAAGCACTTAACATATGTTCTAGAGAAAATGCTCAAAGTTATTTCATCATCATGATTAATATCATGTATCATCTGGGGACATTTTAGTATACCCACACTGGAAACATTCAGGAGAAAAGTGGAGCAGATCTTGAGTTAACTTTAGAAATCCAAAATGATGCAGAGGGTGACAAAAGGAAACTCAATTATATTCAGGAGTGAAATAGTCCATAAAACACTACACTCTCCAAGGAAAGTCTTTTTCATTCTGATAATGGGGGATTTCCTGCTTCTCATTCGTGCACCTGAAGGGAAGCCTACTTATTAGCATACCTACCCATTTACACAAAGACTAGTCTTCTTTCCCTTATCCAGGTTGGTAAAACAAACATCCACAAGGCAGAGAAAACCCATAGCAGATATCAATACTAATTATCTTAGTCATAAATCTGAATGCAAAGTAAAAAACTATTTGAGAACAATGTACAGCAGTTAAGCAAGACACAATGAAGAAACATAACTGGCATTGGAGGAAATAGAAATAGTGCATAAGAAAGGAGAGAACTAGAAAAAAATTCTACCAAGTAACACTGGGAAAATTAAAAAAAACTATATCATCCAAACCAAGAACATATTGCTATGACAGAAAAAGAAAAATCAGAGGAGAAAAAGACATTTAGGAAATTAAAACATTAATGGGCCTGCAATCAATTTCCAAAAATTAGATGAAAGGGGTCAAGTAACAGAGTGGACATGGACAAAGAATATTAGTCATAGAGGAATTAAGTGGGTAAAACTGTCCAGAATATAAGGCAGAAGTTATTGGCCAGCAATCTGAAAAAACATAATGAACAGGAAAATTAATAACAATATGACAACCTGAAATAAAAATGCTAGATTATGCCAACAAAACTTTAAGCATAGGAACAATGGAGTAAGCATGCTGGTAGTCTCACATACTTTAGAAGGGATGCGTTGAGATGCTGAGTAATTATCCATTTTGTTTGAAAATACGGTGAAGTATGATTGATGAAAATTTACATATTATCATTAGAGGTATACAAATAAAAGGTGTAGTGTTTAAATCATTTATGAGAGAGAGAAAAAGAAAAAGAAAACTCAGACAAGAGAAGTAGCATAACCTGGAGGTTAAGATCATGGTCTCTAGGGTTAGATTGCTAATATCTGAGCCCTGGTTTGGCAATTTAGCAGTTATGGGACCTTGAACATTACTAAGTTCAAGTTATTGAATGTGACTAAGCCTTTCTCCACTTGCAACATAAATCATAGGGTTATTTTAAACATTAAATGATATAAAACCCAAAAAGTACTTGGAATATGGATTAGTACATTGTACATTGTAAAATATCCATACATGTCAGTTGTTAATTAAAAACCCCACAAATCACATTATAAATCAACAAAAAGGAAAAAACAGATATAAAAAGATTTCAAACTTAGAGAATATATATACTTATTTTTTCATCATTGAATTTGGAATGTAGATGAAACTGATGACTCTAGAAAAATATAAAGCAAGAAAACTGACTCCAGAATACATATAAAACCTGCAAAGAACAATAATCATAAAAAAGGTTGAAGTAATTATTAAGATCTACTTATCTTTACAGAAAAGTTTGAAGTGATTTTCCTGGCATGTTCTATTAAGCTTCAAAAAACATGTCATTTCTCTGTTATTTAAACTCTTTTAGAGCACAGAAAAATATGGAATATTTTCCAACTCATTTTTCAAAACTAGCATAATTCTGACACTATAACTGAACAGGAGAGTATCAAAAAGCTAATAGATAAATGTCACTCATGACCATAGATGTAAACATCATGAATAAATATATGCAAGTAAAATCAGGCAGCTTGTAAAATAAAGAGGAATATACTGTGCAAGAATGGCTCAACATAGGAAAAGTTGAGTATAAGGCAATGTTTTACATTTCTAGAGTAAAAGACCCCCAAAATACATAATAATCTTAATAGAGACCCCAATGCCTACCTGAAAAAAATCCTAATAAAAATGTAAAGGGGCTTCCCTGGTGGTCCAGTGGTTAAGACTCCCAGCTTCCACTGCAGGGGCAGGTTCCATCCCTGGTTGGAAACTAAGATCCCACATGCTGTGAGATGCTGCTTGGAAAAAAAAGAAAAAAAAAAAGGGAAAAAAAGAGAATATAAATAAATTATCTTTAGTTTGATAAAGGATAATTACCAGGAAACTACTGTAAACATCAAACTACAGCGTGAACTTCAGAAGCATTCCCGTTGGCAGTAAGAAAGGATAATACATGAGAGGCCACCAAAATGACATTTGTCAAGAGACAACTTGTTGACTGGAAAAATAAAAAGCATTGAGTCAGCCAGGATTTCCACAAAGCATTCTTATTCCATTCGTAACTTCCAAATGAGACTTGTGCATACATTTTAACCAAAGTAACTACCTGTTTGTGTGTGTGTGTGTGTGTGACGTTAAAAATGCTCCCTTCTAAGGAAGGAAAACTGTTCTTTAGGCAATGCTCATTTTTTTTTTTTTTTACATAATTGTAATTTGCTAAAACATTCCTATGGAGCATAGCTCACAGGAGGAAGTGATACTGAGTGAACAAATTCATAGTTGGCTTTTAGTGCATATTTTATTGCAGGAAAACAGTTCAAATGCACTCTTGGATGTTTCTGTGGGCTCTTATGCTGTGTGGAAGCCATGCAGTTGATACTGACCATGGGACCCAGAGTCTAATGTAATCATACTGGGAGTCAACAGACTCATGGAAAATTAAAAACAAGTCAAAATCTCTAAGGGGAAGTTTTGGGAACCAGCATAAGCTTTTAGAAATCTAAAATTTTTTTGACTTATAATTGAAACAGTATTAAATGATTTCCCCTTAACTGACTCATGGGATTAACTGACACTCTAGTCCCTCCGTAAAATCTAACTTCTGAAGCCCAAAGCACACTGAACTTCTAGGTGGTGAGTCACACTTCAGAATGCCCTCTTACTGCTGCTCTCACCAGTCGAGTGCAATGCTTGCATGATTACTCTCAAGTGTGTGGATGTCAGTTGTAATTGCTATTGGAATTAGGTAATTTAATTAAATAGTATGTAAACCCATCACAAACAATAATATAAAACAATTATTGTTTCTTTTGAAAACGAAGTTGAAAGTTTGGAAAGACTTAATTAAGGTAGGTGGCTACCATCTACCTTGTACATTCTAGGTATAAGTGTCCTGTGAGTTTTAGACCTTAAAATAACTTCTCCCAATCTGTCATGATGTCTAATTACTTTATCCATGTTATTCTTTATGGAGCAAAAATCAACTTTTGCTTTATAATTTTATAATTCCTTCCCCACCCCTAGGTCACAAATATATAGTCTTATGCAAGACTGGCTACATAAATTGTCAGCCCAATGCAAAATGAAAGTATGGAACACTTTGTGCAAAAATTATTAAGAATTTCAAGATGGTAACAGTAGGGCATTCAACCTAGCACTGGGCACTTCTGCGTATTGGCCCCTGTGCCTGTCCCATGCCCATGAAGCCAGCTGTGTTCTGATGTCATCTTCTGTGAATATAACTATTTTACTTTTCACATTTAAGGTTTTAATTTCTCTGGAGTGTACATTTGTATAAAGTGTAAAATAGTTTTTCATATTTTTTTCTTTCATACAGTGAGCAAAACTCCCCCAAGCCATCTACTAAGCAGCCTATTCTTTCCTCATTGTTTCATGGTACCATTCTTATCACATATTAAGTTTTTTTTAGTATAAATTTATTTATTTATTTATTTATTTATTTATTTATTTATTTATTTATTGGCTGCATTGGGTCTTCGTTGCTGCGCGCAGGCTTTCTCTAGTTGTGGAGAGCAGTGGCTTCTCTTGTTGTGGAGCATGGGCTCTTAGGCATGTGGGCTTCTGCAGTTGTGGTACATGGGCTCAATAGTTGTGGTTTGAGGGCTCTAGAGCACAGGCTCAGTAGTTGTGGCACACAGGCTTAGTTGCTCCACAGCATGTAGAATCTTCCCTGCCCAGGGCTCGAACCCATGTCCCCTGCATTAGCAAGAGGATTCTTAACCACTGCGCCACCAGGGAAGCCCTCACATATTAAGTTTTACATGGATCTCTCTGAGCTTTCTAGTCAGTTCCACTGATCTGTTATTTGCTTGTTCTTTTTTGTTTTTATTACTCTAGCTAGTTCTCACTTTTGACTAATTCGCCTTTGCTATTCATGGAACTTTATTCTTCATATATAATTTTAAAACAAATTTATTAAGTACCTGTAAAAATCTCCAGCAAGGATTGTGATGAGGATGGTGTTAAATTTGTTGATTAATTAGGTGAGAATTGGTATCTTTATAATATTTGTTTTTTCACCCAAGAACTTGGACTGTCCAACTAATCAGATTTTCTTTTAGATCCTTTATTAGGATGTTGAAATTATCTCTAGAAGCTTTGTGTACTTTAGGTTAAGTTAGATCTTGGATATTTTATTAGTTTCTGTAAATAATATATTTTTATAAAATATAAATGTTTTACATTTTCTAATTGATTATTGATAGTTTGGCAAAATGATCTTAAAAAACTCATCCTATATCCCACATTCTTTTATTACTGCTAAGAGTCTGGAGATTCTTTTTTTTCCCTATGTAAATAATCATATTATATGCAAATAAGTCCAGCTATATAACATGTAGGGCCCAGCACAAAATGCAAATTCATGGGCCTTTATGTAAAAAGCAGGAAAAAAGAGAAGAGCGGATAAGAATAGTAAAAATGTAAGATTTTTTTCCAATGGTCTTTCTTCTGGTTTGCCAAAGTATTTTACTTTCGCTATTGAATGTTGTTCTAAGTAGAGTGAAGATAAAATTTTTAATCATCAGCACAGATTTTACCATTCATCTTTATACTGTGCAATGCCAATTTACAATGCAAATATAAGAGCATTTAATTTGTATTCAGAATTACACAGTTCATTTTTTCACAGCTTATACGTGCATAGGGTACCAGAACAGTGGAAATGATATGCACAGAAACAACTCATCTATTTTTATTTCACTTCTCGGTATGTGCTGAGCATTCTACCAACACTCTCGGCCTTCTGTTTACTGATGGGTAAGAAAGGATTGAAAGGAAAAGGAACTATGTGTTGCCCTATCTTTTCCTTTTCTTCTGTGTCATAATTTTCAGCATGAGTGTTTAGTGAATACAGGGAAGTAACATGAATAAAAGGGTATAGTTTTCTTTAGCCAGTCACATTTCTTAGAACATCTTTGCCTTCCTTCTGCATTTAAAGTAAGTTCTGTGTTTGAACTGAAAGCACGTGTTCTCCCGGCTGTCAGGACCCCACTTACTGGGTCATCGATATCACACACTTACCTTTTACTTGTTGTGAGTGTTGCTGAGCTCCTGTGCATCAAGGGTGCTCCAGAATTCTGTGCACGTGAGGCATCGTGAACTCCATGTGCAAATGCAGTGGGAGAAAGAGTGTACTGCACACCACCCCTCTGATCCATGCATGTCCCATTGTCCTATTAGATTTCACTTAATAGTTCATAAACAAAATTATTCAGAATTCAAGCATGAGCAGAGCACTAAACCAAGCATGGGGCCCCTCTGAGTGAAGAGCCCTGTGCCACTGCAGAGGCGGCATGCCCGTGACGTTGACTCTTCTGCAAATAATGCCTGTTACATTTCTTCCCTTCCAATTCTTACACCTATTATTGCTTTTTTATTGCATCATATAATTTGCTGGATAACAGTGAGTATCTACTCCATTATAGATGTCAGATAATAGTAGCAATGATATTTGGCATTCTATTCTTGTTACTGATCAAATGTGTCTAAAATTTCTGTATAAAATAACATTTTTTGCTGCATTTCTGCTACATAACCTTTAGAAATAAAGTTTCTTCCTATTCCAAATTTGTTGCTATTTTTAAATTATAAATCCATATTGAGGTTTACTCAATATTTTTCCCCAACCAATTGACATAACCCTACGAATTTTCTCCTTAGCCTATTAATAGGGTAAATTGTATTGACTGAATTTTTTTCTTGTTAAACCATCCTTGCCTATGTGAGATAAATTTTACTTAATCTTGATGTAATTAAAAATACACTGTTGGATTTGGTTAGTTAATACTTCATTTAAGATTTTTGATAGCTATGTTCACATGGAAATGGGCCTGTGAAATAGGACTTTTTGTCTGATTTCCTTATTTGGTGTTAGAATCAAGACTAACTTATAAAATGAGCTGCACATCTTTTTCTTTTTTTTCTAATTTCTGGAAAATACTACATAAAACAAGAATAAATCTTCCAATTCAAAGTTTGCTAGCACTCATCTGTAAAGATGTCTGAAACTGAGGGTGTTAATGCTTATTAGACTATGTTTTCCATTTTTCTTCCTTCAATTTTGCCACATTCTATTTTTTCCAGAAATGTACAAGCATTATTATTCTAATACTTTTTGGTTTATAGTTCCATTCTTTCTTCTTTATTTTGTATCATCTTTCTATTAGTTTTGATAGAGTTTGTTTTTAATTAATTCTTTCAAAGAACCTGCTTATTTTTATTAATCTATTTTTTGTCTTTTTTCCATTTTTTCACTCATCCATTTTAATTAATTTTTATCTTTATCTTTCTTAAATCCTTCCTTTTTGTTTCATTGGGTAGAATTCCTTGTTAATATGTTTTCAACTTTTAAAATTTCATGATAATTGTATGTAAAGCTACAGAATTATCAATAATACAAATATCTTGGTGTGTCTTAACTACCTCAAAGAAATTCTTCACCTGTCCCTGCTCCATTATATTGACTTGTCTAAAATTTTAATTCTGATTGTTATGGATATGGTATCTCTTTCTCTTTCTGTGTTACTCTTTAAAAATTTTCCCACTTAAGTAAACCATCTATCTGATCAGCTTTAATTCTTATATCCCTAATAGCATCATTCTGATTTATTTATCCTTTTATTTGCATACTCTTTATGTTATCAAGCTCAAGTTTGTGTACCCAATGCACAATGAGGCCAAAATGTTGGAGTTTGGGGCAGAGAAAAGTGTATTGCAAGAGCCAAACAAGGAATATGAGTGGCTCATACTTAAAGGACCAGAACTCCCGAAGGCAAACTGTTGGGGGGAAGGCTGTAGATTGCATGACTTTCTTTTGATTGGTTCATGGTGAGGTACAAGGGTAACGTTCGAGGAATCTTATCCTCAGCCTGAACTTACCTTCCTCTACCTGGGTGGGGACTTTAGTTCCTGTAGAAGAACTCAAAGATATGTATCAGACTGTTATGAATATCCAGTGAGAAGGAACTAAGACAGCTCTACTGCTGCACTATTGTTTGTTGACTGCTTTTCCTTTGTTTCTGCATTCCCTCACTTCTCTAATTAGAAACTGTTTAGTGAAGTAAGTCAGACAGAGAAAGACACATATATGATATCACTTACATGTGGAATTTAAAACAATGGTACAAATGAACTTATTTACAAAACAGAAATAGAGTCACAGATGTAGAAAACAAGCCTATGGTTACCAAGGGAGAAGGGGGTATAAATTAGCAGACTGGGATTAACACACACTACTATATATAAAATAGGTAACTAATAAGTTATCTATTTTAAGGTATAATAAACTATACCTACTATATAGCACAGGGAACTCTACTCAATACTCTGTAATATCCTATGGGGGAAAAGAATCTAAAACCGGTGGATATATGTATATGTATAACTAATTCACTTTGCCGTACAGCAGAAGCTACCACAGAACTATAAATCAACTATACTCCAATAAAGTAATTAAAAAAAGAAACTGTTTGAATCTGCCCTTTGGAACTTAGGGAGGGTCTAGGAGGCTGAAATTTTTTTTCTGCAAACAAGAAGCAGAGGCATGGAAAGTCTTTTGTACCCTGGAGGGTTTTGCAGGGCCCTACTTAGTTTCATTTTCAGTAATTTCTTTCGAAGTGAGAATATGAAAGAACTTCTAAAGCCCATATACATGAGAATATTTTTATTACATCCTTATATTTAAGTGAAAATACCCCAAACATGAAATTTAAGATTCTAAGTCATTTTCCTTAGAAAAATTCTTTTAATTCTTGTATCCAAGTTGCTACCAAATAAGATGATATGTTTGACTTTTTCCTAAGTTATTTTTTCTTACTCTTGGAAGCATTTTGAATAATTTCTTTATCTTTGATATTTTTAGGTTTTATTATAGTACATTTAGGCATTCTGTGAGCCTTTTAAAACTAAATTACTTCATTTTTTGTTATTCTGAAAAGTTGATCATGATTTTTTAAAATGTTTTTCCCCTGTATTTATTTCTCTTATTTTGGTGCCCTCATTATCTGTACATTGATACTTCTACTTGTGCCCTCCATATCTTTTAGCCTTTCCTTTACATTTTGTATAAAAGAAAGTAATCTTTTCTTACTGTCTTCTGATTACCCAAGTCTAATTAATCCCAAAGCATTATTCATTCTGTATTGATTTCACCTGTTTGGATTCCTTATTTCAGCTATTACATTTTTTATACTTAATATTTCTACTTGTTTCTTGTTATGATTGCTTGTTTCTGATTTTTATTATTAATATCTTTGTCTATTGTAGTATTTTATTGTGTTTGTTTTATATTATTGGTTGTCCATCCCAACTTTTCTGTTACTAGAGGCTTGTGTTCTTTGGTTGGTTGTGTGTTTTTACAGTGGATACATTCCTCAGGCAAATAAGTATATCAGTCTGAAAACTCATGTTTCCCAGGGCGTGTCATGTACCCAATCAGGTAGCATTCTTCAGAGATGGGTAAAAAGGTTAAGTCATGTTATATCTGTCGCTCCTTGTAAATTAAAAGGGAGGGAAGATCATGATATCCAGTTTGGAGAGCCCTTGGTACTATGAAAACATCATCAACTACCTCCATTTGCTTTCATTCGACCAAGCAAATCTTCTGTTCCTGGATTTACCTTTAATCACTCATCAAATGACTTTATAATTACCAAGGTTGGGGAGTGGCTCAGATGGGAAAGAGATGTAGGAATAAATGTTCAAGGGTAAATAGTCAGGCATCTCCTGTTATCATCAGCTTGTTGACCCACAGAGTTTTTATACTCCCCTGAATGTACCTTGACAAGTGACCATGGCTTTACTGCTAATTTTTTGGCCTCAAGACATCCAATTACTGTCTCAGGCAAGAAGAGAATTTAAAAGCGCTTCTGAAAATTAGCCTCTCAGAGCTAGACATATTTACTTCTAACTTCTCTTCCGTGGTGTGTAGATACATTGTCCTCTGAAGTCAACTGACCAGCAAATTTGACATTCAAAGCTAATATAGACCTAAGTTGTTTCTGATGACTTTTTAATTTTGTCAGAAGGAAAGAATGCTCTGAAAAGCATTAAGGACAAACAATTTCAGGAAAGGAAGGGAGAAGCCCAACCCACAGAGCCGGCGAGTTAAGACTGAGACTGGACAAATGATTGGGGCATATCATCTGGCCAGGAATGAAAGGTAATTTAAGATTTTCCTTAGGACTGCTTGACCCAGAAGAGTCAGCTGGTTTTAGGAATAGCTGGTGTGGTATGTGGAAGAACCCATTCCAATTTATGAAGCGCTTCATACAAACATGATCTCTTTTAATCCCTTACAAGGATGCTATACAGTAGGCTTGGCTTGCAGGAGTCCCATTTTACAGATGGGTAAGTGAGGGTTGGTGGCCTCCCCTTGCCACATTCTTGGTAGAGCCAGAAACAGCACTTGAGTACAGGCCCTTCTGCCACTCCACAGATATCTACACATGTCTTTAAGAGAGAACATGACCCCCTTTATCAGCAGGCAAATAAACAGAACATTGGTAAAGGCTTGCTGTCTCATTTAGACAGAAAGGAGTACCTAAAGTATAGAATTACCCTATAAAAATATCTGCCTGGATTAGGGCCAGCTGGGAATTTAGCCTTAGGCCTGCAGAGAGGTGTGTGGAACTCAATAGAAGGCAAAGAAAGAAAGAGAAGGGAGAGAGTGCAGAGAGGAAAGAGTGATCTCAGCAGTACTATTTTAGGAGTCTCCTTTCCTGTGAGTTTTATTCCACAAGATTATAAAAGCTAATCCCAGGCTGCAGAGTTTTAAACAGGAAAACAGGCCCTTGGTTTGCTTTCTGACCTAGTCCTCTTCCACATAACTCAATTCGTCCAACACACAGAGCACCAAAGTTATGTTTCTTGGAGCAAAACCATAAAATATTTCTTGTCTTTCCCAAGTGCTTTGTTTACTGGGTTATGGTTGGTTTAATCTTATCAGTTCTGCTGAACAAGATGCTCTGTGCAATCTCCCTGAAGTTTGGCTCTCAGCAGGCAGTCCTCCACTCCTTGCTACCTCATTAATGTCAGCAATCCTGAGGTGAGGTGTTTGCCAAACTGTAGCTCTCCAAAGAGAGAGAGAGAGCCCGCCTCATTTCCTGTAGATAGTCATGTATAGTATATTTTTCCTCTTCTGCCTCCAATCCCTTCAGTAAAAGGAGGCATAATGTCCCCCAAATAGAATTCAGCCTAAAGCATAAATCACAGCCCTGAGGAGAACAAAAGAAACACTGTATGAGAAAGTAACAAAAACCCTTGGACATTATGGTTAGAAATGACTCCAAAGATAGGTCTTATGGACCCAGGATTGACTTCTTTCCTCTGGATCTACTTGGGATTGAGGATTTATCTTAGTGTGTGGTGAGAAGAGGAAGACCTGTGCTGGAAGGGGTGGGGGTGTGGCCACGAGAGATGGAGGATGGAGAGAGGAAAGGAAGGAAGAAATGATTGTGGATTTCTGTCTTCAGTAATGTTATTTTGGATTGTGAACCTCTAAACACCAAAAAGGATGACAGTGTCACGGAAAAGGGAGTCCAGGTAATTGAGCCCCATGGTTGCCACCTTTCTGGTACCCACAGCTGCACCCAGTGTGGAGGATGACCAATGACTAATATTCTGAAACAGGGAACTATACCTAATATTCTGTGATAAACCATGATGGAAAAGAATACTAAAAAGAATGCATATATATGTATAACTGAGTCACTTTTCTGTACAGCAGAAATTAACGCAACACTGTAAATCAACTATACTTCAATAAAAAATAAATACATAAAAAAATACTCTGAAACGTCAGCCTGGCTGCAGTGCCAGGGTGAAAGCTAGATAAATCAGAAAAAAGCTGGGCAAGCTTGCCTCATTATATTAGCAACAACCAAAAACTGTATAACTTTTATGATGTAGCAGGTGTTACTTTCAGGTTCTAACCACTTTACATATATTAACCCATTGATTCTCAATCAGTCTGCAATAAAATGTTTATAACAAAGGAAAAATTTCACTGTGAAGGGAGATGATGTGATGGAATCTGATTTCTTCTTTCCCATTAAGTGCATTGCATCCTGAGACTGCTGTTCTCATTGCTGGCTGCTCTTCTTCATGGCCTGGGGGTTCTACTTGCCCCCCTCCACCAACCCCTGAATTCCCTCCTGTTCCATATCAGTGCTCTATAAACTTACCTCCGCCCATAGAAAGGAGCCCTGTGGTGAACTCTCGGATGGTGCAGACTTCTTTGCAGTAGGCTAATCACTTCCTAAATTATGATGCTTTGAAGTTTTGGTATTGTGTATCCGATTTCTGTTCATAAGACTGAGGTGTTACCTGGGGGCTGAATTAAGATATACATGATGATTTAATTAAAGGATTTAACATGAACGGTAAGAGGTAGAGAATATATTTATGTGTGTGTGTGGGGGGGGGGATATGAAGACTTTAAATAATAGAATTGTCCATACACACCTGTTCATTTATAAACAGTTAAATGGATTATTGATGAAATGTATCTTTGCGTTTTTTGTACTCTATCATACTGTGAATATGAACAATCCTCTGGTCTCAGTAAGAAAATATCCACTCCTCTACCCCTCACCTACTGTTGAATATTTCTTTCTTAAAAACTGACAAAAGGTTATTTTACTATCCTTGCTATTTGAGGAATTTTCTTTTTAGTGTTATATAACCTGAATCCTTCCTTCCATGATTTAAACGTTTATCTCTTTTTGTTATATTCCCAAAAGTATCCCCAAAGGGCAGCTGGTCTTTGACTCTCTGAGATGAACTAAGTAATTAATTAATGAAACTGTTCTATGACTCTTTTAATAAGGAATTCAAAAACATAAACCTTTAGGATCAAATAGGACCCAGACGAATTCTAGAATGCCCATGCCGCTCACAAGGTACTCTGATGACTGTTGGTGCGACTTCCACAGTTCTCCAGACCACAAAACGGAGGTCCAGGTTAGGAAGGAGGCGGGGAAGGGAGCTTGGCAAGAAACAGACCCCCGGCCTGGCTGCGAGTTCCCCACAAACTGGCCTTAAACTTACTATCGCCAGGGCCTGAGCCATTTACCTAGATCCTGCACCAAAACGGATGACATTCTAGGATTGGGGAAAAAAAAAAAAGAGAGAGAGAAAAAGATTTTGTCCTGTGGGGACTGACTGCGAGTCTGCAGAACTGTTTTTCACTTACTGGTAGGACCGAAAGTGTCCCACACCACCCTCGGTGACCCAATGTCAGCCGTGTCCAGATGTGGGGCCAGCACAGCCTGCCTCCGGGCAGCCTATGAACCAAAGTCCTCGGTGCCTCCTGGGCCCCAACGCATAAATCATCGATTTTCTCTGAATTAGGGATTACTGCTAAATCGTGTGCTTTCTATTAATAGATCTTCATAAATGCTGCAGGTGCGGCTGGAGCTCGTCTTTGAAGTGCTGCTTAATCGTCCCCTTTTCAAATCCTCATAATCCAACCCTCATAAAAAACCCCGGGGGTTATTGATTGAGAGGGCCTTGGGGATCCCTAAAGGCGCTGCAGCTCAGACGCAGGCCTGCCCCCGAGGTGCGGCTGCAGCCCCGGGAATGCGTGCCAGGTGTGGCCGTCCTGCCGCGGCCAACCTGGAGGTCGGACCACGCCTCCCAGGCAGCGGCAGGGGCGGAGCCCCAGCGAGGAGGAAGCGGGGGGAGGGGGCATTGGTGCCACAGGCTGCCTGCTTCTGCCTCCTCATCTTCAGCCTTACAGCATATGGATTTTTTCCCCCTTATTAAATGTCCTACTTAATATACTTTGAAGCTGTATGTAATTCGAGACTTTTTTTTTTCACTCTAATTAACTGACTGATGAAAATCAATGTAAATTAAAATATGTTCATTTGTTTAAATTTGTTGATTTGCTTACATTATTTTAGTTACTTAGATTAAACTTTATTTTGTTTAATTAATTGATTTCTTTATGGTAGTTACAGTTCTGTCCTCATCTGGGCCTCCCCTTCAGGCACGGTACCCCCTCTTAGGCCACACAGGGCCACTTTTAATGAGTTTGACATGTGTATGAAGTTCCTACATCTAGAATGTCTTTCCCTCTCCTATTTCATGAAATCCTGGCTCAAATGTCACCTTCCCTGTGAAGCTTTCCTGAGCTACTTTGTAGTTTAGTCACTTTCCCCTTTCTGCTTCCGTAAGACTTTCTTCATGCCTCTATGTGAGCTCTGTTTATATTTGAGTCTATTTTATTAGCATAGTTATTAATTACTCTGCACATCTCTTGTCTCCTGTGTTCCAGACACTGGGCTAAATGCTCAAGATACACAGTTGAATAAGACAGGGTGCCTGATTTTGAGGAAATCACAAGGTCCTAGGAGAAAGACAGGAAAATAATGAGGTGAGTAGAAGATGCTAAGTGTTATAATAAAGCACATTCTGAGGTCTTAGGTAGAGTCACTAGTCCTCTCTGGGTTGTGAAAACTTAAGAACTGCCTTACTGGGAACACCTAGTAGGGTGCCTGGCACTTATCCGGTGCTTGATAAACCTTAATGGAATTATTGGTGCAGTTGAAAGATGCCTGAATTTGGACTCAAATTTCCCAGGTTGGGGTCCAAAGTTGTGCCTGTCAGAAGCTGTGTAGCCTAAGGCAGATCACTTGAATAGTTTGTCCTCCTTTCTCATAAATGCGGTGGGGTGTAATACCCACCTTCTTCTAGCACTGTTATCAGAAGCAATGAGGAAACGTAAGTGAAAGCAATTTGAACACTCTGAAGAGGTGAGTAGAAGCAGTCCTCCATTGTGAATGCTGTTATCTTCACATCACAGAGTCAAGATTCCTTCTACTGGAAGCAGCTCTATGCATGAAACCCCATGTGCTTAACTACATGATGTGGAGAACTAAAACTGTGATCAGTGTTAGGACAGTCAAGACGGACAGGACATCCTGTTTTCTCACTTCTCCTGATTGTTGGTCCATACGATGTAGATGTTTGGAATGGAACCATTGGACTCAGAGATTTGAGGTGTAGTTGGTTAATTCTATTTTACCTAGAACAGAATCAGTGCACGGAGATATCCACACCTCCCAGGAAGAATTTTCCCAGTAGCTTTTCATGGTCTGATAGAAAAAGCTCCTACTGGACCCAGAAACAGCCAGACCTGTGTAGCTCTTATCAGAGGGTCTTGAGAATTGCTGTCATGTTCAGATTTCTTCTCATTGCCTTGGTAACTGTGGTCAGGAATGAACAATAGCCTGTCAGTGTGAGTTTGAGGGTAGGTAGACACATCCATCATTGGTTTAAACAGCTTTGTACAGCACTATAGTGCTAAAAATCACAAAATTCATCAGCTGGTAGAAAGACACCCTGGGAGGTGAATGGGTGGAAGATGTGAATAGAAAGGCATGTATTTGGACAGGGATCTATTTATCATTGTGCCTTAAGTGCTTTGTTGAGCATATACAAATATGGAACTGTATGATAGAGTAGAATTTACAGTAAGGACCAAGGGAAAAGAGGATGCTTTGCTTCTGACAGTAATATCCATTCCAACGAGAATGTATTTGGCAAAATTTTGGAGTATTCTTCCCACCTGGGATGGTGTTTGTTTGATGATTTAATATACAATGAGAAATAAAGCCTGCAAAAAGAAAAAAAGAAACAACTTCTGATATACTCCTCAATGAATGATTGAGTCAGAAGCTGGGTTTAATCTACATAGTTCTTTAGCCCGAAAACATGCTTGCCACATAGCAGTGAAGCCGAGAAGCCAGGCAGCTATGGCTGAGAAACTGTGAGGTGTGCTGTGGTGTGGAGCACACAGCCTGGCTTGTGTACGGAAACCATTGTTCTTCCAAACACACCCTTCTACCCAACAGGTCAGTGCAGTCATCTCTATGGCTGTATGTCCTCTGGCTTTTTTGTTAAGCTGCTCTCTTACTGTAAAAGCAAGAAAGAAGAAAATATATCCACACGTCCCTTTGGTTCTGAATCTGAGCTGACCCTGTCCTCTTGGCTGAGGGCATGGAAACACTATAAGCAGACTGCCCTCTACCCTCTAAGCCCTCACTCCCCACACTGGCGTTCCAGGGGCAGCCACACTGCATCTGCTCCCTGAATGGTACCCACATTTCTTTCAAATTAACTTTTTGGCCATAGTATTGTCAGTGGCCCTGAGGTAGATATTTTTGTTACAAAGTTTGTAATATAATTTGACTTTTTAAAGTTTGTAAATACATTACATTGCTTAAAAGCAGCTAAAAAAAAGTATCAACTACCCATACCTACTGTAAATTGTTGTTATATATTTTAATCATAGCTTAATGTAAGATGTCCAGTTATTGATGAAAACATTATAATTAAGGCTTTGTGGTTTAGAGATTACTTTTGATGAGAGGAAAGACTTTCTGGACCACCTGATCCTGGCGGGTCCCCATTAAGACTGTTACCAGAATGAGTAGGATGGCTGCCTCCCCTATGAATGAGATATTGATTAGGTGGTGTTAATTTCAAACTCAATGGGATATGCTAACTAAATGGAATATACTAGAATTTATAAGACAAATACTGGTGGAAGCCAGGCTGTTGCTCACCGAAGAGGGGACTCACACTGGTAGTTACTAATGCTTTCTGAGAAGAGCTGATCCCTAGGGAATCTCCCAGCAATCCCAATTGTAAATCTTTTCTGTAGGGAAACATGCATGAAAGATTAAGCCATGTTTTCCCAGAAAGGCAAATAGAAATTAAATAAGAGACTTCCCTGGTGGTGCAGTGGTTAAGAATTCGCCTGCCAATGCAGGGGACATGGGTTCCATCCCTGGTCTGGGAAGATCCCACATGCTGCAGAACAACTAAGCCAGTGCACCACAACTACTGAGCCGATGTGCCACAACTACTGAAGCCTGAACGCCTAGAGCCTGTGCTTTGCAACAAGAGAAGCCACCACGATGAGAGGCCCGTGAGCCACAAGAAAGAGCAGCCCCGCTTGCAGCAACTAGAGAAAGCCCAAAGACCCAACACAACCAATAAATAAATAAATAAATTAATTAATTAAGAAAATAAGTGAAATATTTGATCTCTTCATGTAACACTGTGCTGTGATTCCCTGATGTGTATGCATTTTCTTTGTAGTAAAGAAATAACCCAAAAGAAAAATCCAGTAAAAATTCATAATGCTCATAGCAAACACTTGTAAGTTTTCTCCTTTGAGTTGCCATTAGGGAACCATTCGGTTTTCCCCAGTTTGCCTTGAAAGGTGAGCAGCTAGATGTACTCACTGAACTTCCTGATACCATCCGGGAGGGCTTACAGTCTTTCCGCTAACGCTACTAATTAAGGACAGATCGGGGTCCTCGAGGGAGCTGGGCTGCCCTCTAAACACCATCCAGAACCACCCGGGAGGGAGGCAGGACTCTCATAAGTTGTTTGCCCCAAGTCACCCAGCAAAGGTGGCAAATTCCCAAGGAAAGTATCAAATGAATTTGTTAATGAGCCAAACATTAGGAAAGAGGGCGCAGGAGGAGGGGTGTGTGCAGACCCAGTGAGACTGAGTGAGTGAGGAAGTGAAGGATTTATTTATCTGGTTCTTAAATGAGTGTTAATGTGACGATCTCTCATCTTGGTTGAAAGCATTTTCAAGCCAAATCTTTCGGTACGTTAAGGAATCTCAGATAAACCAAGGGCTTCAGCGTTTACATTCTGGAAAAAAAAAAAAAGGCAATTTGAAGCTTACAAGGGTGAATATTTTTATATAAATTATGGTTATTATTTGTCTGCATGGAGATTTTTGTCTTCTTTAAGTAAGAACTTGTCCTGAATCAGGCCCTGAGTTAACTTAGAAAAACAAAAACAAAAACCCCCCAAACGCACAACAACTTAGAGATGAATTTGTTTAAACTCTATTTTATAAGGGACCTCAAGGGACGGGTCCAAATTCATACCTGTGGTTAAGGAATGACATGGGCTGAGCTCATTTCATTGTGCCACAGTGATGTGACTTCTACCACGTTATTCTGTATTTTCTATTTGTCGTTTGTTTTCTCTTTCTTCTTCCCTCTACCATTCCCCCGCCTTGCTTATTTTGAATGTATCGAAAAATCAGGAGCCTGCAGGTGTGTCATCCCATCCTCACCAGTTCCATTCTCCACCCCAACCCCCTGCTATTTTGGAAACTACACTCTCTACCTATATTCTTTTAATGCTTCCTCTAGAAATTTTAACATGCATATTTTACTTTAAAAGTGCAAGATTAATATCTGTACCCTCCTTTAATTATGAGATTGAACAAATCTCTTTACCCTCCTTATGAGAGACCTTAGAAAATGTTTAACTTCAATTACATTTATGTTCTACTATAGTCTAGTATTTGGCTTTCTCTTGATTTTTTGAATTAAGGTAAAATATACAGTAAAGTACACAGATTTAAGTGGGCAATTCTATAAGTTTTTATCCATACATAGATTCAATGTTTATATTGATGTAACCCCAGTAAGGATGTAAAGCATTTCCATCAAGTTCCTTATTTCCTCTTCCGCTCAATCCTCACCCTCCATAGGCCACAACCATTCTGATTTTTGTCACTATAAAGTAGTTCTGCCTAGCCTAAAACTTCACATGAATGGAGAAATACAATCTGTCGTTTTTGTGTCTGGTTTATTTGGCTCAATATGTGTTTGAAACATCCATGTTGTTTTCTGCGTCAATAGTGCTTCCCAAAGTTGGTGACTGAGGGTCCCCAGGAGGGGGACTCTCAGTGACTGAGGGTCTCTCAAGGGGGTCCATGAAGTCAAGAGTGTTTTTATAGGGACTTCCCTGACGGTCCAGTGGTTAAGATGTCACCTTCCAACGCAGGGGGTGCAGGTTTGATCCCTGGTTGGGGAGCTAGGATCCCACATGCCTCAGGGCCGAAAAAGCAAGATGTAAAATAGAAGCAATATTGTAACAAATTCAATAAAGCCTTTAAACATGGTCCACATCAAAAAAAAAAAAAACTTTAAAAAACTATTTTTATAATGATAAAAACATGCCATTTGCCTTTTCACTAATCCTCTCATGAGGGTATAGTGTAATTGTCCCAAGGCTAAATGAAGTACCATATTATATATTCTTTTGTTGGGTTATTTCTAGTTTGGGGCTGTTATGAATAAAGATGGGAGAGGCTTTTTTAGATATATCTTTTTAAGAACCTATGTTTTGAGTTGTCACGGATAAATATTTAGAAGTGTGATTGCTGACTCACAGGGTAGGTGTGTTTTTAACTCTATACAAGGCTGCCATGTTATTGCCAAAGTGGTTGCACCATTTTACACCTCACATGCTATAGATAAAAGTTCCAGTTCTTATGCACCCTTCCCAACTTTCTGTGTTGTCAGTCTTTCTAATTTTAGCCATCCTAATAGGCACGCAGTATTCTCTCTTGGTGGATTTGATTTGCATTTCTTCATGACTAAAAGTGTCATGTAACTTTTAATATATGAATTGGTCATTCATAAAGTTTTAATTGTTATATTTAAGTCTATGTTGTATCTCAAATTAATTTTTGTGTGTGATGACAGAGAAAGAGGCCTGTTTCCCTCAGCCCAAATTTTACGTCCAGAGGAACTAGCATCAATTGTTCTGATGCAACCTTGTGGACACCCCAGGTCCTGTCTAACTGGAAGAAGAAATGCATCCAAAAGCAACACTGAGGCATTTATGACCCTCTTCAGGATTGTGCCCATCTGCTCTTGCACCTTAACCTAACATCACTTTCCTGCATATACTAGATAATCCAGAGGACTGGATTTTTTTTCAACACCATGTAATTCCTTATGCTATTTCTTATTTCTGGAAACTCTAATCCTTTTTCTCTATTTCCTAATGTTCTGCTTATTCAGCAAGTACTAGCTCAAATGCTATTCAAGTCCTAGCTCAAATGCTATTTCTTTCATGAAGACAATACTGATTTACCTGTCTTAGTTTCTTACAATCCTGACTTTTCATATGCATCTTGCAATTTATTTAAAGTAAGATTTTGTCTTATACACTTTAAAACCACCCAAAGAAACTACTATAGCAAGTTGTACACAGGTCATAGATGCTCCATAAAGATTACTGAATTGAATTTTGTTGCAGGTTAAGGGTTTGGAAAGATATTTTGATGTTGGAACCTTCCCTTTACAACAAGTCTTGTCTCAGATAATGTGGTTGTTGAAATTAAATAATCCATAGTGGGATGCAAGCATATTCCTAAGCAAAGGACATTCTGGAAAAAGCCCATTTCTAATAGGTAAACCCAGACGCTCCAGAATTCCAGCCAGTCTATATCTAGACCAGTTTAGATACAACTGAAGTTTTACACACAAAATGTTGCACTGTTGATGGGCAGTGTTGGCCCTTTTAATGGAATATCAGTTGATCTATAGATTTTGCTGTACATGGGGAAAGGAAAAAATTCTGATTTGTTTAAATAAAATGCATGCTATAATTAAAGTCTATCTTCATTCAAGGGTTTTGTGGTGGTGTCCTGTATTTTCAGGCCCTCACTTCAGATTACTTATAAAATCTTCCAGATGAAGAAGCCAAGCATAAGCTACAATTTTATGTTTCCTTACTTTATTGAAAGTATGTTTTCCAAGGTGTTAGCCTTAGGGAAGAACTTGATTGGTTTAAGAAATCTAGTTTTTTCATCCTACAGTCTTGGGTGCATGCAATACAAATTAAGCTTGGTTAATTTAAGAGAGAAAGAGGAACTCATTGGAAGGGTACAAGGACTCTCACAGAATCAATAAGAATGTTAGACAACCAGGCTTCAGAAATGTCAGGAACAAGGGATTTAGGGAATAGGAACTAATGGAATGTTTATTTGGGCAACCACCAATAAGATGAATCAGGGCTTCCTAGGTGGCGCAGTGGTTAAGAATCCGCCTGCCAATGCAGAGGTCACGGGTTCGATCCCAGCTCCAGGAAGATCCCACATGCCGCGGAGCAACTAAGCCTGTGTGCCAAAAAAAAAAAAAAAAAAAAAAAAAAAAAAAATAAGATGAATCAACTCCAACCCTTTCTGCCCTTGTCTCACTCATCTGTAGATTAAATTCCTTGGAGAAGAATAGAGATGGGCTAGCCTGACTTGGACCTCCTGCCTTGGCCTCACTGGAGGAAGGGAAGGTGTCTGTGATGGACTGAGTGATAAGGAGCAATGAGAGGATTTTTTTCCCAGAGCACAGTAAGGGCACCAGTACCAGAAAAATGGGGAGTGGATGGTGGGTAGTCAAAAATAACAGATGTACAGTATGGGTTTTTAAGCCCTAGTGCATGGCCCCTCCCTGCTAAGTGTTTGCTCACACTTGGACAGAAACAAATGCTTTCCCAGTAATAAAGGGCATTTTGGAACTTGTAGTTAATAGTTGTATGTGTGCTTTTCCTGGCATGTATTTGACTATAGCTTCATAAAGTGAATTAATTTATCTCCACTAATCTGTTTCTCACAAAATAAAAATATAGCTAAACACAAGCAGTGATCTGTACCTCTTCCTCCATTCAATGGAAATATAAACTCAAAGTCACATAGGCAGCTGTCACAATAGCTTATCGTCATATACCTGTGTGTTCTCTCACTCATAGGCACTTGGAGCCCATGATAAAGAGAATAGGGCTACCAGTGAGTCCATGTTCCTCCTTTGACTCAACTTGCAGTCCTGAGAAGGCATTTATTAATAATGATAATAACAGTAATAGTAACCATGTATTTAATGAGTGCTTACAATGTGCAAGAAACATGTCTAAGTACATAATATGTACCATGTCATGTAATCAGCAAAGAAAGTGTTTAAGGCTTTTTTAGCATCTAAAGCCAAGCTCATGAAAGATAATGTGGGGACAGGGCAGTGGATGATGCTCGGGGTTTTTCACTCATCTCGTGTGGTGGACACTGTGATGCATCACCCAGCCCTCACTCCTGCCCCCTTCAGGACTGACAGGCTTATTCCTAGGCTGCTGGCTGACAGCCCTCAGTTATCAGCCTTCTCTGGGGATGGATGACAGCTAAAGAGATCTGCTATGCTCGCTGACAGCTTACCTCCAATGATTAGACAGACAATGGCAGGGTACAAAACCTTCATCCCTTGACCCCAGCCTGGGGTTGCAGGGCTGTTGCAGCTTCAGCAGGGTCCCCTGTGGGATGGGCTACGGCCTTTGTTGTGACTGCATCACAGCCTAATTTTTCCCTTGGTCCAGCCCTGTTGCCTTCCCTTCTTTCACAGGTGTATCTGTCCAGGGAGCACTTCCTGCATATTAATTTGCATCTTTGAGTCAGCATCTCTGGGAACTTGACCTATGCAACCATAAAGGCAGGACTCTAGTTAGTTTAGTTTTTGTGTCCACATGAAAGAGCTATTTCTGAGTGGGTGGCAAATATGGAACTTGGAATGATCCCTTGACCACCACCATCTCCTGTAGTACCTCCTGATCAAGCCCATGCCATTTCTCAGGCCAGGATAAAGGGAGTATGTACGTAGCCAGCACTTACACATCACCTTGTCTCTGGCCTCAGAAAGATCCTTTGACAGGGTGTGTGGATATCTGGATTCCATTCTGGATCAATCACTAGGTCACTGCAAGATCACAGACCATCTAACCATAAATCCTTAAGCTCTCCAGTGGGGGATGAGGAGAGGCTCAGATTTTGTATTTGTAACTTAAGGATGTTGAAGTAGATAATCTTTAAATTTCTTCAAATTTTCTTAACTAAATTCTATGATTTTTTAAAAATAATAACGCTTGTACGTGTGCAACTTACCTGAATCTCAATTTCAAATCAAAAAGCTGAAATGTAGCTTTAAGGGCTGATGCAAGTGTTTAATAATAGAGGTAAATGTGCTTTAAAATCCTTGATGGTTACTTTCATGTCAACTTGACTGTGGCACAGGGTGTCTAGATTAAAAATCATTTCTGTATGTGTTGGGAGAGTGTTCCAGGTGAGACTGCCATTTGAATCTATAGATCAATAAGGTAGATTTTGTTCTCCTGTGTGGATGGGCACCATCCAATACATTGAAGGCCTGAATAGAGCAAATTGGCAGAGGAAGGAGGAGTTCATCCTTTTTTCTGCCTTCTTGCCTGTTTGAGCTGGAACCTTAGTTTCCTTCCACCTTGGACTGAGATTTATGCTATCAGCTCCCTTGGTTCTCACGCCTTTGGACTCAGAATGAATTGTAGAACTGGCTGCCCTGGGTCTCCAGCTTGCAGATGGGAGGTCATGGGACTTCTTAACCTCCAGGATTGTAAGAGTAATTCCTTAAAAGAAATCTCTCTCCCTCTCCCTCTCTCTCTGCAGACACCTCCTCCCTTCTCATCTGCATAAAGAAAAAATCCCCAGGTCTGTTGCAGGGGGTCTTTGGGCTGACCAGCCTCCTTGATCTTGCCCTTGAAAGCTAGACTCACATTTCATAGACACATGCATTTACAGGTACAGTCTTATTTTGGTGACTTTCCCACTAGACCTCAGTCTCCCTCATTTTCACCCCTAAGTGTGCACGAGGAACATTGGCAGAAAGAACAGGTGTGGAGACACTGGGGCATGTGGACTGAGTGCCAGCATGCAATATTGGCATCTTGGGTTCAGCTGTTGCTTAATGTAAGCCACATCTCTCTTCCTAGTCCCAGTGGAACAGTTGAAGAACTTGTTCATGCTGCAGAGGGCAGATCCCCGATCCAAAGGATAGATTTCTCCTAAAGCCAAACTTCTCAAAGGATCATGACTCCCCTTGGCATCTCAACTTTCTTTTTTATATTGTAAATGAATAACTGCTCATTTTTTTCAAAGCATTCTTCCATCTGCTCCTAGACAAGGTGTCTAACTAAATTACATTCTGAAACGCATGCTGACTGCAGGCTAATAAAAGAATAACCAGATAGTAGTAAGTAGGTTTTTAATCAGAAGACTATATTGAACTGGAGATAGTAAAAGCCCCCATAACTACCTACAGATGCTAAAAATCTATAAAGGTATAGTCTGGGTCAGCCTGGTTTACCTCTCTAATATGTCAGCCTTTGTTTTGCACATAGCTTTATTATTGAACTTAATAAACTATCAGTTTTATTATGTACAGTACATAACTCCTGGAGTTTTACTATAGTAACTATAATCCCAGCAGAGTGCAGAGAGACAAAAGAGATCATTTCATGGTGGATACTTTGAAATACAAAACTAAAGACAAGTTTATTGAAAACATTTATTTTCATCAAGCAATCTGACTTTTTGAAATAAAGTTGAATACATCATCATTAAAATAACATTTCACCTCCCAATTCTTTAAGGTGTTATCTCCTATGATATAGACCCAAATGTATTCTTGAAACACCGAAGCATTTTACCAGTAAAATTATTATGACTTCACCAGAATCAGTGTGGAATGAAACCAAAGGAAAAAGATGGGCTGTAAGGAAAAGTGTCACCCTTTGCACTACCTCAAACTTCTTGTAGAAACCCTGGCTTAAAATATCAGGAAAGAGAGAAAATATCTTGGAATACCTTTGGGATATTGATGAATTTTTCAGACTTTCCTATACTCAATGGTATATTTAAGCCTGTGATTTTGGCATTTGAGTGTCTGATGTGGTTTAGGAAAAAAAAAAAAACAAAAAACATTTTGCTCTTATTTTGCTTGGTATTACTCTTGAGAATGTTGAGCTAAAACAAGGTTAACTTGATCTGAAATCTAACCTGACTAGACAATATCCAGAGAAATTATCAATTTATCAGTAGCGTGCTGCAAGGAGAGGTTTGTTTTTGGTTTAACTTGAGACTTGAGTTCACCAGAAGGAAATAATATTCTTGAAACTGAGTCCATTTCCTAAAAGACAAAAAAAGTGATCAACGTTACCCACATTAACCCAAGGTGCAGAGCCTTTAGATTAATTAATTAATTAATTAATTAATTAATTTTTGGCTGTGTTGGGTCTTCATTGCTGTGCACAGGCTTTCTCTAGTTGTGGTGAGCAGGGGCTTCTCTTGTTGCGGAACACGGGCTTTAGGAGAGTGGGCTTCAGTAATTGCAGCACATGGGCTCAGTAGTTGTGGCTTGCAGGCTCTAGGGTGCAGGCTCGGTAGTTGTGGTGCACGGGCTTAGTTGCTCCGTGGCATGCGGGATCCTTCTGGACGAGGGTTCAAACCCCCTCCTGCATTGGCAGGCAGATTCTTAACCACCGTGCCACCAGGGAAGTCCCCTAGATTAACGTAGACATCACATTTGCTTTTCCTATCTGCATTTTGGAACCATAAAGCTGATGGTCCAAATTTTGAAAGGAATTTTTTTTCAGACCAACGTGCCAGTTGAAATTTTGGGAATCTCCTTCTTAGACCTATCCTTGCCACTCAAGCACAAACTCCTTGAGACACGAATCTTGTTTTCCATTTATTTTGCCCCCATCTCCCATCTCTTAGCAGCCACCTATATAGGAGACAGCTCTATGGCACTATTACAACTCATTTGGTTTGCCTAGAACATGACAGGATACAACAAAGGGATGGCAGCGATGAGGCCAGAGAAGGTGTAGACTCAGTGTCAGAGCACCTTGTACATCATCCTGGTATTTTGGATTCCTTGGAACTTCAGCAGCACTTATACTGGGTCTTACGAATTTCACATCACTGTTGTTGCCTTGTTTTAGTACACTTATTAGGTGCTTATTTTCAATAAAAATGTGAATGCCTTAAGGGCTGAGACTGTAATGCCTTCTTCTTATCTGGATTCCTCTGAGAAGTTGGTATCTTTGGGAGAGGGTGACAAGGATGCGATGACCGAGAATTACTGAGCTTCCACCTTAACCATTGGGTCACCTGCACTTTGTGTTTCTCTTTCCTGGAGACAGGTTGAAACAGGTTAGAGGTTACCTTAGGAAACTGACTTCCTATTTTGTGGAAAAGTTCTTCCTTCTCCTCATGGTTCCATCTCTGAGGCTTATTTTTAAGGAATTCTGACATTTTGAGAAGTGCTGCAAATGACCCAGTAGTTCATTTGAACCTGGGGTTCATGATCTTTTGATCCAGGAGAAAGAGAAGGAGTCACAGTTATTCATCCATAAGCCTGGAACAGGGTAATTTTCTTGTCTGTTCCCATGAGAGGCTGTCATACTCCATGATTTGGAGGCCTTGATTGACAGGAGAGTGGAGTGTGAAGCTTGTTAACAGTAGACACCAGAAGAATAAGTGACTCACACTTGAAACATGGATTTATTTTCTTAAGCAACTTAAGGAGCATTATTAGTAGATGGAATGCATATCAGAGAAAGGGAGGGGAAGGGAAATTTCAAACAATTCAATTTGCTGTTGTAATGTAATTGATCCCATGTTGTACATACACCCCAGGTTATATAAATGATTTGTCTATCAGCATACCCAGTACCTAGACTCACACAAATACTTGTGAATGAATATTGTTGTAAAGCTAGATCATCAGATGACAACAGATTTAGATATATTCTGATACAGAAAGACAAAAGTTCAAATGTCAAACTGCACTTCTTTTTCCATGGAGTAGCAATGAATGACACATCAGTAGCCTACTCTACAATTTGAGTTGTTTCTTCTTCACTGTTAAAGTGTCATTCACACATGTTGCAACCTATTTTTGTTGGTCTTTTTGGCCTGTGACAAATAACACAGGGTGGTGATTCTGCTAACAAGTCTCAGCTGCGACTCAAGAGAGTGATGTTGGGTATCTTTGTAAGACCGTCCTTGAGGAAATCAGTTCACTGTGGGACCTCAGTCAAAAGTGCCACAAAATATCTTTTTCTAGAAGGGCACAACAGCTGAACTGAGCTGATATGGCTACTGATCAAAACCATGGCATCTCTGGACCTGGCATCCCAAAGGGCACTGTATAACTAAAGGGCACTGTGATCACCACTGCTTTAGAACAGAGATAAGGAACCTGGAGAAAGTCTCAAGCACAGCAACCATCATTTGCACAATCATGGGAAACATTTAGGAAAAGACGTGGTATCTCAGGTCACAGAATCCAAAGACTGTTCCCTCTGTTTTATATACGCATATAGCTCTTTCTCTCCTTAGGTTGGGTCTCTGTTCAAATATCACCTCTGGGAGATGTCCCTCAGAGCCATGTCTAAAATAACAGCCCCCTTCTCTTTCTATACTTTCCCTTTAGTCTCCTTTATTTCCTCACATCACTAATTATAGCGCTACAATACTTGACATCATATCATGTCTATGTTTATTTATTGTCTATTATGAGACTGTATGTCCCATAAAGGACAGGGATTCTGTTTTGTAGTCTGGGTATTGAGCTCAGTCTCTGGAACATAACGGGTTTCACAACAGATATTCCGTTGCTTCTGCTCACTAAATCCCTTATCTAACAGAACTACAGGTCTGGAAGTAAAGGAGCTTTTGAGCTCTACAATTCTGTGGCTTACTCAGGTTTTATAGGGCTGGTGAGTGGTTGATAAAGGGGTTCTGACTCCCTGTCAAGTGCTCCTTCTATTCCCACATATCACCTCCCGGTTACCACGGCTCCTTGATAGATTTTTGTCAGGAAAGCAGCTATTTGGGGAATGGAAGGCTATGGGATTTTCACCAGGAAATGATCTGGGGTCCAAAGTGAAGCTGGTCCCATACACTGCACTACTAGGAATCCCACTCCGCCAACCTCCGACTCCTTCTTCTGAAATATGGCCATAAAATAATGGATCTGTAAACTGCTCTGGGCAATTACCGCGCTCCTGGAGTGAAAGTGGGCTGTCGTTAGCCATGCTTATGGTTACCAGCTTGCCGCTGTTGGCTCTCCGCCAGGTGGGGGACCTGCCCTCCACTGAGAGGACACAGGTTCAAGGGGATAATTAGGCAGAGTTTTGTGCAAGTTTGTTGATATAAATGTGCTACAGATTAGCCTTTTCCCCTCTCCTTGCTGAGTAAAGATCAGAAAGAACAGGTGGTAAGCTAATGGGGGAACATGAAATTAATACTTTGTTTCCTGGTCCCGCCTTTGTTGTTTTTGTACAGAGGGTTTCTTCAGAATCTTCAAACACATTGCAAGCACCTTTTTCCCTCCTAGTTTTATTTAGTTTAGTCTAAAACCTCGGGCCCAAAGGGATCTGAGCCATCCAGGTTTTCAAAAGGAGTTCCTCTATTTTTGTGGGAAAAGATCTAGGAATAAACATCTGGAAAATGGAACAATTAGAAACAATATGAAGTAAAACACAAGCCTTTCAAAGTAGCTGTCAAACCCCAACCACAGCACCATCTCAGACTCCAAATGTCAGCTCAACCTTAGTCCAAGCAATTTATTCATGCTTGAAAATATGTCAGGCAATAATACTGCAGCCACTCATGCCTCTCTAATGACAGAGTTTCTTGCATGGTGAGTGACGGGTTTTCATAATGTTTATGTCCCCACAGGTACTGAAGACCCTAGAGCTTACTTCTAGATGTCAATTGCCAGTCTACAAAAACGAAACAAAGCAAAACAACAAACAAATTGGTCCCACCCTTTAATTATGGTGAAACCAGTTTCCTTTCCTCATCTTTGGACTCGATAAAAAATATCTCAGAATTATTTTAGAAGGATCTGGAGACTCAGGGTTTCTTCCTTTATGGAAGATCCTCAACAATCAAAACCTGTTCCTGTGATGTGCATTTGAGAGTGTGTGTGTGTGTGTGTGTTGTGTCTGTAAGGCTTGGGCCAGTTATCCTTTCTTCCATGAAGTTTATTCTTATTATTCTAGCTTTAATCATTTCTTTCTCCTCAACCCCGTACTGCCTCATGATTTTCTTCTTAATTACACAGCGGCTTAAGTGGCTCTGTTTTGTGTTGCTCTGACTTCAGATGGCAAGCGACATAGGGTAGTTGAAAAATTATGGGCTTGAGAGTGATGTCAGCAAGATGGCAAACTAGGAGTCTTTGGGTCCTTGTTCCCCAGTGGAAATACCAAGTAAACAGCAACACACAGACCAAAGTAGCTTTGTGAGAATGCTAGGAAACAGTTAAGAATCTTCAGCAACGAAGCAAATTCCTAACCAAGAAAACAAAAACAAAAATGAAAACCCCCCAAAAGCCTTCCAAATGGTAAACAGATTCTGTGGCATTGTTGCTCACCCTTGCCCCACTCCTTCCCCGACACAGCTGTCACAATCAGGAACAAGCCCCCTGATTCCCAGTGCCTCCCTCAGGATGGAAAGTAAAGGATGGAAGTTTTAAACAATGTTCTTGCTTGTCTAGAAGCTACCCGAGGGAGTGGTATCTGTTTTACCTGATGTAGAGTGCTGGTGGGAACAGGGGCATCGTTTAGATACTGCATTGGAGGGCACTGAAAGCCGTGGTGGTTTCTGTGACACATGGGATCTGCAGGGGGACTGTAGATCTGTGGATGCCTGGGCGCAAAGATAACGGGGTGGAAGGATACAGTAGAACATCCAACGCCCTAAGAAGAAGCAGGGGTGAGACTTGAGGGGAAATTAAGATATTCAAAAGCAATCATGTGTGTCAGTGGTTTACTTTTAAAAATCTTCACTCATTGCTCTTGGAATAACATCATGAGTGTTCAAAGCCTGCATTTAGCAATGTAGTGTGTAAATGTGCAGTTTAAGGCAGATTCATAGTTTACATAGATGATGAGCGTTTTGTGGAATTCTCAGTTATAGGGACAGAATGGAAAGCTAAGCATTTGGACAGAAAGGAGTTTCTTTAGATAAGTCAGAAGGAAAAACAAGTCACTGAATGTATTACCAGATTTGATTTTTTTTCCTGGTGGGTTCTAATATTGAGAGACTAAATGAAAAAGAAGACTGGAGTAGAAAATCAGTAAGTTCAAAAAAGACCTTGGGACGCTCACTAAAGACAAAAGTAACTGTTGATCTGGTGGATAAAACACTGAAATAACTATAATAATTAACCTTTTGTATTGAGAAGTTACCATAATAATTACTCTTTTGGATAAGAACCTAGCCCAAATAATTGAGAAATGCCAAAAAGTGATAGCCATGTATTCAAAATAATTACATTTACATAAATAAATCCATGAAGAAGAAATTAAAATTAAAATAAATAAATAAAAGCAATCATGTATACAGGGGAATTGGGGGTAAAATGCACATACATGTGCCTAGGGAAGACATATGCCCAGAAAGGCCTGAGAGGACCTTCAGCCTTCATGCCAGGCTGACTAGTGAAGGTATTCTCCTGCACTAGTTCACAAAGATTGGGGGCAGTGGCTGGTTTTTCTTTCAAATGCCCAAGTTTCAACAACAGATCACAAAACATACAAAGAAACAGGGAAACATGGCTCATTCAAAGGAATAAAATACATATCCAAAAAACCAACCTAAATAAATACAAGCCTCAGGCTTGCTTCACAAAGACTTTAAAACTACTATGTTAATTTGTTCAATGAGCTAAAGGAGAACGTGGACAGACAACTAAAGGAAATCTCAAAAATGGCATATGAGAAAGGTGAGATTGTTAATAAAGAGACAAAAATTGTAAAAAATAACCAGATAGAAATTCTGGAGCTGAAAAGTATGATAACTGAATTGAAAAGATTAATTAGAGTTGCTCATCAGAAGACTTTAACAGTAGAAGAAAGAATAAATGAACTTGGAGATAGGTAATTTGAAACTATAGAGTCTGAGGAACAAAAAGAAAAAAACAACGAAAAAAAGTGAAAAGAACCTAAGAGACTTATGAGACAGCAAGTGGACCAGTATATGCATATGGGAGTCCAAGAAGGAGAGGAGAGGAGAGAGAGGGAGAGAGAGGGAGAGAGAGGGAGAGAAGCTTATTTGAAGAAATACTAGCTAAAAACTCCCCCAATATGAGGAAAGATATGAGTTATAATACAAGAATTTCAACAAATTCCAAGTAGGTTGAGTCAAAAAATATCCACACAGATACGTTATAGTCAAATGGTTGAAAGTCAAAGACAAAAAGAATCTTGAAAGCAGCATGAGAAAAGGGACTGTGATGTACAAGGTTTCCTCAATAAGATTCTTAGCAGATTTCTCAGCAGCAAACTTGCAGGCTACAAGGCAATGTGATGATACATTTAAAGTGCTGAAAGAAAACAAATGAAGAAACAAACAAAGAAACCCAAGAATTTAATATGACAAAGCTGTCCTTCAAGAATGAAGGAGAGGACTTCCCTGACGGTCCAGTGGTTAAGACACTGCACTTCCAATGCAGGGGGCGCAGGTTTGATCCCTGGCAGGGGAATTAAGGTACCACATGCTGCACTGTGAGGCCAAAATATATATATATGTATGTGTATATATATATATATATATATATATATAAATAAACAAAAATGAAAGAGAAATTAAAGACATTCCACAAAAAAAAAAAAAAAATGCTAAGGGAGTTCATTACCACTAGACCTGTCCAACAGGAAATGTTAACATCCTTCAGATTGAAACAAAAGGGCACTAGACAGTAACTCAAGAATCACACAAAATATGAAATTTCTGGCAAAGTGGAATATACTGATAAATACAAAATCTTATATTATTGGAATTTTGTTTGTAGCTCGACTTTTTATTCTTTTATAGGATCTAGAAGACAAAAGCATAAACATAATTATAAATCTATGTTAATAGGTACAGAATTTGTAAAAATGAAATCTGTGACATTACAAATAAAATTTACGACACATGCTACAACATGCATAAATCTTGAAGACATTATGCTAAGTGGAATAAGCCAGTCACAAAAAGGTAAACACTGTATAAAATTCCACTTATATGTGGTACCTAGAGTAGTCAAATTCATAGAAACAGAAAGTAGAATGGTGGTTACCGGAGCCTTGGCACAGGGAGGAGTAGGAGCTGTTCTTCATAGGTACAGAGATTCAGTTTGGGAAGATGAAAAAGTTCTGGAGGTTCGTTGTACAACAGTGTGAATGTACTTAGCCCTATTGAACTGTATGTTTAATAATGGTTGAAATAGTAAATTTTGTCATGTATATTTTATCACAACTAAAACTTTAAAAATACCAACTTTGGAGCTAGACAGCCATGAGTTTGAGTTTCAAGCTCCTTTAAGGAACTACCTGAGTAACCTCAGGTAAGTAACCTATACAGCTTGAGTTTTCGTTTCCTCTGGGATAATGTGGAAAAAAACCCTTATGGGTTGTGGTGAAGATAAAATGAGCAAATGCATGTGAAGCACCTAGAACATACTAAAGAGAGTAACCATTCTAGACAATAACCTCCTTGATGGCAGGACTCAAGTCTAATACTTCTTCAAAATGCACAGATAATTGTAACTTTACCTCAGGAGCTTACTTTTACAATTTTCAAGTTAAAGATTTTGGAACAAAAAGAAGCCACAGTGAAGTCATCACTTGGGTGGATGGGTGAAGAGGAGAATGGCTTTCTCACTTTTGTTTCTGTGTACGCACTTCACAGTAAAGCAAAGGCAGTCTCCCCAAACTAATTTTATTTTTCTTTACTGGAATGAGAAGGAGGGGGGAGGTGGGAGGGCAGAACTGAAGAGAGATATGAGCATGGGCATTTTTCCATTTTATAAACAATATTTTTATAGGATGCCCCACTGATGGCTTTGTGAAAACCCACATTTTGTCCTTTCTCAACACCCCTTCATCCCGAGGGACAGCACCCCCCACAAGCACACAGTTTCACACAGATCCAGCATCCGTAAAGAGAAGAGCTGGAGCACCCTCTGTTCTTGCTCATCCAGCCTCCTCTGCCAGCTAAAGGGGAAGACTTCAGAATGAGGATACAGGGAGAGAGGGTTTTGGATTTTTTTTTTTTTTTTTTTTTTTTTTACTGCAGCTTAAAGCCTGTCTTACCAGAATCCTGCCCAGCAAACCCCAGCCTTGGCTTCAGCCACCACATGGAGCGTAGCTTTTCGATGACTAGTTTAGGTTCCAAAGCCCTTGTTTATATGGATTTATTTGGAAAAATAAAGCCTTAAAATAGGAGTCTGGGCTTATCATGTGAAGGCCTTTTCCTACCAACCTATAAGCAATGAACTGTTTGGTTTATTTTTTTCCTTCTCTTTGAGATAGAGTACATGCCAAGAGGAAGTTGAGGTCAAGTATTTGGACAAACAGTTAAGATATGAGCACCAGCTTTCCTGGGATGGGGGAAGGTTTTTGTAAATACTTCATCAGACTTGTGAGCTACAAGTTTGTAGTATTTCTTAAAAAAAGAAAAAGGAATAAAAGAAAAAAAAAGAGGCATTCGCATCCCATCAAGGAAAAGATCTCTTTAACAGGCTACAGGGGCACATGGACCCTGGCCTCTGTAAGTAAGATCTCTAGGGCACCCCTTTGCCCTAAGAAACTACTACTTCCTTTTCCTAGGAAACCACTCAGGAAGGCTGTTGGGCAATCTTCCCAGGGGAAACTGAACTAGTATGGTGACAAAAGGGAGCCAAGCCAGCTCCTGAGCCCAAGTAGGGAAGCAGGTGACTGAATGGGGAACAATTACTGAATACAAATACTTCTCTGTTTGCTCATCTTCCTGGGAGCAATTCACATTGCTGTCCAGGGTGAAATGCTTCCCCATGCATTCCATGGGGAGCTGGGGATGTCTTACAATGTCCCCAACTAGTGATGCAGATACGATCAGTGATGGTCCGCTGCCTTTCCCAACAGAGAGAACTTGGGTGAAAGATGTGTAAGAGGTGTGGGTGTGTGTTTGGGATCTCTGGGAGGGCTCTGCAGATTCTTACTAAAATCCCCACTGCCAAATAAGCAATGATAATTGAGTGGAGAAAGCCCTTGAACCAGAGGTCAGATGCTTGTGTGGAGCAGAGGGAAAGGGATTGAAAAATCTATGCTGGTGACGAGCTAGTTTGTATGTCAGTGAAGCCTGGAGAACTAAAGACTCCTTCCTGAGAGTGTGAAAGATGGAGAAAGATAACATCAGAGCATCAAAGCTGCCACATGTTTGTGGTTAGATAGAGATTACAGTAGAGGGTGAAGAGATAAAATGTTAAAAATCTCCAACATTCCAATTTCATGAAGCAGGCCCTCCCCTTTCTGGCCACAGAAGCTGTTCTCTGGCCCAGAGAGGATAAATCAGTTAGCCAGTGGCCTAAGGGTTAGGAGTTTGAAAAAACAACAATAAAAACCAAACAAATTATAAATCTTGAGTTCTTAGGTGCTCCCAGGAGAATTGCTTCTGTATCGCACCCATTCTCCATTTCCTTCCCAGGGTGGGGTGGGGGGAGGACTGGAGGGGTGTCTGTGAAGCCCTGAGCTCTCAGTGCCAGGCACAGGGAACAGCTCCACTTGTTGCCAAAACCCAGTTTGGTTGTTTGGGGTGGGGTAGGCAGAGAAAGGAAAATTGTTTTTTCATGGGCTGAGACCTGAGGGGAAACAGAGGGCGTAATTGTCCTATCACCCATGCAGGATGAATTCTGGGTCATTTTGTGAATCATCTTCTCTAGAAAAGCTTCAGAAGCAACCAACAGAGTGGAAATTGGAAATTGTTTTGGACTAAGGATGGGGCATATCAGCAAACAAGGCCACTGCTCCTGTCACTAATTAACCCTATGGATAAATTGCTTCATTCTGTTGCTCTCTCTTCCTACTCATGAACACGACTGTCCTTTCCAAATCCAAAAGTCACTGGTTATTTTCCCTCTTATTTACTCATCTTCACACCCCCATATGCAACACTCGATTTTTTTTTTTTTTTTTTTTCTGACATCAGGATCCAGAAAAAAAGCTGAGATCTGGTACTTGACACAGTCAGTCCTGGAGAACTTGGGACTCCCTTTCAACTCCTTCATTGGTGCTATCTCTTGGGGACTGTTTAACATGTAAGTTGATTTCAAGGCTCATTTCTTGTCCTGCAAAATAGCATGATATTTTTTATGTTCTCTTCATATTCAGAAATCAAACCCTGAATAGCCAAAGCTATCTTAAGAAAGAAAAATGGAGCTGGAGGAATTAGGCTCCCTGATTTCAAATTATACTACAAAGCAACAGTAATCAAGACAGTATGGTACTGGCACAAAAACAGAAATATAGATCAATGGTACAGGATAGAAAGTCCAGAGATAAACACCATACATATGGTCACCTAATCTATGACAAAGGAGGCAAGAATACACAATGGAGAAAAGACAACCTCTTCAATAAGCGGTGCTGGGAAAACTGGACAGCTACATGTAAAAGAAAGAAATTAGAACACTACCTAACACCATACACAAAAATAAACTCAAAATGGATTACAGACCTAAAAGTAAGACCTGACATTTTAAAACTCTTAGAGGAAAACATAGGCAGAACACCCTTTGACATAAATCACAGCAACATCTTTTTTGACCCACCTCCTAGAGTAATGAAAATAAAAACAAAAATAAACAAATGGGAGCCAATTAAATTTGAAAGATTTTGCACAGCAAAGAAAACCATAAATAAGACAAAAAGACAACTCTCAGAATGGAAGAAAATATTTGCAAATGAAGCAATGGACAAAAGATTAATCTCCAAAATATACAAAGACCTCATGGAGCTCAATATCAAGAACAAACAAACAACCCAATCAAAAAATGGACAGAAGACCTAAATAGACATGTCTCCAAAGAAGACACACAGATGGCCAATAGGCACATGAAAAGATGCTCAACGTTGTTAATTATTAGAGAAATGCAAACCAAAACTACAATAAGGTATCACCTCACACCAGTCAGAATGGCTTTCATCAAACAATCTACAAACAACAAATTCTGGAGAGAGTGTGGAGAATAGGGAACGCTCTTGCACTGTTGGTGGAAATGTAAGTTGATCCAGCCACTGTTGGAGAACAGTATGGAGGTTCCTTAAAAAACTAAATATAGAACTACTGTATAACCCAACAATCCTACTACTGGGCATATACCCTGAGAAAACCATAATTCAAAAGGACACATGTACCTCAATGTTCATAGAAGCACTATTTACAATAGCCAGGACATGGAAGCAGCCTAAATGTCCATCGACAGATAAATGGATAAAGAAAGTGTGGTACATATATTCAATTGAATATTACTCAGCCATAAAAAGGAATGAGATTGAGTTATTTGTAGTGAGGTGGATGGACCTAGAGTCTGTCACACAGAGTGAAGTAAGTCAGAAAGAGAAAAACAAATATATACTAACACATATAAGTGGAATCTAGAAAAATGGTACAGATGAACCTATTTCCAGGGCAGCAATAGAGACTTAGATGTAGAGAACAGATGTGTAGACAGGGAGGGGAAGGGGATGAATTGGTAGATTAGGATTGACATATATACACTACCATGTGTAAAATAGATAGCTAGTGGGAACCTGCTATAAAGCACAGGAAGTGCAGCTCCGTGCTCTGTGATGACCTAGGTGGGTGGGATGGGGGTGGTGGGAGGGAGGTCCAAGAAAGAGGGATTATATGTATACATATAGCTGATTCACTTCATTGTACAACAGAAACGAACACAACATTGTAAAGCAATTATACTCCAATTAAGAAAAAAGAAATAAAGATTGCTTCTCACAGATGCTTCAGGCCCTCCGTGTCATATGGTATCCCTTTTCTGAAGTATCCTTTTGTCACCACGAGATTCAGAGACAGTTATTTTATTTAGAGTTATGGTTTTGGGTTTGCCTCTCTGCCACAGAGTAATAATCAGACACACCTGCTGTGAACTGTTCTGAAGTGCTTAAAGAAAATGATTTGAAAATATATTCTATGAGCTTCCTGGCTGATAGTTGTAATAGGTAAAAACTATCCTTTTTATTTGTGAATATGTATCTCTTCAACCAGGGCTGTCTTAATTCTACAGAGACTGTTTAGTCTTTTATAGAACTCTAGGTTACATTTGAAAGAAGCACCAGGCTTTATATTAATACCAAGGCTTTGAAACCATAGTGGTTAATGACTCAACCAGCTGCCTTTCCTCATCTTTAATACTGATCTCGTTTTAGGAATAACTGCCATCCAATACCTCCCTCTCAAATACTAGGTCAACAGAGAGTCATTTGACTGATTTTTCTATCAACAACCTGGGGAATTGGGGGTTGGCACCAACTGGTTACATCCATTTCTTTCTTCAGCCTCTCGTTGGGCCTGGGTCTTAATATTTCTCTGATGAATACTAGCTAGTTGCCTCTGGTCACAGTACAATGATGGTAGTATTCAAATCTTGCCCTACTAAGGAAATGCACTGACCTCCCCCCCCCAAAAAAAAATACACAGACACCATGTGCTGATAACAACTTTGCTACAAATACAGTCTCTTGATATTTAAATATTTGTGTTTAGCATTCATCTTCATTCATCACTCTTTTGCCTTCACTCAATTATGAAATGCCTACAATTGTAGTCAATATCAAGACATCCAGCCTCTTAGGAGGAATGTTAGGGAGGTCAAAGTTTCTGTTTCTTGGGTAACAAGCTTGCTGGGGTCAGTACATGGAAGCAGATAGTGGTTGTTCTGGCACCCAGGACAAGCATCACCAGACTGTGAGCCCATTACTCAGAGGAAGTAAACCCCAAGCCAGGAGATGGCTCTCCAGAAGAAATGACTAACAAATTGGAGATGGCTCCAAACTGTTCCCACCCTACTGGAGTTGCTGTCTATTGCTCCTCTGGCCAATGTCCTCCCCAGGTTTTCAGACTCAGGCACCAGGAGTGAGAAACTCTCTTTCCCGTGGGGTTGACGGCTGGCTGCCATAATGTAATCATAGAGCCAAAAGGTCATAATAACCTCACCACACGTGCAACGTGGGCTTCCTCACTGTTCTCATTTTTGACTGTTGATTATGTGTTACATATAATCAACCACACATCATTAGTCAACGTATTTATAGGTGGAATTATGTAGTATTTAAGAGCACAGGCTTTAACGCTGGAAATTTGTGGATTCAAATTTTGCCTCTGCTATTTGCTAGCTGTGTGGCCAGAGGAGAGTTGCTTAACTGAACCTCACTCTCATCTGTAAATGTCGATAATTGCATCTACTTTATGGGGTTAATGTGAAGATTCAAAGAGATGATGTATATAAAGTGATAGTCGTGGCACCTGCATGTTTTAAGCATTGAAAATAAGTGCTTTTATTATTAATAATGTTGATATGTTATGATTATGTAAAAGTATTAAATTTACAGAGGGACATACACTGAATGAGAGGGGTTTTGACCCAGAAGATAATGTGTTTTGCTTTTTTTCTGAGGCTGAGGGCCTAAGAAGCATACTAATAGTGATAACCAAATTCAGAAAATGTTTTTCCTCACACTTTCAGCTACGTAGACATGATTCTGCCCAGGTCATTAGGATTTTCCTCAACAAACTTAATTCTTGTTCAAGGATTCTTGATAACATGGAAAGCATTTTGTCTTCTGAGTAGAGCCAAACCATTATTCTTATTGTCAAATATCAAATGTGGCCCTCTCCTTTTCCAGCCTGAATTGAAACTATTGCTCATTACCCTAAATTGTTTTCTGGTGGAGAAGGTGTAAGACAAGGACATAAGCAAAAGTCCAAAGTGACATGGTGGGTGGTGATGTAACCACCTAAGCTTTCGTGCAGACGGTAGGTCACCATTAAGAAAATAGAATCTTTCATTTTGTGTTTAGCTTCCCTCCCTGCCCCTGTGATGCTGCTTTGAAACTTTGAACCAGGTAGGCAATAGGGGAAAAGATTTCTTTGGTATATTCCTTCTGAGGAGAGAGGTCAAAGATGCAGTATACTTCGTGTGTTTTAAGGTGTGTGTGTGCGTGCATGGGGCTGTGTGCGTACAAGGGTGCATGCATGCATGTGCACACATGTGTACCCATGTACACATTCCCAGTGGGGAAATAATTCTCCTTTATGATTCAGGGCTGCTTACGAAGCACATTTACAATTAATGCCCACCCCCCCTTTTTTTGCCATGCTCTCACTTTCCAAAATCCATATGTTGTAACTGATATGAGGCGCCAACTGCTTTGCTGCACATGTGAACTCAATAGAGGCAAATTGAGATGAAATCGCTCAAACCTGCCAGTGTGTTTTCATCAGTGGCAAACATCACCACATTAATTCTTTTTCCAAGTTGATGGTGAGGCTAGGCTTCTCAAAATGGTTGATTGATAGTGCTGGCTGCAGCCAGGCATGATAAGCAAAGGTGCTGGCTTGGAAGCTGGCCCCTCTGAGCCCAGCCCGTGAGACAACCTTGGGGCTGCACAGCAGCTTCCTGAATTTTAGTCCTTGATTTTCCACCATCACAGAGCGCTTGTCTTTTGGTATGTCATTTCTGATGTCTCTACTCTGTGTAGGTGGATGAGTCTCAAGAGATCACGGTGTAGGTAATTTCTATTTCTAGCCCCACTGCTGGGGGCTGACATTGGTCTGCCGTTGTGCTAATCACTGTTTGCAAATCTGCTCCTTCTTCCGGAGGTCGATTCAAAACGTTTGCTTAGTTCTTCTCCTTCCTTAATCTTTCTAATAATAGTTTCTTCTAATTTTCTTCATAGAAGTCTATTTCAATGTAGTATAGTTCTTCTGTCCAGCTTGTTCACTCTAATCTTACTTTAAAATCACCTAATATCAGCTGAGGGGCATCCTACTACCTGCTCTTCCCTATCAAAACCAAATGTGCAGATGTTCGTTTCCATAATCTCTATTTCAAGCTGGTCAGAGTACCAAATAAGAGTGAATACTTCTGAGAAAGCATGTTCATACATCTTATTCTTTTGCAGAGATCTTTTGGACCTATTATTATTATTAAATCATTGCTATTTTATGCATGAGGTCACTCTATCTCGAAAAAAAACTTGACTTTGCCCAAGGTCACACAGCTACTGATTTAGCCAGCAGTTAACCCAGGTCCTTTGTCTCAGAGTATCTGCTATCTGCTGATTCTACTGGACCACGACTACTTCTGAGCCTGGGATCCTGAGTTCCACCAACAGACTGCTATGGAAGCATTTCTGTGGTTCCTGGTACCCCAGACCTCTCTCCAGATTTTGGGGTGAGGTAGAAGGTGGGAAAGAGTGGAGGAGGAAAAGGCCACCAAAACTGTGGGAACAAGCTAGTATTAAAAACTGAGGGGGATCAGAAGGTCACAAATTCTTAAAGGAATGTGACAGTCTGCAAAGCCAAGGAGATTAGAAGATGTGTCAAAGATGAGGGGAGGATAGAAGAATAGATCATAAGTGAGTAGAAGAGAGTAATAAGGATGAGAGCATGAGAAGGGAGTGGTCCAGGATACTTGCCTGGAACCAGTTTAGTCATCTAGTCAAAATTATAATTTCAGGGGTGGGATTGATTGTTAGATAAGCAGTGGCTTTCTGAGCTCATATTCGCATGTTGTGGTATTGATGTGACATTGATTCTATAATTTTAGAAAAGGAATGGAGGGTTGGTTCTACCCCCAGTATATCTGCTAAAGGTCATTAGGAGGTGCTGGAAATGTGAAGAGTCACTGATCTGATCCCTTCCCTCCAGCCCTCAATTAAGAGATGATGAAAATGGCATACTTACCCAAGTCAGACTCCAGGATTCACATTTACTTCTGTGGGATCCTTTAATTTCTGGGTGCTTCCCAATGTATGGATTTCAACAAGGCCTGACACACAAGCCCAGCTGTATATCTGTTAGAGCTTCTGAGAAATGAATACTGCTCTACGTATGTCATCTAGAATTTTAAATGGTAGAGGATTCTCCAGGACGGATTCAGCTTTGGTTTCTTTCCTGGAGAGGCAGGGGTCTGGTGAACCTTCAGGTTCCCTTGAGGAGAAGTCTTCCCTACCTTACCACCTTGGGGTCTTAGGAGAAAACCAATGCCTCTTACCCCAGATACTGCCAATGAACTAGGGTGAGACGTGAGGCCTCTGAATTGACCTTCTATTCAATAGGAGTCCCAGCATTCCCCAAGAAAGACTGCCCTAGCCATATTTGCATAAATTTGTGGCTTGTTTAAATTCAACACCGATCATTTTTCCGTTCATTTGTCAAAAATTTTTATTCTAATACTAGGCATGGGAGAAACAAAATTGAGTGAGATTATGGGCTAAGTATTTCTCTTTTGTTTTGTACTGAACAGTGCTCTTACTGCTATTATAGATCTTAACCGCTATTATGATGATATTCTGTTTATTTTTCTACTCATTAAAGTGTAATCAGTATAAAGATAACATTGTGTATCACTGGTGACACATACATAGGAGGTGCTTGGTGAACATTGTCCTGAACAGATGCAACACATTTGCTTTCCAGCATATGAAACAAATATTCATGTGATGAAGGTAACAGAAAGTAATATAGGCAGAACTAAAATTAATTATTAAGCACAGTGGTGATCAGTATTCAAGTACTAACTAGTTACATTCTTCCTCCTAAGGCAGAGAACTGTCTCATTAGTGGGATCAGAATTTCTTACCCTTCTGCATTTATTCACTCCCTAATTTATTTCACAAACATTTATTGAATTCCTAACAGGTTCTCAGATAAATCTGATGAATCCTTTAGATCTTCACAATACAGGGCATTGGCCAATCACTTCACTAAACCAATCCAGGTGTAAAGACAAGAGGTTCTGTGAACTAGGCACCATAAAATGTGTTCATCCTTCTCAAGATATTATAATTTTATTCTGAATCATATTACCTTTGAGCTTTGGGAGTGGAATGCCCCCAAACACTTGTTTGACAACTATCTTTCATCTTTGTCTGTCATTCACATTCTTGGTCAATTCTCAAATCTTTCAGTTTTTGAAATTATAAAATTTCTAGTGGATTCCAGGATTTCTTTGAAGTCTGTTTTCTAGATGTCTTTGACAAAACATAGTGTCATGGTCATGATGATCACTTATTCTTTCCTAAGTTTGAACATCTTATTGTTCCTTGTCACTTTCTCTTTCTTATTACCAGATTCTGGATAATTTTTGCCAATTTTCATTACATTCTTACTGCAAAATGTTAACTAATAACTCAGGGCTCTTATGTTTTGGAAACCATGTCTCAATTTTTCATTGGAAATTCTCTGACCCCAAAGCCAAACATATTCTTCAGAATTAGTAGTGAGTCAATGTCTAATTTCCAAAATGAAAGCCAAGGAGGCAGATGTGTGGGACCACTTTTTGTTTTAAAATGGATTTTTAATGAGACCATGTAGCTCCTATGTTTCTTGCTGACCATTGTAGCAGTGACTGGGGCTAAGCCCTTTGGGCCATTGTATAAGTCAAAGTAGAGGGATGAACTTACTGATTATCAGGCTTGAGACAGAGCTACAGAGGACAGGTGCCAGGAACTGCCGAGAGTCTAAGGAAGTTGAGGTGAGAGTGGACTCAAGTGGGTCCTGGGGCTCTGTGGGGCCCCAGGGAGTTCTGCCTTACTCTAGAAGGATCTCTGATGGTTTAGATAGAAAAAAAAATGCTCTTCACGCCCTGAATATTTCAGGATCCCTGAATATTCTCTTTAGAATCCCCCAACTAAGGAACTGAATAGAATAGACCTGCTTTTGTTATAAATCCCAGTTTTAAATAAAAACTGAAGGAATTCAGAAGCTAGTTTCAGAGGTTTTAAAACTCAGAATGAGGTTCCTCATGCCCAGTGGTGCCAAGGTGAAATATACATGAAAGTGGAGTTAGAGGGGATGAGGACAGGAGAATGTGTATATCACGGGATGAGAAGTCATTACAAGCACATGATTGTTACTTTCCTAAGTGTGTTAGGTAAAAAGAAAAAGGAAACAAAGTTTATTATAAATACTTCTTCTATGTCCAGCACAAATACTAAGCTCTGCAAATTGTGAGGAAGACTTAGACTGGTATGTTGGTCCATGTTCATCTTATTTGAAGGCTCATTTGATAAAGAAACACATAGTGTTAGTTATATGCAAATGAAGTGGCTATGAGGCAGAAGAGTAATGCTTGTTTCCTATTCGTGGTTCCTGTTGCTGCCAGAGAGCTGAATTACCTGGCAGGATTTCAGGGTCTGCTTTTCTTGACCTGCAAAATGGTGATGATGGTTATTTCCTCAGTTGAGAGAGAAATGACATCTCAAAAGGCAACTGTGCATAATGGAAGGAATACAGGCTTTGGTATTTAGAAGATCTTGGCTACAGTCAAATTTATGACATTCATTAACTGTATACCCCTTGTCCTACTCACTTAATCTCCCTAAGCCTTAATTTCCTCAACTCTTACATGGGATAATAACACATGCCTCAGAGAATTGTTATGGGGATTGTTATGTTATGAAATGACATAAAATACATAAAAGTGCTTTGCAAATTTAACAAACATTTAAGCTTGAGTCACTTTTTGTGACAGGAACTCTTCTAGGGGTCAAAGATAAACTGGTAAAGAGCACAATCTCAAGGAATGGGAAGTACAGAGATATAAATAAATGATTATAATGATACTAACCCCATAAGGTAATATATTTAATGACATTAAGCAGGAAATATGATGGGATAAATACCTGAGCTGAGAAATAAAAGATGAGTTAAAGATTTCTAGGCAAACACATTTGTAAAAGTTTAAAAGGAGAGGTTGTGCCAGAAGAGATCAAGATGGCAGAGTACGAGGATGTGGAACTCATCTCCCCCCATGAATACATCAAAAATACATCTACATATGGAACACTTCTCACAGAAAACTAACTGGAAACTGGCAGAAAGCCTCCTATATAACAAGGCTGTAGGAAAGGAAGAGGAGGGATCAGGTGGCACCCCAGGGAGGGAGCTCAGAGCAAAAGGGAGATTATATGGGTGGAGATCCTCCCTGGGGGAAGGAGTGTCTTGAGCCACATACTGGGAGCCTCAACCCTGAGGTCCAACATGGAAAGATGAACCCCCTTGGCTGATTGGAGGGCCCATAGGACTAATAGAAGGGCTATGGGAAGAGTCCATTCGGGAGGAGTACCAAAATACTTCCTTGCTCCAGAAGCAGGGCAAAGAGGGCAGATTGAAACTGTGCAGGTGGTTGACTGGTTTCCTGCAAACACCTCAGCCTAAACTGAGTGAAGTCTCCAACCCTACTTTCTTCATGCTGCAGCTCTACACTGGAGCAAGAGCCACCATAACCAACGAAAGAGCTCAGCCATGAGGCACAAAGACTGATCAGACTCAAAGCATCTTCTGAGTGGGAAGGCAAGGGGAGCAGCCATTACTGGTGCTTACACAGGCAATACATCAAAAACAGCCCTGACCTCTGGCTGCAGCCAGACTGCCACAGCCTGCCCCTTGAGACCACATAGGCCTTGCCTGTCCTGTGCACAGCTCTACACCAGGGTGGGGATAGCAGAGGCCAAGGGGAGAGACTGACTCTGAGGGGTAAAGGAGATTCAGACATGAGCAGCATCTGAGCAGGGCAGGGGCAGCTATTACTGACACTTGCATAGGCAGCACATCAGAAGCAGTCCTAAACTTTGTGGACAGACTGCTGCAACCCACACCCTATCACATGTCAAGAGGCCCCACCACCCCTCTAGCTGTAATAATGCTCCTCTAAAGAGCAAGGGTGCCTGTGCTGGGTGGGAGGAGCACTTACATTTAAAGGGAACAGAACCAGCTTGGACCCAACCCTCGGGGCTTCTACTTCAGCAACTTCCTTCCTGACCCCACCTCTGATACAGTGGTGACAGCCGCTGAGCAGAGGGGAAGCCCCAGCTCACTCCTGTCTCTGGTTCTAGCTACTCTTTCTATAGCCCCACCTCCTACCAAGGTGTTAGCTGCCAGCACACCCTAAGGAAAGATGTGATTTGTGTTAATCTCAAAATCCAGCTCTCTCACCAAAGCAATGGCACATTCAGACACCAACATAAGGACACTTCTTCAAGACTGCAGTAGGTAACTGTTTCATCTAACTTCATAGAGACAAAAAAAGTTAAGCATAATAAGAAAGAGTAATTGATCTTAACAGAAGAGAAAATGCCTAAAAACAAATAATGAAACAGAATTAAACAATATACCAAATAAATAATTCAAAACACTTGTAATAAAGATGCAAAAAAGAATAAATGAACAGTGAGAATTTTAACAAGGAACTAGACAATATAAAAAAGAAACAGAACTGAAGAATACAATAACTGAAATGAAAAACACTAGAAGGAATTAATAGCAGAGTAGATGATATAGAATAATGGATACGTGATCTGGAAGATAGAATAATGAAAGTCACCTAATCAGAACAGCAAATAATAAATGAATAAATAAGTGAATAAATAAATAACATAAAACATACTAACAATCGCATTATAGGGGTCCTAGGAGGAGAAGAAAGAGAGGAGGGGGCCAAAAATATATTTCATGGTATTATGATTGAAAAATTCCCAAAAGTGAAGAAGGAAACAGATATCCAGGTACAGGAAGCACAGAGGATCCCAAATAAGATGAACCCAAACAGAGCCACACTAAGACATTATAATTAAAGTGGCAAAAGTGAAAGATAAAGAGAGAATTCTAAGGGCAGCAAGAGAAAAACAGAATCATAAAGTAGGGAATCCCCATAAGGATATTAGCTGATTTCTCTGCAGAAACTTTACAGGCCAGAAGAGAATGGCATGATATATTCTAAGTGCTGAAAAGGAAAAACTTGAAACCTACCTAGCAAGGATACTCTACCCAGCAAGATTATCATTTAGAATAGAAGGAGAGATAAAGAGCTTCCCAGACAAGCAAAAACTAAATAAAATAATTCAATACTAAACTTACCCTAAAAGAAATGTTAAAGGGTCTTCTCTGAATGGAAAAGAAATGGCTATATCAAGAAGTAAGAAACTATGAGAAAGTGTTGTTTATCAACTCTACCTCAATTTTAAAAATAAAAAAGAAAGGAATTACAGGAAAGGAAAAATCCAACTAGTAAAAGCAAATATATAGTAAAAACTGAGGATCAACCTCTTAAATACATTATTATGACAATTAAAAGACAAACAATTGTAAAAGCAACTATAACTACAATAAACAGTGGAAGGATAGACATGAAGAAGTAAACTGTGATATCAAAGACAAAATATTGGGGAGGGGTGTAAAAAGGCAGACTTTTTAAAATGTGTTTGAACTTAAATGACTTATTTAAACAAATAGATATGGTTATAGGCCAACATGTATAAACCCCACATGTAGTAAGCACAAATAAGAAACCTACAATAGATACACAAAAACTAGAAAGGAACACAAGGATACCACTGAAGAGAATATGACAACCTCAAGGGAAAAAACAAAAAGAAGAGAAAAACAGAACTGCAAAAACAATCAGAAAACAAGTAATAAAATGGCAATAAGTACATACCTATCAATGATTATGTTAAATTTCAATGGCCTAAATACTCCAGATAAAAAGACAGTGTGGCTGATTGGATAAAAAATCCAGAGCCATATACTACTTCAGAGCTAAAGAGACACATAGACTGAAAGTGAGGGGATGGAAAAAGATATTTCATGCAAGTGGAAACAACAAGAAAGCAGGGGTAGCAATACATATATCAGACAAAATAGACTTCAAAACAAAATCTATAACAAAAGACAAAGAAGGGCATTACATAATGATAAAGGGATTGATACAAGAAGAGGTATTACAGTTGTTAACATTTTTGAACATATTACAGAAGTACCTAAATATATAAAACAAATATTAACAGATATAAAGGGAGAAATTGACAATAATAAAATAATAGTAGGTGACTTTACACCCCACTGACATGATGGATAGACCATCCAGACAGAAAAGCAATAAGGCAACAGTGATCTTAAATGACACAATAGAACAGTTGAACTTAGTAGATATCTACAGGACGTTACATCCAAAAACAAGAATTCACATTCTTTTTAAGTGTGCATGGAACATTCTTCAGGATAGAACAAATGCTGGGCCACAAAACAGATCTCAACAAATTCAAGAGGATAGAAATCATATCAAGCATTTTTTCCCCTGACCATAATGGCATGAAACCAGAAATCTATCATGAAAGAAAACTGGAAAAGCACAAATACATGGAAACTAAACAGTATTCAAATAACAAACTAATGGGTCAATGAAAAAATCAAAGAGGAAATTAAAAAATAATTTGAGACAAATGAAAATGGAAATACAACTTTCCAAAACCTATAGGATGCAGCAAAAGTAGTTCTAAGAGGGAAATTTAAGTGACGTAAACCTACCTCAAGAAACTAGAAAAACTGCAAACCCACAATCTAACCTATTAGCTAAAAGAATTAGAAAAAGAAGAATAAGCAAAGTTCAAAGTCAGCAGAAGGAAGGAAATAATAAAGATCAAAGATGAAACAAAATATAAATTGAAAAAATAGAAAAGATCAATGAAACCAAGAGCTGGTTATTTGAAAAGACAAATACAATTGATAAATCTTTAGCCAGGTTCATCAAGAAGAGAAGAGATAGGGCATAAATAAACACAATAAAAAATGAAAGAGGAGAAATAACAACTACAGAGGTACAAAAAAAAAAATCATAAGAGAATACTATGAACACTTATATGCCAAAAAAATTGGATAACCTAGAAAAAAATGGGCAAATTTCTAAAAACACAAAAACTGCCAAGAATGAATCAGGAAGAAATAGACAATCAGAACAGATCAATCTCTGGTAGTGAACTTGAATTGGTAATAAAACAAAACAAGCAAACAAACAAAAACTCCCAACAAAAGGCCACAGCTGGACAGCTTAACAGGAGAATTCTACCAAACATAAAAGAAGAGCTAATACCTATCCTTTTCACCCTCTTCCAAAAAATAGAAAAGGATGGAACACTCCCAAATTCATTCTAGTTGGCCAGCATTACCTTGATACCAAAACCAGACAAAGATACTAAAAAAAAAGAGAGAAAATTACAGGGCAATATTGCTGATGAATATAGATACAAATATCCTCAACAAAATATTAGCAAAGTAAATCCAACAATATGTAACGTGTCAAATTCCATGATCAAGTGGGATTTATTCCAGGGAGGCAAAGTTGGTTCAATAGTCTCAAATCAATCAGTGTGGTACACCACATTAACAAAAGGTACAATTAAAACCACATGGTCCTCTCAGTAGATGCAGAAAAAGCATTTGACAATATTCAACATCCATCCGTGATAACTATCATCAAAATTGGTATGGTGGGAACATATCTCAACATAATAAAGGTCATTTATGACAAACCCACAGTTAACATCATTCTCAAAGGTGAAAAGCTGAAAGCCTTTCCTCTAAAATCAGGAACAAGACAAGGATGCCTACTCCCATCACATCTATTTAACATAGTATTGAAAAGATGATCTACTTAATGGAGTAAATATTTGCAAACCATATGACCTATAAGGGGTTAATATCCAAAATATATAAACAGCTCATGCAACTCAATATTTTAAAAAAACATGATTAAAAATGGACAGAAGACCTGAATAGACGTTTTCCCAAAGAAGATATACAGATGGCCAAAGTAAAAATGAAAAATATTTCAATATTGCTAATCATCAGAGAAAGATAAGTTAAAACCACAATGAGATATCTCTGCACACTTTTCAAAATTGCTATCATAAAAATCTACAAATAACAAATGTGGGTAGGATGTGGAGGAAAGTGAACCCTAGTACATTTTTGGTGGTGATGTAAATTGATGCAGCCACTATGGAAAATTGTACGGAAGTTTCTTAAAAACTAAAAATAAAACTACCATATGATCCAGTAATTTGATTCCTGGGTATGTACCTGAAGAAAATGAAAATCCTTGTCCAAGAAAGTACATGCAGGGCTTCCTAGGTGGAGCAGTGGTTGAGAATCTGCCTGCCAATGCAGGGAACATGGGTTCGATCCCTGCTCCAGGGAGATCCCACATGCCGCGGAGCAACTCAGCCCGTGAGCCACAACTATTGAGCCCATGTGCTGCAACTACTGAAGCCCACATGCCTAGAGCCCGTGTTCCGCAACAAGAGAGGCCACGGCAATGAGGAACCCGTGCACCACAACGAAGAGTAGCCCCCACTCACCGCAACTAAAAGAAAGCCCGTGCACAGCAAAGAAGACCCAACACAACCAATAAAATAAATAAATAAATTTATAAAAAGAAAAAAAAAAGAAAGTACGTGCACCCCAATGTTCATAGTAGCATTATTCACAATAGCCAAAGTATGGAAGCAACCTAAGAGTCCATCACAGTTGAATGGATAAAAATGCCATAGTCTAAATATGTACAATGGAATATTACTCATCTATTAAAAAATGAAATTGTGTCATTTGCAACAATATGTTTGGACCTAGAGTGTATTATGCTTAATGATATGTCAAACAAATACTCTATGTTATTACTCATGTGTGGAATATAAAAAATAAAATGAATGTATATAACAAAACACAAACAGAATCACAGATGGAGAGAACAAACTAGCAGTTATCAGTGGGGAGAGGGAAGAGAAGAAGGGCATGAAAGGGTATGGAAACGAGATATAAACAATCATGTATAAAATAGAAAAGCAATAAGTATGCATTATACAGCACAGGGAAATACAGCCATAGTTTTGTAGTAACTTTAAATGGAATATAATCTATTCAGTATTTAAAGTTCTCGCATATCCATGCTTCTGTGTAATAGTGTGCAAAAAGCTGGAAATGCAATGACTTGTAACAAATGATCTTTTATTCCCACATGTCCTCTGATTCAGTGATAAAGTAAAATGTGGCATCAGGTCTTAGAGCATTGGGTGGCAGTTTCAGAGCACACTGGGAGATGAGCTGATTTAATAATAAAATGGCACAAAATCAGTTTCACTAACTAGGCAGGATGCTTTGGAGGGAAATCAGATTGAGGCAACCTGCCAGAATGAATCAGTAGTAAAAATGATCACCCAACTACCAAAAACAAATCCAAGAAAACGTAAAATCAGATTAAATTGGGACAATTTATAAGTGGAATCAACAGAAACTGATAGTATGGGTTGTTACACACATAGGTACCATATACAAAAAACTTCCTCAAAGGAACATGAAGAATTGATTTCATTTTTATGAAAATAAAGGAGTAAATCTTCCATACCCAGTGCATTCAGGGCAAGGGATTATCAAAGGAGACGTGTAGGTTTTCATGCATCCTATCAGAAGTGAGTTCCGAGCCTCAGTTACTATGAGCCTCACTGATTCTTACTTCCTAGTTTTAGGGAGGAAAAATGAGTAGGAAAAATTAGTAAGAGAAAACACCTTTAGTTCACCTCCTTTACCAGAAAATAGACTAGTGGGGATCAAAAGGAGCAATGAAGATGTAAACAAATGGCCTTTAAAAAGATGTGTTTTCCCTTTTATTATTCCCTTTTCTGTAACATTTATGAATTTATATATATAATTATACACATAGTAAATAGTTGTATTACAATTGATGATATAATCAGGGTCTACCTATGACAAAATACTAAAAGAAATTAATATTTCCATAGTTTTCCAACTGCAGCCCTGCAGATGTTGGAAACCTTGTTGCTTGAAGGGGAATATGGACAGAAAGAAACTGAGGCCATTTATTATGATAATCCAAGGATACAGGACAGACACAGGCAAAATGTTTGCTAAATTGTGAACAAGAAGACAGAAGGGCAAGGTGAGGATGAAAAGGGGAATGTTTGTTATTTCATTTATTTATACAACATTTGTTGTTGCTCTTTCAAAGCTCTGTTCCTTTTCTGAAACTGTCTCTTTAGAATGTGGAAGAATGACACCAAGCCAGAGTACCAAGCTCCTGGTCACACTTCTGCCAATATAAACTAGCAGGAAAAGTCATTTATATGGGAAAACTTGGGAATAAAATCAGAATTTCAGATGTGAAACATTGATTCAAGTATTTGTGGGCCATGGTACCACTCAGCAGGGATGCAACATTGAACACGATCTCTGCAATCACAAAGCACACAACCAGCTTGAAGGAGGTAGGGTGATGGTTGTGGGAGAAGAGTGAGATGATCACAAAAAAGTGGACAACAGTTGATTTCAGAGGTGTAATGTCAGAGAAACTAACATGTGACACAACAGAATTGTTTGTGTTAAATGTGTGAGGCAGGGCTACTTTAGAAGGGATCTTAGATTTAAGCCGAGACCTGAATATTGAGAGAAAGCCAGCCCTGCAGAGAGCAAAGGAGAAGAGTATTTCAGGAAAAGGGAACAGGAAATGCAAGGACCCCAAAGTGGGAAGGAACTAATCAAGAACCAAAATAAGAATGAATGTGTCTGGAGTGCAGTAAGTAAAGTGAGGAGTGGTCCAAGATATGTTTGGTGGGGTAGATGGAGGCAAGGGAAAGTGTAGATTTTTTTCTTCTTCAGATCTTTATTGGAGTATAATTGCTTTACAATATTGTGCAGTTTCTGCTGTACAACAAAGTGAATCAGCTGTATTTATTCCTATATCCCCATATCCCTCCCTCTTGAGCCTCCTTCCTACCCTCCCTATCCCACCTCTCCGACAAGGCCATCACCAAGCATCAAATTATCTCCATGTGCTATGCAGCAGCTTCCCATTAGCTATATATTTTATATTTGGTAGTGTATATATGTCAATACTACTGTCTCACTTCATCCCAGCTTCCCCTTTCCCAACTGTGTCCTCAAATCCATCCTATATGGTATGCGTCTTTATTCTTGTCCTGCCACTAGGTTCATCAGTACCATTTTTTTCCCCTAGATTCCATATATATGCATTAGCATAGGGTATTTGTTTATCTCTTTCTGGCTTACTTCACTCTGTATGACAGACTCTAGATCCATCCATCTCACTACAAATAACAATTTCATTCCTTTTTATGGCTGAATAATATTCCATTGTGTATATGTGCTATATCTTTATTCATTCATCTTTTGCTGGGCATTTAAGTTGCTTCCATGTCCTGGCTATTGTAAATAATGCTGCAATGAGCATTATGGTACATGTTTCTTTTTGGATTATGGTTTTCTCTGGGCATATGCCCAGTAGTGGGATTGCTGTGTCATATGGTTGTTCTATTTTTTGTTTTTTAAGGAAATTTCATACTGTTCTCCATAGTAGCTTTATCAATTTACATTCCCATCAACAGTGCAGGAGGGTTCCCTTTTCTCAAAAACCTCTCCAGCATTTATTGTTCCTAGATTTTTTGATGATGGACATTCTGACCAGTGTGAGGTGATACCTCATTGTGGTTTTGATTTGCATTTCTCTAATGATTAGTGATGAGCATCTTTTCATGTTTGTTAGCCATCTGTGTGTTTTCTTTGAAGAAATGTCTATTTAGGTCTTCTGCCCATTTTTGAATTGGGTTGTTTGTTTTTTTGATATTGAGCTTCCTGAGCTGCTTGTATATTTTGGAGATTAATCCTTTGTCCGTTGCTTCATTGGCAAGTATTTTCTCCCATTCTGAGGGTTGTTTTTTTTGTCTTGTTTATGATTTCTTTTGCTGTGTGAAAGCTTTTAAGTTTCATTAGGTCCCATTTGTTTATTTTTGTTTTTATTTCCATTATTCTAGGAGTTGGGTCAAAAAGGATCTTGCCTTGGTTTATGTCATAGAGTGTTCTGCTTATGTTTTCCTCTAAGAGTTTTATAGTGTCTGGCCTTACCTTTAGATCTTTAATCCATTTTGAGCTTATTTTTGTATATGGTATTAGGCAGTGTTCTAATTTCATTCTTTTACATGTAGCTGTCCAATTTTGCCAACACCACTTATTGAAGAGGCTACATTTTCTCCATTGTATATTCTTGCCTCCTTTGTCAAAGATAAGGTGACCACGTGTGCGTGTGTTTATCTTTGGGCTCTCTATCCTGTTCTATTGATCTATAATTCTGTTTTTGTGCCAGTACCATACTGTCTTGATCATTGTAACCTTGTAGTATAGTCTGAAGTCAGGGAACCTGATTCCTCCAGTTTCATTTTTCCTTCTCAAGATTGCTTTAGCTATTTGGGGTCTTTTGTATTTCCATACAAATTGTAAAATGTTTTGTTTTAGTTCTGTGAAAAATACCATTGGTAATTTGATAGAGATTACATTGAATCTGTACATTGCTTTGGGTAGTTTGCTTTTTCAAAATGTTGATTCTTCCAATCCAAGAACATGGTATATCTCTCCATCTGTTTGTATCATCTTTGATTTCTTTCATCAATATCTGTAGATGTTTTTGGTTCCTGAAGTTTATAAAGTTGGGGGAACAGTTTTAGGAGAAAGAAAGCAGAAATACAAATGGAAAATTAAGTATTAGAGTGAATATTTATTTAGTTATCTATCTATCTATTTCTTAATTTATTTTCAGCTTTATTGAGATATAACTGACATGGAACACTAAGTCTAAGGTGTAAAATGTGATAATTTGATACACGTATATATTGTGAAATGATTACCACAGTAAGGTTGACACATCCATCACCTTACATAATTACAAGTTTGTTTGTGTGTGTGGTGAAAACATCCAAGATTTACTCTCTTATCAACTTTCAAGTACATTATAAAATATTGTTAACCATAGTCATCATGCTGAATATTAGATCCCCAGAACATATTCATCACATAACTAGAAGTTAGTACCCTTTAGCTGACATGTCTCCATTTCCCCCACCCCCAACCCCTGGTGACCAGCACACTGCTTTTTATTTTTGGTTATGAATGTAAGATCATACAGTATTTGTTCTTCTCTCGCATTTCACTTAGCATAATGCCCTCAAAATTCACCCAAGCTGTCACAAATGGCAGGATTTCCTTCTTCTTTATGATTGTGATATCTATCTATCTATCTATCTATCTATCTATCTATCTATCTATCTATCATCTATCTATCTATCATCTATCTATCTATCTATCATCTATCTATAGCTAGCTAGCTAGCTAGCTAGCTAGCTATAGCTAGATATATCACAACTTCTTTATCCATTTATCTATTGATGGACACTTCGGTTGCTTCCATGTGTTGGTGATCTTGAATAATGCTGGAAGGAACATGGAAGTGCAGATATTGCTTTAGATCCTGATTTCAATTCTTTTGGATATACCCAAAGGTAGGATGGCTAGATCATATGGTAGTTCTATTTTTAATTAAAAAAAAATTTGAGAATCTTCCATACTGTTTTCCATAGCTTTAAATTCCTGACAACAGTGCCCTATGATTTCCTTTTCTCCCATCCTTGAAAATACTTATTAGCTCTTATGATTTTTATAGTAGCCTTCTAACCGCTGTGAGGTGATATCTCAATGTGGTTTTTTCTTTTTTTTTCTTTTTTTTTTTTTTTTGTTCATAAACTTTTTGTTTTTTTTATTTTTTTATTTTTTTGGGGGGGTACACCAGGTTCAATCAACTGTTTTTATACACATATCCCCATATTCCCTCCCTTCCTTGACGCCCCCCCCCGAGTCCCCCCCCACCCTCCCTGCCCCAGTCCTCTAAGGCATCTTCCATCCTCGAGTTGGACTCCCTTTGTTATACAACAACTTCCCACTGACTATTTTACGGTTGGTAGTATATATGTGTCTGTGCTACTCTCTCGCTTCTTCTCAGTTTCCCCTTCACCCCCCGCCCCCTCCCATACCTCGAGTTCTCCAGTCCATTCTCTGTATCTGCTTCCTTGTTCTTGTCACTGAGTTCATCAGTACCATTTTTAGATTCCGTATATGTGAGTTAGCATACAATATTTGTCCTTCTCTTTCTGACTTACTTCACTATGTATGACAGATTGTAGTTCTATCCACCTCATTACATATAGCTCCATCTCATCCCTTTTTATAGCTGAGTAATATTCCATTGTATATATATGCCACATCTTCTGTATCCATTCATTTGTTGATGGGCATTTAGGTTGCTTCCATGTCCTGGCTATTGTAAAGAGTGCTGCAATAAACATGATGGTACAAGTTTCTTTTGGGATTATGGTTTTCTTTGGGTATATGCCCAGGAGTGGGATTACTGGATCATATGGTAGTTCTATTTGTAGTTTTTTAAGGAACCTCCAAATTGTTTTCCATAGTGGCTGTACCAACTTACAGTCCCACCAACAGTGCAGGAGAGTTCCCTTTTCTCCACACCCTCTCCAACATTTGTTGTTTCCAGACTTTGTGATGATGGCCATTCTGATTGGTGTGAGGTGATACCTCATTGTGGCTTTGACTTGCATTTCTCTGATGATTAGTGATGTTGAGCATCTTTTCATGTGTTTGTTGGCCATCTGTATGTCTTCTTTGGAGAAATGTCTATTTAGGTCTTCCGCCCATTTGTGGATTGGGTTATTTGCTTTTTTGGTATGAAGCTGCATGAGCTGCTTGTATATTTTGGAGGTTAATCCTTTGTCCGTTGTTTCATAGGCAATTATTTTTTCCCACTCTGAGGGTTGCCTTTTAGTCTTATTTATGGTTTCTTTTGCTGTGCAAAAGCTTTTCAGTTTCATGAGGTCCCATTCGTTTATTCTTGATTTTATTTCCATGATTCTAGGAGGTGGGTCAAAAAGGATGTTGCTTTGATGTATGTCAAAGAATGTTCTGCCTATGTTTTCCTCTAGGAGTTTGATAGTGTCTGGCCTTACATGTAGGTCTTTAATCCATTTGGAGTTTATTTTTGTGTATGGTGTTAAGAAGTGTTCTAATTTCATTCTTTTACATGTTGCTGTCCAATTTTCCCAGCACCACTTATTGAAGAGGCTGTCTTTTTTCCATTGTATACTCGTGCCTCCTTTGTCAAAGATATGGTGCGCATATGTGTTTGGGCTTACTTCTGAGTTCTCTATTCTATTCCATTGATCTTCCTTTCTATTTTTGTGCCAGTACCATACTGTCTTGATCACTATGGCCTTGTAGTATAGTTTGAAGTCAGGAAGCCTGATTCCACCAACTCCATTTTTCCTTCTCAAGATTGCTTTGGCTATTCGGGGTCTTTTGCGTTTCTATACAAATCGTAAGATTTCTTGCTCTAGTTCTGTGAAAAATGCCATTGGTAATTTGATCGGGATTGCATTGAATCTGTAAATTGCTTTGGGTAGTACAGTCATTTTCACGATGTTGATTCTTCCAATCCAGGAACATGGTATGTCCCTCCATCTGTTTGTGTCATCTTTGATTTCTTTCATCAATGTCTTAAAGTTTTCTGCATACAGATCTTTTGCCTCCTTAGGCAGGTTTATTCCTAGGTATTTGATTCTTTTGGTTGCAATGGTGAATGGGAGAGTTTCCTTAATTTCTCTTTCTGCTCTTCCATTGTTAGTGTATAGGAATGCAAGAGATTTCTGTGCATTAATTTTGTATCCTGCTACTTTACTAAACTCATCAATGAGTGCTAGCAGTTTTCTGGTAGAGTCTTTAGGGTTTTCTATATATAATATCATGTCATCTGCAAAGAGTGACAATTTTACTTCTTCTTTTCCAATTTGGATTCCTTTAATTTCTTTTTCTTCTCTGATTGCTGTGGCTAACACTTCCAAAACTATGTTGAATAACAGTGGTGAGAGTGGACACCCTTGTCTTGTTCCTGTTCTTAGAGGGAATTCTTCCAGTTTTTCTCCATTGAGAACAATGTTGGCTTTTGGTTTGTCATATATGGCTTTTATTATGTTGAGGTAATTTCCTTCTATGCCCATTTTCTGGAGAGCTTTTATCATAAATGGATGTTGAACTTTGTCAAAAGCTTTTTCTGCATCTATTGAAATGATCATATGGTTTTTATCCTTCAATTTGTTGATATGATGTATCACATTGATTGATTTGCGTATATTGAAGAATCCTTGCATCCCAGGGATAAACCCCACTTGATCGTGGTGTATGATTTTTTTAATGTGCTGTTGCAGTCTGTTAGCTAGTATTTTGTTGAGGATTTTTGCATCTATATTCATCAGTGATATTGGTCTGTAGTTTTCTTTTTTTGTGACATCTTTGCCTGGTTTTGGTATCAGGGTGATGGTAGCCTCGTAGAATGTGTTTGGGAGTGCTCCGCCTTCTGCAATATTTTGGAAGAGTTTGAGAAGGTTAGGTGTTAACTCTTCTCGAAATGTTTGATAGAATTCGCCTGTGAATCCATCTGGTCCTGGGCTTTTTTGTGTTGGGAGATTTTTAATCACTGCCTCAATTTCTGTACTTGTGATTGGTCTGTTCATGGTTTCTATTTCTTCCTGGTTCAGTCTTGGAAGATTGTATTTTTCTAAGAATGTATCCATTTCTTCCAGGTTATCCAATTGATTGGCATATAGTTGCTTGTAGTAGTCTCTCATGATGTTTTGTATTTCTGAGGTGTCCGTTGTTATTTCTCCTTTTTCATTTCTAATTCTGTTGATTTGCATCTTCTCCCTTTTTTTCTTGATGAGTGTGGCTAATGGTTTATCAATTTTGTTAATCTTCTCAAAGAACCAGCTTTTAGTTTTATTTATTTTTCTTATGGTTTCTTTCCTTTCTTTTTCATTTCTTTCTGCTCTGATCTTTATGATTTCTTTCCTTCTGCTCACTTGGGGGTTTCTTTGTTCTTCTTTCTCTAGTTGTTTTAGGTGTAAGGTTAGGTTGTTTATTCGATCATTTTCTTGTTTCTTAAGGTAGGACTGTATTGCTATAAACTTCCCTCTTAGAACTGCTTTTGCTGCGTCCCATAGGTTTTGGGTTGTTGTGTTTTCGTTGTCATTTGTTTCTAGATATTTTTTGATTTCCTCTTTGATTTCTGTAGTGATTCCTTGGTTGTTTAAGAGTGAATTGTTTAGCCTCCATGTGTTTGTATTTTTTGCAGTTTTTTTCCTGTAATTGATATCTAGTCTCATCGCGTTGTGGTCTGAGAAGATGCTTGATATGATTTCAATTTTCTTGAATTTGCCGAGGTTTGATTTGTGGCCCAAGATGTGATCTATCCTGGAAAATGTTCCGTGTGCACTTGAGAAGAACGTGTAGTCTGTCGTTTTTGGATGGAATGTCCTATAAATATCAATTAAGTCGAGATGGTCTAATGTGTCATTTACAGCTTGTGTGTCTTTATTGATTTTCTGTTTGGATGATCTGTCCATTGATGTAAGTGGGGTGTTCAAGTCTCCCACTATTATTGTGTTACTGTCTATGTCCCCTTTTATAGCTGTTAGCATTTGCCTTATGTATTGAGGTGCTCCTATATTGGGGGCATAGATATTTACCATTGTGATATGTTCTTCTTGAATGGATCCCTTGATCATTATGTAGTGCCCTTCCTTGTCTCTTGTAATAGTCTTTACTTTCAAGTCTAATTTGTCTGATATGAGTATTGCTACTCCAGCTTTCTTTTGACTTCCATTTGCATGGAATATCTTTTTCCATCCCTTCACTTTCAGTCTATATGTATCCCTTGGTCTGAAGTGGGTTTCTTGTAGGCAGCATATAGAAGGGTCTTGTTTTTGTATCCATTCAGCCAGTCTGTGTCTTTTGGTTGGAGCATTTAATCCATTTACATTTAAAGTGATTATTGACATGTGTGTTCCAATGACCATTTTCTGAATTGTTTTGGGTTTGTATTTGTAGGTGTTTTCCTTTTCTTGTGTGTCCTACTTAGAGAAGTTCCTTTAGCACTTGTTGTAAGGCTGGTTTGGTGGTGCTGAATTCTCTTAACTTTTGCTTGTCTGCAAAGCTTTTGATTTCTCCCTCAAATCTGAATGAGATTCTTGCTGGGTAGAGTATTCTTGGCTGTAGGTTTCTCTCTTTCAGGACTTTCAGTATATCCTGCCATTCCCTTCTGGCCTGCAGAGTTTCTGTAGAAAGGTCAGCTGTTATCCTGATGGGTTTTCCCTTATATGTTGTTTGTTGCTTTTCTCTTGCTGCTTTTAATATTTTTTCTTTGTGTTTAGTTGTCGTTAGTTTGATTAATATGTGTCTTGGTGTATTTCTCCTTGGGTTTATTCTGTATGGGACTCTCTGTGCTTCTTGGACTTGGTGAATTATTTCCTTTCCCATGTTGGGGAAGTTTTCCACTAGAACCTCTTCAAATATTTTCTCAGACCCTTTCTTGTTTTCTTCTTCTTCTGGGATGCCTATAATTCGAATGTTGGTACGTTTAAGGTTATCACTGAGGTCTCTGAGGCTGTCTTCTAGTCTTTTTATTTTTTTTCTTTTTCCTGCTCTGTGGCGTTTATTTCTCCCATTCTATCTTCCAACTCACTTATTCGTTCTTCTGCCTCAGTCATTCTGCTGGTTATAGCATCTAGAGTATTTTTAATTTCAGTTATTTTGTTATCCATTGCTGTTTGTTTTTCTGAGTTCTTATGAACTGTTTCTTGTACTTTCTCTATTTTGTTATTGAGATTTTGTATCATTTTTACTATCATTACTCTAAATTCCTTTTCAGGCATTTTTCCTATTTCCTCCTCATTTATTTGGTCTTGTGGGTTTTTTTCCTGCTCCTTTGCCTGCATGGGGTTTCTTTGTTTCCTCATAGTTGTCCAAGCTTTTGGGGTTGCTTGTCCTGGTGATAGAGGTGTTTATAGAAGACTGTCCAAGCCTCAGACTAATGTCCAAGTATTGGATTAAATGAATATTCAGTCTAGGAAACACATACATGTATAAGACACACAATTATTGAATCCGTTAAGACATAAGGCTCTAGAAAGACCTGACAGAACCCCAGTGTGCTATCAGATATTCAAAGAGAAACCCAGCAGAAATTGACAACTGAAACAGAACAAATCAGAGACAAAAGCAAAAGCAAACAAACAACAAATAACACCCTACACATACAAACATCAATCCAGGGAGATTTTGTAAGCTAGGATCAAATATAGAAATGAGCTGGAGTACCACCAGAGAGAATGGAGATTCTCAGAATGTAATTAGACAACTGTACTAAGAATTAAGATAAAGACAAAAGCCTAATATTAATACCAAGGCAGTGCATCATCTGGAGAATAGAGCAAGGAGTCTGAGCAGACCGATAGTGTTGCTTATAAGTATGTTAAGACAAAATACACTTAAAATGGCTGGAAGAAAGGGGAACAGAAGAGCGTAATGTGGTTGGAAATATGCAAATAAAAAGAAAGGAATAGAAATGTATAAAAGAAAGGGATGAAAGGAAAGTATGAAAGATATTTTGTCCGTACTACCAAAAACTTAGCTAGATATAGAAGTATATAAAAAGGCAAAAAAAAAAAAAAAAGAATAAAAAATATCATTAAAAAATTATGTTATAAAACTTGTAGATCCCTTAGGGCTAAGATCGTATTTAATAATACAAAAAAAAAAAAAAGAGAGAGAGAAAGAAAAAAAAAAAAATCCAGAACTGATCCCAGAATGGACCAGTTCAATAGGTACTGATACTACTATTTCTGTTTCCTTAGTGTCTCAGCTGTAAGTGTCCTTCTCCTTGCCTTGGGTTTTTTTTTGCGTTATTCTGTGACCAGCAGAGGTTCCTTTATTGTTCGTCTGTAAGCGTCGGTGTGTGGGGAGTGAGAGGGTACAATAGTGGGTCCTTCTCCTGGGAGTGAGTGAGCAGTGGCACACTGTTGTTTCAGTCAGGCTTGGAGGTGCCTGTTGCAGAGGGCGCTGGTGGCTCAGGCGTACACAGAAAGTCTTAGAGTTGGGCCTCTCTCGGGGTTTTTACTTTTTGATGCTGGTTTTTTTTTTCTCTCGGCAGCTTCCCTGCTGCTGGCGTTGCAAGGAGTTTTAATCTAGCCCCGCCCGAGCGCCTGAGGGTGCTTGTTATCCCTGAGGTGGCCCGCAGGGCGTCTCTCCACTGCCTGTTGCAGAGGCACCGAAAGAGAGGGAGAGGCTATGCGCGCGGCTCCTCCTCCCCGCCCGGGAGCCTGCAGCCTCCAGCCGCCATCATGGCCGGGCAGCTCTCAGGGACGGGCACTCCTCTCCGCGGACCTCCTCCCTCCTGTCCTCTCGGTCCGTCACCCTACCGGCAACAATGTCTCTCCCCCTGAACCAGCTCTCCGGTTCCCACGCTCCCGCTCCTGGACCCTCCGTTCAGCCGCGGATTGATGTCTCGGTCCGGGAACGCTGAGCTGCGCTGCGGACCCTCCGTATGTTTCTCACTCCCTCCCGTCTGCCACAGCTCCGCCGCTTCACCCTCTTTGAGCCCTCGTAGATGCCTCCCTACCGGCTATGTCGGGCTCCCCGCAGCCGTTTCTGGTGTCCGAGGCCGTCTGCTGGTGTTCAGCTGGTTCTCTGTGGGAATGACTGCATCCTTCCGTGCATTCCCAATGCATCTGTGGAGAGGGATGCACTCCACGTCTCTCTACTTCGCCGCCATCTTTTTCTCCTCCCTCAATGTGGTTTTGATCTGCATTTCCCTGATGATTAGTGAGGCCAAACATCTTTTCATGTACCTGTTGGTCATTTGTATGTCTTCTTTGGAAAAATGTCTATTCAAGTCCTCTGCCTATGATTTAATTGGAGTGATTTTTTTTTTTTTTTTTGCTATTGAGTTGTATGAGTTCCTTGTTTATTTTCAATATTAACCACTTATCAGATATATAGTTTGCAAATATTTTCTATTATTACATAGGTTGTCTCTTCATTCTGTTGATAATTTCTTTGGCTGTGCAGAAGCCTTTTGCTTTGATGTGGTACCATTTGTTTATTTTTGTTTCTGTTTGTGTTTTTGGTGTCATATCCAAAAGATTGTTGCCAAAATCAATGTCAAGGAGTTTTGCCCTATGTTTTCTTCCAGGAGTTTTATGGTTTCAATTCTTTAATTCTTTAATCCATTTAAATTATTTTTCATGAGTTGTGAAAATAGGGGTCCTATTTCATTCTTTTGCATGTAGGTATCCATTTTCCTAACATCATTTATTGAAAAGACTGTCTTTTCCCATTTTAATATTTTGGTTTAATTGTCAAATGTTATTTGACTGTATATGTGTAGATTTATTTGAGGGCTTTTGATTCTATTCATTGGTCTATATGTCTGTTTTTATACAACTATCATACTGTTTTGTTTATTTTATATATATAAATTTATATATATATAAAGCAGGGAGTGTGATGCCTCCAGATTTTTTCTTTCTTAAGATTGCTTTAGCTATTTGGGGTCTTTTATGGTTTCATATGAATTTTAAGGTTTTTTTTCTATTTCTGGAAAAAATGCCATTGGAACTTTGATAGTGATTATATTAAATTTATAGATGGATTTGGATATTATAGAATTTTAATTTAATTCTTCTGATCCACAAACATAGGCTATCTCTCAATTTATTTTGTCTTCTTTAATTTCATTCACCAATGTCTTGCAGTCTTTAGTGTACAAATCTTTCACCTCTTTAATTAAATTTATTCCTAAATATTTAATTGTTTTTTATGCAATAGTAAATGGGCTTGGTTTCTTTATTTCTCTTTTAGATATTTTGTTGTTAGTATGTGGAAATGCAGCACATTTTTGTATGTTGATTTTGTATCTTGTAACTTTACTGAACACTGATTTTGTATCCTAACAGTTTTTTTTGTTAGAGTATTTAGAGTTTTCTGTATATAAAGTCATGACATCTGCAAACAGAGACAATTTTATTTTTTTCTTTCTGAGTTGGATGCTTTTTATTTATTTTTCTTGTCTAATTGCTAGAACTTCTATTACTATGATAAATAGAAGTAGTGAGAATGGGCACCCTTCTCTTGTTCCTGATTTTGGTGGAAAATTTTTCAACTTTTCACCATTGAGTATGAAGTCACCTGTGAGTTTTTCATATATGGCCTTTATTATGTTGGGTTATGCTCCTTACATGCCAAATTTGTTGAGAGTTATTATCATGAAAGTGTGTTGAATTTTATGAAATACCTTTTCTGCATTATTGAAATGATCATATGATTTTTTAAATAAATTTATTTATTTATTTATTTATCTATTTATTTATTTATTTAATTTATTCATTGGCTGCATTGGGTCTTCATTGCTGCACACAAGCTTTCTCCAGTTGCAGCGAGCAGGATCTACTCTTCATTGTGGTGTGTGGGCTCCCCATTGTAGTGGCTTCTCTTGTTGCAGAGCACGGGCTCTAGGTGCATGGGCTTCAGTAGTTGCAGCACATGGGCTCAATGGTTGTGGCTCATGGGCTCTAGAGCGCAGGCTCAGTAGTTGTGGCACACAGGCTTTGTTGCTCCACGGCACGTGGAATCTTCCCAGAGCAGGGCTCGAACCTGTGTCCCCTGCATTAGCAGGTGGATTCTTTACCACTGCACCACCTAGGAAATCCTCATATGATTTTTTTATCCTTAATTCTATTAATATGGTTTACCACATTTATAAATTTATGTATGTTGGTTGACCCATCCTTGTATCTCAGGGATAAATCCCACTTCATCATGGTATATGATCCTTTTAATGTGCTGTTGAATTTGGTTTGCTAGTATTTTGTTGAGGATTTTTGCACCTATATTCATTAAGAATGTTTGTCTGTAGTTTTCTTTTCTTGTGATGTCCTTATCTGTCTTTGGTGTCAGGGTTATGCTGGGCTTGAAAAATAGGTATGGGAGTGTGGGAGTGTTCCTTCCTTCAATTTTTTGGAAGAGTTTGAGAAGGATTGGCTTTGTTCTTCTCAAATGTTTGGTAGAATTCACTAGTGAAGCCATCTGGACCTGGACTTTTTTTTGTTGTTGAGAGGTTTTTGTTACTGTTTCAATCTCCTTAGTCATTATCTGTCTTCAGGCCTGGTTCTGAATGGGTGTGTCTCCTACCAAGTCTCTGGGTATACTGGACTGCTCCTTGACTGTGTTTGGAGGGACTGGAGCCAAGTATAGGGCCCTTTCAGGATTCCTGAGGCTCAGACATGGGTGTCTCCTGTCTGGTCTTTGTGTAGCATAACTACTTGTAGACTGTCGCTGAGAGGGACTGAAATCCTTTCAGAATCTGCAGGGGTGCAGATGAGAGTGTCTCCCAACGGTTTCCTGAGCCAGCAGAACTGCTTGTGGACTGTAGCTGTGACAAGTTTTGAGATCCGTATAGGGCCCTTTCAGGATCTCTGGAGATGCAACCAGGAAAGTCTTGTGCCTCATCTCTATATCAGCAGGCCTGCTCATGGACTGTGGCTGAGAGGGTCTTGGAATTGAGTATAGCATCTCTTCAGGGTCTCCAGGGGCACAAAAGGGAGGGTCTCCTGCTGGGTCCCTGTGTCAGCAGGATCATTGACTGCTGCTGGGATGGGCTGGAGCCCACTTACAGGGCTCTTTCAGAATCTCAGTCTGATAAAGTTTGGTGGGCTTATATTTAGGGGATCCCAGACCATGGCTGAGAAGGGCTATAGCCAGTTCATAAGCCACTTGGTCCACAGCTGGGACTGAGGTCTGTATGTCTGTTATCTGATGCACCAATGGTGCAACTTCTCCTGGGTTCCTTGGTGTATGGTGCTGGTGACAGGCCCAAAACCAAGGGACTGTAGCCAACTTCTCAGGGGAATGTAGGTATTTCCAGATCTGTAGCTGGAACCATGGTCGGAAAGCTAGATCCCAGCATGGGAGCTGCCTTCTCAAAACAGCTCTTCATGGTCTGCGCAAGGGTTTCATAACCTCTTACCTGAATCCCAAAGTTCCCACAAAGGCATTTTGTTCATAGATGGGTGTCAAATTATTGTTGTTAAGGGGTAGATACATGCAAGGAATGTCTTATTTGGCCATTTTGCTGGCATCATTCCACAGATATTTATTTAAAATAATAAATAAATAAAATTACCAAGAGTTTGGAAAGTTAGTTTTTTTCTACTGAAATAGCTGCAGGCAATTTTAAGTAATGCTTACATAAAAATGTTTCCTGATTACAACTTGACTCTCTCTTCACTTAGTATGATATATAACCTCTGTGAGTACTCATGGTTTGTGTGAGTACTCACAAGGACCCATGAAAGCGAGAGTCCTAAAGCTTAAGCTTTATTAGCTTCATGGTAAATCCACTTTTGGGAAGGGCCAACTGTAGAGAATTCTGTAAGACATGGCAAGAAGCTTGGGCTTCACTGTAAGTGAAATGGGAAAACATTTGGAGGGGGTTAAGCAGTGGTGATGCAAATGTATATAATATACAGTTGACCCTTGAACAACATGGGTTTGAACAGCATGGGTCCACTTATATGCAGATTTAAAAAAATAAATACATACTGTAGTGCTAAATGATCCATGAAACAGCAAACATGAAGGGCCAGTTGTAAAGTTATACATGGATTTTCAACTGTGTAGAAGACCACTAATCCACACATTGTTCAAGGCTCAGTTGTAGATGTTTGCTGTTATATGGGGAATAATAATAGAGGAAAAGTGGATGGAGAAAGGCCAGTTAGGAGACTTCATATCAGTCCAGTGTGGTAGGCAGAATTCTAAGGTGGCCCCCAAGATTTCTTCCCTGTGGTTTGTGTAGTCTGTGTAATTTCTTCTCTTATAGGTATGATGAGACATTACTCTTCTGATTAGGTTACTAGTGAGTTAACTTTTAGTTAATTATAAAAGATCATGCATGTGGGCCTGAGCTAATCAAGTGAGCCCTTACTAGGGACTGGGGCCTTCCTGAAGTCAGAAAGATTAGAAGCGAAGGAGGCCCTAGAGAAGGGACCATGTAGCTAAAACCTGAGGGCCAGCCTGTAATTGCTGAGAGCAATCTCCAGCCAATATTTACCCTGCAAGAAAATGGGAATGTTGGTCTTCCAACCTCAAGGAACTGAATTCTGCCAGCAACCTGAGCAAATTTGGAAGAGGACTCTAAGCTCTCAAGGAGAACCTAGCTCTGGGTGATCCTTAATTTTAGTCTGGTGAGACCTTGAGCAGAGAATCCAGCAACTCTGTGTCTGGACTTCTGACCTATAGAAACTGAAATAATAAATGTGTATTGTTTGAAACTGCTAAATTTATGGCAATTTGTTGTACATCAATAGAAAAACTAATACAGCCAGACAAATGCAAGATAGGGCCAACAGAATTTACTAGTGGGCTGAGTGAGGATGTTGAGGAAAAGGAGGGAAACCAGAATAGCTTTTTTAAAATGCAACTGGGTGAAAGTTGTGCCTTTTACTGAGATGGAAAATATTGCGGAAATAATGTTTCAGGCAGGCGAGATTTAAATATTTCATTATTTTCAACATAAATTTTTAAAATTTTTATTTGAAATACTTATAGCGGTAGCAAAAATAGTATCACATATGTCATTTTGGAAAGTTAAATTTGAGATGTTCATATAACTTTTAAGTGCCGATATCAAACAGAAACTGGGATATATATACAAGACGGAAACTTAGGGGGAGAGATCGATAGCAGATATATGAATTTGACATAAACCTGGATAGTAGGTAAGGCCATGGGACTGAAAGAGATGCTCTAGAGAGAAAGTGAAGCTAAAGGAAAAAAAAGAAAAAAAAGGACAAAGTCTGAGTTCTGGTGCCTCCAACATTAAGAGTTTGAGTAGAAAGGAAAATCCAGCAAAGGAATCTGAGAAAGTGTTCACTGTTTGGAGGGGAACCAACAAAGGGAGGTAAAGTTTGCATTGAAACTTTCTCTAAATCTCTGTATTTACCCTCAAACTCTTGAATTCAAATATATGTATTTACTTGAGGACCACAAAGAGTGGCAGAGGGATTGGGACAGGCCTCCAGAGATTTATTTAAGTCTCTAAAGTTTCTGTGAATGACAAATTGGGGTTAAAACACCATATTCAGATGATTTAAGTGTAAATGAGCAGAAACATATGGATTAAATTTACTTCCAATTGCATATGAGGTTAACAATTAAGCACAAAAGAGTGCTTGGGGCAAAAAGGCTTACTGGGGCTTTATTAAATGCAAAATATGGGCACAGTGGTTAGAGAATCAGCAAGTTAAGCAAATAGCACAGGTTATCATGAGAAACTGAATCTGAATTTTATTCTCTCTCTCTCTCTCCATCTTCCCAGGTCTCTCTCTGTCTCCATCTATCCCTCTTTATCTTCTTCCCGCATCCATCTCTGCGTTCAGGCTACCATCTGAGTGCTCTTGGACATCTTGAAAGCACATTTCCCAGCTGTGTAAAAGCAATAGCCAGGGTTGTCTTCTGTTCGTAGAATTCCACTGATGATTTCCAACTTGAGGGGAGAAAAATCAGTAGCAGGTGTCACAGCTCTTCAGGGAGAGTGTTGTTCTTTATGGCCATTCTCTAAAGAAATATTGACTCATGCTACAGTGGATAATATATTGCTTCATACAATTTTGCATTATAGCCTTTCCTTTATTTCTTCCTCCAGCTTTTCTACTCTAACCTTGGCCCCCAACTTGCTCTTTGCTAGACAAGCTCAATGCAAAGGAATTAAAAGCTGTTATCCTTTTGTCGTTAAGCATGTCTGAAGAAAGTGTTCGTAAGTTAGTTAAGCACAATTTGATGATAGAAATTACATAATGATTATGGAGTTGAGCATGGGCTGTGGTCAGGTGGCTTACCTTGTTCTAAGGTTTTTGAAGGAGCAGTGGGGCCTAGCATGAGAGGGTGGGTGGAGCAGAGGCCAAAGTCAAAACTAAGTGGATTTTTTTTTTGACTGCTATTTTTGTTTGAAAGTGGAATGTTTGCTTTCAAAAGAAATACTATAGCTTTTACAGTATTTCAGAGAAATGCTGTAAGCAATTAGGGAAAACTATGCATGCTAGGAGGTTTGAGCAGGGTGAAGGGGCAAACTCAAATACTGTCCCATCCCTCCCCAGACGCTATGGAAATGGCAGCAATGGAATGCTGGAGCCCAGCGTTCTTAAAAAGGCACAGGAGATAGCATACAATATTTGTCTTTCTCTTTCTGACTTACTTCACTCTGTATGACAGACTCTAGGTCTATTCACCTCATTACACATAGCTCCATCTCATCCCTTTTTAGAGCTGAGTACTATTCCATTGTGTATATATGCCACATCTTCTTTATCCATTCATTTGTTGATGGGCATTTCGGTTGCTTCCATGCCCTGGCTATTGTAAATAGTGCTGCAATAAACATTATGGTACATGTTTCTTTTGGGATTATGGTTTTCTTTGGGTATATGCCCAGAAGTGGGATTACTGGATCATATGGTAGTTCTATTTGTAGTTTTTTAAGGAACCTCCAAATTGTTTTCCATAGTGGCTGTACCAACTTACAGTCCCACCAACAGTGCAGGAGAGTTCCCTTTTCTCCACACCTTCTCCAACATTTGTTGTTTCCAGATTTTGTGATGATGGCCATTCTGATCGGTGTGAGGTGATACCTCATTGTGGCTTTGACTTGCATTTCTCTGATGATTAGTGATGTTGAGCATCTTTTCATGTGTTTGTTGGCCATCTGTATGTCTTCTTTGGAGAAATGTCTATTTAGGTCTTCCGCCCATTTGTGGATTGGGTTATTTGCTTTTTTGGTATGAAGCTGCATGAGCTGCTTGTACATTTTGGAGGTTAATCCTTTGTCCGTTGTTTTGTAGGCAACTATTTTTTCCCATTCTGAGGATTGCCTTTTAGTCTTGTTTATGGTTTCTTTTGCTGTGCAAAAGCTTTTAAGTTTCATGAGGTCTCATTTGTTTATTCTTGATTTTATTTCCATGATTCTAGGAGGTGGGTCAAAAAGGATCTTGCTTTGATGGATGTCATAGAGTGTTCTGCCTATGTATTCCTCTAGGAGTTTGATAGTGTCTGGCCTTACATGTAGGTCTTTAATCCATTTGGAGTTTATTTTTGTGTATGGTGTTAGGAAGTGTTCTATGGTACTGATGAACTCAGTGACAAGAACAAGGACGCAGATGCAGAGAATGGACTGGAGAACTGGAGTTTTGGGGGGGCAGGGGGTGAAGGGGAATCTGAGACGAAGCGAGAGAGTAGCATAGACATATATATAGTACCAACTGTTAAATAGATAGCCAGTGGGAAGTTGTTGTATAACAAAGGGAGTCCAACTCAAGGATGGAAGATGCCTTAGAGGACTGGGACGGGGAGGGTGGGGGGGACTTGAGGGAGGGTGGGGGGGAGTTGAGGGAGGGTGGGGGGGAGTTGAGGGAGGGAGGGAATATGTGTATAAAAACAGATGATTGAACTTGGTGTACCCCCCAAAAAATAATAAATAAATTAAAAATAAATAAATAAAAATAAAAATTAAAAAAAAACTGGATTTCAAAAAAGAGCATATAGTAAAAAACAAAACAAAACAAAAAAAAGTATATATAGTAAAAACAGATGAGTGTAAAACATCTCATTTAAAAATTTTATACTGATGATATGTTGAAATAATATTTTGACTATGTTGTGATTAATAAAATATACTCCTCAAGTTAAAATAAAAAAAAAAAAAAGGCACAGGAGAAAGATGAGTGATTTTGTTTGTTTTTTAAAGTATATAGTTTAATGAATTTCCATAGCTTTATACCATTGTGTAAATATGGCTACAATCAATATGTAAAACAACCAATATGTACAGTCACATCAAAGTTTCCTCCTGCCCCATTCAAACTCACCCTGATTCCCAGCTTCCAGTAACCACTGACCTGACTTTTATCACTAGGGTTTGCCTATTTTTAGAATTACATGTAAATACAATCATATAGTATGTATTTTTTTTGTCTGTATTTCTTCACTCAGCATAAATTATCTTGATATTCTCCGAGTTGTAGCATGTCTCAATATCATGTTCCTTTTTTCTTGGTGTATAGTATTCTATGGAGTGGATACACACACACACGTGCGCACACACACACACATCCTTTCATTAGTTGATGGACATGTGGGTTGTTTTGTTTTGTGCTTTTATGAATAATACTTCTATGAGAATTCTTTTGAAAGTCTTTGTGTGCACATCTGTTTTTATTTCTCTTCAATAAAAACCAAGGAGAGGTGAACATATGTTTGACTTTGTAAAATATTTTCAAACTCTTTTACCAAAGGTATCTACCACTTTACATTTCCATCAGCAGTTTCATGTGCTCTACATCCTCACCAATACTGGCTATTTTCAGTCATATAAATTTTGGCCATTTTAATAGATGTGTAATGGTAGTTTATTGTGGTTGTTTTGCATTTTATTTATTACGGTAAAATGCACATAACATAAATTTTACCATTTTCATCATTTTTAAATGAACAGTTCATTCAGTGTTGTACAACCATCACCACTATCCATTCCCAGAGCTTTTTCATCATCCTAAACAGAAATGTTGTAGCCATTAAAAAACAACTCCCCATTCCTTTTCCCGACAAGCTCTGGTCATCTCTATTCTATTTTATGCCTCTATGAGGTACTACATATACATGAAATCATACTATATTTGTCCTTGTGTGCCTGGCTTATTTCACTTAGCATAATATTTTCAAGTTTCACCCATGTTGTAGCATATATAAGAAATTTTATTTTTTTAAGACTGTATCATATTCTTTCATTTTTCCCTCTCTCTCCAGATTTTGTTTGACTGTTCATTTTCACCCTTTCATGGGTGTTTTAGCTATTGTGAATAATGTTGCTGTGAACAGTGGTATACAAGTATCTGAGTCCTGTTTTCAATTTTTTTAATGTATATCTAGAAGTGGAATTGCTGGATCATTTAGTGATTCTGTTTAACTTTTTGAGAAACTACCAAACTGTACCATAGTGACTGTGCTATTTTACATTCCACGAGCAAATTACAAGGGTTCTGATTTCTCTATATCTTCAGCAACACTAGTTATTTTCCATTTTTTAAAAAGATAATAGCCATCCTAATTGGTGTGAAGTAGTATCTTACTGTGTTTTTATTTGCATTTCTCTAATGATCAGTGATGTTCCCTTTTATGGCCTTGTTCACCATTTATGTGAATGTCTATTTACGTCCTTGGCCCATTTTTAAATTGTGCTGTTCTTTTTTGTTGTTGTTGTTAAGTTGTAGATGAAAGATTTTGATATTGACCCATCTTTTGTGCATTTTAGGACAAATTTAATGAATACATACTTAACTAATGATATTGTAGCTGAAGGTATTAGATAATACAGAGCTTCAAGTCTTACAGCCTCCATTACTGAGGATCTGATCAGATTTTTGAAGCTGAGTTAATTGCAAACTGAAAAATACAACCATTCAAGCTGTTATTTGATCTCTGTAATATAAAGAAATCAGTGAATTATTTTGGAGGGGTGGTGGGGAGAATGAAAGAGAAGACTGATCACTTATTTGGAATCATTTCTCATTTAATGATTTATTTCCACTCTTATGGATCACTTAAATGCAGATTTTACACTCTCTAGCCCAGCAAATTGGACTTTTAAGCTGTTCACAATCACTCTATTCTACTTTTTAATACCTTTTGATGAGACAAAGAGCCACACATGTAACTGTTAAGAATAAGATATATGTTATCTTTCATTTCAATGAAATGTATGTTATTTGATAGGCGGTACCTAGAAAAACAAATTTTACATTCTTAGAAGAGTGATTCTATAATTTGAGGACAGAGGTTAAGTACAATAGACAAATTCAAAGCTCACATTCCTTACTGGCCTTATATGTTAAATGAGGTAAAATTTTAGACGAAGTGTGAGAATCTATCTATCCCCAAATATCTCAAGATACCTAGAGGTAATTGAAATACAGCCATTTAAAATGCATGATCCCTTATTAAAATGCTCCTGGTGCAGATACTATTGAACTGAGGTCAGCTGTCCAGGTATTAGTATTGACATGTTCATCTCATTCTTTCATTCATCTCACCTCAACTTCCTTATGAACACTTCACTAAAACAGAGCCACTTGAGATCATACCTGCTTCAAGGGGGATTTCCTTTCCCATCTTCCTTTTCAAAACAATCATTTTCTCATATTAGGCACACCCACCCAGCCTGAATCTGTGGAGCTCTAAACTAAAGAAAAAATCAAAATATAGGTATTAGCAAAACCTCTGCTAATTAAGGTACCATAACTCACAGGAGGGTCTTTGCCTTTGTTTTCTTACTTCTTTCTTTCTTTATTTTTTTAAAAAATAAATTTATTTATTTATTTATTGGCTGTGTTGGGTCTTCGTTGCTGAGTGGGCTTTCTCTAGTTGTGGCGAGTGGGGGCTACTCTTCGTTGCAGTGCATGGGCTTCTCATTGTGGTGGCTTCTCTTGTTGCAGAGCATGGGCTCTAGGCATGCAGGCTTCAGTAGTTATGGCACACGGACCCAATACTTGTGGCTCACAGGCTCTAGAGTGCTGGCTCAGTAGTTGTGGCACACGGGCTTAGTTGCTCTGAGGCATGTGGTATCTTCCTGGACCGGGGCTGGAAACTGTGTCCTCTGCATTGGCAGGCGAATTCTTAACCACTGTGCCATCAGGGAAGTCCCTCACTGTTGTTTCTTGGGTACAAGTCTTCCTCTGCCTGTCATTTGTCAATTATTTCTCTGCTCATTAATTCATACCTACTTTTTACTTATTAGAATTATATTAACTGGAATATATTTTGGATTATACTCAAAATAATGTCCTTCTTTACAATTGCATTGTTAATTGCAAGTTCCACCATTACTAGTGGTCCAATATCTTCTCTTGTTTTGGCTCCTAATTTCCATGAATTATTGATAAATTAAACTGTACTCTTAAAAGCAGAATATCTACTTTTATCTCAGTGTACAACAAAATGAATTCTGAAAACAATACGCAAGAAGCTCTGGAAACAGCTTCATTTTATTAGGATTAATTCCTCTCTCACACATGCTAATGCTCTGCTCTAATTCTGTCAAACACATATGTGTAAATGCAATTACTTTTGACCAAGACTTTTTTTTTTTCTTACCGAGACATTATTAATGCGTGTCAATATTGACTCTCAAACGTTATTCTGTTTCTCTGTCATGACAGTCAGTGTACTTTGAAACGATCTAGGAAATGCAAATTTGACACAAATAGTCCTTGTTAACTGCCAATGTACATGTGCCATAAACTCCAAATTTATGTTTAAAAAAACCATAGTTTCATCCAATTATAGTTTCATAGACAAAGTTTCTTTGAATGGTAGAGTAACATGTATAATATATATTTAATAAGTTACAATACAGTTTTTTTGGTCTACTATGAAAGCAAGAAAGTCAATTAAATCTAAGAAAATTATTTAACAGTTTCTTTCAGCAAAGTGATCATATGGAAGTTGAGGAGCTACCAGAAACTTCATTTTGTCTTTGGCAATAATTTATAGTTAACTACCTACTAGGTGAGATGAATGAAAGAATGAGATGAACATGTCAATACTAACACCTGGACAGCTGACCTCAGTCTAATAATATCTGCCAGGAGCATTTACATTTTAATAAGGGATCATGCATTTTAAATGTTTGTATTTCAATTATTTCCAAATTTTACTTTTAAGAAAGTTATAGAAAAAAAATCTAGAAAATTTTCAGCTGAGGGTTCTTAAAATAATTTCTAGTGCTAAATTGTTTTTGTGATTTTTTTGCTTGAAATTTGAAGCTATACCAAAACTGCTTCTATTTCCCTTCAACTTTGTTTGGTCAACAAGGCACTCTCCCAGGCAATGGCGGCCCATGAAGGGCTTAGGCCTCACAAACACCACTCCTGACACACTTTGGGGGAGATGCTGGGGAGGCCAAGATGCTCTGCTTGGAGAAAGGAAGCATTTCTTTAGCACCTCCAAAAACTTCTTCCTAAATTGGCCTGCCATTCCTCATTTCCTCAAGCTCAATATTACTGGCACAAATGGCAGAGAGAGTTGGCTTCCTTTAAGCCATTCCCTATGGTGTCCCTTAATTTGAGGTTGTCGTTGTGTTCCATCCTTTACCATCACCTAGTAGTTTGGATGTCTTGCCTCAAATCCCACCACAGTAATGTGGCCTTATTTATGTCCTAATGGAGATGAGAATCATCTCACTTCTCTTCAACAAGCTTCTCCATAGATATGGTTTTGTATGGTCCGTGAACTAAGAGTAGTTTTTATACTGCTTTCTTCTGTTTCTTTTTTGTTTTTGTTTTGTTTTATTGCATTATAGTTGGCTGACAATATTATATTAATTTCAGGTGTACAATATAGTGATATTTTTGTAGATTATACTCCATATAAAGTTATTATAAAATATTGGCTATATTTCCTGTGCTGTATATTATATCCAGACATGAAGGAAATTATGCTTAGTGAAATAAGTCAGACAGAGCAAGACAAATGTATGTTTTCACTTACATGTGGAGTCTAAAAAATAAAACAAGCAAACAAATATAACAAAACAGAAACGAACTCACAGGTACAGAGAACAAAGTAGTGGTTACCAGTGGGGGGAGGGGTGGAAGGAGGAGCAAGCTGGGGGAAAGAGATGAAGAGGTGCAAATTACTAGGTATAAAATAAGTTACTTGTGCTCGTGTGTGTGTGTGTGTGTGTGTGTGTGTATACTTAGTTCAGTATGTTATAACATGTACAGGTATATGTATCAACCACCACAGTAACGACACAGAAGAGTCTTATTACCCCAATGTTTTTCATAGTCACATCCACCAGCCTCCCATTTCTCCACTCTTTATTTGGAAAACCACCACACCATTCTCCATTTCTATTTTTTCTTTTCACAAATGTTACATAAAGGGAACATACAATATGTAACTTTTGGGGATTGATTTTTTTTTTCACACAGCATAATTCCCTTGACACTCATCCAAGCTGTTATTTGTATCAAGAGTACACTCATTTTCTTGTTGACTAGTATTCCATGGTCTGAATGCACTACGATTTGTTTAACCATCCATCCACTGAAGAACAGACGAGTCGTTTATTTTTTTTGGCTATTATGAATAAAGCTGCTCTGAAAATTTGAGTACAGGTTTTTGTATGAATGCAAGCTTTGTATTTCTCTGGGATAAATGCACCAAATGCAACTCCTGGGTTGTATGATTATTGTATGTTTAGTTTTACAAGAAATGGCTAAACTATTTTCCAGAGTGGCTCTACCATTTTACATTCCCTCCAGCGATGTAAAGGTTTTCTAATTTTCCCACATACAGCATTTTCTGCTATGACGATTTTTCCTTTCAGCCATTCTAAAAGGTGTGTAGTGATAGCCTCATTGTGATTTTAATCTGCATCTCCTCGATAGCTATTGATGCTGATTATCTTTCCATGAGCTTGTTTGCCATGTCTGTATTGTTTTTACTGAAATGTCTGCTCATGTCTTTTTCCCATTTTGAAATTTGATTTTTTTTTTCTTTTTTGACTGTTGAGTTTTGATAATTCATTATATATTCTAGATACAACTCCTTTGGCAGACATGAGGTTCCCAAATATTTTATCTCAGCTTATATCTTGTATTTTCATAATCTTAAAAGGATCTTTCACAGAGCAAATTTCATGAGGTGCAATTTATCGTTTTCCTTTTATGCATCATGCTTTTGGTATCAAGTCCAAGTAAATATTTGCCAAGCCTTAAATCTTGAAGATTTTCTCCTATGTTTTTTTTCTAAAAGTTTACATTTTTACATTTTATATGTAAGTCTATAATTCATTGTGAGTTAATTTTCTATAAGGTATGAGGTTTAGTTTGAATTTGGGTTGCTTTATTATATTTTTTCACCTATGGATGTCCAATTGTTTCACATCGTTTATACCATGAGAGATATTGATCTGTAGGTTTTCTTTTTTTTGATACTGTGATGACCTAAGTAGCTTTGTAAGACTGACTTTAGAAAATGAATTGATAAATGTTCATTCCTCTTATAATTTCTAGGAGAGATTGTGTAAAATTAGTGTTGATTCTTTAAAAGTTTGATAGAATTCTTCAGTGATACCATTTGGAGATTTATTTTAGTGGAGCTTTTAAATCATGAATTCAATTTCTTTAATGGTTATAGGACTATTCACATTATCTTTTTAATCTTGGTTAGATTTCAGAGTTTGTGATTTTTCAAGGAATTGGTCCATCTCTTACAAGGTGTTAAAGTTATGAGTACAAGTCTTTTTGTAGTATGACCTTATCATCCTTTTAACAGTTGGAGGGTCTGTAGTGATATATCCCTTTACTCCTGTTCCTTTCCACCCCTCCACCTCAATCAGTCTTGCTAGAGGTTTATCAACTTTATTGATATCTTTAAAGAACAACCTTTTTCTTTTATTGATTATATTGTTTTAATTTTTAAAACTTAGTTGATTTCTCTTCTTGTTTTCATTCTTTCTGCTTCTAAAAAAACTATTTTGCTCTTATTTTTCTATTTTTTGAGGAAGGCACTTAGATTACTAATTTGAGATATTTTCTCTCTTTAATGTAGGCATTAAGTGCTATACATTTCTCTCTTGGGACTGATTTACCTGTATTCTGAATATCTTGACATGTTATGTTTTCATTTTCATTTCATTATATGTATTTTAAGATTTCTTTTGAGACTGCTCTTTAACCCATAGATGACTTAAGAGCATGCTGTTTAATTTCCAAGTGTTTGGAAAATTTTCTGTTATCTTTCTGTTATCTTCTAGGTTTACTCCATTATGTTCAGAGAACATATTGTATAATTTGAATTCTTTTAAAAATTTTGTGGTTTGTTTTATGGCCCAGGGTATAGTTTATCCTGGTGAACATGCTACACTCGTGTGGATAAAAGTGTGTATTCAGCAGTTGTTGGGGTATAGTGAGTTATATCTTGTGGCTTCATTGTATTGTTCGAATCTTCCATCCTTGTGGATTTTCTGTGCAGTAGTTGTATGAATTGCTGTGTTGACCTGAAATAAGTAGACTGCCAAATATTTCTCCAGCAAATATAAGTTTATTCAGAATCAGTAGAGAACTGCAATTTGGGGTTTGCAACTCTGGAAAGCCAAGTGCAAGTCCCTGCAGGTCAAGGGAAGGAGAACACTTTTATGGAGAGGAAAAGGAAGTTGGGAGTGCTGCAGTCCATGGCATGTCATTGGCTGAGTCCTTGCCAGGAAAGAAGAAGAGTCTTTCTTCCTCCTGTTGGGCTTGGCTATCATGGTAGAGCAGAAGAGCTCCCCCTTCTGGTTTCCTATTTAGTTGAGGCTTCTGTTTATTAAGTTTTTACAGCAGAGAGGTGAATGTTGAAGTCCTCAGTGTGGACTTTATTTCTCCTTTCAGCTTTATTGGAATACGCTTCATGTATTTTGAAGCTTAATTTTTTGGTGCATACACACTTAGAATTGTTGTATCTTCCTGGTAGATTGATTCTTTAATCACTACCTGATGTTCCTCTTTTTGTCTCTGGTAAATTTCTTTGCTGGAGTCACCTTTGTCAGATTTTAATATTAATAAAACAATTCCTGCTTTGTTATGAATAAAGGTATATGGTATATCTTTTTCTATATTTTACATTAGTTTTATTGTTGAATTTGAAATCAGTTTCTTGTAAACAGCATTTGGTTGGGCTGTGTTTGTATCTTTTTTTTTTTTATTCTATACTACCAATCTCTGCCTTTTAGTTGACCTCTTTAGACCTTCTACATTTAAAGTAATTATTGATATGTGAGAGCTTTAGTCTGCCATTATGTTATTTATTTTTCTATCTGTTTCCTCTGTTTCTTGTTCTTCTAGCTGTCTTTTCTTGTCTTCCCATTGTTTACTTGAACATTTTTTAGGACTCCATCTTAATTGGTTTGCTGTGTTTTGGTGTTGTTTCTCTTTCCATAGTTTTCTTAGTGATAAGCATATTACAGTATGCATATGTGACTTGTGAACAGCCTATAGAAATCAACATTTTTCCACTTTGAGTGAAGTGTGGGACTTACTTGCATTTATGTCCCCTTAAGAGTACGTCTCCTAGTGACAAATTCTTTTAGCTTTCCTTCACCTGAAAGTGTCTGTATTCCCCCATCATTTCTGAAGGATAGTTTCCCTGGACATAGAATTTGCTTCTGATAGTTCTTTTCTTTCACCACTGGAAAAAAGATGCCCCTTCCTTCTAACTTCTGTGGTTTCAGATGAGAAATTTGCTGTCACTTGGATCGTTTTTTCAATATAGGTAATACACTTTCTCTTGGAATGCTCTCAAGATTTTTTCTTTGTCTTTATTGTTCAGAAGGTTAATTATAATATGTTTTGGTGTCGCTTTCTTTGAGTTTGCTTGGATTCTTGAGTCAATAGATCTATGTCTGTCACCAACTCTGGGAAGTTTTCAGACATTATTTCTTCAAATACTCTTTCTGCCCTACTCTGTTTCTCCTCTTCTTTTAAGATATCCAATATTGGATCTTCTTGTCGTTTTTGCACAGGTCCCTGAGGGTCTGTTCATTTTTTCCCCAGTATTTTTTTTAATCCCCATTGTTCAGATTAGTTAACTTCTATTGATCTGTATTCAAGTTTATTCTATGCTCTGTTATCTCAATGCTACTATTGAGCACATCCAGCAAGTTTTAAAGTTTCTGTTACTGTATTTTTTCATATAATTTCCATTTGGTACATTTATTATAACCTATTTCTTTCATGAGATTTTGTCTTTTTTCGTTTGTTTCAAGATAATTTATAATTGTGTATTGAAGCATTTTTGTGATGGCTGTTTTCATATTCTTGTCTGATAATTCTAACATTCCTGTCATCCTGATGGCAGCATCATTTGATTGTGTTTTGCCATTCAAATAGTGATTTTCCTGACAAGTGATTTTCTACTGTATCCTGGGCATTTAAACTATTATGTCAGAAAACTCTGGATTAAATTTATATCTTTCATTTTAGCAGGCAATTCTTTTTAGATTCAACATGTAGATTCTGGCCTACTATTGTGGGCTGTGGTTCTAATGGCAAATTTATTTCAGAAGCTTTGCTATGGTTAATATAGTTTGCTTGGTGTATCTGGTGCAGCTGAGACTCCCATTGGTCACTGTTTAGGAAATTAAAGGATTTTTCTAGGCCATCTGCATCTTGGTGGAGTAGGGAGTGTATGGTCCATTGGGAGGAAGAGGCTTCCTGGTCCAGGACATCTGTTATGCTGAGGCTCCCTCTTCATGGTGCTGTCTGGTCACTGCATGTCTTTAGGTGCAGGAAGGGAGTCTCAGGTCTTATGAGGACAATGGGCTTCCTGAGTTGGCCTCTTATTGTAGCTGAATCCCCTTTGCAGGCACTCCTGGCTGCCTGATATCTCTTGATGGTAAGGAGATTCTCAGGTCCAGAGGAGAGATAAAGTTTCTTAAGCCAGGGTGATTACTGTGGTGACATTCCCCCTTGATAAGCTACCAGGCATCTCTGGGTGGGGGAGGAGACTCCCAGTCCTGGGGAGAAGGACAGTGCTTCCCCAGGCTCCTTGTTGTCAGTGGGGCCCTCTTGCTAGTACTGCTGTGCTTGCCTTCTAAATAGCAGGGAGGAATGAATCTACCTGAGCCACCTTTTTTGCTAGATTAGGTGTGAAGAAACATGGGGTCTGGGATGCCTTCCTCTGCTGGGTGGAAGTTTGTCAGAGGCACTGGGACTGTGTTTTTCCTCCAGTGCCAGGTTGCCTTCCTCTGTCTACCTTCCCAGGTTCTCTTTTGGTTGCGTCTTGAATTATTTTCAAGGTTTTGAATTGTGTTTAGTGAGGAGAAGCAGAGAGAAACAAGCCTATACTATCTTCTCTGGACCTAATTTATATTGTAGACAGAGTACTTAAAAATACAAGAATTCTTTGCTAAACAAATTTTCCTCAAGAGGTGAGTGGTTGACAAGACCATATAAATTTCCAAATTATTTATTGAGAATTGCTCACAGCAAATAAGCTGAAGTTCTAGTTGTTGAAAAACACACTACTCTTCAAGAATATGCTTTTAAGCAGGAATTGATCTGCAACTAGAATGGAACTGACACATAATAGGTCTCAAGATGTAATTGTTGAATAAATGAACGAAATAATGAATGAAAATTAAAGAATCTCTCCCCTAACATCATGATAATGTAGATGGCCAAGTAAAGGCTGGATGTTTTGAAATGAATATGACATATATTTTTGCTGGGTTTGCCTGGTGATTTATTTTCCTGATTCTAGACATGGACAAGCTCCCTATAGATATAAAATTAATGCAGCAAGAAGAAAATCTGAATGTGTAGTTACTGTACCAGAAAGTTCTTGAAAAATGAATGAAGAACAGTAGATCCAGAGATGCCCAGAGTTCATGTAGAAGAGACTGAGGAACATCTGTCACTTGGAGGATTGGTCTAGGACAGGGGCTTGAGTTGAACCATAATATTAATTACCAGTAGTTCCAGGATGACTTGAATCAGAGACTTGAGTTAAGGTTCCCTTAGCAATTGGAGCTCCTGGTTTTCTGGTACTGCATAAAGGCAAAGGACAGAGGACAGTGTTCAGACTAATCACCCCATCCCAAGAGAGTACCCTGGAGGGGAGACAAGATGTACCAGCAAATGCCGAGCTTCCACGCTTCTCTCTGTGGACCCTTCTGAGGGCCGGAGCTCTGAGGACATCCTTGTCTGAAGACATCTTTGAGAAGTCACTGCTTTAGCTCCTCACTGTCCCTCCTCTATCAGGCACGGTTTTCCTTCTTTACAACCTGACTTGCTTTTCCTCCATCTGACAAACACACCAGTCACAGCCCTTCCCCAGGTGGGCACCTCTGCCAACCACCTTATGAATCTCTTGCCTGTAATAGAGAGCCGGTTTGTCCAGGGCACGCACCGCCCTGTCCCGTAGACCTGGTTTTGGATCCCTGACAGCAGGCCCTGGCCAGAGGCTTAGTCTCTCTGCATTCCACTGCTGATGAGCTCCAGCAAGAGAAATTAGAGTGGAATGGCAGTGGCCTCTGTCTACAGACTTCAAACACTCACAGCAGATGAGGCCTGGTGTTGGTTAAGGGCCATTTGCAACTGTGACTCTGCGTTTCAGCTGCACTTTTTTATGTTTTGCATTACCCATTCCACTCCGCCTCCCTCACACATGCCCTGGAGATGGATTGTGCAGGCAGACACTGTCTGCAGTCCCTCAGTGGGAGACGGAGGCCTGTCTTCCCTTTGTACATGTGTCATATTTTGTATCCGAGGAGATTGCAAGTGACCCCTCATCAGTCAGTCATTGGGCTGTGTTTTCTGTCATGGATGGTACTGGGCAGAGCTGAGCCCAGCACTTTCCATCCTGGCCCCTTCTGACCAATAGCACATTTGGCAAATCTATAGTCTCTCCCTGGGGAACAGAGGAATTAGTTGTGCAAAAAGCTAAAATTCCATTCTGGAACCTCACCTCTGAGCAGGACTAAACCAGAAACATATCTCTCAGAGGGCAGCCACATTTCAGAGAAGAAATAACACATTCTGGGTTACTCCCTCCCTCATAGCCCCAAGAAGATGGACAGCTGCCCGTAGGTTGCCCCCAAGGAGGTGGCTAGAATGAGTGCGTGAGCTGAGTTGCCCAGGGATCCTGATGAGATGCTTAGGGGAAGTCTGAGGCCATCAAAAGCACTTTCCCTACACTGGCTGCTCCACAACCTAATTGTACCATTTTCTAGAATTTTGTCTTTAAGAGACCTTTCTGAACTGCAAAGCCCCCTAGAAGAGATAATTTGGGGAATTAATTCTTAAGAAAGATATTCTTGGGTTAGGAGGGATTGTAGGGAGAGGGAGAAGGAGAAGGTAGCTATAGCATAAATACGGTTCTTTTGCTGAAAAAAAATAATTACTCAATTTTTTTTCCATTTTGAAATTTTTGTTTAAAAAACATAATATATATGAAGTCACATGCAAAACTTCTTTGCATTTCAGAGACAAAATAGGGTACTTCAAAGACTTTTAGACTTTACTTTAGGCTGCTTTGAGCTATGTCCTCCTGAACACCAGTCACTGTGCCCTGTCACAGGGTGCATAAGGGGATATCAAGGAAGCACCTTACCTGTCCCTCTTGAGGGATGACCAGCTCAGAGATAGGGTCCTCTTTGGGGCTGATGGGAATTGAAGGGAGGAAAGGGGATCTCACAGGATATAGGAGTCTTGCCTTAGTAAAGTATTAAGCAAATCATGTGGATATGCTTACCGAAAGCTTATCACCTTAAGATTAGGTGTCTATAAATCTAGCTGAGGAGTTCACCCATGAATGGTTCTGTGTCTCTTCATCTGCCACAAAAATCATAGGACTCAATCATCAAACCAATCTTCCATCCAGCCTGCCTTTTCAAAGGGATTTTGGGCATGAAGGATGCATATTCATTATTGTAGAATTCCATAGGCAATGTAAAATGTATTTTTAACCATACCTTATCTTCTTTAACTTCAGAGGTAAGCAGGGCAATAAAGCCATTTTTAGAGATGAGAAAACTGAGGTTAAAGGAACTGAGAAATTTGCCCAAGGAGACCTGGCTGGTAGGGCACAGCAGAGACCATCATCCCGGTTTCCTTGTGTTTTATATGCTGCCTTTCTCCACTACACTGCGTGGCTTCCAACTAAACAGTGCACAGCAATGTACTTCCAAGCCATGTGATTTAGTACATCTTTCACTATTAAAGATGTAAGCATAGATTGGTTCTAAGAATGCAGTGAAGAGTTGAGAAATGCTGATATCTGCTTACTTGGCATCTTGCGGTACAAACCTGGAATTTAACCAGCTTTAAAAGCTAGATTTGCATCTAGTTCTAAGGTCTAAGAAAAACTTTAAAGTTTCCAAAGTATCCTGTTTTGTCACCAAAGTTCAAGTATTATATTTGACTCCATAATATATCCTGTTATTTTATATAAAAATTTCAAAATGTAAAAAAATCTTTGAAGAGTATTGATTTTTTTCCCAGCAAAATTTCTCATTGGGGGCAATTGTATGTGACATAAGCAGAAATTAACATTTGGGTAGAGCAGAGGGAGAAAAGCATAGTGACCACTTACTTTCGAAAACCATTGGAAACTACTTTTGGGGATGCTGTGTGCTGCCAGAATGGCTGTGTTGGGATAAGGGGGTGTCTTACATGCCAGCACTCTCCAGGGGTAGCATATATTTTTTTGCATCCTCTTTTGTACTGACAGCCATGGTTGGGATGCCCATCTCTACAGAGCTCAGATCTTAGCACCTGCTCAGTGTTCCACCAACTTCTGGTCCTACTACCAACCCATGTGACAACTGAAGCATGAATAGTAAAAATCGAGGATGTCAACGCAGTGTATCGAGAGAGTGCAGTTCAGAGCTCAAAGCCACTGATTTCTAATCCAGTCCTGCCTTCACTTGATTTTATGGCCCTCTGAGATTTAAAACAAAGTGAGCAGACACACCACCTAAACCCAAGACATGTTCTGGCCTACGTATTGATTTCTGAGGATTAGCCTCTAAATTAAGAAATACTTCTTCATTAGAAACAAACATTACAGCTGGAAGGAGTCCTTGATCTGAACACAGGTATGATGCTCATTAAAGATTGTAGTCTTTCTTGTCTTTCTGCCCCTTAGTTAAGTCTAAGTCAATCTGTTTCTCTTTACATTTCAAAATCAGAGTTTGTATGATAGATTTTTCATAAGGCTCCTTTTAACCAATGAAACTTTCTCTGGTTCATTGACATTGTAAAGTTTTTTCTTTTGTTTCACTTAACATGCACTTATTTGAAAAACAAATCTTGAAATTTTTGCCATTAGGCTCACTGCCTATAAAACCATCTGTTTGGAGAGCCCCTCTCGGGGGCACCCTGCAGGTGCCAAAGGCTTGGCAGCTGTGGCAGTTACACACTGATGAATTTAGGGAATGGAATGGACTTCAGATCAAGATGACCAATGAGATATACTTTACAACTCAAGCCGAAGCTTATGTTAAAAATTAAAAGGCCTTTATAGATGGCTTTTGTTTTCCCCCTGAGTCTTCTAAATCAGGAAGACAGCTTGCAGCAGCCCATGCACTGGATATTTCTTGCATGGACAGACTCCCTGAAAAACCAGAGGGCCAAGACATGTGTCCCAGTTGGGTTTGGAACAACTGGAAGAGGGTTGCTAAGAGGGCTGCTGTGGAGGTCAGACTCCTGCAAATGAGGGTAGATGGCTTTTCCAAGTGGGTCTTGGCAACCATTGATGTCACCTGCATTTCCAAACTTCTTTGTGACTTGTATTCTCCTAAGGTGGCAGCTCTGACAAATGTAAAAGCTAATGAGCTAATGTTGGTCTGCCTATTGTTCAAAGTAGACCAAACACTAGCAAACATACCAGCAAACAATTCCCTTGTGGTGTAGACAATTTAAACTATAAGTCGATTAGGAAAGATGCTCTAAGAAAACTGAAGGTGTGGTCCCATTACAAATCAGTATCCCTGGTTTGTAGCAATTATGAGAGTGCTTCTCCACCTTATCAGCCTGGTGTTCTCATGCTGTTACACAGTTGCAGGACCTCTGGGTTGTACATACACTTCTCCCCCATGATCTAGTCACAACTATGGCTAAAAGGGATATGACAAGAAACCTTAAAGCATTTTGTTCTGAAAAGGGAAAGCAAAGAGCTTGTGTCCTTTATTTCAAATATTTTAATCCTTTTTAATAATATTATTGAAATAATGTTACTGAGAAATAAAATAATGAATTTATCATGTGGCTTAAAAAACAGGCTTATCCTTAAGGTTCTAATATTATCCTAGCAAAATTATTTACAGTACTTCGTAAACCACCATCCATCAGTGTGCAGAACATGTGGGGCTGGTGTCACCAGAGTGTACAGTGTATTTGGAACATTCTCTGTACAGCAGCCTCGCTGGTAAAGGTCAATAAGGGGAGCATGCTCCTTTCAACAGCACATCTCTTGAAGACCCTATGCAATGTCTTTGAAGATTTGCATGTTTACTAGCAGCAGGAAAACAGAGAAAAATGGAAATGTTAAGGAAGCTGTAGATGTTTCTAAACTCCCAGGAACAAGCAAATCTGGATCTTGAGCATAAATTTCCTCAGAGAAGGACTTTGAAGTTTATTTCAATCTGTGAAATTCTAGTAACGGTCTAAATTTGCTCCTCAACATCTGGTGGAGATAATTGCAGCAACAAATGGTATAGATATGTCCATTTGTTCATGTATTCATTTATTAATTTAAGAAAGTTTTATTAAAAGCCTCCTATGTATAAGAAAATGGTCTCAGCACTTTAAAGAATAGAGAGGTAAGGTAGTCCTTGCCCTCAAAGACCTTATTCTGAATTTTGGAGGGGAGGAACCATAAGTACATAATGGTAATATATGGTACACTGAGATAAACATCATAAGCTGTATCAGATTCAGAGATGTTTTATATGATGGCATATAAGACACTGATGAAAGAAAAAGAAGATGACACAGACAGATGGAAAGCATATCATGCTCACTGACTGTCAGAAAATATTGTTAAAGTGACCATATTACCTGAGGCAATCTACAGATTCAATGCAATCTCTGTCAATACCAAAGGACTTTTTCACAGAACTAGAACAAATCATTCTAAAATTTGTTTGGAAACACAAAAGAGCCTGAATAGCCAAAAAAAAAAAAAAAAAAAAAGTCTTGAAAAAGAAGAACAAAACAGGAGGTGAGTTATCATGCGCCCTGATTTCAAACTATACTATAAAACTTCAGTAATCAAAAGAGTATGGTACTGGCACAAAAACAGAAACATAGATCAATGGAACAGAATGGTAAGCCCAGAAATGCACCTACATTTATATGGGCAATTAATCTCTAACAAAGGAGGCAAATATACAAAAGGGGAAAAACAGCCTCTTCAATAAATGGTGTTGGGAAAACTGGACAGCTACATGCAAAAGAATAAAGCCAGGCCTTTTTTTCACATGATATACAAAAGAACCCTCAAAATGGATTAAAGACTTATATGTAAGACCTGAAACCATAAAACTTCTAGAAGAACATAAGCATAACACTCTTTGACATCATTCTTAGTAATGTTTTTTTTTTGGATAAGTCTCTCCAGGCAAGAAAAACAAAAGCAAAAATAAACAAATCAAACTATATCAATCTAAAAAGCTTTTGCATAGTTAAGGAAACTATTAACAAAATGAAAAGGATGCCTGCTGAATGGGAGAAGATATTGGCAAATGATATATCTGATAAGGGGTTAATATCCAAAATATGCAATGAATTCATTCAACTCAAGATCAAAAAAGCAAACAACCCAACTGAAATATGATCAGAAGACATGAATAGACTTTTTCCCAAAGAAGACATACAGATAGCAACAAGCATGTGAAAAGATGCTGAACATCACTAATCATCAGGGAAATCCAGATCAAAACCACAGAGAGGTGTCACCTCACACCTGTCAGAATGGCTATTATCAAAAATACAATAAATAAGCATTGGTGAGAATGCGCTTTGTTGGTAGGAGTGTGAATTGGTGCAGCCACTCTGGAAGACAGTATGGTGATTCCTCAAAAAAAAATAAAAATAGAACTACCATAGGACATAGTAATTCCACTCTGGGGTATTTATCTGAAAAAATGAAAATATTAATTCAAAAAGATATATGCACTCATATTCACTGAAGCATTATTTACAATAGACAATATGTGGAGGCAACCTAAGTGTCCATCAATAGGTGAAAGGCTAAAGAATATGTGAGATATATATATATATATATATATATATATATATATATATATATATAAATATATAAAATAGGATATTATTCCATTCATAATAGAATAAAATCTTACCATTTAAGAAAACATGGATGGGAACACAGCCCCACCCATTAGCAGACAAGCAGATTAAAGTCTTACTGTGCTCTGCCCACCCAGCCCTACCCACCATCGGTCCCTTCCATCAGGAAGCATGCATGAGCCTCCTAGATAGCTTCCTCCACAAGAGGGCAGACAGCAGTATCAAGCAGTATCAGCAGTATTTCATCTTGTGGAACTGAAAACCACAACCACAGAAAGATAGAGAAAATGAAAAAGCAGAGGACTTTGTACCAGATGAAGGGACAGGATAAAACCCCAGAAAAACAACTAAATGAAGAGGAAATAGGCACCCTGCCACAAAAAGAATTCAGAATAATGTTGGTGAAGATGATCCAGGACTTTGAAAAAAGACTGGATGCAAAGATCGAAAAGTTTACCAAAGACCTAGAAGAATTAAAGAGCAAACAAACAGAGATATGCAACACAATAACTGAAACAAAAAATACACTAGAAGGAAGCAACAGCAGATTAACTGAGGCAGAAGGGCGAATAAGTGACCTGGAAGACAGAATTGTGAAAATCACTGATGCAGAAAAGAATAAGGAAAAAAGAATGAAAAGAACTGAAGACAGCCTAAGAGACCTCTGGAACAATGTTAAACACACCAACATTCCCATTATAGGGGTCCCAGAAGGAGAAGAGAGAGAGAAAGGACCAGAGAAAATATTGGAAGAGATTATAGTTGAAAACTTCCCTAACATGGGAAAGGAAATAGCTACCCAAATCCAGGAAGGGCAGAGAGTCCCAGGCAGGATAAACCCACAGAAAAACACACCAAGACATATAGTAGTCAAACTGACAAAAATTAAAGGCAGAAAAATGTTATTAAAAGCAACAAGGGAAAAACGACAAATAGCATACAAGGGAACTCCCATAAGGGTAACAGCTGATTTCTCAGCAGAAACTCTGAAAGCCAGAAGGGAGTGGCATGATATATTTAAAGTGATGAAAGGGAAGAACCTACAACCAAGAATACTCTACCCAACAAGGATCTCATTCAGATTTGATGGAGAAATCAAAAGCTTTACAGACAAACAACAGCTAAGAGAATTCAGCACCATGAAACCAGCCCTACAACAAATGCTAAAGGAACTTCTCTAAGCAGGAAACATAAGAGAAGAAAAGGACCTACAAAAACAAAAACAAAACAATTAATGGTAATAGGGACATACATATCGATAATTACCTTGAATGTAAATGGACTAAATGCACCAACTAAAAGACACAGACTGGCTGAATGGGTACAAAAACAAGACCCATATATATGCTGTCTCCAAGAGACCCACTTCAGACCTAGGGACACATACAGACGGAAAGTGAGGGAATGGAAAAAGATATTCCATGCAAATGAAAATCAAAAGAAAGCTGGAGTAGCAATAGTCACATCAGATACAATAGACTTTAAAATAAAAAATATTACAAGAGACAAGTAAGGACATTACATAAAGATCGAGGGATCCATCCAAAAAGAGGAGATAACAATTATAAATATATATGCACCCAATATAGGAGCACCTCAATACATAAGGCAAATGCTAACAACTATGAAAGAGAAAAAAAAAAAAAAAAAGAAAACATGGATGGACCTAGAGGGTGAAACAAGTAAGAGTGAAACAAGTAAGAGAGAAAAAAAGAAATACTGTATGGTTTCACTTACATGTGGAATCTATAAAACAAAACAAATGAACAAATATAACCAAAGAAAAAAAAGTCATAGATAAAGAGAACAATTGGTGGTTGCCAGAGGGATGGCAAGTAGCAGGAGGAGAGAAATAGGTGAAGAAGATTGTAAAATACAAACTTTCAGTTACAAAATAAATGAGCCCCCCAACTGAAATGTAAAATGTGGGAAATATAGTCAATAATTATGTAATATCTTTGTATGGCAGCAGATGGTAACAATCATGGCGATCATTTTGAAATGTATAGAAATATTGAATCACTATGTTGTGTATCAGGAACTCACATAGTATCATAGGTTAATTATGCTTCACAAGCTAGCAAACAAGAAGCTCATGGAAAAAAAGATCAGATTTGTGGTGACCAGAGGCAGGGTGTAGGAGGAGGAGAATTGAATGAAGGTTGTTAAAAGGTGCAACCTTCCAGTTACAAGATAAATAAGTACTAGGGATGTAATGTACCAAATGATAAATATAACTGACATTGCTGTACGTTATATATGAAAGTTGTTATGAGAGTAAATCCTAAGAGTTCCCATCACAAGGAAAAATTTTTTTTATTTATTTAATGTTTTATCTGTATTGATGATAGGTGTTCACTAAACCTGTTGTGATAATCATTTCTTGATGTATCTATGTCAAATCATTATGCTGTATACCTTAAACTTATACAGTGCTGTGTGTCAATTCTATCTCACTAAAACTGAAAGAAAAAGAAGGTTGAAAAAGAAAAGATATACAGGGGCTTCCCTGGTGGTGCAGTGGTTAAGAATCCACCTGCCAATGCAGGGGAGACGGGTTCGAGCCCTGGGCTGGGAGGATCCCACATGCTGTGTAGCAACTAAGCCTGAGTGCCACAACTACTGAGCCCACTCACAGCAACTACTGAAGCTTGTGCACCCATGCTCTGCAACAAGAGAAACAACCACAATCAGAAGCCCACACACCACAATAAAAAGTAGCCCCCACTTGCCACAACTAGAGAAAGCCCATGTGCAGCAATGAAGACCCATCACAGACAAAAATAAAACTAAATAATAAAATAAATTAAAAAAAAATGATATACTGCATATTTTGGGGACTGACCTAATGAAAGGATTTATAAAAGGGTTTGGATTACAGTGAAAGAATGAATATGTTGGAGTTCTGTATCTTAAAAGGTCAGGAGCTTTGGGAGGATAATTCAAGCAAAGACACAACCTAAATAAAAGCGTAAAAGTGAGAAAAATGCAAGTCAGGTTTGGAAAGAGTGAGAAGCTGAATTCAAAACTATGGTCTACCCTTGGATTATTCAGAAAATTGATATTCCCAGTTGTTTCATAATCTGTTTTCTTTGATTCATTGCTTCATTCTTTTACTCATTCATTTATTATTTTAATAAATATTTACTGAGCAGTTATTTTCCAGCACTGATTAAGTGCTGAGAATATAATGAACAAGATTGACTTAGTTCCTACCTACAGGGGTAGGTAGACCATTTGGAAAGACAGGAAAACAAGAATATTCCCTGTCAGTCTCCAGCTGCTGAGAATCCAGTGCACCCTCTGCTTGGATAAGGATCCAAGCTTTCCAGGCCAGCCCTCTCTGTTTTTCCCCTTCCCCCAACAGTCACTCTCACTGGAATTCCCTCACTGAAGTTTGCCTAGTTTCTGACTCCTCCCCATGAAATTGGAAGTTTTGGACATTTCTAGATGTATCAATTAATTCTTCTAAATATGAATAATGATACTAACAAAATGGGAGAAGCAGTAAGTATATTTATCTGGATATTTCAGGCTAATCAAAGTGAAAATTTAAAGATGATAACTTGAGAATTCAGCTATACACAGGTGAGTTCAAGAAGGCAGGCTAAAGTTCCTTTCACAATGTTTCTGCAGATTTAGAAATAAGTCAATTGAGTATAAAACTTGGGGGAAGGTAAAGAGTTTTTGCTGAGTCTAGATTGTGCCCTCTATGATTTATAATTTCTCATTGGAATAGAAGGCTAAATAAAGTTATTAAATAATAATTTATTTTTGAAAAAAAGATAAATTCTAAAAAAACAAACAAAAAACCCCCAAAAATAAGTCCTGACTTTCATACAAACATAAATGAAAAGTGTCAAAGATTTCATTTAACTCATTAATTAATGAGGGAACTAGTAAGATGTTAAAAACTTATTCAAAGGTGAAAGAAAAAAACAGACACATACAGGCAATCAACAATGCTGAAATGAATTTGTGTAATAGAGGCAAAATTGTCTTATGACATGGACACAAGTTTATATAAATTTCATCTCCACAAGAAAAAAAATTGCTTGAATTTCTATGAATAAGAATAATTTGCATTAATATCAGTTTTCTAAACTGATGGAAAAATAGCTCCAAGTCAATGAAAAGTGCAGTTCTCATGGAATCATATACTCTGGAAAGGTATGCTAGACAAAACCTGTTTTTCCTTTGAAAAGAAACTCTGTAATCTTTTTGGTCAATTTAAAAGTCTTTCACAATATTTTCCTGACCAAGTCTTACTGTTGTATCTGATAAAAGAACAGTTCAATGGTTCAGTTACATTTGGACGTGGCTTCTTTTCTGTGTTGGTGACTTATGTACAATCTAATGAGGAACATCAACCATACCCCTGATAAAAGACATTCAAGTATGCAAATTAATGGATACAGACAAGTGCAAAAGTAGCACAACTAGTTGCACCGGGGGTGAGCTGAATCAGAGGATAAGTAGTGTTCCTTGTTTGATGACAACTCCAACCATGAGAAGCCAGGAAAAGGGCTTCTCTTAACACAGAATTAACAAATGACTTTAAGAAACTGAAGAGAATACTTAGAACATTGCTGTGTCAATCAGTGGAAAAAATAATTGAGAACTAGAAGATGTGGTCTAGGGAAAGAAGAACAAATAAATTAAAGCAGGAAGCCGTGCAGTCTCACGTACTGCATTGCGCATTGTGGTAGGAGTTTGGGGAGTACCACAGTATTGAAAGTAATTTGTTCACATGTGGTGAATGGGAACAGAATCAAGGGGACTGATTGGCACAGAGGAAGAATCAACTGTGGGCATGTGTGACGAACAAATTTGTCAGTCTGACATATAATAAGCTAAATATGGAACATGTTATTATATAATTACATTATTATACAACAGAACTGGCAAGATACTGCTATGGTTCATAACTAAGGGTATGACATGTAGGTAATAATAAACACATCCATCTTTATAGCATTTTGTACATGAACATTCTCATTAATAACTCTTAGATGTATATAGTGTTATTTCTGTGTTTCAGTGGAAGAACTGAAGCTCAAGCAGCTACTGGGTAGCAGAGGCAGCACTTATCAGGCTTCTCCTGATTTCCATCAAACCACAGCTGCTTCTTCTGTACCATGAGCCAGCCCTCCTGTCACGCTGCCCTAGCCAGATCCTGCATAGAATTCTGTGTGGAACCAGAGGTCAGGCAATAACTATCCAGGAGGCCAACCCATAGGAAAGTAAGACCTACCAACAATGTCCAAAAGATCTATGATAACGTCCTTAAGAGACCAGAAAGCTGAGGGGAACAGAGCGGGTACCTTGTGGGTGAAATGCTGAATTCAAAGTAGTGGCCAAAAGGATGGCCTGATGGAAGACGCAAAACATGAGAAAACAACAGCAAACTTCTTGGAAGGGATTGACCATGCCAGGCATTGGCTATGTAAATTATATTGACTTCCCTATTTATTCTTCACAATATGCTTATGAGGTAGGTACTGTCTCCATCTTTCGGATGTGGAAACTGAAGCACGGAGATGTTCAAGGAGACCCCAAGGTTGTTACCTTGTAAATGGCAGGGCTGAGATTGAAACTCAGGTCTATCAGATTCTAAATCCACTACTATTTTCCATTCAGCCCTGTATACACATTGCCATAAAAGTGATTATATTTAATTAGGGCTTTTCAGGTTAGGAAGGAGTGTCTGAGGGAATCTGGAAAAAAAATGTATTTGAAGTCAAAAATTAGGTCCAAATCTTATCAGACAATATTAGTAGTTTGCATGAAGTGTACAATTAAAAACCAAAAAATAATCTATGATCTTAGGAGGATATTCAGGATGTCCTAAAATTGTGACTATAGTTGCCATGGTGACAATTGAGGAAGGAATGGTATAATTTAGTGAAAAGTGTATTTTACTAGGTTTTGAAATAAATTGGACACTATTCTAGGTTAATAGCCATTAGACAAGTTATAAATAGATGCTAATATGGATGCTATGTAGTAAAATAAGAAGACAAAAATCATTATTACTCACAATAAATTATGTTACACAAAACCTATGAAAGCTTATGGAATACAGTCCATTTTAAAACAGCTATTGCCTTTAGATGGAATTCCAATTAGACACAAAGAAGATCTTAAGGATTTCCCAAATGCTGTGTTTGAACATTATATTAACCCTCAATTATCATTCATTTTGAGCCAGTGGCTTCTGACCTGGAGAGATATTACCATTTTCCCACAAACTGCCTCAGATAAAAATCTAATGCAATTAAAAAAACCCAAAATCCAGAAAAACCACGATGTCAAATACCCCAGGCTGTCAGAGATTGCTTCTATTTTCTTTGACGTCTTCAGTTTGATCCTTGTCTCAGCTGGCTCTCTGGGCTTGTTCAGACCTCTCTCATCTGTCCACCTCTCTATCAACACTGACTTTGAGTTCAGCTCTTTCTCCTCAAATCTGCTTAATACCATTCTGGGGACTAGGGCTCCCAGATGTGCTCCACTGAAATACCAGACCTCCAGCTAGCACTGTGGGGTGACTTTTCTATAATACCCCATTCTCCATGGCACATTATTAAACAAAACACAACATCATCAGAGGAAAAGCGTGCATATGGATTACTTTATGGAAGTCCAATGGTAATACTGAGGCTAATGAGAACTTAATTGACCAAGAGGGCTCACTAAAGCAACTACTGAGGCTGCCCAACCTAGAATTCCTGTTTCTACCTTCACAGCCAAAGAGGGGATTTTTTCCTGGCATTTTTTGAATAGCCCTTTTGTCTTTACCTTCGATCATCAAAGTTTTAGAAATATTGAGGTCTAACCTCATAAACCCTAGCCATGAAATGGGGACATTTAAAAATTATATTAAAAATAATATTTATATGACCTATTTTCATAATTTCACTAGACCAAAAGTTAAAGTATCAGTTAGTCCAATGCAACTGAAGGCATGTAGCCACCCTGGTGACATATGGCCTACAGTTCCCAATCAAAAAAGTCCCCTCACTAGCCCTGATCTTGGGAAAAAGCTCTCCTCCCATGGTGAACCTGTGCCAGGGTAACTACGTTCCAGTCAGTATTAGTTGGGAAATCCATTTGTTTTGAGAATTTGACTCTTGCTGGAGGCAGGGTGGGGGGGTGGTGAGGTTTGAGGGGATAGTCAGAAGATCTCCCACTCTTCATTTTTCTGTGAGTGAGTCTCTGCTTCTCTTCAGGGTAGTTCTTGCTTTCTCACCAGCATACTCTGCTTCCCCTAATGACTGATCAACGTGCTGGCATTTTGCCTTCTGAATTTTGAAATCTTGTCATGGTTCAAAGCAGCAGTAACTATTTTATTTCATTTTCAAACTCATTTCTGAGGGCAGTGGAATGGTTTTAATTTGATTCATCCACAAACATTTTTTCCCAGTAGATTTTTTTTCTATTGCCTTGTTTGGCAAAATTCCTGATTTACCCTTGACTAATTCCAAGGCCAGGCAAAAGAGATGTTTACAGGTTATCCGTAATCTCAAAGTTGATAATAAATAATGTAGTTATTAAGCTTGCTTTGCTGCCAAAGGTAAAATGAATAAAGATGTTTGCTCCAATGAAGACAACTCTATATTTCCAGTTTTTTCTAAATCTTGCCCAGATCTGTAGGACATTAGCACATTAAAGAAAATCTTTAGCAGTGACTAAAGGTCTCCAGCCCCCAAATCATCCTCAGCCTACTGCTTAATCACTGCTCCTTGGAGCCAGGGCTTAGCGGAGAAGCACATTTAAGAAAGAATTTATAGTTGGAAAACTACTGAAGACAACTTAAAGGAATGAGCCAAACCATCCCAAAGTAAAAACAAACAAACAAACAAAGACCAAATTATTTTGGGGGGAATACTATAATCCAAGGACTTATTTATTTAGTTTTTGGTTGTGGTTGGCTATCGGTTGCATATTTTTGCTTTCTGTTTGATTTCTCTTATGTTTACATATTCCTTCAAATTCCAGATGTCCATGTTCTTTTTCTTGTGCAGACCTCCTATACATACAGACTAACCCTGCCTACTCTCCAAGTCTCCCTACTGATGTTTAGCCAATCCCCCTTCTCTTGCTTAGTTCCAAAATCTCTGGATGAAACCTTTATGATAGGTGGTACAAGAGTGGGCCTAGAGAAAATTACAAACTAAGGGAAACTTTCTTTAGAGTTTTCCAGTTCCCTTTCTAAATCTCCAAAGCTAGTAATTTTGCTGGCAATATCCTACAGTCTGGTAGGAGTGTAGATATGTATATAATATTCTTAAAAAGTGTTTCGACAATATGCATCAATAGCCTTATTGCACTCATACATTTTGGCTTAATAATTTTAACTTTGGGAATTTATCCTAAGGAAATATTCTGAAACACAGCAAAAGTTTTGTAAAACAAGATGTCAACTTCTTCGTTGTTTATATTAGCACAAAATTAATAGCAGTCTAAATATCCAGCACTGAGGGAATTACCTGTAAGTTGTGATATAATCGCATGATGGAATATTATGCAGCCTTTAAAAGTGCTTTAACGTGGGGAAATGTGTATCATAAGGTTGCATAATATCATGTTATGTCAAATGTGCAATATGAGCCTAACACATAATATAATTTGTATAGAAAAAAAATAAAGGAAGAAAATACACAACAGGGAGATAAGACTTTTTCTGAGTGATGAAATTGAGTAAAGCTTTTTTTTCTGACTTTGTATTGTTTATCAGTTCTCCAAAGTTGATGTAACAAACATATATAATTTTGTACATAATAAAAAACAAATTATGAGGGACATTGGGTTTTCACTGCTTCAGCCTAGAGAAAGAACAGGAAGAAAAGCCACATGGCAATGGATGGAGGAAGTTATCCTTCTTAATGCAGCTCTTTGTGTGTCTAAGTCCACACCCTCAGCCTGTACTTACAGGGCTTCTGTACTCTGATGGAAGGACACCTACTGAGACCCTGAGACTTATTAAGTTTAGAATTAGGCCCACCTGGATAAGGGCCTTGAGTAAACTTGCAGGAGCGATGGGGCCTCAATGTATATACTTTGAGGGGGTTCCCTTGGATGTGCAGTTGCCAAAAAAGACAATGGAAAAGCCAAGAGCAATTTTGCTCTCTTCTGTATCTCACTGAAGTCTTGGTTCAAAAATACGCCCTCCAAACTAGTCCTTTTTCACTTTTTGGGGTATAGGTTCTAGAGTCAGACTGTCTGTTTTCAAGTCCTGGGCCCAACCCTTAGCACCCATGAGACTTTGGGGAAGTCTCTTAACGTTACTGAGCTTCAGTTTCCTCACCTATAATATAAAGATAATAATTGTCCCTATTTCATAGGGTTTTCCTAAAGATTAAGTCCACATAAAGTGTTGAGGATGGCGCACATAGAAAACACTCAATAAATGTAGGCTTTTATTATTACCTGTTATTTACTCATAGTAGTTTTTTTATGTTAGTTATATACATTTATCTTATTTATTATTAGTTTACTTGCTTATTGTATGTTTCCTTCACTCAATATGATTTCTATGAAGACAGGGTCCTTATCTGTCTTGTTAATAACCTGTTAAAACAAAGCCTGATAAAGAGTTGGTGCTCAATAAATAATTATTTGATGGTAGAATGATCGCCTGTGCATCTGATAAGGATTAGTCTTCTTCCCTGGCTATACGCACATGGCTGAGGCTAGCACATTTGAAATGGATCCATTGGGAATATGCTAGTGGTAGGAGGACCACTTAGCAGAGGGGATCTGTAAAACAAGGGAGTGCAGTGGTGAGAGTCTGGTGAGGATAGATGGGAGGAGGGTGAAGGTTACCAAAGCAGGGGGTTTGGAGCACAATCTGATGCTGGAGAAGCTAGGGGATCCAAGGACCAAGGAGATGAAAGCAGGGAATGTGGCTCTAATGCTGAAGATGGGGAGGGGGTCTGGGCGAGTTGTGGGAGCAGGCTGGCTGCATGAGAAGCAAGCTTTGGTAGAACTCCCAGCAAGTGCACGAGCAGACAGGCCAGCTCAATTGCAATCATTAAATTCTTGCCTGGAAGCCTAGCTTGGACTTTCATTATAGAAACTGGTTAAGGAGTAAAAAAAAATTTGAAAGAGTAGAAAAATTAAATAGCCACCCCCAAATAATTCCCAGCGCCATATCAAATACTACTTCCATTAAACTTTCCCAAATCACTACAGCTAGCTACTTATATGGCATTTAGCTTTCACTGGCTTGTGTTTTGAATAATTTGTGTTCAGTACTTAACTGGACGACTAGACTGTAAACTGAGCTTTTCTCCACCAGGGATGTTTTTTCCTAATTTGGTGAGACCAATACCATGAAAGAAAAGGTAGACCAATTATAACACGTTTCAAATGCCATTTGCAAAGTGTTTTTGAGTAATTATATGTTGATACATTCCTAACTCAACTTCAGCCCCAAACTAATTTTCCTGAACTGTTCTCAATTCCAACTTTCTCTTTTTCCTCTGTCACACACCAATACCATTTTTGTCCTGAATTTTTAAGCTATGTTTAATATCTTAATATTGGACTTTTCCATATATTTATGTGGATTGCAGTTGTCTAAAACTGTAAACTGTTAGGAGATAGACACTGTGTCTCATTTGTACCTCTGTCCTTTGAGTTAGAACAGCCATACCAAGACCTAATTTTGCAATATCCTGGAGGTATTTTTAGTGATATCCATGTTTTCTTCTTTGGTAACTGTATCTTGATGACCAGATTCTTAAAATAATTTTCAATTAACTTTAATCTAAAAATACAATATGCCAGAAAGTACTTCTTAAGGGAGTTGTTGGGAAAGAATATAAACGTTTGTCACAACTCCCCAAAGGTGGAAAATGGATTAATGAAAGTATAGCAGACCTAACAGTGTTACTATCCACATGTGTAAAGATGACTTAACTGAGGGGGTTTAGGAGCAGGGCAGGCTAAATGTTTCCTTTGATAAAGACTTGATTCCCCGATGTGCCTCGTTTTCAAGAAGCTGATCAGACTACAAGTTGGATTATGACTTCATCCCCTGTGATTCACGTGGAATGCACCCTTTCTGTCCAAACCTTGTGTTCCAGTAAGATTTCAACTTCCAAACTCTTGGCTTATGAGAACCAAACACAGGCATGTAACACAGTGTGCTAGGCACCACAGTATTTATACTTTCTTTTTAACAAAATTTGCTTTAGACAAATTTTGACTTTGTTCAAGAATGATACTAAGTCTTAGAAAAAATGTGGAGTTGTGAAATCAAGGAACTTTCAACCGAAATAAATCATGTGCTAAATTATAGCAACAAAAATGGCATCAATTGGTACTCCTAATATGGAGGCAATGTTTCTTCTCTCTGAGGCAGGATTAGGCATAGAAATGCTAGAGCCAAGCTTTGCCTAGTGCACTGTTATTTCCTTGCCCAACTCTGAATAGTAAGGTAACCAATTGGCCTTGGGGTTATGAAGGAGCCAATGCAATTATCAGATGCCTTGTTGTGATGATAATCTCCATAAATCTCTTATAATCTGCAGAGAACTTTCACATATTTTACCTCACTTGATCCTAGTAGTGATCCCTTGTGATGGGCAAGGCTGCTATTCTTATTGCTACATCCAAGTCTAGCTCAGTGTCTACCACATATGGAGTTAGCATTTAATAGCTATTTATATTGATAGAATGAAATTGTTGAATCCACATGTTTTGTAACAATCAAGAGTGTTTAATGATTTCTCCAAACCCAGCCATAACAGGTAAAACTGCTAGGACTTAAAGCCTTATCTTATGCACAGTGTCTAATGCTCTTGTCATTGGCACCTGTGGAAGCATTTTTTTTTTCCCAATCAACTGTTGACACCACAGTAAATAAGCTATTCCTAGTGCCCCTGGACTGCAAAGATTTGAACAGTCTTCAGAATAGGCTTAAATCTAATTAGCAACATGCTAAAGAGGAAAAGAAGAGGGAGTTGGGAAGGACCAGAATGATGATAAAGATTTTGGGTGTGAATCAAGTGGTATTTAAAATAAATACAATAAAAGTTATCCTGTAATCAGTAAACAGCAATATAATTAGAATTTTTTTCCTATTTACTTCCTTTAACATGCAATAGGGGGAAATGAAGGAAAAAAAAAAGTCAAGGACTCAATCAAACAGATGGCTCTTGAGTGATTATTTTCCCCTTGATGTTGTTTACAAGAATAAGAGCCTCGCTTAACGAAACATGACTCCCAGGTTTCAGTGAGACCAGCAGTTCTCTATGAGAAGGAGAAAGGAAAACAGTGGGAAGAAAATTCAGATCATAAGCTTTTATTATGTACATTATTATGCCTCATTAATTAACCCAACCACTGTCCTGGTGACGTTCTGGTCTCACTTCACAGGAAAAAATTAGTGTGGATTGCCAAGTTAAACAGACAATTACAGGAAGATCGAATTATGCCTACATTGCATTCTGTCAGGGCATCAAGCCAAATTCATGTCAAATTCATAAGACTGGAATAGCCTCACTAAAAACAGCCCTGAAGAACTGACGTCACAAGCCATTTGACGTCTACACAGAGGATGTATTGATCTTGCCCAAGTTTCCTTTCTCAGAATCGCATAATAGGCCAAGAGAGAGGTCTTTCTGAGCATCACCAGCTGGTGAGACCCTTTGTTATGTCCAATAAAGCACAATGTGGCAGGGGAAACACCCCCACCTCATGAACTCCCTTCTCTCATCCTGGCTGGCAGCTGTCACAGCCCTGTAGAGACAATTTGGACATGTAAAAAAAACAATGGGAACTCCTAGTATAGGTTTTCCACTGTGGAATCCTTAGTTCTGTCCGTAATCTTGAGAAAAGCTTTTCCATGGAAGAATAACTGAAAGAGAAGAAAAGTCCCCTCACTGCCCTGGAATGTCTGATGTTTCCAGCACCAGAGATGATGCTACCCTGGGGTAAAAAAGAACAATGGCTGCACTGTATTTAAGTAGAGTGTATTTACGAGAAGTCTGGGGCTCAGAAAGGGAGAGTAAAATGTGCTTTATGACCAATAAAGAGTGAAAAATTTAAGAAAATTTAAGTTTGGATGCAACTTGGAAGAAAGCTGCTCCCTGATCCCCATTCTAGGGCATTCATCCTTTGTAATTAAAGGTGTCCAAACCATGACCCTTTTCAAGGTTACTTGCCTTTTAGGCAAAATGTCCCTAACTCAGAGCCTTTCACTTCTATTTTCTAGCAGATGTGTTGAGTACACATAGATACAATTTGGGGCATCTTCTCTTCGGAAGCAAAAGTTCTAATTCTTTTCCTATGATCATACACTCATTGGATGGGCATTCACTATACATACATATAGATACTTTTGGGGCACTGAACAGTCTATTTTATCTAAGTTCTTCTAAAACAACTAGCCTTACAAACGGAAACGTTAAATGTTGCTGCTCCCCAAGGTTCTATGTTCAGACCATTTCCCATCTTTCTCTTCTGACTTTCCTTGGGTGACCTCATGTGTTTTCATATCTTCAACTTCTGCTTGTGGATGAGGCTCACGTTTGATTGTAGTACCCCAGCCCGCTCTTTCTCTCTCTCTCAGGCTGAGACTTGTTTGTACTATTTATTCTGGACATCCAAAGCTTTCACAAAGTTAGCTTCTTCAAAACTTAACTGATTTTCATCCTTAAAATAGCTGCTCCTTATACATGTCCCCCAACCCAATGAGTGGCCCTGTTGATACTGCCTTCTTTATGTTTCTTGAATCTGCCACTTCTTTACATCTTCACTGCTGCTCCTTCCTTCATCCAGATCACCATCCTCCCTCTTGTGGATTGCAGCAACAATTTGCCAATGGCACACGTCTGATCACACCTCTTCCCCAGATTGCTCAGTGAGCTCCTCAGTGAGCTCAGCAGAACAGACGCCATTCTCTGGTTTGGCACCTGGTTAACTCTACAGCCAGAGTTAGCGTTTCACTCAGGACTAGCATCACACTTTCCAGACCTTCTGAATTTCTTGCAGTTCCCTATCACATTATGTTCTCTCTCACTCGTGAGCTTTCATTATATAGTAATCACTACCAGTGCTGCCCCCTTTGTCTGGAATCACCTTTTCTTTCTTCACTCAGGTATCACCTAGTGATTTTTCAAGACTCCAACCAGGCGCTGCTTCCGTTGAATGATTTCTGTCCCTCTGTAACCATCATCAATTCCTTCCCTCCTTATCTGCATATACCATCCCACCCTTCAAGAGATAGAGTTATTTGCTCCCCATTTATGACTTTCTATAGAGCAGAAATGATATTCTGAGATTTCTGAGCCCAATCCTAAAGACTATTGGTAGCTGTCACATTCTACACCTGAAAAAGCCAGCAAACATATAAGTTCAGTCCCCTCAAGACCGCCGTGTTGTGAGGAATCCCAAGCCAGCACATGGAGAGACCACACAGAGGAAAACCAAGGAACCCAGACAACAGTGATAACTTAGGCCCCAGTCATATGACTCCTGTCACATTGTTCCAGCCTGCTCTCACTGGTCAAGCCATTCAGCCGATGTCCAGACACTGCGGAGCAGAGACGAGCCATCCCTACTGTGTTATGTCTAAATTCTTGATCTGCAGAATTATAAGCAAATAAATGGCTGTTATTTTCATGTACCAAGTTTGAAGGGATCTTTTTCAGTGTAGGTGACTGAAATACCCTCTACATGTGATATGGACACTCCTCCCATAATCTTCTTTGTGCCTTTGTGGGCCTGTGGCATATTACTATCCTATTGCAATTTTCAAAATAAAGATTTCTTTCCCTGTATTTCTTCTTTGCCACAACTTTCTCCTTTTAGGCATGTGAAAATTGATTATCTTAACAGCTGGCAGAATTTTCTTTAAGAAGGAAACTGTCTTCATTTGTAAAGAAAAGTTTCTGAGCCCCTGGAAGTTGAAGAATAACACTTTGTGGGCAGGAACCAAGGCTTCTGAGGATCATGGCTAAATTGAATCTGCATGGAAAAGGAAGAGTAATTTTTTGAAGGAGTAGGGAGAGAGAGAAAGAGGGATGAGAAAGGATTCAGAAAGGCCTGTGAATCAGGGGACTGTGTGGGGAGGGAGGCGATGGACGCTGCCCTGTGGGAGGTGACTAAGGCACATTTTGAAATCAAGGTGAGTAATGTGCAATTTGAAATTGCTTTAGGTTTTGACATGTAAACATTTTCTTTCTCCCTTGCCCATCTCCCCACCACAAAACTACCAGTAGAGCTTACCATTTTACATCCGTAAAGTTTTTGTGTGAATGGGCTATTTTTGTGTGAATCATGGGAAACCTCACATATCAGAGACCAACAGTCAGAGGTGACCTGAGAATATAGCCTCCAAAGAAAAGTGACAGAAACTGAGAGGAGTGCCATGAAACGGCGGGTTCAAGGTAAAATTACCTGGATCCCAAGGGGCCAGAAGAATAACTGACTCAGCATTTATGGGTTCCTTCTCTATTCCTAGCACCTTGCACAGTGTCCTGTACACTGTAGTTTTCAATAAGCATTTGTTGAATAAATGATTGAATAAATGAAAGAATAAATGAAAAGATGATTTATAGGACAAAGTATGGCTCCCTTAGAACCTCTGTGTGATGGCAGAACAGCATGAGATCCAAAGTCAGAGAATCTGTGTCTGAGTCTCAATCTTAGGTGACATTGGTCAAATTGGTTTTATAACTCAGTTTCCTCACCTGTAAAGTGGGATTAATAGTGATGCCTTCACGAAGATTTAGCAGACACCCAGCAAAGGCTACTTCTCCTTCCCCACTGCTCAAGACAACAGCAGCTTGGTGTATAGACATGAGGGAGTTTTCTCAGGGTCATAGGTAGGGAAGGAGCAGGACCACAATGGGAGCAGGACCCAGGGTAGAACACAGAGCTGTTTTCCATTATTGCTACCAGGACTTTGTTTGGTAATGTCCTGCAAAGAGTTTTCTTTCATGAGTTCTGCCTAAGAATAAGAAATCTGGGAGTGGTTGCTATCTGTATGTGTGTGTTTTTCATTTTGAGGTTCTAAATCTGGGAAATGGAAAGACAAGGGGAGAAGAAAGGATAACAGATTTTGGTGAAAAGCAAAGACAACTAAAATTAGCCATTAAGGGTAATTGAAAATAAGCAGTGTGTCATTTTATTAGTGATGGGTCCAAGGAAAGAAAAAGAACAAGGAAAAATTTTAGCTTTTGAATTACATGGATTCTGATACCCAAATAGTGGTTCCAGAGAATTCATTCTCTTTACAAATTGGACTTCTCCCCTGAGCATCCCCCCAAAAAAGAGAGAAGCAATGTCTCTGTTGGGGCTGATTACCTGCAACTACACTTGGTTCCCGTTTCTCTGCTCCATGTACCTTGCCTTCTTCAGTCAAGTGGACCATATTTTCTTTTTCATCTTCCCTGTAAAATGGTGACGAGAATCATTTTACACATGGTTGCGATTCCAAGAAATATCCCCACAGCACTAAGTTGATTTTGATCTCTGTTTTTTGTGACATGGAAAATGAATTTCATTGATTTCTGCTCTGATCTTTATTACCTATTTTCTTCTGCTGACCTTGGGATTATGTTCTCTTCCTTTTGGTTATTTTTAAGGTGAAAGCCAAGGTCATTGATGTGAGATGTTTCTTTTCTAATAAAGATGTTAAATGCTATAAATTCCCTCTGAGTACTGCTTTATTGGCATCCCATGCATTCTGATACGTTATGCTTTAATTTTCATTCATTTCAAACTGCTTTCTATTTCTCGTCTTGATTATTTCTTTGACTTACAGGTTATTTTGAGTCTGTTATGTAATTTCCAAATACTTTGAGATTTTCCATATATCTTCCTGTTATTGATTTATAATTTAATTCCTTGTGATTAGAGAACAATCTTCAGATTATTTAAATCCTTTTAATTTATTGAAACTTGCTTTACTGCACAAAATATGATCTATCCTAGTACATGTTCCATATGTACTTGAAAATAATTTTTATTCTTTTATTCCTGGTTTTATGAATGTCAAATAGGTAAACTTAGTTAACAGTGTTGTTCAAGTGCACTATATCTTAACTGTTTTTCTATTTATGTCTGAATTACTAAACAAGGGCTGATGTAATGCCTTGCTGTAATTGTGGGTTTATCTACTTATTCTATGCTTTCAACTTTGCTTTCTATCAAATTTTTCTTTATGGATTTTGAAGCTCTATTCATTAACATTCAGGATTGTTATATCCTCTTGATGAATTGATCCCCTATTAACTAGAAAATGGTCCTTTTATTCATAAGATCTTTGCTCTGAAACCTACTTTGCCTGCTAATACTTTAGCCACTCCAGCTTTGTTTTGAAACCTACTTTGTCTGCTAATAATTTAGCTACTCCAGCTTTCTTTTGATTTTCCTTTCTTTTAACCTATTTGTATCTTTGTATTTAGAGTGGATTTCTTGTAGGCAGCATATTGTTATGCCTTGTTTTTTTATATACTCAGACGTCTCTGGCTTGAAATTGAAATATTTAGACTATTTACATTTAGTATGACTAAAGTTGAGTTTAAATCTGCCATCTTGCTAACTGGTTTCTATTTATGTCATTTGCTCTTTAAGTTTTCTTACTTTTCATCCCTGTTTTGTATTAATTGAATATTTTCTATGAATTCCATTTTATTTCCTTTTAAGCTTAGTAGCATAACTCATTTTCTTTTTGTTTTATGTAATTATTTTAGAGTTCATAATATACATACTTACCAGTGGGGAGAGGGATGGAGGTAGGGCAATATAAGGATGGGGGTTAAGCAGTACAAATTATGTACCTATATATAAAGTAAATAAGATACAAAGGTATATTGTCAGTACAGGAAATATAGCCTGTATATATAATTTTAAATGGAGTATAGTCTATAAAATACTAAATCACTATGTTGTACACCTGAAATAAGTATGATATTGTAAATCAAATATCCTTTAATAAAAATAAATTAAAACAAAAAAGAGTATATTACCATTTCCAGTGTTCATTCCTTTTTGTAAATACATAGTCCCATTTGGTATCATTTTTCTTCTGCCTAAAGTACATTCTTTAACATTTCTTATACTTCCCATCAGCTGGTGATCAGTTATTTCTGCTTTTATATTTGAAAACATAGTGATTTTGCTTTGGTTTTGAAAAGATTTTTTGCGGGGTACAGAATTCAAATTTTACAGGTATACTTTCCTTTTCTTATTTTAAAGATGTTGCACATTTCCCTAGCTTGCATTTTTTTCTGATATTATTCTTATCTTTGTTTCTCTGTCCATAACTTGTCTTTAAGCTCTTGATGTTTTTAAGATTATCTCTTTATCGCTTATCTAGATGATTTTGATTATGATGCCACTTGGTGTCTCATCTCCATATTTCTTTTACATAGGGTTCATTGAAATTCTTGGATCTGTGGGTATACATTTTCATCAAGTTTAGAAAGTTTTCAGCCATTAGTATTTTTTTCATTTTTTTCCCTCCAGTTTTATTGAGAAATAATTGACGTACATCACTGTGTAGGTTTAAAGTATACAGCATGATGGTTTGATTTACATATATTGTGAAATAATTATCACAGTAGGTTTAGCTAACATCCATCATCCCATATAGAAACAATAAAAAGAAAAGAAAGAAGAAAAGAAAAAAGAAAAAATCTCCTTGTGATGAGAAGTCATGAGTATTTCTTCAAATATGTTTTCCTGTCCCTTTACTTCCTCCTCTCCTTCATGGTGTCTAATATATTAGACCATTCGAAGTTGTCCTATTGCTCACTGATTATATTTTCATTTTTTAAAAATATTTTTTCTCAGTTTCATTTTGGATATTTTATATTGATACAACTTTAAGTTCACTAATTCTTTCTTCTGCAATGTCTAATCAGTTGTTAATGCCATCCAACGTATTTTCCATTTCAGATATAGTTTTCATCTCTAAAAGTTTGATTTGGGTCTTTGTTACATATCATTCATGTTTTTGCCTAACATTTGAAAATATAGAATAAATTATAATAGCTATTTTAATGTTCTGTCTACTAAATCTATTATCTATTCCACTTCTGGGTCAGTTTCAATTAACTGAATTTTTTCCTCATGGTAGGTCATATTTTCCTGCTTCTTAGAATGCCTAACAATATTTTATTGGATATAATCTTTGTGAATTTTTCCTTACTGAGTACTACATATTTTTGTATTTCTACAAATATTCTTGAACACTGTTCAATGATGTAGATAAGTTACTTGGAAACCATTCCACCCTTTTCGATCTTGCTTTTAAGTTTCCTTAGCTGTGAAAAGAGAAGGTTTTAGTCTAGGGCTAATTTTGCCCCATTACTGAGGAAAAGCCATTCTGAGTCTTCTATCCAATGGCCTAGAGGTTATGTGGTTTTCTACTCTGGCTGGAGAAAACATGAATTGTTCCAGTCTCCATGTTATCTCCAGAATTGTTCATGCTAATAGATGCAGATAGTCTCCCACCCCAAGTATTTTCATATTACATTTATACTGAACAGTACTGAGCTGAAGGTTCAAAGGGGGTCCTCTCTCTGCACAGCTTTCTCCTCTCTGTTACTCTTCCTGTGAACTCTAGCTGCTTTGTCCTCCCTGAATTTATAGGTTCATTTTCTCAACTCAGCTTAACCACTGGACTCTGGCTGAACTTTCACCTCCTTGCCACAACTTGGGAATTCTGTCTAGCCAGTAAGCTGGGGTATTAACAGGAATCCCCACTTTTGTTCACCACCTCTTAAGGATCCTTTATTGCATAATGTCCAATGACTGAAAGCTATTATTTCATATATTTTGCCATTAATTAATTAGTTAATTAAGCCTGTATCAGGTGAATGGTAAATGCAGGGTCTGCTATTTGATTTTAGTCAGAAGCAGAAATCCACTGGAAACAGACTTTGAATAACAATTTGGTAGGAGTTTTTCACCCAGGATATGGACTTAAGTTGAACACACCCTAAAACCTATGATTTGTTTTGCTTAACCTTCTTATCCTCGCATTTTCTCATTTACCCATTACTTTCTTTTAGCTTGTCCCAGAAATTTTGTAATGTAAATCTTGCCCCTTTGAGCTATGAAAAGATCTCTTTGGAGCTTCCATACTCCCCATAGGCTCAGGAATTGGTGATTCTCACCAAAGCTTATAAATTCAATTAATTATTTCAATGAACTAATGATACATAAGTTGAAATCTAACCATCTATCTATGTACCTACCTACCCACCAAAATATATATGTCAATCAGTCTACTAGTCAGTGTGGTATAGAGAACATAAAATATCTGGTATATGTATTGTCTCTCTGATTGACAGAGATATCTAAAAGCTGTTATCACCCAGCCATAAAAGGTTTAATGCCCAGTCTTCTTCAGAGTATTTCTTTTGAGGAAGTTTGGTATGGTCTAATATTGCTTTTTCAATACAATTGTGTCCTGCTGGGTGGCTTGATTAGGGAAAGTTATTTACAAGGCTGCTGTGAAGGTACTAGGTGAAAGGGATGCTGCTATTTCACAGCATCCTTTTGTCTAGCACACTTGTGAAAGCCATTATGGTGCCTGCCACATGCTTGGGGGAAGAATCAGTGTCAAAGAGATGATAAAGATGCTGTCTGGAGTGAGGGACCTCCAATAATCCAAAAACATCTGTCACCAATATTTCTACTTCTTATGGTATTTGCAGCTTTCCTGCTCTTTGTGTATATTACCTACCGACTTTGCTTCACATTTTTTCCTCACCTCCTTAAAATATAGACATTCTGCAATAGGAGTAGGGCATGTCTAAGTATACTGCTGTATGATTTAAATTCTTGGCCTTACCATCTGAGCCCACATTCTAACAAAGACAAGCAAACCACATAAGTTCTTACCTAATTTCCAAATCTCCAACCTTATATTCCCCTTCTGAAATACTCTTCTCCCTTGCTGCTTCAATATTATCACCCTATAAAATCCTGGACTTCTTCCTATATTCCATATTTGACAATTTGTATTATCTGTAGTCAGTGGAAACCTAACGGATATAGAATCACATTATTGCTGATATTTAGTAGCTAAAGCAAACTCTTAAATATGGTGATCAACCTCACTCAAAGAATTCTGGATCAATAGTTACCCTACATTTTAAGATTGAAAAAGTCACAGCACAAAGAAGGGGAAAAAAGCAACCAAAAAACCCAGGGAATTTTTGTCTTTGAAAATATAATATGTTTCATTTGGGAGTGGTCAAATTTTATTATACTTTTTATTAAAGTAGCCTTATATTCTACTAAATCTCCTATTGTGAGCTTCCAAGTCATAGGAGTTACCTGAAACTATCATGAATTGGATTTCCTTAGGGTAACATGCTGAAATCAAGGGATAGATCAGAATGTTGGACCTCAGTCTTTTTGCTTCACACCTGAAGCATGTGCTACTGTGGTGTTTGTGTCTGAATACCAGGACAGTCATATGAGGTGAAGGGAGAGAATCTTCCCTTAGACAAAAGCAGGAGCTATAGTATATGCTCGCCCTAGAGTCACCCATATTATCCCCATGCTTATTATCCATGCACCCAGCACTGCCCAGGGTGATGGAGCAGGGTGATGGAGTGTAAGCCTCTACCTACACGTAGACATAATTCTGGCCGAGTCCATCCTGGTGAATAGACTCCAGACTCGGAAAGCACTTGGGAGTCAATCAGTCAGGAAGTAAGGTAGGGGGCAGGTTAGTGTAGGGGTTAAGAGCAGATCTAGAATCAGATTAAATCCTGTCTTTACCACTTTCTAGCTTTGTGACCATGAATGTCAACAAGAATGCTTCCTCCCCACCCACAATGTTTCCTTCCATGTGGAAGGAGTTTATGATAGGTTATAAAAATGTCCACAGATTCTTTACCCTCCCTGCAGCCACAACCCTGGCCATGTAACTTGGAATGTTCTGCTCTGAATTGAACTTGACCATGTGCTTGCTTTGGACAATGAAATGATAGCAGATCTGATGCAAACAAAAACTGAAAATCACTCTCATGTTTGGCCAGTTGTCTCTTGCAGCTCTTGGGAGCCATAAGGTACTGTACAAAAGAAAGAAACCTCAAATAAGACCTGGTGACTGGGGCTGCCGTGATGACAAACTTCCTAAATTCGCAAGGGGATATGAATGTCTTAAATGCCGACTGGAGAGAGAGAGGACAGAATGCATATTAAGATTTCATCCCCAGATTTGATAAATATATTGTGCCAAAATTAATCTTTCCTAGAAAATTTCTTCCAATTGACTTTGAGTGCCTTGGCTATCAAGGCTGACAGTGACAGACTTGTGACTTGGGGTGGCTGAAGAAAATGAAATTTCCACCTATCTTAATTCTATCAGCTTTTTGGTGATGCTCTTTGGCCATACAGGTCTATAATTTCTTCTCCAAAACCCTTTGTGTTTCTGAATTCAGAGTTATTCAGATTATACCCAACATCACGTCATGCTTCAAATAGGGTCTTCAGAAGCACCCCTTAATCTAACATTAATATTTTTTGCAACAAAATATGTAAATATTTATACTTGGCATGATACACAAAAACTATAAATTACATTAGTCAATTGAGGTGAAAATTTGCCACCAAATGCTTTTGAATTTTGGAAATAGAGATAAGAGACTATGAATTTCTACACAGTTTGGTGTTCTAGGAATAAAAATTTCTCTAGGATATTGCTCTAGAGCTGGGGAGAGTTTGTTTTGATAAGTATGGGGCTGGTCTTAGATAATCTTGTGTGTCTGTTCATTCAAGTTTATTAAAATGGTAAAGTATATCAGATACTCAGAGTTGAGCTAATACACTGTGTTAAGCCTGATTGAGCTACAGTTTCTCCAGTGAGATATAGCCCAGGCTTCATCAGCCACAGGAATTCTCCTTAGGGAGTAAGAACCCTTCTAAATGAGACTCAAATGAGTAAAATCTGTGGGAAATTTGAACTTCCTTGGACTTTTGACTCACATTTGATTTCTTCTCTGGATCTTAGGTCTTAAGGAGCTTTAATTGCTGAATTTTTATTTCTCCCTGGATTTAAATATAGAAGATAGATCATAGTTAGACTTTAATTCCCTTAATCTTGAATTTCTTTGGACATTAAGTTGGAAGAATTTTAATCATTGAACATTAAGTTCTCTCTAGGAAATTTATAATGGGATGTGCTTCATGTTCACATTTAGGACTTTATTGTTTTATTCTGCATTTTAATATTTGGATATCTCAGTCATGTATATTCTAGGAGGTATACGAGAATTCTAGTGACACTGCTTTTAAAGAAAATCTGTGCATTGTCCATATGCCAAGTATAAAATATGACTAGATAGTAATTGACAGGATACTGTGAAGTCTCAACTTTATCTAAAAACAGACACTTAAAATAATCTAGTGGTTTTCTTTGGAGAGGTTTAAAAATGATGTATTTATTAGTTCCTCCTTTTACCCAAATAAACAACTTTGCAGAATTGGTAGCTGTCATGTATCTCAGTCTGCTCAGAATCCACTCAACTGTATGAATATCCTCCCATGAGGATACTTGGACCCACCCCAGTCTTGAACATCTGAGGACCAAGCATCTTGCTATACAGTATTAAGAAATTCTTCCTCACTAGAGAGTGAGGAATGAATATTGATCCGATGCCCTACATTCAGAAGCCACTGCACTAAGGATAATAGACCCTCGGTCTCCTGTGAGCATTGAGCCACAGCTTCAGTCTTCCTTCCACGATGTATGCCCTTTGTGCTTTACTGTCCAATTGGCCTTCTGTCTCTATTCCCAGCTTAGCCCCCTATTCAGACTAGTCAGATAGGTCTTTCCTTCCTTCTCTCCCTCATTCTTTCTTTTTTTCTTAAACAATCATTATTTTAAGTGTCTGTTTTTAGATAAAGTTGAGACTTCACAGTATCCTGTCAATTACTATCTAGTCATATTTTATACTTGGCATATGGACAATGCACAGATTTTCTTTAAAAGCAGTGTCACTAGAATTCTCGTATACCTCCTAGAATATACATGACTCAACTTCCTCTGAAAGGTGATCTATTGATTTTGACTAATGACCCTGCTAATGAATGTCACAAAGAGACTACTAACCTAATCGGTCTTTCATTTCTCACTGGGGGAAAAACATACCCTCTCTTTTGCAGTCTAATGCTTTCCCTTAGATCACAAAGGAGGCTTGGTAGAGAAGCCAGCACCAGAACTAATATAATTGTTCTTATGGGAGGCTCTGCCTGGCCTCCCCATCACCATGGGCAGTAACAGTGCTGGCATACATCCAGAAAATGGCATGTCAACAATCATCTTTGTTTTATGTTTCTTTGTCATCAGTGGTTAATATTTCCTGGTGCATCAGAAAAGGATTACATCTTGATGCACAGGCTTCCTTCTCCTATTGAGAGCCTTCGCAATTTGTCATAAATTCTTGGTCATTAAATAAGCATGTCTTTTAAACATGACTGGCCTGGGAACAGTTTAGACTAGCAATCCTAAGAAAAACCTACCACTCTTTCCTAAGTCAGATTCCTTTCAGCAGAACTGTATTATGTTGGGCTTTGTTCTATTTCCTGCTTTGGGCCAATAATGGGGCTTTAGTGTCCCTTGCTTGTTTTTAAGAAGGATGACATATTTCCTGCAGCTTTTTCTACAAGCAGACAGCTGTAGAAACACCACAATAATGAACCAAACATCTTGTGGGCACCCAAGGCAGTCCCTAAATGTTCTCTATCCTTTTGTTCCTTGCTCTGGGAAATTTCTGCTGATATAACCTGGGGATACAAGTAGCATTTCTTATTCAAGGTCCTTGCCTCTGGCATCAACCATGGTCTTTCCCCTTTATCAACCTATGTAGGAAGGTAACTCCTGGGTATTGTTCACACTACGCCTGATTATCTGGGCATAGCCAATCATCCGGAGAGCAAAGATTTTGTTAGAATGAGAAAGAGATTTGAGGACACATACTGTACAAGGATTAAATAACTTTCAGACATAATGCTGTCATTTAACTCACTTAAAAACAAGTAAAGCTATAAATTGTGTTTATAAGTTAATTTTCTATCTTAATTCTCAGTGGAAATATCTTTTCTGAATATTTAGGGAGCATAAACCATATGTTTAATATTTTATGTACAAATACAACAATGTATCAATCTAGCCACTTAATTTATTTTTGAGAATAAGCTGGGGCTAGTCCAAATACGTTACATTTCCTTTTTTCTGTATTTGTATTATAAAGTAAAATTTTCTGCATAAGAAAACCCATGCAAAGCTAATGCAAGGCTTGATGAGTTATTATAAGATGAACATCATTGTTACCATCACCCAGGTGAAGAAATAACATTTGCTACCATTCAAAAGCTATTCCAATTAAATCCTCTCCCCTCCTTAATTTTTTTTAGGCTCTTTATTGGAGTATAATTGCTTTACACTGTTGTGCCAGTTTTTGCTGTAGAACAAAGTGAATCAGCTGTATTTATACATATATCCCCATATCCCCTCCCTCCCTTGACTCCTTCCTACCCTCCCTACCCCACCCCTCTAAGGCATCACCCATCATGGAGTTGATCTCCCTGTGTTATGCAGCAGATTCCCACTAGCTATCTATTTTACATTTGGTAGTGTGTATATACCAATGCTACTCTCTCACTTTGTCCCAACTTCCCCTTTGCCCACCCACACCACGTCTTCAAGTCCGTCCTCTACATCTTTATTCTTGCCCTGTCACTGGGTTCATCAGTACCATTTTTTTAGATTCTATATATATGAGTTAGCATATGGTATTCCCCCTCAAATTTAACCATGGTTTATGCTTTTATAGTGATCACTTTCTAGACTTTCTTTGTGGTTTTATCACCCACATGAGTAGTCCTATAAACTCCAGTCTTGCCCACTTAAAGAAAATGGATGTCTTTTAATCTTTTCATCCATAGGTTCTCCCCTCATACCTTACTTTTCTTTACAATTTATCTGTTGAATGAGGGGCATTTGACGTGAATATATCCCCCATAGTCTGGATTTTACTGATTGCCAACACAAGGTTCAATTCAACACACTCTTCTATCATTGAAATTTGCTGGATTAGATGAGACAAATCCTCATCAGACTCAGTTTCTATTCATTTGGTAGGGCTATAGGTGGTCATGTGTTTACAATGGAAGGCATGTGATGTCCGGTTGCCTCCCTGTATGTGATGTTAGCAGCCACCAATGCTTGTTGAATAGATTCCTTACTATTTTGTGGGGTTGCCTGTGGTGTCATTCTAAATTTATCATTTGTTAGATGGGAAATTTTTATAAGAGAAACTCCCCCTTATCTACAATTTGGTTGCCCACTGGAAAAGTTTATATTGAAAAGGAAGGGCAAATGCTTTTTCTTGTCCTTTAATTATAAGTTTCTCAAGATGATAAATTGGTTCCCAATAATCTTTTGTAATGAACTACTAGTTTCATGTTTTAATAACAGTGTGAACATATCTAATGGATTTTAAGCCACTGCAAATATTATCTTTTTTGAAGCACAAAATTGAGCCTCTTCAAGTTGACTCCTGAATCTTTTCACAGCTTTCTCACTATCTAGTATGATAATTTCGTATGTTTCTAATCTCCTAGAAGCCCTGGATTCTTTTAGCTGCAAGTGCATTTTGAGACTACAATATGATCAAAAGAGATGTTCACCCTATCTACTTTGGGTATTGTTTCTAAGCCTCATCTGTGGACACAGCCAGGAAATAAATTCACATGTGCTCATGCGTGCACACATCATGAGTTCATACTAATACTTCAAATTCAAAATCAGGACTACTTGGCTTTTCCCTAACAGATCCTGTATTATTTCTAAAACTCCTTACTTCTATGTTAGTGATCACAGACTTTCAAAGTGAAGGACTAGATAGCAATTATTTTACCTCACAGACCACATGGTCTCTGTTGTAACTATTCAATTCTATCATCATAGCAGGAAAGCAGCCGTAATCAGTATGTAAAGTCTAGGTGTGGCTATGGTCCAATAAAGTGTCATTTACAAACATAAAGGTGGTAGGCTCATGAGCCATAGTTTGCCAACTCCTGTTCTGCATTGGAAATCCCGATCCCTAAAGACATAAATGATGTCAAGATTAGAATATTCCATCACTGTTCTTTTACTTGTCTCACATTGCACACATTCAACAGCCTCAGGCTAGTGATAATAATACTATTACGACCCATATACTTGCTAAGACAGTTAAAAATAGACTTTTCATTTGCACTACATATTCTCTCCCTTTTTATGTTTGCAGTCTATCTGCATTATCTATGAATGTAGCCATTGAGTGCTATATTCATCCTCTCCTTTAATCCGTGTTTAGTCCCAGTTGTACAACTAACTATACATTAAATTTTCCTCTCCAGGATTTATGTGTATGTGTCTCTAATCACTTTCATTGTCTGAAGCTCATTCTTTAGTAAGTTCTTTAGGGAGGGCCCATAAGGAGTAATACTTTCTGAGCTAATTCAAAATGACAATAATTTGTTTGTGCCCCTTGTAGTTTTGCCTTCCTTTTGTTCTCTTCAATATCTTAAATGTTACTCTATTTTCTTCTCTCATAAAATGTTGCTGTCAAATAGCCTGTTGATAAACTACTTTCTTTCCCTTATAAGTCACATGTTGTTTTTGCCTACATGCTTATTTCAGATTAGGAAGGAAGCACACACTGATATGACCATCAGCATGAAGGAAGTTTATCAGAGAATGTCCTCAGGATTAATACCAGCTGGGGGGAGGGAAGAAAGCAAGACTGGGTGGAGACAGAAGTTGAGCTGGGGTGCAGTCATGACAAAGCTTCACCCGACCCTGAAGGGAGCACTGCAGGTGGGAGATGTCTCAAGTTGGAGAGAGGAAACCCACCTTCTAATCTAGGAGTTGACCAGTTCCCCAGAAAGGGGGTATGACATTGGGCATTGTGGCTTTCCTCAGCCAATATATTACTGAAGAGGTCATTACAAATGAGATCTGTCAAACAACAACTTCATAGTAACTAGTAACATTAAAAAATAAAATAAAAACTTTGGGTTCAGCAATTTTTCTAGAAATATCTTGATATTGGTCATTCTGGTTCAATATTCTCAGAAATATAGCATGCTCTTTCACTTTGCAGTTTCAAGCTATTCTTTATTTCAAGAAACATTCTTAAATTACAGTTTTTAGTATTTGTTTTACTTTCTTGCTTTGGTTTCTAACATTAGGAACTCCGATTATACCTATATGGGATCTTTCTTGCTTTTCTTCCTCTTTTTCACCAACTCTTCTCCTTAAGATGTTATCTGTTGTGTTTAGTAGCTTTTGTATTTTTCCTAGTTTAGCCCTCATTTTTGAAAAGGTTTTATCTTCTGTTTCCTTAGTTCTGTCGATAAATTAATGAATTTTTCTAAACCTAAATTTATGTTTCCTAATTCTGATTTGTATTTTCTTTCTTCTATTTGAAAACAAGTTTGTAGTTTATTCTGTTTTAGGGCCTATCTTTCTGGCATATTTCCATTGCCTGTGGGGATGTTATTTCTTATTGTCTTTTTTCTTATAATAATTTTGTATGGAATTTAAGTTCAAGTTTTCTGTGTTCATTTTTTGTGAAGTTAATTTTCCCCAGCTTTAGAAAGAAAGAAATGTGGTTCAAGGAAACCTTTCTTACTCCACAGAATTCCCTGATATACTGTTGTCTTGTAGTGTTCAAATATATGGTGTTTTGCTTCTGAGCTTTCCTGACTCTTTTCCCTTTCCCCAACTTTTCTGGACTGCCTATTATTTCATCTTCATTGTCCTTATTCTTATCAATTTTGATTCAATTCCCAGAAGTTTCTCCTTTGTGCGTGGATCTACCTGTAAAGGAGATTTGCTGGGCCAGTTTTGAGAATTCATTGGGGATTCATGACTCCAGCCCCCTTGGTATTTACAATAGGCCTATTTCATTAATTTACAATTACATTGGGAAACACCTCTCCTAGTTTCAGCTGCTAATCTGAAGTTGGTCCATGATACTTCCCATTGCACTGTGCTAGCTATTTTGAATTTCCCCTGTTCTTAGGCATTTCAAGCTGTTCAAATGCCAAAACTATGCAAGTCTTGGCTGCTGGTAGTTTGTACTTATTCTTTTGTTGTTTGAGAATTGTATTATCCAGTTTTATTTTAAAATATCATCCATATTTCTTTGGTTTTACTGTCTAGACATTCTGTCTTTTATCATGTTCGGTTTTGGAAAGACTAGAAAACAGTGTAGCTGATACTGCTGCCCTTCTTCCAGAATCACATTTTAATTCTCTTATTAGAAGTTAAGAGTAAGTCACATGCCAAATAAAATGTGAGTGAAATAAAAGTGCAAGAAGATGTCTATAGTAGGAGATGCTTTTTATATTTCATTAAAAGTACCAGGATTCCAATTTTTACCCCCAAAGGCCACCAGTCCTTTACAAAGTGTTTCATTTCCTAGGTCACATTTACTCTCTTACTAACTGTTTCAGCCGTGAATAAACTCCTGGCTTTGTTGTTGGACTCACCTGGGTTCAACTCTGGCTAAGCCATGGATTATTTCTATGAACTTGGGTAAAGTTTGTTAAATTATCTTAGGTTCATCTAAAGTTCAAACAAAATACTATTCATCTTATGAATCTAATTTCCCCAGAACTTTCTTACAATCTCTCTCTCACCTCTAATCCTCCAGCAACCAATACATACCACAAATTCCAATTGATATTATTCAATAAATATCTCTTGAATTTGCTCACTTTTCTTCATCTTCACTACTACTGTTTCAGCCATCTGTTATTTCTCGGATCAGTTAAACACTCTCCTTAATTATCTGCCAACATGCTCTCTGGCCCCCTTCATACCCATTACTTAAATGCAGCCAGAATAATTTCAAAATACAATGTTGTCAACCTCTTGCTTCAATAACATGGATTATAACAACTGTTTTCTTAAAATTCTTCACAGTTTCTCATGGCTTATAAGATTTAGGCAAAACTTGTTTTGAATTAAAAGGTCTGGCCTCTGCCCACCTCTCTAGCTTATCTCACCCGGCTCTCTCCGTTTGCATCTCAGTGCCAGTTTCACTGGTCTACTTTCTGCTCCTTATCCTTACCACTCTCCCTCTCATTAGGGACTTTCACATGTTCTATCCTTTCCTGAAATCCTATTCTCTCACTTCTTCACCAGGTTAATGTTTAATGATGCTTCATATCTCAAGTGTAAGCATAAGTTTCTCCAGGAAGTTTTCCCTGCGATCCTGAGCAAATCAGATCTCATATAGTACCAGGCACCTCTCCTTCAAAATATGTAACACTTACTTATTAAAGTATATAATTAATACCTCTCTACTCCTCTAGATCTTAAACTCCATGAGGACAGGGAGCATTTTTGTTTACCATTGTATTCTCAGAACAATGACTGCACAGTTTTTAGAAAATTTTTTATTATGAATAAATATGAATAAATGAGTAAACAAATGTGTTTAAGATAGTTGTGAAGATGAGCAAAGTTTACTTGTGCTCTGGATTGGCCTAAGCCATTTTGTTTTAGGCAGTATTTAGGTTCTTTTAAATAAATCTTAGTAGTCACCAAATTGCTGAATGTGATGGTGTTAGGTGCTTGCTCCCAACCCCACGAAAAAGGTTTATTTTTTCTTTTTTAATTAATTTATTTGTTTATTTTTGGCTGCATTGGATCTTCATTGCTGTGTACAGGCTATCTCTAGTTGTGGCAAGCAGCATGTGGGATCTTCCTGGACCAGGGATTGAACTCAGGTTGCCTACATTAGCAGGCAGATTCTTAACCAGTACACCACCGGGGAAGTCCCTCACCAGAAGGTTTTAATGAAAGCAAGTCTCAGATCACATTTTGCCACAAAACAAACAAAAACAGTTGTGTAAACATGCCAAAGCTTCACAGCCAGTCTGTACTTTTTGGTGATCTGAGAAAGTGGTTTGACAGGTATCCCTGAGGCAAAACCAACAGTGTCCGTGACTTGAAATTCTTAATCTATATGTGACGTTTGAGGAGAATTTCCTTTGGGTTGTAACAATTAGACTGTTTAGGATTCCAGAGTTCTCTGCACTGTACAAAGTCAGAGTTAAATTAAAACCATCAAAACCCTGACAGTTTTTAAATTCCCGATTGATTTCTTAGCCATGGATTATCAGTTTTGTAAAAGCCTGGAATTCTAAGATAAAAGAGGGCAATAAAGAATACAGTGGTTCCTGTGTATGTGTGATTACTGCAGGAATAAAGCAAATAAGTAGAAAGGAACTTCCCTCATTTTCAAAAAATTTGAAGTCATTGTTCCCTAGCTTTATAATAGTAGCTGCAAACAATCCAGATGATTATGATTTATAACGAACATTCCCGGAGCACCTGAAGGCTGAGGCTTCTTGTGTCCAGAGTGAATGACTCATTCTAACTTGTTTGTGCAATACTGAGAGGAAAACAACAAGATCATATCTCCCTCTTGCACTAATGATAAGGTGACACACACTTCATCAAAATAAAGGGCACTGAAATAATTCAAAGGGGTCAATTTTCAAAGGAATCATTAAGAAGTGTCCTCTTGTTACCAGAAAAACAAATTTCAGGAAAAGGATATAATAATCATTCAGATGAGATTAGTGGTTCAACACTGAGTGATTTCACTTCCCTAAGGAACATCTCATAAATCTGGGGATATTTTTGGTTGTCACCATTGGGTCTACTGGCATCTAGTAGGAAGGGCTAGAGATGCAGATAAGCCTTCTGCATTGCACAGGATGGCCCGTCACAAGGGATTCATTATCCAGCACAAAATGTCAGTAATGATGCTGTTGAGAAACGCTGGGATAGATCATAGATGAGGAACAATTAGAGCTCTGCACGACCTGCAATCATCAGACCCATGCCGGGTTTTGAGACGTGATGCCAGTTGCCAAATAGCTGAAGCCAAGCTGCGCCCAAATTCTTTCTATTTCATCGCATTGTCATCTAACATAAAATCTAGTTTTCTCTCCTCTATGACATAATGCAAAGATAAATGATAGGCAAATCTTACAGTGATGTAAGACCTTCAAATGAAGATTAAAAATGTTGCTTGATTTTTAAAGGCAGGTATTTTTGTTTTTGTACATTGTCTTTAATACAGCCTTCTCCAACTTTATGATTCTCTCCTCCTCCATCCTTCTCTTTCCATATTTCTTCGTTATTCTCATCTCTTAGTAAAAACTCAGTATATAACCTTTTGTAGTTTTCTATAGCCACACAGATGTAGAGGTGTAAATATGTATACAGCGTACATATTTATAATACATTTTTTACAAGTGTGGCTTCATATTATGCATCATTTGTTACAACTTGCTCTTCTCACTCAAAAATATTTCATGGGAAATCTCTCAAGGACAACTTTTATAGCTCTTTTTCTTCCTTCTTTTAATGGTGTTTATCCTCCATGATTTATTCAGTCATTCCCTGTTTGATGGACATTTATTTTATTCCATATTTTATTATTCCATGGTAAAACATTCTAAAATAATATATCCCTCTGCAAATGTCATTATGGCCCAAGGTTTTTATTTTCACGGGATAGATTCTTAGAAGTGGAATTGCATATTTGAGAATCTAGAATATTCCAAGTAAATCCAAGGGTAAGAGAAACCTTCCTATTTAAGACCAGAAATTCAAAATCTATAGGTGTTTCAGGACTTCCCTGGTGGCACAGTGGTTAAGAATCCACCTGCCAATGCAGGGAACACAGGATCTTCCTGGTGCAGGAAGATCCCACATGCTGTGGAGCAACTAAGCCCGTGCACCACAACTACTGAGCCTGTGCTCTAGAGCTCGTGAGCCACAACTATTGAGCCCAAGTGCCACAACTACTGAAGCCCTCATGCCTAGAGCCTGTGTTCCCCAACAAGAGAAGCCACAGCACTGAGAAACCCACGCACCACAATGAAGAGTAGCTCCCACTCGTCACAACTAGAGAAAGCCTGTGAGCAGCAAAGAAGACCCAATGCAGCCAATAAATAAATAAATAGAAAAAACCCTAAATCTATATATGTTTATGTTTATATATTATAATTATAATTATATGTATAATTTTAAATTAAAACTTTAAAAATTTTAATTAAAATATATGTGGGAAATACAGACATTGTCAACAAATGATAACTTTTGGAAAATAATTGTAATGTAGAGGGTGAAAAAGGGAATTATTATAATATTCAAAAACATTTAAAAATTGCCAGAAAATTTGATATGAGACATGTATAGGCAACTCATCGAAAATCATATGCAAATGGCTACCAAACATATGAAAATATGTTTGGATCCTATAGAAGCCACATAACTACAAAATAAAGTAGCAATACACTCTCCCTTTGTATGCACTAGACTGGCAAAATAAATAAAAAGATCACAACACCTACTACTGGCAGGAATGTGAGGAAATGGATCTTTTCATGCGCTCTTGGTCAGTTTGGAAAACAGTCTAGCTTAGTTTTTAAAAAAATTTATATTTACTCACAGAAGTGACTGTTGCTAAAGCAGGTTGGAAGACAGTGCAGCAGGAAGGAGTTCTATTAGTAACTTAAAATACAAGTAAAACAGAAAAATGAAAGCCAGAAAAGGGCTCAGTGGACAATTCTATCATAACACTTGGGTCAGATATTCTGTGGTTCTCTCTCTTTCCTGAATTGCTGGACAGTCTGCTAAAAGTCTAATCCTGGTGTAATCATGGTGGGGAAATATGTCTGACATACTCACACCTAAGCTGTGACTCAGGTGGGATTCCAGACACACAGGCAAGATTAAGTGCTGCCTTAGAAGTGGAAAAACCATCAAGTGCGTGGGAATTCTAGTTTTTGGGTAAATCTGAAATCAGCACCAGCTGGGATCTGAAGAGAGGAAGACACAGGCAGCAGGGAGAGAATATTCTGGAACATTTGTCACACTTGAGATGCTGTCCTTGAAGCCTGGTGACCTGGTCCAGCCTAGGAGGGTCATGCCCAGTGAAGAAGAGGGTCCTAGGTGAAAAAAAAGCTAATTCATGTATTGTGCACTGAGGCACCCATCTCTGTTGTTTCCTCACTTTATTTAAGAGGTAGACTCACAAACCTATGTGATGCCTTTGAAAGTCACATCAGAAGGAAGAGAGCTCAGGTACTAGAGGACTGGAATGTGCATAAATTGGGACTCTGCATTGTCACTCGTTTCAACTTGAATGGGGACAAATTCTAGTAGAAATTATCTGTTGAGGCCGTATCAAAGTGAGGATATACTTTTTAAAAAAATGTTATTAGAGTATAGTTGATTTACAATGTTGTGTTAGTTGCTGGTGTGCAGCAAAGTGAATCAGGTATACATGTACATATATCTACTCTTTTTTAGATTCTTTTCCCATATAGGTCATTACAGAATATTGAGTAGAGTTCCCTGTGCTATACAGTAGGTCCTTATTAGTATCTATTTTATATATTCTGAAAAGTTTCCAAACCCTGATTTGGGACAAATGGTCTCATAAGAATAAATGTTCTCTTAGGAACAACAGGATGGATAATTTTCGATCATGACTGTTTCAGAAAATTTGAATACATGTAATTATTATGCATAATAGGGACATGTAATGACTAATTCAGTTTCCGGTCAGCTTTGATCTTTGATGGGGAGATATGATGGTGCTGAAGTCCTTTCTCACTTTCTCTGTTCACACGACTCCCGGGTCCAGGTGCCAGCCGCAGGCTCCCCAGGTCTGGTTTGCAACACAGGGCACGGAGCAGGCCAGTGAACTGCAGAAGGAAGGCAGAGCCTCTGTTTCCTTCATTCTTCTTCCTAATTACTGCTGAACAGCCTACACACCTGTCAAAATAATTTGAAAGCAGCCTGGTGTTAGGGCAAGGTCTGAGCCACATACAGACTAACAATGGGGCCCCAATATGCAGGCCTGTCTCAGCAATCCTTGAGATTTATGATATTAATACCCACAATTTCTCATAAAAGCAGCGGAAGGTGTGCTTTCTATATGTCAGTGGAACTTGGCTTCGCTCCTCAGCATTGACTCCTATAATCAAAGCCAATAGGCAACCCCCCTCCCCCCAGGGCAGAGACGAGTATATGTACCCTTGTTATCCATCCTGGGGTAGCCACTCTGTCACACACATTCCTTCTCCCTGGACACTGTCGTGAGCCAAGCTCTGTCACTTCTGCTTAGGGTCATACTTAACAGGAAGATGTTAAAAGTAAGACTTTATAAGTCTAAGAGCCCTGGGAAGAATTTGGCAGAAAGTCTAGGTTTTAAGGACATTAGACTCAGAATGGGTATGTTGACAGATTGTGTGCAGCCAAGAATAAACCTTCTCTTGTGCAGCGGAGCCACAAGACCCTTCGGTACACTCGTTAATGACTGAAAACCCAGTAATAAGTTCCATATTTCACGAGTGGAGTCTCATACCAGAGATATTTCTCCGTCAGTGTGTACATGCTCCATGCTTATATATCATCTTTGTAATGTTTGCAGGTATATTCTGAGTTCTCCATGCTTTTTTAGGTACCAGATGTGTGTGCTACAGACAATGCTCAGATGTCTCATGCCTTCCTATAGTGTAGGGGTTGGCTTTGATTCTTTTCTTACACAAACACACATCCTAAACGGAATTAGTGTAAAACAAGGCAGACTGTTCCATTGCACTATTAGAATTGAACCGTTGTTAAAAATCCACCTTTCAGAGGAAGAAGAGTGTTGGTAGAAGGGCTTCATTCTTTAAAAACAAATATTACTTTCATGACGAACAAAAGAAAAACAATTATGGTCTTCAACGAAGCAAAGAAAATCAGGCTCCAGAAAACTTCCGTTAGTCCTAGAGCAAAGCCAACATTTAAAAGTTGCCAAGAGACTTTCTTTACAGAGAGAGAATTAACACAGAAGTATCACAGTTATGTGACAGATAGGAACTGTGAAATTCAAGCCTGTAGACATTTTAAGGAGTTCTCTGGGAAATTAAAACTCTAGGGCAGGACTTCCATCTCTAGCAGCGTGGGGACTAGATATCATTTAGAACAATACTAACAAAGAAAGTGTTAAATGCAGGATAAATTGTACTTTAAAGAAAGGAAAAAATGTGTATTTGAGTGTAATTCATGGGGTTTAGAACATGATGAATGTGTTAACCACCAGTAACATAAAATAATAAGAAGGTAATCTAAATTAAGGTTTTCCAAATTTCCTTATAAGATTCTGGAATAGAATTTAAAATATCCATTAATTATAGATGTCAGTAAGTTGTATATACATAGTAAGTTTCTATGGTAACCGCAAAAAACCCAGAAAGTATACCTTTAAAGAAATAGGGGTAAAGAAAGTCGAGTGTTAAAAAATAAGCAAGAAAATGACAAGAAACAGAGAAAAAGCAGAATAGAAAGCTTACAGTGAGTTAGAACTACATCTGTATTAATGAAGTTATCATAATAAGTGTAAATTAAGTTTTTCTGTTCAGTGACAAAGATTGTAAACTAAAATATACATTTCTAATTCAGATATTTTCTATTTACAATAAACACCTCTAAAACACAGAAAGGATTAAAGTAAATTAATGGAAAAAATATATGCCAGGCATGCACCAATCAGAAGAAACCTTACCTAATTTTATTATGTCAGAAAGATAGGACTTTAATAAAATGTGTTATTAAAGATAAAGAGGATTACTACATAACATTTTAGCTTTAAGTTATTAGGGAAATAATATAAATCTAATCTTGCAGTTTCGTATTAGTGTAGTTGCAAATGTATAAATTAAAAATGGCAGATACATAAAGAGAAATTAAAAAATTTGCCATTGGGAGAGTGTGTGTGTGTATATATATATTCTGCAGACCAAAAAAAATAGTAAAATTATATAACAACATATATAGGCAACTGCTTTCAATAATTAGAAAAAAAAATTATTTTCAAGTACTTGGATCATTTACAAATTTTAACATCTACTAGTATATAAAACAATTCTACTAAATTTCAAAAATTACTAGCATACAGATTCTCTTCTCTAGCCACAATGCAATTAAGATAGACATAAATAGTGAATAAATAATGAAAAGATAGCTTTTAAACTTTAAAAATTCATAGCAAGTCAAAGGTGAAATAATTTGAGGAACTTGATAAATAACACAGTATTAGAATATAACTTGAACTATAAAATAAATATCTGCAAATTTATACTAACATAAGTAAATTATTGAATAGATAAATGGGGGAGAAAAGATAAATCTATTTTGCAGAATACCAAATGATTTATGTAGGTACTCCCCGCTCTCCCCGTCCTGCAACATGATGGAACATAACTTCTTACTCTGTAAAGGTGAACTGGGCAGAGTGATTTCCTTCTAAAGAGCACAGTGTGGAATGGCACAAAAATAATAATTTCACAGTGGAGAAACCTGACAGATACTATTTTAAACAGGTGATCAAGGTAAACATCATTAATAATGTTATGTCAGTAGCATGTATTTTGATACGATGTGATGAAAATGGTATTTTACCTTCTCTCAAAAACCCATAACCCTGGTCTAACCGTGAGAAAAACATCAGACAAATCCAAGTTGAAGAACATTCTGCAAAATACTTGACCCGTGCTCTTCAAAACTGTCAAAGTCATCAAAAGCAAGGAAAGTCTGACAAATTGTCACAATGTAGAGGAGCGTAAAGAAACATGAAAACTAAATGTAATGTGATATCCTGGACGGGATCCTGGAACAGAAAAACTTATAGGTAAAAACTAAGGATATGTGAATAAAGTATAAACTTTAGTTAATAATTTAGTTAATAATAACATATTAATATTGGTTCATCAGTTCTGACAAATGTACCATGGTAAAGTAAAATGTGAATGATAGAGGAAATTGGGTGCAGGATATATGGAAACTCTTTGAATTCTCTGTATAATCTTTGAAACTTTCGTGTAAATTCAAAACTATTTAAAATAAACATTTTCTTTTAAAAAATCTAAGTTTGGAGACAGCCTCAGACACCAGAAAGGGCTGCGGGGAGCCCGACATAGCCGGTAGGGAGGCATCTACGAGGGCTCAAAGAGGGTGAAGCGGCGGAGCTGTGGCAGACGGGAGGGAGTGAGAAACATACGGAGGGTCCGCAGCGCAGCTCAGCATTCCCGGACCGAGACATCTATCCGCGGCTGAACAGAGGGTCCAGGAGCGGGAGCGTGGGAACCGGAGAGCTGGTTCAGGGTGAGAAACATTGTTGCCGGTAGGGTGACGGACCAAGAGGACAGGAGGGAGGAGGTCCGCGGAGAGGAGTGCCCATCCCTGAGAGCTGCCTGGCCATGATGGCAGCTGGAGGCTGCAGGCTCACGGGTGGGGGGAAGGAGCCGCGAGCGTATCCTCTCCCTCTCTTTCGGAGCCTCTGCAACAGGCAGTGGAGAGATGCCCTGCGGGCCACCTAAGGCGCTCAGGGATAACAAGCACCCTCAGGCACTCAGGCGGGGCTAGATTAAAACCCCTTGCAACGCCAGCAGCAGGGAGGCTGCCAAGAGAAAAAAAAAACAACAGCATCAAAAAGAAAAAAACCCCGAGAGAGGCCCAACTCCAAGACTTTCTGTTTACACCTGAACCACCAGCGCCCTCTGCAACAGGCACCTCCAAGCCTGACTGAAACAACAGTGCGCCACTGCTCACTCACTCCCAGGAGAAGGAGCCACTATTGTACCCTCTCCCTCCCCACACACCGACGCTTGCAGACGAACAATAAAGGAACCTCTGCTGGTCACAGAATAACACAAAAAAAACCCAAGGCAAGGAGAAGGACACTTACAGCTGAGACGCTAAGGAAACAGAAATAGTAGTATCAATACCTATTGAACTGGTCCATTCTGGGATCAGTTCTGGATTTTTTTTTTTTTTCTTTCTCTCTCTCTCACTCTTTTTTTTTTTTTTTTTTTTTGATTTATTAAATACGATCTTAGCCCTAAGGGATCTACAAGTTTTATAACATAATTTTTTAATGATATTTTTTATTCTTTTTTTTTTTTTTTTGCCTTTTTATATACTTCTATATCTAGCTAAGTTTTTGGTAGTATGGGCAAAATATCTCTCATACTTTCCTTTCATCCCTATCTTTTATACATTTCTATTCCTTTCTTTTTATTTGCATATTTCCAACCACATTACGCTCTTCTGTTCCCCTTTCTTCCAGCCATTTTAAGTGTATTTTATCTTAACATACTTATAAGCAACACTATCGGTCTGCTCAGACTCCTTGCTCTATTCTCCATAAGACACACTGCCTTGGTATTTAATATTAGGCTTTTGTCTTTATCTTAGTTCTTAGTACAGTTGTCTAATTACATTCTGAGAATCTTCATTCTCTCTGGTGGTACTCCAGCTCTTTTCTATATTTGATCCTAGCTTACAAAATCTCCCTGGATTGATATTTGTATGTGTAGGGTGTTATTTGTTGTTTGTTTGCTTCTGCTTTTGTCTCTGATTTGTTCTGCTTCAGTTGTCAATTTCTGCTGGGTTTCTCTTTGAATATCTGATAGCACACTGGGGTTCTGTCAGGTCTTTCTAGAGCCTTATGTCCTAACAGATTCAGTAATTGTGTGTCTTATACATGTATGTGTTTCCTAGACTTAATATTCGTTTAATCCAATACTTGGACATTAGTCTGAGGCTTGGACAGTCTTCTATAAAGACCTGTATCGCCAGGACAAGCAACCTCAAAAGTTTGGACAACCATGAGGAAACAAAGAAACCCCATGCAGGCAAAGGAGCAGGTAAAAACCCCACAAGACCAAATAAATGAGGCGGAAATAGGAAAAATGTCTGAAAAAGAATTTAGAGTAATGATAGTAAAAATGATACAAAATCTCGATAACAAAATGGAGAAAGTACAAGAAACAGTTCATAAGAACTCAGAAAAACAAACAGCAATGGATAACAAAATAACTGAAATTAAAAATACTCTAGATGCTATAACTAGCAGAATGACTGAGGCAGAAGAACGAATAAGTGAGTTGGAAGATAGAATGGGGGAAATAACTGCCACAGAGCAGGAAAAAGAAAAAAGAATAAAAAGATTAGAAGACAGTCTCAGAGACCTCACTGATAACCTTAAATGTACCAACATTCAAATTATAGGCATCCCAGAAGAAGAAGAAAACAAGAAAGGGTCTGAGAAAATATTTGAAGAGGTTCTAGTGGAAAACTTCCCCAACATGGGAAAGGAAATAATTCACCAAGTCCAAGAAGCACAGAGAGTCCCATACAGAATAAACCCAAGGAGAAATACACCGAGACACATATTAATCAAACTAACGACAACTAAACACAAAGAAAAAAATATTAAAAGCAGCAAGAGAAAAGCAACAAACAACATATAAGGGAAAACCCATCAGGATAACAGCTGACCTTTCCACAGAAACTCTGCAGGCCAGAAGGGAATGGCAGGATATCCTGAAAGTCCTGAAAGAGAGAAACCTACAGCCAAGAATACTCTACCCAGCAAGAATCTCATTCAGATTTGAGGGAGAAATCAAAAGCTTTGCAGACAAGCAAAGTTAAGAGAATTCAGCACCACCAAACCAGCCTTACAACAAGTGCTAAAGGAACTTCTCTAAGTAGGAAACACAAGAAAAGGAAAACACCTACAAACACAAACCCAAAACAATTAAGACAATGGTAATTGGAACACACATGTCAATAATCACTTTAAATGTAAATGGATTAAATGCTCCAACCAAAAGACACAGACTGGCTGAATGGATACAAAAACAAGACCCTTCTATATGCTGCCTACAAGAAACCCACTTCAGACCAAGGGATACATATCAACTGAAAGGAAAGGGATGGAAAAAGATATTCCATGCAAATGGAAGTCAAAAGAAAGCTGGAGTAGCAATACTCATATCAGACAAATTAGACTTGAAAGTAAAGACTATTTAAAGAGACAAGGAAGGACACTACATAATGATCAAGGGATCCATTCAAGAAGAACATATCACAATGGTAAATATCTATGCCCCCAATATAGGAGCACCTCAATACATAAGGCAAATGCTAACAGCTATAAAAGGGGACATCGACAGTAACACAATAATAGTGGGAGACTTGAACACCCCACTTACATCAATGGACAGATCATCCAAACAGAAAATAAATAAAGACACACAAGCTGTAAATGACACATTAGACCATCTCGACTTAGTTGATATTTATAGGACATTCCATCCAAAAACGACAGACTACACTTTCTTCTCAAGTGCACACGGAACATTTTCCAGGATAGATCACATCTTGGGTCACAAATCAAACCTCGGCAAATTCAAGAAAATTGAAATCATATCAAGCATCTTCTCAGACCACAACGCCATGAGACTAGATATCAATTACAGGAAAAAAACTGCAAAAAATACAAACACATGGAGGCTAAGCAACTCACTCTTAAACAACCAAGGAATCACTAAAGAAATCAAAGAGGAAATCAAAAACTACCTAGAAACAAATGACAATGAAAACACAACAACCCAAAACCTATGTGATGCAGCAAAAGCAGTTCTAAGAGGGAAGTTTATAGCAATACAGTCCTACCTTAAGAAACAAGAAAATGATCGAATAAGCGACCTAACCTTACACCTAAAACAACTAGAGAAAGAAGAACAAAGAAACCCCAAAGTGAGCAGAAGGAAAGAAATCATAAAGATCAGAGCAGAAAGAAATGAAAAAGAAAGGAAAGAAACCATAAGAAAAATAAATAAAACTAAAAGCTGGTTCTTTGAGAAGATTAACAAAATTGATAAACCATTAGCCAGACTCATCAGGAAAAAAAGAGAGAAGATGCAAATCAACAGAATTAGAAATGAAAAAGGAGAAGTCACAACAGACACCTCAGAAATACAAAACATCATGAGAGACTACTACAAGCAACTATATGCCAATCAACTGGATAACCTGGAAGAAATGGATACATTCTTAGAAAAATACAATCTTCCAAGACTCAACCAGGAAGAAATAGAGACCATGAACAGACCAATCACAAGTATGGAAATTGAGGCAGTGATTAAAAATCTCCCAACACACAAAAGCCCAGGACCAGATGGGTTCACGGGTGAATTCTATCAAACATTTCAAGAAGAATTAACACCTATCCTTCTCAAATTCTTCCAAAATATTGCGGAAGGCGGAGCACTCCCAAACACATTCTACGAGGCTACCATCACCCTGATACCAAAACCAGGCAAAGATGTCACAAAAAAAGAAAACTACAGACCAATATCACTGATGAATATAGATGCAAAAATCCTCAACAAAATACTAGCTAACAGACTGCAACAGCACATTAAAAAATCATACACCATGATCAAGTGGGGTTTATCCCTGGGATGCAAGGATTCTTCAATATACGCAAATCAATCAACGTGATACACCATATCAACAAATTGAAGGATAAAAACCATATGATCATTTCAATACATGCAGAAAAAGCTTTTGACAAAGTTCAACATCCATTTATGATAAAAGCTCTCCAGAAAATGGGCATAGAAGGAAATTACCTCAACATAATAAAAGCCATATATGAAAAACCAAAAGTCAACATCGTTCTCAATGGGGAAAAACTGGAAGAATTCCCTCTAAGAACAGGAACAAGACAAGGATGTCCACTCTCACCACTATTATTCAACATAGTTTTGGAAGTTTTAGCCACAGCAATCAGATAAGAAAAAGAAATCAAAGGAATCCAAATTGGAAAAGAAGAAGTAAAATTGTCACTCTTTGCAGATGACATGATATTATATATAGAAAACCCTAAAGACTCTACCAGAAAGCTGCTAGCACTAATTGATGAGTTTAGTAAAGTAGCAGGATACAAAATTAATGCACAGAAATCTCTTGCATTCCTATACACTAACAACGGAAGAGCAGAAAGAGAAATTAAGGAAACTCTCCCATTCACCATTGCAACCAAAAGAATAAAATACCTAGGAATAAACCTGCCTAAGGAGGCAAAAGATCTGTATGTAGAAAACTTTAAGACATTGATGAAAGAAATCAAAGACGACACAAACAGATGGAGGGACATACAATGTTCCTGGATTGGAAGAATCAACATCGTGAAAATGACTGTACTACCCAAAGCAATTTACAGATTCAATGCAATCCCGATCAAATTACCAATGGCATTTTTCACAGAACTAGAGCAAGAAATCTTACAATTTGTATGGAAATGCAAAAGACCCCGAATAGCCAAAGCAATCTTGAGAAGGAAAAATGGAGTTGGTGGAATCAGGCTTCCTGACTTCAAACTATACTACAAGGCCATAGTGATCAAGACAGTATGGTACTGGCACAAAAATAGAAAGGAAGATCAATGGACTAGAATAGAGAACTCAGAAGTAAGCCCAAACACATATGGGCACCTTATCTTTGACAAAGGAGGCACGAATATACAATGGAAAAAAGACAGCCTCTTCAATAAGTGGTGCTGGGAAAATTGGACAGCAACATGTAAAAGAATGAAATTAGAACACTTCCTAACACCATACACAAAAATAAACTCCAAATGGATTAAAGACCTACATGTAAGGCCAGTCACTATAAAACTCCTAGAGGAAATCATAGGCAGAACACTCTATGACATCCATCAAAGCAAGATCCTTTTTGACCCACCTCCTAGAATCATGGAAATAAAATCAAGAATAAATGAATGGGACCTCATGAAACTTAAAAGCTTTTGCACAGCAAAAGAAACCATAAACAAGACTAAAAGGCAACCCTCAGAATGGGAAAAAATAATTACCTATGAAACAATGGACAAAGGATTAACCTCCAAAATATACAAGCAGCTCATGCAGCTTCATACCAAAAAAGCAAATAACCCAATCCACAAATGGGCGGAAGACCTAAATAGACATTTCTCCAAAGAAGACATACAGATGGCCAACAAACACATGAAAAGATGCTCCACATCACTCATCATCAGAGAAATGCAAGTCAAAGCCACAATGAGGTATCACCTCACACCAATCAGAATGGCCATCATCCCAAAATCTGGAAACCACAAATGTTGGAGAGGGTGTGGAGAAAAGGGAACTCTCCTGCACTGTTGGTGGGAATGTAAGTTGGTACAGCCACTATGGAAAACAATTTGGAGGTTCCTTAAAAAACTACAAATAGAACTACCATATGATCCAGTAATCCCACTCCTGGGCATATACCCAAAGAAAACCATAATCCCAAAAGAAACTTGTACCATAATGTTTATTGCAGCACTATTTACAATAGCCAGGACATGGAAGCAACCTAAATGCCCATCAACAAATGAATGGATACAGAAGATGAGGGATATATATACAATGGAATATTACTCAGCTATAAAAAGGGATGAGATGGAGCTATATGTCATGAGGTGGATAGAACTACAATCTGTCATACAGAGTGAAGTAAGTCAGAAAGAGAAGGACAAATATTGTTTGCTAACTCACATATACGGAATCTAAAAATGGTACTGATGAACTCAGTGACAAGAACAAGGATGCAGATACAGAGAATGGACTGGAGAACTCGAGGTATGGGAGGGGGTGGGGGGTGAAGGGGAAACTGAGACTAAGCGAGAGAGTAGCACAGACATATATATAGTACCAACTGTAAAATCGTCAGTGGGAAGTTGTTGTATAACAAAGGGAGTCCAACTCGAGGATGGAAGATGCCTTAGAGGACTGGGGCAGGGAGGGTGGAGGGGACTCGAGGAGGGGGAGTCAAGGAAGGGAGGGAATACGGGGATATGTGTATAAAAACAGATGATTGAACCTGGTGTACCCCCCAAAAAAAAATAAAAAAAAATAAAAAAAGATGAGAAGAAATAAAAAAAAAAAAAAAAGAACTGGGGGCAGCATTGGAGGGAGACTTACCTTTCTCTCTCCATCTTTGGGGACTTTTTGATTTTCTATACCCTGAGCACATATTGACTATTCAAAAGTGTTTTAACCATTAAAAGTAATCAGTGTATCTTGCAACCCAAAGAATGAACTCTAACATAAACTATGGAGTTTAGTTAATAATTATGTCTTATATTGGTCCATCAATTGTAATAAATGGACCGCACTAATGCGAGATGTTAATAAAAGGGAGTTGAGGGGGTGTGTTGGAACTCTATATTTTCTGGATAATTTTTCTATAAACCTAAAACTGCTCTAAAAAGTAAAGTCTGTTGAAATTTAATTAGTTGATAGCACAGGGAACTATATTCAATATCCTGTGATAATGGAAAAGAATATTAAAAAAGAATGTATATGTATGTATAACATGTATATGGATAACTGAATCACTTTGCTGTACAGCAGAAATCAATACAATACTGCAAATCAATTATATTTCAATAAAATATTAGTTGAAATTTAAAAAAAAATCTAAGTTTGAAAATAAAATTAAAATTTATAAAAATTCACAAAATTTTCAGTGGACTTTAGGTAGTACTTGGAACAGAATAATTATGAAAATGCCACATTTCAAGATTTGTGGGATTTAACTAAAACAATTGTTTAAGAAAGCGCAAAGCCTTAAATGTTTATACTAGGAAAGAAGAAAGTCCCAAATTTAATTATGTAAATACCTAACTTATGAAGTTAGAAAAAGTCAGTATAATAAACCTTACTAAACTAGAAGAGGGAAATAATAAAGGTAAGAACAGTGCTCACTGAAATAGAAAACCATGATAGAAGAAAGGATACACATAGGAAAAATTGATTCTTTGAAAAGATATAAACATTGGCAAGATTGATCTGAAAAAAGAAAGATATCCAAATAAACAGTGTTACAAATGAAAAGAAGACATAACTGCAGACACAGCAGAGATTTTTTTTAAGTAAAATACGATGAAAAGTCTATGCCAATATATTTTAAAATCTACATGAAATTGACAGATTCCTGGAAAAATTTAAATTATAAAAACTGATTCAAGAAGACATGAAACACAAAATGATTTTAGAGATGAGTGTTTCAAATTTTTTAAGGAAAAGAAGAACTCAGTTCTTATACCAGATCTTCCAAAGAATAGAAAAATGGAGACAACTTACCCCCGGCTAATTTTATGAGGCTCATATAACCTGCATAAGCCACAAATGCTAAGGACATCTTGACAAGGGAATCAGACAAGCTCTACTTATAACATAGATGCCAGATACTAAGGAAATCATCAGCAAACACGATCCTTTATTGTTTGTATGATGTTTTACAATAGTAATTCACGATGACTAAGTTGAATATATGACAGAAATACAAGATAGGTTCAATGTTAGAAAATCTATTAATGTGATTCACCACGTGAACAAATCAAACAAAAAAATCATCTGATTGCTTCAATGCATATAGAAAGAGCATGCAATAATATTCAACACCCATTCTTTATATTTAAAAATTCCTTAGTAAACCAGGAGTTAGGAGTGCTCCTGCAACCTGAAAAAAAAAATGCACTTACAAAATGTTAGTGAAATCATTACACAAATAGTAAAACACTTAAGGCACTTTCTTTAAAACTAGGAACAGGACATATCTTCCCACTCTCACAAATTCCATTCAACATTATCTTAGAGGTTCTATCCAATATAATGACTCAAATAAAAATAGATGGAATGGAATAAAAAATATTATTGTCAGATGATATCATCTTCTACATAGAAATGCCAGAAGAATCTGCAGATACTTACTTTTAGACTTACAAGAAAGTTATGTTTTCTATGTATACCAGCTACAATTAGAAAACACAGTGATGAGACATTATTTACAGTATCAATTAAACATATAGGGACTTCCCTGGCAGTCCAATGGTTAAGACTTCGCCTTCCAATGCAGGGATCACAGGTTCAATCCCTGGTCAGGGAGCTAAGATCCCATATGCCTTGGGGCCAATAAATAAATAAATAAATAAATAAAAATAAAACAGAAGCAATATTGTAACATTCAATAAAGACTTTAAAAAATTGTCCACAGCAAAAAAAACCTTAGTAAAAAACATATGTAACACTCATGAATAAAGATAATGAAATATATGTATAACCTTCATAAAATTTTAGTGAATGACTTTAAGTACCCAATTGAATGAGAAATATAGACAATGTCTATAGTTTATAATACTTAATATAATAATGTCAGTTCTCCACATATTTAATTGATTGAGTTAATGCTAGTCCTATGAATATTTCAAAAAAATTTTTTAATGGAACTTGACAAACTGATCCTAAAGTTTATATGAAAAAGGGTCAAGAATAGTCAAAAGTCTCCTGCAGAAGGCAGAGAAGGAGGAGTTCCTCAACCAGATATTTAAACATTTGTATAAAGATTTCCTAGTGATGCTGAGTTATACCAAAACAGGGATAGAAAGAGCAGTGATACAGACCCATGCATATTTGGGAACTTGATATAAGACAAATGTGACATGGCACCCGGATGAATAAAAATTGGTGCTGACTGTTGGTGGGAATGTAAGTTGGTACAGCCACTATGGAAAACAGTTTGGAGGTTCCTGAAAAAACTAAAAATAGAACTACCATATGATCCAGTAATCCCACTACTGGGCATATACCCAGAGAAAACCATAATCCAAAAAGAAATATGTACCATAATGTTCATTGCAGCACTATTTACAATAGTCAGGACATGGAAGCAACCTAAATGCCCATCAACAGATGAATGGATAAAGAAGATGTGGCACATATATACAGTGGAATATTACTCAGCCATAAAAAGGAATGAAATGGAGCTATATGTAATGAAGTGGATAGACCTAGAGTCTGTCATACAGAGTGAAGTAAGCCAGAAAGAGAAAAACAAATACTGTATGCTAACTCATATATATGAAATCTAAAAAAAAAATGGTACTGATGAACCCAGTGACAGGGCAAGAATAAGGATGCAGATGCAGAGAATGGACTGGAGGACACGGGGTTGGGGGGGTTGGCGAAGGGGAAGCTGGGACAAAGTGAGAGAGTAGCATAGACATATATACACTACCAACTGTAAAATAGATAGCTAGTGGGAAGTTGCTGTATAACAAAGGGAGATCAACTTGATGATGGGTGATGCCTTGGAGGGCCAGGACAGAGAGGGTGGGAGGGAGTCTTGGGAGGGAGGGGATATGGGGATATATGTGTAAATACAGCTGATTCACTTTGGTGTACATCAAAAGCTGGTACAGGAGTGTAAAGCAATTATATTCCAATAAAGAGCTAAAAAAAATTGGTGCTGAAAAATTAGTTTCAATGTAAATAGAAATTAAAGTGATACTTGCTTCATATTATGCAAAAACTAAATTTCAAGTGGATTAAGGATTTAAATACGGGCACCTTATCTTTGACAAAGGAGGCAAGAATATACAATGGAAAAAAGACAGCCTCTTCAATAAATGGTGCTGGGAAAGTTGGACAGCAACATGTAAAAGAATGAAATTAGAACACTTCCTAACATAATACACAAAAATAAACTCAAAATGGATTAAATAGCTCAATGTAAGGCCAGCCACTATAAAACTCCTAGAGGAAAACAGGCAGAAGACTCTATGACATACATCAAAGCAAGATCCTTTTTGACCCACCTCCTAGAATAATGGAAATAAAATCAAGAGTAAACAAATGGGACCTCATGAAACTTAAAAAATTTTTGCACAGTGAAAGAAACCATAAACAAGGCAAGAAGGCAACCCTCAGAATGGGAGAAAATAATTGCCACCGAACCAACGGACAAAGGATTAATCTCCAAAATATACAAGCAGCTCACACAGCTTAATACGAAAAAAGCAAATAACCCAATCCAGAAATGGGTGGAAGACCTAAATAGACATTTCTCTGAATTTTAAAATCTTTAGAACAGAATATAGGAAAATACGGCTTTGGGAAGAGAGGAGGGTATCTTGAGATCAAATACACACACAACCATAAAGGAAAATATGAATAAATATGACTACATTGATGTTAAGAACATTTCTTATCAGAACTTTCGTGAAGGAAATAAAGTAGATAAACCAGAGCAGATATTTGCAACACATGTAGCTAGTAATGCATGGGTAATAAGGAAATGGAAATAATGTTTAAAAGTCAATTATTGATATAGACATCAAAGGAAAAATGGGCAAAAGTGAGGAAGCAGCATTTTAGGGATGAGAACACAGAAATGGAATTTATATACATGGAGAAAATAAGCTCATATTGTAATTACTCATGAAAATGCTGAGGTTTCATTTCACACTCTCTAGATTCACAAAAGTTAAAACATCTGACAATACCAAGTGTCTGCAAGGATATAAATCAATCAGGACTCACACTCTGCTGAGGGTATAAAAACAAAGAAGTAGTCCATTGGCAGGAAAACAGAAGTGCATTGTATGCATACAATGAAATTCTATACACCAATAAAAATGAATGCATTGTATCACAATTAACAGGGATAAGTCCCACAAATGTGATAGCGAGTGAAAAAAAAAGCAAGTTTAGGAAAAATATGTGCAACATGAGTCTATTTTTTATATAAAGCTAAACACATATAAAACATTATATTGTTTGAGAATACTTTTGCCCTCAAAGAAAAACAGAAGCGTGATGAACCCCACGTTCTAAAATAGTGATTCCCAAATTATTCATTTCTTTGTACTATGCAGTCCCCGGTATGTCATAGATAATGACCAGTCAGAATGGACTCTGCCTCCTGCTATGCTGGTAGCACTCCTTTGAGATGCCAGATGATGGAGTTGTTCAGAGGGTTCCAGGAAAAGTACCTGCGTGGCTGGGGCATCCCAAGGCAGTGGTTCAGCGAACAACGTGTAACTTCGTCAAGTGTGGTCATCACAACACACACTAGCTGAGCATTAGCCCAGGAAGGAACTCCGAGAGGTGTGGAGGGAGGAAGTATTAGGGAAAGATACATCAAAAATTCAGCATTCTTGGTAACTTTTCATCTTTCATATGGGGAAAGGAGTTCATTTCATCACAATTTTTAATCTACACATATTCACTTTCATGTATGATATAGTTCATAATGGTCATAAAACTGAAAGTATCTGTATTAATGCCAGCAGTTTATTTTCTTCAGAATAAAAATCCTTCAGAAATAGCACTTACATACTTGAAGGAGTGTAGGGTGAAAAAGAATTGTGCTTAAAGGTTGATGAGTGGGGACAACATTTCCTTCTTTTATGTTTAATCCTCTTCTTCCCATATATGGGTCCATCTAGCTCCAAGCTTCACCATTACCCATCTGTTGGTGACTCACAGGCTTGTGTCCTTAGCTGCAACTTGAGTTCCAGATCTGAGTAACTCCTGCCTGCCTGACGTGTACATAGACTTCCTATAGGCATCGCAACTTAACGTTCTCAGTCCACTGTCTTTGGTCAGGTGCTCTGAAAAGGTTTGCATGCAGAAAGTCTACTGGGAATAAGTCTTTGGATAAAAACCAATAGGAGAATGAAGGATGTATGGTTCGGCAGAGGGAGGGGTTGAACTGTGATGCAGTTACAGCAAAGGCCCCAGCTGGTCCTACTGGCAGGTTTGGAGCTGGGTGGCCCTTCAGAGCTCCCCTGCCTTGTGGAAAGGGGCCTGGCCACTTATATTCCACCGTAGACTAGCTATGCTTTGACTCCCCTTTACTTCCAAGGGGCTTGCCCATGAGTGAGGTGGCTTTTTTCTGCTGAGGACAATTCCTGGAGACAAAGCTGAGAGCTGTCAGCAGGAGCTCTCCTATTACTGATGAAATGATGGCTGCCTTCATCTTAAAGGGGGGGTTGGGGTGGGACTACAGCATCCACTCTATCCATCCTCGTTATTTCTCCTCCTTGCTATGACATACCTTTCCCTGTGTTCCTGCTTTGTTCATGGTATCATCATCCCAGGATTAGGAAAATATCAAATTTTGGGGAAATTAAACTTTAACACACCTTTCAGGGTGACAAAAAGCATGAGGTGTGTTTTCCTCTCCCTCCTCATTAAATCCATTTAAGATCATTGGATGCTGCTTTGGATACACCTTTCTCGCTCATCCTGTTCCTGCTGGTCCACTGACCTTGCCCTCCTTCAGGCAAGGAAGTCTTCCTAACCTCTCTTCCTGCCAGTGGTTTCCCTTACCTTCAGTCTGTCTTCCAAACTGCCACAAATCTCCTTCCTGAAAGCGGACCTGGCCTTATCACTCCCTTGCCAAAAATCTCTAGTGTTCAGTGTTTAGAGTTATTCTAAAATGATAGCACACAGCAGCAAGGGACAGGGAATTAGGAGGCTCTGCTGGGCGTGTGCTAGCAGGGAGAGGACTTCGTAGCAAGTCCCTTCACCACTTTCTAGCAAGCCCCTTCACCTCTCAGGGACTTAGTTTAGCCATTTGTCTCGTGGCTCAACAAGGACTCCTCTTTCTTTTGGCCACAGTGCTTTGAGAGCATCATGGCTCTGACAGAGTCCCGGCTACAGGGGTGGAGTCTGTGTCTGGCTAAAAAAGCAACAGTGCATCCCATCACCCTGACCACCATGCTTGCTTCAGGACTTGGTGTGTGGTCACGTGAGGGACTCAATGCCTCTACGGTCATTTAGCTACCAGCAGATGGGGTTTTCTAGCAAGGTGTTTGAGAATGTGCCTTTGAGATCATGGCAGCAGGGCAAGGTAAGACATTACCACCAGGAACGTGAGAACAGAACCAACCTCAGACTCACAGAGAGATGAATCCTGGTGATGCCATTTGGTCACTGAATCCAGACAGTTCCTGAAGTCAACCTATGAGCTGTCTCATTGATGCAAATCAAAAAATTCTCTTTCTGTTTAAGCCACTTGTGCTGGGTGTTCTGTTGCTTACATCCTAAAGAGTCCTAAGTGATAAAGTCATGAGACACTTTTTTGTTTGTTTGTTTTTGTTTTTTAATTGTAAAGCATTTTCTGAATGTAGCTATTACACATAATAAGTTCTACGCTCCTTTTCATGGTATCAAGAACTATCATAACATTTTTTTCTATCAAAAATTTACCTTTTCTATCAATCTCTTGATACTTTTGTCACTTGCACACATGCTCCAGCCACATTATTCTATGCTTTTTTCCTAAGAATATAGTTCCATGCTGTCTATATTTTCATGGTATTCTTCATTTTTCCCTGAAACATCTTCCCCCACCTCATGGCTGACCAAAAGCTAGTTATAATCCAAGGCCAAGCTCAAATACTCTCTAGTGTTTGATAGAATCATCTCTGAGCTACTGGAGTTGGGTTCCTATCACTGCAAATTCACAATGTTATAATTTTCGTGAGTTGAAGGATCCATTTGCTATCTCATTAGACACAGAATAGCTTGAAGGTCAGAGCCACATCTATTCACTTACCTGTCCATTACCACATGCTGGCTGACATTCAATAAGCATTAATTGAATGAATTCATGAATGACCTCCTGAAATAGAGAACAGCAAGATGAATGCAAAAACTTATAGTTGGCAAATTAGCCAAGCTTAGCGAATAAATGAAACTAAATTTCCTTGACCCTGTACAGACATTACAAGGGCCCTTCCTGCTTCTTATTTTCACAGTTTTACAAAGCAGCAGGGCCCTGCTTGGTTTCTTTTCAAATCATAGTAACTGGCCCAGATTTGATGTCCTCAAAAAAGGCAAATTTCTCTCCACTGTTTTTTCTTGCCTAGTGGGAAAAAAACAAAAAACAAACAAAAAAAACATTCATTTGCTCTTTTGACTATGGCTGTAACATGTACTCTGGGATTTTTAAGAATGGTTTTCAGAGGAAACAGAAATGGATCCTCTCCATTTCATTCTAGCCAAGGTTCACCTAAGCATTTAGAGGTTTTCCTTCCAGTTTTGTGCTGCTTTTATTTCTTCCTCTATGTTCATTCAACACCATGGATGCTATGCTTGGAGAGAAAGGGGTTTCAGTTGCAGAACTTGCTTCCTGTTAATTCTTCCATTTCAGAACATTTTGGAAACAGATATAATGACTTAAGTGTAGTAATAAAAGTAAAATAATTATATCCAGACAACTGAAGCCAAGTGAAAATGATTTTACAATTATTTCTATTTCCCAGTTTATAGAATGGGTATAAAAATCCTTGTCTCTCTGCTTGCATACTTTAGTTTAAATAATATTGGAAAGGTCATCTGCATAGTAATTATATGTAAGCAAGCAGATCACTGTGTTCTACCTCCACTGTAATAGGGCTCAATACTTCACATATTTGAATAACAATGCTCTCTAAACATAACAACGATATAGATATATTGTTACATGACCAAAAAACAGAAATTAGTTTCATATCACAAATATCAGCAGCATTAAACATTTCCATTTTATTCAAAAGGCTCCAGAAGTGTATTTAGGGAATAAATGGTAAATTCTATTCACTGGTGTAGTCACTTTTTGAGTGGACTGGTTCTTAGTTATTTTGATTTTATCCACAGCATGAAGTTCACAGTAAGTGGTAAATAAACATTGGTCAAATAAGTAAACAGATGACATAAGAAATGGTGTTATTAAACACAAAATTTGGAAGGAAACTGAGCTTTAATAAATATATCTAAAAATAGTTGAGGGACTAGAAATGACCAGCATGGATGAGAGCACAACCTTGAGGGCTTGTTTTGTTCCCGCTACAAATACCTTCATGTATATAGTAACTGGAGAAACTGATTTTAATGTCCTAAAGGTCAAAAATAATGAACAAACAAACAAAAAAAAATGAAAGAAATGAACAAAACCAAACAAAAATTAACAACAATGACAGAAAAGGAAGTTATCACGTTCAGCACTGTGCTTTGATATACAATATGTTTATCTCCTCTCCCTGCCAAGACCTCACCGAAATGGTTGTGTAGGATAGCACAGTTCTTTCTCACAAAGTACATCTCCTTAGCTAGTTGATTGTTTTAGTCTTGTTGGTGTATAATTTAATTAAAGCATAAACAAAGACTTCCAGGGCTCTCAGCAACCTCCATGTTTTGGCCCGCAAGAGGGAAGGATGGAGGGCGGGAGGGGGAGGCAGATTCCTAAATTGATGGTAACTATCTTCTGAGTAACTGACGAAATAAATAAATGGAGGGGGAGACATAAAGACACAGCCATGAAACTGCTCAGTCAGGTGACTGCAGGAGCTGCACTTCTTCCTTCACCAGGACTCAAGGGCATCCCTTGTACATTTCAGACCCTACTAAAGTTATTGAATTAGGTAACTATTCCAATGTCACTCCCAATTCTGGGAAGAAAGAAATCAAATCTTATCCTTGCACTTCCAGGGAGAGAGATTTTTCAACTGTATTCGGGCCAAGGATTGAAATTGAAATTCTGCTAAGGCAGAAACTGAACCTTCCCATTTCACGATAGAGTAAGAAGCCAGCTCAGAATACAATTTGTCAATTCTTACCAAAAGAAATGTTCTTGGGAACATAAACCTGTTTGCATGCTAAGAACATTGAATTTTACAAACACCAGATGAGATTTTGGAAGAGGACAAATCATTTTTTTTTTTAACATTTCTCTAATCCATTGGCCACTGAGCTGCCTCAATTAGTTCTCCCAAACAACATCAGAAGATGAACACAAGGTCCGACTGATTACACCTACTTAGATGAGAAATTGCAAGTTATTTAGTTTGGCTCTGAGACTTCACTTTATATATGCACATTTATACCCACTTGCACCAACATCTAGAAAACTGCTTTAATTTAAAAAATAACCTGGCAGTCAACTAGTACATCCCACAAGCAAGACTGCTTGTGTGAAGACAGACACCTGGTGGTCAATGTATAGAACTGCAGCCTGGAAAGAATTCTTTGAGGATGTCTTTCCTCCCCGCCTCCCCATTTCCCCTCCTGCTTTCTGGGTACAGAGTGCTGTTGACGGTGGACATATTGCAGCTGTATGAAAGTGAGTCTTAAGTTCAAGTCAAGAGATTTCCAGAACAGTTACATCAACTCCATGAAAGCTCCAGGTCACAAGTTCTCTAAATTATTTAGAAAGCAGACCGATGTAGCATGCTAACCATTTTTAAAAGCCACTAAAATCTCTTAACCAAGAAGCTGAACAGGAGCCTCAGTGTTTGAGAGTAGAGTTTAATCTCCACCTAAAAACTTCTGGACTTCCTCTGTCAGGATAATGAGCTTCTGTTTTCTTTGCAGAAGAAAAAGAAGTGTCGATTCCTTTCGCACCACAAAAACAAGCATTTTGAGCTTCTAAGTATGGCCTCGCCCCTGAACCGACCCTGCGTCTGTCTAACTGCTTCTGCAAATTGAACTCCACAAGACAAAAATACGTAACTGAAAGAAACAGAAAGGCATATCCCTCTTTCTTGTCGCTCCTGGCTCCTGGTTTTATTCTCCTTAATTTTTAAGTCTGGAGATAAGCTTCTAGAAGCCTAGAGAGAGAGAGTAGTTCCTGAACTTCCTCACAGTGTACTTGGTTTCAGACAAACAATGGAATCAAATCATGGGCCCTCATTGTAATCTTTGTAGCAGTAAACGAGGAGGAAAGACACAGTGTGCCTTCCACTGGGGCCAAGTGATGATAAAGTGACACAGTACAGAGCTAGGGAGTCTCTGATTTCCCCTCAACCTACCCCAGAGGAGGCATCCTTAGTCTAATGGGCTGACTTCCTGATAGAAAATTCCAGGTACTGCTGCACCTGAAATGACAAGATACTGTGGTCAGGATGGCCTTTGCCTAACTTTCTCAGGCCTTTGCTGTGTGCCAGGCACTGTCTCAAGCCACATAACATGTGTTTCAGGCTGGCCCTGATGGGTATACAGCTTCCCAGTCCTGGCGAGTAGAGAGAGGGCTGAGGTGTCCGTGTTTGAGTCTCACCCAGTGTGCCATTCGGTTTCTAGCTCACACGTGTGTGTACACGTAACCACCATAATGTGAAAATAAAGGTCTTCCTTGATATTGGGGGCCTGACTGGTCAGTGTTTTTATTTACTACCCCAAAGAAGAATGGAAAAAGGAATTGTAAATCCTCCTTTGTTACAAGAGAAAATACATTCATTCAGGTTGAATAAAGCTACAAGAACTATCATATCATGAGAGACATTTAAATTTCAGGTACACTATCCTCTTCCTGAAACCCTTATGAGCAAACGTTTTTTTCAGGTGTTAGTAGGTAGGTAGTACAGTCCATATATTGGCTATTATGTAATACCCAGTTCAGGTCATAATTAACACACAAACAGTTCTATAACAGAATGTATAAAGGTCACATTAAGAGGGACAGATGAAGACTAACAATAGTCTTGTGTTGGTTCAGATCAGATGTTGTCACCAAATGCACCTGACATACACACACACACAAATTCTCTTATCAGACTTTCTAAAAATTTTTAAATTGTAGACAACAGACTGCGGTCCTATATGTGATAAAAGAGCCATTCACAGACATGCTGTCTGTCTAAAAGGCTCTGATAACTCCATAGAATCAAGAAGAGCAAACTACAACATTAAGAAGGAAATCTATTATCAAGTACCTCATTCCCTTTGTTCATCAAAAGTCAATGAATTCATCCTAAAAACATAACTTTTAGAAGCAAATAGGGGAAAATCTTCATGATCTTGTGTTAGTCGAAGCATTAGAAATGACAACAAAAGCACAATTTATACAAGAAAAAAATGGTCTTTATTAAATTTAAAAACTTTGCTCTGCCAAATCACTGTCAAGAGAGTAAAAAAGACAAGCCACAGATGAGGAGAAAATATTTTCAAATCACATATCCAACAGAGGACTTGTAACCAGAATAAAGAATGCTTAAACTCAACAATAAAGAATCCAATTAAAAATGGGGAAAGAACGTGAACAGATGCTTCACCAAAAAAGATATAAAAATAGCAAATAAGGACATGAAAAAAAATGTTCATTACCATAAGGCATTATGATAATGCAAATTTAATCCATGATGAGATCCTACTACATACCTATTAGAATATCTGAAATGAAAAAAAAAATACTGACAATACCAAGTGTTCTCAAGGATGTAGAATGCCTTCAGCTCACATGGTGTGATTGAAAAATGGTCCAGCCAATTTGGAAAATGGTTTAGCAGCTTCTTATAAGATTAAATATACACTTAACATATGACCCAGCAATCCTACTCTTCGGTATTTACACTAGATAATTGAAAACTTATGTCCACATGAAAATTGGTACACAAATGTTCACAAGCAGCCTCATGTGTAGTATCCCCAAACTGGAAACAACTCAGATATCCTTCAGTGTATAAAAGGAGGAACTAAGTGTGATATACCATATGATACATCACTACTCAGCAATGAAAAGAACGATCTATTGATACACACCACAACTTGGATGAATCTCAGACAGTATGAGTGAAAGAAGCCCATCTCAAAGATAAAACTATAGTGATGGAGAACAGATCCACATTTGCCAGAGGTTGTGGGTGGAGGGAGGGTGTGGCAATAAAGGGATAACCCAAGGGAAGTTTTTTGGGAGGTGATAAAACCATTCTGTATCCTGGTCACAGCAGTGGTTATTACAAATTTGTAAGTAGGTTAAAATGCATACAACTGTATACCAAAGAAAGTCAAGGTTAGTCTATGATAATTAAAAAAAAAACAAACAAACAGTAAAAGCCAACACATTCACATTTGACTTTTGTGTTCAATTTGCTGTCAACTTCATGTTTACATAACTGATGACATCTTCCCTCAGCTAGCCTGCCTGCATGACCAGGAGGTTCGAGCCATGTGTGAGACACTGTGGGCACACAGATGAGTCAGGCAGAGGCCCTGACAGTCAGGGCTCATGACCCAGGCAGGAAAATGAAACAGCACGGTGAACTGATGTGATTTGCACTACACCAATTCAAGCTGGTGATCACCAGGGGCTGTAACACAAAGAATATTTTCTCAGTTTGACCAAGAAAGAATAATTGCTTGTGTTTATTATTTTTTTTACCAGGTATGTATGTGTGTGTGTGTGTGTGTATACATAAATATATATATATGTAAAAATATATATATACACCAATATATATATAGTAATGAAGAAAATAGTAATACATAATATATAAAATATATGAAAAATAAAAATGGTAATATATATAATTATATCTCTCTATATATGTATATTTTGGTAATTTTGAAGAGTCCTGTGCTTTGGCCAAAAAAATACTATGTGAAAAATTCCATTAGGTGATAGGAATTGTGTCTGCTGAATTGCAAGCTTAGTGAAACATGGTCCTTGTCTATTTCCACTTGTATATTCCAATAGCTGGTACTCTGACCCATGGAAGTCCCATCACTCATGAAATATTTATGAAATAAATAAATGAGAGTTGACATCGTGAACACATTTTAATCATTGTAAGCCTTTATAATATTTTTTATTTAGCTAACATATTCATCAGTATAGCTTCTGTCATAGTCATCTGGAGAGGAAGCGTGTATTTTTATTAACATGTGCATATGACATTGTCATGCTATTTGGGTGGCATTTCTAAGGGGAGAGTCCCTAAAAGTGCGTCATAATGATTAGTCATGTGCTATGGCATCGGTCTTTGAAACCAAAGACCATAGCATACCCTTTTAATATCTTTAGGAAATAAATACCAGGAATGTGAATACAGATCCTTTTAGAAGACCACTAATCCTGCTGTGATAAGTGACTGGGCAGTTATTCAAGTGGGATGTTTGCGCTGCCATGGAAACAGACAAAGTTGGTGTTTTCCAGTGTTCTAAATCCAGAGTCCTAATCTAGATATAAATACACTGAATGTTATGAACGTAATTTCCTAAACTGAGCCCTACATCAATGTCCTCATCTGGGAGATAAAGGGTCACTCACCACAGCCTGAGGTGGATTCGTGACGATTAAGGTCCTTGCTTATAAAAAGTAGTTGTTTTTATTCCCATCTGGGCAGCCATGAAGTTCAAAGTCAGAGTTCCATCAGAGTTCAGCTTCTGTGATCAGTCAGACCATTCCTGTTTAGAAGAGAGTTTTCTAAAGTAAGTGCTAAGTATTTTAGGCAAAGAAACCCAGCTGTGAAAATACTGTTAACATTTGTACAGTTGTTTTATATGTGGATTTATTTTTACTTGCACTTATTTCAGGGCAATTCTTCGGAGAGAAGTTTCTCTTTCCCTCCCTCCCTCCACATCGCTTACTCTTGCTGCCCCTCTTGGGTCTTTGGAGAAATGACAGTCTCTCTCTCTAATTCTTACGGGTCACAAGTGTTCTGCATCACAGCACACCCCTGACTAATTAGCATTAATAAGTGATGCTAGGAGAAAGAGCCCTGGAGAAAAAGCAGTACGCCTGTTTTTGCCAAATTGGAGTTGACCCAACTAGGAAACATTTCCAGTGTATTTTCATATTCTCCTGCCTTACGTGTGTTCCTGCTGCCTAAACATACATTTCTGACATGGGATCTTGGATACCCCAGGAGGTACAAGGCCCTGTGGACTTTTTGTTCCAGGAGGTATGGGGACTTCTTTTATTTAATAAGTTCTTTCTGAACTGTCTACTATGTGCAGACACTATAGGGGAAAAGTGCTACTTTTTCATTGCTACCTCCTATGATCTGAAGATATTTTGGCAAAGGTACAGTGAACATTAATCTAATTATTCATGGGTTATTGAGCACCTACTGTGTGCAAGGCACTGGGCTCAGTACCGATAGTAGAACCTTGCAGAATAAACTGGATTTCAATAGGCAGGGGACCAAAGAAGGACAGGACAGGCAACCGGAGAAAAAGCTTAGAGGCAGAAAAGCAAAAGACCAGTTAGAAACCTCTGAGGAGTAAATCAGAAGAAAGAGGGTAGAGTGGAAAAACTGGAGGTTCAAATCTGGACTTTCCCTTACACACTCTGAGTCTGAGTCTCCTCGTATACCAAATGAAGATAACAATGACTCTGCAGGGTTGGTGTAGGCATTCAAGATACAGGGACTTCCCTGGTGGTGCAGTGGTTAAGAATCTGCCTGCCAATGCAGTGGACACAGTTTCGATCCCTGGGTGGGGAAGATCCTACATGCCGTGGAGCAACTAAACCCGCGAGCCACAACTACTGAGCCCACATGCTGCAACTACTGAAGCCTGAGAGCTGAGAGCCTGTGCTCCACAACAAGAAATGCCACTGCACTGAGAAGCCTGTGCACTGCAACGAAGAGTAGCCCCCACTCACCGCAACTAGAGAAAAACCCGCACACAGCAACAAAGACCCAATACAGCCAAAAATTAAATAAATAAATAAATAAATGAATAATAAAAAAAATAAAGATTAAAGATACTCTATGGACCCACCTGACACAAGGCAGGCAGTTAGTAAATGATAGTTACTAACAGTATGTCAATTTGCCTGTCACTAACAATTTGTGAAGGGGAAATTGGGAAATAAGGCAGCCAAAGTAGTTTGGAGGCTCAAATAAAGATCCCTGACTGCCTGGCTAATTCTGCAAACGGTGAGGAGTCACTAGTGATCAGGGAGCAAAAGCGTCACAAGGTCACACATTCGTTTTTAGAATAATGTATATCGGGTTAGGAGCAAGGACAGAAAAGACTCAGACCAAGCAGCCCGAAGTTGCTGCAGTTGTTCTGTTGAATGAACAGAAAGGAAGAGGTGCCTTTGCAGTGCTGTCAGGAGGTTTTATTCTACTTGAAATAATCTTAAATTTATATCAAGAAACTTCCTGGTAGGGCATAAATAAATTAGTGCTATTTTCTGTTCTTCAGCAATTTCCAAGTTTTATCAAATATTTAGGCAAGTACTATGTACTTGGTAACAACACATAAATGTGATGTGGTTGCGTTTCATCACGCATGTTAGCTAAAGGCTAACCCTGGATTTCATAAATGCCACACCTGAGGGCACCTGCCTGCAAGAGACCACGCCTCTTCAAGGGTCCACACAGGTCTGAATAGAAAAGGACAGGGAGAACAGTTTTGAAAACAAGTCACCTCAAAGCCTTTATTCAGACCTTTATTCAGACCTTTCAGCACATTTTGGTGGGAAACAACCTAATTCTCCAAAAAGAGGAAATCATTAAATGAAGGAGTATGTTAAAAAATGGCACAGCCATTAACATCATGTGTTTAGAGATTACTTAATGCTAGGAATATGCCCATGGTCGCTTAAGTGAACTAAGCAAGATAGAGATTGTTCATCCAGATATAATTTTTGTTAAAAAATTAAACATATAAGCATAAAATTTAGGTATATAAATAAAGAATGAAAGAACATGCATTAAATTTTTAACAGTGGTTGTTATGACTGGAAACACTTGTTTTAACTGAGATCAACTGACAGCCAGGAACTAAAGGCGATTTGCAGACATTTTCTGTTTGCCTAGATTTTCCCTTTCATACCATCCATACACTTCGTTTTCTGAGGACCCACCTGCTTTGTATATTTTTCATCTTTGCATTTTTTTTGGCCACGCCATGTGCCCTGTGGCATGCAGGATCTTAGTTACCTGACTAGGGATCGAACCCCGTGCCCCCAGCAATAGAAGTGTGGAGTCCTAACAACTGGACTGCCAGGGAAGTCCCTCTTCTTTTCAGTTTTCTACAAAGCAGGATTTACTTTTGATCATTAGAAAAAGCAAACATTATAATAATTAGCATCAACTTTAGTCTGAACATTTCAGTTGGAAAATACAATTTCTTTTTTAAAAAGAATTTAAATAAATTTTTAGCAGCGATATAGCCCTTCTTACTACCCTTACTGCTGAAGTACAAGAAACAACAGCACACCTTCTGATGTCCCCATAGGGGAACCCTCAGCTGATAGCTATGGGTGTGACCAGCCCTACCTCAGACCTTGCCCCCAAAGGCCCTGAACACTTTGATCTCACCACCTATGTGAGAACCAGAGTGAAAAATTTACATGTGGATGCTGGTCAGTAATTATTTTAAAAGTGGGAAAGTAGTGTAATTATTATTCAACAAATGCAATTTTTGGATATATAGAAGCTTTGAAACAAAAATCAAAGCAGAATTTGGTAATGACACATTGAATTTCATTTACTTCATCCAAGCTCCTCATTTACAAATGGGGAAAGTGATGACTGAAGAAAAAAAGGAATCAAATAAGACTTGGTTAATGAAACACTGGGTAGATGCTAGGAGACACTTATACAGTGATTACCGAGGGCCAGCCTCTGTCCGCCTGTGCTGTGTGCTTATCTAATCCTCTCAGCAACCTGCAAGGTAGTTGTTACTTCTGCTGTAGTATTTGTTCAGTTCCCACATATATTAATGGAGATGTACAGGAGCTGCAGCATAGACTTCGGAGCTGTTGGAGACCTTGGTTATCACTTTGTCCAATGCCCACCTGTTATGAGTGACGGTATTTGCAGAGGTCCATGCAAATTGATGACTTGCTTAAGGTCACCCATCTTCTAGAACTAAAACTTCAGCCTCTTGACTCTATGACCAGTATTCTCTCATCACATCATGTTCCCTTCATGTGTGAGCTGAAATATAAATAAATTAAATAACTAAAGTTTTGACTCAATAAAGTAGGATGATATTAAAGAACATTTTGTTAATGAAACCAGGAAAAGTCAGTGCTGAAAAAGTGAAGGACATATTTTAAGATTTTAAAACATAGACTTTAACTAATAAAAATAGACAACTATTACATTTTAAAAATTCTAGTCCTTGAAAAATACAAAGCAGTAAATCTTACTAAAAATATGAATTAGGTAACCTGAATAGCACTATATCTGTTTGATTGTGATAGCCCAAATCTCACTCAATGTGAAGTGAAAAACTTTCCTATAAGAAAACCCCAGATGCAGAATGGTTTCATTGTTCAATACATGGTTTGGCAAACTATGACCTGTGGGTCAAATCTGGCCCACTGCTTGTTTTTCTACAGTCCCTGAACAAAGAAGGGTTACTACAGTTTTCAATGGTGGGGGAAAAAAATCAAAAGAATAGTATTTCCTGACATGTGAACATTACATGTAATTCAAATTTCAGCATCCATAAATAAAGTTTTATAAGAACACAGCCATGCCTATTTATTTATATATTGTCTGTGTTTTTACAGGTTTGCTGATCCTTGAATTCTAATGAAGCAATAAGTAATACACAACTTTTATAAAAAACAGAAGATAGCTCTTCTCAACTAATTTGTGTAGCTAGCTTTGAGACCAAAACCAAATAAAGACATTTTTTTAAAAAGCAAAAACTATAGACTAATGTCTCATAAATATAGATGCAACCATCCTTTTAAACAGTTATCAAATTGAATGCAAAAATTCAAGTTATAAAAGTTCAGTATATCATGACCAAGTTCATTCAAGCAAGGCACAATATTTGACATTTAAAACTCAGTAGATATACTTAACCATATTGACAGTCTAAAAAACAAAATCCACATAAATATCTCAATAAATGCAGAAAAATGATTTTACAATACTCAATCCCCATCATGATTTAAAAAAAAAAGAAAAACTCACAGCAAACTAAAGACCCGATAGAGAACACCTACAAAAAACCTGCAGGTAACTAAAGACTGAATGCTTTCTCCCTAAAATAAAGAACCACACAAGACTGCCCCCTTTATGACTTCTGTATAGCATTGTACTGGAGGTCACAGCCAGAGTAAAATAGACAAGGGGAAATGTACATCCAGTTAAGAAAGGAATTGAAAAACACTGTTTAAAGATGGCATGAGCATTTATGTAGGAAACCCAAAAAAATCTACAAAAAAAGGTTTTTGGAACAAATAAATGAGCTTATCAAGACTGTAGGATACGTGGTAAATACATGAAAAGCAGTTTTAGTTTTATACTTGTAATAAACAATTGACAGTAAATGTAAATATATACCATTTACAATAACATAGAAAATCATGAATAGAAATAAATCTACAAAAATGTATACATGACATATACACTGAATACTATAGAATATTGCTAACAAAAATTAGAAAGACCTGAACAAATGAGTCCACATGAATTGAAAGACTCAATATTGTTAATATCTCAATTCTGTCCAAATTGATCTATAGATTCAATGTGATCACAGTCAAAATCCAAGTGAGGATGTTTTTGTTTTGTTTTGTTTTATAGAAATTGCTAAGCTGATTTAAAACTTTATAAGGAAGTGCAAAGGGCACAGAATAGGCAAAGTCATATTGGAAAAGAAATTAGGTTACGGTTCTTATACCATGTTTTATTTTAAGTTTTATTATAAAGCTATAATAAACAAGACAGTGTGATGTTGGTATAAGGATAGACTTATAGATGATTAAAACAGAAGACAGAGTCCTGAAATGTTGGCACACATATTTGATCTTCTGCCTTTCAATAAAGGATGCAAAGTAATTCAATGGAAAAAGATAGCCTTTTCAAAACTGGTGCTAGAACAATTGGTTATCCATATGAAAAAGAAAGACAGAAGGAAGGAGGGAAGGAAGGGAGGAAGGAGGGAGGGAGGGAAGGAGGGAAGGAAGGATATGATTGCAAATGATATGACCATGAGCAATGAGGAGTTAATATCCAAAATATATAAAGAGCTCACACATACAAAGAGCAAACAACAACAACAACAACAAAAATCTCATTAAAAAATAGGCAGAAAACCTGAATAGACGTTTCTCCAAAAAAGATACACAGTTGGGTGGCAAAATATTAACATCTTTGTATTTTTCAACATTTCTTGAATTTTCATTATTAGTTTTGTCATTTTTACAGAACATCTACAGCATTATTTTCCAAAACAAAGCAAAACAAACATTGAATAAATGGCACAAGAATTAGGGGCAAGTCTGAAATATTGGTCATAGTTATGTTTTGATATTGTTCTCAAAATAAATAAAAACTGAAATAAACATTAAATATATTAAAATTTCCTTGGGTTTTCTGCGGGGTTATACATAGTCCTTTATTGAAGAGTTTTGTGGGGTTTTTGAAGATATGTATTAATGAAGGCCTTATAGAGAGTTTTATTCTTAATAGTTAATCAACTGAATGCTTGTCCTAAAAGACTGAGATTAACATAAATAGAAGGGTTAGAAAAGGGTAGATATGTACTTAGCTTTTCTCAGTACAAAAGAAAACATGTCCACCAAAAGGTTATTTTGAATGAAGAATATGTTACAAGTTTGGAGAGAAAGATTGTAGCCAAAGAAAGGGTAGGAACTGGCTGCCAAGACCAAAGAGTTTTGTGTTTATTATAAAGGGAATAGGACACACTGTTAAAAGTTTTGAATGGAAATGTGACATAACCAAAAGGGCACTTTAGAAAACATATTCAGACTGAAATTGTAGCATGGGTTTAAACGTGAGGAGATTAAAATTATGCAGGGAAGCTTTTACCAAGCCAAGGCATGAAGAAATATGCTCTAGGATAGAGGGATGTTGTCGGACATGTTTCCTGTCTTCAGGGGCTGACAAATCCTGTGAAGGAAAGAATGACACATACGAAATAAAAGAGGCTGTTTCATGACAAATTTGATCATGTATGAAAGCAGTTCCAGGGAGAGGAGGTTTAATGAAGGATAAAATAGTTGAGGAAGGCTTCATGGAGGCAGTCAGATTTAATCTGAGTTTTGAAACAGAACTGAGATGCGTAGATTTGTACAACTGCCATAAAAAAGGAGCATTAGGCACACAATATGGAAAAGTATATTTGGCACTGTAATTCTCAAATATTCAAAGGAAAAAGTTTGTGCTGATCTTAATTTAAAGGAGGTAGACTAATATAGTATGCAGTATTAGAATAATGGCTTCCCCAAAGATATTTACATACTAATTCCAGCCCTTGTGACTATGTTACATGATGTGGCAAAAGGGACTTTATAGATATGATTAAAGTTGAGGACCTTGAGATGGGGAGGCTATCTGTCCTAGATTATCTAAGTGAATCCAAACCTAATCACAGGACTCCTTACGGTTCTGGAGGGTTTGAAGTCCAACACATGACTCATTCCTTAATATAATGGGTTTGTGGCTGTCAAAAGAGATTCCCTCTCTTTGATAATTCCTCTCTTTTTTGTATGCATATAATCAATAATTTTGTATGTACAGTTTTTAAAAAATTGTTTTGAAAGGTAGTTGATTTATAATGTTGTATTAGTTTGGTGTACAGCAAAGTGATTCAGTTACACACACATACACATACATATATATATATGTATATATAACTTTTTAAGATTCTTTTTTAGATTCTTTTCTGTTATAGGTTATTATAAGATCTTGAGTATAGTTCCCTGTGGTATACAGTAGGCCCTTGTTGGTTTTCTGTTTTATGTATAGAGGTGTGTATTTTTTAATCCCAAACTCCTAGTTTATCCCTCCCCCAGTTTCCCCTTTGGTAACCATACATTTGTTTTCTATTTCTGACTATTTCATTCACCAATAGTCAGCAATGTGAATGACCTTTCAGCCAGTCTAGCAGGATGACATGTTATGCAATAGTAAGTACCCAAGACAGGATTACTTTTTTAAAATTTCTTTTTTATACTTTTTAACTTAATATTTTCTTCTGCAAGTAAATATTCACCAATTTTGTAAGCACTTTGACACATGAACTATGTCTTATTTGTATTGGTATTTCCAAGAATGGCCCATGCCTGGCAAGTAAAAGGCACTCAAAACTATTAAAAGAGTGAAAAAGTGAGTGAATGAGTATTTAACCTATAATCGGAAGGGAAAAAAAATCTATAGTGTGCAAAAAAAATAATTAAAATAAATTAAGTACTCAGTTAAACTTGGAATCAGAATTTTGTTTGGGGATTTTTATCCAAACCAAACCCTAAATCATTGCCATTTAAACCAAATAATGAATACCACCTAATCCCAATTCTAGCATGCCCTGGCAATATGACTTGATTCCTATTCCCGAGGCAACTCAGTTCTTGGGTCATTTTGTCTGTTCATGTGTGTTCTCTTCAGCAGCTCTGAATATACTCAACACGGAATGTGGCAGGAGCTACTTGAATGGTTACCTGGTTGGTTTTTCCACTAGAAAAAAAAAAAAGACTTTTTGTAAGACTTTTTGGGAAAATAAAATGCTCTGATTCATTGGAATTAGCGTTCATCTGTGGGTTTCCAACAGGAATCTCAGAAGTTTTTAATTATTGTACATAATTTCCTCCCTATAAGTCCTTGAGCTCATAAGAAAAGAAAAAAAAAAAGAGGTCTACCACTGAGGTTGGCATGTCAATGAAGTCCATTGTGAACTCCTGAGTATAATATAAACTTCCACTGAACACATAAAATTCTTGGCTTCCAAGAAGAGAGCACGATGCTTGTTTCCAATGCATTAATTTTATTCAGGACTCTAAGTCCCAAATCAGTTCTAAACTCCTCAGTCCAAAGAAAGTTGACATGGTTCACATTTTTTAAATTAACATTTTTTGCCCTTTTTATAGTTGACATGAGTATTGTAGTGCTGTCTTATTAGTAGTGAATGATTCTAGAGTACATAAATAGTTCACTTTATAAAAATCTTCTAGGTGATGGTGCCAGATCAGGATAGAAATTCCAAGCCTTGAAACCACTGAACTGCCCATCTGAACTGAGCCGTTGAACTACCCAGATGGGGAGACTCTGGTGGGTAAAAAAATTTATTTAACACCAAATAAAATTCCAAGAATAAACGTGACTGGGGCTAGGTTCAGGACTCTTGCTTATTCTGACAGTGAGAGGGTGATGGCATGGCCTCTGGAGTCAAAAACCTCAGAAAGAATTCTAGCCCCAACGCTTGCAAAATGTTTGGACAAGTACTGATGTAGAATGGATGATAAACATTAGTTATTAGATATCCACACATGCAACAATGCAAAAAAAAAAAAAAAAAAAAAAAAGTCCCAGGATAGGAAAGAAATCAAGGTTGATTATGGTTTTCTCTGTCTGTTCTTTCATTCCTCTAGCTCCTCAGATTCATGTACGAAAATCTAAAGTTAAGCAGATTTCAATCAATAAGGAAACAGAACAAAGAAAAAAAGAATCCAGTGAGTAAATTCAACTAAGCTTAGAACATAGTATCCATGTGTTCTGGATGACAAATGAATATGAGATTTTAAGCTCTTTGAAAGGAGGGGGCATATTTTACCCATTTACATGACTTCCTATCCCTTAGAGATATAGGAGACGTCAGGCATTAGAGTTCATGAAATAACTGATGATAAAACAAGAGTTGGAAGCTGAGGAAATCTCATGCCCTAGTTTCCCAAGGATACTACTCTAAAGTGTGCTTAAAATACTGAGACAAATATGCAAAGGAATGTGCATGGCTTGACTATGCTTATTCTCCAATGTTGTATGTTGATGATGGGAAGACAGTGATGAACAGATGTGGCAGGTGGCAGGCCTTGGGACTGTATTGCCTTTAAGAACGCTGAGACTGTTGAAAATGCTTGGGATCTGTGGGGTCAGGTAAACTATGCACCACTGGCTGTGAGAAGTCATTTTTAATCTCTGACATTCAGTTTCTTCTTCGTGGAGTGAAAGAGCTAAATTCAATGGCTGTTAAATGCTGTTGCTTGGTTCTCCTGGGGTATCTTCATTTGATTTCCTCAGGAATGGACCTCAAGATAAGAATTTGCATATAAGGTGTTAACTTGGAGGGTGATCCCAGGAACTGTGATCTTGGAATGGAGAAGTGAGACAGAGAAGTGAATTAAGTCCAGAAAGTGTATGTTATCAAGAAAGTTACTCCTGGGATCAGTTTGAGATGAATCCCACTGAGAAACTCATAAATAAAAAGAAACAACAGTTTTCAATTGTTTTAACCTCAATACACCTTTATCATCTTAATTACTGAGGACCCTAAGAAGCTATAGCTTGTGTGGGTTACATCTAAAACCATTTATCATACTAGAAATTAAAACTGGGAAAATATTTTTATTAATTAAAAAAATGAGTAAACATATTACATTGTTTAATAAATGACAAACATTTTATTAAAAGCAGTCATATTTCCCAGTACAGAAAACTGTGTAAGAAGGATGATATTATACTTTGTAATTTCTACAAATATTTTCAATATCTGGTTTGGTAGAAAACAAGTGGATTCTCACTTTGTGCCTCTGTGTTGAATCTGTTGCTGTATGTTTTAGTTGAAATACTTTACCTTTAACCAGTTATGTTGCTGGAAAAAGGAAGAGTGTTTTAATTATGTATGTATATATGTATGTATTTTCTCAGATGGTTATGTATATTCCTTTTTGATATTAAACTAAAACTTGATAATTGGTAATTTCTTAAAGGTTAGTTTTAATGTGAAGTTTGAAATCACATGAATGTTTTGTACTCTCTTTCATTAAAATCAATGTTTTTATCCTATTCTTTGAACAAATCTTTTCCCAGATTTGATTTTGGTCATGTGTTGGTCATAGGAAAATTAATGGTTCAGTGAATTAGGCAGATATTCCAAATGCTGACATATTTCATTACATAAGCTGAAAAAGTTACCTTCACTATTATCCCCACTTGTGTCCTCAGAAGAAGCAGCTAAACTTTGGGAACTCACCAAGCTCACAGTGGTAGATATGTTTTCAAAAATTCTATTTTTCTCTTGAAAGCTCAGATTTTATTATTGGCAATAAATACTGTCAGTGGTTTCTTTGAAGTAATAGCCTGATTTCATTCATTTTTGAAAAACGTCTGCCAAGTACCCAAGTCTGAAGAAGCATAATTTGTTCTTTCAATTCAAACAATTGTACAAGTGCTCTTCTTCGAAACAACGGTCCTGCTTCAGTATGGAACAGAACAGCTTTTTATGTAGTTACCATTTTATCACATAGAATAGCAAAATGACTTCTACTCAAAGGTCAATATTTAATGAAATGCAATTTTTTACTGCTTCACGAAGGATATTCTAAGTGACACTGACTTTTTCCCCTCATCAGTCCAAGATGGAGGAGAATAAAATGATTACCAGTATAACCAGTACAACTACTACAACAGGTGTCCCTGCCTGATTGCTAAGACAAGTTTCACAACGTAGTTTTTGCAATGTCGGTGTAGAAGTCAACACAGTGAAAAAGCCAAATAAAATTATTTAAATTATTATGGCAGTAATTTTTTGAGGACCTCCAGATATCCATGGACCATACTTTGAGGACATATGCATCACAATTCTCCCACCTGAAGGATGAGGCAGCTGGAAATTTATAGGTTGAAGGCTGCTCTAGAAAGGGGCGTGGATTCTCCAGCACTTCTCACCTTCTGTTCTGGGTGAAACAGGTAGATGGACAGGGATGGAATAGGCTTCAAAAATCAAGGAAAGCCCTCAGGAAAAGAGATGCATATATTGGAAGTTGGAAGTCTGGAGGGCATGCACTGAAATAGAAGAGACCAGGGAGGGAAAGGTGGGTACCAAGGGAATCTGTTAAAGTGACAGGGATGGGTAAGGCTGGGTGAAGGGTAACACAATCCCTTGCTCCATCTCCCTCCTTCAAGGAGAGCAATTCTCCCCTCATTTGCTTCCTAAATTGAATTTATACCTATACAGATTGCTTGAAGAAAGGGTTTCACTCCTGAGGAGTTAGAACTACTGATCTCGATGATTTCTAAACTCCCTTATAACCCTAACATGTTCTAAATGTGTTATTAATTAATATGAAATCCCTAATGTGGCATCCTAATTATGTAACAGAAAGAAGGCAAGATAAAGGAAACGTTAAGTAGATAGCAACTTGTTTCAGACTGGATCTTGGTAATCTATAACTTTCTTTCTTGATCTTTTTCTCTTCTTCGTCTCCCTCAATTCTTGCATCTTCGGCTTGCAGCTCAGCAGTGGAGCCAGCGGGACATGAAGTCACCTGGAATATTTAAAACAGTCACCAGGTCTGTCTACCTTTCTGCCAGCTGGGCAGAAAACATTTGCTGGCATCTTGAAGAAGCCTTACAGGGAGGAAAAAATTGAAATTGGTTTTGATGGCCTTTCCATAGATGTCATGTCTACGAGGAGATGGTCTCCCTTTCTGCTGGGACCCCAAGGGCTACAACTCAGAATAAATATGAACCAGAATTTCCCCTGCTCTCAGTGGATTTTTCAGCCCATACCACCTGGGAGATCCAAAAGCCCTCAATCTATGAAAATTATTTTAAAGTGACCTGAGACTAGTAGTGCCATCAGGTAACTAGCTGAATCAGATACAAACTCTCTTGGAAGGAAAATATGTTCTTCCTACAGCTCAAGGAGTTTGGGAGGAAGAGAGATTGTTAAAGTAAGGGATCAATACGGGTTCGTCCCATAACTGTTCCAATGCTTTCTCTTGCAGGTTAAAGATAACCTAACTCAAACGGGCTTAAAAATTACAGCCCATTTCTTGGCTCTTATAAATTAAGGTTTAGTGCAAAGTGCCTTTCAGGTGAGATTTGACTTAGTGCTTCACTTCTGTCACAAAGGGCACAGGTTTTGTTTTGTCTTGTTTTGTTTTGTTTTTGTTTGTTTGTTTCATATCTCTGTTTCCACAGAGCCAGTATCATCTTAAAGTTACAAAGGAAGGTTAATTTCCTTGTGTTTATAAAATGCCTGCCTCCAGCAAACTAGGCTTGCCTAAATCCTTGTCTACAAACATAAGGATAGTAGACTTCCCTTTTCTCAATTGTCAAACCGAAGCCCTGAGCTTCCCTTAGGTCATGAGCCAACTAGCTTTCAGTCCTACTCTTGAATTAATTATAGTGACCAAGGCTTAGGCCATAGGCCAATCAGAGCCTATAGTCCTGGATGTGAGGTCAATTCCACACAAACTGCATGGCTGCTATAAAACGGAGGGAAAGTAGAACGAATTCCAGGAAAGCACATACATGTATCCACATAAAACCTCGAGGTCTGAAGTAAATTCACATCTTGAAATTACTGCTCATCCAGAAAAGACCTCCCCATGGTGCATTCACCTTCACCTCAGATTATACAGTTTATGGAATTTGGATTTTTAGGCACAGCAGTCCATTTTATTGTATCATTGTGAATTCTGTCGAGCCAGAAATTTAAGACAACAGCCAGGAGCAGGAGGAGGTAGATGTCCCAATCTGGTTTAGCTCAGAGATGAAGGGAACCAGCATCTCATCTTTGGTAGAGGAAAGGAAATTTGTTGGCAGGGGGTAAGAGAGACCTTGTTTGGAATCCCACTGTTACTGCTCTCACAGAAATGTTTTATAAATGATCTATTTTAAAGTAAATGCTAATAAACAATAATTAATAAATGCTCTAAACTATCAATATACACATCCCTGCCCCTTGACCTCTTGGTTAAATAATTACTACTGCATGGATGAAGAGGACTTTTGAATTGGCTAAGATAAGTCTTTCAATACTGGGCAGATAGGAGATGAAAATATAAATTAAGTATAATTGTAGACAATGATGTCAAAGTTGCATTTCTTGAACTCCTGAAATTGAATGTTACACCCAGCACAGCAGCCAGATAGTCCTCTGCACTGGCTTTTTTATTGTAGTAAAAAAAACATATAATATGAATTCTACCCTTCAAAATTTTTTAAGTGTACTGTATTGTTACCTATTAGGCACATTGCTGTACAGCAGATGTGCAGAACTTTTCATCCCTCATGATTAAAACTCTATATTCATTGAACAGTAACTTCCTATTTCCCTCTCTCTTCAGTCCCTGGTAGCTACCATTCTACTTTCTGCTTTGATGAGTTTGATTATTTTAGATACCATATATGAATGGAATCATGCAGGTTTTGTTCCTCTGTTACTGGGTTATTTCACTTAGCATAATGTCCTCTAGTTTCATCCATGTTGTAGCATATGTCAAGATTTCCTTCTTTTTCATAAAATTCCATTTTAAGTACATACCACATTTTATTTATCCATTTTTCCTCAACATTTAGGTTGTTTCCACCTCTTGGCTATTGTGAATAATGCTGCAGTGAACATGGGTGTAAATATCTCTTTGAGATCCCAATTTCAATTCTTTTGGATAAATACCCAGAAGTGGGATTGCTGGATCATATGGTAGTTCAATTTTTAATTTTTTGAGGAAACTCTGTACTGCTTTCCATAGTGGTTGTACAATTTTATACTGTTACCAACAGTGCATATGGGTTGCAATTTCTCCACATTCTCATTAACACTTTTTTTTTAATGTTTGTTTTTATTACAGTCATCTTAACAAATATGAGATGATATCTCATTGTAGTTTTGATTTGCATTTCCCTGATGATTTGTGTTGGTGAGCATCTATTTATATACCTATGGGCCATTTGTATGTTTTTGGAGAAATGTCTATTCAAGTTTTTTGCTCATTTTTTAATCCAGTTATTCATTTTTTTGCCATTGAGTTGTAGGAGTCCCTTCTATATTTTGAAAATTAAGCCATTATCAGATAAACGATTTGCAAATATTTTCTCCCATTCTGTAGGTTGTTTTTTCACTCTGTTGATTATTTCCTTTGCTGCTGAGAAATGTTGATGTAGTCCTTCTTGTCTCTTTTTGATTTCTTGGTCTGTGTCTTTATGTTATGTCCAAGAAATCATCACCAAGATCAATATTAAGAAGCTTTTCCCTTATGTTTTCTTCCTGAGTTTTTTTAGGTCTTATGTTTAAGTCTTTAACCCATATTGAGTTGATTTTTGTGTGTGATGTTAGATAAGGATCTAATTTTATTCTTTTTCATGTGGCTCTTCAGTTTTCCAAAGAGAATTTGTTAAAGAGACAATTCTTTTTTCCATTGTGTATTCTTGGCATCTTTATCAAAGATCACTTCACCAGATATGTGTGCATTTATTTTGGAGCTCTCTATTCTGTTCCATTGGTCTATATGTCTGTCTTTATGCCAGTACCACACTGTTTGATTATTGTAGCTTTGTAACGTGTTATGAAGTCAGAAATGTGAGGTCTCCTGCTTTGATCTTTATCAAGATTATTTTGGTTTTTCGAGATCCCTCATGGTTTCCTATGAATTTTAGGGTTGTTTTATAAATTTATGCAAAAAATGACATTGGGATTTTGATAGAGGTTACATTGAATCTAGACAGCTTTGAGTAGTATGGACATTTTAATAATAGTAAGTCTTCCAATCCATGAATATGGGATGTCTCTCTATTTGTTTGTGTCTTTAATTTTTTTCATCAATATTTTGTAGTTTTCAGTGAACAAGTCTTTCTTCTCCTTGAAGTATTTAACATTTTTTGATACTATTTTAAATGGGATTTTTAAAAGTTACATTTTTTGATTGTTTGTCTGCCATGCTTTCATAGAATGTTCTTTGCAGTGCCATCAAAGGTAGACATTCAAAGCATCTTTCTTAGAAACCTATGCTTGAAATGACTTGAAAGATTCAGCATTCTCCAAATGAGAAATTGGATTAGTTTTTATTTCTATGCTCCTCAAAATGCTCTCAGATCCAGTGAGAGCATTTTGGATGCAATCCAATCTTCCTACTGACCCAAATTTCTTATTTTGAGGAAAACCAATCATTGGGATCTATGTGGAGAAGGTGGGGCTTAAGGGTTTTAAAAGACCACTCCTAAAGTTTTTCAACACTCAGTCTCTGGTTAAAAGTCTTCTTCATTGTGGAAACTTCCTTCTGGGAATGTATAGAACTTATTTTCTTCTAGGTTGTGGTTTTGAAACAAACAAAACACAGTAAAAAGTGTCACAATTTGCTACAGCCATTGTGCTTTGTCCCTTGTGGTCTCCAAGTAGCATAGTAAATTTCACTCCTCCTCTGAAAGATGACACCTGAAGGTTTGGTTTTTTTTTTTCTTTTTTTTCTGATGTCATGAGCCCTGACTCTTGGAAGGAGGCCCTAAGCTGTCTACCTTGATCACTTGGTACTGCTGGCCTCGGTGTCCCTCAGGACCACGTGAGACTGCCCTCTACAAGGGAGGCTGGCCAGGAAACCCAGACTTGTCAGGAGCAAGAGTTGAAGGGGCCCCGAGGAAGGTGGGAGAATGAGTGCAAACCTATGAGATACCTGGAAAGACCAGTCAGGGCTCCCTGCACCAGCTCTGAGGGCCCCTGGGGTTGTGGGTGAGGTAGGCAGTTTGGTGGTTCTGGCCAGAGTTCTGGCCAGAAACTGCTATGCAGAAAGTCATGGAAGGGCACACACCAAGGCACAACCCTGGGCCTTCCTGGAAAAAAGTTGGCCCCAAGGCCAGAAGAGTTTTGACAGTTGTACCTGCATAACCAATGTGCATCCCTAGAATGACTCAGGGAGACACAGACTCCATCAACCTTCCTTATTTTTGCTTTAATTTAAAGCATACATACACACAATCATGACAACAAACAAAAAATGCTCTTATTTCCTTTTCAAAAATAACATATAATCCTTATGCACATTTAGAAATAGAATAAGGAAAATAATAATAATTAAAAAGTAAAATAGTTTCAATACCATCATTCAAAGTCTAATCATTCAAAAATAAGCACTTTTAATATTTTGCTATATTGTCTGCCTAGCCTTTTTTTCCCACTATGTTTTGCATATATATGTATCATAAAATTGTTTTATAACCAGCTTTCTTCTTTTTTCTTTTACATAGTGCTATCCAGTAAACCTTTACTTGTCATTAAACAGTCTTCTAGCCACATATTATTTCATTACTCAAACAAATGAGTTTTATTTCCTTCTCTAGTGACTTAAGTGAGCTTAAATTTTCTTATCTGTGTAATAAGCATACTTATCACAGAAATTTTGGAGATTCATTAAAACCAGCAACAGAGCGCCTGCCATAGTAATCACTTAGGACGTGTAACTTTCTTGATGTTACTTCTACTTCTATCACTTCTACTACTGCTAAAGGTTATCAACCCTTCCCTAATATTGTACTTTCAAAGTCTGTACTTTTATTTTATAGCTATTTTATTAGTACAAATTAATCATGGTTTTCTAAGGAACTAAAAGTAAGCTTATAGGATCAAGATTTATAGAATCAAGGATCATAACTGAAAAATTCCCGATTATTTTCATTATTCAGTGAACGTGGTCTGAACACCTCCACGAGGAAGGCACTGTGTGAGGTGCCAGAGTTACATGTAGCACACACAGAAGATATTCCTGGCCACACCCATGTGTAAGGGAGCTAACAGAGGACACAAATGGATGTAAAAAAATACTTCCTTGCAGAGCTATCTCTGCATGAAAATAAAAGAAGTACAAGAGAGTAACCAAAATACACTTTCTATAATAATAGAAGGGAGACTTGACCATTTACACTGAACTGCTAAGACAAGTTGATAGAAAAGAAAGAAAATGTGTACTTGACTTGGGCACATTAATGTGAGCAACTGAGCATTAAGTGCTGCTCGATCAAACACAAACTCTATTTCATTTCAGGTTTCACTGCACTCCATTTCTGCACAGACGTAAGATGAAGTGGGAGGGCAGAGACAAGCACAGATTCCTTGAGCTGTGCAGAGTTCCATAAAATAGTCCTGAGATAGACCTCTGATAGTCATTATGAGAGAATAGATACAAAAATAAATTAGATGTAAATCCTCTCCTTAAATTGTAGCACTTAGCAAACATAAGAAAATTGCAAGAATAATTAAAGAATCCTCAATGAAGGGCTGTAGTTGTTGAGATGAGGGAGGATTTCCTTACATCCAGGAGGGCACAGGAAGGCTTAACTAGAGTTGGGTCTCGGTCTCGGAGGATGAAGAGGATTTGAATTTGGGTAGATGAAGGCAGTGTTCTCTGAGCCAAGAGAATTGAATGAGAACATGAAAAAAAAAAAAAAAAAGAATCATGGTAGCACGTATGGGAAGCAAACAGTTCAGCTTGGTCAGAAAAAAGTGTGGATAACAGATAACAAAAACTACCCACTACTGAGTTCTCACTATATGATAACTATTGGGTCGAGGGCTTGACTCATTATCTTTTTTGAGCTTTAGAACTCTGCGATGGATCATATCATGTTCATTTTATGGATTTAGACGACAAAAGCCCACTGAAGATTTCAGGCAAGGAAAATTGCCCATTTGGAGCTGTGCTCCTGGAAGAGTACTTTGGCATCTGTGTGCAAGATGAGTGTAATGGAGGAATAATGAACAGGGAGACCCTGCCCATTGTTGAGGCCATGACAACAGTCCAAATGACAACCCATGAAGATCTGACTTGTACAACTACAATGGAGGAGAGAGATGAACAGAAGGGTGTTGCAGAGGTCAAGTTTAGGGGATTAGTAAAGTGATTGCATGTGAAAAGTAAGAAAAAATAGTGATGCTAAGGTTTCGACCCTGGACGACTGTGAAGATGACAGTGGCATTAACAGAGGGAGAACACGAGGGCCTTGGAAAGACTGATAATGGATTGGGTTTGGAACACACTAGGTTTGTAGAGCTGTTCCCAGCAGATGGTGGGACGTGGGAGCTGGAAACCCAGAGATAGAAATTGGAGGGCAGAGATGTAATAAGAGTTAATAACAGGCCAGTAGCTGGATGCATTCACAAAACTGGCCACTCCACAGAGCTGCATCACAGAGACGTAACATACAATGAAACTCCCAAATTCTGAAGTTTTAGGGTTAAAATGCACTATCATTTAGCTCTTTAGCTCAAGGTTATGTTCGGTGAAGTTTAATTAAGCAAAAATAGCTTCACGTATTCATTTTACTTTGGGGGGAAACTGTTATTTCAGAGCAATGATGTGTATGCGTGTGTGTGTGTGTGTGTGAGTGTGTTTCTGAATAAAATAGAATAAAAGCAGATTTCATGATAAATCCTTCAAAATTGGAGAGCTGGTAGCATTTTTTTCAAATCCCCAAAGTAAATGACTTCCTTTCGAATCTAAAGCATAAATCATAATTGTGCTTTCTTTCTGGGGCTTCTGCCTCTTGTCAAATTAACGGCTTTGGAAAGAAGCACATATTTCCAGCTGACCTGCGGTTGGACCTAACATTTCTTCCCCAAAGTGTTCTCAGACATTTTCGTCATGGTGGACAGAGAGAGGACATGCTTTCAGGATCTACTGTGTGTGGCCCGGATCCCCTTTCTCTGGCCCCAGCAGTTTAATCGCTGTACCTCACAGGGGCCGCTTTTGGCTAATGAATTCTTAGCTCCAAGTTTTCCCTCCTTCTAATGAGCGCTAATAAAATGCATTTAACTCCACTAATGCAACAAAAACTCAGCATTATTTCATTGTGTCTACTTAACAAGAACCTTGTTTAATATCAGATTACAGCCTGCTCAGCCAAAGCATTATACTGGGGGGAAGTGAGGCTGTGAGAAGGGAGTATCGAGTGCTATAATGTGGACATTCCTCCTTAATATGCCCTGCAGTCTTACGTGATTGCTGAATTCATTTAGCCGAGCTGGTCTGATCCTTCTGCCAACTGTTTTGTAAAATTTACTGCAATGCTAGGCAACGGGTCCCACCACACAAGCTAGAAATATAGTATTGCTTTTCCTGGGACCAAGCTAGTAACAGTTGTTTGGGGAGAGGCCACAGGCAATGGAGCAGATACTGTTACAAAAAGGAAGAACTTTTGGATGTGCTTCAGTTTATAAAATAGTTACAGCAAATGCAATTTTTATTAATAAATGTTTCCCTTAATTGTTTATGGTCTAATTTCAGAAGAAATTCATCTTTATTTCAGATTTATCTTCAGTGAGCTGTGATGTCTAATATCCTTTATTTTAGCTATGAACTTCTCTTCCTTCTCTTGAACCAGCTCCTCACTCAAGTAGCTATCAGAAACAAGTATCTTTTGGAAGCTGTCCATTTAAAGAAAAGAATCATTTTGTAATTTGAATAACTATTGCTTGAATGAGTTAATGTTAAAGTTTCATGTATATTGAACTTTATGAAATTGAAGCATATCTGTGTCCTCATTACCTGTAAATTTGAGATAAGAACCTTCCTTTTTACTCTCCCCATCAAATTTTGCTATCTGGAATATTCTTGGTCTTTCACCTGAGAGAGATTGCATTCAGAGACATTTTCACTTGTATTGTTTCTTAAGGTACAAGATTCTGTTTACTTTGAGGGCTTGCTTATTAAGAAGTAGTAGATACACTTCTATTGAGTTTTTGAAGAAGGACTTTTCTATGGGTTTAAGAAGGTAAAAGAAGTTGAGGAGAGGAAGAGCTTCCTTCCATTTTTAAAATTTTTATTCAGAAGAATCTATCGTTATCTGTAAATGAAAATAGTTTGCAAATTGTTTAGGAAAATGATGGTGTGAAAGACTAACAATTATCTCTTGAGACCTTATAACTGGCCACCGGATAAGAGAAGAGGTGAAGGCGGCAGGAATGCTTTCAAGGTTTACCTTGTAGAGATCATCCAGGGATCCTTAAGACCAGAAGGTCATTGTTGAATTTCTAACAAATTTCTTGAGTCAAATTTAGTTTTGACAAACTACAAAGTACAGCTGCTCTGTTCTCCCTCTATCCTGTTCCTCCTTGGTGGATGGAGTGAAGAGGAGAGCCTGAATCCCTCCAGGCAAGGATAAAACAGGAGATTACTACCAGCTATACCTGTGATCCATAGCATTCCAACATCTCAGAAGAATAAATGGGTGTATCCACCTAAACAGGAAATGCACCTTTGTTCAAAAATGAGTGTGGAGGAAAAAAACGCCACAGCTTTTTGTAGCTTCTAATTATAAATGGAGTGTTTTTTTTCTTCTCTCAAACCTTAGTTTCTGGTCAGAATACAAAATAAGTTTTCAAAATGTATATGATTTCTGATGACTGCATGACATAAGCCAGTAAAAAAAGAGCCAATATGTAGATTTTGGTGACATGGAATATTAATATGAAAATAAGTCCTATGTAATCCATTTTTTCTCTTATTTTGAAACTGTAGATCATTTATTTCTTTATACATAATGTTAAATAATTTTACATTGAATCTCTCCAGCTAATTCTATTTCCAATGTATTGATAGAGAAATGCTTTTAAGTAGCTTTGTGGTTCAGACTACATCTGTTCAAAGGCTAATGTTCAAATTAGCCTCTTGTAAGCATCTGAGAAAGCAAATCAGATATTGGATTTTTGTTAAACAAACAAACAAAAACTTAGAAGAATTCCCTTTTATTGACAGAATAGAAAGCTAGTCTTTTTCAAAATGTAGGGAAGATGAGCCTTTGTCGCAACTAAGTCATTGATAGAAATGGCTAGTATTAACTGGGTTGTGAGTAGAGATTTCTTTCCCTGAGATATCGTCCTATTGGACACATGTAACTGTGAGAAGGAGCTTCAGTTACTTCAGGGAAGAAGCTAAAAAAGGAAGAGGTTTATTACATCTGCAATGGGCCAAGGTATCTGAGCCTCTGTGTTCCTAAAATAAAACGTAACACTTACTAGACCAACCTCGCCTGGGATATAATAGGCTGCCTAATTTTCTCTGTTTCGGACGTTCTGGAAGTGCTTCTTTTAAAGAACCAAGACTCTGTTGAGAGTGAAGGAAAAGAGGTCATGAAATCTGTTTCAATGCTAAACTTTTAAAGGACTAGAAAAGGATATTGCTTTGTTTATAACTTGAAGGGAACCATGTAGGCTTAGTGTACTGCTGGGTTTTTTTTTTTTTTTTTAACACAAACTCATTATCTTTCTTTTACTTGTTTAAAGTCACCACCCATTTCCTCATCAAAAATGTGGCTGTCACCCTGGGCTCTTTCTTCTCATTTGTCCCTCACAGCCAATCATCATTGGACCTGGAATATTCTCCATCCCCCATTTTTCTCAAATTCACCTTCTTATTGAAGCCGAACCTGGCCTCTGTACCCTGACACCAATTTAAATCTCGGACACAGAGTTTTGGGTGAGGTAGAACAGCTTTATTGCTTTACCAGGCAAAGGAGGCCACAGCAGGCTAATAGCCTCAAAACTGTGTGTCCCAACTTGGAGGGGGTAGTGAGAAATTTTATATTAATAGTAATGGTTCAAAAAGGCCATAATCAGCTGGTGGATATTCTTCTGATTGGCTGGTGGTGAGGTAAGTGGAAGTCAGCATCATCAACTTTCTGGTTCTAACTGGTCTGGAGTCCACTTGCTTGTGGGCAGCAGACCATTAATTTCTCCCACCTGGTGAGGGTTTCTGCTCAAAGATATTGTTATGTGTATCCCTTGAACACGGGATCCTGACCCAAGGCTGCACTATTGTTTCTTTTGACTCTTCCTCCCTTCCCTAATTAGCATCTATTTGGACCTGATCAGTTGGAACACAGGGAAGGTCATAGAGGCTGAATGAAGGCTACTTCCTGTAATTAAGAAATGGGGTATACACGGGACTTCCCTGGTGACACAGTGGTTAAGAATCTGCCTGCCAATGAAGGAGACATGGGTTCAAGCTCTGGTCTGGGAAGATCCCACATGCTGCAGAGCGACTAAGCCCATGTGCCACAACTACTGAGCCTGCACTCTAGAGCCCTCAAGCCACAACTATTGAGCCCACATGCTGCAACTACTGAAGCCTGTGTGCCTAGAGCCCGTGCTCCGCAACAAGAGAAGCCACCGCAATGAGAAGCCTGTGCGCCACAAAGAAGAGTAGCTTCCACTTTCCGCAACCAGAGAAAGCCTGCACACAACAATGAAGACCCAACACAGCCAATAAATAAATAAATAAAAGAAATGGGAGACATAGAAAGGTTATTGTGCCCAGGATCCCCACAGTGTCCTGCTCAGTATCATTATCCCTCCCTTTTAAAGTAGCTTTGTTGAGGTATGAATTCTAAACCACAGGACCTACCATTTTGAGTGTATGGTTTGCTGAGTTTAGTTATATCATACGTTTGTGCAACAGTCAGCACAATCCAGATGGAGAACAATTCCTTAATCCTCAAAAATTCCCTTGGGCTTATCTGTAGTCAATCCCACTCACACAGCCTCTGGCAACCACAGATCTACCTTCTGTCTCTATGGATGGCCCTTTCTGTTCATTTCAAACAAATGGAATCCTACCACATATGGCCATTTGCCTCTAGCTTCTCTCACTTGACATAATGTTCCCGAATTTCATCCTGTAGCAGCGTGTGTCATCACTTTGCTCCCTTTTTATTGCTGAAGAGTGTTAACCGAGTCCAAACTTGCTCTGCTCACTGCACGGCAGGCCAGTGAGGCAAGGAATACAACTTTATTTGGAAAGCCGGCAGACTGAGAAGATGGCAGACTTGTGCCTCCAAAATACCATCTTAATCGGGGTCTGGATGCCAGTTTGTTTTATAGAATCAGAGAGGGAGAGGCTGTAAGTAAGTAAGTGAAAGGGCCATCAGTCTTGCAAAACATCTCTGGGAATGACCGGGTTAGGAGATATGTTAATTTCACCCACTCACACAGGTGGGCAGGGCAGATTACCTGCCTGTGAGCTAAACAGAGGCGCTTTACTTTGACATTCAGGCAGAGGGTGAGTGTTCCCTCAGGCAGGCCATCACGTGTGATTATAATAACAAAACAACAAAAAGCAAAGGTTAAAGTCAAAGAAACAGATCTAACACGGAGTCCAATTTAGCTCTTCCCTGTTACAGAGTACTCCATTGTATGTATAGACCACTTTTGTTCATCCATTTTTCATCTGGTGGACATTTTGGTTGTTTCTAGAGTTTGACTATTATAAATAATGCTCTTTATAAACTTTTGTGTCCCTGTTTTTTTATGTGGATATATGCTTTCATTTCTCTTGGTAGATTTCTAGAAATGGAATTGCTGGGTTATATGGTAAGTATATATCTAACTTTTTAAGAAACTGCCAAACTGTTTTCTAGAGTGGCTGTACCATTTTATATTCCCACTGGCAATGTGTGTGGTTCCTGGCAAATGCTTGGTGCCTGTCAGCCTTTTTGACTTTAACCATTCCAGTGAGTGGGTCATTGTGGCATCTCACTGTATTCTCCAATATTTGTATTTCTTTAAGGACTAGTGATGTCCAGCACCTTTTCTTCCTGTTTTGCTTCCTACCGTCTTAGTTCAGAAGTTCAGGTCCTCCTCTCCTCCCACTTGGCTTTCAAAATATAAGACTCTGTGTGGTATTTACAGCTTTTCTTGACCCAGAACACCTCCCCTTTGCCCTTGTTCTGATAAGAAACACTCTTTTTCCTCTGGAGATCCCATTACACATAATTCATGTGTGGCTGATCCTGCTCAGGCCTGGCTAACTGGAAGGCAATATTTCCAGAACAAAGTGATTGGTTTAAGATTCGGGTTATCACATTTCCCTTGGCAGAAACCTTTCTGCAGAAAGTTGTGAAATACAACTAATCAGACAGTCTGACTTTATTAGTTGCAAATATTCAAAACCAAATAAATGAACTAGCTTTGAAATTGTGTATGGGTGTATATAAATGCACACACAATATTCTATCACCTCTTTGAGTATACAGTGCCCCTTACGGCCAAGAGGAAAATTCCCTTTCCACAATACACTGTCAAGAAAATTTATTTTATTTTATTTTATATTTTATTTTATATTTTATATGTTTTATCCTCCTTAAATATCCCCTCTTGCCCTAATATTCAGTTTGTTCAGTTTGGAGAGAAGAGGATCATTGGTTCTAACAAAATGCTATGGCTTGCTGTTGACATTCTTCTATTGTGCTTGGGAAAGTAAGGCTGCCTGAAATATCTAAATCTTGTATAATCAGTGGTCTAACTGGAGCTACTTGCCTCTTATTAGCATTGCAACTTTAGACAAGTTATGTAACCTCTCTAGGCCTTATTTGTGGCATCAGTAATATGGGTTTAGTATTAGTTTCCACTTCACATATTTGTTATGGTGATAAAATACATTGTACATATTGCAAAGTGCTCAGAACTGTTCCTGACACACAGTAAATGCTCAGTAAGTGATAAGCACTTATTATTTGCATGTGCACATAAGACATGCCATTCGCCACCACCATAGGCAACAAGCAGAAAGAACAGGCTCTGAGACTTCTGAGACTTCCTTGCTTCACTTGGGAATTGACTTCTAATTTGTGGTTATTAAAGAAGAAAATTATTACTGAAAAATATCATGATTTTGGATCATTTAATGCAGTTTTTTTTTTAATTGAGGTATAGTTGATTTACAATATTATAGTAGTTTCTGGTGTAAACATAGTGATTCAAAATATTTATAGCTTATGCTCCGCTTAAAATTATTCTAAAATATTATCTATAATATATCCTTGTAACTTATCTATTTTAAACAAAGTAATTTGTGTCTTTTAATTCCCTACACCTATCATGCCTCTCTTTCCCTCCTTCTCCCTGCTGGTAACCACTAGTTCTCTATATCTGTGAGTCTGTTTCTGTTTTGTTATATTCATTCGTCTAATACAGTTTTGGCTGTCAAGCATCACTCCCAAGAATTCCTTCCCCACCCCCTTCCTTTCCCCACATCAGAACTCCCTCCATATAGTGACTGCTAAAAATAATCAGCTTGAAATACAGCTTGATTAAAATCTCTTAGCTATCCTCACCATATTTTAATAACATATCTTTCTTCGACTGAAATGAACAAAAATGACAATAAGATATTCAAAATACTTTGCCTTTAGCCAAGGCCAAAAACTTGAAACAGATAAGCCCCTTTGGCAGATTTGGTTTACATTATTGACAAAAAAAAAGATCACCATTACCTTTACACAACTTTCTTATTTCCTTCCTCCCTTCCTTCCTTCCTCCCTTTATTCATTTATCTATCTACCTATCTATCTATCCAACTATCTGCTGAGTATTACTGAACACGGAGACATGAGGTGCACAATGTTTTATATTGTTTTATTTTTACTTTCAAGAGATTTGACTCTAGTAAGGAAATTTGAATATATATAACTAAGACAAAACATCACATTATACATGCAGAATGAGTGCTACAAACAAAACGCTCTAGAAGTCTAGAGAAAAAGAACCCCATTGATGTGATGAGCACTGAAGACTTCATAAAGGTTAGAGTTTGAATAGGACTTTGAAGAAGAGTGGGAGGACTTGCAAATGGAGAAAATGTCAGGAGTCAGGAAAATGCAGAGTAGGTACTCATACTAGATGTGTTCATTATAACAATTGCTCACATATGTGAAGATTAAGATACTAACAAACTGTTAGCCAAAAATGTGTTTTACAGTCGCTTTTTTCCAGTAGCATATAGAATTTTGCACTGCTCTACTCACATTGTCTCAATTAATCCATTTTATAACCCTGAGCACTCAAGTACCTAGTAGCTGGTGTCTGGATACGATATTTTCAAAAATGGAACTAACCATTCAAACTAACCATCACACCTTCTGCCACTCACTAGCAGTAACCACTGAGCTCCTCAAATAAGGCCTTAATCAAAAAGAAGTCACCAACCCCCCTTGTGGGATTGGGAGTTGTTTGGGGAGAACCTTACTCTGCGTTTTTAGTAAAGGGGATATATCGTTGTTGAAACCAGTTGAAGACTCTAAAATAAAAAAACAATTTTTTCCCCTATCTGAAAGCAGTTCCTTTGCCCTGCTCAAGGGCTGTTCTCTAGCAATTCTACCCTCTATCTTCTCCCTCTTTCCTGGAACATCCCAACTGCCATACAAATGTGTTTTTGTTAGTTCCCCATCTTAAAAAATAGTTCTGTCTTGACTCACTCAGCTCCCCAAGGCAGCAAAACCCCTATAAGAGTTGTTGTCTATACTGGCTGTCCCATGTTTTTTTTTTTTTAACCCACTTATTAAGTTTTTAACTCCATCTTTCCACTAAGAAAATACCTTGTCAAGTTCACCAATGAAGTCTTTATTTCCAAATTCAATGGTCAAATATTATTGATCTCATCTAACCTGGCTTACTGGCAGCATTTGAAATGATTGATTTACTTCCATCTTTTAAAATACTTTCTCTACTTTCAACATAATACACTCTTGCTTTTCTTCCTATTTTCTGGACATTCTTATCAGTCTGCTTTGCTGGTTCCTCATCTTTTCATTTATGTCTTCATGTTGGAGTATTTCAGGATCAATCTTTGGAACTCATTTATTTTCACTCACTCCTTTGGTGACTCCAGCCAATTTTATGATTTAAGTACTATCTACATATTAATAACTCAAATTTATATCGTAAGTTCACTCCAGATTGGAATAGCCAATGATATATTCACCATCTCCACTGGGAAATCTGATTGACATCTCAAACGCAAGATGTCCAAAACTGAATTCCAGATCTTTCCTCCACACTTGTTCCTCCTGCAGCCTCCCTCATCCAGTGCTTCAGGATAAAAATCTTGGCATTATCCTCCACATGTCTATTTCTCTCTGGCCCTGTTCCTGGTTGTCAAAAGTTCCTGATAGGTATACATTCAAAACATAACAAAATTCCACCAGTCGTAACCATCTCTACTGTTACTACCCGGTTCCAAATCATCAACACCTCTCTCCTGGATTACCGCAATAGCCTCATTGCTGATTTCCACGCTTCCACCCTTGTCCCTTGCAGTCCAATCTCTCCAAGCTAATCCGTCTCATAAGGCAAGTCAGATCGTGTCACACCTTGGCTCAGAACATTCCAATGGCTTTCCGTTTCACTCAGATTAGAAAGGAAGTCCTGTGTTGGTCTAAAATGCCCCAGGGATCTGGCCATCCTTAGCTCTGACATCATATTTACTATGCATCCTGCCTCCCACCCCCCACTCACTCCATCCCAGCCACACTGATCTCTTTCTGGTTTTTGAACCATTAGGCCTTTGCACTGATTGTCTTCACGGCCTGCAAAGTTTTGTCCCCAGGTACCCACACTAACCCCTCACGTCCTTCAAGTGTTCACTCAAGTATCACCCTGTTAATGAGTTTCATCCTCTTTAAAACTGCAACCTGCCACCCCAAACTCCTGGTCTTGCTTTTTATTTCATGATCAAATTACATTTTTAATCTTCGAATATACTATGTAGCTTACTTATTTTTTTTCTATGTAACGTTTACTTTCTATCCTTTCTGACCAGAGCATAAGTTCCATAAGGACAAAACATTCTTTAGTGGGGATTTGGTGAGGGTCTAGGTTGTTTCCTGATGTGTCTCAGGAAAGGAGAAGGTACTCAACATACACTTGTTGAAAGAATGCATTTTAGACCTAGGCTGTGAATTAACTCTCATTTTTTGCACTTGGTACTTATTTCCAAATTGCCTGTTATAAGAATGGCTATGACGTAGATTTCTTTGTACGTGTGAGTGGGAGTGGCAATCTGTGAAGCAATTTGAGTGCTTTTTGACCAATCTGCTATCTTTAGCCTATTGCTCTTGTGTTCTCCTCAACCGTAGAAAAGCCAAGTCAGGTGGCCCTGAGACGTGACGGGGAGTCCAATAGACAATGCAGATGGGATTTTTTTTTTTTAACCAATTAATAGAATGGGTGGAGAAGATTGCTGAGACCATAAAGAAAAGGTGGAGAAAGAACATGCCCTTTTTCCAACCCCTTCTCCAAATCTAATATATACAATTAAAACAACACATCTGCAGTGCTTAATAAAATAACATCTTAATTTTTTCAGCAAAAAAGAAATTGATTCCTGTTGTGTTCAAAATGTCATTGACTCCAGATGTGTAAAATAAAGTAAAATTAATAGTTCAATTTATTAAAAAAAATGTCATGTCTATAATGAAATAATTGGAGTGGGATGTAGTTAGGCCCTCAGACTCAGCAAGAGCTGGTTAGCCCTGGCCTCCATGCCTTAGAGGGCCCTTCTCTGGCCTTTGTCCAGCCTGTTCCTTTCCACAGGCGTGGAGCCCCACAGGAGCCCATGCTTCACCGTATATCTCCCCATCTAAACTCTGCCCAGTTGTCAAGACCCTGGAATCCCCTGCCTAAATGGCCCTGAGCCAGCTTTAAAGACTTGCAGGGTCCTCTTCTCTGAGTCTGACCTCTGAGGAAAGCTTGCACTGTTTCAGTGTACACCTTAGACCTGAGAAGTGGACAGGGGTGGCTGATTTGTGAATTGAGGTTTGGGGGATTGACTGAAGTGCCCACGCACAAGTCCAAGAAGGTCCCTCCTGGGGTAGAATCCAGCTGGGAGTGAGAAGAGGGCTGATCAGAGACTCAGGGCTGGGCCCACAATTCCTGTGCTGCCACATTCCAGCCTGAAACTCCAAGTCATCCCAGAATTTTTATTAATGTTCCAAGTCATAAGGACATATATGTTACGTAGGCGAATAGAACCGATTTATCACATGGTTGTAAATGTCAATGATAACTTCAAACTCTTAAAAAAAAAAGAAATTGAAACTGATCTCCTACCCTTCACACACGCATGCAAGATGTGGAGTGAATAAACACCCACCTGGTTCCCAAGGGATCTTCTTCTCAGCTAGGACTAGAGAGATCTCTGCACAGCAATGGGAAGGTACTGCGCTATAATACATCACAATGAATATTGGTGAACTGGCTTCTTCCTGCCTCTTGTTCTCAACAGCTATGGGAGGAGCACGTTGCCCTGAATGATCTGGCCAGTGACATTCTAAGGGAACCCCACAACTGGTTCTGAAGCATACCCACACCCGTACAAAGTTTTACCTGGGAAAAGAAACAACATTTTTAGGTAATGATAACCAAAAACTCACTAGGACATGGCCTGGTACTGTGTAATTTCATATTGAAGAACAAATTTTATATGTCTTTATTTCTCATAAGAGAAAGTATCCTCATTTTCAGTAACAAATTAAACACGGTTTTCATTAAGACACATGAAATAGGCCTGCAGAAGAGGGAGAAGGACAGCAGGGGTACAGCTTTCTGCTGCACTACAAGCAGTGGGTGTTAAGGGATGCCTAACAGATGGTGGTATCTGTCAAAGGTGAAGCATTGTATCCACAAGCATTGATGAATTGCCCTGTGCCAAGGCAATCCTCTTCAGAAAGGAAGAGGGAATAATTTTTCTTACAGGCTAAATCTGTACATTTTAATGACAGATTTCTATTTCCACTTTGAGCCAAGACAATTTTGAGTTTTTATACTGTCTTAGGGACAAATAAGCTGTAAATAGTGAGGAAGAGATGGCATGGTGTGGGGGAGGCAGGGAAGATGTGCATTTTGTGGGAGCCTTGCGTTGTCATTGACCCTGGGAGATTACTTCCAATGTAATCATTGGCTTATTTGTGTTTTCCATCAACTCTGAAGGCGCGATAGTTTACTGAATTCTAGATATCTCTACATTAGCAATTTCCCATTGGTTCTCACCTGTTAGTTTAACCAAGTCTCAGTTGACCATTTAGCACCTAACAGTAGCAGCCTTTCATTCTTTGGCAGGTAGGTGGTGGGATGGGGAACAGGGGGAGAGCGGATATTAGGATGGAAGAGAACACAGGGAATTCTTGCGGCCCACAATCTCTGTCACTCCTAACTTGTCATTCCTTTCCTCAATGAGAATTAGATATGCTGAGCATACCATTAAGAAGGTTATTTTAATTTATCCTTTTGCTGACATTCCTACCACTCTGTATGACTAGAGCTGAACATGACTTGATTTGTCAAGTTTTTTTCTAAAGCATTTTCCTATGTTTTCTGTCTCTCCCCCCACCCCAACCACAACCAAATGGCCATTCTGTGTACTTCTAATCGGTCCATAGGAATCACCATCATTAGCATAACTTGACTGAAAATCTTGAACTGATTCATTTCAACACCAACTAGCTGATAACCATCAAATCTACATATCTAATCATTTTCTCCTATTAGTGGATTTTCTGTGAAAAAAATAACGTAATATCTTAACACGTGTGGATTGCTACTCATCCAAAGTAAAAGATACTTGGTTACTTCTAACAGACTTTGATCTTAGAAGTGTTTTTTTGTTGTTGTTGTCCTAGGAGATAGTTGTCACACTAATAAAAATAAATTATTTCCAACAAACAAAAATTAAGTATCTACAATGTGACATCAGAAATTCAGGTAGATTCTAAACTTAGTGAAAAATAATTTTTAAATTCTTTATCAACCTGTCACAAGTCACATACCCATTTTTTCCCTTCTTTAGAAGGTATTCAATCCTCCCTTATCCTCCTTTCCCATTTTCTTTCTCTTTCTCTTTTTTTTAAGCCACTCTATTAAGCTGTGATTGACATGTTAAAAGCCATACACATTTAATGTATACAGCTTGATGAGTTTGGCGATAAGTGTACATCCATGTAGCCATCATTATTATCAAGGCCACAGATATATCCATCACCTCCCCAAATTTTCTCCTACCCCTTTATTATTACTTTTTTTTTTTTCAATTTTAAAAAAAAGTTTATTTCTCTACTTTTAAAAAATGAAGTTCACACACATACACATGCATTCATACATCTTCCTCCTCCCTCATTCAATACATATTTTTCTTTATTCATATAACAGGATATCTATGGGAGAGTTTCCTTAATTTCTCTTTCTGCTCTTCCGTTGTTAGTGTATAGGAATGCAAGAGATTTCTGTGCATTAATTTTGTATTCTGCTACTTTACTAAACTCATCAATTAGTGCTAGCAGTTTTCTGGTAGAGTCTTTAGGGTTTTCTATATATAATATCATGTCATCTGCAAAGAGTGACAATTTGACTTCTTCTTTTCCAATTTGGATTCCTTTTATTTCTTTTTCTTCTCTGATTGCTGTGGCTAAAACTTCCAAAACTATGTTGAATAATAGTGGTGAGAGTGGACACCCTTGTCTTGTTCCTGTTTTTAGGGGGAATTCTTCCAGTTTTTCTCCATTGAGAACAATGTTGGCTTTTGGTTTTGCATATATGGCTTTTATTATGTTGAGGTAATTTCCTTCTATGCCCATTTTCTGGAGAGCTTTTATCATAAATGGATGTTGAACTTTGTCAAAAGCTTTTTCTGCATCTATTGAAATGATCATATGGTTTTTATCCTTCAATTTGTTGATATGATGTATCACATTGATTGATTTGCGTATATTGAAGAATCCTTGCATCCCAGGGATAAACCCCACTTGATCGTGGTGTATGATTTTTTTAATGCGCTGTTGCAGTCTGTTAGCTAGTATTTTGTTGAGGATTTTTGCATCTATACTCATCAGTGATATTGGTCTATAGTTTTCTTTTTTTGTGACATCTTTGCCTGGTTTTGGTATCAGGGTGATGGTAGCCTCGTAGAATGAGTTTGGGAGTGCTCCGCCTTCTGCAATATTTTGGAAGAGTTTGAGAAGGATAGGTGTTAACTCTTCTCGAAATGTTTGATAGAATTTGCCTGTGAACATATCTGGTCCTGGGCTTTTGTGTGTTGGGAGATTTTTAATCACTGCCTCAATTTCCTTACTTGTGATTGGTCTGTTCATGGTTTCTATTTCTTCCTGGTTCAGTCTTGGAAGATTGTATTTTTCTAAGAATGTATCCATTTCTTACAGGTTATCCAATTGATTGGCATATAGTTGCTTGTAGTAGTCTCTCATGATCTTTTGTATTTCTGAGGTGTCCGTTGTTACTTCTCCTTTTTCATTTCTAATTCTGTTGATTTGCATCTTCTCCCTTTTTTTCTTGATGAGTCTGGCTAATGGTTTATCAATTTTGTTAATCTTCTCAAAGAACCAGCTTTTAGTTTTATTTATTTTTCTTATGGTTTCTTTCCTTTCTTTTTCATTTATTTCTGCTCTGATCTTTATGATTTCTTTTCTTCTGCTCACTTTAGGGTTTCTTTGTTCTTCTTTCTCTAGTTGTTTTAGGTGTAAGGTTAGGTTGTTTATTCAATCATTTTCTTGTTTCTTAAGGTAGGACTGTATTGCTATAAACTTCCCCCTTAGAACTGCTTTTGCTGCATCCCATAGGTTTTGGGTTGTTGTGTTTTCGTTGTCATTTGTTTCTAGATATTTTTTGATTTCCTCTTTGATTTCTTTAGTGATTCCTTGGTTGTTTAGGAGTGAATTGTTTAGCCTCCATGTGTTTGTCTTTTTTGCAGTTTTTTTCCTGTAATTGATATCTAGTCTCATGGCGTTGTGGTCTGAGAAGATGCTTGATATGATTTCAATTTTCTTGAATTTGCTGAGGTTTGATTTGTGACCCAAGATGTGATCTATCCTGGAAAATGTTCCGTGTGCACTTGAGAAGAACGTGTATTCTGTCGTTTTTGGATGGAATGTCCTATAAATATCAATTAAGTCGAGATGGTCTAATGTGTCATTTAAAGCTTGTGTGTCTTTATTTATTTTCTGTTTGGATGAGCTGTCCATTGATGTAAGTGGGGTGTTCAAGTCTCCCACTATTATTGTGTTACTGTCAATGTCCCCTTTTATAGCTGTTAGCATTTGCCTTATGTATTGAGGTGCTCCTATATTGGGGGCATAGATATTTACCATTGTGATATGTTCTTCTTGGATGGATCCCTTGATCATTATGTAGTGTCCTTCCTTGTCTCTTTTAATAGTCTTTACTTTCAAGTCTAATTTGTCTGATATGAGTATTGCTACTCCAGCTTTCTTTTGACTTCCATTTGCATGGAATATCTTTTTCCATCCCTTTACTTTCAGTCTATATGTATCCCTTGGTCTGAAGTGGGTTTCTTGTAGGCAGCATATAGAAGGGTCTTGTTTTTGTATCCATTCAGCCAGTCTGTGTCTTTTGGTTGGAGCATTTAATCCATTTACATTTAAGGTGATTATTGACATGTGTGTTCCAATTACCATTGTCTTCATTGTTTTGAGTTTGTATTTGTAGGTGTTTTCCTTTTCTTGTGTTTCCTACTTAGAGAAGTTCCTTTAGCACTTGTTGTAAGGCTGGTTTGGTGGTGCTGAATTCTCTTAACTTTTGCTTGTCTGCAAAGCTTTTGATTTCTCCCTCAAATCTGAATGAGATTCTTGCTGGGTAGAGTATTCTTGGCTGTAGGTTTCTCTCTTTCAGGACTTTCAGGATATCCTGCCATTCCCTTCTGGCCTGCAGAGTTTCTGTGGAAAGGTCAGCTGTTATCCTGATGGGTTTTCCCTTATATGTTGTTTGTTGCTTTTCTCTTGCTGCTTTTAATATTTTTTCTTTGTGTTTAATTGTCGTTAGTTTGATTAATATGTGTCTCGGTGTATTTCTCCTTGGGTTTATTCTGTATGGGACTCTCTGTGCTTCTTGGACTTGGTGAATTATTTCCTTTCCCATGTTGGGGAAGTTTTCCACTATAACCTCTTCAAATATTTTCTCAGACCCTTTCTTGTTTTCTTCTTCTTCTGGGATGCCTATAATTCGAATGTTGGTACGCTTAATGTTATCAGTGAGGTCTCTGAGACTGTCTTCTAATCTTTTTATTATTTTTTCTTTTTCCTGCTCTGTGGCAGTTATTTCCCCCATTCTATCTTCCAACTCACTTATTCGTTCTTCTGCCTCAGTCATTCTGCTGGTTATAGCATCTAGAGTATTTTTAATTTCAGTTATTTTGTTGTCCATTGCTGTTTGTTTTTCTGAGTTCTTACGAACTGTTTCTTGTACTTTCTCTATTTTGTTATCGAGATTTTGTATCATTTTTACTATCATTACTCTAAATTCCTTTTCAGGCATTTTTCCTATTTCCTCCTCATTTATTTGGTCTTGTGGGTTTTTTTCTTGCTCCTTTGCCTGCATGGTGTTTCTTTGTTTCCTCATGGTTGTCCAAACTTTTGGGGTTGCTTGTCCTTGGGTTTTTTTGCGTTATTCTGTGACCAGCAGAGGTTCCTTTATTGTTCGTCTGTAAGCGTCGGTGTGTGGGGAGGGAGAGGGTGCAACAGTGGCTCCTTCTCCTGGGAGGGAGTGAGCAGTGGCACACTGATGTCTCAGTCAGGCTTGGAGGTGCCTGTTGCAGAGGGCGCCGGTGGCTCAGGCGTAAACAGAAAGTCTTAGAGTTGGGCCTCTCTCGGGGGTTTTTTTCTTTTCTTTTTTTTTTTTTTTTTCCTCTCGGCAGCCTCCCTGCTGCTGGCGTTGCAAGGGGTTTTAATCTAGCCCCACCCGAGTGCCTGAGGGTACTTGTTATCCCTGAGCGCCTTAGGTAGCCTGCAGGGCGTCTCTCCACTGCCTGTTGCAGAGGCCGGGAAAGAGAGAGAGAGGCTATGCACGTGGCTCCTCCCAGCCGCCAGTGAGCCTGCAGCCTCCAGCCGCCATCATGGCCGGGCAGCTCTCAGGAACGGGCACTCCTCTCTGCGGGCCTCCTCCCTCCTGTCCTCTCGGTCCGGCAACAATGTTTCCCACACTGAACCAGCTCTCCTGCTCCCACACTCCCGCTCCTGGACCCTCCGTTCAGCCGCGGATCGATGTCTTGGTCCGGGAACGCTGAGCTGCGCTGCGGACCCTCTGAATGTTTCTCACTCCCTCCCGTCTGCCACAGCTCCGCCGCTTCACCCTCTTTGAGCCCTCGTAGATGCCTCCCTACCGGCTATGTCGGGCTCCCCGCAGTCCCATCCGGTGTCCGAGGCCGTCTGCTGGTGTTCAGCTGGTTCTCTGTGAGAATTACTGCGTCCTTCCATGCATTCCCAATGCATCTGTGGGGAGGGATGCACTCCACGTCTCTCTACTTCGCCGCCATCTTTAATGTTATTATTACTTTTTAATGTGGTAAGAAAACATAAGATCTAGCCTCTTAGCAAATTTTAGGTATCCAATACAGTATTGACAGCTAAAGACACTACACTGAGTGTCTTTGTGAGATTTCAAGAACTCACTTGTTTTGCATAACTGAAACTTTATATCCTTGACCATCACCTCTCCATTTCTTACTCCCCCACCCCTGACAACCACCATTCTAATTTCTGAATCTGTGAGTTTGATTATGATTTTACATAAAAGTGAGATCACATAGTATTTTACTTTCTGTGTCTGGCTTATTTCACTTAGCACAGTCTCCTCCAGGTTCATCCATATTGTCACAAGTGGCAGGACTTCCTTCTTTTTTTAAAGCTAAATATTCTATTGTATGTATCTACTACATTTTCTGTATCCATTTTCTTTTTTTTAATTTTTATTTTATATTGGAGTATAGTTGATTAACAATGATGTGTTAGTTTCAGGTGTACAGCAAAGTGATTCAGTGATACAGGTACATGTATCTATTCTTTTTCAAATTCTTTTCCAACTTAAGTTATAACAGAATATTGAGCAGATTTCCCTGTGCTATAGAGTAGGTCCTTGTTGGTTATCTATTTTAAATATAGCAGTGTGTACCTGTCAATCCCAAACTCCCAATCTGTATCCATTTTGTAATGGAGCTTGATGTAACAAGATTTTTTCTTTCAAGCCAGTATCTTTTAACCATGGCGTTCAGCAAAGTTGAGAAGTCAAATGTATAAAGGCTGATGCTTTGAGATGACAGAAATGTATGAGGGTGAGTCAAAAGTTATCTGCACTCCCGTTATATTAAAACTTCTGTTGGCTGCACTGTCTTATCAGCGTTTTCTGTTCAAGGCTACTGTCTCCCCAGTCACTGCTGTGCAAGTGTGCACATGTTACATCAGTTCATTTATAACTGTGGTGCGAGCAAAAATGGATGCCCATTTGCAATTTGCATGAAAGAAGAGCAGCATGAGTGATTCATTTTTTGTGGTCTGAGGGTGTGCATATCCACATACTTCTGCCCACACTGTTGACACTCTGCAAAAACTTCATTTTGAGGTGTTAAAGCATCCTTCCTATAGTCCGGATCTTGCTCCATCAGACTTTCACCTATTTGGTCCCCTGAAAGCCACCCCATGAGGACAAAGATTCACTTCTGATGAAGTGAAGACAGCAGTGCATTCATGGCTCACAGCTCAGCCTAAAACATTTTGTAATGAGGGAATAAGAAAGCTTGTTGACAGATGGACAAAGTGTATTGAAAAGCAAGGAAATTATGTTGAAAAATGATGTATTTGTCTTTTCTAAAAGCTAATTAAAATAAATTCTATAGCCAGAGTGTGGATAATTTTTGACTCACCCTTGTAGGTTTCTGTGTAAAAGGGAGCATGACTTTTTGTCATGGGAGACATGTCAGGTGCATGGGAGACAATGGTGCACATCCTTTGAAGAACATGGAAAGATAATTTTCTAAAGTACATTTTTCAATGAGTTCTCATTTCTTTCTATCACACCTCTAAACCATGCAACCAACTTTCATTGCCCTAGAGAAAAATCAGTACTCGTATAACCCTAATGAGACAACTGTGGTTATTCCACTGCAGGAACGCCCCCACCACTACCTTGCTCCATCCTTGAACACACTCCTGGAACAGTCCCTGCAGAGTTGCTTCCCTGCATTAGTCTTTGCACAGTCTTCCCAAATGATGCAGTTCAAAGTGGCTCCAAGCCACAGCCTCTGAACTTGAAAAATTAGCACCACATCTTAAACGCTTGGTTTAATTTGTTCAAAATTGCCAGCCCCACACATGGGCAGTTTATCACTCTAGCATTACATAGCAACTAGAAGAATGAGCTTTCCTGGCAGATGGGCTTAGGCTGGAAGTGCAAATTCCTCCACATTTTCTCTCTGTGACTCATCAAAGGAAATAGCTTCCTAAATTCTTTTCATCATCTATAGAAGTGAGATTATAATAATACCTAGGGTAGTATGAAAATTAAAAAGACCCTGTGTATCAAGTATTTTTACATAACTAGAGCTTTATAAATGTTAGCTATCAGGATTATATTACAATTATTATTCTATCTTGTTAAGCAAATATTTCTTGAATTATTCAACATATACTGTCATTTACATTTCTTATGGGTTTTAACTCAAGTAGGTTATTATACCCAGAAAGGAGCTTACACTTTTTTGGGTCTCTCATCTCAGTACCTAGTATAATAGCTTGTCATTAATAAACAATGTAATTCCATTTGTTAATCACATTTCACAGTGTTCAGAATAGCACTAAAGTCTTTAGAGGATAGACTCTTCCTTGTCCCTTATGTAATCACCATATAATTATTTTGTACTTACTATGTGCCTGACCTTGTGTTAGGTAGTTTACACTATTATCAGTAATCTTTAAGCAACATCATGAACTGACTTATAGAATGTGATAGAGAAATCTCTGATGAGTTTGGGTAAATACACTCGGGTAAGACTGTGGGGAGTGAAACATTTTTTCATTCATTCATTCAACAAATGTTTCTTGATCTCCTACATTCTAGCTACCATTCTACGTCCTAAATTTACAATAATGAAAAAGACCAGTCTTTGTAGATGGACAGCAAACAATTAACTAACAAACAGAACAATAAGAAATTTCAGAGTGTGTAAGTGCTATAAAGAAAATAAAACAATGCAATAGCATAGAGAGAATTTAGGGTGCAGAGGAAGAAATATTAGAGTGATTGGGTCACAGGTGATCTGTGGAAGGTACTTTTGTGTCAACTCCTACTTTGCATAATTTATATGCAAGTTGCTAAAGAGTACCCATTACAAAAAAATAAGGGTGTATGTTATGCTATGGGGATTTTGCTGTGAAAAGGAGAGAAATGAGGTGGAAGCAGCAGAAGGATGGAGGTCAAGAGAGGGTCCGAAGGAACAAATGGAGGAATGATGTAAATAAGGACGAGATCCTATACTTGAGCACCCGAGGCCTGGCTGCTTTCTGGTGCCTTGGCTGATTTCTGGTACCTTCGTGCTAGACTCCCTGGGGGCATGGAGAATTGTTGGAATCTATAGCATTACATCGGAGGTCTGCTGCCTGAGTGTCCTCTCTCCTTCTTGAAGGAGGGGCCTACTTCTATCATTTCACTCATCTCCCAGCCCTGAGAGCAGCATTTTGCATGTGGTTAATGTGCAGTATTTACTGAATAGCTGTAGCTCGAGTACTTTAATTACTTTACAAAAGAAAGATTTTTAAAGAAATCATCGGCCCTTTCAAGTGTCAGAGTTTAATTAATAATCTGTCTAGCAGCTGTGTGATCTTGAGTTAATTACTTCACCTCTTGGGCCCTCGGTTTTCTCATCTGTGAAAATGCAGTGATAACAAGGGTCCCCCGGGACTGGATGAGAAAAGTGAGGAATCCTTCGGTCAAGCCTCAGTTGATTCTCCCATGTTCGGAGTGTTCCACGTTCTAGGGGTAGGTGTGGGGTTGATGGAATGGGGGAAGGTGAAGAGATCTGGGTGGGGAGGGAGCACAGGACAGACTCAGTTCACTGCTGTCACCATTTCCCCACTGCCTCAGTCCCGGAACAGGTGTGGGAGGTGGGGGAGAGTCAGAAAGAAGCAAACACATTAGCACTGTCACACTTGTTTACTGTTTTCACCCATGTGGTAATAAATCAATGTGACATTTGTCGTTTTAATTAGTCTTTTTTCAGTCGGGGAAGTCAAGGCTGTTAAGTGCTGATAGGGAGCTGAAAAATTACCTGGGAACAAGTGTCCAGAGTGCTGCGAGTCCCCAGGGACAGGAGGGGTGCAGTGAACAGCCCTTCCCTTTAGAAAGGAAGGGTTCCGGTTGAGTGCAAGGCTGTTAGGAGGGCGGTCGGGGGAAGCTGAGTTGGTCCCTTTCCTGCTAGCCCTCATCCAGAGCTCTGGTGAGCTGTAGGGGAAGGGATGGTGGAGGGAGAGGAGAGAGAGAGGGTAAATCTCTGTGCACGTTTCTATCTAGTCTAAGTGAAGATGCAGAAATGAAATATACAGAACAGTTGGGGAAACACCACCCTCAAAAGTAAGAACAAGGGAAAACTAAGTAAAGCCAATCAAAGCTCTAAAGATTGGCAAAGAAAAAGTTGCCATCTGGATTTCATTGCCTTGATTGCAGTGTATCACAAAGAAGCCCACTTTTTGCAAGGTCTCAGGGTAGAGTTAAAGCAAAGCCCTTGCAAAGAATGGGTTGCTCTAGAAGGCTTGCTGGCTTGTTGAGGGTGCTCATCGCTATTTCCTACCAGTAATAAAGGGAGAAGTGACTCTGAGCCCCCAAACACAAAGTCCTGGCTGACCATTCTGAAATCATCTCTTCCTTTCTCCAACAATGTCTAGAGAGGTCATTAACTTTCTCCTCGTGATCAGATTTGACAGCAATAGTACAATGTACAGGCACCTCTTGGAAGAATCTCAATTCTTTTATATGTGCATCCCAGGAAATCACTCAATTCTCTGAGCCTTGGTACCTTGTATACAATGGAAACAAGGTACCACAAGATGGTATTCTACTTGCCCCACAAGATGATTTTGAGGACATGATGGTATGTTCCAGATTACAAAATAGAAGAATTATGAATTATTATCACTATTGTTATTATTGTATTTATAGTAGTAAAAAGCTATTTCTTCAGATTTTGTGGAATTTTCAAATTTGGAAAAGATCTTAATGTTCAGCTAGTTCCAAAAAAAAAAAAAGCTCAGTTAGTGCAATTTATACTCCATTTCCAATATCTTTGACCATTTCTTTATAAGTTAATTATCCACTCTTTTCTTGAAACTTCAGTAAAATATACTGTCTTCCAAGGAAATTGGAGCTCTGTTTGAACACCTCTAATATTTCATGCTCTAATTATCAATATGTGCAGAAATCTTTAATTTCTACCCTTTAGTATTAGTTCTTTCTTCAGAAACCTCAGTCCTTTTTCTAACATGGTTGCCTCTCCTTGCATGTTTTAACAAATCTCTTTTCTTTCCCCAGGTGAAGAGCTGAATATGCTCAAAAATTCCTCCAGTGATATGATTTTGGATTTCCTCATCGTTCTAGTTGGTCAGCTCTAAGTATTTCTGTTTTCTGTTTCTTTCTTAAAATGTGCACCCTGAGCTAAATATCCAGGTATAGTATGATCAGTGTGTCCACAAACACCACCTGATGTTTGCACCAATCAGATTTGCTTACCTTTCTCCAAGTCTTCATCTTGCTTTTTAGCACAAATAAAATGCCTTGCTTGTTTTTGTTTTGGCCACTTGTCTTTATTCTACAACGTGCTCTTTTATTAAAGGCTTCTCTGAATGGTTTCATCCAGGTCTGTTTATCTGTCATGTCTATACTTGGACACTCAGGGGAGTGAGTGTTTGAGGATAAGGAACTAGAAATATGAACAGGGAAATGGGCCTGCTTGGCCTCAAGAAGAGGAGACAAGGAAGCTGACTCCACTTACAAGAAAGATGAACTTCCGGAAAAGGGGCTAAATTTGCTTTATGTTCATCTACACAGTAAAGCTGGGACCAGTCAGGGCTACTTCTTGGGGGAGTTTCCAGATCTTAGTCACGGTGGTAAGGAGCATAGGATTTGGAACAGAACAGATCTAAGTTCAAGTCCTGATTCAGCAACTTCCTGGTTCAGTGGTCTTAAGTCATTTCTCTGCAACTCTTCATAGCCTCAACCTTTCCCTCTATGAAATGAGGTTGATATCAACATCACTGGGTCCTTTTCAGGACTAAATGAGATAGGCTAACCTGAGAGTTAGCCCTCAGGAGGCATTCAATGAGCCAGGTCCCATGGACACCATGTCCTGGGGTCTTCTCTCTACATGTGCTAACTTGTCCTGCCTCGACTCACCTTACAAGAAGAGTTCTGCATAGCACATTAGATTTATGTTCAGAAATAGTCCCTCCTTCCACATAACCCCCATGGGAAGAAGAGAATTCCCCAATCCAACAATGGCTAACTTGGCAATGTGAGTCATTTTGGCCAATGGGACATCAGCACCCATGAAGCAGTAGAGTCTCTCTCTCTCTCTCTTTTTTTTTTAATTGACATATAGTTGATTTACAATGTTGTGTTAGTTTTAGGTATACAGCAAGTGATTCAGTTATATGTACATAAATCTCTCCCTTTCTTTTTTTCAGATTCATTTCCCTTAAAGCAATAGTCTTGAAAAGTGTCTTGTTGCATGAGCTTACACTCTTGAACGTCTGCTATGCCTATGAAGAGAACATGCCTAGGACAGACCGCTCAACTCAGGAGGAGAAAGAAACTTGCAGGGGGCAGAACTGAACCACCCCAACTGAGGTCACCCCAGATCAGCAGCCCCTAGCTGACCCCAGGCAGCTACAGAAGTCTGGGCAAGCCCAGCTGAGACCAACAGTACTGAGCGGCCAACCAGCACAACTGTGAGCTAAATAAATGCATTTTTATATGTTCCAGAGGTTTCTGTGGCTGTTCTATATGCAGTAATACTGTGACCTTAGTTATCTGAAATAACTAGTAAATTAAGATATAAATGGCTGACAGGGTTTCACGTTTCCTCTTCTGAAGACATGGGAAGCCGATATTTGTATTTGTTCAAAAACTGTTTACCTGAGTACTATGTGCTTAGTGCCCCATAGTAGTAAATTTTCCCTTGAACAAGTGACTCTTCTCTGAAGAAGCCTATTTTAAAAACTGTAGAATTATGCTAGAGCCCAACTCCCTTATCTTAAGGTAATTGCATTCAAAGCACAACACACTCTTTTGCACTGGTTCCTCCCCTTTAATCTCTGGGGATCTCTGTGCCTCGTGGACTCTGAGCATCATTTTGCTCCCCTCATCCCCAGGACTGGTCCACTTGAACATCCTGTACCATCCTCGTAATGTTGGGTGATGAGGTAGAATTTTATTGGGTGGAAAGCTCTTCCCTTTCCCTTTCAATAAAGTGCTCCAAGTGCCACTCCCTGTCTTTTCCACCTTCTTAGGCAGCTATTCCAGACAAATCATGCATTCTATGGTCTTTTGGGGCGCAGAGGAAAGGACAGAAGCTAATAATGACTTGCTTTTCCTTAGCTGTGACTCCGTCAGGATGGAGCTGGATTGCAGGAGACCATCACTCTGTTTCTCTGAAACCAGGGGCTGCAAATGCACAGAAGAGGGTGCTCTTGTGTAAAGCTGCAGCCGGCTTCCTGGGAGGAGGAGAAGTTTCCTTATTCCTCACCAAGCGGATGATTCATTGCTTGTGATATTTGGTAAATGTAGTCAGCATTAGTGCACACATAGTCTGCAACAGCAGATCAAAAATCCAAACTGCAAAAATATGAGGAAACTCCTTTGTGTCTGGGCTGCACATCTATCGCCTCTGCAGTTCTGATATGACATGGCCAACTTTTATCTGCATCCTCCCCTTTGACCGCATCTGCCAGGCCCTCTAAATGAAAATTGTCAAGGAATAAGGAAAAAATAGTCATTCTTTTTAGAGTTTTCAAATTGCTTTCACCATTTGGGAAATAACTACTTATCCATTAATTCATTTGTCACACAAATATTTATCGAGGGCCAGTTATTCAGCTTTTTAATGCTTTTAGGGAAAAAATTCAAGCTCCTTTCCTATCAATCAAACCCAAACAATCTGGTCTCTACTTTTCTATTCGATACAATCTCATACTTACTGCCTTCATTTTAGCTCTTTTTGGCCTCAGGCGTTTGCTCTAATATTTCATTTTATTGGAATTATTTTTTTCTGGCTCTTATTATGCCCGTTTTTTCCTCATTTTCTCCAGAGTTCAGTACAAGTGTCATATTTTCAGACAGACTTTCCTTATGCCCATTTAATAGTCACGATTCTCCAGAAAACCAACTGAAGATATAGATTAGTAGAAATGGAAATATATAGATATAAATTTATGATAAAGGGATTTAGATCATGTGCTTATGGAGGCTGAGAAGTCCAAGATTTGCAGTTGGTTAGCTGGAGACCCAGGAGAGTTGATGGTATAAGTTCCAGTCTGAGTTTGAATCTGAAGACAGCAGAAGACAATATCCCAGCTCGAAGACAGTCAGGCAGGGAGAGAAAATTCTCCTTTACTCAGTCTTTTTGTACTTTCCAGTCCTTCAACTGGCTGGATGAAGCCCACCCACACTGGGGAGGGAAATCTGCTTTACTTAGGCTACCAATTCAAATATTATCTCATCCAGAAACACCCACAATAAACACACCCAGAATAACATTTGACCAAATATCTAGGCATCCCATTGCCCAGTCAAATTGACACATAAAATCAACCACCATACTCCACATCTACATTGTCCTTTCCTAATTCCTATTGTCTGTTTATCTTTTTCTCACTGTTTATCACAACTTGCACATACCTTGTTTATGTATTTATCATATTTACTGTCTGTTTCTCTTTCTAAAATGTGAACTCCATGAAGGCAGGAACAGAGACTGCTGTGTTTATTTTTCTGTCCCCTGAGCCCTGAAGATGCCAGGAACCAAATAAAGACTTGATGTGTATTTTTGAATGAAATAAGTACAAATAAAATAGAAAATAATTATACAATGAAATAAGAGGTATTGAAAGGCAATATTAACAGAATGTTATGGGAATATGGAAGAGCAGAAACCCAATTCTTTTTGGAAGAGCCAGAAAAGGCTTTAAAATGAAGAGACATTTGAGCTGATTTCATAAACATGAAGAACAATCAACTAGGCAGCAGAGGAGGAACAGAATGGAAGAAAGATGTACACAATGGGCCAAACAATGCCTGCTGAGTTTGAGGGGCTAAAAGGATTAGCCTATTCCAGAAATGAAGACAAGATGTACAAGGATCAGAGAAGATTGAGATGGGTTTTGTTTGCAGCTGCAGGATCCAAACTTGACTTGGAAGGAATTGGGAAGTCAGTGGAGGCTGGAGTTTTGACCAGGAGTATTCAGAACCTTTTGAATATTTTGAATTCAACAAAACATTATGTATTCTGCTTCACTCTGGAAGCAGAGTAGATACTGGGTAGGCAAGGGGAGAAACTGATGTCTAGGGAACCGGTTAGGAAGCAGTTACAACAATTTGGATGCGAGAAGATGAAAGAGCAGCAGAGGCACAAGATGTGTCCGACTCCCCTCTGGGGCATATGAGGCCTGAGGCTTTGGCAGGAGCTGGAGTTCCCAATGCGCAGTCTTGGTTGTGGGATTGCATGAAGTTAACCTGTGGCTTTGGGGACAGGCCACAAGGATCCAGGCTTTCATCTATCATGAAACAGCCTCAGAGAGAAATAGGTAGTCTGGTATCACAAGGACATGAGATGGGAAGGTGGGCCCAGAGCACCATCTGGACCTGAAGCAAAGATTTTGTCAGAGGAGCAAGATGAGATGTGAACATGCCCGGTGGCAGGCCTAGGTCTGCACCATTGACTGGATCCTTCACGGGGAGTAGACATGGCTGGAAGGGAGCCACTAAAGGTACTGAGCAGTTTCAAGAAAAATAAAAGAGGAGAAAGTTGATTTGGGTATACTTTTGAGGTAGAATTTACATAACCTCAATAATTAGAGAAAGGATGACAGGTGTTAAAAACAGGAAAATTGAGAATGACTTCCTAGGAAATTAGAAGAAGGGTTTAGAGGAAGAACAGATTTGGGAGTCATGTTTGAGGCAGACTGTGTCCTCTATTGTTCAATCGGTTACTTCACCTGGGTGTCCCATAGTTAGCACCTCAATGTTCAGGTGCTGGGAATTTTCTTAAGAACATTATTTACCAAATAAGTCCTCAAGGAGAGGATACACTGCTCAGTTCCAAACCTTTTCACATTCCAGAACAACTCTTTTCTTTAGAACAGGCACCAGAGAATTCATCCCTATCATCATAATTGTCATCACCATCATCATCACCATCATCCTCATCATCACCATCATAATCACCATCATCATCACCATCATCACCATCATCATCACCATCATCATCACCATCATCATCATCACCATCATCACCATCACCATCACCATCATCATCATCACCATCACTATCATCATCATCACCATCATCATCACCATCACCATCATCATTGTTGTCCTTCATCTGAAGCAGCAGTCACTCTTATTTACTGAGCACTTACTGTAATAATGATCTCTACTGTACACTTCCTAATTCTTCTAAGTCTTCACATGTTAACTCAAACCCCACATCTAAGTGAAGTAAGCACATCATTATCCACATGTTACAGAGAAAAGAACTGAGGCACATGGTGAAAAGTGACATGCCCAGGTAGTTGAAGCAATCAGACACCATGGAGATACTCTATGTGTATTAGTCTTTAGTTTCCCCAACATATTTGGAGCACCATGATTAGTCCGTTTTTATAGGAACAAGGAATGCAAGATGTGAAGTTATATCAATTTACCTGAAACATCCAGCCAACAGATGCTGGAGCTGATATTTGAAACTACCATTTTTTAAGCCAGGGCATGGGGAGGGGATGTAGTGCCTGAAAATTAGTTTTTTTGATTGCAATGTAAGTGCCTGACATTAAGCTTTTGATTGCAGAGGCATCCATTTCCAAGACACCCCTCTTTTTTTTTTTTTTTTTAATTTATTTTTTTGGGGGGTACACCAGGTTCAATCATCTGTTTTTATACACATATCCCCGTATTCCCTCCCTTCCTTGACTCCCCCGCCTCGAGTCCCCCCCACCCTCCCTGTCCAAGACACCCCTCTTGAATAAACATGCTGCCAGCTACACAACTAGGTAAAGGGCCAGGCCAATTCACCCATGAAGTTCCCCTTTTGGATAGCCCCATGTGATCTAGGTAACTGACCATTTGCTTTTCCCTCCCTGCACTTTAATGCCCACTTTTATTTTTTTTAATTCACCAGTAAAGAGTGAACCTGTGAAACCCTAGGAATCCAATCCTTGACCCTCATAAAGTCAGAATCCCAGATCCAAGCTCTTTCTCTCCCTCTCCCTCTCTCTCTATCAGGAACCTTGCTGTGTGGTCCTGGGCATGCAGTGTACTCTCCAGGCCCTATGAGTAATAAAATGTTTTTCTTCAAAGTTCCCTGATAGTTGTTGCTGAGGTGTCTCTTATAATCATAATAAGAACCATAAAGGCCAGTCCAGCCACAATTGACTCTTGGGTCTGGGGAAATGTGTCTTGGATGGGGGGTGGGGCTCAGCACAAGCAGTAGGGGCCCCGGCATTCCTAGCTGATAGCATCCCTGTCAATAGGCTAAGACTGTACAAAACAGGGGGGCATTTCCAGAGCTCTTCTGCTTTGCTGTGTTCAAAAGTAAACATACAGAGAATAAGATAACATTGTAAAGGTGGCAACTAATAGTGAATATTTATGAAACTCACACAATGTGACGTGCTTCACATTGCTGTCTCCTGTAAAGGTTATTATCTTGTCTAAGTCACAGATGAGAATTGGAGGACAAGGTAACTTGTTCAAGGTCGCACAACAAATGACAGATTCAGGATTCCTACCTAGGTCTGAAACTTGGGTATTATTCAAATGTGGAAAAGTAGTACATCCTCTTCTGTTTATCTGACTCTTCTGAATTGGCTGTTAGAGACCACTTTCACTTTCAATCTCAGCTTTACGTCTGAGGGGAGGATTTAAAAACACTTCTCCATGCCATCTCCATCCACATGCCCCCAGCTCCCATTCTGCCTAAAATTAGACCCTTTCTTCTGACCTCTCTCTCCCTGTCAAATCTGAAGTTTTCATCAGGCCTGAAGATACCACCTGGGCAGAAAACAGTTGCTTCCTTCCATGTGTACATCTGGGAATCCTCATGTAGAGTGGGGCCAGATTACTAGGTTTTTATCCAGCATCAGAAGCAATCACTATCTCTAGGCATTTATTTTTATTGTCTGGGAAGATAACAGCTTCTTAAGGCCATAACCCAGAACACAGTTTGTCCATATGTTGACTGTATATTTAGTCATTGCTGCATACTCACTCTCCCCACATGTAGAAACATTGTGAGCATCTTCAGTGAATAGCGAACCATTCACTAGTTCACCAGTATCTGTCTCTGGTGCTCCCCTCAGGAACATTCCATTAGAACTACTAACTGACCAATTGACCAGGGATGATTGATTGTACAGGGAATTACTTTTTGAGCTCAGGCTTCAGCACTGATTTAAGAATAAATTTTCTGTCTTCTTACTCTGCTAACCTCAGCCCCTTCCTTTGGATGAACTTGATACATTTGGAATGGAGGGACTGGAATATTGGCCAGCAGATAATATTTATATTGGAGCTTTATAAAAAGATGTAGAAATCACTAGCTTCCTAGTGAATTTTGCTGTATGTGCATTCCAAGTTGCAGTAAAGGAAGCAAAGTAGAGGGAGGCTATTACTCTTCTGGAGCCTACAGTTTTATTCTTCATTTTAGTTTGATAAGCAAATGAGCTACTTGATTTGTGCCTAGGTGATACCTCATGTGTTCTTGGGTCTTAATTTATAAAGGCAACTGAGTGATGATTTAAAAGAAAATTTTACTACTTATAGTTCCCAAGAGAAGGGGACACGCCATGCCATGCCATGCAGGGCCCCATGGGGAGGCACCGAGTTTGATCAGGAGGCAGAAGCAAGAGTGAAGGAAAGGCATAAGCTACCATCTTTATTGGGGTGTCCATGAGAAATGCAAGGCAGGGCAGAGGAAACAGCTTAGAACTGACTAGCTCGAATAATTCCAGCAGGCTCTGAGGCGTGGAGCCTATCCCTAGTTGTTTGGTACCTGGCTCTGGGTTGATTTAGGGCTGGGAAAATATTGGCTTGATGTAAGAGTTGGATGAAGAAGATGATTGGGGGTATGGACTTGTGATTGGTTGGAGAGTTTATGATGTGATTTTTGTATGCCTGCAAAAGCTGGATCAAAGAGAAATGTAAACAACTTCAGCCATTAGTTTGGCTCTGTGATTAATGGATGCCATATAGACAAACACAGAATCTAAGAAAACACAGAACACTGCAGCAGAAAACCCTAAAGCATACTTCTTGCATACTTTCCATCCCATTCCTCATTTCTCATTGCTCCCATGGGCCAGCATAATAGATGGATGAGCGGTTCATTGTGGCCTCTCTTAGTAGTCACCTCAAGCTGTGGTCATATAAATCTAGAGCTTTAGTGGCTGTGTCTCCATGGCCAATGTATAGCTTTGCCCCACCATCCTACCCCAGAGCTAGGGCTCTCCTGGGTATTGCCAGTGACCTGACTTTAGTGGTCATCAGAATATAGTATAGGGAGTATGGAGGCCAAAGGGCAGTCCTGAGGTTGTCCCTCAGAGAAGTTGTGATTTAATTTGGAAGAGAGGTGATGGACAAGCAGATTTTTAGCAGAAGTCTTCAAAACAGCAGTGATGATAAAAGTGTGCAGGATGAGAGATTGGCTGTTTTTTTTGGAGAGCAGTCAGAAAGCAGAAATAAATCCAGAGTGATCAGTACCCACCATCCTAGTTCTCTCACTACTAGGGCTCCAAAGATGTCTACTATGATTGTTTGAAAGAGTTAGAGCTAATCTTTTTAGGCTACATGTCTTCAGTAAATATGAATGTCTAGAATAAGATAAAATTTTATAGGAATGGCTCTTCTGATAAAATATGTAAAAATGTAATTAAGGGATTTGTAGAGGAAAAATACACTCAGTGATGGGCTTGTACCTTATTCTTTGGAGAGAAGAAGATGGCTGGAAATACATTTACAGTAACTACATAAAAAGAATACACAGATTCTTTTAAAATTTATTTTTCCCTTTGCATTTCTACTACTGGAGTTGTAAAGTTGTTTTGATAGAGTCTTTTCCCCATCCTTTATATTTAATATGATTGTATTGCATTATTTCTCAACTGTTCTTATTTGTCACTGTAGAGAATTTTCAAACTTTTGTGTAAAAATATACGTGGCTTCAGAGAAAACATCAATATATACAATCTAAAGAGGATGAATCAAGAAATAAGGATTTAAACACATTATGTAGGATGGTGACAGATATTAGACAGGGTTTTTTAAAAAGTAGGTTGGAGTGTGAGGATAGATTGTGAAAATTTTACTTTTTGTTTAATACTATTCTTTAATATTGAATCTTTTATTGGAGTATAGTTGATTTACAATGCTGTGTTAGTTTCAGATGTATTGCTAAGTGTTAGTTTCAGCTGTATTGGTAGTTTCAGTTATATATATATGCATATATATATATATTCTTTTTCTGATTCTTTTCATTATGGGTTATTACAAGATGTTGCACATAGTTTCCTGTGCTGTACAGTAAGTCCTTGTTGTTTACCTAGTTTATATATAGTAGTGTGTATCTGTCAATCCCAAACTCCTAATTTATTGCTCCCCCTACTTCCCCCTTTGGTAACCATAAGTTTGTTTTCTATGTCTGTGATCTAGAGATGATCATACTAAGTGAAGTAAGTCAGACAGAAAAAAAGTAAATATCATATAACATCACCTATGTGTGGAGTCTAAAAAATGATACAAATGAACTTATTTACAAAACAGACTCACAGAAATATTGAAATTTTAACCATGTACTTGGATTATTTTATGAGACAGAAAGAGATAGAATATCAATCTGCTAGGATTGCTGAAAGGATTAAGCAAGACCAAGTATGGGTAGAACTTAGCACAGTCCCTGTGATGTGGTGGGTGAGTGACAAGTGGTAGCATTGTTACTCTGGTAGAGATGGTGGGTAATATTTCATCAGCTGGTGCTCTCTCTAAAATGCTACTCACAGTCCCTTTTCTCTGGTGACACAAGCAAAGAAAGTGGCTCCTCCTTGAATAAGTGCAGAAAGGAGAAATAATAGTTCCTCACTTTCTCGCTTACTACCTCTCCTGCCCAGTTCCCCACCCTTATTTCTCTGACTATTTCTTGTAAAACTCCTCCTGGGCATCAGCTTCTGTGAGACATTCTTCTTGAATCTTCTTGGGCTGAGCTGATGCCTCTTCTTGCTGATTCCACAATGCCCTGAGCAAATCTTCATCATTAGCTTACTGGGCTATTTGTAATTGTTTGTGTGAGAAACTTTGGGCTAGGGTTGTGATTTATTCATCTTTATATCTCTATTATTGGTAGAGTGTCTGGAACATCCTGAGCATTCAAAAATGTTTAATTCAATGAATGCATGCATGAATGAACAGTGGATGCCTCAGCCATGTCTATACCACAAATTACCTTTCTGAAACAAAATAATTTCTACCCTTGTTTCCTATGAACTAGCCTGGAACCTTAAGTTTACTTTTATCTATTTGTTAAGGGGTCACAGTTTTTTAATTTGAGAAGTAATCTGCTGAACCTACATTTAAAAAAGATTCATCTCCAATGGATCTAGCAATCTCCCTCCTGGGCATATATCTGGACAAAACTATAATTCAAAAAGATACATGCACCCCTATGTTTATAGTAGCACTGTGTACAATAACCAAGACATGGAGACAACCTAAATGTCCACTGACAGATGAATGGATAAAGAAGATATGGTACAGATTTACAATGGAATATTATTCAGCCATAAAAAATGAAATATTGACATTTGCAGCTACATGGATGGACTTAGAGATTTTCATCCTAAGTGAAGGAAGTCAGAAAGAGAAAGACAAATACCATATGACATCACTTACATGTGGAATCTAAACTATGACACAAATGAACTTATCTACAAAACAGAAACAGACTCACAGACTTAAAGAACAGACTTGTGGTTGCCAAGTGGGGGTTGGTAGAGGGAAGGATTGGGAGTTTGGGACTAGGGGATGCAAACTATTATTATATAGAGTATATAAACAACAAGGTCCTACTATACAGCACAGGGAACTATATTCAATATCTTTTGATAAACCATAATGGAAAAGACTATGAAAAAGAATATATATACATATACATATATAATTGAATCACTTTGTTGTACACCAGAAAGTAACACAACATTGTAAATCAACTATGCTTCAATTTAAAAAAAAAGATCCATCTCCAGAGATATATTTGACTTTAGACATTGAAACCACTCTCTCTGCTCTTGCACTCTGAGTGATTTTTGGCATCTTTATGCAATTTCTGAATGCAGTGTCCCGGTAAGTCCATTTGGACACTTGGCATAAAAAAACATTGTGTTTGTTCATACAACTGGCTCAGTGAACAAGGATGAGGAATTGAGTTGTGTATTTGATGACTCAGGCCTTGATTACTAAATTGGAATTTGCCTCTGTACCTTGAGGGTGTGGAAAAAAGAAATCTAATAGATTAAATGAGACTGCTGTGTGTCTCTCTGTGCCTCTGCTGGGAGCAATGTACATGGCGTAATTAAGTCCCTGGAAGAGGAAAACTGGCCATGAAATAAAAAATAAAAATGTATCATTCATAGCAAGTGGCCAGGTGCTTCACTCACCAAAATGTTCTGTGTTAACAAATGTATTTTTCCAGTCTAGAAATTTCTAGTCACAAATGTTCACACCCCCTCGAGATTACTCAGCCCTGTGATTACTCTGTGGTACACATCTATCACTTGACATCATTTCAGTGTGTATTTTTCCTTTGTGAACACTGTGTAGTAGGGAATTTGTGAAACACTATAACATGTTGGAAGGTAAAGGAGTTCTCATCACTGGGGAGGGTGCCGTCAGAAATATATGCTCTGGGAATTTGGTTGATGAATAACAAACTTGTAAACTCTGTCACTTCTACCAGAGAAGTGTCTGAAATATACGGGGAAGGGGACAATCGATTTTCCCCCACTGCCTCTGACATACCCAGCAATGCCAAAGGCATTAGCATGTACACAATGATATTTGACCAATATTTATTAAGTATCAATAATCAGGTGGCTAAGCTTCTGTTTCTGTGATTATTTAGCAAGGAAGAACAGAATGTAGAAACCCTGAAGCAATGTGCCCCTTACACCAGTGTGTCTCATATTCACATCTTAGGACAGTTCAGAGATTGTCTGACTCCACCTTGCATTTAGTTTTGACATAGCAGCTCTCAAAAACAATTTTTCCCTAACTCTCCAGCCTTTACTGTTTAAAGAAATGGTTTACAAAACTAATTAAACACAAGTCCTTGCATCGCCCTGTTTCCCTTGGTGTTTGTAATTGTAAAAGATCCTATCTCACAAAACCTATGTGTACATGTATGTTTCTTGCTGACAGAAGGGTGCTTTCAAATAGATTCAGTTATTCATAGTTTCTTTAAAAGCACAAATATTTATTGAACAACAACTATGAGTCAAGTCAAAATCACATAGACCCTGATTTTCTAAATTTTAAACAACTATTCCAGGGCTACTGTCCTTACTGGGTGGCAAAATGGCACCTCCATTTTGTTCTGGTGCTCCTCCCCTGTCACTGCCTTGTGTTACTCAGTGAAGGAAACAGATGCCCCAGGCACAAGTGTGGTCCTCCTAGCTCCAAGCACCAGCAGGAAAAGGAGGCCAGCAGCACTGTCCTCTAAGGTTGTCCCCTCACCTCCCCCATCTATAGATCCAGGCTGTGGAGCACAGTCTCTGCTGTGTTACCCACGACAAATGGCCCTGCTTCAATTTCACATACTGTCAACAAAGCCTCCTTGCAGAGCCCCTGTTGCAGCCTCATCACATTTGTGCTTTGAGAGACAATGACGTATTTCTCATTTTCTTTCAGGCAGGCTTGGAAAGATTTCATTTTCTTCTCCTTTTTACTTCTACCCGAAAAACAAAACAAACCCAAAATGCAAACCAAAAATCCATCAGTCAGAAACAGCCCATGAGCGCACCCTTTGCTCTCTTACCAAACCAAATGCTACGCTGTCCATTCCTATTCAATTAATTTAAAATTTGCTTTTAGATTCTTGAATTTTTTCTTTTCAAACTAAAAAAGTCATTTATGTTTTGTTGACCTTTGCAGCAAGTTAAATTCTATAACAGAAACAAAGACTTTGTGTTAAATAGTTGGAATTCTTCCACAATTGCTCTTCTGAATCTCATACCAATAGGCACATATAGCCACAATCTTCCATGCATACACAGTTCCTTTAAAATTTTTTGAGCCATAGACTTTTTCCAAAAGAAAGAATGCTATAAAAATTCTGGAATTCCCATTTAATTTAAATAAAAGGAGGTATAGAAACAAAGTTATATTAAACACCTACTCTGCCCCCAAAATTTACTCACATTATTTAATTCCTAAAATCACCCTAAGGGATAGATTCTATTGACCTCCACTTACAGATGAAGACAAAGAAGCAACAGACTTACCTAAAATTACCCAGTTAGTACATGATAGAGCTAGGACCGACCCTGCTCTTTCCAATTTAAGTTCTTTTCCTCGTTTATTCTGTCAAACACAGAAAAAAATAGCATCCTGGACCTTATCCTCTTGGAGTGGTAGTTAAGGGCAGTTCTCTGTCACACTGACTGCTATGGGAGGTGGGGAGTGTAGGGTGGGGGGAATTACAGGCATTTAGTGGATGACACTCAGGTGAACTAAGCACAATCCTGCACAATAAAGCATTGCCCCAAAGGCAAATAACATCCTTTTAAGAAACATTACATTATAGGCTTACAAGTACAAGAGAAAGATAAAAATGTACATAACTATACTGTGAAACAAAATAAAATGAGCGCTAAATAAAAATACTTTTTAAGTATTTTTCAAACACTGTGGGAACCCAGAGGAAGCAGAGACCAAGCCCAGCTTTCCTAGGATAATGGAGGCTTTGCCATCTTCAACAGGTGGCTTCAACATTGTGCCTCTACTGTTAACATCCAGTCAGAAGAAGAAGGAAGAGGACTGCTTTCGCAATTCAGGGTCCTTTGTGGTTCCACATACATTTTAGGATTGTGTGTTCTAGTGCTGTGAAAAATGTCATGGATAGGGATTGCATTAAATCTGTAGATTGTTTTGGGTAGAATGGACATTTTAACAATATTAATTCTTTCAATCCAAGAACACAGCATATCTTTCCATTTCTTTGTATCATTTTAAAATTCCTTCATCAGTGTTTTATAGTTTTCAGGAAACTTTTGGTGGGATTATAAATTGAGGCAACCACTATGGAATACAGTATGGAGGTTCCTCAGGAAACTAAGATTCAGCAATTCCACTCCTGGTTACATATCCAAAGGAAACAAAAACACTAATTCAAAAGGATGCACAAACCCCAATATTTATAGCAGCATTATTTACAATAGCTAATCTATGGAAACAACCTAAGTTTCCCAGAACAGATAAATGGATAAAGAAGATATTATATATACAGAATGGAATATTACTTAGCCACAAAAAAGAATGAAATTCTGCCATTTGCAATGACATGGATGGACCTGGAGTTTATTATGTTTAGTGAAATGTCAGATAGAGAAAGACAAATACTTTATGTTATCACCTACATGTTGAATCTAAAGCATAAAACAAACAAATGTATATAACAAAACAGAAACAGACTCACAGAACAAACTAGTGGTTACCATTGCAGAGAGGGAAGCAGGGAGGGGCAAGTTAGGGGTATGGGATTAAGTTACACGAAACTACTATGTATAAAATAAATAAGCAGCAAGGATATATTGTACAGCACAGGGAAATAAAGCCATTATTTTGTAATAACTTTAAGTAGAATATACTTTATAAAAATATTGAATCACCATGTTGTACACTTGAACCTAATATAAACTTGTAAATCAACTATAAGTCAATAATTTAAAAAAAAAAGAAAGAAGGAAGAGGAAGAGGACCATGTATGAGTACATCCTAGTGGGAGTCCACATCACTACCACTCACACCCCATTGGTCAGAACTCAGGCAAACAGCCATAACTAACCATATGAGCCAGGCTGGGAAATGGATTCCAGCTGTGCAGTCAGGAGGATCCTCGTTTGAAGAAGATCTAGGCAGTCTCTCTCAGAGATACCAAAAGGCATTGAAAAGAGGCAGTGTTATCTTCTCTCTGAAGTCTGTTCCCAGTCCTATACACTTTACTCTGCAAATGGCATCCACTTCCACCCAACTTCCCAAACCAGAAGCTTGGAATTCTGCTTTGTCAGATGCTATATCGTATCAGTCAACAAGTCCTTTGGATTCCTTCTTCTTTGACAAATATTTTCTGACTATCAACCATTTTGCCAGGCACTGTGCTATGCACTATGGTGAAATATTTCAGCATAATAGTGAAAAAGATACAATCTCTGCTCTTACAAAACTCACAGCCTAGTGTGAAAAACAAAACTTATTATCAATCAAAGATAAAACGACCAGTAAATGCAGTAAAAGAAAAACACAGTCAAGGTGATCTTTTCAAAATGTAAATCAGATCATGTCACTCTCCTGCTTAAAACTCTCCAAAAATTTCCCCATTGTTCTGTTACGAAAAATTGTATGAAAAGGCAAACAGGATTGCTAGATGTCTTTTAATGGACTATTGGATGTTCTCTAGTTAACTGGTCCTCTGGGACTATCTCGTTTTGTAGGGTTTGAGCCTATTTTGCAACTTATACATTTCAGAAAATGGATAGTAATACAAATGATTCTTATCTTGCAGAAGTGCAAATGATTTTACCCTGGTAGATATACAGTTGATTTCTACCCTGTGGAAAAGATAATTCTAAACATTGCCTACTATTGCCCTATAGTTATTGGTAGTTTTGCTTCTTTTTTTTTAAAGATGTATTTATTGTTTATTTATTTTTTATTTACTTATTTTTGGCTGCATTGGGTCTTCATTGCTGCGTGTGGGCTTTCTCTGAGGCGAGCAGGGTCTACTCTTCATTGCAGTGCATGGGCTTCTCTTGTTGCAGAGCATGGGCTCTAGACATGAGGGCTTCAGTAGTTGTGGCACGTGGGCTCAGCAGTTGTGGCTCACAGGCTCTAGAGCGCAAGCTCAGTAGTTGTGGTGTACTGGCTTAGTTGCTCTGAGGCATGTGAGATCTTCCTGGACCAGGGATGGAAACTGTGTGCCCTGCATAGGCAGGCAGATTCTTAACCACTGTGCCACTAAAGAAGTCCCTAGTTTTGCTTTCACTTGCAAATTTATTTCAGTATTCCTGACTGTGTGTGTGTGCCCATACGTGTACGTGTATATGCATGTGTACACATGTGTGTGTGTTTAATATGTAATATAAACTATATTAATAAACTAAATGAAATCAGTGATATTTGTAAGAGGGGCATAATTTCATCTTTTGAAAATTATACTTTAAGACTTTAAGTCCCTATAAAAGCCAGGACTTGTTCATCTTCTGCACCACCCTTGCCTCGCCCACTCTGCTCTTGTTTCACTCTCCCTCGTTTCTTTCCCAAATAGTCTCATGACTCATTCTTTTTTTCATTCAAGCCTTATCTCAAATTTTATCTCTTCAGATAGGCTTTTCCCATCAGGCTCAATCACTACACCTTATGTTAATGTCTTCAAAAATGTCAGGAGTATGTGAAATTATCTTATTTGTGTATTTCTTGTTTTTATAGACTTTTTTTTCTTTAATTCATTGTTGTATTTCCAGGGCCTGGAAGATTACCTACCCAGGAAAAATTTTCCATAATCTTTTTTGCAGAAAAGAATGAACAAATGAAATAAGAATGGAGGAAGGAATATGTCCAGAACATTCTGGAAGGGGCTTCCCTGACCCACCTTGGTGCAGCATCAGCAAGCCTCTGAATCTGGCCTTTCTGTCCTTCCCTGAGGACTTCATCATCTCTTTCCACTCTTATCCTAAGCATTTGCTAACTGGTTACTAATGGCAGGTTTTCTCTTGCAGGCCATCCTGTACCTAGGGATCCCCAAATCAGCTTTAAATCATACAAGTCTTAAGAGGTTTTTAAAAATAAAGATTCCTGTGGCCTGCGCTCATCCCAGGAGAAGCTGATTTAGTATATCTGGGGTGTTTATTTCTGGTAAGTCCAACAGGTACTCTGTGGGTATCTGGGGCCACTTTTGGCAAACAAACCACTGGCAGAACCTTGGCTCTAGAAAAACAAAACTGATCACATCCCCTTCTTGTTTATAGACCTCTGTGCCTCCTCACTGCTAGCTCCATAGTAATGCAACTTTGGAGCTTAATATACAAGGTCAATCACATCATGACCTCAATTTCCCTTTCCTGTCGCATCTTCTGTCACTCCTTTGGCCTCTCATACTAACACCAATAGCTCCTTTTACAACTCTATGTTTAGCATATTCTGTGTTGCCCAGGAAGCCTTCCTTTCTAAATGATGTAAATCTCCATTAGTCTCTCTAGATAGAGCTCTGGTGTCACATCATTGAAACTTCCACATCACCCTGTGACTTCCTTCCTTTGTATTTTCAGAGATTTTTGTTGATATTTCTGTAATAGCTCTTTTAGATTGTGTAGAGATGTGTCTGTTTACTGGTTTGTCTTCTCCAGTTGACTATGGGATCCCTGAGGACAGGAATTATGTCTCATTTTTCCCTATCTCCTCAGCACTTGGCAAAACACTTGCTGAGTTTAAGCATTTGATAAATGTTTCAATAAATTTAAAAAGTGATGGGACCAATGCAATTTCCATTGAATTTTGAAAAACAATTAAGAGGTAAACAAAATAGACTAGGGAAAAGGACATTCCTCCAATAGTGAGCAGAAAGGCAAAGAAGAACCAGAGTATTAGGGGCAATGTTTTCAGGAATGACACATGTTTGGTGGGAAGGAAGCTGTGTTCTGGGGCTTCAGAGTTGGACAAAATACCTGATAAGGACTGGGTAACAAGACAGTTGAGAACGAAGGCACAAGAGTTCCAATTTCAGCATACACACAAAGCTATAGCTGAGTAGTTTGATTTTTCTAACTTGAATCTTATTCCCATCCTTCCACTGAGAAATAAATAAAAGAATCTCTTTGTAATTTTAGCCTTGTCAGCAGCAAGTGCTCCACTGCAAGTCTGATAAGAGCTATTGAAGAGACTTTAACTATAAATGTTGGCAAGAATAATTATTGTTACCACTCCTCCAACTGCTCTTATCAAGCCTTCAAGCGGAGCTGCCCTTCTGCACAGATAGCAAATAGCATTGTGGATCATGGTGGGGGGTGGTGGCAGGGGAGAAGGCAGCAGACAAGGGGCTTAGATCTCCTGATGGAAAAAAAGACTCATAAGAGTAAATATGGCAAACTCATGTGGGGGGGGGGGGGTAAAGAAAACCCACAAATTTAAAGCAGATTACACCTGCATTTTCTACCAATATGCACTTGAATTGGTCTGAAAGAAAACCGTAAGAAATAACTTTTTACGTGCTGCTGGTCATGTTAGAACATATCCTGTCTCTTCTTAATCTCATCCCTTGGCATCCTAGGTGCTCTTTCTCATTCACTGCCCTTGCCTGACTAGGACTCTGGTGTAACACATACTGGGTCCCAGGTAAATGTCTAAGAGTTTTAGATACTCCCACTTATTTACCCCCATAACAATCCTAAAAGTAAAGAAAGTAATGCTTAACCAAATTAAGTGACTTAGCAACATCACACATTTAGTCCAGTGATCCAGTAGATGAAGGCAAAAGAATTTTACAGGTAATTGAAACACCATATATTTCATCTAATCTAAGATACCTTAAGTTTTTAAGGTTCGTCATTATTTTATATTCCACTACAAAGATAAGGGGTAAAAAGCTGCCAATTAAAACTATGGCCAAACATTATCTAAGAGACATAGGGGTGTCAAAATTTTACCTCAAAATGTGTACTTTTAAAAGTAATAAAATAAAATGTTTGGGTCAGGAGAATTCTCACAGCCCCCTTGTCTACAACTTCCTGTTGTAAAAATACAACTAGCACTAGCATGGAGCAAAATGATAACCGCAAAAGAATATTTCAAAAAGCTGTGCCTATTGCATGACTTTTTATGTCCAGGGATTTTTAATCCTTTAAAATAAACTAGGGTTTCGTCTGAAGCTTTGTGATTACTGATGTTTCAATATTCCTGGGCTAAAAATGTTTTTTCCCCTTACAAAATTTAGAATACTTGGGATCTATACCAAAAAGATAAGGCAAAAGATTTGACTTCGATTTCCCAAAGACAGCATATCAGTAAAAAATGGCTTATGTGATAATTTGCATGAGGCAGAATATGTCTCTGTATATTAAGGTAGCTTTCTCACAATAATGGATTAGTGCAAGTTCAGCAAACTCCAAAGATCTGGTATATTGACCCTGTTCTCTGAGTACAGTGCAATAAAATAACATAAATACCAAATATTGGGTAGGCCAAAAAGTGCCTTTTTAAGTAAAAATAAAAGATATATTTTAAAGTTTCACCAAGAACTTTATTGAACAATGTATTCACCTTTTGTTCCACTACCTTCTGCATTTTTTCAGGCAACTTCATAATTCCATCTTCCCAAAACTTTTTATCTTTTTGAGCAAAGAACTGTTCCAGGTGCCTTTTACAGTGTTCAGGGAACTGAAATTTTTTCCATTAAGAGAATTTTGTAAAGACTGAAACAAATAGAAATCCTTGGGTGCAATGTCTGGTGAATATGGCAGATTCTGATTCAGAACTTCCCAGCCAAGCTGTAACAGTTTTTGCCTGGTCATCAAAGAAACATGTGATCTTGCATTCTCCTGATGCAAGATTATGCATTTTCTGTTGACTAATTTTGAATGCCTTTTGTAGAGTGCTGCTTTCCAGTTCGTCTAACTGGGAGAAGTACTTGTTGGAATTAAGCATTTGGTTTTCCAGAAGGAGCTCATAGTAGAGGACTCCCTTCCAATCCCACTGTATATACAACATCACCTTCTTTGGATGAAGACGAGCCGTTGGTGTGGTTGGTGGTGGTTCATTTCGCTTGCCCCATGATCTTTTCAGTTCCACATTATTGTACAGTATCCACTTTTCATTGCCCATCACAATTTGTTTTAAAAATGGAATGTTTTTATTATGTTTAAGTAGAGAATTTCATGTGGAAATATGGTCAAGAAGTTTTCGCTTAAGTTATGTGAAACCCAAACATCAAAACAATGAACATAACCAAGCTGGTGCAAATGATTTTCAACACTTCATTTTGAAATTTTGAGTATGTCGGCTATTCCAACAATAATGTTGATTGTTCTCAGTTAATGTCTCGATTTGATCGCTATCAACTTCAACTGGTCTACCCTACTGTGGAGTATCGTCCAGCAAGAAATCTCCAGCATGAAACTTCGCAAATCACTTTTGACATGTTCAATCAGTCATAGAACCTTCTCCATATACTGCATAAATCTTTTTTTTTGCATTTCAGTTGCATTTTTACCTTTCTTGAAATAATAAAGCATAATATGCCGAAAACGTTGCTTTTTTTCTTTCATTTTCAGTATTAAAATGACTACACAAAAAATTCACCAATTTTGATGTTTTTTATTAAATGCACACTGATATGACAGCTGTCACATACAACCTAACAAAATCATTTTGAATGAAGTTAAAGGCAACCAAGTGCTACTAGAACCATCTTATAGAAAAAACCAAATAAACCTTTTGGCTAACCCAATAGAAATCGGTGCCCCCATTCTTTAATCATTAAAAAAATTATTAATTTATTAATTTATGAGACAAAAGGTATAAAATATTAGTTTGAAAATATTTGGTGGTGAAAATAAAAATTCCATATGTCAAAAATTATGTAATGTGGTTAAAATGGTACTTGGAGAAAAATTTAGAGCCTGGTATATAAACTTAAAAGTAAGAATAAAATTGACAAATAAATAAATAAAATTAACAAACTTAAGAGCAACAATAGAAAAAAAGTAAGATGAAGGAAATAATAATAATGCTACGATCAGAAACTGAGAAGTAGAATACAAATCAAAATAGAGAATATAAACAAAAATAAAATGTTTAGTTGCAAAGATTAATAAAAGGGAGAAAATTATGACAATGCCTGTCAAAGCACAAAGAAAAGATACAAGTAAATAGTATAAGAAAACTCTAAAAGAACTTAACCAGAGATAACACTGTTTTTAAAAATAATACTATGAATGATTTTATAACAAGAAATTTGAAATATTAGAAAAAAGTGTTCTTTTTTAAAAAAAATGTCCTCAAGAAAAACTAGAAAATCCTAAAGATCTTACTACCATTAAATGAAATAATCAGTATAATGAAATCAACTCTCTAAAAAACCAAAGCAAACAAACAATGACAAAATCATGCTGGATTTGTAGGCAAGTTTATCAAACTTCAGCGAAAAATATCTGTATCATCTGCAAACTGTTTCAGAAAATAGAAAATCAAGGAAGTGTTCCAATACAGTTTATGATGCAAGTATATCTCTGATAATAAAATCAGTCAAAATCAGTCCAAGAAAGAACAACATAAGTCATTCTCATTTAGGAAAACAGACTCATAAAAGTAAATTTTTGTAATGTGAAATTTTTAGTAATTGAATCCAGTAATTAAAAAAAACAAGAAACAATAATGTATAATTATTGATTTGGTTTGTTTCAGAAAAACTTCTGTATCAAAAAGTTGGAAAATTAATGTACCTCATTAACACTTTAAAGGCCAGAAAAAATTATTTAAATGATTAAGAAGGCATTTCCGTAATAAAAAACCTATTTGTTTTAACCCTTTATCTATTTAGGGTGACTCAATTAAATATAAGTATATAAAGCTTACAATGTTTGTATATTAGACATATTCTTTTTAAGTCAGAGAACAACAAATGGTTGCCTTTTAATGATGTTTCTATTCAACATTATATTTGAGACCCTAGCCAGTGAAATAACACAAGAAAATGAAATGCATCTAAAATACTTGGAAAGGAAGGAACACAAATATTGTTTTTACATGGTAATATTATTTTTATAGACAATATCTACATGCAAATTTAAAGAACTGGCTGCACGATTTTTATGTAAAAATCAATAACATTCCTATACGCTAGGAATGCACGATTTTTATGTAAAAATCAATGGATGCACGATTTTTATGTAAAAATCAATAGCATTCCTATACACTAGGAATAAAAAATGTTTAATGTTTAAGAAAAATAATACATCTTACAAAAGAAAAAAATCAGTGGATAACACAGGAGTAAAGTGAACAAAAGATCTTACTCTTGAGAGTGAATCATAATAATTATTGAAGCAGATAAAAGAAGACAGAGTAAATGGAAAAATAAATTATATTAATTGAAGGGAATGCTTAATATCATATAGATGGAAATTATCACCAAATTAATCTATAAGTTCCATATAATTATAATAAAAATACTACAGAGTTACAAAAAGAAGTTGACAGAGCGATCCTAAAATTCATATGGAAGAATAGAGAGTTCAGAAAGACAAAATAAATTTGAAAAGAAAGAATTACAAGGTAGGGGTTGACATTATTCAATATAAATATTATTTATAAAGCCATCATGTTTAGAACAGAGTATTATTAGCACAGGTTTGGTCCAATAGAACAATGGGGCCAAGAAGGAGACCCATGAATGTATAGGACATTTCTGTATAACAAAGGTGGCATTAAAAATAGTGGGGGAAGGATGGACTGGTTTAAAAATTGTCCTGGACTTTAGATTCATCTAGTGCTTAACTGAATAACACATCAAGTCATCCCTACAGGATCTGGAGGTGTTATTTGGTTCTGTACACATTTCTTACTAGATGTTCTTAGTTTGGGCTGGACTGCTGCTGCCCCATAGCCAACTAACCCTCTTGATCCTCAACACTAGTTCAGGTCTCCCCTTACTCCAAGAATTCATCAGTGGGGTTGTTTGTAGGATAAAACAGCAACTGGCTTCATGTCTTTCTCCAACATCTGATGTGTACATAGGTCCAAAGTTGCCTATCTCTCATCAAAGCAGATTGGAATGAATATTCTAGAAGGTAGTAGAATCTGTTGTCCACATGTCCATAGCCTTCCCTGTTTCCCAGAAAACCTGCCTGAGCCCTGGAGCACCTTTGAGCCAGGCTCCTTACAGGTAATGTTTTCCTGTGCTGGCCCAAGGCTGCTGAAAGAGACTCGGTCCAATTCCTGGGGAGTAAGGGCAGAGGGAGGCCCAGGGAAGAGTCAAATTGTGAGCAGTCATGTAATATCTTTTAGGAAAAGTATGTAAATAAATGAGCTCATTGTTTATTAAAAAAATATCCTAGAGTGATTATTTGACTAATGAAAATGAAAAAAAAAAAGGTCCCTATATCACATACACATGCACAAGATACACAATGTCAAATTGTTAAATGTATATATATATATATATGTATATGTATATATATATATGAAGTGAAAACTTTGAAACCTTCAAGATAAAATACACAAAAGCATAGAGAAGAATCTGTTAAATAATACACAAAATAAAAATCTTAAAGAAAAATATTGGTATATATGAATACCTTAAAATTTTAAAACATATATAGAAAAAAGTCAAAGTACTATAAAAAAGATGTTTGCAATAGATATAAATAACTTTATATAACCCCTACAAATTGGTAAGTAGATATACCATCCATTAGAAAAATGTTTAGTGGACATAAACAGGCAACTTACAAAGAAACATAAATTATCAATAAATATATGAAAAACTGCCCAGATCCATGAAAAAACAGGACATGCATATTAAAATAATGAAAAGATACTATTTCACTTCCACAAGATTGGCCAAAAAAATTAAAATCCTGATAATAGCAAATGCTGGCAAAAGTGTAGGGAATTTAAAACATTCAGTTCTGGTGTGAATATAAATTTGTACAATCACTTTGAAGAGCAATTTGGCATATCTAGTAAAGATTAAGACTTCTTCTTAGGCTTTGTGTTATGGAAAACTTTTCTATAAGCACATAGGCAGCAGGGGGAAATGTTCAAAGCTGTAGAAAAAAAATAAATTGTGGCATTTAAAATGAATCAAAGTTTCAGAACATAACATTGAGTGGCAAAAAGCAAGCTGCAAAATAGTATATATGTGATACTATATTTCTGTAAATTTTATTTATGAATATATCCCTATGTAGAAAATCATTTTCTAAAGACATTCATGGGAGTGATATATACTAACCTCAGGAAAATGTTTTTTCTAAAGATGAGGAAGAGAAAAGCAATGGAAAATTAAGTTTTGAGTTGTAGTTGATACTTATTTCATTTACAAAAAGAATGAAGAAGAAAAAGATGAGGCCAATATAACAAAAATTATAAACTTATTAAATCTTTATAATGGGTATATAAGTATGTTGCATTATTTTCTGAATGTTTGAAGTAAGTCACATCTAAAATAAAACCAAAAAAACATGCATTATTTATATTTAAGCACATTCAGGGAAAAGAAAAAAATAGTTGGAGGTCTAGAGTTGCCAATATGGATTAAAAGTGCAAAACTAAAAATGAAATTGTTTCTGAAGACCTACTTTGCCTATTACACAATTTTGCTGAAGCTGTATGTGCCAACAAAGCATCATAGGCATTCTTTCAGCTAGAAACAGCCTGTTGAGTTGTTACCAAATTTAGCTACGTCAGCATTTACCAAGGACCTACCAAGCATTAGGACTCCCCTGAAGTAAGAGGCTGGAGAAGAGATCAGTCTTTAATTTTGCTTTAGAGCTCTGGAATTTAAAGAAAAGACTATTGGGGCCTGGCACAAAATTCCTGGCTTATAGTTGTGGGGTTTTGGTGACCTAGATAAGAAAGGAACAAACAAGTATTTTCTTATAAATCAGAGAAAAGTATAGCTCCACACGTCTGTGTGCAGAAAGTCCCTCAAACATTCACAGAAAACTGCCCTGATAAAGATAATGGTGAAAACAACCACGATGGCTCCCATTTATTGTGCACTTCCTACTTTCCCCAGACCACCTCCTTCTATTCTCACGGTACTGCTTTGAGGTTGATGTTTCTGCCATCTTTAGCGGATAAAGGAGGAAACAAAGAATTGTAATGTTTAAATGATTCATCCAAAATCAAACAGTTACTGACTGGCAGCTTTAAACCCTCCTGACTCCAGTCTAGACTCTTATTTATTTGTTTATTTATTGAAATGTAGTTGATTTAAAATATTGTGTTAGTTTCAGGTATGCAGCAAAGCGATTCAGTTACATATTGATACATAGATTTTTTTCACATTATTTTCCATTATAGGTTATTATAAGATATTAAATATAGTTCCTTGTGCTATACAATAAGTCCTTTTTGCTTATCTATTTTGTATATAGTAGTTTGTATCTGTTAATCCCATACTCCTATTTTATCCCTTCCTCTCTCCCTTTCCCCTTTGGTAACCCTAAGTTTGTTTTCTATGTTTATGAGTCTGTTTCTGTTTTGTACACAGATTCATTTCTATTATTTTTAGATTCTACATATAAGTGATATTATACATTTGTCTTTCTCTGTCTGACTTGCTTCACTTAGCATGACATTCTCTAGGTCCATCTATGTTGCTGTAAATGGCAATATTTCATTCTTTTTGATGGCTAAGATTCTACTGTGTACATAGACCACATCTTCTTAAACCAAATGTCTATTGTTTCCATGTTTTAGCTATTGCAAAATGTGCTGCTACAAACATTGTGGTGCACCCAGTTCAGACTCTTGACTACTAGTCAAAACTGCTGCAGCTTGTATGAGAATTTCCCTTGACCTCTGAGAGTCTATTCCAAAAGAAGGAATTTTAATGGCTCTTTTACTTGAGCTTCATCTTTCAGTTCCTTTTTCTAGTACCGATTGCAGGGCTACAGAGACAGGATGCATGTAGAACCCTGCTTTCTACTCTGACTGATAGAAATGATGAAGAACCTTCTCTCAGTCCTTCTCCTTGGGGCATGGTCCCCGTTTCCTTGGGCCTGGTTTATGCCGCTGAGCCGCTTCCAGCACCTTTACTGCTGCTCAACATGCAGTCAACCAAGTGCCCTGCATGCATGGAGAAAACAAGCCAGACACACATGGACTTTACTCTCCTAGTGAGGAGCAAGGACCAGGCTCTGCAGCAAAATGCTACAGTCCAAAAAACTCTCCACTCTTAGACCAAGCAGCTAGAAACCTGGAGTAGCTGCAGAAACAATTTCCTCAGAGAGTCCTTCAAGTCCAATGCTGCATTTCCCCTTCCAGGAGGAGAAGGTTGATCTCAGACCTGCAACATCTGGAGTGTGGTAAAGCGGGCAATAAGTGGGTAGGAGATCAATTGGGTCAGGTGTATGGGGATGTGGGGTGTGTGCTACGAGGACTGACAGCAGTTGGGGCTGGCTCTCTTGCTGGGGTTTGAGAAAAGAAGGAAGGAGCACTTTGATCAGATGCTGAGGGACTGGAGTTTGATCCTGGACCCCACATAAAAGAGCAAGCACAAAGATGAACAGTGAAGGGCATGCTCTTGAGAGGTGCCAATGGGCAATTGTGAATAAAGAGGGAGATAGGGAAAACCAGAGTCTCAGCCAGCCCTGGTGGCCTGGCTCTGAGATACACTTTGGTCCTTCTTGAGCTGTGCTATCCTAGTGGCCTCTGTAGACCTCTCCCTTCTCCTCGGGAACAGAGTCCTCCTGAACCACACAGCTGCCTCCATCCCTTCAACTCATATTGTCTCCATTCTTTGTTAGGGACAGGGGGCAGGGACCATTCAACCCACACACATTCAACCCACATACAGGGACCATTCAATCCGCACACATTTATCACGCACCCCCATTTGCCTAAAACTCTGCTGCGTTCTGTGGAGTAAAGAAGAATAAAATGATGCCTCAGTTTTTCCTCATCATCAAGGTTTTGTTGTTTATTTTCTGAAGGGGGCACTATGCTCTGTGACAATTCCACAGAAACCATGTGTTAGAAAAATACAGTGTTTTAATGGAGAACTTTCTAAAGGACACTGTGCACTTCCCTGTCTGCGTGAAGAGAGCATCCTCACATTTTTTCATGATGATGTAGGCTCACCTCACAGACCATTGGTGATCTAGCTGTAGATACAGCTACAGATGATGTGGAGAACAATGCTGATTGAGCATTCGTGTCTGAAAAATACTCTGACACTTGACTTCTGGAGGAAGAGGAAGAAGAGAAGGTTCTGGTATCTCTCTGTCTTTAGCTTTCACATCTCTGATGAGCTTTACAGCTGTATTCCACACTGTCCATTAGATGTCTCTTTCTGGATATCCTGTTGACCTTTCAAAGTCCAGGTATTCAAAATAAATTTGTCTTCCAACATAAACATCCTTCCCTATTTCTGTTAAGTCACCATCATCACAGGCTGAGCAATCTCATGCGGATTTCATTCCTACCTTGTCCTTGTCCCTCACACCTGCCCAGTTGTGAATCTGACAGGTCTGACAGTGGACTGTTTCTCACTTTATCCCCCACCTCTCTTTCCATTGTCCCCAGCTAACTTAGGTCCTCATCATCTCTTATCTAGACCTTGCTAACTGCCTCCTAATTGATTTTTTGCAGCTCATTTTTCCTGTATCTCATCCATTCCTGCCAGGTAAGTCTTCTTAAAGCAGGACCCTGATGGGTCACTCACTTGCTCAGATGCCTTTAAAGACTCCCCACAGCCTGCAGAGGAAAGAACATCTTTTCATTCTCTGAAACCCTCGTGATCTGGCCTCATTGCTCCAAGACCTCTTCCCTTCTGCCATCCTTTATTCCTGCTCTGCTTTAGTGTGGTGGGTCTTGGCTTATGCTTCCTTATACTCAGAATGCTCCTCTGCCAATTGTAAACTTTTATACCTTAGTCAACTTTGAGTCCATCAAATGGGATCACCCTACATGAATCCTTCCCTGAACTCCTCAAGTTGGAAGTGAACACTGTCCCTTTGGAACTCACATTGTATTTTATCTTGTGGCAGTTATGGTTTTCTATTTTTTTGTTTGTTTGTTTTACTGTTGTATTCCTTCTTTCCTTCATTCCTTCATTCATTCAACAAAGTAGCAAATGCCTTGATGATAAAAAAAATACTCAGTGAGTAGCTCTTGAATGAAAATAAGCTTGCTCTTTTGGCCATTTCACCTCTTTCTTGTAATGATGGAGATAATTTTGTTGTACACTGTAGCTGTTCCTCAAAATCAATTAGTGAATTAAAGCCTGAAATTGAGAGCTCAAGCATACTTCTTTTTTTTTTAATTTATTATTTTGGGGGGGTACACCAAGTTCAATCATCTGTTTTTATACACATATTCCCATATTCCCTCCCTCCTTTGACTCCCCCCCCACCCTCCCTCGAGTCCCCCCCACCCTCCCTGTCCCAGTCCTCTAAGGCATCTTCCATCCTCGAGTTGAACTCCCTTTGTTATATAACAACTTCCCACTGGCTATCTATTTTACAGTTGGTAGTATATATATGTCTGTGCTACTCTCTTTCAAGCATACTTCTTTTCAACTGTTAATAGAAGTTTCTGTTCCATAATTGTTCTTGTCCCTTATGCTAATCATAGAGGAAAAGCTGCTATTTTGAATGTAACTGACAAGTCATGTTTCATGACGACCTTCTCATCATCTCATACCCACTCTTTTTTTTGCAGGTTCTACCTGTTGATGGGGTGTGAAAGAGAAGTAGGGCTTAACACCCCAAGAATTCATGTTAGTGTAATTTGGACAGGCACTACTTCAAAGCCTACACATGCTTCATCATCACCAAACACTTTTGAAAACATAATACCATGTCACGTTTTCCCTAAACCCTTTTTTAGGTTGGCTTTGATCCTTACGGCAGGCATCGGGTGACACATCTAATCTTTTTGTAGCAGGAAGGATGCAATAGTATTTGTGATCCTCTTCAAAGCTGGAAAATTGCATATTCCAGTCATTAAAGACATGCTTTCTTTGCTGTTTTCTGTGCTTGCTGCTGCAGACAGTGGCCTTTATTAAATTTGAACGTAACTCTAGATTAATAGGCATCCAGCAGAGAAACATTTTGCAAATGTTACCACAATTTGCACCACCATTGTAAACATATTCAACAAACAGGCTAACTTTAGAAATAATTTTCATGAGCTACTAACTTTTTTTCTTACAGTGTCATGATTTTTTAAATGTTTTTATTTGTTTTTAATTGTTTGAGATTTTAGTCACTTGGAAATAGTAAAACCCACTTTCTGAATACTCATATAATTTATTTAGCTGTAGATATTTACATTTTTATTTAGCCAAAGTTTGAGGGTATTCTCTAAGCTTTTAATAGAGGACCAGGCATAAATCAACTGTATGCAGGAGAAGGAACTATAACATTGGTGTATTTTTATTCGACTTCAAATTTGACCAGCTATCTTTGTAAATTGAATCTACGTAACACAAATTATTGTGTATCGTACTTAGTAACATTTTCCCATTCTTGCTATTTTTCCGGTATGTACAGATCTATCTTTTAAAATATATTTTAATGTTACCATAAACTTCTTATATTTGCTTCTTCTCTTTGACCAGAAAACCAAAATCAAAAAATGCAAAATAAATCCAAATAGGGACCTCCCTCATGGCACAGTGGTTAAGAATCTGCCTGCCAATTCAGGGGATGTGGGTTCGATCCCTGGTCCGGGAAGATACCACATGCTGCAGAGCAACTAAGCCTGTGCACCACAACTACTGAAACCTGCATGACCTAGAGCCCACACACTGCAACTAGTAAGCCCACATGCCACAACTATTGAAGCCCGTGCACCTAGAGCCCATGCTCCACAAAAGAAGCCACCACACTGAAAAGCCCACAGACCACAACAAAGAACAGCCCCCACTCACCACAACTAGAGAAAGCACATGTGCGACAACAAAGAACCAACGCAAAAAAAAAAAAAAAATCCAAATAGAAGAAATTTAAACCTACACTTAATTTGCTATGTACATGCAGCAACCACAATAATTTTGATTTCTGCCTGGTTAATTTCACTCAAGGATAGCATAGCATGAACTACAGGAATGCCTCACCTACAATCCTCATGTATGGTTTGTGTGCTTTCTGTGTAGCATCATTTGAATGTAATGGTGCTATTAGTAGTATTAAAATAAGTAAAGAATATTTTCCTTTCACAGAATATTTGCAAAACACACTGCTTTTTTAATTTGCACATTTCCTGGCAGGCAGGATCATTCCTTTAAAAGCAATTGAGATACAAAGGGCTTCAACTTACACATTCACCCCCACTAGTCAATTTTCTTTGAAATCCTAACATATAAGCACTAATAATCAGTAAATAACCTATGCAATATAATATATGTCAATAGAGAGATGACAATTAAGTTGATCATGTGGTTATGAATTACAAAAGTGCTACATAGGCTATAAAGTCACTGTGGCCTGACATAGAAAATAATTTATGAAAGAGGAATTGGAGATAAACTTGAGACAGGGTATGATTTGGGGGAACATGAAGTATATTCCCAGCATTGGGCATCACTTGAGGAAAGGGTAAAGGATGAGCACAAACAATGCCAAGCCAATGAATGGCTGATTTGAAGGCCCAGTAGTGTCCCTGCTTGATTTTGTACTGGAAATGTCAGTTACATTTACCACCATACATTTCTTTCCCAAAGGACCTTCTCCACTCATAGCCTAGAAGGGGCAACCTAAGTACAACTGGACAACCCACCTTCTACGCAGCCACCTTGGCTGATAGGCCAAGGGTTAACACCCAAGCTGGACCAATTAGATTTCTGTCCCAGACATTGAAAGCAGATGCTCAGAAACAGAGAGTGTCAAGACTGAATACTTGAGGTGGAAGGTCATGGATTCAGGGATGGAAGCTTCAGAACAAGAAGGACTAAGCAGCTGTTTGAGAAGGAACTAATCCAACAGACTCATGAAGAGCTATGGAGCAAGGAGTTGTCTAAAGACTTCAGTTCCTGTGAAGTCCAAGTGTATTCCCTGAGCTTGAATTCCTTAATAGAAGCCAGCATGAGTGTTGTCCTTCTTGTTTTTCCTTGCACTAGGTAATCTCTGAGACAATACTTCTTTCTGGCTACCCTTTAGTAGTCATCTTTACTTTTCATTAACCTTACTCATTTCTAATCTCTGCCATTTTTTCTGCTATCACTTTTGCTATTTATAGACCTCTCTTCTTTTTTTATTACTCTTTTCTGCTCTTTTCTCCCTCTCGTACCTTTCTTCTCTGGTAGTTTACCAGTATTTTCCAGTATCATCACTAACAGAGTTTAAGCATTTACAAAGATGAGGCAACTTGCGTTTGGTCAATGAATTGATCAGTTATACTGTCAGTAATTTTCTTGTCTTTCGTGTCTTTCGTATTTGAGTATCTTTTACTTACTTTGGATTGAGAATTATTGCAAAGTGCTAAAATCACTAGGCATCCATTAACAATTTTCATAAAAGTTATGGCTTTCATTGTTTTTCTTATGTAATTAAGGATATTTAATTGTTCTCCAAATCCAAATAATGACTTATTTCTAACTTAAAATAAGCAACATAAAAAGAGCTTACTAGGCAATTCATTTCTATAACTGACCATTATGATGCTAGTGGGAGAAAAAAACAAAAAACAGAGACCAGTTAGAAGTCACAGGAACCCATTCTGGATAAAAATAAATGCATTTAAAAATCTTCTTTATCTGGTAATATATCCATTAAGCCATTCTTTCCTTCACTCAATAAATACATATTTAATATCTACTATGTACTAGGCAATGAACAAGTCTTTCAGAGCAGAGAAATGTACAAAACTAAGTCCCTGCTGTCCTGGAGCTTATACGCTAACAAGGGCAAAAATAAACAAATTAATGTATAATCAAACAGATGGTAATGGGTGCTATTAAAAAATAAAGTAAGGTAGAGGATAGAGAGTGCTGAGGGTATGGTGCAGTGCTGTTTTCAATACAGGAGTCAGGAAAGACGTCCCTGGTGTGCTGACTTTTGAACAGGGATCTGAATAAGTAAAGGAGGGAGTCATGATGTTCTCTGGGGCATTTTCTGGATCAGCCATAGATATTTGTTGATCACATGAAGAGTCGTGGCATTCTACGTTTCCCGTTGATCTCATGGAAGGGATTCCATCATGGCCTGTGTATCCTGGTATAGTGAGTTAAATTGTGTCTCCTAAGAAAATCTGTTGAAGTCCTAACCCCTGATACTTGGGAACATGACCTTATTTGGAAATAAGGCTTTTTCAGGTGTAATCAAGTTAAGAGGAGGTCATACTGGATTAGAGTGGGCCTTAAATCCACTGACTGGTATCTTTATAAAAGAAAAGAGAAGGAGATTTAAACACAAAGACACAGAGGAGACATGCAGGGATGAAGGCCATTTGACAAGGAAAACAGAGATTAGAGTGATGCAGCCATAAGCCAAAGAAACACTAAGCATCAGCCAGAAACCATCAGAAGCTAGGAAAAGACACGGGAGGAATTTCCCCTAGTGTCTTCAGAGGGAGCATGGCCCGGCTGCCACCTTGAGTTTAGACTTGTGGTCTTCAGAACTCTGAGAGAATGAATCTCTACTGTTTTAAGCCACCACTTTGTGGCAATTTATTATGGCAGCCCTAGGAAACTACTACAAGGGTATGAACCAGGGAAAAGGATTAAATGGGCTATGCTAGATGGTTTTGCAATATACACATGCAGACAAGCACTATCACAACAGCGACAAATGATTTCTTCTTCTTCTCCTTCTTCTCCTTCTCCCTCTTCTTCCCCTTCTTCTCCTTCTTCTCCTTCTTCTCCTTCTTATTCCTCCTCCTCCTCTTCTTCTTCTTCTCCTTCTTCTCCTTCTTTTCCTTCTTCTCCTTCTTCTCCTTCTTCTCCTTCTTCTCCTTCTTCTCCTTCTTCTTCTTCTTCTTCTTCTTCTTCTTCTTCTTCTTCTTCTTCTTCTTCTTCTTCTTCTTCTTCTTCTTCTTCTTCTTCTTCTTCTTCTTCTTTCTTCTTCTCCTTCTCCTTCTCTTTCTCCTTCTTCTCCTTCTTCTCCTTCTTCTCCTTCTTCTCCTTCTTCTTCTCCTTCTTCTTCTCCTTCTTCTTCTCCTTCTTCTTCTCCTTCTTCTTCTCCTTCTTCTTCTCCTTCTTCTTCTCCTTCTTCTTCTCCTTCTTCTTCTCCTTCTTCTTCTTCTTCTTCTTCTTCTTCTTCTTCTTCTTCTTCTTCTTCTTCTTCTTCTTCTTCTTCTTCTTCTTCTTCTTCTTCTTCTTCTTTCTTCTTCTTTTTTTTGATATAGATAATTAAGGATGCATGAAAACACAACTGTTTAGGTGAGGACCAATGGAAAACTTAATGTCACTCTCTTCATGTGTTTGTGTAGCTGCCACCGTGGACCACATAAGGCCTTTCCTATCTTGCTTCCCATCATCTCACTCCAGGAGACATCAGGCAGGATATCCCAATGACATTGAAGTATTACTTCCATTTTTTCTGAATTAAATTTCCCTCTTCCACCTGGCCAAGGAGTCAGGTATGGTCCTTCTTAAAGTTGTTCTGTCCAGCAGTACTGTGCTTCAGCAAGTGTTGCTTCCAGTGATGATTCATTTCAGAACCTGGGTGCTGGTGTTCCTTCGAGAATGATGGAAGTGGCCCTACTTTAGCAACAAAAGGAACAACCTCTGCATCCTTTCAACATCCAGATGGGCAGGGTGGAGATCATGAGCACAGTGGGGAGCCAGTTGATTCCAGCAAATGTTAATTCACCATGGTCAGTTTTTCTATGGAAAACATGATACTCAAGGAATATTTTTTTCTGGTGAACATATCCTCTTTTAGGGCAAAAAATTTCATGTGTTGATGTTGCAAACACTCCTTTATGCAGTTCACATCCACAGAATTGCATGAAGATCTTAATGACATTGATCTCTTTAGCCTTAAGCAAGAACAGTCATCTCCATGAATGTTCTTGGTCTGGAGCAATGTTGCACTCTTGCTTGGAATCCATGCCCTTTTCCTACAAGAATCCATGCCCTTTGCCTGCATGAAAGGAGCGAGTTCACACCCCATCAATGTTACATGTGTCCACTGGCTCTGCTTTGGGCAACAGAACATGGGCAGACATGGCAGAGTTTCTATTTTGAGCTCAGGCCTTAGGAGGCCTCTCATGTTTCTGCTCATCTCTTGTGCAGATGCCAGCACCATAAAAAATAATAATAATAAAATAAAATTTAAAAAAACCATGCTACAGCAAAGTGATGGCACAGAGGATGAGAGAAGATCTGAACTCGAACTGCAAACTGGAGCCAAGAACATCAGAGTCCAGCCTAGAATACTTAACCCCAGCTGACCCAAAAATGTGTAAGTGAGAGTAACAGCTTGTTTAAGTCACTGAGTTTTTCGAGTGTTTATTATGCATCACTATTTTCACAATAATGGACTGATACAGGTGGGTCTGACAAAGAGAGACGTTATATAGAAAGTAAACAAATTCATCATAGTACTGCCTATTGATGCTTTGCTTATAATAGTGGAGAGGGAGCATGTTGTTCTAGAAGGAAAAAAAGACCAACATAGAGTATTGCTATTTTATTGGTGATGACCTAAGTTATATAAATCCCCCACTATCTCTAGGCTTCATTTTATTCACTTACCAAATACCTCCTCCTCATCCCAGGGTGATTGGGAGAGTGGCATGAAATAAATATTTGAAAATGTTTGTTACTTAATAATATATATACATATGAGTTATTATTATTCACCATCATAAATTATTTGATCATCATTTTATTAGATATATTATCTATTACATTGATGTTGTGAAGAAGAAGACCAGGGTTGTCTTCTTTAAGGACAACAGTTCAGGTAACACTCACTTGTGGTAACATGATAAGTTAAATGTAATATTTGCATTTATTTTCTCCCCCTAAATTTCTTGTTTTTTGTCCTTACAACTTAATATTTCCCTTTCAATTTCACCTTATGCTACAAATGGGAAGCTGTAGACAAATGGGTGAAAGGGTGAGCTCGCTAAAAAGAGATAAGTATGGTTTCCTCCTTATCTGCAAAGCACTGTTGCCGTGTCTATACACAACGACATGATTGTATTTCAAGGGCCAACTTTTTTTTTTTTTTTTCTGAAGCAAACGTCTATACTTCAGGCAGTCTGCTTGAAATCCTAATCAGGTTTGGAATGAGAATCTCTCAATTGCCCTCATGGCTCTGAAATCCACTATTTTTATGTGTGATCTTCCAGAAGGCTCTTGGATTCCGGCTACAAAGTAGGGCTATTTACTGTTGAGACAGCTGGCTGGAGCTGAGGGATTTTAGGGCCTGGTGCTGGGGAAGAATTTGCTACCTTTTCCTAGGGTGTCATGAATGTGTTTTATTCACCTACTTGTCTAACAAAATCTTGTCAAGCCCTAATTTTTATTTTTTTTAATTTAATTAAAAATTTTTTTAAGCCCTAATTTTTAGAAGGGCTATTTTGTGAGATAACTCTTCTGAATCACTTGTGCTAGTTCTGTATGTCTTGCCAGTAGGAAATTTGAAGTCATCGCCTTCTCCAAAGACGTGTACTTCAGTCAAAAAGATGTTGATTTACATTCTCCTCTTTGAGCGTCTGACCCTAGCACTTTCAGTCTTCATGACATGAAAGGGTTAATGCATCTTTTTCAGCACCTGTCACAATTTGGTAACAATTCAGGCAGTGAAAAGAGTAGGGCTCAACTGACCAAGAAGTGCACGGGCATTTAGAACACTATTCACAGGTTGCTCTTTTATTCTCTCTTCCCTTCCCCCAACCTTGGCCTGTGGACGTGAGTGGCAACTTAAATGAACCATAAAACGCCCCTGGAAAAATCGGCAGCGTGCGGAAGGAGGCAGCAAAGCATTGAGATGAATGGACTCGGAAGATTTCTGAGCAGGGGAGAGACAGCACTCAATATTTATGGGACCATTAAACTCCCATGGGCTCTGGGCGTCTGAATCTGGAGAGGTGTCATCCAGTCATCAACCCCAGACTCTTCACTCGCATTTATCAAAGCCATGGTCCCTCCCAAACAAAGATGATGGGACAGAGCCAGAGTCCCTCCTAAACTACAGCAACATAACTCTTGTTGCTTCCTAAGTGAAAGGATGTATTTCTTTTGCGTGAATGGACAACTTTTTTAAAAATAAAACTTGCATTGACTCATTGCTTAAGCAACTCCTACGAGTCTTAAGATCTTGGAGGCTGGAGGATGTGGATTTAGAGAAGTAAACTTGACCTAACTAGAGTACTGCTAAATTCAGCTGAAGCAGATATGGAAAAGCAGAACGAGGCTTATTCTTTTCAAAAGACCAGAGTCTGAACCCACGTTTGTCATAACTTTTTGGCTTTGGGCTCATTTTTAATCTTTTTGAGCTACGCTCTCCTCATTCTCCCCATCCATAAAGTGGGGGCATGAAGCCCTGTTCCTGTTATTCATTCCACCCAGAACAGCCTGGGTTCTCCCTCTGTGCCAAGCACAGTGCTACACCCTGGGGTACGATAGTAGACAAGCACCCTTTGTTCCTGCTGCCATGGAGTTTGGTAGTTCAGCAAGGAAGAGAGATACTACACGTGTGTTGTAAATGTGGTGAGGCTCACAAAGGAAAAATACAGCATGTGGCAGAAACAGAAAACAGGTAGTCCCAACCTATTCTGAGAGTCCGAAGAGCCTCCCTGAGGAAGTGCTGTTTGAGGTGAGACATGAAGGACACGTGGGTGATTATTAGATATTGAGAGGTGGGCGAGATCCCATGCCTAAGGAAGAGCATGTGTGAAAACTCAGGCAGGGGAAGAGAATAGCGCATCAACTTACAACGTGGTGTTGTGGGGAAATTAAAAGAAAAATTGCCTTTGACAGAGCTTTATAAACTTGTCTCTGGAGATTTGCCAAGGACAATCGGCACCTCAACAAAGCCGTAGAAGAAAACCTGTAAGAGACCCCAGTCACTTAAACGCGCATGCTTCCTTTCAACTATGACTGCTAAATGCTTTTGACGTTCATTTCTGGGGTGGAGAGGCCATCGAAGCCTAGATCATAATCACGGTGGGAAGGAAACTCTGGTCCTTGCCTGTTTCTGATATTCTGGGCTGCAGGGGGCACCCCTGAAGGCATGAGTCAAGTTGTCAGCTGCCTTAATAATTAGTGATACCCTTCTCTTCTGCCATCCACTGGCCAGTGTTCTAAGCCAGACACCACGTTCCAGCCCATCTCTCTCAGGGGGAGGGCCCCCTCTGCTCAGGCACACCTGTGAAGTTGGAGGTGGTCTTTGTCCTCTAACTTTGCAAGTATTAGACCCTAAACCTCATCTCATAGTCCCCTTCCCTGTACTTCTCTGGGTCTTATGGATTGTTCTACGCGGACGTCTGAGCATTGGTCTTGACATGAGTGAAAATGAACTCACCTTTGCTCAGAGTCATGCTAGAATTAAAACACACATCTTCTGGAAATTACAGGAGAGGTATATATTTTTACTGATTCTGTGATCTCCAGGGAGAGGCTGTAGGTATCTATTGTGGGGTCGACACAAATTTTTCTCTTTTGTAAAAGTCCAGAAGGTAAATAATTGAGGCTATGCAAACCACATGTGGTCATTATCGCATATTATTTGTTTGTCTTTTACAAGCTTTTAAAAATAGAAGAACCTCTCTTAGCCCAGCAGTACAGAAACTGGCCACAGTCTGGACTTGACCCATGGACTGTAGTTGCCATTCCCTGATCTAGAGTAAATAAAGCTGGATCAGAGCCAGGTAGCTCAATCTGATGAGCTGTCTCTTTCTTTACTCTCCTTAGCATTAATAAATGTCAAATAGATGTTGTGTGCCCCGTAGGGTCCTTTTGGAGACTTTTCCTTTTACACTACTTGCAAGCTGACATATTAGCCTGCCACAGTTTCATGAATGATGCTAGAATTCACGAGGCTCCTAGGTCAGAGACAAAGGATAGTTTATTAATCACTGCAACAACAGTTGCCAGAACACGAGCATTTTTGAGCTAGTTCCTCAAGCACAATTTACACAAGGTGACAAGAAAAGAACCAGATGATGTCTGTATGCATGGTGGGTTGCATTACAGGAGAAGAACCCGCAGTTCATGGAACTGAATATTTTATAACAGGCAGTAAGCATACTTGCTCTTGTTCCAGAGGGAGACACCATCTCTTATGTGCCAGGCTGTGAGCACATCTGCTCTTTGCTCTAGAGAGAGACATTATTTCTATCTTCCAAGACAGTTATAAACACCCTAGAAAACAGTCCAGAAAAAAAGATAGTTATTGCCTTATTTGAAAGACATGGAGAAACACAATACTCCCCAGAAAACTGTCTTTTAACAGACAACTAGTATCTATTTATTTATTTGCCATCTAAGGACAGATCTAAGATACAGTCTTATGGTTATTTAGTTCTATAATATCCAAAAATCTTGATATAGAGATTTTTGTCTCCAAGAACAAAGGAAGGGGATAAAAACAAAACCAAAAAAAAATGACTCACATGGGGGATTTCCAGGATAGTTGGAGTTTGAAATGAAATCAAAAGTATACTAAGAAAGAGAAATTAAATTATCACTTCCTTCAATAGGCAGCCCATTTTCCCTAACATTGTGCCCCAAATGACATACTCTCTGGAAGGATTCAAACAAGAGCTGAGTAGGAAATGTTTGAATATGGTCCATGATTCATGGGGAGAGACTGTAGGAAGCTCAGGCATGAATACAGGTGGTTTAATGAGAGCCACTAGGAACTGGTCCATGCCTGGGTCAGGAACAGAAGCAAAGTATCGGTAATCAGAGTGGCCTACAAACATCACTAGGGATGTCTATGTTAATACATTGCTGGTCCAGAGGAATTTTCTTTTTTCTTTTAACAATGTTGCCTAGTGTAAGACAGCATTATACAGTAAATCTAGTCCTCAAAAACTGATGTGTCGGTTGAAGCTTTGCTAGTCAAATATGAATTTCCCATGATCACACTTCTAGTTCAGTGATGCTTCCTCTTCATTTTTTGAGTCATCTTCTCCATTACTGAGTCAGTACTTCGAACACCCCCAAGCCTCTAAACCCTCATTCATGAATACAGTCTATAAACAAACAGAGCAGTATTCTACTTAAATTTTAAGAAAAAAAATCCTTATTTATAATGTCAAAATGATCATTAATGAATTGGAATAAAATTCTTTCTTCAATTTTAATGCAATGTTTGTACTCTTAAATTTACAATAATATATAGTGAATATAAAAGAAAATGGAAAGTAGAAAAATCTCTATTAGAAAAAGTGGTATCATGAACAATGCTATCTGCTATATTTAAAAGTCTTTAAGAGAGTATATCTTTAGAGTTCTTATCTCAAGGAACAAAAATACTTTTCCTTTTTGTAGTTATATGAAAAGATAGATCTTAACAACCTGTGTAATCATTTCACCATCTGTGTAAGTGAAATCATTATGCTGTACACATTAAACTTATAAGGTGCTGCATGTCAATTATATCTCAGTAAAACCAGGGGAAGAAAAGCTAAAAGAAAAAGAAAAGTTGGTTTATCCCTCTCTTTCCTGACATCATGGAAGAATTTGTGTGATTGAAAGAATTCAGGGTGGAGAGGCAGTACTTGGTAGTGTGAATTCTCCACCCAGGTGACCTAGCTTCACACCCTGGTTCCAAAACGTGGAGCTTTGAGAGTAAGTTAATGTATCTTCCTGAGAAAGTTATTGGAAAGATGGTTTAAGGTAATGATTGACTGTGAGGTGTTTGGGGGCACTGTTGGATGTGTAATAATCACTGAAATTTGTAGAATGTTTAATTACATGCATCAAGAATCACAATACAGTGTGAATCTGAAAAGCAGGAAATGGGGTGATTATAAATCAGATGCCCCCTTAAGCTTCAATTTGTAGAGATTCTAAATGGTTGCCTCACTACCTCCAGACAAGCCGCTAGGTTAGAGCGGGTGATCTCATTGCCATCAGGTATTGGGCTGGTCTAAGTCTGGGTTTTAGACTCTGGAAGGCTCATTGCACGGCTGGTTTACCCTTCACTTGGGTTCTAGCCCTCCCCGTTCTCACGAAGAGCCAGGCATGTTTGCAAAGCCCATCCTCCATGGCATATTTTGAGCTCCATTTTGGTTTCTATTAAGCGCTGATTCCCAATTGCTTTTAAGCTTGGCTTTTAGCCTCTTACCCTGAACAGCTTAAATGTCTTGGTCTCTCTAGCTGACAAATAAATAAATAACATCAGCAGCCTTGGAGATTGTCCCATCCTCTATTGATTTTCCTGAGGGAGAGATTCAGTTTTGTCTGAGAAACAGAACTGACTCAGGACTCGACCAGAGGGTAACTGTGTCTGTTTTCTTGGCTTATTGCTCGTTTCAGTGCTGCCCAGTAAAACAGGCAGTGATGATGAAATTATGCTAGATCTGTGATGTCCCATCAGGTAGCTACCAGCCACACGTGGCTGCTGAGAACTTGAAATGTGCTTAGGGCATCTGAGGAAATAAATGTCTAATTAACTAATTTATTTAATTCTAATTAATTTAAATGTAAATAGCTACATGTGGCAAGTACTTGTCCAAATGGACATTGCGGGTCTATACTGTAGTTTTAGGTATAACATTTGACAATTTCCATCCATTTGGAAAGAATGTTATATAAAATGATTAGATAATTAGAGGGCTGATTCTAGCTTGTTAAGGTCACCTCTATGTGTCGACCCTCCTTGCCTTAGGAGGGGTTTTAATGAGTCAACAGCACCCTTAACAAAATCAAGAGATCGCATTGCCTGTGACAAGAAAGTTAGAGACGGAAATGTTGAAAATCCATTTTTCCCATCTTCAGGCTTTCCCTTCTCCTAACTACCTCCCAGTTGATGTCCTATAAAGGGCTCTCAGAAATCAGCATCCAATGTTTCCAAACCCCATTGCTATTACCGTTTGAGCAGCAGAACTTTTTGTGACACTAAGACTTTCATGAAATGCCCATCAGTTGGACAGATAAACCCTGGGATGCAGACTTGTAGTCATACCTGATCTCATGTCTCCCTTTCCCTGCTATCCCTTCAGGACTCTGTAGGGCAATTTGGAAACCATGATTCTAACAGACTGCTCTGATTTTATACAAGAGTAAACTGAACTCCAGAGAAACGATGTGCTGGCTCTAAGGCACTTGGCTGCTAAAACAAATGGGGCTAGCATTCAGGCCACTTGTCTCCCTGTGTTCTCCAGATGTTGCTTCTGCTTGAAGCTTTTCTGACTTCATTAGTCTCTTTAATGCCCCTGAAAATAGGATGGAGCCTGTACCCTATCACATAGCAGGTCTTCTGCGTCCTGTCTGGAGTAGTTCACTATTGTCTGCTGTGCCTTTCTGTTGTATCCTTACTGATGCTGCCAGTTCCTTAAAAGCAGGAACTGCACCATCTACTCCTGTTATAGCCGTGGTACCTTTGGCAGAATGTTAATAACCCTGCAGTCGATATCCATTTGAATGATGATTCTTGTTTCAAGCCACTTTATTGAAAGTTCACTGAATGCCCAGCAGCGTCCTGGTGCCTTGGGCAAATACAAAAGACAGAAAATAGTCCTTCCCTTTAGGAAGCTTAGGGTTTAGTTAAGAAACAAGATAGCACAAGGAATAACAGCAAGGGTGCCTCTCTAAGTGAGCTCCGGAGATCACCTACATCAGACCTACTGAAGAATTCACTGAGAATTCAGACTCTTGGATCTCATACCCTGTGATGCAGATCAAGGAAGGCTCAGGAGTCATCCTTTACTGTTATTTCTTCCGTTGACTTTGTGTACCTGTAATTTTTAAACCTGGAGAATGTAAGTTAGCTATTATCTATAATAGTCTTGAATATCAAAGTTGAGGACAATATTAGAAAACTTTGGTGATCAAAGAAAAGAACTCTGGCTGCATGATGTTACATAGAGGGAGTGAGGGATGGAATACAGCAAGGGACATGCCTCTGTTGAAGCTGCCACTCTAACCACAGAATATGGGTACCATGGGTCTCCCCAAGATGTAGCGCCCTCTGCCCTGATGGGTGATCAGTGAGGTGCTTTTATACCCCTGATCAACTGGCACTCCAGCAAAACTGGTCACCAGGTCAGGGAGATGGAGTGGCAGGGTGAGGCTGCACTTTTGGAGAAGCCACGTGAAGGAAAGAAGAAGATGTTATCAGCGTGGAGAAGGATTTGTCAGCGGCTGTATTTCGTATCTATTGCTTCATGACAAAGTATCCCAAAACTCAGTGGCTTAAAAACCAAACATTTAGTATTTCACAACAGTTCTTGTTTCTGAAGGACAAGAATCTGGGAACAGCATAGTTAGGTATTTTTGGCTTAGGGTCTCTTATGAGTTTGCAGTTAAGATGTTGGTCTTGGATACAGGCATCTGAAGGCTTAACTAGAGTTAAAGGATCTGTTTCCATGCTCACTCATGTGGCTGTTGGCAGAAGGCCCAAAGAATTGTGGACTATTGCCTAGGGGCCTCAGCTCTTTACCTCTATCCCACAGGACTGCTCACGACATAGCATCTCTCTTCGCCAGAGCAAGTGTTGAGAGAGAGGGGGAGAGAGAGAGAGAGAGAGACAGAGAAAATAAGACAGAGAGAGGGAGGGAGACACTAAGTAGAAAATATATCTTTTATAATTTAATCTCAGAAGTGATGTATACTATCACTTCTGCCATATTCTATTGGTCACAGAGACCAACCCTGGTGGGATGAGATTAGGCACAGCTGTGAATACCAGGAGGTGGGAATTGTTGGGAATCATCTTGGAGGGGCTGCGATGGGCGTCTTCTGGGGAAGACTGACTCCTCACGTAGCTTCAGATGTACAGCCCACGTCCTCAGTTTAGGCCAACTCTAAATCTTACTTTCTAAATCTCCAACAAATGGTGCTTTCTCACACACTCACACGTAGAAACCCCAGACATCTATTCTTGCACAAGCCACGCTCTCTTGCTGTCTGTGTTTTCCCAAGCTTTCTTCTATGAGCGTGGTCCTTATCCAGCACCAGCCTATCCCACCAATGGGAAGTTATTCTGAGGGAGGGAGCTTTCTTATTAGAGTTATTCCCTGTCCCCTTTTGGGGAAAAACAATGAGAATTACCTTCTAGTGCATAACAAAGTGTTGTGAGTAACACACGTGCATGTGTTTCTTGGGTTGTTTGAATATGAAAATTGTTTCCAGGAAAGATACCCCAGAGCTGCCCATGTAGCTGTAATATGCCTAAGTTCCTTATTTGTTAAAAAAAAAAGAAAAAAGAAAAAAAAAGAAAAGAAAAAGTGCTGTTGTTCTTTGCCTACCCGCATGTGAGCCTTCACATAACTTCTTCAAAAACGTTTTTTAAACACAATTGTACCTTTTATTAAAAATTTGGCATCTTTCACATTTGTGTGTGTGTTTGTATATATTTATTCAGATTTTTAAAGCATAAACTACTGATATATAGTATACTCACTGTGTACACATAATGTTGAATCTTGTTTATTATTATTTTTTACCTAGGTTTTGCATTTTCTGTTACCCTTTTTACCTAGGTTTTACCATTTCCTATGGTTTTATGTTTTCTTCATAGCCACTATCCATGCCTTCATTCAACAAACTTGTGTTGAATACTTACCCTAATCTAGGACCGTCCCAGGCACTGGGGATACAGCCTTAAACAAGAGAGCCCACTTCTGGCTCTCAGGTTGCTGACGTTATCTTTGAAGAGAGAGAAAGAGTAGGTAATCAAGTGAACAAGAGGATTTCAGATGGTGATGAGTGTCTCCAGCCAAATAAAGCAGGTTACTATGATGGGGTGCCTGGGCAAAGGGAGTTTATTTAGATTGGGTTCTTTAGAACCAGGAGGAAATTGGAGCTGAGACTTGAATGATGAAGTCAGCCATGAGAAGAGATAGGGGACAGAATTTATGGACTGGCAGAATAGAAAGTGACAGCAATTTGAGTCCAGAGTAAGTTTGTTGTGGCCGAGAACAAAATAGAAAGTCAGGGTGGTGAGCGCATTGTGAGTGCTGGGGAGGGAGAAGGAGAAGATCCCCAAAGTAAGATAGGGACAGATGATGTGAGAGTTTACAGGTCAGGGCGAGGAATTTTATTGTCCTAAGTGCAATGAAATCCTTTAGAGCAGGGGTCCCCAACCCCTGGGCAGCGGAACAGTACTGGTCCTCAGTCTGTTGGGAACAGGGCCATACAGCAGGAGGTGAGCGGAGGAGCTAGGTTCATCTGCTGCTCCCCATCACTTCCTATCGCTCACATTACCGCCTGAACCATCCCCCTCCAACCCCGCTTTGTGGAAAAATTGTCTTCCAAGAAACTGGTCCCTGGTGCCGAAAAGTTTGGAGATCACTACTTTAGAGGGTTTTAGCTAACATTCAGTCCAAGCAGGAACAAAGTTTACACTCAGTAAATATTTTCTGAGTGAATCAACAAATTATGCAATATTTAACCATTTTATAGAATATGTATTACTTAACCATTTATAGGATAAAAATAGCCATTTTTATATTACAGGTCATAAATTTAGTACAGTTAGCTCTTCTCCATATTATTTCATTAATGTTTGAGGTTGTGGCCTTAAAGTTTCCTGGGTCAATAGAAAATTCATGGAAAACATCTAAGTCTAAAAATGCCAGAGTACACTCTGCACTGATCAGAAAAATATAAAATGCAAAACCTTCCTGGGCTTTTGATATGAGATCAAAGACAGCTCAAGTTTGTTTTAGCAGGTCCTCATTTTAACATTGTATCATCACATGCCAAGTGTCATCTGTCTGTTTTCACAGTAGTTTGTGTCAATTGCACATTTTGAAAAAGTATTAGCTGTCTTTCAGTGAGTCACGGATGGAAACATCTTCAGTAGTTAAAGAGCAAAAAACATGCTGTAGAGCGAGCTGACCTAAGTAGAATGACGCAGAAGTCTCGCTTCATTCAGTAATACTGGCCTTTGCTGAATCGTTAGAGATCTTAAGAACATCTTGCAAGCAGTTACTGCCATAATGCTAAAACTAGGAGGTACATATTCTTCCCCTTAGACGGGTCCTTATGAACCCTTTGACTTCCTCAGGTGCAGAGCCATCAGGACTAGAGTAGATATCTGTAAGATGGAGGCTGTCCTATTCTGGTTGGAATGGGAAGACTGAAGCCTTCCAGTACAGGTTATAATTGATGTCCACTCGCTTCTTCTGAGCAGGCTGGGCAAATCCACGTGATGCTAGTGCCCTGGAGTGGGGGTGATGACCCTTCACCCACACTCTCAGCAGATGACCTCATCTCTTACTTTACCATGATGGCTATTCTCCACCTGGACCTCTCTGCTCTGCCCTTCTCTGGCTTTTCTCCTGACTCATCCGTAACAGGTCTGCATTTCTTTGGGGTTTATCCAGGGCTTTTTTGCTTCTCATTCTGTACACACCCTGTGAGATGCATCCACTCCTGTGGCTTCGATTCATCTAAAGGCAGCTGACTCCCAAGTCTGCAGGTCCAAAATCAGCATGGCCAGAGCCGAAAGGACCATATCTCCCTCCCCCACAAGCCTGAAATCTCACCTTTGCTGTCCTCTGTCTCAGTCAATAACTTCACTCACCACCATGCTGTTTGATGCAGAGCCCTTGGAGTCATTTCTGATCCCTTTCTTCCAATCAATCCCCCATAACTAGCCTTGGATGATCTGGACCGTGCTAAACTCTTCAGCCTTCTTCGTACAATTTTCTCTTATGCTGTAAGATGCTCCTATTCAACTGGACTAATTCCGACACCTCCAAACTTTGTCTCACTCTCCCTCGCCTCCAGGCCTTTGCATACCCTATTCCTTCAGCTAAGAACACACTTCCCTTTGCTGTCCTCTCTTCCTGAAAAAAATATTTAGTCAATTTTTAGCTCTTGATGTAAAAATCACTTCATCCAGGGCTGTCTTCTGGATAGTTTAGATTCCTTCAGGAGTTCCCCTTCCCTGTCTGCTCCAGGAATCTTGTCCTTCCCCTACCATAATTTAATAGTTACAATTACTTAACCATCTATCTCCTCCTCTAGACTTTTATTTGCCGCTGATTCCCCAATTCCTGGCTAATGGAAGTTACTCAAGTTGAATGCTGATGATAATTAAGAGAACGAGTGCTTTCCCATGTGCAATGGCCATACCTCTAAGTCACTTCCCAGGCTTCCCTGAAGCCATGTGTAGCCACATGATACCAATGGAATGTGAAATTTTTTGGCCAATTTCTTAAAAGGAAATCATTTGCCTTCTACTTCTGCTTTCTCCTGTTTCTCAAAGTAGAATGCAGATATGGGCAGTGACCCAGATCTAGCCTTGCAGACAATGACAACTTCCTCCTGACTACAAAGCAATAAAATGTAATACACTTAGGGACAGCTGATCCTGTGAAACGAACCACTGGAAAAAAAAGCATAAAATATGTACAATCTTTGATATATGGTCTGAGAGACCCAATATTCGAAGTCAAACTGTCTAAATTATTAAAGAAAAAAATAATAATCCCGAAGGTGTTATTAAAGGGCATGGTGTTTGAGGAGGGAAGGGGTCACAGCAGCAGTGCATAACTCACTGCTGTTCTCTCTTGTCTTCTTTCACTTCTCCCTGGGCAAGTTCAGCTGATCCTTAGTTGTTTTCTCTACAGTTAATCACATATCAGGGCCAGAGGCAACTGAGAGAAAAGCAAATGCAAAGAGCCAAGGCAGCTCGGGACTTGGGTCCCCTGTCACACCAGCACATCTATCCCCGTAGGCTCCCACCTACTCTCTGCCTCTTTAGCCGGGCCTCTGCCTTCACAAGCTCTCTAACTCTGCCCAGATCTTAAATATATGTTGTCCTCTCCTCTCACACCTCACATTTTTCCTGAGTGGCCCCGTTCATGCCCATGACTTCAACCTCCACTCACATTGCTAACGTCCAAATCGTTACCTCCAGTCAACAACAATACTTGTGGAAGGACTAGATCTGTGTGACCAACTAATTTCTAATAGGAACGTCCAGTTGGGCATCCACAAAGTACCTCGACAGGTCCAAAAATTTATCATCTACCTGGGATATCTGCTTCTTCTTGCCTTTGTTCCACAATTTCCCAAAATAAATTTTAAGGTCATGATCAGAATAAAGGCACACATGTATTTAATGTTAACCTATAAGCCAGACACTGTTCCAAGAGCTCATATAAAAAAATAGATATCCATTTAAAATCCTTAAAATCTTAGGTACTGTTACAACCCCTCTTTACAGTTGAACAACTAAAGCACAAACAGGTAAAGTAACTTGACCCACATTTAAGTTGCCAAAGGCAGGAGTCAAACCAAGTTTGGCTCCGGAGTCTGGACACATAACTAGGTTTTATATATTGCTTTCTTCACCAGTAAGCAAGATTCTTGAGGACTGGCTTTCTAAAAATAAGCTTTGAAATTCCAGCACCTAGCTCCATGCCTGGTACATAATAGTGTTCACTGAATAAAGAAGGAAAAAAAAAATGAGAGTGTGTAGGAGAATTTGGAAACATAACTATGAAGTTAACCACAAGTCCAAGAAATCTATTGTAGAAAGCTGTCCACTCCCTCCTCCCACTTCCTCTGCATTACGCCTTCTACTCAAGTGTTTGTAGGATCTTCAGAATCTCAGAAAGGAGCCTATAAAATATGTCACAATAGTAGCTGGGGGCAAAGAGTAGAAGGAAAAAGAAACAGGGGAAAAAAGCATCTCCCCTTTTCTTATAGCAGGAACTTCTAATTCTCCAGGCTTTTATTTGCCACATTAGAGTCTGGTAATTTCACTGTAGTTTTAAGTATAGTTGTTTATCTCAAGAGGGATAAAATATAGCTATATAATTTGATTTTTCCCTGTAGAGAATCAAATAATAAGAACTAATTCTTACCGAGGTATTATCAAGCCCCAGGCTCTGTGCTAGGCAGGTTCTAAGATGATGGGCATTATTACAAGTGGGGAAACTGAGGCACAGAGAACTGTTGAGGAACTTGACTGGGATAAGAGAGAAAACACATGGATGATAAGGATTTGAACATAGCCTGTGTGTCTATGGAGCTTCTGCCCTTAATCTCCAAGGCTGTGCATAAAAATGAACTTTGTGTGTGTGTGTGAGTGTGTGTTATTCTTTCCGAAGGCAATTTCAAAAATTAGACAAAGTACATTGGAGTCATATCATTTTCAGTTTGTTTGTTTATGCCAAATATTGACTTTGAGAGGAAATGCAAATGTTAAGAAAAAATACATCCTGTTTTATTTACATGGATCTTTCTAGTGATACTGGCTTTCATTGAAATACCTGAATAAATTATCTTATTCCAGCAATATTTATATCTCTAACATAACATAAAAATGATTGAAAAATCCTTCTTTTATATATAACTATGAATAAATTTAACTTCTTAATTGGGATGTGATATAATCTTCCATAAGGCACAAAACATTTTGACTTTCTTGAGAAAATGAGCTTTCAAAAATACTGAACAGTGCTGAGTTGGGGATGGGCGGAATCTATTATTGGCAGTATTTTCCCATTTTGTGAAGGATGGTGAGGAGAATCATTTCTTGATTCCATGGAAGAAATTTCCCCATCCATTTTGCTCTTGGCTTCATCAGCATGCAACATGGAAAGGCAAGACAAGGAAAACAGCCATAAACAATAAAAACAAAACTTAAGTAAAGCCTGTTGAATCAGCTGCAGCTGTCATTAATTTCAATAAATATCCAATTAAATTCATTGACAGGCAGCTCATACATCTCGGAGAGAAATGGATCACTTCAAAGAACCTGGAACCCTTTGGAGGCTTGCTGAGTAATGTCATCTTTCAATGTGCTCATGCTTAATATTAATTTTAATTTGCTGAGTATACCCTGGATAATTTGGAAAATCTATGGGACTTGGTTTACAGGGTGCCTTTCCTTTAAATAGACTGAAACTTGTAAAAGCAGAGTTGATTAAAATGCACATTTATTATAAACAGGAAATTGCTTATTCCTCATGACTTCAAAGATCTGAATACTCATATCTTTTTTTTCCTTTATTTTTATTTATTTATTTTTTTTATTTGTTATTTTTTGGGGGGTACACCAAGTTCAATCATCTGTTTTTATACACTTATCCCCATATTCCCTCCCTGAATACTCATATCTTGACCAGGGATTGCTTCTGGTTGAAGGTGGTATTCCTTGACCGTTTGTATCAGCAGAGATTAGGCAAACCGTGTAAAGTCTAAAAAGGAAAGTTTCCCCATTTCTGTCTAACTTTGGTATTAAAGCCATTATTCGGGATCAAATACACCTTTAATCATTTTACTAAACTCTGACTTTTGTGTTTAGCTCATCTGAAGCTAGGAAAACAACAGCCTTTCATAATAATTTTAATAGCTATTTTTATAAATTTCTGTAGCTCCTTAAGAGGAGAATGTTTATAAAGTAACTGAGAAATAGTTCTTAATTATCATCTCTCATTGCTCCAGGACTTTTTTCCACTAGTTTTCTAAAACTACATTTAGAAGTTCAAGACCTCAGGGTGCATGGAATCACTTAAAAAAAAAAAAGCATCAAATATAAGCAGTGACTATGTAAATTCAGTCCTCTTTGGGTTCTGTACATAAACCTGCCCTTTCCCCCATATGTTAGTCTTTATTTGGGACCTAATCCACTGTAACTTCACAAAGCCATTCACCAGGTATGGTGTTTGAGATCATTCAGTTATAACTGTTTCAAGTTGTCACTTTGACATTTTTAAGTCATATTTAAAAAAAAAAATTCAGAAAAAAATAAACCACCCTCAGTGAAGATTATTTGTTCTTCTCTTCCTCCTAGTTTTTTTTTTTTTTTTTAAATTCCTGAAGACCTATAGAGGAAGTGAAATGAAATGTTTGGGTAAAAATGCAATAATTATGAGGAAACGTTACCTTGGTGGATATTTTTTGTTGATACATAGGGCTATCTCCTTCCTTGTCAGTTGTCCCATGTGCTATCCTGACTTAAAGTCTAGAGACTACATTTCCCAGATGCCTTTTGCATAAATTCCACTCGAGATTTGCATGCATGAGATACGGGAAGTGGAAGAGAAGAAGGTAACAAACTACTAAGACCCCTTGGAGGCAGATGTGAAAGAGGTTTGTAGATGATTTTTCAGGCCTCCTGAGAATCACCCACTCTGGTGAGACAGGTAGGGGCAATCATGGAGCTTTGGTGACTCTGGTTGACCTCTAAGAATCAGTGACATTGGTGGCGTAGAGAGCTGAGACACTGTTAGTGCCCCGCAGTCCCAGCACTGCCGCATACCTAAAGGGCAGCTTCTGCATCCTTCCGCCCTCCAGGCTTCAGAGAGGTATGTCAGCCTCTTACAAGCTGTGTTAAACTTCTTCTACCTCTAAATACCTACAGTCATTTCTGGTTTTCTGACCAAACCCTAGCTGATAACACATTCCCTGACTTCTTAGTATCTGCAGCAAAACTCATGGTGAGATAACTTTAGAAAGAGAAAGAACTATTCAGTGCTTATGAAAAGGAGTACCAAGAGACTGTGTTATGTCTGTGTAAAATAATATAAAAATTAATACTGAATCACTAACGCACATTTTTTGTTTTTAGACTAAGAGTTTAAAACAGACACTGTGTTTCATACATGGGGAGAATAAATGAGTGAATCTGAACTGAACCCTTGCTCTGTGCCAAAGCCTTTCATCTCTTTCTGATTTTCTTCACTTTCTCTGCTTTCTGTTGTTACTGTATGTTGTTATTGTTCAAATATCTCCATGCCCCAGCTTATTATACAGCACAGAGTAATTGTCTAACAAATATTTTAAAATAAAAATAAAATAAAATAAAATAAAACAAATGAATGAGTGAATGAATGAAAGCTGATATGTTTCAAGAACCAAAGATATTTTAACGTTTTTTCTAGTTTTCCCAGTTTCAGGTCACTGAAAATTCTCTGTCTTGGGGAGTCTAGGAATACCTAACCAACCTGGGGATTGGCTGTAGCTTCTCATCTTTAATTAGAAGACTCCACGTAGTCATTCATTCTTCTGTTTACTTGCTCATTCATTCTTTAAGCACATTGATAATGTACAGACACTGTACTAGGAAAAGGAGATAAAGCGATGAATGTGCTATAGTTTCTGTCCTCGAGGACTTTAGAGTCTAAGGCACTCTAACATGAACAATATAATAACACAATGGAACACAGTGCAGGATGGGACAGACCATAATTCTTATCTACCACTCCTGGGGCCAGATAGGTTTCAGAATAAAGCATTCTTTTCAGACTTAGAAAGGTAATCTGATACCTACATAGTGTATTTTTTAACACTCCCAGTGGGGTCTAAGGCAATACTCCAAAGCCACACACATCAATTTTTCTACAACAAAATCTCTGACTCTTCTCATCAAATGGGATAAATGTGCACTAGACTTAAGATTAAAAAGTTTAGTTTTCAGAGCTTTTTGCATTTTACTAGGGCAGTTAAGGGATTTGGGATCTGTACAACTTATTACAAGATAGTGCAAAGAATACAAAGGAGGAGTTGCTTTGGGGTAGTGTGTCTCTGTGTGTGTGTTGTGGTGAGCGAGGGGAGCTATTCCAATCTTGGTTGTGGATAAAAGGCTTCTCAGATCCCAGAAACTAAGTAGGAGTTGGTCAGGTGGAGGAAAGAGGTTTTAATCAGGTGGGGAAAGATGCTCTTGAAGAAGCAGCGTGATGTACTAAGGCATGTGATGTGTATGGTGGAAAGCAAGGGCACAGTGCGCCTGTGAAACTTCCAAGTGATGTGGTCAAGGAGAACATAGCAGCCTGAAGCAGAGAGGGGGTATCCACCCAGCTGTAGAAATGCGTAAGAAGTGCTAGGTCTCATTCCTAAGTGACCTCTCTCTGAGCCAGTAAATTTGCATCATTTCAGGAACTGATCTTGTTAATTGCTCTTCTCTGGGTTGCAAATAAGCTGTCTCCCAAAGGCAGGTCAGCATTGAGCTTGAAGCCTCCTGACTATAAACTTTCTTTCAAGCTCAACACTGCACTTAAAACGCTCTTTCTTGCTTCCCTGGTAGCCTGGAAACACAGTTTCCTAACCTATTGTCAGCTTGAAAACCAGGCTCTGAGATAGTCTTATCATCTCAATGTTCTCATTGCTGAGGGTTCTAATTTACCCATGGCAGTTTAGAATCATCGATGCATACCACTCAGCCCTTTAATCGCCTATGTTTTTGTTTGTTTTTTCAAATAAGGACTAACTTTTTTTAAAATTAATTAATTTTTTAATTTATTGGCTGTGTTGGGTCTTTGTTTCTGTGTGCAGACTTCTCAGTGTGGTGGCTTCTCTTGATGCGGAGCACTGGCTCTAGGCACGCAGGTTTCAGTAGTTGTAGCACGTGGTCTCAGTAGTTGTGGTGCACTGGCTTAATTGCTTTGCGGCATATGGGATCTTCCCGGACCAGGGATTGAACCCGGTCCTCTGCATTGGCAGGCGGATTCTTAACCACTGTGCCACCAGGGAAGTCCATTGCCTATGTTATTTTAATCACCGGGTTAGAAGGTTCTGGATTTCCATCTACCCCATTCACCTTTAATTATACTAGGAACTGCCTATGTAAGTTTCAGGCTTGCACTCATCTGGAAAGATTGCAATCTTTACCTTCAATTTCATTTTTGTTTTCAACATTCCTCTGCAACTTTTTGAGTTAAGTAGCGATAATAATGGCTGGTGATAATTTTGGTCTTTGAATCTGGGTTAATCATAAATTTGCCACGTACTAACTGTAACATCAGGCAAATAATTTAGCCTCTCAGATGATTTCTTCTGTTGCAGAATGGAAATAAAGAAAGGCAAGATGATGCATGTGATGTGTCTGGCGTGTGCTGGGTGCTTGTTAGTGCAGGTACTTCTAGAACGTAACCACCTCCTCCTTGTTTACTTGAGTATCTGGTTGTTATGCGCATCTTGTCTCACTGGGATCATGGACTAAAGCTTCTTCTGAATGGAGCACTTCTTGTGTCAGTCAATTTGGGACAAATTAGTTCCTCCGAGTGGAAACCAGAACTTGGATGACAGGTTTTCTACAAGTGAGTGTAGAAATTCTCATTTCTTTCTGGTCCTCATTTTCTAAGATTTGGACCTTCCGGAGGACAAATTTCTAAGTGTGGGCTCCAGGCTAGTGATTGATATAATGTCAGAGGAGGGAGGTCAAGTACTTGAGACAAGCTTAGACAAAGCCATATCTCTTAAGTGAGAGGATCTAATTCTAAGGTATCCTCAGGCAGGGCTGCCTCAGGGCACAACTCCAGGGGGCGTCATTGTCTTCTCAGCTCTGGAGCTGGAGAGTGCACAGCCTGGGGCTGCACTACCTGCCTTTGTTACCCTTATGCTCTCCCTGAGCCTCTGGTAAAATCTCCTGTTCCAGACTCGGCTCTGCTGTGCTCTAGGGAAGCGAAGGAAAAGCCAGGACGTTAAAGGAGAAACAGCCCTCCGTAACCCACCTCTCCAAGGCAGGTAGGTGGTACAGGTGGAAGAAGGGGAAGGTGAATCTTGGGGAACAAGTTTAGAGCCATCAGCTACCGCTCCTCCTTCCCGTGTAGCGACACTCCCACGAGTCACAGATTTGAAATTAGCAGAGGTGATGGTGCTTTCCTCCTAAATATTCCCTCCCCCGCCCAATATTTTTCCATTTAGTTCTGTGAGCACTTTCCCATCTGAAACTTCACCTGCTGCTCTCCACAATCCAATAGGCTCTTTGAGGGAAGCTGAATGTTGTGTTTCTGATGGAGACAATTCTACCTCAGCATCTTAGAGCTTATGAAAGGCGTAAGCAAGTATGACATCATTTAGATCACATCTTTGTACTTTTTTCAGCCCCAATTTGCTTTACTATCTATACTTACTGCAGCCCTGGGACGAGTACTACTGCTGTATGTTTTAGGAAAAGTAAAATCTTTAGAAATCTGCTAAGTGCCCACAATAGAACACAGCTATTCTCTGTGCAGCTTGCTATCCTTCTGGAAGTAGACTCTTTTATCTCAGTTTCTATTCTGTGGAAATATTTTGAAGTGATGGTTGGAGTTTGTCCTTCTCCAAAGCTCCTGAGAATACTGCACACGTTTTTTGGAGTTTCTCTCTGTAGCACAGAGTTTAAATAAACGAAAACCTTTGCTGGGAAAAGATCTTGCACGGCTAAGTTTCCTTACTGTGCTTCCTATTTGTATTTGACTGCCCTCCCGATATAATTCCATTTTTATATACACAACAGGAAATGGAAAATTGAAACTGTTATTCCAAACACTTATTTTTCATCATGAACTATATTAAGAGTTTTAGATGCAATATTTTTTTAATACTCATTCCCTGTATAGAGATGAGTGCTAAAGAACTTAGTTAACTTAATAAGGTTGGGAAGTGGTTGAGGAAGGGCTCAATCCCACATCTAATTGACTCAAAAGTCTATGCTCTCAACTTTTATATTAAACCGCCTTTAAATATCATGGCTGAAACAAAAATTATCTGAATTTAAATGCCTCTGTTTATTTGCATCTATAACTGAGTTTGACTGCGTAAATGTGATGGCATTTAACAAAGCTGAAAACCTCCAAGTGAAGTTCAGCCATACAGATTTCATATCCCCATTCATTATACAATTGATCCTTCTACTCAGTATTTAAAGTGTCCCTTTCCTTCTGGGCAAGGCTTCTGAGTGCCTGCCCCTTCTCTCCCTTTCCTTCTTGGTCCATGCCCTCTTCGCCCTCTACCTCTGGGCATCTGCCACATATGACTTGTATGTCATAGGTCTCCAGTGCTACAGACATGTCTGAGTCCTCCTTGGGAAGGCTGGAGGTGGCTCTTTCAGGGAATATTTGCATAAGGAACCAAGGGGGTAGGTTTCCTTGGGAAACACTTATCCTAAGGGAGTAGAGAATCAGGCCCACAAGTCTGTCCCAATGACACTGCTTCATTCATTGAAGCAGGGGGATGCCAGCAGGGAAGGAAGTGGGGCAGGGGTTGGATTCTGAGACTGCAAAATGAATCACACAAGATATTTACAGAGAGGGAGAAAACTAATACTTTTTAAATGATGTACGACTCTGCAAGGATGATGACAGTGCTGACAGCACAGAATTTGGGTTTTTCTACCAAATGGCCAACAGAAAGCTGTGTGATTTGGGCATTTGTGTGAGAAATAGAAAATGGAGCAGCGAAGAGTCTAAAAACCCTAGGGCAAGAGAAACCAAAATAGCCAAAAGATCTTCACTAGAAAATAGTGTGGACAATTCAAAACTAGCAGAGGTTTTACCACTCCAAAAGCATGTGATTACAAGGGCATCTCTGCCAAGTTCTCAAGGGGAGACACAACCTAGTTCCAGCAAACTCTTGAGACTAGACAGCCAGAGTATCCTTCCACGACAGGGTGCCAGACAGGATAAACTATGGCGAGTGGAATTAAAATAGACTGGCATGAGGAAAATAGCAACAAGGCAAAGAGAAGATTTAGATAAAAGTGGCATGGGGGACAGAACCTTCTATTTTCAAAATTTCACAGAAGACATCAAGGAGCTAACTCTACACAGTTAGAAAATAAAATAAAATACTACCTGAACTATCCAATCTTTGCCTGAGAGTGCAAATAAACTAACTTCACAGGCAAATAAACAACAGAAAAGCATCAAAGTCAAATGCCACACAAAATTGATATAAGAAAAAATAGAACAGGAAGCAGAATAATATGCTACAGACAATGAAATGAGACAGAAGAATCAGAATAACACCCTTACAAACAATGACAGCACAGCATATCAGAAACAAATATATCTTCAAGAAGTATATTAAAACTATTTTAAATCAACTGAAGGGAAATAATAAAGTATATAAAACATGAAGGACACATAAATTAAAAGTACAAAGCTCATAAGTAAATGACAAAACTCAAGGAAGTTCCCAAAATAAAAGAAAAATATTATCATAAAATAACTAAAACGGAAGGTATACAACAGCAAATAAACAGAACAAAAATTGCCTTAAGAGAAATGGAGTGTGAAAAGAAACAAAAACTCTAAAAATTGAAAAGAACTGAAGAAAGTTATAAAAAGGTTTTGAAAAATATAAGAAAAAAGAAAAAGAAGACCTCATAATATAGAGATAGGTGTTTCCAAAGAAGAAAATCAACAAAAGGAAACAGAATAATTAATAAACACTATAAGGGAACATAGCTACATTTTTTTTTTTTTTAAATGAAATGTAAGAAGAATACAATACGTTCCTGAGAATTTTGGCTCAGAAAACATATTCTAGAAACACAAGACCGGTTCCTGTCACTCAGTGGCCAACTGGGTGGTGAAGAAATGCTCTAGCAGAAACCATGTATCAGAAAATTTAGAGGTAGGAAGCAAGTAGTAGATAAAAAGATAACAATACTGGATGACTAGTTTTTAACACCATCGGTGTACTATGAAAAGATGATGAACAGCTTGAGAGTAAGTAGCAGGCAATTGAAAGCCAGGTGTGAAAGGATAGGAATATAGACAAAACTGCCATCAATGTGCAAAACCTCAGAAATATTCTTCCCATGAACCCTTCCTAAGGAAATCTACTTAGAGAATTAGCTTCAGACAACCAAAATGACTAAACAGACATTAATATAAGGCCTGCTGGTGTGTATTATATGCATAGTTCCTAGGAAAACGAAGATTATAGAAGTGTTAAAATAGAGTTTATACCATGTGATGATCTGACAATGTAGATATAGCATAACTAGTTAAACACCATTTTTGTATGAAAATAATCATAATTGGTGCTATTAGTATTCTGAGATTATTATATTGAGTATGAAATAAAACAACTAATCTTGGGTTATTCTAATTCGACAATACCCTGTGTCATTCAGAACTAGGAGTTTTGGTGTGTTAGAAAGGAGATATAGAGGTAATATCAAGTTAAATAAAATCCCTGTGGTTCTGAATTGGACTGGAAATATGATTATGAACTCACAGAGTAATATGTAGATGGTTGGTAAATAGATAGATCGATCTGTCCCCTGAAAATGCCTAGAAACAAGGGACCAGCCAATATCCAGACTGTGCTTTTGATGTACAATCGTCCTTAAGAGATATCAATGCTTTTTGGAGAAATAGCTGCTTATACAGTAAAAGACAAGAAGACCTTGGAATATCTTGACATCTCAAAAAGCCAGGAAGCTCTCAGACGATTAGGATCATGTGAAAAGGACTTAGGAGCTAATTTGGAAACATTTCCATAGGCCAAAGATAGAATAATTTGAGCTTCAGTAAGTAAGAGTCATCATGTTTTGAAATTCATAAAATATTTTTAAATTTCTGTAGGGACAAGGAAGTTTAAAATCATGTAAAAACTGGTCATTTTGAAACCTGGATATATAAAAAGAAAGGCTCAAGTGTCTATTCTGCTTTTCCTCTATGAACTATGCCACTGGGTAACTACATAGTAGATGAAGGGGAGCATCCTTCTTATAAAAGTATTCTAGTGAATAAATGAAAACAAAATGAACGCAAATATCACCATTTTGCAACCCACAATGAATTTATAACATCAACAGCCCAATAACATTGAAGCCAAAAACAACAACCAGACATCATGTGCTCCCCGATGAGACAGCACAACAATGCCATCTGTAACATTGCTAAAGGCATTAAACTTGAGACTAATAAAGCCTCTGGATCCAGCTGCCCATTTTTAAGAAATACAGAAGCGAGAGGAACAGGTTGACATGCACCTTGAGTGTGCGATGTTCAAAATCCAGGCAATGGGAAACCCAGGTATTCAAGTGCTAGCTCTTCAACACATAATTTTAAGGAAATGGAAGAACTGGAGTGGAGCTCTCTAGATTAAGAGATTTAGTACACTTATGTTTATAGCAGCACTATTCATGATTGCCAACAGGCGGAAGCAACCCAAGTGTCCATCAATGGATGAATGAATAAACAAAATGTGGTACAGCCATATAATGGAATATTATCCAGCCTTTGTAGGAAGAAAATTCTGACACAAGCCACAGCAGGTATGAACCTTGACATTATGTAAGTGAAATAATATAGGCACAAAGGGGTAAATATTACATGATTCCTCTTACATGAAGTACTTGGAATAGTCAAATTCATAGAGACAAAAGTAGAGTAACAGCCGCCAAGGCCTGGGAAGAAGGTGAGTGGGTTATTGTTTAATGAGTACAGAGTTTTAGTTTTCAACATGAAAAGAGATGAATGGTGGTGATGGTTGCACAACAATGTGAAGGCACTTAAGCCACTGAACGGTACACGTAAGAATGGTTAAAATGGTAAAATTTTATGTTATGTATATTTTACCATAATTAAATTTCTTTTAATTAAAAAAGGGACTTAGAAGAAATAGTACTTTTTTTTTTTGGTTTTATTTTTTTTGTTGTTTTTGTTTTTGTTTTGTTTTGTTCTTTTAAATAGGCAAATCTAAACTATAATGCCTAGGTGATAAAACCCTAAAGAAATGCAAGGAAGTGATTACTATTTTAAAAAAATTAGGGATATTAGTTATTTTTGGAGGATGGAGGGAGCTGTAATTGGGATGAAATATATAAAAGGGCTTCTGAGGGACTACCAATGTTCTACTATTGACTTAGGCAGAGCTACAAGTGTCTTGACTTTTAAATAATTCAACATGCTATGTATTTGTTCTCTGTAGATTTCTATATTTTATAATAAAAATAGAAAATAAATCACATAGCTATGAATGTGTTTGGATGTCCAAAACCTAATAAAGTACTTCCTTTTGGTTTGGTTGCATCCCAGTTATAGATGTTCACTGCCAAGACATTTATCTTATTTATAAATGTCTCATTCAACCTTACTTTTATTTATTCATTTGACTTGTATATCAGTGAGCTTTTGTTCTAGGAATCAAAGATGAAGGACTACGGAAGAAAGACAGACCCTGAGTTGGTTATTCTCCATTCCCCTGACAAAAGCCATTTTCCTTATCTTCCCTGATCTGCTTTGAGCTGCTGGGCATAATCTGTATGAACTGAATCTTCTAGTTCTCAGGTCCTTTGGTTTCCATCTGGGTTTGGCCAGTTAGACACTATCAAGATACTGGCAGGCAAGAAGTAGGAGGGGTCAAGGTCTATCCTGACTTACTCTTCCCTCTCTTCTTCTTCTTTTTTTTTTCTTCAGGCTGTGCCACGTGGCTTGCGGGATCTTAGTTCCCTGACCAGGGATTGAACCCGGGCCCCAGCAGTGAAAGCACTGAGTCCTAACCACTGGACCACCAGGGAATTCCCTATTCCATAACTCTGACAGTGGCTTTAATCCTCTGCTATCTCTACTAGGATTCTGCTCTAAAGCACCATCTCTCACTAAAATCCTATAACAGTTTTCTTCCTTTCCTCTTGAAAACTAGGAAGGTAATAGCTTCATGCTGTTGCTAGTCTCTGGGTGCCTCCATGCTCCTTTAATGACCCTGAGTGTGATTATTTTATGTCCACGTCCTAACCTCCACAACCTGCACAGGAAAGGGGTCCACGCAGATGTGATCTGGAGATGATATCACCCTTGAATTATCCAGATGGGCCCTAAATTCCATAAGTGTCCTTACAAGAAACAGAAGAAGAGATGGCAAAAGCACAGAGGAGAAGGCCATGTGCAGGTGGCAGCAGAAATTTAGAGTTATTAGCTATAAGCCAAAGAGCTCATGGAGCCACTAGTAGCTGGAAGAAGCAAAGGATTCTCTCTGAGAGATTCTGGAGGCAGCGTGATCCTGCTGACACCTTGATTTTTGGACTTCCGACCTTCAGGCCTGTGAAAGAATAAGTTCCTGTTGTTTTAAGCACTGGGTGTGTAATAATTTATTACAGCAGTCACAGCAAACTATATACCACTTAAGTGGACCTTCTGTTTCCTGGCAGAATCCTGACTGAATCAGATAGCAAACACCAGACAAAGCAGCTCAAGCATCCCACTCAGCGTTCTTTAAGCCATGCCCCTATGCCTCACCTGATAAAGAAATTTAATGACCCCAAAGAAAGTATCTCCAGATACTGATACTTGGGTGTCCCCCGTGAAAGATCAAACGGCGGTAAATCCCTCCAGACTCTAAGTCTCTTTTCTTCCCATTCATACCCCTGACCCACCCCTAACACACATAAACTCCAATCAGCTTTTAGAGCCCTACTCTTCTCTTTTCTTTTTTTATTGAAGTATAGTTGATTTACAATATTGTGTTAATTTCAGGTGTATAGCGTTGTGATTCAGTTCTTCTTCTGATTATATTCCATTATAAGTTATTACAAGATATTGAATATAATTCTCTGCACTACACAGTAAATCCCTGTTGCTTATCTACTTTATGCATAATAGTTTTTATGTGTTAATCCCATATTCCTAATTTATACCTCCCCCTGCACTCTTGTTTGGTAACCATAAGTTTGTTTTCTATGTCTGTGAGTCTGTTTCTGCTTCGTATATAGATTCACTTGTATTATTTTTTTAGATTCCACATATATAAGTGATATCACATACTTGTCTTTGTCTGACTGACTTCACTAAGTACAATACACACTAGGTCCATCCATGTTGCTGCAAATGGCCATATGTCATTCATTTTTTATGGCTGAGTAATATTCCATTGTGTATATATACACCACATCTTCTTAAGCCAATCATCTGTTGATGGGCTATTGGATTGTTTCCATGGCTTGGCTATTGTAAGTATTGCTTTTATGAGCATTGGGATTCATGTATCCTTTCAAGTTATTTTTTATTTTTTCTGCATATATACTCAAGAGGGGAATTGCTGGATCACATGATATCTCCACTTTCAGTTTTTAAAGGAACCTCCATACTGTTTTGCATGGCCATTGCCACCGCACCTGGACAACACCCCAGGCCCTCTGGGCTGTCACTGCTTAGCTAGATGAATCCTCTCCCAGGGGCTGTCTACCCAAGATTTAGTGCTTAGCTGCTACACGCTCTGTGGTGCCACCTCATATACATGCTGACAATGGCAATGCATAGGGTCCCACTCTTAAATATGAAAGACAACAAGAGCTTACAAGATACTTGATAAAGTCTTCAACATGGAAACAGAAACCAACACACACAATTCACACACACACATACACACACAAACACAGAGAGAAAGAATAAAAGGGATAAAAGAGAAAGAAAACCTCGGAAAACTAAAAATAAAGACCTAAAACACGAAAATGCATATTTCATCCTTGAAACAAAGAAAAGATCACAACATAAGATCAAGAAATAAGAGAGTAAACACGAAAATTAAAACTACGGTTGCTGAAATCTGAAACCACTTTTCACGGAGGTTAAAATTGAACACATAAATAAACTATAGATAATGGGAGTCAGGAGTCTCGCTGTCAAAGAAAGAAGTCACAAATAAACAATGAGGGAAGTCTAGAGTGAATCCCGGGGTGCTGGGTCAGAGTCAGAGAATCAGCATGAACTTATGATTTTATGTCTATCTATCCACCTGGCTAGCTATAGAGATACACACACGCACACACGCACACACACACAGGGATTCAGAAATATTTAAAATATTTACATAAACATTGGTTAGTATACATATATTTATTTCTTAATTCTGGTGCAATCAACCGCAGTAACAGTAAACATACCCAGCACTCTGATCTTGATTTCTAATATCGTTCTGCAATAAAAGGAACGAGGATCCCTTAGAAAAAATTACTGCCTCTAGGGCTAGGGCAGGAAAAAGTATAAGACAAGCCTGGAGCAACTTGGAGTGCCATAATGTAAAGGAGTGCTCACAAACACAAATGATGCGGGTACGTCAAAGCAACACTGGAGCCAACTTAAAGAGCTCCCATTAACCACAGCTGGCACAATTTGAGGAGCAACATTTACAAAAACATAGTATTAGATTATAACCCAAAGTATAAAATATCCATGAGTCCATACTGATATAAATAAATAATTGAATGAATAAATAAATACACGGGGAGAAGAGAGAAATCTCCCATACCAAAGAATTCCAGATAATTTATGTAGATATTCTACCATGAAGGAGGTGGAACTTAAATCCTCACCCCATCCTTATGGGCTAGGCTGAATAATTAGAAGAAGCAGGGGGTAAATTCACAGAGGAGGAATTTGGCGAACACTAGCTTGACTACATGATAAAGGTTAACATCATCAGGGATAAGTCACGTGCATATCAAGCACCCTTAACATGATGTGATGAGAATGGCACCTCTCTTCTGTGATTGTTTTTTAAAATCCCTAACCTCAGTCCAACCATGATAAAAGCATCAGACAAACTCACACTGAGAGACATGCTACAAAAATTCTTGACCAGCATTCTTGAAAAATGTTTAGGTCTTAGAAAACTTGGTAAGCCAGAAACTGTCACAGACTAGAGAAGGCTAAGGGAGCGTAATGATTAAATGCAACATGTTATCTTGGATTGAACCCTAGAACAGAAAAAGGATGCTTTGGGGAAAACCAGGGAAATTTAAGTAGTCTGCATTTTAGTTAATAACACTGCTCTAGTGATCATTTCTTTGTTTTGGAAAGCATACTATGGTTATGTGAGAGGTTAACATTAGGAGGAGCTGCATGAAGGGTATATAGATACTCTAGGTACTATCTCTACAACTCTTCTGTGAATTTTAAGTTATTCCAAAACTAAAATTGTGGAAAATCATGGTTGGTGAGCTAGATATGAGCTGAGAGTTAAGGTGTTATGAGAGGCTTCCAAGGGCTTGCGGGGGGGATGGGGGGAGGGAGTGAGGGAGGTGGAGTCAAAAGAGACATCCTTGAATGAGAGGATGGTGGTGGGATGAGACTGGAATTACACTATTTTAGTGGTAGAAATAATAATTATGGTAGTAATCAAAGTCCATTGGGTTCTTAATAAGAACCAGGTACTGATCTGGGGATTTTATTTACAACATTTCATATAGTTCTCACAATAGCCCAACAGGTTATTATTTTTGTCCTTGTTTTATGGCTGTGGAAACTCAGATTGAGGCAAAGGAAGCAACTTTGCCTGTGCTGCTCATCTAGGGAAAGGACCTGGAATTTGAATCCAGGTCTGTTTGACTCCCAAACTCTTACTCTAAATACTACAGTTATTTTCAGTGTCCAGTCTAATCAAAAGCCAAGGACAAACAAACAGAATGGATTGGTTCGGTCTGTCAGGTAGCTTCGCTACATGGTCAGCTGGCTGGCTGGGCTCAACTGTGTGGGCTTCTCAAGGTTTCAACACAGCAAGAGGGCAAACCCTCAACAGCAAATGTTTCTCAAACTTCTGCTTGTGTAATATTCCATTGGCCGAGGCAAGTCACGTGGCCAATGGGGGCCCTGGGGGTGGAGATGTAGACTCTGCTCCAGATGGGAGAACCCACAGCATCACATTGCAGGGGCCTGGAGCAGATCAGAAAGCAACTGAAGACCATTTTTCAGATTTCTCAAACTTGTGGGCGCTCAGACTAGAAGAAAAGCGGCAGTGGCAGATCCAGGCTACCAGATTTTCAGTTCAGAAAGTCTCCAAAGATCCACCCTGCTTGTAAGCTCAGTCTTGAAATGTGGGAATTTGGACTGTGTGGGCAGAGAAGGGTCAGGGAAAGATGGAAGATATATGAGCAGGATGTATTGTGTGGTTGCCAAAGTTCAAGCCTATCGACAATGAGGCCAGCTGTGGGGAAGAGCAGGTGGTAGGCAGCCTCAAATGTCAGAGTCAGACCCTTGGGGCTTGCTGGTCCAGGAAATCTCCAGGCCCAGGACTGGGTCTAACTGATTCCTGTGTCCAGAATAGGGTCTGACACCTGGGAGGAACTGATGAGACCTTGTGTTAGGGTAAGTGAATGTGTGAATGTAAGGTAGCACACAGGTGTTTGCACTTCATAAAATCCTATTTGAAAATAAGTATAAACCATTTTCATTTTAAATCATTAAGTAAAAAAGAAGGACTCTAAAAACAAGGCTCACACCTATGAACAAAATTTCCCTTGTCTTACATCTCGCAAACTACTCTTCAATAAATTTTGCAATGGAATTTTTTTTTCTTGCATCTTTGAATCTAATTGGCATACTTAAGATTTGTTATATTTTTGGGGTGCTTTTTTTTTCCCACAAAAACCTAATTGAATCTCTTGTACCAATTTATACTTCCTTCTTATTTACTGAGTTTAAAAATGGGCACAGGCAAGAATACCCAATAATTATATAACATGCCAAGACCCTAATTAGTTGACATTAGATCTTTAAATAAAATATCCTTCAAATGAAGCAAGTCAGAGCTTGAAGTGCCCAAATTTGTTCTGGGTGACCGTTGAAGTGTACCCACTGATTCAGTAAATTGATAACTCCACCCTGACAACTATGATTCCAGAGGGCAGCACCACAGGCAAAGCAGAAACTCACCAGAGACCACATATTTCTCCCCCACAAACTGACTCAAAGAAGGACACAGCCACCAACAACATTGCAGAAGACACCAGAGCTTGGTAGCACTGCAGTTGTGTGGTGTTCACACCCAACCCACGTTGTTTGGCTCCTACCCACACAGGATAGAGGATAAAGGGATGTAGCTTAACACCCACAGCTGCAAACAGCATTTGGATGACCTTAAACTTTATATCAGAATAAGAATTGAGGATTGTACCTAAAGTTACAGGAAGCAGCAGTTGAGTTGTATTCTGGTGAAATGCTTCTTATAGCAGAAGGTTGGGATGGCTGTGATAGTCACCTGCCATGGTGGCCACGCTTGGGCCCGCTTACAAGTGCAGGTGGTGTTGTTTTACAGAGAGAGGTAGTGAGGACCAGGTAGCTGCAGAAGCGACCGCCAGGAGGAAGGGCTTGCAGGCTGGCAGAATTTTGGTGGCAAAGATGTTCAACTCCTGACAGAAGTAAGGCCCAACCAGGTGGCCACGAGATGCACTAGGGTCAAGCTCACCAGGGCTCTTTTTTTTGAGAAACGCGATGCAGATGGACACCAGCAGGCTGAGAAGTAGGCCAGCAGAAATACACCTGTTACCCTGCCCCAGAGAGGAGCGCACATCCACTCCCAAGTGACCAGCTGCCCCTGCAGCGCATATCTGCCCCAGCGGCACTTTGTATCTACTCCAGCACCACCCACTCCAACCACGGACTCTAAGAGACTAAACTTTACAGTTGGGAAGAAAGTCAAGGCTTCTGGTAGGGGAGGGTAAATATTTTAGTCTACAAGGGGTTTGGAATTCCTCTGATCACTTTACTTGGGCATCTCTTTGCTTTGCCCATGCAGGGATCCATCAGGAAGCAGGACGGGTGTTGCAGGCTGGAGCTTAACGAGGGAATAAATGAGGTGGGACGTGGTTGATTCTACTGATAGACTATCACTCTGCTTTTTTTCAAGGAGGCCTCGTTTCACGCGTCTCTTTGATACAATTGCTGGTGTGAAACATGTTAAAATCCCTGAGGAGAATCCTAAACTCTAAAAGACACGTGATCTAACAGAATGCAGAGTCTGGGCGTCCTTCCTGAGAGACATAAAACTCGGGCATCTCCAGTCCTAGTTTGCATCTTACCAGCTGTGGGGCCTCAGGTGTGTTACTTACACTCTCTGAACCTCATTTCCTCATATGTAAAATGAAAATCTTAATAGCAGCAAGTTCCTGTGATGGTGAGAGCATGCCAGACAGATTGGGTGAGGGAGTGGGGGGGGGTGCTGTCTTGTTAGTGATCACAAATTATAATCACTCATTTCAGAAGGCCCTCTGGGTGGCAGGACTATCCTTTATGTAGTATCTAAAACTGCTTAATATATATTATATATATATATATATACACACACACATATCTCAGTTTGATCAAAAAAAACCTTTACATTATAATAAACTTCAGTTAGGTTTCTGTTTTAAGGTTAACTTAAATTATTGTTCAAGAAAATTTGCTGGTCTAAGTTCAGAAATGTTCTTGCTTTGTATCTGAATTAAATGTTGGTTACGATAAAAGATTGCTTCTCAGCCAAGGGTGATTTTGACGATTTGATTTGTCAGTGACTGGAGATATTTGTGGTTGTCACAGTGAAGAGGGTGGTGCTACTGAATCTAGGGCGGGAGACCAGGGATGATGCCAAACATCCTATAGTGCATGGGCAGGCCCCTTGTACCAAAGAATTATCTGGCCCCAAATGTTATTAATGCCCATATAGAGAAACTGCCTTAAAATGACTTAGTCAACAGATAGGTAGTAAATAACTGAATTTCCATTAAGGAAAAGAACATTGTCTCTACAAAGGGAAGTTAGGTGAGGAAAAACATGCAGCCTGGAGAACACAGGAGTCAGGTTCATTGCTAACAGATAATTCTGAGCTTTCTTTCTGCGCTGATGTTTTGTAGGGAGGATATTCAAAGAGTCAAGGGAAAGAGAACATAAGAACGAGAAAATGGTACGTCTATCCATTTAACTCAAAAGATAAAATGCTTAATTCTGTGATTAAAAAAAAAACTACTGACAACTATGAAAAATCATTTTTAGGGCTTTTGGACTCCAGGTTGGTTAGAAGTCTCAAAACCATCTTGGGATGCTCTGACTTGAAGCCAAAGATTGAATTGAAATAAATCTTCCACTTATCTCTTCCTTATTAAAATATTAACTATATGCTTTAGAAAAGGAAGCAGAAAGCTTTCAGAAGAAAGTTTTAAATAAAAACAAGCTATTGGAAAAATAGCTATTTCACTTAAATATCTTTATAAACTACTGATTTTTAATAAACCTAGAAAACCTATATCACTAGAATCAGAGCTCTCCAGGCTGCTACCATTAGGTTTTTAAATGTCTGAGCTAAAGACAATTGGGATAGTTTGGGATATTGTTTAGTAAAAATTCTCTTTCCTCCCACTGAGGGTGGAGTGTGCTTTCCCACCCATTGACACTGGACTGTCCATGTGACTCTCTGACCAAGGGAATATTAGCAGTCAGGACCCCAGCAGAGGCCTGAAATGTGCTCCTGCAATTTGTTTTGTCTTGTGTCCTTGAATAATTCTTCATGAGAAGACTGTGCCTTGGTGGCTGCTGTTCCTTCAGTTTAGGACAAGAAAACACACGTAGAGCAACTGAACCCAATCTCCAGCCTGGAGTGAAGCCTGCAGCAGGACCACTTGGTCTAACTCAGCTCAGATCGGTTGACACACCATACGTCTGCACACCTGTGAACTTGACAATAAATGCCTGTTATTGAAAGGCACTAAATGTGGGGGTGGTTTGTTATACAACATTATGGTGGCCATAGCAATAATAGAGTGACAAGTCTGTATGGTTTTAGTTTTAAATGAATTCACTACAAATGAGATTCTAAATAGATATTTGCAAATTTCATTTCTCTTTCCCTACGGGGATAATGATTATTACTTCTGTGTTTTGAGTTGCTGACCAAAATATATGTTTGATAGAGCATGGAATTAGCTACATGAGGGCAGACTTACATTGACACAAGGATTGTAGAAGTGTCTTTCAAATCACTTTAGAATTCTTTCGGGCATTTGAATAAGAGTGGCCTTTAGAAAGAACCTCGCTTGGCTGCTTATGGGACTTTGAAATAAACTAATCTCTGAGTTAGAAAACAATCGGCACAGCGGTACTATCTACTGCGTCCTGGGGAAAAGCTGAGTGGCTTCATTATTTAATTCTTTGAATTTCCAGGAACATTTCTTCCATTTGGCTCATGAGATTAGGGATTTAGCAAAGAAGGGACAAAGTAGTGCTTAGATGGGCAACTGATAAGCTGCTTAAACAAAGTTTATTGATTTCTTTGCAATCAGAAATCTCATTTACATAAAATGAGGAATCATTAAATTGCATCTTAATTGTGATCTCTCCTAATGTAATTGAATTTCAACACTTAGGTCAGTGGCTGGAGTGCAAAGGCACTTTCTTCTAGAAAGGTTTTTAAATTAATCGTCCTCCTCATTCACAGCAGGGTTAGATGTTAGAGCCCATTGTGAATGAACTGTATTAAATGAGCCTGTATGAGGTTTTGGAAAAGTACGCTGACATGGGTTCCACAAGCTGGGGAAGCTTTCTAGCTATATTTAGGTGTATTTGGCTGTCACTGATGAATATAAATGTGTAGGCAGATGAAGAAGGAGGATTGTGGTATAAGCTACAGACTTTACCCTATAGTCACATCTCTTTTTCTTCTCAGGATTGTGTGGATAAAATGAGCCTGAGAAGTAGCAGGCTAAAGGTGAGATTACTAGAATCAGACAATGCCAGAATTTGAAGCCACCTGAGAGGCCAGCAAAATTGGTCTAGCCTGCCACCTAAGGAAATGGAAACCCTAAGAAAGTCAGTGATGTACCCAAGACTGTTCAGATAGTGAATTCCAGGGCTGAACAGTACATATAGCTGCTCTGATTCCTAATTCTAGGTACTTTCCAGGTTTAAGGAAGACTGTTGAATTGAAAGTTCCTGAACACAGAAACATTAGTTATGGTCATATAACTAACTGTATAGGGTATGACTTACTGGCCTTCAAGGGCAGAATTATTTGACGCCTTTGCTTTGCTGTGGCATCAGCACATATTTGGGGGCCCTGCAGAGTGGGAGAGCCCACCTGAGTACCATCTTTCCCATTGAAAGTTCTCCCGGAGCATGGTCTCTCTTGGCCCCTGGCCCATCCTGGAGTCTATGTTTCTGGCAGGATCCATTCTGACAAAGCCATACTGGGTGCCCTGTGGCCTCACAGTCGCATCTGTCAAGGTAGTGTGGTTGTCCAGGGCGAGAGTGTAGGTCCGTGGCTCCTGGCAGGTGATGGTTACATAAGCATCCTGCCAGGCACCGGAGTGGAAATGCTGGCCCACCGCTTCCGAGAGAAGAGAACATGCCTGGGGCAGCGTGAGGCTGGGTTGCAAATGTGCACATGCTCGCTGGCCTGGTGGGAATCTTTTCCAGTGAAGAGATTTTTCACATTGTTGGAGGAGGCAGGAGAAAAAGCTCCATCATCTGCCAGACACGGGATGCCCTAAAATGCAAAGTGTTTCAGCTTCGAGGGGCTTGGGGTTTGTGTATTTTTACAGTTACTTATTCTTTACTCTCATTTCATATGGCAGGCACTCCATTCACTTTTCTCAGTGGAGCAAGAACAGACTGATTGGCCCTCTGGGTGTTGGGGAATGAAAGGTCATCCTTCCACTCACCAAACACATCCACTCGGGCGGAAAAAGCCCAGTCTGTGACCTGAAAAAGCTCTTCATGCAGTGCCCCTCGGCCAGGCCAGGCCAAACGCTGTCCTCGGAGGACTCACACAAGGTGAGGACACGGACTGGGGTCTTAAACCAAAAAGACACAGCAGAGAGAACATTGGGACAGAAAGGATGTAGAAAATATTGGGGAGATTATACAGGGGAAGGATTGCTTTTTTTTTTTTCCTTGAGAAATATTTCCATCAGGACAGCATCCAGGCTGGATGAAAGCAGGTCTCAGTTCCACTGTATCAGGTTAACATCAAATACATTTGTTTAATCAGCAGTCCATCCGGGAGCAGTAAACTAGAGCCGGTAAAAACAGATTTTTGAGTCAAGCAGACAGGGATTCAGGTTCCAGTCAACAATTTACTAACTTCTCTAAGGCCTTGGTCTTCTCTTTATAAAAGAAAGAAATAGCAGCTACTTCGTAGAGTTATTGTATTTAATGTGATAATGTGTGCGTGCTTAGTAAAATATATAACAAGTAGTCACTTCTCAAGTTGTAGCTGTTATTACTTAATGAGTATCACGATGGATACAATACCAACAGGCTTCAAAAAAACACAAAGGATAGAAACTGCCCTCAAGGAACTTACAGCCTGCTTGAGCATGTAAGATTAACATCCTGGAAGCAATACTGAACAGTCCGAGGTAGAATAAAACGTGTGGGACACACTGAAGTTCGGCATAGCTTTACAAAGCCCAACAGCGTGCAAGCCAAGATATTATGGTTAATCGTCAGTTAAGTGCATGTAGAAGTAGGTGCTAGAGGTAGACTTGGAAGATGAGTGTCTTCTAAACCAGTGCTTCTTCAGCTGTAATATGCATACAAATCACCTAAGGATCTCCAAATAATACAGATCAGAGTGCAGTCCTAAGGTGGGGCCTTGGATTCTGCATTTTTTTTCCTTTTTTTAAAAAATTTATTTATTGGCTGTGTTGTGTCTTTATTGCTGCGCATGAGCTTTCTCTAGTCGCAGCGAGGGGGGGCTACTCTCCATTGTGGTGCGCAGGCTTCTCATTGAGGTGGCTTCTCTTGTTGCAGAGCACAGGCTTTAGGTGCTCAGGCTTCAGTAGTTGCAGCACGTGGGCTCAGTAGTTGTGGCTCGTGGGCTCTAAAGCACAGGCTCAGTAGTTGTGGCGCATGGGCTTCATTGCTCCACGGCATGTGGGATCTTCCTGGAGCAGGGATTGAACCTGTGTCCCCTGCATTGGCAGGTGGATTCCTAACCACTGTGCCACCAGGGATGATTCTACATTTCTAAGAAGCTTCTAGGTGATATTGTGTTACTGGTCCTCAGACCACTCATGGAGTGGAAGGACTTAGCTGTTGGTGCATGTTCTAGGCAGCTCACATGCCTACCCATGACCAGGTGTTTCTTTTACATCTATTAATCACTAAACACAGAAGGGGATGAAAATGAGAAGGAAAGAGAGCCAATAGAAATAGGCCTTAGGTTTATTTTTTCCCCTCCTAAATTCTCAGTGATCAGGACAACCTCATCATCTGCACCACCACTACTAACACTGTTATCTACCTGAAACATGAGGGAAAAATACTCATTGAGCAAGTATGTGACCATCCAGGACCAAATCTTGAACAGGTGCTAAACAGACATGGATAAGAGAGTAATCACCTTAGGGCAGGACTAGTCAGGGAGGGTTTCCTAGGTAAGTGGCGTTTAAAACAAAGGCTAAAAGAAGTGACAACCGGGATCAGAGGAGGTGGATGGTGACAAAACTCAGAAACAGGATCTCCCAACTCTGCATCCTTTTCTGTCTTACTCTTTATTATCACACAGGTACTCATGTGCTGCTTCCTGATTACTTTTTGGACAACTCGTTCAAGCCTTTTTGTGGCTGTTCCCCCTCCCACAACCAGTAGGTCACTCTCACTTCTTGTGTAGGGATCAAAAATGATTTTCTACTTGACTCTTCTGTTTATTATCAGACTCCATTTAAGCTATGTTTGCTTTTCCAGAAAGAGAATACAGTCTATAGAAGTCACTCCCCCAGGTTGCACACTATGAAATGAAAATGTTTTTGGTGTCAGAAGCATTGCAGAAAAGCAGAAATCACTGATGTGTCATCCACGTGGGTTGTGTAATTCTGGATAACAATGTATGTTCATTCTGATGTATAATAATATGAGATACATAGGATATGTGTCTTTGGTGAGAAAAGTAAACCTTTGGTATCTTATCCAGCTAAGGCAGATCTTAAAACATAGGCTTTGAATTGTCCTTTCTTCCTTGGTATTTTTCCAAAGTCCTACAAAGAGAGTTATACCCACTTATTTCCAGGAAGCAAATTGAGGGAGAAATTATAGGGAGGGAGAGTAGTTGGTTTCTTCCATATGTAGATCTATTCTGTAAACCCACATGTAGAGACGGGAAGGGCATTTTGTCCCTAGGACTAGAACAAATATAGGATTTAGATTGGGAGTCCTGACTTACCCACAAATCTTGGTCATTGGCAGAATATAGGGCTTCTGAAATTGAGTGATTTCAGGAACTTTAAAGGATTCTTTAGACTGTAAAACCTCCCTTATCATGCTTACTTATTATAGAAATTTATAGAATATGGAACAGAGACTTTGGTTTTGTAACTAGAGAGATTGACAATAACCACCCACATTTGGGAAACTTCGTCTGCGATGGCATGTCGACATTCAAAGATGGCAACAAGAACTATAAGAGTCTGTCTTTTTTGAAATTACATTTCGCTCAATAGTGTTTTTATGTTTTATAATGGCTTTTCTGTTTTCTCACCGCTTTGCCTCTTGCACTCTGATTATTTCCGCTTTAACAATCAGTGCTTCAAAGGTCATATGGAGAAGTCAAAATGCCTGCCTTTTCAAATGCTAGTGGCTTGGGTTTTCTTTTCTTTTTTCTTTTCTTTTCTTTTTCATCCTAATTGCCACATCCACTGGAGACCGACTTTTCTAGAAATGAGGATTCTGTGTTTATTGAACAGCACTGGGGTCTGACATGCTGCTGACTGGTCCCATCTTAGGCAATGTCAGAAGCTAGCTTCTCATCCAACAAAAATTTATTTTTGGTTATTTATTTTATTTAATTTTATTTATTTTATTGTTGGCTGTGTCGCGTCTTAGTTGCTGCAAGTGGGATCTTTGCTGCAGTGCAGGCTCTTCACTAAGCCATGTGGGCTCTTCACTATGCCACGTGGGTGTCTCTCTAGTTGTGGCGTGCAGGTTTTCTCTTTCTAGTTGTGCTGTGCTGGCTCCAACGTGTGTGAGCTCTGTAGTTTGCAGCACACAGGCTCTCTCGTTGAGGCGCCGGGGCTTAGTAGTTGTGGCATACAGGCTTAGCTGCCCCATAGCATGTGAGATCTTAGTTCCCCAACCAGGGTCTGAACCCTTGTCCCCTGCATTGCAGGACAGATTCTTTACCACTGGACCACCAGGGAATTCCTGGAAATTTTTTAAACTGCTATTTCTATTCAAATGCAAGAATCCTTAATCACGGATTCTTTTCCAAATATCTGTTGAGGTTTGACAGGTTTTCCCCAAACAGCTAATGGGTGGGATAGAAAAATGACATAAATGGGAAAGTGGTAGATTTTATCATCTCCAGCATCATTAGTTTCACTGATGAAAACTAAATAAAAAAGACTGTAGCACCCCAGGGCAAATGAAAAGATAATCACCCCCGGGGGTCCCCAAAGACAAGACAGCTCTTAGAATAGAAATAGCATTGACTTGGGTTTCACTGTCCTTCCCAGTGAGAACTTGGAAAGTTCTGGCTCCAAAGATCGGAAAGGTAAGGAATCAATGGACTGTCAGGTCTGGTGCCTCTGACCTTTTTCTTCCATTCCATCATGGCTTATTGTATCAGAGAAACAAGCAAGGGACTCCACCCTAAGGAGTGGAGTTATCAAGCTAGGCTTTACTAAGATAGTTGTGTAGAATGTCTTTGAGAACATCTCGGCGATGTCAGCGGGCAGTTCCTGAGCAGAAACTGCCTGCTCAGAGGAGTCCAGCATTGGACCTGAATGGCCCTGCTCCAGAAAGCCCACCATTGTCAGAGTAGCCTGACTATTTCAGGCATTGGTTGGGAGCAACCTGAGGGAAGCATGACCTCTGTGTGAATACTGGGGTGGGTCCAAAGGTACAGCAGCCTGGAGATTGTCAATAATTATGCTCTTTGCTATTAGTGGTTCTTGGAAAATGAGATCTGAATAGTGCACTATCAAGGGCCACTAGTGGGCGCTTAGCTATGCATAAAGTTTATCCCATGAGGACGGGGAAGAATTATTCTAATTATATTCTAATTAGAGAAATCAATGTGAACTCATGAAAAAAGATAAGATCATAAAAGCAATAGAATGTATTACAAAAAAGAGTACAGCATGCACACAGGCACAGTGTCAGAAAAAACTAAAGCTTAAAAAGAGCTCAGTGGGGAAAAGGACCGCCTTTTTTTAAAAGATGCATTTATTTGAAGCATGAATAGAAATGAGAAAACTGTGGCTCCTTTTCTTGGAAAAGACAGAACACCACTGAAGTATTCATTTACTTATCCAACCCAAATCCATTGACTATCCCACTATACACGAAGTCAGCTAAGACCAGGGACAAAGATGAGAGATAATGTCTCTTTTCCAATAACGTATCAAGGGCCTTAAACCCTTTACTCTTTATAAGCTATAGACCAAAGATGGAAAAGGGTTTATGAGAGAGGAAGTGGGAGAAAGATGTTAAGATGGTGAAGGAATGAAGGAAGAGAAGAGAAGCAGCATACAATAAATATTCACAAAAATCGTGCGTGCAAATTCATGGACCCCCCCGAAAAAAGCAGGAACCCTAGGTTCTTGAGTTCGCTAGATTATAAACGCTTAATCTCAATTTCCTAATTCATACCTGTCTTCTCTGATAGAATGATTTTTCAGACAAGAATGGATAGGACAAATATCAGTAGAATAAGTGAGAAAAAATTCTAACAAAATACAATCTGCTTTTGGTATTTTTATGTCTCTTGGTTATAACAAATTTTATCTCAGTTTACTCAAGGGGTATATATAAGTAACACTGCTAGCTCACAGCCTGTTTTCTTCAAGAAAACATGAGAAAGAACACATGTTGGGTAAATGAAGGCAAAATATATCCAAAGGGGTAAAATATAGATACACCAGCAAACATGTTAGTAATCTTAAATAAAATTCTAGAACAGATTATGTGTACTTCGAGATGGAGATTTGGTCACTAGTAACCAGTATGGATTTAGTAAAAGCAGAGGGTAGCAAACTAATTACAAATCCTTTTGTGACAGGTTATCACTGGGCTGGCAGGTTAGGGGAATGGAGTCAACATCATATTCTGTAACTTGACAAGAATTCACAGATTCTCTCATGCCTTGGGTATTGGACAGAGCAGCGCAAGCTTTGTGGTAATACAACGAGGAGAACGTGGGAATGCTTGGTGACTGAACTCAAAGAATCATTACTGTCCAATTGACGTCTTCGTTGGTGTTCCTCAGAAATCCATCTGGCCCCTGTCCAGTACAACATTATGTGTAACAATGACTGATGATTTCCTAGGAGCATGCAGTTAAAGTTGGGGAATAGCACTAAGCCTAGGGTGTAGTGAAAAGAATCAGGGTCTAAAACTGATGAATTTAAGTTGGGGCCTTTTGTTTTTGTTAAATTTAGGTTAATGGAGCTAGAACACTCAGTACATAATAGCATCATTTCATTTCACATGGGTTAGGCCACACTTTCTTTTTTTTTTTAATTGATGTACAGTTAATTTACAATGTTGTATTACTTTCAGGTGTACAGCAAGTACATGTATGTATATATATTTATATATATGAATCTGTAAAATTATATGTATAACTTTCAGATTCTTTTCCATTATTGGTTGTTACAAGATATTGAATATAGTTCCCTGTGCTGTACAGTAGGTCCTTGTTGTTTATTTTATGCATAGTAGTGTGTATATGTTAATCCCAAACTCCTAATCTAAATTAGATCATACTTTCAATAGTACTATGTGTATTCCTGGGTGCCATATTTTTAATGGTATATTTACAGACTGCATCTGTCCTGATGAAAAATATAGAAAAATAAAAGACCTCAAAATAATTCAACATAAGAAATGAATGGAGGAACTGGGGAGTGTTCAACATGGAGAAGTAATTTAGAGTGTTCATGCTGTTTAAATTATTTAGAAGAATTACATAAACAGAGAATGACACATGTTCTCTGTAGCTCTGGAGGAAAGAACAGGGGCAAGTGAATATACATTACAGGAAAATGTTGATTTAACTTAAAGAAAAACTTTTTACCACTGATTGCTGAAAAAAAAAATAGGGAATGTTTTGGAAGTGTGACAACTTCCCCATTACTAGAGGTTTCCAAATAGATACTCAAGTGGTAAGTCAAAGACCACCTGGTAATGTCTTAAAGAGACCCATGCCTTAGAATTCCATTGGACTAAATACACTCTAAGGTACACTAAAATAAAAAGAAGTCTGAGTACGGGTGGCGGGTCAAGGAAACTGGCCCTTGACTTCCTTCATGTAAAATTATCTCTTGGGTTTGTTCTAATAAAAAAATCTGGTGCTATCAGCTCTGGGACTTTTTTTTTTTTAATATTTTCATCTTTATTGTAGTATAATTGCTTTACAGTATTGTATTCGTTTCCACTGTACAACAAATATATACATATATCCCCATGTCCCCTCCCTCTTGAGCCTCCTTCCCACCCTCCCTATCCCATCCTTATAGGTCATCACAAAACATCGAACTTATCTCCCTGTGCTCTGCAGCAGCTTCCCACTAGCTATCTATTTTACATTTGGTAGTGTATATATGTCAAGGCTACTCTCTTACTAAGTCCCAGCTCCCCCCCACCCCCACCCCATGTCTTCAAGTCCATTCTCTACGTCTACGTCTCTATTCCTGCCCTGCCTCTAGGTTCATCAGTACTATTTTTCTAGATTCCATATATATGCGTTAGCATACTGTATTTGTTTTTCTCTTTCTGATTTACTTCACTCTGTATAACAGACTCTAGGTCCATCCACATCACTATGAATAACTCAGTTTTTTCCCTTTTTATGGCTGAGTAATATTCCATTGTATATATGTGCCACATCTTCTTTATCCATTCCTCTGTTTTCATGATCCTGAATTAGTCAGAAGTTAGGTTTTGCTGCAGCAATTAACAACTCCAAATGTCAGTGGCTTGAAATGGCAAAGGTTTATTTCTTGCTCATACTACATGCTTATCTCAGGTTGATGGAGAGCCTTAAGGGTCTAAAACATCTTGGCTTCTGTAGTCAGCAGAAGGAGACCAGCAAATTATGCGCTGGCCCTTGAAGCCTTCTGTCTGTCTAGAACTAGTCACAGGGTCCCTCAACCACATGATGGGGAGGCAATGTATAGTCTTCAACGTGCCCAGAGGAGAAGAAAGCAGTTACCCCAAGCACAAGCAGTAACTAACAACAATCTGAAATTAAAATGGATACATGCCTTCAAAACACAAAAGGGCCTACAGAAACAGCACTGATTCTCTTCTGAGGTCAAGCCCTGTCCCTGTTGCAAATTTCCTCTGTGACCCTGGGTGGGTCATTTCACCCTTTTACACCTCAGTTTCTATAGAACAAAGAGAAGATTCTCTCTCTCACTCAGGATTGTAGTTCCATCCGATGAGTCAATAAATACAGATGCAACTCAGAACATCTCAACAACCATATAAATGGAGTGGATAATGAAGAAATGCTTCCAGCCCAATGCCTACAGCTGACAGTCTCCTGCATGTTGAATGAGTTTTAGTAAATTTTCTTTTAAAGTAGGAAGCACTTCTATCTGTGCAATATTCTGTTTCCCCCACTTTCCAATGAGGTGGGTAAAATTGTCCCACTGCATGTTACAGAGGCACACTGAGGCCTCTGAAGACACCCAGAGTGGGTAGGAGGATCAGGAATAGAAAGTCCCTGGCTCCAGACTCCTACCGAGCCATTTCTTACACTCCCTCTCCCCACTCTGGCCTTGCTCCCTCTCTTGCTCTTATTTCAACGCTCTACTCAGTCTTGGCGTGGAGAATGGAGACTGTGGGATACTTGGGCAGTGGGGGAGAAGACTTCCTGCCAACAGCCTTCTCAAAAATAGTTCCAGTTCACCCACGACCTGGCTTGCCCCCACGGGGAGGTCACACAAGGGAGGCTGGGCACAGGATGGAGTCATTTTGGTCCAAAGGCAGCCCAGATGTTGCAGGCACCCACGCTACCCCTACAGATGGCCAAGTAGTAACCACGCCATCCAGGAATGTGGGCCCAAGGCCACGTGCTCCCAGCCGGAAGAAATTCCCTGTGCAGGGAACTGACTGTGACTTGGAAGGTGAATTGGAAAGTTTGGAGGCCCAGGTCACAGACTGGACAGAGTGTACACAGAGCCAGGGGGGCTGCTCTCCCATCAAGGAATGCTGTCTTCCCACAGGGTCATGGAGCAGCCCTGAGAGAGCTGGGCAAGCGTTCTGGTGAGGGCAGGGGTGCATGTGCTTGCTCACTTGTCGCACTGGCTCACATGCTTCTCAGCAACTGCTGGCCAAGCCAACCCTAGGAGTATTTGATACCAAAGACTCCATATGAAACCATCAAAACTCAGATAGGTATAGTGCCTGTCCTTAAGGGACTTAGAGGTTGACTGGGGAGATGAGACATAAACGTATGTAACAACTAGAAGAAACTGCAAGGCAGTACAACCAAACGAATACAACTAGCATGGTAGAATTCAGATGAGATAGAGTTCAGAAGTGGATCTGAACTGAGGAAATGTTCAAAGGTAATTTATGGTGTGGCTCAGGCCTAAAATCCACCTCTTGCATGCTAGTCCAGACTATTCCAACTTCTTCCAATCTAATATCAACAGTTTCTTCTCAAGTAGCTAGATGGCTTTTTCCTGCAAACAAACCAATATAAGAAGCCCCCTTTCATAAGGAAGCAACTAATTACTCTTCCATGAGATTTAGGCATATACCTACATTCCAGATATTTGAAATAATTAGAGTGAAATTTTCCTTTAACATTTTATCCTTTGTAATTTTCAATTGATGACCAAAGATTAAACAGTCACTCTGTTTAACTGTCACTCTTTTCTGTGCTTTTATGTAGTAGTAAAAGTAATGCTGCCAGTCATAATGTCGTATCAGGTCTGACTTGGATTATCAAGACAGGGAGAAGGTTTGGAGTGTGCCCAGGGGAAGATGCCACCTGTATAATCCCATCATTAGCACTCACAGTATTGCTTTATGTTCAGGACTGTGGTGGACCCCTCCTATACTGCCTAATATGACAGAACAGTTGAATAAATGCTTGCTAGATGAACACCTTCTTTGGGTGAGTACTTTGCACACACGTTTTCCTTGAATGCACCAAAGTGAGGTACTTACCTCAACCTAGATGGAAAATATGACTTCTAGCTTAGTGGTTCTGGTTTTAGAATCCATCCCCCCAAATCAGCTCCTATGGAAATATTCTTCTCTTCTCTTTTGTCGTGGGAATGGGATGCAGGAAGCAGAAGTCTAGTGTTTTCTTTCATCAGAATTTTCCCAATGGTAGGCAAGAATCCCTTATGTTTGCAGAAGTTTAGCAAATGATGAAAAGGTCACAGCTAAGAAAGGCTGATAGGAGAAGAGAGGATCTCAGGCAAAATTGCTGCAGAAAATTGAAAGATCTCATCCTGCAAAACACATTCAATCTTCTGATCTTTTCTTAGATTTCTTGTGATTAAGGCTCTTTAAGAGATCCTCAATTTATCATTTTGATCAAACCAACTAGCTAATTTCCCAGAGCTCTTTCCAGCTGTCAGTGTGGATACAGGTGATGTTATGTTGAAATAGTGTTGTTTCCACTCAGTATTAATGGGGTGAACAGTTTATCATAGGCCACCCAGAGGACTGGATATGAGACCCTTTCTTTCTGGATGCTATTTTTAGGGAGCACATGTTATGCACGGCACTTGCACCTGTCATCAGTAGGCTCAACAGCCAACAGCCCATTTGTGCTGCTACTGTACATGTGGCCACATGGTGAGGTCTGGACTGGGGCTGAGGTTGTACGAAGGTCACCATGGCCCATGGCCTTCAGACAAGGCTACTCTTAAAGATGGCCCTTGTAACTACTCCATCTTACCTGTAGGCCCTTGACTCATAGTGAAACTCTAATATCCCAAGGCAGTAATCACAGTTGTTTTGCAGGAAAAAAAATGATTTCCAGGTTTATTTGTTTAAAAAAACCATAGCAATAGGCTTACATACAAATATATAATCAAATACACATATAATATGGAAAAATTTACGTGTGAAAAATTTTAAATATGTACCAAATTTAACAGTTACAACTTATAAGTAGAGAAGAATGCAATTTGAGGAGAGAAGATATGAAAGAGTATTTTAACTTTTACACCATAAACCTCAATATTGTTTTTTTTTAACAACTAGAATGTTTTCATTACCACTTGAATAATTTTTTAAATCTCTTGGCACAGATGCTGTTAGATAATATGAACTTAAAGGGCGAAGGAAAGAAGGAGGAGGAAAACAGGGGGAAGGGAAAGATGAAAGAAAGGAACAGAAATGGAAAAGAAAGAGTATGTACAAATTTCCAAGAGCCAAATCCATGAGCTCTGCATGAGTGGAGTGGTTAGAGATAAATGGGGTTAGTTTAGAAAAGCTTTGTAAAAAATTTGGAGCAGAGTTGTTTTTGCTTTTTTTAAATTTATTTATTTATTGATTAATTATTTATTGGCTGCATTGGGTCTTCGTTGCTGCACACGGGCTTTCTCTAGTTGCGGTGAGCAGAGGCTGCTCTTCATTGTGGTGCACGGGCTCCTCATTGTGGAGGCTTCTCTTGTTGTGGAGCACTGGCTCTAGGCACATGAACTTCGGTAGTTGTGGTACATGGGCTTAATTGCTCCACGGCATGTGGGATCTTCCTGGAGAAGGGATTGAACCCGTGTCCCCAGCATTGGCAGGCAGATTTTTAACCACTGTGCCACCTAGGAAGTCCCTGGAGCAGAGTTTTTAAAATAATTTTTAAGAAATAATAATGTGCTTACTGTATCCTATAAGGTATTCATTGCAGAATATTTTGAAAACATAGAAGAGCTCAAAGAAGAAAATTATTACCATCAATAACCTAGTTTCTCAGAGAAAATCGTAGTTGACACTGCAGTGGATTTCCTTCCATCCTCTTTTGTAATTTTTAGACGACATTTTGAAGGGAAACAGAAATATAACATCACAGAGAAGAGGAAGCTGGGAGTGGGGGTCATTCTAGAAGAGCAAAGAAGACATGTTTACCAGCAGCCATGAGCTGCTCCTTTATCTCAGGCCTGGGATCTCAGTGAGCTTGCCTGGACCTGGAATATTGGTATCATGTTTATCTTTGAAGCCTTATGAGGGTAACAGCCTCCCTGGGCCTCGATTGCTTTCTCTGCAAAATGGATATACCCTCTTTATCCTGCCCACCTTGCTGCACTCAGTCCCCCCAGACATAAACAAAGCACACCCCAATTACAAATCAGCCCTTACCCAGAATACAGAGTAATGATTCTATGTGGCTTTGTGGGCTAGCTTACAAAAGCCAACTTAACCCAAAAGGTAGTTGAAATGCCATATTCTGACTTTCTACCTTTTTCTACTATGTGATCATCTATCTTTTTTCCACTATATCATTTTTAGTCACCATATGGGTACTTTAAAGCAGATTTGCTTATTTTCTGGGGACCCAACCACCATTTATTTCAAGGAGAAAATGCATTTTATCTGCTTAGAAAGGAGACTGTTGACAGCCCTGCCAGTAATTCTGGGGCATCTCTCAGCAGCGTTATCAAGGAGAAAAGAGTGCAGTTTGGGGACAGGTTTTATTGTCAGGAGCACACCCCCAGCCCAGGTTCTGAACAGATCAACCTCAATAGAACAGTAGCTGCAACATGTGAGAGCAGTAGTAGTGGCAGCTATCATTGATTGAGGGATATTATGGTCCTAATGTTCTTTATATGCATTATTGCATTTAATTCTCACATCAACTCATCTCATGTAGTTACGATTATTTCCCCTGTTTTATAAGAGAGGAAACAAGGCACTGAGAAGTTAAATAGCTTACTCAAGGTCATGCAAATTAGTTTGATGCAAGCCAGCGTTTTAATCCTGATAAATAGACTCCCTAGCCTGAGAGCACTAATCAACTGCTCCTGCGTAGACAGAAGGGGAAACCTGGATTACCACTGGTGATCTGCCATCGCTAGAAATTTTGGAGATCTCCTGGCTATTTTGTAAGGTTTTCTAAAAGGGAGTAAAATGGTAACAGAAATCTGACCTCTCTAAGGGATGTCTAACAGGCAGTTGCCCATCCCCCTCCCATACTTCCATCCTGGAGATGCTGCCCTGGGCAGCCTGACATTGGGGAAATTTGTCACTAAGGAAGTTCATTTAAGGGTCTATGAACAAAGATTATGACTAGAATTTTGGGGTGGGAGAGATTTATAATCAACTCCTTCTCTTCTGCAATGCCTACTCCTCCACTGGATCTGTATTTCTGAATCATCTCTCAGAATTAACTGCCCATAGCACGCTCTGTTTCAGAAATGTGTCCTTTGATTTTAGCCTCTGCACTTTTTTTTTCTGTTTTTGTTTTATTGCTTATAATGTTTATACAGCTGCTTTGAGAGCTAAATATGCAATCAGTGTGATGCAATCATGTTCCTTCCGTATCAGGGAAGGGAGAAAATGCCAACTTGAATTTTATACAGTTCTCAAAAGCTCCATGATGCAAAATGATAAGTTCACTTAATTGATGTGATCTTAATTGGAATCACAAGGGAAACTGGAATGCACACAAAATTCAGTTGTGTTTTTAACAGCACTATTTGTCTGAGATTGGACCATTATCCCCCTCTGGTTACCCAAATGATGAAGAGTTTGTATTTCCTGAAGTTTGCTGAAAATGGAATGCCATATTACAATATTTTTCTGGCCTTTTCTGTTATGCTGTTTCATATGAGATTTTGATTTTATGCATTATGTTTTGAGAATGAGCTACCATAAGTGGATAGATGATAGATAGATAGATAGATACTTTGTTCATGTTCCAGCAATTAGAAGCACAGGGATAGTCATTCACATTCATTATTATCAACTGAAAATATTTGTTTATTCACTTGTTTATTCAAACTTTTATTCATTTAGCAAACATTTACTCAGCTCACGCCAAATGACTCTGTTGATAAACACAGGAGATGGACAAACGAATAAGACTAAATCCTGTTCTCAAGATCTCACCATAGTTGGAGAGAAGAACAAGTAAACCATGTGGCAGGTCCTGGAACAGAGGTATGTAGGGCTATTGAGGGTAGAGACAAGAAGATCTGCATAGGCTGGAGAGGGTCACTAGATTTAAAATATAATGCTGAATTTTATCAGGGCGTGGAGAAAGGATGGCCTTAGGAGTCAAAGAAATGGGAGAGATTATGTCTCATTTTCAATTTCTCTTGCCTGTGTTAATTAAACTGAACAAATTTCAAATATCCCATTTACGTTCTACCAATGATGTTCTTCCTTTAGTTTTGTATTGGAAGAGCTTTAAAAAAAAATAGAGAGGGAATCAGGCAATTTAGTTTATTGATAAATATGTGTGGGTTGTCAGATAGCAATGTTACATATTTCTATTGGCGGCACATTTTATAAAGCATCCCATTATATGCACTAGGACTAGCAAGCGACTTTGTCCATGGTAGCACATTCATTTGATCCACTGAAAAGGTATAAGGTATAAATGTTACCTGTTTTGGACCTCAAGTTGAAATCTAGACAGGGGTGGTATAATCAGTTACCCCAATTGATTTAACATCCAAAGATATATTTTTACTGCATTTTCAGAGCTATTCATCCATAAATAACTCCACAGGAGTGTTTGAAGACGTCTGATGACAAGGCCCATTTTTCTCCAAGTGAGAGTAAGGAAGCAAAAGTGATCCCTAGTGTTGTATCCTAGTGTTTGCTGCTTTCCTTGCAGATAACCATAGACCCTAGCCACACCCTAAAAAGAAGGAAAGTTTCAAACACTGATAAGACTGGACCACTTAGGAGAGGAAACAACACAAAATGCCGTGATGGGAGGAATATTGAACAAAAGTGATCTAAAAGTTTGAGAGATCAATTCTGTTCCTAGCTGATCACTCTCTATGTGACTTTGAGGAATTCCTTCATGTTTCTAATCTTCAGTTTCTTCACCTAATCTTCAACTTCTTCATCTTCATGTAAGAGAGTAGAATAGGTAATCCATCAACTCTAAACTCTGAATTCTAATAGAATTCAGTCGTAGAGGGGTTAGTTAGAAATAGGAATTTAGCTAAAAGCTCTCTTGGTAGAGAATCAGGAGACCATATTTCTAGTTCCACGTCTCCTATTAACTCATCTGTGTGACTTTGGACCTGTCACTTCCTCTGTTCGTAGTTGCCTCATCTTTGGAACAGTGAAGGATGTGTGCTGGGTGGGGAGTGGGTTGGGGGGCATATTATTGTTATGGTATTTTCCATTTCTAGCTTTCAGTGGTTCCATGCATAGGTCAAGGTTGCCTGGGAGATTTTGCGAGTTCTTCTCTAGTTTCCTTACGATATAGTACACTTACTTTCTCTAGAAAGAAGCAAGATTACCATTTTCATTTTACAATGCTAAGTGAACTTTTCCAAGACAGCTTAGATTTTGAAGTTCTAATGCTATTGAAATTAACCATTTCTCTTATTTTAGATTTTGTGATAAACATATGTATTCATAGGATCAGACATGAGTTTCTTTATTCCATTTTCATTGATTATTTCCAAAACTAAAGGGTTTCCTATCCCTTTAAATACTGCTCACCTATAGAAAATGAGTCAGTGCAGCCCATAGCTTGCTCTTCTCCAGGGTCTTCGCATTTGTAATTTAATGTGTGGAGACCGGAGATGGAGCAGAGATCCTTACAAACTCTCTCCAAATTTTGGAAATTGGTACATATTATAAGCCTGACAGATTTTCTTACTTGAGACTCTAGTAATAAAGGTTTTGGGGAATAAATTGTAAGGAAGTGTTAGAAAGCTTTTGGACTTTCATCTCCAGTTACTCATTAAATATTAGTCTTTCTTGCATACCTTAGCCCAGTGAAGAAATATAATAATTTAAAAGGATTTGGAGCTGATGACACTTGCTGCTATTTATATAATCTATCTTTCACAGAGTTTTCATATGTTTTAGGCTTACAAAACATGCAGGCTAGGTGACAGTAGTCCATTTAACAGATGAAAGACCCAAAGCATATGCCAATAAGTGACCTACCCAGGAACACACAGCTAAGAAGGACTGAAGCAGGAGTTGAATCCATACTTTTTGGTGCCCAGTTCTGTTTACTTTCATCCAAGCTGCTGCATATTTAGTGGTAGTAAATTCAGTCTCCACTGTGTAGGGGTGCTCCCCCAAAAGGGGTCACTTATGACCCATGGGGAGCACTCAGTGAATGATGATAGTGACAGTAGCTTCTATGTCATGAAACAAAGATTAATAAAAGATTCTCTTCCAGCTATTAAGCCCTCTTACACCCTCTTTCCTCATTTTAACATGTGCTGTGACCTTGAAAAGCCATCGAAATTAAAAATATTTAAGTAATCTTCTTGGGAATTCTTGGATGAAAATGCTTTCTTTGTATTTTAGAAGGTGATATATTAAATAGTGTGTTTTAAATATTGTGTTTCTTCTGGGTTGGGAAGCTTTGCAGCTCTATAGGCTGGATTTCTGATAACACAAGGGTGTGATGTGGCTGGATTTATTTCTTGGTTGATTTTCCCACCCAAGGGTAATACTCAGAAATAGATTTATGTGGAAACAACCCAACTGTCCATCAACCAATGAATGGATAAACAAAATGTATTTCTATTTGGCTATGTAAAAGAATGAAGTTGACGTGACATGCTGCAGCATAGATAAACCTTGAAAACATGCTAAGTGAAAGAAGACAGTCATAAAAGACCAGATATTGTGTGATTCCATTAACATGAAATGTTCAGGGCAGAAATCTAGAAAGACAGAAAGTTGATTTACAATTGCTTAGGGCTGGGAGGGAGAGGAGATGGGAAAACAGGGGTATGATAGCCAAAGAGTCTGGGATATTTTTTTGAGGTGATGAAAATATTCTAAAATTTTTGGTGGTGACAATTGTACACATCTGTGAATAAACTAAAAACCACTGAATTGTATACTTTAAATGAGTGAGTTTCATGGTATGTGAATTGTATCTCAAATAAAATATTTTTAAAAAGAAGTAGATATATAATAATACAGAGTTCTCTCTTTTGTGCTCCATTACAATGAGAGCTGCCTTGACAGTCTTGGTCATTATGGACATCATTTACCTCCCATCCCCTTAACCAAGGACCAACCAATGATCATGCTGACTGTAGAACCCTTCCCCTGAACATGATAAACCCCACGGTCTTTTTCTTAAATAAATAGCTTTTTCCCTTGAACTCCTGGAGCATTCAGTTCAAATGTCAGACCTACACACTTTTATTGCCATTATCTCTTTCCTTGTCGGTATTCTGTAATCAATCATGAATCTATGCAGGGCAAGGGCCATTTCTTATTTGTCTTTGAATCCTTGGCACCAAACAGTGTGCCTTGTAGTGAGTAGGTTCTCCATAAAAATGGAAGAAATGGGGGCTTCCCCGGTGGTCCAATCATTAAGACTCTGCACTTCCAATGCAGGGGCTCTAAGATCCCACATGCCTCACTGCAGAGACAAAAAAAAAAAAAAAAAAAAAAGGAAGAAAGAAGGAAGAACGGAAGGGAGGGAGGAATGAGGAGGGAAGCATTGTTATCACATTTCATCAGGAGCTGGTGAATTCCTGAACACCTGGGGGATAACACCTGGTTCGTGCTTGTGGTTCTGCATCAGACTCATGCTGGTGATGCCTTCAAACAGCATGCGGTGGAGCGATGGATTGAGCATGGGCTGAATTTTTGCACCTCTGTGGAAAAGCAATGAATATAATCAGCATACCTGAATTTAAGCTAATTTAATCTTGGTTTATAATCAATATTAATTTTTTTTAAATGTATTGGCTGCATTGGGTCTTCGTTGCTGCACACTAGCTTTCTGTAGTTGTGGAGAGTGGGGGCTACTCTTCCTTGCGGTGCACGGGGCTCTAGGCATGCACGTGGGCTTCAGTAGTTGCAGCACATGGGCTTATTAGCTGTGGCTCGCGGGCTCTAGAGCACAGGTTCAGTAGTTGTGGTGCACAGGCTTAGTTGCTCTGCGGCATGTGGGGGTCTTCCTGACCAGGGCTTGAACCCGTGTCCCCTGAATTGGCGGGCGGATTCTTAACCACTGTGCTACCAGGGAAGCCCTAACGTTACTCTTTAATCACTGTCTATCAGTAGCTTACATATATGAACCCCCACATATGTATTTCCCTTGGTCTGTGTCATTTACAAACTCAAGTCCAGGAACCTTAGTCTCCACACCTTATCAGTCTCCCAAAGCATGGGCTATAGAGCAATTGATTCATAAAGACTTATTCTCTAAATAAATAGCTGAATGACATCATTAAATGAATTCTCAAGGAAATCTGACACTGTGTGGAAAGTTTTAATAGTGAGGTTATGTTGGTATTTTCTTTTTGTCCATCATTAAGTAAACAACCTGATTCTTCACACACTAGAATTCCAGTTACTCTGTGTATATCACAGGCTATTTTGTGGTATTGACATAAAAGAAAATATTTACCTAAAAGAACTGTTGCATCTTCAATACAAAGAGATCAAGTTATTGCATCCAGATTTCCTGCGGCCATCAGTGGCCAGGTGCAAAAAAAGAGAACATTTTCTGTTTGACCTTGTGACTCCTGGTTCCTAGGCACAGCTGCTCTTCCTGACCTGGCTGCCAAGCCACTATATGTGTAAGGGAGTCAGGCACTGTGCAGCTCATTTTGGTTCATGCCAAAATATAAATCACTATCACCACTAAGCACTTATTAAGTGACTCCTTATGTATGATGCCAGAGAGTGGGTTTTATAGCTAGAATCTTGGCTTGCTGTGACTTTATATACCCTCTTGGGCAGGTCAGCTGAAAACTAAATTGGAAATTCAGTCGTTTCCTACAAAGATACCTATTTAGCAAGGACAACAGGAGTCACATTTTCTAAGGGGAACTTTTTTGGGAAATATGAAGCAAAATATTCTGTCAAGAGTATGGACTTGAAAGTAGGATTTGGGAGTACTGGAGCTGCCCCATTAGTTCCCTACTGAGAAACTTGATCCAGTGGAGAGACACTGTGGTGGGCCTTGGTCCAAGAATTATGGATGCTATTTCCAGAGCTTCCAACAACTCAGCAAGGCTGGTTTCACGGTGCCTGAGGCAGGGCCAGCCTCAGGGCAATGTGAGGCCACACTGGGTGTCCCGAGGTAGCCTCATGTGTGAGGAAAATCATCCCCTGCAAGCTCATGGATTTCTCTATCAGGCAACTATTCAATAGACCAGGTTTCTTGACTGATGACATGTGATGGAGATCCTGGGGAGAAAATGAAAGTCAGCACAGGCAGGGTTATTTTGATTCCTACTTATCTTTCACTAGCTTCTCCACATTCATTCATTTGATTCAACACATATTTACTGAGCCGATATTATGTGCCAGACACTGTCCTAATTGCTGGGGGGTACGGTGAAGCATGAAAGCAGTCTCTCCCATGGGACTTACTTTCTGGTGGAAAAGGTGTGCACATGTGGGTCAAAGTGTGGGAGTCTTCACTCCCTCCCAGTGAAGGAGCCTTTCTAATTTTCCATAGCTGCCCATGGATTTCTCTTGGCCAGAAGGATTCATTTGAATAAGAGAGGACATAAGACATAAATGAAAATGCTTACTCCAACTTAGCACAAAGTCCTCGTCCTGGACAATAAAATCTTATTCCCGACAATCCTTTGTAATAGACAGTGAATATAGTAAGTAAAAGCTAAGGCTCCAGCGTCAGACTTTCTCTGGACTTGAATCTTGGCCCTGCCACTTACTAGCTGCATGTTAGAAAGTAGGTTCTACAGCCTGATGTTTGTGTTCTCCCCAATCCATATGTTAAAACCTACTTCCTCAATGATGGTATTTGGAGGTGGGGCCTGTAGGAGGTGATTAGGTTGTGAGGGTGGAGCCCTTATGAATGAAATTAGTGCCTTTATAAAAGACACCCCAGAGCACTTCCTGGTCCCTTTCTGCCATGGGAAGACACAAAGAGAAGATAGCCATCTATGAACTAGGAAATGTGTCTCACCAGACACCAAATCTGCCTTGACCTTGGACTTCCCAGTCTCCAGAACTGTCAAAAATAAACATTTGTTGTTTATAAGCCACCCAGTCTGTGGTATTTTGTTATGGCACCCTGAAAGGACTAAGACAGTAAGTTACTTAAATTATCTGAGTCTCACCGTCCTTATATTAATAGCTACCTCATAAGGTACTTATGAAGAATAAATGAGGTAATGCATATATAGCATGTATTGTACACATTCTCCTTTATTTTTTGGCATTAACTTATTATAGACATGCTGGCTTAGGATATTCCCAAGCCATCTCACCAGGCTTGTACTCTCAGCTCTATTCTGACTTCCTCAGGGTAGAAACCCTGTTTTGTACACCATTCTCTTTCCTACAGTGGTCTCTCCAATGGTTTTACACACAGCAGGAGATAGGAAGTACTTTCTGACTGCTGCTGAGAAAATGAATTGGATGTCGCGTACACTGCCTTGGTATTGCTGAGAAGCACACACGGTGTGTAAAGTCACCTCACCTTCCATCTGCCTTGCTTCTATCCATAGTCCCTGAATTTTTCCCATCAGCCAGAGTTCAGACCTCAGGCACTTCTGGTTCCTCCCTTTCATTTGTTCAAAATAACCCATTAAACTCCAATGATCAAGTCTTAGGAAGTCTCCCTTTGGCATATCTCTTGCAATTTATTCTGTGGCCTTTTTTTCCACCACCACCTTCCCTGTCTGGAATTTTATAATTTTATGCCCTTTTTGGTGAGGTATTTGCCTCTGATTCCATTTATGGATGCTGAATATTTGGTTTTAATCTATCTACTAAGAACAACCAGGAGCCTTTTTATCATCGTATAATAAATATATGTTAATGGAGGGGTCCCGTTGCCTCTAAATCCCAATAAAGGGAACAAAACAGGTGGGGATAGCATATCTGAGAACTGTCCTGAAACCTCTCCCTCTTTTATGTTAATAAAGTAGAAAAGCGTATTCAACCTCTGGTTCATTATCTAAAGGGAGTAGATATCTGGCCTTTACTGCCATGTTCAAGAATCACCTTCCCCAAATTGTGAATGATATTACTGTGTGAAATCAAAAAATAAGTTGTAAGTAAAAACTTGTATGATGATATTGAATTGATCAGAGCTTAAGAAGATTCCTTTCACTCCCCTCTCTCAAATATGCCTGAAGAACTAGCCCTCTTACGGTGAGAATTAGCAACTCTAACAAAGTTCTTTTTTCTCCTACCTTAATCTGTATCAATGTTTATTTCTCAGTTCATTATATTCGATCCAGTAGGCATGTTATTCCCATGCTTGACTGCAAGTAAGAAACATCTAGGAAACTTAAAATAAAGTTTATCTTAGACTTTTGGAACAGGTAGAATAACAGAGAGTGGATTTATCCTCCTGGTTGAAACAAGCAAAAAGTAGAAAAACAATATATTCAACAAGGGCATTCAAAATATTGGACATCAGACAATGAAGAACAGCCATAACTGAGATAGAAAACAAATGAGATGATCTTTACGTACTGCCTGGGGAAAGTTTCAGGAAGTGGCACAAGCAGGGGGAACCGAGGCAGAGTCCTGCAATCTCCCTGATTCAAGACTTGGAGCTAGAATTTCAGGGATACTAGCAGAGATATAGTCTGGAGTACAGAATACATGATGGGAGAGAGCTCCAGGAAGAGAGTCCTAGAGATCTGCAGAGAGTATTCATCGAGTTCTTAGCTGAATACTGATCAGCACAAGAATATAGAGAAACTACCCATAGCTGGGGAAAGAACCATGCTAAAAGATTACAAGAAAGAGTGCCCAGAGCTCACAGAGGCTTGGAAATATTATCAGCTCACAATAACCATTGTGGAAAACCTCATACTTTAGGGAGACTACTAAGAACGATCTTACCTCAGTAGTGGGAAAAATGAACCTTACACTAGAATGTAGTGCTAATCCAACCTAACAAAGCTTAAAAGTAAAGCCCAAAAGGATCAGACTCTTTTCAAGTGATTTAATTGTGTCATGGAACAGAAGTCTAGAATATTTATAAGAATATAAAAATATACTGATCTCAATAAAATAAAAGGCAAAATGTTTGGCATACAATCAAAATTTACCAGACATGCAAAAAAGCAAGAAAAATACTACCAATGTTGAACATAAAAATCAGTCATTTAAAAGTGAACCAGCAATGACACAGATGATAGAGTTAGAAGACAAGAACATTAAAAGAGTTGTTGTAATTGATTCCTTATGTTCAGGAAGTTAGAAAATTGATTGAATATGTTAAGTAGAGACACAGAAGATACCCAAAAGGCCCAAGTAGAACTACTAGAGACAAAAACTATATTATCTAAGAAGAGAGACACACTGGATGGAAGATCAGAATAATAGGCATTGCAGAAGAAAAGATCAGTCAACTTGAAAACTTAGAAATAATAACTTTGCAAAATTATATACAGAGAGAAAAATATTGAAAAAATGAGCAGAGTGTTAGTAATCTGATATAATTTAATTAATTATTAATTTTAAGCAGCCAAACATATGTGTAATTGGAGTCTATGGTGGTATGAGGTGTTTGAAGAATAATGGGCAAAACTTTTACAAATTTGATGAAAATTATAAATCAGAAATCCAAAAAGCTCCATCAATCCTAAGCACAAGAAATATGAGGTTGATTGAACTTGGTGTACCCCCCCAAAAATAATAAATAAATAAATAAAATTTAAAAAAAAAAGAAAGAAATATGAGGAAAAGTACACCAAAGAAAATCATAAATTAAATCACTTAAAACCAATGATAGAGTAAAAATTTCAAAAGCAGCCAGAGAAACGTGTATGTTATGAAGAGACAAATGAATATAAGGATAACAACAGATTTTTATCAAAAATGAGACAAGCAGGAGGAGAGCAGTGCAACATTTTAAAAGTGTTTTTAAAACAAAAACATATTTTAAAAATAAAGTGAAGTAAAAACATTTTCAAGGATAGAAAAGGTGAATCAATCACTGACTGACCTTCAACTACAAGAAACATAAAAGTCCATCAAGTCGAAGGAAAATAATACTAGATGAAAACCTGGAGCTACACAAACTAAGACCACCATAAAATGGTAACTACTTGGGTAAATATAAAGTTGTTGCTCTGCTATTTATTTAAATCTCTTCAAAAGATAATCTTGTGCTTAACAGAAAAATTATAACCTGTAAAAGAGGATTACATGACAAGAACTCAAAGGCCAGAAGTGAAGAAATAGAAGTATACTGATTTAGGTTTTTAATATTTTACATTAAATAATATCATTTTAATAATACCATGATGAGTTGAATTGTGTAAACTATAAACTCTAAAGCAACCAGTAAAATAACACAACTAATTATAACTAAAGAGCCAATAAATGAGAAAAAAATAATTACAAAAATACACAAAAAAGTTCTGGAGATTGATATTTGTGATGGTTGCACAACAATGTAAATAAACTTAATGCCACTAAACTATACACTTAAAAATAGTTAAAAAGGTAAATTTTATGTTACATATATTTTACCACAACAAGGTGATCATATGATCCTCTCAGTAGATTCAGAAAAAAACATTTGAAACAATATAACATATTTTTTTTTATTAAAAAAAAACACTTTGACAAACTGGGAACAGAATGAAACTTCTGACACTTGATAAAGGTCATCTATGAAAATGTACCACTAACATCATACTTACTGATGACAGACTGAATGCTTTCCTGCTAAGATAATGAGCAAAGCAAGGATGTCTGCTCTGACCACCTCTATTTAATATTGTACTGCAGGGTCTAGCTAGTGCATTAAAGCCACTGAAAGAAATTAAATTGATAGGTAGGAAAGGAAGAAGTAAAAAACACTTTTTATTTGTGGATATAACCATATATATATATAAAACTCCACGGAATGTACAAAAAATTTACAAAAAGTAGCACATAAGTTTTGCAAGGTTACAGGATACAAGATCAATATACAAAAATTAATTGTACTTCTATATACTAGCAACAAAAATAAAATTAATAAAACAATATGATTTACAATAAAATCACAAAATGTGAAATACTTATGGGTAAATCTGACAAGATATGTGCAACATGTGACACTGAAACTTGTGAGACATTATTAAGCGAAATTAAAGAGACCTGACTAAATATAAAGACATCTACATTATGCTTATAATTTATGACTTTTATTATAAGGATGTAATTATCCACAAATTGGTCTATAGTTTCAACACAATATGTCAAAATCCTATCAGGTTTTTGTAGAAATTAAGAAACTCTTGCTAAAATGTGTATAAAATCGCTGAAGATCTAAAATAGACAAAACAACTTGAAAAAGGAAGAACAAAATTGGAGGATTAATACTACCTAATTTCATGATCTATTATAGAGCTATATAAATCAAGACAATATGGTAATGGCAGCAAAATAGACAGATCAGTGCAATGAATAGCTAGTCCAGAAACAGAGTTGCATATCTATTGTCGATCAATTTTTGACAAGGTTGCCCAAGACAATCTTTTAGAGAAAGGATATTCTTTTTAAAAAATTGTGCTGGAAAAATTGGATCTCCCTTTGCAGAAATAGAAACTTCAACCTATACCATGTACCATATATAAAAATTAACCCCAAAGGATAATTTTCTCTCTGAAAGTATAAAACCTAAAACCATAAAAGTTGTAGAAGAAAATATAGGTGCAAACCTTTGTGACTTTGAGTTAAGAAAAGTTTTTTATGTATAAACTGAAAGGATAAACCAAAAAAGAAAAAAACAGTTTGATAATCAAAATTGAGCATTTGCTCTTTAAAAATAGTGTTAAGACTCAAGCTACAGGCTGAAAATAAGTTCAAATTACATATCTGATATAGAACTTATTCTTGGAATTTGTAAAGAACTCTCAAGATCCTATAGTAAGAAAGTAAGCAACCAAATAAGAGCAAAACTTTCGGATCAGAACTTCACCAGAGAAAGTCTACAGATTAAAAAAAAAAAAAAAAAAATGAAAAGATGCTCAACATTATTAGACATTGGGGAAATGCAAATAAAAACCACGATGAGATATTTCCACACACCTGTTAGATTGTCTAAAATTGGCAAGGATGTAGAGGAACTGAAACTCTCATACACTGCTGTGGGAATTTAAATTAATACAAATATTTTGTAAGCAATTTGCATGTTCTTTAAAATTTAAACATACAGTGCCCATATGATACAAATATTCTACTCTTAGGTATTTACCTAAGTTAAGTGAAAGCATATGTCTATATAAGACTTATACACAAATGTTCACAACCACTTTATCTGTGATAACCCCAAACTAGAAAAACCTAAATGAGATGACTAATATATTCATTGTCTTGATTATGAATGGCTTCATGAATGTAACCATATGTGAAATCTTATTAAACTCCATACCTTATAAATATGTGCAGTTTATTGTATGTCAATTACTACTCAACAAAACTGGTAAACACAATTATTCCTGTGATTTATCCCAGATGATTTGTTGGGTTTGGGGGAACTCCTAAATTAGACCACTCTGGACCATCATGACTTTAATTGTGTCATTTGAGTTACTTTTTCAACTCGATTATATCAAGAGCATTGCATGATACTCAAGAAATACATCTATTGTTCTCAAGGAATTTGAAGTGGCACTCAAGAGACCATGTTAAGCTGCACTCCAAACACCTGCAAGCCCTAAAATTGCCTAGCCTCAAGAATGAAGAAAGAGCCCAGGGTCAGTGACAGAGACATCAATGGTTTATCGGATAGGGTATCTTACATGTCTTAAGCAAGGCCCTGAAGCAACACCCAATGGTGTTCAGCAGACAGAGGCAGGACATGGCAGCAAACATTGCTACTGGGAAGAGAGGGAAGTTACCAGTTATAGGGGAAATTGATATAACGTTGGCTCATTGATTACCAGGGAAACCAGCAGAGGAGCACACCCCTCATAGCCCCCTCTGGTTAAGGACCACCTGGGGGTAGATATTTCCCTTCGATAAACTGGCATAGTGGAGCCATTCTTATCTAAAAATTAGAACAATCACCAGCTGGGGCCAGGGGTGGGAGGACAGGGGCAAGCATGCAGGCAGTTATTGATTAGGCTCTATGGTTAAGTTGCAAAGTTACTCGTGTGAGTAAGGTGCAGGTGAAGCAGGGACTGGTTGAGCAGGGGATGTACAGAGAGCAAGAGAAGAGCCATCTTGAGTGGCCTGATCGTACAGACCAGTATTCATTTACTCACCTAAGCCCAGTCCTTTATTGGGTGCTAGAGGTTGAAAGATGAATAAGAAATAGTCTTTGAGGTCCATAACTGATTAAAATAATGGATATATTATATTTAATATGTTTAATATATGTAATAATATATGCAAAGTGTGATGATGGAGTACACCTGGAAATATTTAGGCAATCTTGGCAGTGTAGGGAAATCTTCCTGGTGTGAAATCTAAGCTGAGAATTAAGAAGTCAGCCAGACAACTATTGGGGAGATTAAGGGGGCATTATATACAAAGGAAACAGTAAGTATAGAAGATCAGAGGCAAGAGAGAAAATGGAATTAGTGGGAAATACAAGAGATTGAGTATGACTGGGAGTTAGAGAATGGGTTTTAGGGGGTATGGGGATGTAAAAGGGACTCAAATTATGAAAGGCCTTATGCCATCTTAATGATTTTGTGTCCATTCCTAAGAGTGATGGAATGCCATTACAAGTTTTTATTAGGGAAGTAACGTGTCAGATGTTGTAGGAAAAAAAAATCACTCTGCAATGAATACTTTTGAAGGCAGTACTAGATACAGGAAGCCCAGTTAGGAGCATAAAATAATAATCAAATTTAAAAAGATGAGAACAGAAACTAAGATGGTGAAAGTGGGATTTAAGATATGAACAACTTGAGAATGATTTCTTGGTTTCTGTTGTGAGAAACTGAATCAAGGAATATAAAAGGAGAGTTTTTATGGAAAAGAAGGTAAGTTTAATTCTGAACATTTTGAATATGCCTGCAACACTCCAAGACGATATGTAATACAGGGAAGGGACTTCAACTATATCTATATTTTTTTTCTTTTTCTCAAAAATAAGAGCCTGTGGCAAATAAAACTTAATGTTATTGCTTGTTAATCTGGGCCAGTAATATATACAACCTGCTTTACTTATTTTCCTTTAAATTTGAAATATTTCAAAGTTTAAATTAAAAAATGAAAAGATATATTGTACAATGGTTTACTACGGTAAACTCAAAGTCCTTCTGCTGTAATTTAACTAAAACCTGAATAAGTTAGCAAGCTAAACTTTTAAGTTCCTAAACTTTTAAGATACTGCATTAACTCAAAAAAGTAAGGGAAAAATTTAAGCCCCATTATAAAAATTGTTTTTAAAGAAACTAGTTCTAGGGTTTGGGGATCTAAAAACTAACCCTGGGATTAAATACAAACTGAATAAATGACCTCCTCTTTATTATTTAGGGGGCCTCAAAAGGGACTAAAGAGGTTGGCAGATGCAAACCCAAATACTTTCTGGAAGAAACTGACCTAAAAATTTAGTTCTCAGGTCAAGTTTAATAAAATTATAGTTCATAATAAAAAATAAATCACAAGGAAATGAGACACCATGAATAACTGTGAGCAAAAAAAACAGATTTAGATACCCAAGTACTTCATATATCAGAATTATCAGATAAAGAGCATTTATGCATAAAATATTTTAAAAATAAAATATTAAAATTTGGAAAATGAGTAAAGAGAAAAGTCTATCAAAAACTACCCTGCAGATCTGAAAAAAATTGAACAAAACAAAAACAAAAAATTACTCCCAAGAGAATACTTCTATTAAAAACAATAGAATAGGATTGAGGTTTAAAAATGGATTCAACCATATATTGGAATCAGATATATGATAAAAGTGGTATTTCACTGACTGAAGCAAAAAGGGTTTTTTTTTAATAAATGATGGAAAAATATAAAATTAGATACATGCCATATCATACACCAATAAAAAGTTCAAATGGATCAGAGATATAAAAAGTGAAAATAAGTAAGGACTAGAATAAAGCATGGTTGAACTTCTCCCTAATTTTTGTTCAATAAAAGAAAATATTTATACATTGAAAAATTCATCCATATAAGCATTTAAAAATTATTAGATAGTAAAAAAAATTAAGCAAAGTGAAAAAGGAAATGATTAACTGTGAGAACACATGTATAACATAAATCATGGAGAAAGGGCAGATATTCTTAATATATAAATAAATTTTTAATTAATGGGAAAAGGCCAGAAATACTGCAGAAAAACAGGCAAAGATCCAAAGCAACACTTCACAAAACAAGGTATAAAAATGGCCCTTAAACATATGAAACAAGCCCTCTCATACACTGCTGTTGGGAATGCACAGTGATACAATCCTTTTGAGAAGTAACTGGCAATATCTCACAAAATTACACATGAATTTACTCTTTTACCTGACAATCTCACTATAGGAATTTAACCCAAAGATAATTTATAATATTAAAATGCATTTGCACAATGGTATTCATTGCACCATTATTTTTAGTGGTAAAATTTGAAACAACCTAATGTCCAAGAAGGGAAATTAGTCAAGTAAACTATGGTATATACACACAATGAAGTAATATGTAACTGTACAACATAATGAGGAAGATCTCTTTAAGCTGATATGGAGTGATTGCAGGATATGTTTTTAAATGAAGAAAGCAAAAACACAAAATATCATATATAATATGCTCTGTTTTGGTAAGAAAGAAGGGGAAAAGAGAAAAATATATGTATCTGTTTATTTTGAAAAACACAAAAAAAAGAACCACATGAAAGAAAAAACAAAAGATGATAAAGTTAGTTACTTACAAGAGGGGGATGTATTATGGTATAAAAGGGATATTGGATAGAGTGACACTTCCCTGAGTGTACCTTTTTGATTAGTGTTGATTTTCAGAAGTATGTTGATGATCTATTAACATATATTTTAAAATCAATCAACAATAGATAGTAAGGAGAAAAAAATAAAAACTATGAAAATGGAAAAAAATGAAGCCACTTTGTTTTATATGAGTAGCACAACTTCACTGAAGCATAAATCTACAGAAGAGAAAGTAATCTGAGTAAATTATTAACACAGTATTTGTCTGTGGGGTGGGTGTTTGAAGAATTGGAAAATCTTGAACTACTTTTAGTAGATTTATTTTTTGTAATAAGTAAAAGGCAGTTCAGAAATCACTTAAAGCGTCTTAAAAGATTGAGCAAAAGAGTAAATGCATCAAAGTTGTTCTGGATGAAAAGACATATAAGTAGGAAATGAGGAAGGGAAGAAAGAACCCTAGGAGGATGGATTAGAGTGAATTAGGTATCATTGTCTCTCATGATTTCTAAAACGTGTATGTATGTGTATATACATGCATATGCAGATGTGCATGTATATATGAAAATATGTGTGTGTATATGTTTATAAGTGCATATGTTTTCTAGTGCTATCCACTTTGGGGTCCTTTTAGTAAAGACACCGTGGTAACAATGAGCACACCTAATGCCCCAACATTGGTCTCTAATACCACTAAGGGGAACCAGGGATCCACAGAGGAATATATGATTCCATGGCTGGGCCAGGGTAAATACAAGATGAGCCTGGAACATCTTGTGTCAGAAAGATAAGAAGTGCTCAAAAACTTCTGTAGGCATATCTCAAAGACATAGAAACCCATAATGAAGCCCTCAGTGGCCTAATATGAGACAATTTGAGCAATAGGAACAAAAAATATGAATTCATGAGTTTATATTGGTAATAAGTAAATAATGATGATAGATATAGGTGGGTAGAGAGAGAAAGAAAGGAGGGCTCTTACCCTAAGTAGAATGCTGAGTACCAAGTAGTGAATGTGGAGAGTGCTAGAATTGGAAAATCATCTTTTTGCAACCATCACAGTAAAGATCAGTTCAGGCAAAAATCATCAGTGGATGCCAAATCTGGGGAAACTCCCTTTCACGGGCTGGTTATTAATTGAAAGGAAGAAAGGTAGTGACTGTGCAGTAGAGAAATCAGGCAGTATCTTGACTGTGTGATGGAAATTACATAGATCACCCATAAGTCAGATAGATATTGTGTCCCTCCAGATGAGATACCTCAGAAAGACTCAAAGTCATTCACCTTGTATTCTGGCCAGGAATATAGCCCAAATGTACTCATGAGGAAATATCAGACAAAGCCCAGATAAAGAATGTTCTATTGAAAAGATTAAAAAGTATTGCATCCTTCAAAAATATCAAAAAGAAAAATAATGGCTATTGAGATGTTCCAGATATGAGGTGACTAAACAAATATGACAACTACATGTAATATCTGGTCCTAAACTGGCTCTTGTAAGGGAGGGAAAAAAATACTAATAAAGGACATTATTGTGTTAATTGACAAAATTAAAATATAAATAGAAGATTAGATTAAATATTCATTAATACTAAATTTACTGCAGTTGATAACTGTACTGTGACTACATTTCCCTATTATTGGAAAATAAATATTTAAGTACTTAGGAAAGGGCCAATATGTGTGCAACCTACTTTTAAGTGGTTCAGAAAACACGTATGCATAGATAGATAGATAGATAGATAGATAGATAGATAGATGATAGATAGACATATATATGCCATTCTTAATTCTATATATATACATATATGTACATGTGTTTGCATATACAAAGAGAGAAAGGAAGAGGAGAAGATGATGGAAGAGGAGGAGAAAGGAGAGGGAGAAAATGGGATAAAATGTTAACAATAGGAGAATCTGAATAAAAGATATATGGGTTGAATTTTCTTTTACTATTCTTGCAATTTTCTGTAAGTCTGAAATTATTTCCAAATAAAAAGTATTATAAAACTCTTAACTCAGATGAAATGCTGGAATAAACTTAAAATAATATTTAACTAGTTAAAAATAAATAAAATTGAATATTTTATGAATATTGGATGGGGAGATGCTTCTTGATGCAGTCTAGGCGGTGAGGTCGGTGTGTTCACTGTGGTTGTGGTTGGTGTGGGCTGAGTATGACTGCAGAGTGGCTTACGATGGGAGAACTTAGGACAGATATCAGAGCAGGCTCAGGGCTCCCTGTAGACTAGAAACACAGAGGCCCAGAGCTCAGTTCTTGGGATTTTGTTTTACTCTTGTGTTCTTCCCAAGCCCTTTTCTTTCTGACAAGTCCTGAAGGGTTCAGTGAAGTGCCAGGTCTCTCCTTGAGGGCCCCAGGACAACTCCATGGGGTTAGTTTAGCTTCTGATGGATTTTCTGGGATTGGCAAAGTTGCTTCAGGCCCTGAACACCCTACCCCCAACATTTTTTCTTTTCCCATTAAGCTTCTCCAAAGGTGGGGGGTGGGGGGTGGCTATGGGAAGAAAAACAAAAGAAAAGAGATTCTTCTGATGCTAGGGTGGCATGCGTGCTGTGGGTGCACCTTGGATGTCTTCACCCACAGCCTCCAGGACTCCCACTTCAGGGACAGAAAGGCTCTTCCTTACGGCATCCATCAAAGTCTGTTTCCTTGCATAACTGATAGCACTAATAATGATGATTAAGTGGACAGGCTGTCAGCCAGTCTGTTTGAGTCTTCACCAGGCTCTACAACTTACTGGCTGGAAGACTAGGAAAGTTACTCAATTGTGCCTTACTTTCCTTGCCAGTGAGAGTGTAAATACCACATTGTGAGGTTTGAACGAGTAATACTGTACACTTACCCTGAGAAGACAATAAAAGTTTAACACATTTAGTTATTGTTTTAAATCTCCTCAGCAAAATCCTTTACATGGTGAAAGTTTAGGCTCCTCTTTCATAGCTGTATTCTGAATTGTGCCTGTTTATTATTCTCTTTTATCTGTTCCGTTCAGTTTCCCTCATAAACCCTGTCATTGACTAGGTCATATTTCTGGTAAACAGTCACTGACCCTTGAACCCAGCACACACCCACACATTCCCACACATGTGCATGCAGACAAACTAGACTCTGCAAAAACCCTTCTGATGCACAAGATAGAGACTTTTCCAAACTAATCAGGACTATGTTCTCTCTAGTCAGAGAACACAAAAGGACAGGCAGGGTAATCAATGATTTAAGTGGCCCAGAAGGCCCTCTTGACCCTAAACATCCATCTAACATTCTGAAATCCCTGATATGTTAAATGCTTTATTAAGAAGATTGATATTTAGTTGAGTTAAGGCAGGAACATATTAGGAGAGATTCGGAGCCTCTGCTGGGGGTCCCATCGTAGCTCTGCCCTGCCTTAACCTTGCTGCGCCTTAGTTTTATCAGCTGTAAAACAGAGGACCCACATCATAGACTCCATAGAGTTATACAGGTAGAGTGCTTGGAACAATCATGTCATTAGTGCTATGTGTCATCTATTATTAGTATTATGTTTTCTCTGTACGGTCAACAAATAGGTATCTACATTATGCTAAGGGCTATGCTAGGCACTGTGATTATTGTGATGAATAAAACAAACAGTTTAGAGGCTATTGGGAGAAAGCAACAATAAACAGATTTTGTCAAGTAACAAGTTGTCATGTATACCATGAAGGGAAAAAAAAATGCAGTGGGAAAGAAAAAGGAGAGTGGTGAGTGTATGTGTGGGGCAAAGTTATATGAGTTTGACCATCAAAAAAGGCTTCTCTGAGGAGGAGGCATTTGAATTCCTTCGTAAGAGGAGGCCTGAATAAGAAGAAGCCATTTACTTGAAGAAGAGGAAGAACCATCCAGAAACAGGGGGCAGCCTGTGTGAAGGCCCCAGAGTAGACAATGACTGTCCAGTGGACCTGGCGAAGCAGGTGAGCGTGTGCGTGGCCTGCAGTGAAAGCAAGGGTCAGATCTTGCAGGGTCTAGCCAGGCCTTCTAGAAGTTCAGATTTGACTTTATGAGCCCTGTGAAGTCACTGCAGGTTTCTAGGCAAGACAGAAACATAGAGGAAAAGAAAAGATGGTGGCGAAGTAGAGGGACGTGGAGTGCATCCCTCTCCACAGATGCATTGGGAATAAACGGAAGGACGCAGTCATTCCCACAGAGAACCAGCTGAACACCACAGACGGCCTCGGACACCAGAAAGGACCGCGGGGAGCCCGACATAGCCGGTAGGGAAGCATCTACGAAGGCTCAAAGAGGGTGAAGCAGCGGAGCTGTGGCAGACGGGAGGGCGTGAGAAACATATGGAGGGCGTGAGAAACATACGGAGGGTCCGCAGCGCAGCTCAGCGTTCCCGGACCGAGATGTCGATCCGCGGCTGAACGGAGGGTCCAGGAGCCGGAGCGTGGGAACCGGAGAGCTGGTTCAGGGTGAGAAACATTGTTGCCGGTAGGGTGATGGACCGAGAGGACAGGAGGGAGGAGGTCCGCAGCGAGGAGTGCCCGTCCCTGAGAGCTGCCCGGCCATGATGGCGGCTGGAGGCTGCAGGCTCCCGGGCGGGGGGGAGGAGCTGCGCGCATAGCCTCTCTCTCTCTTTCCGCGCCTCTGCAACAGGCAGTGGAGAGACGTCTGCGGGCCACCTAAGGCACTCAGGGATAACAAGCACCCTCAGGCACTCGGGCGGAGCTAGATTAAAACCCCTTGCAACGCCAGCAGCAGGGAGGCTGCCGAGAGAAAAAAAAAACAACAACAGCAACAAAAAAAAAAACCCTGAGAGAGGCCCAACTTTAAGACTTGCTGTTTACGCCTGAGCCACCAGCGCCCTCTGCAACAGGCACCTCCAAGCCCGACTGAAACAACAGTGCGCCACTGCTCACTCACTCCCAGGAGAAGGAGCCACTCTTGTACCCTCTCCCTCCCCACACACCGATGCTTACAGACGAACAATAAAGGAACCTCTGCTGGTCACAGAATAATGCAAAAAAACCCAAGGCAAGGAGAAGCACACTTACAGCTGAGACGCTAAGGAAACAGAAATAGTAGTATCAATACCTATTGAACTGGTCCATTCTGGGATCAGTTCTGGATTTTCTTTTTTTCTTTTTCTCTCTCTCTCTTCTTTTTTTATTTCCTTTATTAAATATGATCTTAGCCCTAAGGGATCTACAAGTTTTATAACATAATTTTTTAATGATACTTTTTATTCTTTTTTTTCTTTTTTTGCCTTTTTATATACTTCTATATCTAGCTAAGTTTTTGGTAGTATGGACAATATATCTTTCATACTTTCCTTTCATCCCTATCTTTTATATATTTCTATTCCTTTCTTTTTATTTGCATATTTCCAACCACATTACGCTCTTCTGTTCCCCTTTCTTCCAGCCATTTTAAGTTTATTTTATCTTAACATACTTACAAGCAACACTATCGGTCTGCTCAGACTCCTTGCTCTATTCTCCAGAAGACGCACTGCCTTGGTATTTAATATTAGGCTTTTGTCTTTATCTTAGTTCTTAGTACAGTTGTCTAATTACATTCTGAGACTCTCCATTCTCTCTGGTGGTACTCTGGCTCTTTTCTATATTTGATCCTAGCTTACAAAATCTCCCTGGATTAATGTTTGTATGTGTAAGGTGTTATTTGTTTGTTTGTTTGCTTTTGCTTTTGTCTCTGATTTGTTCTGTTTCAGTTGTCCATTTCTGTTGGGTTTCTCTTTGAATATCCGATAGCACACTGGGGTTATGTCAGGTCTTTCTAGAGCCTTATGTCCTAATGGATTCAGTAATTGTGTGTCTTATACATGTATGTGTTTCCTAGTCTTAATATTTGTTTAATCCAATACTTGGACATTAGTCTGAGGCTTGGATAGTCTTCTATAAACACCTCTATCACCAGGACAAGCGACCCCAAAAGTCTGGACAACTATGAAGAAACAAAGAAACGCCAAGCAGGCAAAGGAGCAGGAAAAAAACCCACAACACCAAATAAATGAGGAGGAAATAGGAAAAATGCCTGAAAAAGAATTTAGAGTCATGATGGTAAAAATGATACAAAATCTCAATAACAAAATAGAGAAAGTACAAGAAACAGTTCATAAGAACTCAGAAAAACAAACAGCAATGGATAACAAAATAAGTGAAATTAAAAATACTCTAGATGCTATAACCACCAGAATGACTAAGGCAGAAGAACGAATAAGTGAGTTGGAAGATAGAATGGGGGAAATAACTGCCACAGAGCAGGAAAAAGAAAAAAGAATAAAAAGAATAGAAGACAGTCTCAGAGACCTCAGTGATAACATTAAGCATATCAACATTCGAATTATAGGCATCCCAGAAGAAGAAGAAAACAAGAAAGGGTCTGAAAAAATATTTGAAGAGGTTATAGTGGAAAACTTCTGCAACATGGGAAAGGAAATAATTCACCAAGTCCAAGAAGCACAGAGAGTCCCATACAGAATAAACCCAAGGAGAAATACACCAAGACACATATTAATCAAACTAACGACAATTAAACACAAAGAAAAAATATTAAAAGCAGCAAGAGAAAAGCACCAAACAACATATAAGGGAAAACCCATAAGGATAACAGCTGACCTTTCTACAGAAACTCTGCAGGCCAGAAGGGACTGCAGGATATACTGAAAGTCCTGAAAGAGAGAAACCTACAGCCAAGAATACTCTATCCAGCAAGAATCTCATTCAGATTTGAGGGAGAAATCAAAAGCTTTCCAGACAAGCAAAAGTTAAGAGAATTCAGCACCACCAAACCAACCTTACAACAAGTGCTAAAGGAACTTCTCTAAGTAGGACACACAAGAAAAGGAAAACACCTACAAATACAAACCCAAAACAATGAAGAAAATGGTAATTGGAACACATACGTCAATAATCACCTTAAATGTAAATGGATTAAATGCTCCAACCAAAAGACACAGACTGGCTGAATGGATACAAACACAAGACCCTTCTATATGCTGCCTACAAGAAACCCACTTCAGACCAAGGGATACATATCGACTGAAAGGAAAGGGATGGAAAAAGACATTCCATGCAAATGGAAGTCAAAAGAAAGCTGGAGTAGCAATACTCATATCAGACAAATTAGACTTGAAAGTAAAGACGATTAAAAGAGACAAGGAAGGACACTACATAATGATCAAGGGATCCATTCAAGAAGAACATATCACAATGGTAAATATCTATGCCCCCAATATAGGAGCACCTCAATACATAAGGCAAATGCTAACAGCTATAAAAGGGGACATCGACAGGAACACAATAATAGTGGGAGACTTGAACACCCCACTTACATCAATGGACAGATCATCCAAACAGAAAATAAATAAACACAAGCTTTAAATGACACATTAGACCATCTCGACTTAATTGATATTTATAGGACATTCCATCCAAAAACGGCAGACTACACTTTCTTCTCAAGTGCACACGGAACATTTTCCAGGATAGATCACATCTTGGGTCACAAATCAAACCTCGGCAAATTCAAGAAAATTGAAATCATATCAAGCATCTTCTCAGACCACAACGCCGTGAAACTAGATATCAATTACAAGAAAAAAACTGCAAAAAATACAAACACATGGAGGCTAAACAATTCACTCTTAAACAACCAAAGAATCACTGAAGAAATCAAAGAGGAAATCAAAAAATACCTAGAAACAAATGACAACGAAAACACAACAACCCAAAACCTATGGGATGCAGCAAAAGCAGTTCTAAGAGGGAAGTTTATAGCAATACAGTCCTACCTTAAGAAACAAGAAAATTATTGAATAAACAACCTAACCTTACACCTCAAACAACTAGAGAAAGAAGAACAAAGAAACCCCAAAGTGAGCAGAAGGAAAGAAATCATAAAGATCAGAGCAGAAAGAAATGAAAAAGAAAGGAAGGAAACCATAGCAAAAATAAATAAAACTCAAAGCTGGTTCTTTGAGAGGATTAACAAACTTGATAAACCATTAGCCAGACTCATCAAGAAAAAAAGGGAGAAGATGCAAATCAACAGAATTAGAAATGAAAAAGGAGAAGTAACAGCAGACACCTCAGAAATACGAAACATCATGAGAGACTACTACAAGCAACTATATGCCAATCAATTGGATAACCTGGAAGAAATGGATAAGTTCTTAGAAAAATACAATCTTCCAAGACTAAACCAGGAAAAAATAGAAACCATGAACAGACCAATCACAAGTATGGAAATTGAGGCAGTGATTAAAAATCTTCCAACACACAAAAGCCCAGGACCAGATGGGTTCATGGGCGAATTCTATCAAACATTTAGAGAAGAGATAATACCTATCCTTCTCAAACTCTTCCAAAATGTTGCAGAAGGCGGAACACTCCCAAACTCATTCTACGAGGCTACCATCACCCTGATACCAAAACCAGGCAAAGATGTCACAAAAAAAGAAAATTACAGACCAATATCACTGATGAATATAGATGCAAAAATCCTCAACAAAATACTAGCTAACAGACTCCAACAGCACATTAAAAAATCATACACCATGATCAAGTGGGGTTTATCCCTGGGATGCAAGGATTCTTCAATATATGCAAATCAATCAACGTGATACATCATATCAACAAATTGAAGGATAAAAACCATATGATCATCTCCATAGATGCAGAAAAAGCTTTTGACAAAATTCAACATCCATTTATGATAAAAGCTCTACAGAAAATGGGCATAGAAGGAAATTACCTCAACATAATAAAAGCCATATATGACAAACCAAAAGCCAACATCGTTCTCAATGGAGAAAAACTGGAAGAATTCCCTCTAAGAACAGGAACAAGACAAGGGTGTCCACTCTCACCACTATTATTCAACATAGTTTTGGAAGTGTTAGCCACAGCAATCAGAGAAGAAAAAGAAATAAAAGGAATCCAAATAGGAAAAGAAGAAGTAAAATTGTCACTCTTTGCAGATGACATGATATTATATATAGAAAAGCCTAAAGACTCTACCAGAAAACTGCTAGCACTAATTGATGAGTTTAGTAAAGTAGCAGGATACAAAATTAATGCACAGAAATCTCTTGCATTCCTATACACTAACAGCGGAAGAGCAGAAAGAGAAATTAAGGAAACTCTCCCATTCACCATTGCAACCAAAAGAATAAAATACCTAGGAATAAACCTGCCTAAGGAGGCAAAAGATCTGTATGCAGAAAACTTTAAGACATTGATGAAAGAAATCAAAGATGAAACAAACAGATGGAGGGACATACCATGTTCCTGGATTGGAAGAATCAACATCGTGAAAATGCCTGTACTACCCAAAGCAATTTACAGATTCAATGCAATCCCGATCAAATTACCAATGGCATTTTTCACAGAACTAGAACAAGAAATCTTACGATTTGTATGGAAACGCAAAAGACCCCGAATAGCCAAAGCAATCTTGAGAAGGAAAAATGGAGTTGGTGGAATCAGGCTTCCTGACTTCAAACTATACTACAAGGCCATAGTGATCAAGACAGTATGGTACTGGCACAAAAATAGAAAGGAAGATCAATGGAATAGAACAGAGAATTCAGAAGTAAGCCCAAACACATATGGGCACCTTATCTTTGACAAAGGAGGCACGAGTATACAACGGAAAAAAGACAGCCTCTTCAATAAGTGGTGCTGGGAAAATTGGACAGCAACATGTAAAAAAATGAAATTAGAACACTTCCTGACACCATACCCCAAAATAAACTCCAAATGGATTAAAGACCTACATGTAAGGCCAGACACTATCAAACTCCTAGAGGAAAACATAGGCAGAACCCTCTATGACATCCATCAAAGCAACATCCTTTTTGACCCACCTCCTAGAATCATGGAAATAAAATCAAGAATAAACAAATGGGACCTCATGAAACTTAAAAGCTTTTGCACAGCGAAAGAAACCATAAACAAGACTAAAAGGCAACCCTCAGAATGGGAAAAAATAATTGCCTATGAAACAACGGACAAAGGATTAACCTCCAAAATATACAAGCAGCTCATGCAGCTTCATACCAAAAAAGCAAATAACCCAATCCACAAATGGGCAGAAGACCTAAATAGACATTTCTCCAAAGAAGACATACAGATGGCCAACAAACACATGAGAAGATGCTCAACATCACTCATCATCAGAGAAATGCAAATCAAAGCCACAATGAGGTATCACCTCACACCAGTCAGAATGGCCATCATCCCAAAATCTGGAAACAACAAATGTTGGAGAGGGTGTGGAGAAAAGGGAACTCTCCTGCACTGTTGGTGGGACTATAAGTTGGTACAGCCACTATGGAAAACAATTTGGAGGTTCCTTCAAAAACTACAAATAGAACTACCATATGATCCAGTAATCCCAGTCCTGGGCATATACCCAAAGAAAACCATAATCCCAAAAGAAACTTGTACCATCATGTTTATTGCAGCACTATTTACAATAGCCAGGACATGGAAGCAACCTAAATGCCCATCAACAAATGAATGGATAAAGAAGATGTGGCATATATACACAATGGAATATTACTCAGCTATAAAAAGGGATGAGATGGAGCTATATGTAATGAGGTGGATAGAACTACAATCTGTCATACATAGTGAAGTAAGTCAGAAAGAGAAGGACAAATATTGTATGCTAACTCACATATACGGAATCTAAAAATGGTACTGATGAACTCAGTGACAAGAACAAGGAAGCAGATACAGAGAATGGACTGGAGAACTCGAGGTATGGGAGGGGGCGGGGGGTGAAGGGGAAACTGAGACGAAGTGAGAGAGTAGCACAGACACATATATACTACCAACTGTAAAATAGATAGTCAGTGGGAAGTTGTTGTATAACAAAGGGAGTCCAACTCGAGGATGGAAGATGCCTTAGAGGACTGGGGCGGGGAGAGTGGGGGGGACTCGAGGAGGGGGGAGTCAAGGAAGGGAGGGAATACGGGGATATGTGTATAAAAACAGATGATTGAACTTGGTGTACCCCCAAAAAAATAAAAAAAATAAAAAAAAAAAGACAGTAACATAATCCAATTTACTTTTTCACATGCTCTCGCTGACTGCCATGTAAAAGTATATTATATTGGCCCACAGGCAAGCAGAATACAGGCAGACTAAACCCTCTTACAGGGGATTTGGCTGCTGCATCCTCTGAACTGAAAAGACCAGCCAGACAGTGGTCTGTCTGGTCACCCATACAAAATGCATCCTTCTGTACTTCAGGGAACCAGTCCAAAGCCTCCTGTACTCTTTGGGCTTGTATCATTGATGTTCCATTGAGACTGGGTGGGACAGCAAGTTTTGGCTTTTGGATAATGTCTTGTGCCTTGTAACATATGGCTTTGATCTATTTGAATAGGAACCTTGGGTCTGTTTATCTGACATCATTATTACCATCTCTCTGGCACTTAAGATGCGAATTATGCTCCTACAAATTTTTTTCTTTTAATTCTACAGTCAACTTGTCTTAATATTTTATTATTAATGAGATTTACTCTTCTATTCCATAAGTGTAAATTTGAAGAAAGAATTACAAGTTTCAAAATCCTTTCCGCATTGAGATTATCTATATGCTCAATTGTTTGGCTAAATTGCTGAGGCTTTGTTTGCTTTCTCCTTTTGAATAAATATGTTTGAGCCCCTGGATCTGCATGGTTCTATTAAGTAGTTTGAATGTTTTGTCCAGTTTTTATTCTGACCTATCAGGTGTTACATGGATAGGTTTTATGTATTGAATATCTGTTGACACTTATTCTGTCTCTAAGTGGCTATATGAATTTGGACCTCTGAGACTGTCAGCTATTCCAACTGTGGCTATTTAAGTTCTAATGACACATGGCTTGGATGATACTGTGTATACTAGGGGACATAGCATTTTTTTCCTTTTTGTTATTATTTAAAAAAATTTTGCCTATTGGATTCTCTTAGTGTCAGATGCCAAGGTGGAGTTAGGACTGCAAAAGTTTTGTTTTTTTGTTTTTGTATTTTTTTTTGTCTTACTTTTCAATTCATTAGTAAGTATTTTTTTAAATATTTATTTTACTTATTTTGTTTATTATTTGTGGCTGCCTTGGGTCTCAGTTGCAACACGTGGAATCTTCGTTGCTACACACGGGCTTCTCTCTAGTTGTGGCATGCAGGCTCCAGAGTGTGTGGGCTCTGTAGTTTGCAGCACGTGGGCTCTGTAGTTTGCAGCATGTGAGCTCTCTAGTTGAGAGCTGCATCAACTAGATGCAGGGCTCAGTAGTTGCGGCGCACAGGCTTAGTTGCCCCTCGGCATGTGGGATCTTAGTTCCTCCTACCAGGGATCGAACCCGCATCCCCTACATTGAAAGGCGGATTCTTTACCACTGGACCACCATGGAAGTCCCTTCAAAAGTTTTATTGTGGAATAAGACCTGTGAAAGGAAGGGGGAAGAAACAGGAATGACCTGGAGTGTTATCATACTGGATGTAGTCCTGACAAAGCCTTGGCCAGCCCAACTCTGGGTTCCAGACCAATGACAGACCATTAGAAGAGTCTTGCACTGGGCAGAAATAGCCAGATCCTTGAACTGCCATCTTGCTCAGTCACTGCCTGAAAGTCTCCTCAAGAAGAGTATGACCTCATCTGAAAAGCTGAAGTGGACTCTGAAGGAGCAAATATTCTCATGCTGGACAGCCAACCACAGTCCTTGCTGCTGGGCAGCAACTCCATCTTTGAAGGAGAAGCAGAGTGCACATCTCTTTGTTTTCCACATGGAACATACATCCCTCCTATGTGTCAGAGAACCTTGTGTCCTGCGATCTACTTGTTTATACACATGAGAGATCAGCTCCTCCTTTCTACCTAAAGCAAACTTAGAAAAGGGAGGTGGAACCAACTATAGCCCCTACGGCTGCCATTGGTCTAAGGGCCACAACTGGCACTCGCTCTTTTCCTTTCCAGTATCCATACTAAGATGCCCGCATCCTCTCCCACCTCCTCCGCTGGTCTCAGAGGCTGACCTGGTTGTGTGACTCAAACTCTCATTTCTGAGGTCTCTGAGCTTCTTCCCAGCCAGTACCAACTGTGCAGTTGGGTTCTTAGGAAAAGAGTTTCTGAGATGGAGATAGGAGTGAGGTCTATTGGGGAATCGGGGAATATCACCTGTGAAAGAAAAAGGAAGAGAACAGGCTTGGGCAGGGGAAGCTGCCAGACTGTGATGCTGTCCTGACAAAATCTGTGCCAGCCCAAGGAGGAGCTCTGGAGCAAAGCTTGCTCATTGGGGGAGTCACGCATAGAGTTGAATATCCGTCTTGTTAGCTTGTTGGTTTACGGCTTCCCTGAGAAGAGCATGGCCTCAGCTGCCATGGCTTTGCTCTATCCTCAACTGGGGGTCACCCCAAAGAAGTGACCTTGGCTCAAAAACTGAAACAGATCCTGAAAGTATGTCTGGAGGCAGCCAGCTAACCACATGGCTTACAGCTAGTTAGAAAGTCTTTTCTTAAAGAGAGGTCTGAGCAGCACATCTCCACACCCACCATAAAAAATCATAAACACCTACAGTCAAAGGAACTTTGAAGAATCATTGTTTTCCTTTTTCTGCTTTGAGACACCACTAATTACAAGATTCACTATTAATCTGCATACCTCCAAGAAACAAACAAAAACAACACACATGATCATAAAAGGCCATCAATTCTAGTTGCATCCCATCTCAGAGGTGTTAAAATCTGGAAAAACACACATCTTAGAACTAATGAAATGTAGCACTTTACTTTTTGTTAACACTTTGGAGATGGAAACACTTTGAATCTCCTATACAGGTGCTCAGGCCAGCATCATCCTGGATTATAAAAGAAGGCCAACTCCATTTCTTCTTATTCTGTTTTCTGTGATTCACATGATCTCCATGTGCACCACCCTCTGAAAAATAGCCTTCCTGTATCATATAAAGTTCACATTTCTCCTCTCCCCCTCTGCTCAGAAGGCATAGCAATGAGAGATTAAATGAAAAAGAGAAAACTAAAGAACATAATCAGGCTCAAAAAGTATACAAACACTTCACCAGTAGGTATTAAAATTAGCACAGCCATTTTGGAAAATTGTTGGACAGTATCTACCACAGAGGAAGATACCTACTATAGATAGATCTACTGTGATCTAGCGGTGCTACTCCCAGCTATTTAGCCAAACAAATATACGACAAAAGTCATATACAGGAATGATAAAACAGCATTACCCATCATAGTTCCAAACTGAAAATAATCCAAATTTATCCATTGATAGTAGAATACACAAATTAATAAAATATAGTGTCAATAAAATAAGTAAACCACTGATACGTGCAACAATGTGGATGAATTCCATAAAAGGCAGACAAATAAAGAGGATATGTAAGGGTATGATTCTATTCATAAAACACAAAAATAGGAAAAACAAATTTATAATGTTCAAAGTCAGAATAATTGTTGGTTTTGAGAGAGAGATAAAAGTAGTGACTAAGATGTACCTGAAGATAACAAATTCTGCAACATGGTTAATTCTCGCTGTCTTGGTGTGAGTTGCATTCATTTTATGGAGTTTCATCTAGCTGTACACTAATGATTTTATAGATATATCTTTTATAGATATATCTTTTAGTTGCATAAAATGTTTATAATGAAACAAAGTAAATGAAGCTTAACTTCTTATGACTAAGAAGTTGAGATACGAAAGAGCTAGGTACCTGACTGGTGGTTGACAGATATGTGTTTTATTCTTTTTCGTGTTCTTAAATGCCTGAAAATATTATTATAAAGGTAGTGACAAGGCAATTCTAAGCTTTCTCCATCCTGTTGCTTAGTGATTGGAGGTTCATTGATTGGGAGTAAAATACTTCCTGCTGAACTGGTCAAGTTGAAAATAAAAGTATGAAAAAGATTATCATGCAAATTCTAATCAAAGAAAAGATGATATGACTGTATTTATTAAGACAGACTATAAGTCAAAGAGCGAACTACAGATAAAAGATGGTCATTTTGAAACATGAATGTTTTGGCTCAGTGGGTAGATATATAATTAAAACTTTGTGTATGGCCCAAAGCATAGCCTGAAAATACATAAAGAAAAACTTAGAAACTACAAGGACTACTAGAAAAATCCACAATCATTAAAGTAAAAGGTAGAATACATAGATTAAAATATCTGTAGCAAAATATGAAATCATAATAGCACATTAAAATATTTTGTACTATAACTTAAAAATACTACATAACAAACTTATGAGAAGCAAGTAAAACAGTTCTTAGAAAAAAACTATAACCTTAGGTTACATATTAGAAAAGTAAAGACTAAAAATTAATGAGTAAAGAAACCATCTGAAGTTCCGAAAAAAAAAACAAAACAGTATGATTCCAAACATAGCACATGGAAGAACATTTTTAATAAGAGTTCAAATAAGCCAAATAGAAAGCACAGATAAAATTGAGAGCTTGGTAGCTAATACTAACCAAGAGTTGGTTCTTTGAAAAGATTAATAAAGCTAACAAACCTTTAGCAAAATTTATTCAATGGTGTAGGCACAACAGATATTAAGAATGAAAAGTGCTTCAAGGAATTAGAGACAATAAAGGATAGTATGAGAAAAGGATAGTGTTAATTGGAAAATTTAGATAAAATGCACAAACTAATAACTTGCACAAGCAAATTAAATTGACAAACAGAAAATCTAAAACTCTGAAAACTATTAAAGAAATAAAATCACTTATCAAAAAATATTTTTTTCCACAAACTCCTGGCCCATATAGCTTCATGAAGGAATTCCATAAAATATTCAAAGACCAGATAATTCCAACCTTATCAAGCATAGGATGAATTCATGAGTTTAAAATGAATATTGTAGAGATGTTAATTCTCCCCTAAGCATATGATGATCTCAGTTAAAATGCCAATATAATCTTTGAGTAACTTGTGAAACTAATTTAAGATTGATATGAAAATATAAAGGACTGAGAATTACCAAGACATTTTAAAGAAGAATCTGATATGAGCCCTCGTCTAACCAGATACCAAGACACGTTAAGTATAATTATTAAGATTGTGTATCTCTAGTACAACAATATACATGTAGAACAATGGATCGCAAAGAATTAGAAATAGATTGAGTGCACCTGGACCCTTGCTTTATGATAGATATTATAGCAGGATAATTATTATAAGGATAGACTTTTGACAAATGGTGTTGGGACAATTGGATATCCACTTCAAAAACACACTTTACAAAAGCATCAAATCTGGCTGGAATAAAGATAGTCATAAAAGACAAAGTATGAAAATTTTAGAATATACTATAGGATAATATTTTCATAATTCGCAGTAGGGAAAATATTTTAAACAAGATGTAAGAAACATAAACTATGTAGGTAAAATTGTAAACATTACTACATTACTATCAATTTAAGAACTTCTGTCAATCAAGAGAGATTACAAGAGTGAAAATACAAGTTACAGAGCAGAAAATGTTCCAAAAATATATCCAAAAAAAGACTATTATTCAAAATATATAAGGAGTTATGAATCAGTAAGACAAGCAAACCAGCAGAAGTAGGCAGACGAATTGAATCAATATTTCACAAAGAAAGTCACTTTAATGACAAGTAAATATGCAAAGAAAGGCTTAACATCATTATAGTCAGAAAAATGCAAACTAAGTCCACAAATACAGGCTGTGGCATACCCTTCAGATTTTAAAAAATCTAAGTATCTGACAGTACCAGGTGTTGAGGTACATAGGAACTCTCATCTACTGCTGGTGGGACCGCGAATTACTCTATCCATTTTGGAAAACAACTTGAAATTATTTAGCAAATTTATACATGTACATTCCTGGCTACCAGCAATTCCATTCCTAGCAAGAATGTTCATAACATCATTGTTGGTAATTGCCAAAAATTATAAACATTCCAAATGTAAATCAATAAAAGAATGGATATGTAATTTGTGGTATATTCATTTTTCTAAAGACCAAACTATGGCTATATACATAAACATGGATAAATCATAAATACAATGTTAAATGAAAAAAACAAGGAATAAAAGAAGACATTTGTTGTGATTCTATTCATATCATTATTATAAGCGTGAGTGTAAATAATATTTATGAAGGAAGCTTGCATAGGCGGTAAAAACATTTTTAAAAAAAAGTGAAGAAATGATTATCAAAAAAGACAGAACACTAGTTATTTGTGGGGAAAGGGATGAGGGAAAGCACCTGGGAGGGTCACAGAGTGAGCTTTTTAAACTACTGCCAGTGTTTTCTTAACCTGGGTGGTGGTTGCACAGATGGTAATTTTAATATCATTATTAAAGTGTATATATTTTTATTCTTTGCTATTCTTTGGAATATACAATATATTTTAAACAGAAAAAAAAGCTGGAAAGGAAAGGAAAGGAAAGTGAAAGCTCCAGGAAGCTGGGTCTTGACAAGACTTTGGCCCCTTCCTTAAGAGGGACAGAGATCTGACACCAAAGCCAACTTACAAAATGTGAGACGTTCAGTCAAAGCAGCCATTGTTTCCTCCTCATAGCATCACACTTGTTTCACTGGCTCACCTGGATACTTTTGCTTTCTAGAGTCACAGGCTTTGATTACAGGGTGTCAAAGAATGGCATCAAGAGACTATTAGAACATCAATTTAGCAAGAGCACAGTAAGGATGTATATTTCACCCAAGGAGTGTGGGAATTCCTTTTACAGGTTATTTTTTTGTTTGTTTTTTGTTTTTTTAGTAAAACATATATTTATTCATCAGGAACAGATTAAAGTATCACCTGGTGGAATAGGAATGTAATATCTACATTTCCCAAGATTTTCCAAAATAAAATCAATTATTTTTCTAATACACCTTCTGTTTACCAAATCCTCCTACTACCCAGTTATAGGAGAAGCTCAGTACTAAGTTGGGGACTTTCAATGAATGGCATCTTATTGAACAGGCTGAATCAGCCCAAATACAAGTGCCTCAGGATAATAACTTTTAACTTCTTTGTTTTATAATTCTTGTGTCACTTCTAATTATAATTTGTGTAATGTCTGTTTTGTATCCTAGACTGTAAAAATCTCTAAGAGAGAGGGGACACTATCAATATTGTTCACCTCTATATTCTCAGCTCAGAAAAAGGCTTAACACAGTAAATATTTGTCAAGTGATAAGAAAGGAATATAAATGAATATATGAATTAATGAATATTTAATGCAACAGTCACTGGCTCCTTCACATAACTGTAAGTTCAGGATTCAGGAAAGTCCCTTCTGGCATCACTTTTACTATCAAGGTAATTTACCACAGATCCGGTGGCATGTGATTTAAAAGAAAATATAATAAAAAGGAATGTAAATTAAATGAAAAACAGAATATAAGTATTTGCCATTTCAACACTTAAAGGTGAAAAAACACAATAAAATAAAAAGAGATAAAGGTCAATTTTGGCAAAGATGCAGGGAAAATGCACTCTGCTATTGGAAGTATAACTTATGAAAAGATTCTTAAGGACAGTTCATCAAATTGGACCCAAAACCTTCCAAATTCCACTTCTAGGCATCTATCCTCAAAAAATACTAAAAGATACATACAAAATATTGTTGAACAATGTTCACTGTAGCACTGTTTATAGTAATGAGAAAACGGAGACATTTCAAATGCCCCCAAACAGGAAATAGGTTCAATAATTCAGGGTACATAAATTCAATACAATACTATGTCATTAATATTTATGTTGTAGAAAAATACTTAATGACAGAAACACAGTCACTATACATATTGAGTTAAAAAAAAAGAGAGTGCAAAACAGTATGATTGGTATCATCCTATTTTTGTAGAAAAAAAAACCATACATGGGCATAAAAAAGACTTAATATAAGCCCTAGAAAAATATATGTCATTATTACGGTACTTATCTTTGTGTGATAACATTATGGGTAATTTTTAGTCCTTTTCCTATTTTCTAATTTTTTTACATTGAATTTGTATTTTTTTTGTAATAAGAAAAAGTGGTAAAAGTTAATTAAATTCTAATAAAGAGCATACATAGCCATAAAAAAAAAAAGATTGGAAAGGTATACAACAAAATTAAATAGCCCTTATCTCTGGGTCATCAGATTGTGGGTTATTTTCTTTTCACTTGAATGTATTTCTATTTTTCTGCAGTAATTTCATATAACTTTTGTAATAAGAAAAACCATAAGATCGCAATAAATCTCAATAAACTTTGTATGATGGCATAGAAAATTTTAGAAAAATATATAGAAAAAATAGCAGTTATTTATCTCTGGGTATAGCATTAAGGAGTCATATATATATATATATATTTTTTTTTTTTGCTCTTTAAAGACTTTCCAAACTTTTAGAATGAATCAGAATATGCTTCCAGTGAAAGTAAAGAAAATGTTATTAGAAAGAATTTTTGCCCATCAAGTTACAGTGTCAAGAGTTGCTTAGACTTGGAAGGTTCTGAGAAGCTGACTGAATGGAATGTAAAGATCAAAGCAGTACCTTCTCTCATAAAAATTGTCACCAAGGAAAAGGGGACGGTAAATCTATATCAATATTTCATCAGAACCCAGGTCAAGTAAAATTTGCACCCAAATATCAACCTGGATTCACAATGGTCGCTTCCACATATGAAAGTCTAGCTACATCTGATTTTTAAATTCACAAGATAATATTGAAATGACATTATTTGACCCAAAAAAGTTCACGGGAATAATGACTTACGTATTCACAACCTTATCCACTGCTGAAAGTCAGCATGTAAACCAAACATTGAGGAAGGGAGGACCGTTACCCTCAGCACAGACAGTTTGCAAAGATATTTTATGTGTTATAGGCACATCTTCATGGATGGGAATTAACTGAGGGAAAGCCATCTTGAATTGATAAAATTTTAAATTTTAGAAGATTCTAAAAGTATTATAACTGTAATATTAGTTCATTCAGTAATTAAAGTTAGTTGTGATTGTTATTAAGTAGGGCCTGAATCAGTGAATTTAAAAAACTCTTACATCTATAAAACATTTTTTAATATACAAAGCATTTTCATCTTTAGTTATTTTATTATAATGCTGCGAAGCAGCTGACAGCCTCAAATGTTAGATTTCCCAGCATCACACAATGTAAGTGGTACAGCAAGGCTTTGAAACTTGATCATCTGACTCCAATATTCTTTATACCACAAAACTCTGCTCCAGTTCTAATTAGTTGAAAATCATTGACAATAAACAAAGTATTGACTGTTGGTCCATAAAATCCTTCCTTTTCCTGAGTTGATTAAATATGTCATTTGATGTCTTACTCCATGTTTTCTTCTTCTTAACATCTCTTTACACAGAGCTGCAGAGATTCCCTGCTGTGAAATCATTATTGAATTATTACATATTTCTAATGAGTGAAATTGCAACTGATGAGACTTTCATGTAATTGGAAAGGGTTTTGTTTTGTTTCATTGCAGCAAGAACCCTGGCAAGAAGTGGGAGGCTGAAAGCAGAAGCCAGTAACCAGGAAGGGGAAAAGGATGGACAACACAGTACAGTGTCTTTAAAGGGTACCTCTGGGTATGACAAGATGAGGCAGGGTCTAGATGAGTGGGTCTGTTGTAGGAGCATAATAAAGTCGCAGGAGCAGCTGTTTGTGTTATGCCACACTCAGAATAACATTAAAAGCCCATACATACCACAGGCTTACTTGCCAGTAATCTGAGATAGAAGTGCATTAATCCAATTACTTTTCCTGGCACCCCAAGCCACTTACTACCTACAAGCTTTTATAAGCTCAAATAACCTCGTGGTTAAAATGATAAAATGTGCCCCAGAATAAACAAATCTCATTTTAGGGCACTGTGAGTCTTCAGGGGAGGTCTTTATGGCCACAGGCCATGTTTCTTTACGGACAGGAATGAACCAGCTCCTAGTTCTGCCTCTAGAAACTTCTCCCTCTTCTGTCTTATTCTTTAACCAATGTCCACAGCAATGATAAAACATGAACAAAGAAAGATAAAACTTTTTTCCCCCATTCATGCAGTAACAGTTGTTACTAATCTCACACACAATCTTTCTGCAATCCTAAGATTTGTAGATGACCTGTGTGTGGTTGGGTACAATCCCAGGTGGCTGTATTTGTGAACACCGTTGGGTTAGATAGTGAAAATTGTTAGGTACTATGCAGAGGTAAATTAAAATTCCAGAAGTGGAAGGAAAAAAACATTGAAAGACCATGTGATCCAGACTTTCCTTCCTGCAGATGAGTAGCTAAAACATTTGAAAATAATCTTGATCTATCCTTTTAAAAACACGGGATTCTAAAATTATAAAAGACCTATGAGTTGCTAAGAGAATAAATCTTAAAAGTTCTCATCACAAGGAAAAAAAAGACTATATTTATTGCAATAGATATTAACTAGACTTACTGTGTTGATTGTTTTCCAATATTTACATATATCAAGTCATTGTTTTATACCTGAAACAAATGTAAAGTTATACATCAATTACATCTGAATAGAAAAAAAGTGTAAAAAAAGACCTACAAATGAGATGGCTAATCACTTGTGTTTCACCCACTAACGCTGGTCAGTTTGTACTGACCATCTGCATTATGTTGAAAATAAGACTTGTCTGGTTTTAGGGGGAAAGTTTGCCATGATGGATGGGTTTTGAATGGCTATCCTCTAGTTGACTATTTTAAATTTAAAACACAAATAAAATTCTCAACTTGTCATATAAAGTGCCAACTGTAGTAACTCAAGTTCCATTTCTTAGTCTTACAATCACTGTGCCATCATCGTTTGTTTCTAACCTACAGTTCAAACTGTAATATGCAATTCAGCAGAGGAGGGAGACACAAACTCAGTGGGAGAGAGCACCAATGATTCCGCACCATCACGCACTTTCTTTCTTTCTTTCTTTTTTTTTTTTTTTTACGCACTTTCTTTCAAAGTAAATGCTTAGATGAGTCCGCACATGGTAGGGTACTGTCTGTATAATGTGGAGTTCTCCAAAGTAAATTCCATGTTACTTCAGAACACAGTACAATGTCTATAAAACAGTAAGTGTTTATTAATAGGTAAATTTTAAAAATTAGCTATTTTTGAAGCTTACACATATGTTTGTTATTAAAGTAAAATAGTAAGTGCTCCAAATATTTAGAACTTAGAAAAAACTGTTTTTCAGGGAGGACACTGACATTTTATCACTGCCCTTTTAAAGAATTACCTGCACTCAGTAATAATGAGACCAACGTTTTGTCAGTTTTATTATTGTTCTGCTATTTTCTATAGACAATGCAACCCCTTATTGCCTATCTCTTGGCAGACAGCTCTCACTGCCCACTTTGCACACTTCCAAGGTATCTATCCAGATATTTACCCCTCTGATGTTCTATAAATCTCCTCATTTTGTGAGCCCCAATGAAATGAACTGCGTGTGGTAAAGGTAACACAGGTGTTTGAGGACGGAGCTTGGAATTACATTTCAATCACTTGATTCAAAGAGCAATATAATTTATTGAATAATTCACATTTTCCCTATCCTTCAATTTCACCTCTGTAAAGTATTAAGTTTCTGTCTAAATATGGATGTATTTCTATGCCCCTTATTTAGTTCAGTTAGTCAGTATGTCTATTTCTATGCCAATGCACGTTGGCTTAATTAATGGTTCTATACCCTGGTACCAGGTATAGCAGGTGCCTACCATGATTTCTTTTTTCCTTCAAAATTGTTCTGGATTTTCCTGACCCTGATTTTCTTCATTAAAACTTCTAGTATCAGCCTATCTGGTTCCATGGAGAAACATCGTTGAGATTTTTATTGAAATTTGTTTGAATTTATAAATCACTTTGGCAGGAAATACAATATTGTCTTTGCCTCTTTATGAATTTGATATATCTCTCCTTTTGTTTCCATTAACATCTTTCAAACATATTTTCTATTTTTCCATAAACATATGGCTATGTATTTCTTGAATTGATTTTTAGGTACCATATATTTTTGCACTTATACATTTCTAGTGCTTAGTTTCGTTTATATAATGCAATTTATCAATTTTATGTTGTGCAATAGTACTAAGTTCTCTTATTAATTCTAGTACTGTACTAGTAAGATCTTTGGGTTTTCTATGTAAATAATTATTTAATCAATTAATAATATGTAGGTTTTTCCTTCCTAGTCAATCTTTTTTCTTTTAATTATTTTTTTGGTCTATATATGTTTATTTATCTGCTTGTCTTATGTCTCTGGTTAGGACCTCCTAAACAATGTTAGATAGAAATGGTACTATTGAAAATTCATATCATGTTTCTGATTATGTTTAAAAGGAATGTTTTTAACATCTCTCCATTAAGGATTATGTTTGCTGAAGTTTTTAAATAAATGCCTTTTATCAGATTAAGTAATAATCTATTCTTGTTTGTTAAAAAGTTGTTTTTGTTAAACAAATATTGTATATTAATGCATATATGTGGAATGTGAAAAAACCAGTATAGACAATCTTATTTACAAAGCAGAAATAGAGACACAGACATAAAGAACAAATGTATAGATACCAAGGTGGGGGCTTGGGATGAATTGGGAGATTGGGATTGACATATATACATTATTGATACTATGTATAAAATAGATAACTAGTGAGAACCTAGAATATAGCACAGGGAACTCTACTCAATGCTCTGTGGTGACCTATATGGAAAGGAAATCCAAAAAAGAGGGGATATATGTATTGCTGATTCTTTTTGCTGTACAGTAGAAACTAACAGAATATTGTAAAGCAACTATACTTCAATAAATTTTTTTTAAAACTTGTTTTTGTTGTTTTAAGTCATGAATGGCTATTTATGTTAGGAGCTTGGGGTTACAATATATACACTACTGTGTATAAAATAGATAATCAAAAATGACCTACTCTAGAGACTTGGTGGCTCAGTGGTTAAGAATCCGCCTGCCAATGCAGGGGACATGGGTTCAATACCTGCTCCAGGAAGATCCCACATGCCGTGGAGCAACTAAGCCTGTGAGCCACAACTATTGAGCCCGTGTGCCACAACTATTGAAGCCCAGGTGCCTAGAGCCTGTGCTCTGCCACAAGAGAAGCCACCACAATGAGAAGCCCACACACCGCAAGGAAGAGTAGCCCCTACTTGCTGCAACTAGAGAAAGCCCTCATGCAGCAACAAAGACCCAACACAGCCAAAAATAAATAAATAAAAAAATAAATAAATTTTGAAATTAAAAATAAAAATACAAACATGACCTACTGTATAGCACAGGGAACTCTACTCAATATTCTGTGATAACCTAAATGGGAAAAGAATCTGAAAAAGAATGGTTGTATGTACATGTATAACTGAATCACTTTGCTGTACACCTGAAACTAACACAACATTGTAAATCAAGTATATTCCAATAAAAAATAAAAAATTTAAAAAAATTTTTAATTAGATATATCTCACAATGTTCTTGTAAAAATATACATTTCGAGACTATTTTAAGTGCCAAATACTAATTTTATGAACTAGCTTTACGTGTTTATTCTATTACCAACAGTGATTTGATCAAATAAAATATATTTTAATTGGCAGTTTTAATACATGTAGCAACATTCTCCTCCAGTAATGCATTTGCAAATTCTTCTTTCTGCTTTACTTTTTTCTATAATATTATCAGTTTTTAATGTATTTTCTGTATCTTAACATTTAATGTATTATGCTTTTTCTTGTATAGAAAATATCAAAATAATCACATATTATTTTTATTAGAAAATAAAATTTTTCAGAGTACTAACCATAAAAAATAACTATTTATGGACTTTTCTGAATCTTCTGAAATCATTTTAGAATTTTCTCTTTTAATCTTTAACTGTGGTGGATGATAATAACTAATTTTCTTATATGAAATCAACTTTGCCATCCCAAACATGGTATATGTATACATTTTCAGGTTAGGTTTGCAAATATTTAAGATGCACAATCTTAAGTGAAATAACTTTGTCAACATCTTCTCTGCTACCGTCTTTGTTTTCAGTACCAAGGTTATAACGGTCATATAAAATTATTTTCTTTTTTCATTTCTTTTTTTTTCTCAGCTATTTATGTTTGTTTACTGTTGAAATAAACATTACGGGTATGGCTGCAGTTACCTGTATTTCCAATCTTGGTCCCATTCCACCTCCCTGCCTCCTTAGAGGCAATCAGTATCATGAGGAGGGTGTATCTGGTCCGTGTTTTAATGTATTTTTTACATTGGCATATTTAATTTTTTTAAATTGTGATAAAATACACATAACATGAAATTTACCATGTTGATCTTTTTAACATGTATAGTTCAATGGTATTCAGTACATTCACACTACCATCACCAGTATCCATCTCAAAAACTCCTTTCATCTTATGCAACTGCAGCTCTGTATCCATTAAATGATCACTCCCCATCCTCCACTCCTTCCAGCCTCTGGCAACCACCATTCTACTTTCTGACGATGAATTCCTGTGTCCCACTTATTCATTCCTAGCCGTACTTTCTCTTTTTCTTAATCAATGTTGCCACAGAATCATCATATGCTTAGTATTTAGAACAAACTAGTTTTTGGTTTGTAGATCTCCATTTTGTGTTTATTTTATATTTCAATATTTGGGGTATTGATATTTTATTTATTTTATTTCAGGTAATTCTAAAGTTAAATGTTTAGTTGATTAACTTAAAATCTCTCTTCTTTTTTAATATATATATTTAAAGGCTATGCATTTTACTCCAACATTTTTTCTACATCACACAAGTGTTTATGTATGTTTTGTTTTAGTAATTTTATTGCCGATTTAAAAAAATTTGGATGCATGCATTTTTATTGTGTATGATTTTTATTTACAAAGTTGGGGGTGGAAATAAGTTTCTTATTATTAATTTCTAATTTAATTTATGGACAAAAAAGCAGTATGACCATGGACAAAACAAATTCTATGAAGTATGTTGAAAATTGCTTTGCAGCTTATTAAACAGCCAAGTTTGATAAACGTTCTGGGTATCTTTAAAAAGATTGTTTATTTTCCACTTGTTAGTTTACATTCTATATATATGGCCATTAGGCCAACTCTGATAATTGTTAATTGAATCTTCCTACATTTACTGTTTTTTGTCATTTTTTTTCCTAATAGTAACTGAGAAAGATATTGCTATTAATATCCCCTATCATGATGTGGATTTTCAATTTTTCCTTGTAATTTTGACAATTTTGTTTTATATAGAAATATAGAACTTTTATATCTTTCTATATAATTGAAGTTTTCATCAAGCGTTTGCCTCAAGGCCTAATTTTTCCAATATTAGTTTTGCTCTTCGAGCTTATTGTTTTACGTTAATATTTATCTGGTGTATTATTTTACATCCTGTTACTTTCAACTTTTCTGTGTTCTTAGGATTTATATAGGTTCATTGTTAATTGCAGATAAGAGAATTTTGGTTTTGTTTTACTACAATAATCTTTGACTTTTATGGGTGAATTCAGTCCACATACATTGACTGTATTACTGACATGTTTTCATTTATTTTGATTGCCTTAGTCTTTATTGTCCATTTCTTCTTTTGTGTTGTTCTTGTTTTCTTTTTCTTTTTTTCTCTTTTCTTTTTTTTTTTTTTTTAATTTCTTCCTTTTACCTTTTCTTGCACTGACTGAGTTGAGGTAGTGGATTTCACATTTCACTTCTAATTATCTACTAGTTTGGAAGCTATATACTTTATTTCTACTATTTTAATAGTAGCCTTGGGACTTTTAACATAGTTAAATAAATCTAAAATTAATAATAAATATATTTAGACTCTCTTAACACTACAAGGAAATTACAACTCATTAACTCTGTTCACTACTTCCTCTAGACTTAAAAAAGTTGTTATCCATAATTTTAATTCTAAGATGATTTTTAAATCCACAAATCAGTTTTATTTTACATTTTATAGTCAATCTTTCTTTACATTTACCCATCTATTTACCTCTTTTCCTAACACTTCCTTTCTGCACCTCAGCTCTCTTTATAGAAATAATTTTCCTTCTTCTTGAAGTTCACCCTTTAAAAGTTTCTTTATTGCTAAAACCATACACAAAAATAAATTCAAAATGGATTAAAGACCTAATATAAGGCCAGACACTATAAAACTCCTAGAGGAAAACATAGGCAGAACACTCTATGACATACATCAAAGCAAGATCCTTTTTGACCCACCTCCTAGAATCATGGAAATAAACTCAAGAATAAACAAATGGGACTTAATGAAACTTAAAAGCTTTTGCACAGCAAAAGAAACCATAAATAAGACAGGAAGACAACCCTCAGAATGGGAGAAAACACTTGCCAACGAAGCAACAGACAAAGGATTAATCTCCAAAATATACAAGCAGCTCATGCAGCTTAATACCAAAAAAGCAAATAACCCAATCCACAAATGGGTGGAAGACCAAATAGACATTTCTCCAACGAAGACAATACAGATGGCCAACAAACACATGAAAAGATGCTCAACATCACTAATCATTAGAGAAATGCAAGTCAAAGCCACAATGAGGTATTACCTCACACCAATCAGAATGGCCATCATCAAAACATCTAGAAACAATAAATGTTGGAGAGGGTGGGGAGAAAAGGGAACTCTCCTGCACTGTTGGTGGGAATGTAAGCTGGTACAGCCACTATGGAAAACAGTTTGGAGGTTCCTTAAAAAACTCAAAATAGGACTACCATATGATCCAGTAACCCCAGTACTGGGCATATACCCAGAGAAAACCATAATCCTAAAAGAAACATGTACCATAATGTTCATTGCAGCACTATTTACAATAGCCAGGACATGGAAGCAACCTAAATGCCCATCAACAGATGAATGGATAAAGATGATGTGGCATATATATACAATGGAATATTACTCAGCCATAAAAAGGAATGAAATGGAGCTATATGTAATGAGGTGGATAGACCTAGAGTCTGTCATACAGAGTGAAGTCAGCCAGAAAGAGAAAAACAAATATTGTATGCTAACTCATGTATAAGAAATCTAAAAAAAAAAAAACAGAAAAAAAAATGGTACTGATGAACCAGGGCAAGAATAAGGATGCAGATGCAGAGAATGGACTGGAGGACACGAGGTTGGGGGGATGGGGGTGAAGGGGAAGCTGGGACAAAGTGAGAGAGTAGCGTAGATATATATACACTACCAACTGTAAAATAGATAGCTAGTGGGAAGTTGCTATATAACAAAGGGAGATCAACTTGATGATGGTTGATGCCTTAGAGGGCCAGGATGGGAATAGTAGGAGGGAGTTGCAGGAGGGAGGGGATATGGGGATATATGTATAAATACAGCTGATTCACTTTGGTGTACCTCAAAAGCTGGTACAAAAGTGTAAAGCAATTATAGTCCAATAAAGAGCTTTAAAAAAAAAAGATCAAAAGAAAAAAAGTTTCCTTATTGGTGATTGGTTAGTGATGAACACTCAGTTTTTGCATGTCAGAATCCATTTTTATTACACTTGCTTTTGAAAGATGCTTTTTCTGAGTAAACAATTTTTATTTACATTTGTTTTCTCTCAGCATCGCGAAAATTCTGTTTCACTTTCTTCTGATTTGCCTTTTTCTATTAGAAGTGTAAATATAATTTACATCCATTTGTAAATAATCTCACTTTCTCTGCTTGTTTTAAGATTTCCTCTTTATTTGGTACATTCTACATTTTGTCTTATACATTCTTAAATGACGATGAGTCAAAAATTATCCGCACTCTGTTTATATTAAAACTTCTGTTGGCCACACTGTCTTATCAGCACTTTCTGTTCAAGACTAATGTCTCCCCAATCACTGCTGTGCAGGTGTGAACAGGTTACATCAGTTCATTTGTAACTCCAGTGCGAGCAGAAATGGATGCCCCACTTATGATTTGCACAAAAGAAGAGCAATATGCAGTGATTCATTTTTTGTGGTCTGAGGATGTGCACATCCACACAGTTCTGCCCACAGTGTCAACACTATGCAAATCTTTGTCTTGAGGTGTTAAAGCATCCTTCCTGTAGTCCATTGGACTTTCAGCTGTTTGGTTCCCTGAAAGCAGCTCTATGAGGATGAAGATTCACTTTGGGCTGAAGTGAAGACAGTGGTGCATTTATAGCTTGCAACTCAGCCTAAACATTTTTTAATGAGGGAATATGAAAGCTTGTTGACAAATGGACAAAGTGTATTGAAAAGCAAGGAGATTATGTTGAAAAATGATGTATTGTCTCTTCTAAAAGTTAATTAAAATAAAATTTACAGCCAGAGTGAGGATAATTCTTGACTTGCTTACATTTTTCTTATACAAAGGTCTCAGTGTAGATATACTTATCATGCTTGGGGTTTCTTTACACTTCCTCAATCTTAGAATTTATCTCTTCTTACCAATTCTATTTTTTTTAAAGAGAGGTAAAACTTATCTTTATCAGCTCTTTTCAAAACCTGGCTTGGTGACAGAGATAGTTGCCTGGTCTTGAGCATGTCCCTCTTGTTTATATCTCTTATCACTGAAGCTGTTCAAGTCCAAAGCTCCCTTTTTGATTGTATTCATTTATAACGTATGTTGATTAGTATCATCCAAGAGCTGGGGCTATAAATTCTTAAACATTATATCTGTGAATATTGTGTATATAACCTTCTCTCCTTCAGAAGTCCAATTAGGTCTATATTATTGTCTCAGTTATATGTACTTTCAATCTGTTTGTCTCTCTTTGCTAATTTTACCTTCATCTGCTTCTAAACTGTTTATTCTAACTATAAAGCCTTAAAAATCACACATACATACATTTGTATATATGTATCTATGCATGCATATCTATATATAAACATACATATATAGATATATACACACATATAAATATATAAAGGCTTTATATATATATATATATATATATATACACACACACACACACACACACACACATACACACACACCCAGAAGTTCCCCAACTAATGACAGGGTTATGTACTGATAAACCCATCTTAAATTGAAAATACATGTAATACAGCTAACATACAAAATATCATAGCTTTACCTAGCCTACCTTAAACATCCTCAGAACATGTACATTAGCTTATAGTGGGCAAAATCATTTAACACAAAGCCTGCTTTATAATAAAGTGTTGAATATATCATGTAATTTATTGAAAACTGTATTGAAAGTGAAAAACAGAATAGTTATACAGGTACAGAATGGTTGTAAGTGTAATGGTGTTTTACCTTCATGATTGCCTGATTGATGGAGAGCTGTGGCTCACCATTTTTGTCCAGCATCAAGACAAAGTAATGTACCACATATTGCCAGCCTGGGAAAGCATCAAAATTCAAACTTCAAAAATACAGTTTCTACTGAATGCATATTGCTTTTGCATATCACTTTCACATCATCATAAAGTCCAAAAATCATAATGTATTGACTGACTCTATAGATCTCGCTATATAAATATAAATTTTTAGAAGTTTTGTTTAGGTAATTTTCATAATAGTCTTTTGCTTTTTTTACTCATACACCTTTGATTTTACATTTTATGATTTTAACTATGTTAAACATATTCATTTTAACTCTGTATTCAATTATCCCAATATTTGATATATTTATGAGTCTGATTCTATAGTCTGTTATTTCTGCTGACCCTCACTCATGGTGCCTTGTCTTTCAAGGTTTTTTTTTTTTTTTTTAATCTTTCCATTGCAAATCATTAAAATTTTACTGTGGAAATTCTTAGGTTAAAAGAGTATTTTCCCATATATGATAATTTTGTTTATTTCATAAGTACAGGATCTCTACCAACCTGGGATTGTATTGAACTAAATTAAATCCTTAGCTTTTTGCACCGTGTATATAGTGTAAATCTAAGTCCCAAACTAATGTAAAGAATAGATTGTTGCTAAGATTTCTCAAGAGACAGTTATATGCCTTTTAGGAAAAAGTCAGACAAATTTTCTTCCTTAGTCCTTTTTTCAGGTTCCCTCTTTCACTAAGGATAAAGCCCAGTGGTCTACAGCAGGGATGCTTCTACCCCTCAGAGTGTTTTGGACATTTGTAGAGACATTTTTGATTGTGGAGTGCTATTGGCATTTACTGGTAGAGCCCAAGAATATTAGATGCTCTGCAATAAACAGAACAATATAGCACAACAAAAATTCACTGTTCTTAGAGATTTTAAAAAATCATTTAGAATTATCTGATCCTAGCATATAACTTAATTATACATATAAACCTAACGTATTTTTTCACAATTTTAAAATATTCTGAATTTTTTTCAGGAATCCAGCTGCCATATTAATCACTATTTTACTTTGCTTAGAACTTCATCAAGACTTGGTTATCATTTCAGAAAATCGTTACCCATGGAAATTCTGCTCATGGACCTACAGTAACTGTACAATACACTTGTATCAGTTTTAGTCATAGCTGTCACTTTCACAGTGAGTCAACAGGTAAGTATAGGTAACTGATCACTTTCTTATGCCTTACAGTAGTTTTATTCATAATTTATGTAGTTAAATACATCTTAATTTATCATTTACTTTTCCTTTATTTCTTATCTATTTTGACCAGGGCAATTTTTAAATTATGTAAGTTATATGATTGATTTTATGTCAGAATAACAAAGGGGACATTACAAACTAGAAAAAAGAAGGTGTTGTTCTGATAGGTTTGTGAACTCAGAGGCAGCTCTTCAAGGGGCTTTAGATGTATATAGGTGATTTAGATTCTACTTCCCATCTGGAAAATCAAAAGCTTAAAATCAAAGCTCTAAGTCACTAGAGGTGATGATAAATCACTCAACTCTTGCTCTTGTTTTATTTCTCTTCTCCAAGGATTGGCCTTAAAATCTTGCCAGATTGATAAAAACATACATTTAATTTAGGATTTGCATCTTAAGTCAGGTGGCAGTGCTTAACCTCTTTGCCTTACAAGATTTTTTCTTTTTGTCAAAGCAAAATGTATATTTAAGCACTTTGTAAAATTAAAGTCCTAAAAAAATGCAATTATTTGGTAATGATAGTGTCTTCATAGCTTAATGATTTACACAAGGATGTCCAAGAGAAGAACTCAGAATATTAAAAGATGCAAGCTTCCTGAGCTGGAAGACTTACCATTAAATGATCTCCCAGCTTTGAGCCTGTACCCTCTCCCCCATAACACTATAATCTTATGAAAATAGTGGATATAAGCAAGAGAAACAACTGGTTTTGAGGAAAAACAGATGACTTCATATTAGTTAAAGTTCGTTGAATGGGCAAAATGATCTTGGCACAGATCTGAGGAAAGACAGACTCTCTCAGATGACCAAAAGTTCTGACGATGAAATCACTGCCATCGGGATCAGAGTTGTCCACCTGGTCCCCTTCCGGACTAAGTGGTTCTGGCTTGCCTCGCACCTGGCTCCTCATTCCCTGTGGAGCCAATCTCTGTTAATCTTAGCAGAAGGATCTTATATTGATGAATAATTACCACCTCTGGGCTTGGGGAATAGAGAGAGTAGAAGTGTCTTTCAGGACAAGATAGAGTGAATCGTATTCATTTCTTTAAAGGCTGAAGGAATCTTTGGAGATCAGTAGGATTAACCTCATGTAACTCACCTCTTCAGTATATGAAATGAGATATTATGCATTGTTACAAAAGGGTCTCTAGATGGACTCATACCACATGTGTGGGAAGGGAAAGAATGCTACAAAATAACATTATCAACAAAGGATGAGGCAGCATCACACACAGATGCTGGCAGCTCTCAATATGAGTGTATGGAGGAAGGCTAATTCTAAAAGTTTTGGTGGAAGAGAGACATTGCAGACTAACTTCGCGGACAGGAGTTAACAGCTGGGAAGCTGGAGTGACACAGGGAAAGGCACAGAGGTGGAAATTAGCAGCCACAGAAAGAATGACACACCCTCTCCAGCATTTATTGTTTGTAGATTTTTTTTTGATGAAGGCCATGGGGAACCCTCATGCATGGTTGGTGGGAATGTAAATTGGTACAGCCACTATGGAGAACAGTATGCAGATTCCTTAAAAAACTAAAAGTAGAACTACCATATGATGCAGCAATCCCATTCCTGGGCATATACCCAGTGAAAAAAGACACATGCACCCCAGTGTTCATTGCAGCACTGTTGATGGACACAAGTTTTTTTCATGTCCTATACCCAGGACATGAAAAAAACTTGTGTCCATCAACAGAGAAATGGATAAAGAAGATGTGGTACATATATACAATGGAATATTACTGAGCTATAAAAAGGAATGAAATTGGGTCATTTGTAGAGACATGAATGGACTTAGAGACTGTCATATAGAGTTAAATCAGAAAGAGAAAAACAAATGTATATTAAAGCACATATGTGGAATCTGAAAAAATTGGTATAGATAATCTTATTTACAAAGGAGAAATAGAGACGCAGGCATAGAGCACAAACATATGGATATCAAGGGGGAAAGGGAGAGGGTGGAATGAATTGGGAGGTTGGGATTGACATATATACACTATTGATACTATATATAAAATAGATAACTAGTGAGAACAGATTTATAGCTCAGGGAATTCTACTCAGTGCTCTGTGGTGACCTAAATGAGAAGGAAATCCAAAAAAGAGGGGATATATGTGTAAGTATAGCTGATTCACTTTGCTGTATAGTATAAACTAACAGAATATTGTAAAGCAACTATACTCCAATAAAAAATGATAAATGATAATAAAATAATGACAGAGACTTCAGGGACCATAGTTTTATATTCTGTTTTTTTCAGAAGGAAACTAAGGTCCAAGATGTAAAGTACTTCACCCAAATTTTCACAGAGAGTTAGGGACAAAACTAGGACAAGAACTCAGGGCTCCAGACCCCACAGGAGTTTTATAATCTCCCCAGATTTTATCAAGTATGCTGTTAGAGGAAACTCAGTGCTCTGAGATATAAAATTTTGCTCAGCTTTTAGTCATCAAATACCACCAAAAATGTCAGCATTCCCATTCCCAGCTGGCCCCGCTAGGCAAAAGTCCTGGCATTTTCTTCCAGGAATATGGATGGGCCAGGAACAATCATGGTGGCTGCAGAGATGCCATGAAGCTGCTGCCGAGAGCCTCAAAGCATTGGCTCCTCTTCTGGAAAATTTGGTAACTAGTTCTATGAGCCTGACTTCACTGATTGCACATCTAATTATTGACCAATAAACTAGACCACCATTCTTGAAGCTTCTCAGTTTTCCATGTTAGGAGCACATGGGGCTGAAAAGCAGATTTAAGAAGGTTTTATTGCTTTCCACTTGAGGATTTGTAACAACACAGAAGTAAATTTGAGAAGCTGTATCTCCCTGGTTCAAAGTCACCCACACGAGGATCCAAGGATGAAAAAGCAGGAAATGGGGATTTGCCAAGCAGACCAAATGAGAAGTGTTCTAATCCACAACACTCAAAACATGGCTAACTGTCACTAATGTAATGCTGAGCAAAAGAAGTCAGACACAAAAGAGCACAGACCGTACTACTCCTTTCACAGGATGGTTAAAAACAGGCAAAACTAATGTTTGTTGTTAGGAGTCTGGAGAATGGCAGGCAGTTATCCTTTCTAGGGTTAGTGACTGTGGAGGCTCCAGAGGACTTCTGGGGAGCTTGTAATTTTCTGTGTCTAGATCTGAGTGTTGGTTTCATGGATGTGTTCAAAAAATTTTGTCAAACCATAACATGATTTGCTCACTTTTATGTACATATACTTCAATCCTTCAATCAAAACCCCGCAAATAATAACAATTGGAGGAAGGGGTTATGGTATAAATTTCTGATTAACAAGAAGGACAGTAATATTATTGTTTCAAATTCCTCCTTTCAATTTTACTTCTTTACTTGTTGGAAATAGGGTTAGAGAACAAGAGGAAAAGAAGAAGGGAGAAACTTTGTACACATGTAAGTCATTGTTATTGGCCTTGAACTGGTTAAACAAGTATATACTCTCTAAAATAGAGTGCTCAAGGGCAACCCTTAAAGATATGAATTGAAGTCAATTCAAATCAATCCTGCAAATATTCACTGTACTTTCTGTTATATGCATGAAACAGAGAATTCCACTATAGGTAGTTTCTAGCCTGTGAAAGAATCTATTTTCAGCTTGGATTCCAAACAGGAGGTGATTTTTCCACAAAAAGAAGTTAAAATTCCCCTCCCTTCACTGCAGGGTGGCAGCAGAGACAAAGCAAAGGGAAAAAAAAAAAACGCATGGAGAACTCAGATGGGAACAAGGTACCATGGGCCAAAGGAGAAGTCTGATGATATATAACAGCATTCTGGAGAACCTAATGGTTAAAGAAACAGCTTAGCAATAAAGTGATAAAGTTTACTCTTAAAAATAAGGGCTTCAATTTTCAAAAGTGATATCCTACACAAATTGGAATTTGACTTGCACAGCATAGGATGCAAATCAGGGTATTTTATCATTTATTTGTTCTCTGTCAAAGACTGGAAATATGCTGTAAATGAAACAGATGAAGTCTGAGCTTACTGAGCTTGCAATTCTAGTGTGAGTGTTGGAAAGAGAGAGAACATCTATGAGTAAGTAGGTAAACAGGTAATATACAAAATGATAATATATGCTCTAGAAAAAAGGAAATCAGGGTGAGAGGGTCAGAACGTGCTCAAGAGGGAGGGTTGCCATTTTATATGATCATGGAGGGCTTCGATCCTAAGGTGACATTTGAAAAGAGAGTCAAGGGAAATAAGAGAATGAGATAGGCGGATATACGGGAGAAAAATGTTCCTGGTCAAGGAAAGAGCAAATGCAAAGGTCCTGAGGCAGGAGTGTACTTGGTGGTCAAGGAACAAAACAACCTATTGCCAGAGTAGAGCAAGTAAGGCAGAGGATACTTGGAGAGGAGATTGTAGGTAGCAGAAGCCAAATCACAGGGGCCCTTGTAGACCATTATCAGGAGTTGGCTGAGAGCAATGGAGAGCTGCTGAAGGTCTTTGAGAAGACAAGAGACATAATGTAACTTAAAGGTTAATTTTGGCTGCTGGGCTAAGAATATTCTGTGGAAGAGAAAGAGCAGAAGTAGGGAGAGCCATGAGGAAGTTCTGACAGTAACCAAGAGGAGAAATAGCTCAGGGTGACAGCACTAGAGGAAGTGAGGACTGGATAGACTTTGGGTGTGTTTTAAAGGCAGAGTTGACAGGATATTTTAATGGATTAAATATGGGGTATGAGAAAGAAGACTCAAAGAAGATGCTAAGGTTTTTGGCCAGAACACTTCTGGAGAGAGCTGAAATAGTTATGAGGTATGATATGACAAAATTTAAAAGTTATTTAAAATCACGAAACCAGATAAGATTACTTAAAAAGTTGGTGTAGGTAGAAAAGAAGTCTGAGGGCCGAATCCTGGGTCAGGACAGTGTCTCAGAGATCATAGGGATGAGGACAGATCATCAAGAGGGCTTGTGAAGGAGAAAACACTGAGATCAGAAGACCAAGAGGACCAGAGCCAAGTGGAGGAGTGTGTCAAGACAGAGGAAGTAGCCAGCCCCACCCAATGCTGCTAATAGATGTACTAGTTTGAGGATTGAGACTTAGCCAGTGGTAGGTCACTGTGAAGGTCACTTGTGTCCTTGAGGAAGAATAGTTCAGTGATAGGAATAAATGCCCTATGTGAGTAGTTCAAGAATGAACAGGAGAACAGAAATCATAGGTACAGGCTATGGGCAACCCTTTAGAAGAGTTTTGGTGAGAAGATAATTAGATAAAGTAATCAATGAGTTCTTTGTCCAAAGTCATAGTTGATATGGTGGTCCAGAAAATGCACCACTCAGATCTCTTGCTACCAGGATAATAAGCAGCTCAAACTGCTGTCCCTTTGGATCTAACAACCCATTGTGCCAAGACCATGCTTTCCCCAGAGCTGCTTAAGACAAGGAGGAAATATGGCGGGGACCAGACTCTTCTGACAGGTGACTTTGGCTTGTTGTCTCCTCAACAGCATGGCAGAAACTTTCTCCATTCTGGGCTGCAATTTGACACTCTCCGACCCTCTTACCTCCCTTCCTTTCACACTGTGAGACCTGTGCTAGGATCTGAATTTCACCGTGTATACTCCTGCTGCTTCCTCTCTTAATGTGAACTCAGTGGCTGCTTCTTAAAAGACTAGAACTAACATAGTTGGTAAGTTGCCAAGATTTAAAGTTTTAAATGCAGGCAATCCAGCTTCAAAGGTCCTCCTCAGTATTTTAATACTGTCACTCCAGCAGAGGGACATCCGCAGACCCTGAACAACCAAAGGAGCATTGACCAGAATAGAGAGTGACTCTCATGATTTTCTATAAAGAGTACCTGGAGGATTTCCTTTTATGCAGGCATGGGCGTGCACCTCTGTGTGTGAGTGTGTGTGTTTAGTAGTGTTTAGAAAAGATTATAGCCTATCTTTTTTTAAAGTATGTATTTGGTTTTATTTGTTTGTTTGTTTCTTTAACTGAAGGATAGTTGGTTTACAATATTGTGTTAATTTCTGCTGTACTGCAAAGTGATTCAGTTATACTTACATGTACATTCTTTTTTATATTCTTTTCCATTATGGTTTATCACAGGATATTGAATATAGTTCCCTGAGCTATACAGTAGGACCTTGTTGTTTATCTATTCCATATATAACAGTTTTTCTTTTAATATCTGTAAATATATAAATATACCTACATTAATGATGGATTTTGCACTTCAGAGTATTGTTTTAATAATTCTCAATGAATCTTTTCTCTGTCTCTTTGTTTCTCAATTTAAGCTCCTCCCTAAGAATTATTATATGTCTATATATAAATGAGGTAGTTCTTGACTAGAAACAACCCCTAAGACTCACTGATTTTTTTCAACAAATATTTGTTAGGTGCCTGCTATCTGCAGGCACTGTGCTGAGCACTAGGGGCACAAAGGTGAACAAGAGAGACACAATGCCTGCCACGATGAGGCAAACGCTGGCAACCAGAGAGGGTAGAACAAAGATGCTCACCTTACCGGTTGTTGTCTGTATCATATAACACTGAAGCTCAGGCCACAGGTTTTTGAACCAGACAGACCTAGGTTCATGGACTAAGTCTATTACTTATCAGCTGTGTGACTTAGGACAATTGATATTGGCTCTCTAAATCTTATTATCTTCTCTGTGAAATGAGGGTATTAATTTTATCCAATGTAAACAGTTGTAAGAACTAAAGGAGATAAAGAGTATGGGGCCCCTAACACGATTTTGGTAGATGGGAGAGGTCTCTAAATGCGGCTGTCATTTTTAGGTCTGTTATTATCAGAAAACCTGTTTCAGACTGGGTGTGCTGTACGTCAATGTAATATTTAAAGCTTATTTTCGCAAAAGTCTCTAACAATGACGCAGATAATTCTGTCAGGTTACAAGGTCCCAGTGTGAGCCTGTACACTCGCCACCTACTCCACCACCACCACATCACTGAGCTGGTATCTAAGGCACTTACCTAGTGTTGAGATGATCAGTGTACTGCCTTCCCTCTTTTTCCCTGTTCCTTTGTTTGGCTTTTACTCATTTACATTTTGACCAAACTTGAGTATTTGAAAAGGAAAAGAATCATATCCATCCTTTAAAAAGAAAACAGAACAAAACAATAAATTTTTTTTAGCTTTGGGATAAAATTTAACAGTTAATAAAAGAGAAGCTATTCATGCAACTGAGCTGGAAACTAAAAGTGGACTTATTCATTTTCTTTCGTCTTCAAAAACCTGGAAGGTAGACAGTTTTCTGATATTTGCTATCCTTCCCTGGTAATGACCTCATTTTAGATGCAATTTCCAAAGTGAATAGACACAATTTTTGACATCTCCCCCCATCCAACTCCATCCTCACTCAACAAACAAATTTGAGAAAGCACGGAGGAACACACATCAGGAAAATGGTAGCTTATTTATGAAAAACATATATTTTCTTTCTTATAAGTGCTGTTTTCAAGTTGGAATTTTAACAATAAAATGTCATTTTGCAGTGGGGAGAAATATTCACAGAATTTCACCAATTAAAGAGACATTGGATATTATAAATGCCTTCATTTTACAAATGAAGAAAGTGAGTCTGATAGAGTTTGTGTAGGTTTTTTTTTTTCCTTTTGTTCTATATCTTTTTTCTCTTCCTGTTTTATTGAAATGTACTTGACAAGCAACACTGTGTAAGTTTATGTTGTACAACATAACGATCTTATTTACATACATCAGGAAATAATTTCCACAATGTTTAGTGAACTCCCATCATCTCATATAGATACAAAATTAAAGAAATAGAAAAAAAAATTTTGTATTGAGCACTCCTAGGATTTACTCTCTTGACAACTTTCATGCATAACACACAGCAGTGTTGATTACATTTATTACGTTATTCATTGCATCCCTAGTGCTTATTTATCTTATAAGGGAAGTTAGTAGTAATTTTTGACTGCCTTCATCTAATTCTTCCTTCCTCGACCCCCTGCCTCTGGTAACCACAAATCTGATTTCTTTTTCTATGAGTTTGTATGTTTCTTTGTATGTTTTTGAAGAATTGACCTACAACACTGTATTAGTTCTTGTTACACGACATTGTGATTTTTTTCTATGCATTTCAAAATGATCACCACTGTGTGTAGTTATAATATGTCACCATACAAAGATATTACATAGTTATTGACTATATTCCCCACAAAGTACATTTCATACCTGTGACTCATTTATTTTTCAGCTGGAAGTTTGTACCTCTTAATCTCCTTCACCTATTTCTCTCCTTCCTCTACCCCCATCTGCTATGGTAATCAACTGTTTGACTCTGTACCTATAATTCTGTTCTGTTTTGTTTGTTCATTTGTTTTGTTTTTTAGATTCCACATGTAAGTTAAAACATACAGTATTTGTCTTTACCTATCTGACTTATTTCACTTAGACTAATACCCTCTGTGTCTACTCACATTGTCACAAATGGAAATGTTATTCATTTTTATGGCTTAATAATAGGTATAAATATATATTTATATATTAATATATGCCACATCATCTTTATTCATTTATCAGTTGAATTTATCTTTGTGCATCTTGTGAGAAAGTAGTTCAGTTTGATTTTTTTTTGCATGTAGCTGTTCAGTTTTCCCAACACCATTTATTGAAGAGGCTTTTTTTCCCCATTCTATATTCCTTCATCTTTTGTCATAGATTAATTGCCCACACAAGTGTGGGTTCATTTCTAGGCCCTCTATTCTGTTCCATTGATTTATGTGTCTGTTTCTATGCCAGTACCATACTGTTTTGAGAAGCATAGCCTTAAGTTAGAGTTTGAAATCAGGAAGAGTAATGCATCCACCTTTTTCTTCTTTCTCAACATTGTTTTGGTTGTTTGGGGTCTTTCATATTTCATACAAATTTTAGAAGTATTTATTCTAATTCTGTGAAAAATGCCCTTGATATTTTGATAAGGATTGCATTGACTCTGTAAATTGCCTTGGGTAGTATGGTCATTTTAACAATATAAAGTCTTCCAACAAATGTACACAATATGTCTTTCCATCTGTTTGTGTCATCTTTAATTTCTTTCATCAGGATCTTATAGTTTTCTGAGTATGGTTCTTTTATCATTTTAGTTCTGTGTATTCCTAGATGTTGTAATCTTTTTGATGCAATTGTAAATGGGACTGTTTCCTTCGTTTCTCTTTCTGATAGTTCATTGTTAGTGTATAGAAATGCAGCAGATTTCTGGATATTAATTTTGTATCATGCAACTTTACCAAATTCATTGATGAACTGCAGAAGTTTTTTGGTGGCATGTTTAGAATTTGCTATGAATATTATCATGTCATCTGTAAACAGTGGCTATTTTATTTCTTCCTCTCCAATTTGGATTTCTTTAAAAAATTGGAGTATAATTGATTTACAGTGTTTGTTAGTTTCAAGTGTACAGCAAAGCGAATCAGTTATACATATACATATATCTTTTTTTTTTTTAGATTATTTTCCCATATAGGCCATTACAGAGTATTGAGTAGAGTTCCCTGTGTTATACAGCAGTTTCTTATAAGTTATCTATTTTATATGTAGTAGTGTGTATATGTCAGTCCCAATCTCCCAATATATCCCTCCACACTCTTATCCCCTGGTAATCATAAGTTTGTTTTATACATGTGCGACTCTACTTCTGTTTTGTAAATATGCTTATGTGTACCCCTTTTAAAAGATTCCACATATATGCATTAATATATGATTTTTTTTTTCTCTTTCTGACTTACTTCACTCTGTATAACACTCCCTAGGTCCATCCATGTCTCCACAAATGACCCAATTTTGTTCCTTTTTATGGCTGAGTAACATTCCATTGTATATATGTACCACATCTCTTTATCCATTCCTCTGTTGATGCACCTTTAGGTTGTATCCACGTCCTGGGTATTGTAAATAGTGCTGCAATGAACATTGGGGTATATGTGAGTTTTTAAATTATGGTTTTCTCTGGGTATATGCCCAGGAGTGGGATTGCTGAATCATATGATAGCTCTATTTTTAGCTTTTTAAGGAAACTCTGTACTGTTCTCCATAGTGGCTGTACCAATTTACATTCCTACCAACAGTGTAGGAGGGATCCCTTTTCTCCACACCCTCTCCAGCTTTTATTGTTTGCAGTTTTTTGATGATGGCCATTCTGACTGGTGTGAGGTGATACCTCATTGTAGTGTCAATTTGCATTTCTCTAATAATTGGTGATGTTGTACATCTTTTCATGTGCTTTTTGGCCATCTGTCTGTCTTCTTTGGAGAAAGGTCTATTTAGATCTTCCACCCATTTTTTGATTGGGTTATTTTTTTTATATTGAGCTGCATGAACTGTTTGTATATTTTTGAAATTAATCCCTTGTGAGTTGATTTATTTGCAAATACTTTCTCCCATTGCAAGAGTTGTCTTTCTGCTTTGTTTATGGTTTCCTTTGCTGTGCAAAAGATTTTCAATTAGGTCCCATTTGTTTATTTTTGTTTTTATTTTCATTACTCTAAGAGGTAGATCAAAAAGGATCTTGTTGTGATTTATGTCAAAGAGGGTTATGCCTATGTTTTCCTCTAAGAATTTTATAGTATCCAGCCTTACATTTAGGTCCTTAATCCATTTTGAATTTATTTTTGTGTATAGTTTTAAGGAGTGTTCTAATTTCATTCTTTTACATGTAGCTGCCTAGTTTCCCAGCACTACTTATTGAAGAGATGGTCTTTTCTCCATTATATATTCTTGCCCCTTTTGTCACAGATTAAGTGACCATAGGTGTGTGGGTTTATCTCTGGGCTTTCTATCCTGTTCCATTGATCTATATTTTATTTCTTTTTCTTGTTTTATCGCTATGGCTAAGATTTCCAATAATATGTTGAATAAAAGTGGGGAGAGTGGGATTCCTTATTTTGTTCCTGATTTAGATGAAATACTTTCAGCTTTTCACCATTGATTATGATGTTAGGTGTGGGCTTATCATATATGGCATTTATTATATTGAGGTATTCTCCCTCTACAATCACTTTGTTCAGAGTGTTTATCATAAAAGAATGTTGAATTTTGTCAATAGCTTTTTCTGCATCCATTGAGATGATTATATGGTTTTTATTCTTCAGTTTGTTAATGTGGTGTATCACATTGATTGATTTGTGGACATTAAACCATTCTTCCATCCCTGGGATAAATCCCATTTGATCAGGTTGCATGATTCTTTTAATGTATCATTGAATTCAGTTTGCTGATATTTTGTTTAGGATTTTTGTATCTATGTGAATCAGTAACATTGGCCTGTAATTTGTTTTTGTTATTGTTATATCTTTGTCTGATATTGGTATCAGGTTGCTCTTGCCGCATAGAATGAGTTTGGAAGCATTCCTTCCTCTGCAATTTTTTGGAATATTTTGGTAAGAATAGATGTTAACTCTTCTCTAAATGTTTGGTAGAATTCATCTGTGAAGCTATCTGGTCCTGGACTTTTGTTTTTTGGGAGTTGTTTTATTACTGATTCAAGTGCAGTACTAGTAATTGATCTGTTCATATGTTCTATTTCTTCCTGGTTCAGTCTTGGGAGATTGTATACTTCTAGGAATTTGTCTATTTCGTCTAGGTTGTCCATTTTATATAACTGTTCATAATAATCTCTTATGATTATTTGTGGTGTCAATTGTAACCTCTTCTTTTTCTTTTCTTATTTTATTGCTTTGGACCTTCTCTTTTTTCTTGATTTGTCTGGATATTTATCAATTTGTTTATCTTTGCAAAGAACCAACATGCATGGACCTAGATGGTATTATGCTTAGTGAAATAAATTAGAGAGAGAAAACCAAATACTGTATGTTATCACTTATAAGTGGAACCTGACTGAAGAAAAGAAACATATATAACAAAACAAAAGCAGATTCACAGATATAGAGAACAAACTTATGGTTACCAATGGGAAGAGGGAAGGGAGGAGAGAGAAGGTAAGGATATGGGATTAAGAGATACAAATACTATGTATAAAATAAATAAGAAACAAGGTTATATTGCACAGCATAGAGAAATATAGCCATTATTTTGTAGTAACTTTAAATGTAGTAGAGTCTATAAAAATATTGAATCACTATTTTGTTTGTCTGAAACTAATATAACACTGTAAATCAACTATACTTCAATTAAAAATAAATAAAATTCAAATTGAGAAAAGAAAAAATAGTGGAGGCTGATATTAGAAGGAAGAAACTTTTTAAAAATGCATACCCTGCATCTTTTTTATCCTTTACTCACTTGGCCCTGGGGTAGTAGAATTAGTAGCTGATTAGTAAGCTTGTGAAGAAAAATGAGTTCACCAGACTCAATGCTGCTCTTGGAAGAATGTGCCTCTATACCTCCAGTGACACCCTCCCAAACCAACCTTGAGAAGGCCAGGGTTGGCTGACCAGTGAGAACCTCTGCCTAATTCTGGTATCCAATAAGAGGAAGGCTGATTGACCAAAAGTTCTAAAACCTTTCCTTCCCATCCAGTCTCTCAGCAATGATGATGTTACTCTGTCCTCCACCTCCCACTCCTTTTCCTCTTTATTTATTTATAAGCAGGGAAGCAAGGCAGGGAAGAAAGACACCACTTATTGGGTCCCCTAAGATGCCAGCACTTGAGTGCATTTAAAATTGTTATAGCCTACTAAAGATAATATTAATAATAACTTTTCTGGGAGCAAGTTCCTGAGGAAAACATAGTGTACATATGTGCTTATGACACAAAGCTAGGCATCCATGTAACTTATCCTGGTTCTATTAGGAACATGAAGCTGGAAGGCAAGACTCTGGATATATGAAAGATGACCTACAGAAGGTCCAAGTTTCACATCTATAAATTTGTAAGGATCTTAGGTATAGGTTTTCCGTCTAAGAGTATATACAGTAGAAGGAGAAGGAAGTTATAGGTAAAGATGGAAAAGGGTGAAAGCGAGGGATTGTTAAAGAAAAATTTCATAACATCTGTTAAAGATGGTAAGAAAGACTTTATTTAAGAGGGACTACTGCACTGGGGGTTTTGCAGTAGGAGAGAGAGAATGGGCTCAACAGTGATTAGAACAAGGACATGTGGGGATTTGTAGCCAAGGAGCAGGTTAGAGGTCAGTGAATGGAAAATTCCTAAGAGGAAACATCAAGGATAGGGAAATTCTTGCTAAACTGACTTGATAGGATCCTTGCTGAAAGAACACTGGGGTGATAAGCTACCAAAAGTGGGAAATGAGGAACTTGACAAGATATCCAGTGTGATCAGATACTAAGGGTGCGAGACTTATGCTAAACTGACTAAGCAGAATTCATGCTAGAACTGCACCAAGTGAACCAGAAACAGGGCCCAAGTTCCAGCTTTAGAAGAGGACTCAGAGGAACTGACTCAGGCTGGATCAAAGGAGAGAGTCTTTGTCAAGACCCAGTTGAAAATTATTCAATAGGATTTAATTGAGTGATCAACTTTTTAACTGGAACCCTAGAATCTAGAAGGTTCATTCACTCAACAATATTTTTCATTAATTTAAAAATTTTTCTCTCCTCAATACCAACTATGTGCCAGATGGTGTTCTGGACATCAGGATACAATCGTGATTGTGAAAGATAGGGCTCCAGCCCTCAGGGCACTGGCAGTGTAATTGGGGAGACGGGGAAAAAAAGAGCTACAACCTGTAGCCAAGAAGGAAATAAGCAGAGGACTGTGATAGAAAATAACAGAGAAGATGGCTAGTTAAGGCGGTTGAAGAAGACCTCCCTGAGAAGCTTACATTCAAATTGGGAAATGTTGAGAAAGATGATATTGGCCATCCAGTGAGCCACAGGAAGAACATTGCAGACACTAGGAACAAAACTGCAAGGGCCCTAAGGCAGGATGGAACTGAATTGCAATAAGAGCATCAGAAGGCCAGTGTGGGTAGAGCAGGGCAAGAAGAGGTGAATACTGTGGAAGGAATATGATCACCAAATAATCAGATGTGCTTTTCTAAGACATTGCTTTGGTCATTGTGCAGATTAATAGGTTAGTCAGGGACAAGGATGGAAGCAGGAAGACTACCCAGGAGGCTATTAGGGTAATCCATGCGAGATGTGATGGTGGCTTGGGGGTGATCAGAGGAAGAGAAAGAAGAGGAAGCAGCTTGAGGAGGGTGGAGGGGAAGGATTGCAGAGTAGGATGTTCCAGGAAGATTCTCTTCAGTGGTGTAAAGCTTCATGTCTCTCCTGAGCATTGGATTGATACAGATGACTACTCTGTCAAGTTCAGTGTAGATGCTATGCATCAGCCTGCAAGTAGCTCTCAGACTGACAAGAATATGGAGGATTTAAATGTGTTAGTGAAGCCAGAAATGGGTGAAGCCATTGGTTTATATCCTCATCTCTCTCCCCCTCAATACGTATGTCTTGAGCAACCACTATGTGCCAGGAGCTGCAGGGGATCAGACAGGCAAGGGTCCTGCCCTCCCAGAATTTGTAACTTAGCAGGACCATGTGGGGTCTTTTCTAGAAGAGATCCCCACCCATGTCCTCTGCCTACCTCCTATCTGTTTGGAAACTTTACCTTCCTAGGTCTTCCCTTAGTTCCATAGACTCAATTTAATCAGAGAAGTGAAAAAACACAGAAAGAAAGGAAAATAGTCAAGCAAGACAAAATAATAATACTTTAGACATTAAACAAAATCAAGAACCTTTAGTTCCTCCTCAAGGACTATAGATAATATTCTGGCCATGTCCTTTGAGCTATTTTTCAGATACTAAACCCCCACCGCGTGGAAAAAGTTAACTGTATGCTGCCCACAGGCATATAGTCTACAAGTCCATAGACTCCAGACCTGTTGAAACCAGATGATTGATGACGTTGACTTCCAATTACCTTACCACCAATCAATCAGAAGAATGTCCACAAGCTGGTCACATACCCCACAACCTCCCTCCTTCACCCTGTCTTTAAAAACCTTTCCCTGAAAGTTGGGGAATTCAGCCTTTTCAGCACTATCTGCCTAGACTCCTTGCTTGGCACCTGCAATAAACACTGCACTTTCCTTTATCACAACGAGGTGTCAGTAGATTGGCTTAGGCAAGCAGACCCAAGTTTGGTCTGGTAACAAATTCACATCATTGAGGGGGTCATGAACAATTAACTGGTGAGCAAATACATTTATAATTTCGGGAGGTAAAAAAAAATCTTACGAATGACAGATGGAACTGGGTGAGGAACTGGCATTTGAGCAAAACCTGAATAAAGTAGGGGAGCAAAGCACGCCAGGCTGTGGGGTGGAGAGTAGGGTCAAGTCACTGCATAGCAATAGCAAAGAGGGTGGGATCAGAGCAGGTGTGTCCTACTTCCCCCCTGCCCAGCAGCTTAGGTATTCTTTCTTCTACTTCATAGGGTTTGATCTATTCAGTCTCAAAAATCCTAGCTCCTATAAAACAGAATTTATCCTACTAGAGGTTGGACAGTTTTGTTTTCTATAATCCCAAATGTCCTTCATTAAATTAAGAATCACATGTTCAAAATTCTGTAACAGTACATATGAGTACTTAAACTTTATAGCCAAATGAAAATAATTTCTAAGCTATTCCAGTTTAGACAGAAAAATGTGTGTTTGGGTACTTAGAAAGTGTGTGTGTGTGTGTATGTGTGAGTGTGTCTGTGTGCATGCTTGCGTGTGCTTATGTGTGTGTGTGAGAGAGAGAGAGAAATTGGAAGGAAGGGAAAAAGGGAGGAAGGGAGAGAAAAGGGGATTATATAATTCAAACCACAGTGGCTTTGTGTGTTACGGATGAAGTAATTTGTTTATAATTGTTCAGAAGAGACATTTACTCGAGCAAGTGATAGCAGCATTGAGATGCCAGTCAGACTTTCAAGTGTAGGGTCTGTTTAGACAAGTGCCAGCAGCCAGGCTGAGATGATGTTGGAGAGCACGTCCACATGGTTTTCTATGTTCTGATCCACTGTGCTGGGCACCAGCCTAACCCAGATGCCCCATCCCTTACCACAGTCTGTTTTTCTGGGACTTCTTAAAAGGAAACACAGCAAATCCTTAGCCAGAGTCAGTTTAATAATGGTGAAGAGTAATGATACAGAGTCTGGGATCTCTTAGACTGAATTGATGACCAGGATTTTTAATTGAGAATTATGGTCCTCTGGAAAAACTGGACAATACATTTTCCTTCTGAAATTTTGCTTCTTCTATTGCCTAGAACTAAAGTGATTCTATATTCATTTCCTACTATTTCTTCAGGGAATCTGTTCACATCAAAATTCCACTCTAATATAACAATAGACACTATCTCTACCAGAAGCCAATAGCTTGGAGTTGCCCTAATGGATCTTCTCCAGAAAAGCAGGTGTGTGAGCCTGAGGCAGTCTCCAGGCCAGATAATATCTTGATCATCCCACCAGACCCCTAGGCTTGGGCTTGTTTTCTGTAGACCTGTGAGAGGGCACTGGACTGGCTACCTGGGGTCCACACCTCCACCAACAACCTACGCATACTGCTCTGGAACAGATAGCATCCATTGCTATTCCTTCCAGCTATGCCAATGGGTTTTTCTCCACCACCCTCCAGCTTGGAGCTAGAACTGCAGCTTCTCCAGGCCCTCACCAGGCTGGTGCTATCTCTCCCCTCTGTGGCATTTTTGATTCTTCCAAAATTAGGAATGCCTCCTCTCTTGGGCAAAGACCTTACATTGATGGTTTTCATTCAATGTCATGAGAATTTCAAGTACCAACAAATAAACATCTGCCCAAATGGTCCTTACTGCCCCTTATTTCCAAAGACAGGTAGGATCCTGGCATCACTTGCCCTACTCCTGTCCTTTGCCTGAAGTTAGGGATCCAATTATCTGAACAGTTTAGGACTTTATCATTGGACATGGAACAGTTCACTTTATCTTTGGAGATAAATAGCAGGGAGAGGTGACTGCCACCATGACAGGAGTGTTCTGATCTTTTAATCAATTTACTTGGGTGCAGTAATAGGGATGTTTGGCCACAAGTTTCCTTTCATTTGGAGCTCTTAAAAAAAATTATTTAATAGAAACACTACAAAACAACAAACATTCTTTAAAAATGGAACTTTTGAAAGGGATTTTGCAGATATTCCATATTTTTTAATCCCTTGTTGAAAATACATAATTTATCTTCTCAAGAAACATGGGTAATTGCTTTAGAAACAGATAAATGGCCATAACCTACAAATTGTTTTAATATCCCCTTAAAAAAAAGAAATTTTATTACATGATATTGTCAAAATATCCCCCCAAATGAGATTAACCCTAAGGGTAACCTGTAGCAATGGAGATGAATGTGTATGGAAGGGAAGACCACCTTGTCTCTCCCACTCTGTGGATTTCCACATTCTTGAGTGGTCCCTGCCCTGCCATTGCCAGACATGCTACCAACACCATAGGACAAAGGCCATGTGAATGGTTGATGGGACGTTCAGAGGAGTGGAAATTGCTACGAGTTTGGAAGATAATATCCAATCTATCCTTAATTCACTGATTTGAATAGTCATTTTCTAAAAAATCATATACAAAATTTTCATGTTTATTAATATGAGAATATTAATATTTATAAATCTATGTCTAGACTGTTCTATTGCTCTGTTTAGTTTTTTGTCAGTATCTTATTGTTTTTGTTATTGTAGCTTTATAACATATTTACTACTAAGTAGGACTATTGCCTCTGCTGTGAGAATGTTGGATTGATGCTAAGAAAATGCAAGAACTCAGAACCCCAGGACAATAGTTACACCAGTCACGAATTAGTTGAACATGTTCAAATACACTCTGCTAAAACTGAATATTTATTTTATGAATATAATATTGAGATGTAATATAATGTAATATAATATAATATAATATAATATAATATATCTAGGTGTGTCTTGCTAAATTGATAAGCCATCACAAATGCAGTTAAGCCCATGAATACAAGCATGTTACAATACTAGAAAGTTAATATGTGCTATATGATTAGATCACAGGGAAGAATCACGTGATCATTTCAGTAGCTGATGAAAGGAAATGTCATTTGATTCGATTCTACATTTATTTCAAGAAAATAAAATTCTTAGTAAGCTAACATGATTAAAAGATGCAAATCTCAAACATAAAACCAGCAACATGCTAGTGAATGCAACTGGACAAAATAACAGAACATAGAAAATTATTTTAAACTATTCTGTTATTTTTGGTTTTCTAATTTGTTAACTTTCCCATATATCTTTATCAGTCACTTCCTTTGGCCTTCCTTAGGTTTTCTTTCTTTTTTTACACCTTTTTCAGACTTCTTAAGTGGATCACTTTGCTTTCTTCTTTATTGTTTTCTGAAGTCAATATTTGAGCTACGAATTTTCCTACAAGAAAAGCTGTAGATGTATTCCATAAGTCTTTACCACATCTCATTAATTCTAACACAAACTTTTTTTTTGGTCATTTTAACATCTCTGAGATAGAAATTTATCTTATAATATCAACAGCATCTTACCATCACACTGGCCAGGAAGCAGTTGGGATGTGGTTGTCACTGCACAAACTTGACTATACATGTTGATATTTTTACTACTTCACTTGAGATCAGCACTGCTGGTAATTGCCATGTGAATTGTCTTCAAAAAGCTTCCCCTATAATTTGGCATTGAAATGAATTTATTATGAATGCAGAATACATGGAAATGTATCAGCAGGGCACACATTTATATTTAGTGATGCACATTTTAATATTAGGCAAAGACCTACAGTTCCATATTTTCTTGCAAAGCAGCCACTGCATACATTACTGGATCTAAGAAGGGAATGTATCCCCAAGTAGATTAAGCTGTGTTACATTTTGTTCCTGAGATGCATGAAAAAGGATTGCCCATCACACACTAAGCAAAGCAATCGAATAAAGGAGAAATTGCCAAATCCCTTGGAACAGAGAGAAGAAATTTCAAAGCAAAGAGAGCTGATACATGCATGCATGCATAATGCACGACAATTTTCAAAACATCAAATAGCAATTTGACTGAGACTTCCTGCTGATTTTGAACAGAAGCGGCTTAAATTATAGTTACATATGTTTCAATTGAAAAAAAAATTAAAACTATGAGTTTGACCAACTAAGAAATACAGATGAAACAGTGGCATTCTTTGTCATGCCTTTGAATTATACCAAAAATGCTAATGGTGATAAAAAAAGATTAAGATACAAGCACAGGATATAAAAGTAGCAATTATTTTTTGATGCTCTGCGTTACTGTTATTAGCCAAAATTTGCTATGATATTTAGCTGTAAGCCACTGAACAACACCTGAGAATGAGATGTTCCTCAAAGATAGTATTAGGCATGCACAGAAAAATGGGAGAACAATGGTAGAGCTGATTGAGAACTGGCTAAACATTATCTGGAAAAGATGTGCAGAAGAGTCTTATAAGATAAGTAGGGGTATTCCCGGAGGATAGAGAGGGGACAGTCATTACAAACCAGGGGAAATGCATAACAAAAATAAAGAAGAAAATGAACTCCTTTGGAGAAAGAAAGATTCAGTTTGGAAAGGAGCTTCTACAAGGCAAGGGATATGTCTGTTTGGTCACACCCCTAAAACTGAATTGGACAAGCCAATGCAGATTGCGGAGATCTTGGAAGTGGAGCCCTTCAAGGATGACATAGACCAAATCACACTGTTTGAGGTGTTAACCTACTTCTGATTCTATTCCTCTATTTTCCCCCATGCCTATCACAGAGCTTGTTGGACATTGAAGAAATATTCTTGAGATGAAAATATAGTTATATAATTTTTGTAACTCCAACGTTGTCCTCCAAAATGCTGAGCACATAGAAGGCCTTGACACATGTATTGAGTGGTGGCCTTATTTGTCCAAAATTTTCATGAGCTTAGTTGGCAAGATTCACTGCCAAACATTGGATGTACTATATTTCTTTCTTTTTCAGGTTGCTTGCTTTTCCCACCATACAGATAGGCTCTCTCTGGTCCGTGCACAACACCATGCCCTTCTCCATCCTTCATGCTGCCTTGACCTCTGCTTGCCCCCACTCCCTGCCGTTTCACACAAATCTGTGCAGCAGTGAGTAGTTAAAGCAGGATGGCCAAATGTAATTTAATTTTTCCTCCCAGCAATGGCACTTTGGTCATCAGCTCACTCGAAAAAAAAAATTTGGAGAAAAAAAAAATCCAGTAACTCATCTATATAAAAGGGAAAAGTATCATCCATTTTGTGAGATCTTATCTAAATCTTCTTTAGGTCTTTTTGCTTTTAGCAAAAGCCAAGGAGGTTGCACCTTCTCCCCAGTGCCACCAAATAAATGAAAATAAAACAAAGCACAACTTAGTCTTTGGCTCAGGGGTTAAATTGAAGCTCTTATATTAATAGGAAAGAAATGTTTGAGATACGCATTACAGATATCCAGGATTGGATGATTTTTTTTTTTTTCTGACCTGGAAATTTTCAGTCTATCTAACTCAAGATTAAAGATCTATGACTAGATATTGGGGGAATGGTATGGAGAGATACAGACAGATAGGTGTATATACAGACAAGACACTGGCCATAAAACATATTCTTGATTTAACTTTAAGCAGAGATTTTGCTTATTTAACAAGTATAGGTAAAAAAAGTTTTTCCATCTTTTCTAGATTTACATTATTATTGAGACTATGGGTAATGCCTTTGTTTCAAAGAAAATATTCTATTTCACAGAGCTAGGATTGATTACCAGCTGGGGCTGGCCAAGGAGAGACACTGAATACTATAACCCCAATTTACCATGTCACTAATTTGGCAACAGGGGACTGTTCTTAATGGAGTGAAATAAAGATACCATTTTTCTTCTGTATCTTTAAAGGCAATCTTTTTTTTTTTTCTTTTTTTCTTTTTTTTGCTTCTTGAAAGAGAAGCAATGTCACAAATTTCATTATTGTAATACAGACTCTAAGAGCTGGCAGGGATGTTAAAAGGCACCTAGTCCAATCTCCTCATTTTACAGATGAGAAAAAAAATAAATATATTGACTTGTTCCAGACTTTACAACACGCTGGTGACAAAGCCAGGATAGAACCCAAGTTCTGACTTTGTGCAACTAATCTGTTTAAGATATCTTATGAACCAAGTTGTATCTATCAGAGACATCTGAGTTGCCCATGCAGCCAGACTGGGTTTCAGTAAAGTTCAAGAATGCCTAAAAGGTCTCTCTTCCTGCAGGTTTATTGACTTACGAACTACAAGTAAAAAATATTGAGATAAGTGTTATTTGGAGAAATTTGTAACTAAATCTGAGAGGTGAAAAGTCTTATCATTGCACAATGTCTGCTGAATCAAGGTAATTCTGAGAAAAAGAGAGGTAACAAATGCCTGCATGCATCTCCCCATTTCACAGATGAAGAAATTAAGGCATGGTGCGAAAACAACAAAACCATGTAGCTGCAGGAGAGACTGAGCAAAGGCTTCTCTTTCCTGGGCTGCATTCTGCAACCCAAAGCTGGTGTAATTCTTTAAAGCACTCATGATTCAGTGAGGATGCCAGCTCAATCAATAAATAATACAGAGAGTTGAGAGATTGAGGTCTCTCGGCAGTTCTACCAAGATCTATTAAAAGTAATTTTAGCTCCCTTTTGAATTGCAGTCCTTTTTTTCTGTGCTCTGCCAGAGGTTTTTATTTTATTTGTTCTTGCATTTTGGATGGCCTCCTTTGCTGGCTGTGGGATGGGTTTGATTATCTCATTTCATTTGGTTCTTTCCAGTCTGTTTCTGTGATTGGAGGGGGTTGGAAATGAATTCCAAACGTGCCTGAATGGGAGAAAGGAGGACTCTTTCAACAACTCAGCCTGTCCTCCCTGTGGACCAGAGGCCTGCATCTCCAACAGGGAGCGTCCCCACAAACCCAGGACACCCAACTTCTGTTCTTGCTCCAGCTACTCTCACTCTGTTATTTGCTGCAGGCCGTGAGATACTCCCAAACTAGGCTGGTACTTTTCAGACTTACTTTGAGGAAAGGAGTGCCAACTGTTTATAGGATTCCAGTCAGTTTAAAAGCCACAAAATCAATCAGTCAATCAAACAACAACTCTTGGTTGGACAGCTACTGTGTATCTGGCACTTTGAGAAGCCAAATAATGATCCCAGTGGAAACTGTGGCTTAGAGGGCCTGAAAGTATTCCTCTCTGACTTCTACATCCCTGCTCATACAGGGATGGATAGCATTCCTTCTCAAACAAGGCAGACAAGTTGACCAAGGTCATACAACTTCTCTGCGTCAGAAGATGAAATCAAAGCAAGGGATGTCTACTACATCACAGTATTTTTTTTCACTCATAATTTTTTAAGACATTGCAATGCTAACCCCCAAATCAAATGCTATGATTTGCACAGTCCTCTATGGAATAGCACCTCATTACACCAATTTCCTGCTAGCTGCTCCCTAGAATTCAAGGTGGCCTGCACTCTGCAGGAGAAAGTTGCCACAATTCCAGTAATAAGAAGGGAGGAGAGAGGCATGTTTCAGAAGCCCTGAAAAAAATGACAGCCCCCTGCAAAACATGTCAGCCACACTTCGTCTCACTGAGTTAAAGATGGGTAACATACCTGTTCCTGGCAGTCACTCAACAGTGCTTACATTTCTTCCCTCACCACAGCATGATGGAAATTGTGCTGCTCTATTTCTTTCAGAAGACATATCCTTTTACTACGAGAGCTCTGGACATATTCCAGCCATTCCACTGGTGGAGGCTTATAAAGCTCAGAGGCTGCGGGATTCTGAACTGTGGTTCTGGTAGAAGTGGAATAGACTGCTCCTGAGCTAGAACCTAGGGGAAAGCTAAGGCAGAGGATGGGCGTGGACTGGCTTGAAACTCTGTGTCTACTTGGCAGTGCTAGTGAGTTTTCAGAAAGGACTAAAAGAGCACCCTGCATGCTTTGGCTATACCCATCCACCATATTTTAGCTAATAAAGGAAACGTAGATTTCCTCAGACTTTCAGAGCCTCTCTAAGACCAGGTCCTGATTTATTTCTTAATAGGTAGGAATTCAAGTCAGGTCAAGAACTTGTGTTATTGGAGGAGGGATTCTTCAAGCTCCATGTTGTTTGGAAAGCCGATCACCCTTAGGACCCTATACATCTTATTGTACCATCAGGATTTATGACCTTAAGGACAATAATGAAAGACAGCAAATGGCTAAATGCCAAGCTGAATGATTCCAGCAATACATGATTGAACAGTTTGGGGAAAAGAAACTCAATGTGGAACAATGTGGGTGGGTTTCTTTTTGAGCAAGTCTTTATTGAGAAAAAGAAAGTTGAACACAGTATGAGCCAAGTACACAGAGAGGAGGGGAGGGTGGAGATTTCAGGCCTCAAGAATGAGCAAGTGAAGCGGGTGTGGGCTGGACTGGACCATAGGCTGTGCAGGGTCATTCTCTCCCCCTACCCTGGTGCCAACAGAGATCAAGAGACCTGCCCAGAGGATGGTTCACACAATCTGGAGTTGGATTCCTGCAAAAAACACTTAAGGCAATTGGATTTTCATTCTGTCAATAATAAGAGCTTCCTGAAGAAGCTAAAAAAGCCAATTTAGATCAATTGAAAGAATTGCATTACATGACAAATGAAAGGAAGCATTACTTTCATATAAAGACATATTGCAGCCACTGTCAACCTGGGCATTAATCTTGTAATTCTATCAAAAAACAAAAAAAAACCCAAAACGATTAACTTTGCTCAGCATTATTCTTGAATAAAACTATTTTTTATAGTTCATGAGTTAGCGATTCTCTAGCTGTTTATTTATTTTAATCTTTAAAGGTGAATTATTGTATCACAAAGGAGAGAGATTAACATAAAAGAGGACTTTAGTGGGAGACACACGTGGGTATGAACCTCAACTCTGCTAACTAGCAGTTATGAGTCTTTGAGCAAAAAAATGACAATTACGTGGAATACAATACTTGCCTAATAGAAATGATGGGACATTAAGTAAGATGTAAAAAACATACTTGACACATGGTAGTCATTCAATAACTGGGAACTAATGTTATTCTCATCTAATTATATAAGCGTTTCCTCTATTTGTAGGGGTTGGGAGAGAGAGATCATATCACAATCCTTAATTATTTGTCTCTTTATTTTCTTTGGAATTTCAATTTTTTTATGCTAGTGAGTCCAAACAACTGTTGAAATTAACCCTAAAATGCCACAGCCTAAATATTGTGAACAAATCCCAATAGTCTCTGAAGAGACCAAACCTAGACCAAATAAACATAGGATACGCAGGTTAGGCAAATTTAGGGCTTAAAAACTTCAGTTACTTTAACACAGGTGAAAAGTTTATCCAGTTAGTTGCCCCAACAGACTAATCAGCTGGATTGACTGAATTTCTAACTTAGCAACAAGTTGAATTAGAATTATATCATTACCATCTCACATGGGTTGACCAGAAATCTGTATGTGGTCAAACCATAAGGTCAGAGATAGTAGATCTCCACTCTTTTTTTTTTAATCTCTCTGAACTGCTTGATAGCTAGCTAGTAGTCATGCACGTGGAAGAAAAGTGACTGGAGTTTATTACAATTAGAGAACTGGATTAGGCACTGCCTATGGGTGTGGTTGGAGAATCAGAATATCACTGCCAGCCAGGAAGATTCTAATGAGCTTTATAACCTATAACTTGTATAACAGATTTTTTAAGCTCTTTATTGGAATATAATTGCTTTACACTGTTATACCAGTTTTTGCTGTACACCAAAGTGAATCAGCTGTATTTATACATATATCCCCATATCCCCTCCCTCCCGCAGCTCGCTCCCACCCTCCCTATCCCAGCCCTCTAAGTCAGCACCCATCATCGAGTTGATCTCCCTGTGTTATGCAGCAACTTCCCAAGAGCTATCTGTTTTACATTTGGTAATATATATATGTCAATGCTACTCTCTCACTTCATCCCAGCTTCCCCTTCGCCCTCCACCCCATGTCCTCAAGTCCATTCTCTGCATCTGCATCTTTATTCTTGCCCTGTCACTGGGTTTTAATTCTCCACATTTACCATATTGAGAATGTTTAGTCAGACTGCATATGCCATACCAACCTTCTTATATGTTCCCTCCTTTCTTCTCTGTTGAGGATCACTCCTATACAGAGTGATGTGGTTTCCAAGACAGCTGTTATCTCAAGCCTCTAGAAACATGGCCTCTAGAATAAGGATTATATTGGTTCTGCTTTACTCTCTTTTGGCTGTGCTACATCTAATTTATTCCCTTTAAAAGGAATACTGGCAAACTAGAAAGAGGAATAAGATTCAAAATCCTGCTATATGACGAATGATTGAAGAAACAAAGTTGTGTAACTTGGATAAGAGTGCAGTGTGAGGAGAGGGATCTTAATTCCTATCTACCACTGTTTGACATTTGGCTATACCTTTATCAGAAGAGGGAGAATAATAGTGAAAATGACAATGTTATGGACTGTGTTCTAAGCCATTAAGTTTTATGTCACTCAATCCACATAAAATCTATGAAGTATACTATTATTGCATCCATTTCACCGATGAGAAAACCAAGGCACAAAGAGATTAAGTAACTAGTCCATAGTCAAACAGCAGATTGAGGTGGCACTTAACTCCAGAGACACAAGAGGGATTCAATACAAAGAAATCTACCAATACACTCACCAATATGTGTTGGTAGAAAAATCATACCCATTGATTCAAAAGAGGAATTTGAAATGCACAAGCCATTGTTATTAAAACATTTTATAAGATAGGAATAAAAACAAATATTTTAATAAAATAAATATTATATACCTAAATAAAAACACATACTGAATAGCAAAATAAGATGGTTCAAATTAAAAAGGAAATGGACATGAATGGTTACTATTATCATTAATTTTTACATTTCCTTGGAAGTTTTAACACATTCAATAAGAAAATAACATGAAATAACTGATATAAACATAGAGTAAGAAGAAAAATTTTTTCTCTATTTACTAATCAAACCCCAAGATACTCTGATAAAAGTTACTAGAATAATTTGGAAAAGTAACTGCATGCAAGATGAAATAAAGTTATCAAGAAATTTTTTTTCATCTAACCGTAGCATCTAGACATGGAAATGGGAAATTTAATTCACTTAAAATGGTAGCAAAATCTATAAAATGTTTAACTAAATTCAGCAAGAAAGACATAGGACCCATATGGAAAGAACTATAAGATGTTGTTAAAAATATAACAATAAGATGAATAAGAAGGAAAAGCATACCATGTTCTTGAAGGGAAAGACAATATTAATTCTCTTAAAATTAGCACATCAGTTTAATATAATTCCATTTAAAATTCCTGCTTTTTCAAATTAGATAAAATCACCCTAAAATCAATATGGATGAAAAAAATGTCCAAGAGGAGCCTAGGTAACTGAGAAAGAACAATGAGGGAAGTCTTGCTTGTTAGATGCCAACACACACCAAAAGTAAGTGTGATCAGATCAATATGGTATTGGTATGAGAACAGATTTGTAAATAGAATAAATAATTCGGAAGTGGAACATACAGTGTGTGTGTGTGTGTATATATACACATATACATATAGTGTTAAATATTCATTTAAATTCAGTAGAAAATGGACGGTTTTGTTTTTTTTAATCTACGCATTTTGCACTTCATCTAGAAGAGAAACATGGAACCCCGTTATATCACCAGTGATATTCAAAAATCAACTACAGATTGATTAAAGATTGAAATGTGAAAAAAGAAACAATAAATCATTGTAAGAAATGTTTTGGAAACTACTGGTAAACGAAACATAGCTAATTCTTTTACTCTGAGAACTATAAAATAATGGTAGAAACTGTTAGCTATATAAAAATTATCAACAATTGTATGGAAAAAGATGACATACAGAAAGTCAACAGACATGCTATAGATTTGGGTAAAGAGAATTTGTAACCCAGAAAGGTATTAATATGTATACTAAACAAAACTGATTAAAAATTTAAAGAGTAGACAAAAATATATAAATAGAAATGCCAGTAGAAGAGTCAGTTTTGTAAGTGAAAAGATGATCCAACGCACTCTTAGTCAGGAAAATGTAAATCAAAAGGAATAATGAGATATTACTTTACATCTATCAGAATAGCAAAAATGTTTTAAAACTGTAAACACTGCAGCAGATTTTTCCACTAGAATGAAAGCTCTGTGGGAGAGTGACATTTTTGTCAGTTTTATTCACTGCCATAGCCTTGGAGTCTAAAATAGATGCTGAAAAAATAGTAGATGCTTATTCAGCATTTGTGAAATGAACAATGGGCATAGCTAACAATTCTACTGCACTTACTACATGCCAGGCACTAATTACTCTACAGGTAGTAATTCATTTCATCTTCACAACACTCTTAATGAGGTAAGTGCTATTTTTCCCATTTTACAGATGTGAATCTGAGGTACGGGGTGGCACAGCTAACGAGTAGCAGAGCTAGGAAAGGAACCCAGGCAGTCTGGCATGAGATTTTCTGTACCTTGTGAGTTGGGCTGTGGGGAAAGAGCGGAGCCTTTTTATGGAAAGCAATCTGGCAGGAATTCCACTCCTAAAAGCAAAAATACCAAAAAGAAAGGATATGTGCAAGGATGTTTATCACCCCATTGTTCAGTGAGGAAAATGGAAACAAAGGGAATGGCTGAATGATTTACGGTTAATACACAGCACAGAATAGTGTACAGCTATGAAAATAGAAAACTTCGAGTTATGACAGTTGACTTGGGTCAATGTCAATAATGAAGGCTTGTGAGAAAAGATGCAGAAATAAAAAAATAATATGATTTCTGTTTTGGTTAAAAAAAAAGACAAAAACCATATCTGTGCCTTTTGTGTGTGTGCATGTATGCATGTGTGTCTTTATATGATTACATTAGTAGAGAAACACTTCTGGGTTGTTACCTGGGTGCCCAGGGGATTAGGGCTGGGTACTGCTGTGAGTGGAATAAGGAAAGTAGAAACTAAGTCAAAAGGGGAAAAATAGACTGTACTTTAAAAATGTATTTCATCACAATAATGCACTTGTATAAAATTATGTGTAACAAAAATAAGTTGAAAATATCCATTCACATTTGTTATTCCTTTTTTTAAGTGGATTGATTTTCTCATTTTTGAGTTATAAAGAGTTTATGTATTCTGGATACAAGTCCTTTATTAAATGTGTTTATTAAAAACAGTGTCTCCCAGTGTGTGCCTTGCCTTTTAATTTTATTAATGCTATCTTTTAAAAGTGGAATATTTAAATTTTGATATTATCCAAATTTTTTCTCTTTTATGATCAAGTACTTTTTTATGAGTTGTCTAAGAAATATTTGCCTACCCCCACAGTCACAAAGCTTTCCTCCTATGTTTTCTTGTAAAAGTTTTCTTTTCATGTTTTTTTTTTATTTCTAGTTAATTTTTATATATGGTTTGAGGTAGGGGCTAACATTTGTTTAAAATTTTTAGTCATCAAGAAAGTGGAAATTAACATCACACTGAGATACCACTAAAAATCAACAGAATGGCTAAAATTGAAGAGACTGACAATATAAGTGTTAGCAAAGATGTTCAGCAACTAGAACTCTCACACATTATTGATGGGAAGTAAATGTTAAAACCACTTTGGAAAACAATTTGACAATTTCTTATAAGCTTACTACGTGATCCACTTACCATGTGTCCCAACAATTCCATTTCTAATTATTTACATGAGCAAATAAAACCATAGATTCACACAAAAACTTGTAAATAAATCTTCATACAGTTTTATCCATAACAGCTCCAAACCAGAATTAACTCAAATGTCCATCAACAAGCGAATGGATTAAAAAAAAAAAAAAAAAACTTGTACATCCTTAACACTACTCAATATTTTTTTAAAAAAGTGAACTACTGGGACTTCCCTGATGGTGTAGCAGTTAAGCATCTGCCTGCAATGCAGGGGACACAGGTTCGAGCCCTGGTCTGGGAAGATCCCACATGCCATGGGGCAACAAAGTGCACCTCAACTGCTGAAGCCCGCGCTCCTAGAGTTGGTGCTCCACAAGAGACACCACCGCAATGAGAAGCCCCGCGCACTGCAACGAAGAGTAGCCCCTGCTCGCCACAAATAGGGAAAGCCCATGTGCAACAACAAAGACCCAATGCAGCCCCAAAAATAAATAATAATGATAATAATAACAAAACAAAATAAAATAGTTAAAAAAACTACTTATTCAGGCAAGAACATGGATGAATCTCAACATTATTCTGGATGAAGAAGTAGATATTAAAATGTACATATATGAAAGTGTCAAAAGGTACAAACTTCTAGATACAAGATAAATACTGGAGATGTAATGTGCACCATGATGGCTATAATAAAGCTTCTGTGTGATATAGAGGAAAGTTGTTAGAGTAGATCCTAAGAGTTCTGATCACAAAGAAAAAAATGGTGGTTTTTTTTTTTGGGTATTTGTATAAGAGGATGGTTGTTAACTAAACTTATTGTGGTAGTCATTTCACAAGATATGTAGTCAAGTCATTATGCCGTACACCTTAAATTTACACAGTGCTGTATGTCAATTATATCTCAGTAAAACTGGAGAAAAATTAAAAATAAAAGAATAAAAGTATACATATTTTATGTTTCATTTATATGAAATCAGACCAGTGGACTTATGTAGGGGAGGGCTGGGGAAGAATTGATTGCAACGTTCACAAGGGTGAACTTTTTTGGAGTGATAGAAATGTCCTTTATCTTGACTGGGACAACGATTACACATTTGTGTACATTTGTCACATTGCTTGAACTATACTCAAAATGCGTCTATTTTATTATAGGTAAGTCATACTTCAATAACACAAAATGTAGGAAAATACATTTTTAAAGTAAAATGCACAAGCAAAATAATGAAATAATTCCTAACGAAGACTCTGCTACCAGAACTATTTGTGATCCACACTGATTTGGAGGGCTTCTCTGATTCTCACCAAACTGCTCATAACTACTAAAGATAAATTCTTTTCCAAATGGATTTAAAGCAACTGATTCAATTTTTTAAAGGGGAATTCTCCAGTCCTCCAAAAATTTAGATCCATTTATTTCCTGGGCATTTTTCACAAACCATTAATGTCTATCTTGAGAAATTTCAAGGGTGAGTTTCTTGAGTTAATACCCTTTCTGAGTAGTGGGCCTATTTTTGGCTTACAGAAACAACTATTGACCATTGCTATCTAATTCCTAACTTTTTTTATACATCTTTATTTGAGTATAATTGCTTTACAATGTTGTGTTAGTTTCTGCTGTACAACAAAGTGAATCAGCTGTATTTATACACATATCTCCATATCCTCTCCCTCTGAGATACCCTCCCACCATCCCTATCCCACCCCTCTATGTCATCACCAACATCGAGTTAATCTCCCCGTGCTCTGCAGGGGCTTCCCACTAGCCATCCATTTTACATTTGGTAGTGTATATATGTCAGTGCTATTCTCTCACTTCATCCCAGCTTCCCTTCCCCCGCCATGTCTTCAAGTCTATTCTCTATATCTGTGTCTTTATTCCTGCCCTGTCACTAGGTTCATCAGTACCATTTTTTCCAGATTCCATATATATGCGTTAGCTAATGTGTTTTAATAAAATACGTAGTACTTTATAAAGAATTTATAAAACTGCCTCTTGTTACCAAGCGATCCATGGAAGCTCAGTGTAGACCCCGCTCTGTGCCCCAGTGGAGGTAGTCAGGTCAGAACCGCAGCTGCCCACTTGAATCACTTGGAGAGCTTTTCTAAAATACTACTTCACAAGCTCCATCTCAGCCTAATAAATCAAAATGTCTGAAGATGAGATTTGGGCAGCGATAGTCCTCTAAGCAGCTCCCCATGTGCAATCTGGATTGGAAATCACCGTTGGCAAGAGAGAGAAAAAAAGACATGTCATTTGCCATCTTTTAGAAGATATATACCTAGTGGCATAAAACCATTTTTAAAAGAGGAGGAAACATGTACTCTGCATTGAGAAGAGAAAGATTAGCATTTTAAAAATTGTTAAAGAAATAAATGTATAAGCTCAGAATTTCCTCTCCTAATTTGATTGCACAGCCAGGCAGATATCTATGAGTGGCTCTCAGACCAGCGGTGCTTCAGAGAACACAGCCTTGTAATTGCTGGCTGAGCGTCACACACCCAGATGTCATTATAGGGCCACTAAATTTCCTTGATTCGCTATTTATTTTTTTCTGCCATATTTCCACCTCTTTGGTAGGGCTGAACCAACTGGTTTTTCATTTGTTTGTATCTGCCTTACATGTTTCTACCTTTCAACCATCGTATTCTTTCTCTTGGAATATTGTCTGCCCTGGTAAGAAAACCTGTGTCCCTTCCTCCTTTTTTTTTTTTTTTTTTATTTTTGGCACACGGGCTTAGTTGCTCCGCAGCATGTGGGATCTTCCTGGAGCTGGGATCGAACCCGTGACCTCTGCATTGGCAGGCGGATTCTTAACCACTGCGCCACCTAGGAAGCCCCCCTTCCTCCTTTAAAACCTGGTTTAAACTCCTCTTCCAGGGAGCCTTCCCTGATAAATAGAAAGCCTGCTCACATGTTACCTAGAGCCTTATTACTCAAAGCGTGATCTGTGGAACAGTGCCAGCAACATCGTCCACCCTGGAGCTTGTGAGAAATGCAGAATCTCAGGCCCCATCTCAGACTTGTACGAACATTGTCACCTGCCATATCAGTAAACAAAGGATGTTGTGGCCATCAAGCCATCAGCCTCTGCAGCCTCCCCCAACGCTGCACCATGAGGGAATTCAGGACAGAGAAAAGCAGGATACTGGCCCTAGATACTTAAGGTGCATATCAAAGGAAGATTTCATGATTTCATTAAGCCCAGACTCTCACGTCTTCCCATACAAAGAAAAGTGCTAAACTAATTAACTTGAGATAGTGTGATAATAATTTACATACATTTGAAACACACAACATACTATTTTATATTGTTTATGGATAGACAAATGAATGTAAAAAGTAAAAATTGAATGGATAGATATACACCAAACTCATGCTAATTGTGGCTTCTTAGATAAGGGGAAGAGAAATATGATTGGAGCATGTGGTCAAAAGTAGCTTCATCTATATCTGGGACTCTGTTTTTCTAACTGTAAAATGTGTGTAATAATGGTATGGACCCCATAAGGTTGCTGTGAGTATTGAATGACTTAACATAGTAAAGTATTATACATATATTTTCAATAACCAGGTACTTTCCCATAAAATGTGTATTACAATTTCTCTTGTATAATTTGTAATGAATAAATGAATGACATTTATTTGAAGGAAAAAAGAAAAAGAAATTTCCAGAGAACACGCAGAAATTTTAAATAATAACAAGCCTATGGTGATGGGAGTTGGGGGGAAATTCAACCCGTTCTGCCCCCCTCCCGTGACCACTAAGCTACTAGTTTTTATGGCTACTGTGAGACTTTGTTTTCTATTTATTTGTTTATTTATTTATTTATTTATTTTTGGCTGGGTTGGGGCTTTGTTGCTGCATGCGGGCTTCCTCTAGTTGTGAGTGGATGCTGCTCTTCGTTGCGGTGTGTAGGCTTCTCAGTGCAGTGGCTTCTCTTGTTGCAGAGCACGGGCTCTAGGTGCTCAGGCTTCAGTAGTTGTGGCACATGGGCTCAGTAGTTGTGGCTCATGGGCTCTAGAGTGCAGGCTCAGTAGTTGTGGTGCACGGGCTTAGTTGTGGTGCAGCATGTGGGATTTTCCTTGACCAGGGCTAGAACCTGTGTCTCCTGCATTGGCAGGTAGATTCTTAACCACTGTGCCACCAGGGAAGTCCTGACCCTTTGGTTTTAATGCCTCCACAGAAACTAGGAGAAGGGAATGTGAAAAGGGTAAGTTGAAACATCACAAAACTCACTTTTCTTACCAAGAATCACTTTTTTCTTGAACAAATGCTCCTCAGATTATTGCAAATATTGGTTCATTTCCAGAGTTTTGAAAAGTCCATTTTGACAAATGTCACTGATTGTTTCTGTGGAGGAGCATATTTTAAGAGTCTTTATACCATCGCTCCAGAAGTACTCTCTCCAGGGACTGATTTGATTTTTTTTTTCTTTAGTTAGAGCTGATTACGATAATTCATCAACAAAGCCATGTAGCTCAACCGTCATTAATTGAATTCCTTAAGTGCTTTGAAAGTTATGAATTTTTTTCTTTACTAGTAGTTCTTCTCCTGGCCTCATGGAGCTTTACTCTATGCAAGCTCAGCTTAACATTCAGGCAAAGATTCAAGAGGATTCTTATGCAGGTTGTTGGAGCTCTTTTTCTTTAGAGCTATGTCATCTCTGGTGCTCAGTCCTTCAAATTTGAGCTGTCTCAGCCTGCCCGAGTTTGGATGTATGTCTTGTCCTTCAATTGAGAGTATTATGTTCTGCTTGAGTTCCCCTCCCAGTATGCTGTTCCAGAAAATTCTACCATGAAAAAAACTGAAGTAATTGTGGAACTTACTTCATCAGTTTGCCTTCCCTTGTGTATCACAGTCCTGTATTTTCCATTGTCCAGTGTCTGAACATGTATCATAAATTTTGTCCAGTCTTCTGGTTGCTTACAGTCGGGGAGCAAGACTAGTATCAGTCACTCCCTAATGGTCATAAGCGGAAATCTGTTGGGAAAAATGCCTCATGAATATTTTATGTTTCTGCTCTGTCAGGGCTTTGTTGGCAACATTACTGACAACCTGGGTTAAACGATGATTAAATTAAAAACATGCCTTATAAATTAGAGATAGTAAATTGTTCTGGAGAGATTAAAATTTTATCTTTTTTCAGAGCTTTTTGCTTACATTCTAATGGTAATAAAAATCTGGAGACCCTGCTCTTTTCTCCCCATAGAGATTTTGTTTACATTCAGGAGCAGCAAAGTTCTTTCTTTCTCTCTCTCTCTCCTTTCTCTCTGTTCCCAGGAAATGAGGGACAGATTTGCCAGTTATCCTATATGAGCTTTGCCTCTCATAATATTGGGGTTCCTCTCCTGTGGTGCAAAATTTGCATTTGTAGTACATTTATCTCTTAGTGTCCTGCCATGGGGAATTGACATGTGAGTAAATGAACTGTTTCTTGCTAAAGAGATCTTGTGTTTTGTGTCAGGATTAATAGACAAGTAGATAAATACAGATAAAAAACTTAACAAAGTCACATAATTTTTTCCTGGCTGTACACTTAACAAATGCTCATATTAAAAATGTTTATTTTTACAATAAACACTGAAAATCATGAAAAGGAAACACTGTAAACATTTTTATATATTTCTTATAGAGAAACAGAGAAAGATAAATAGAAAAAGGGAATAAGAAGAAGAGAAGGGAAAGAGACAAAAGAATTGTAAAATTGTTATTAATTTTTCTTTTGGTATTATGTTATGAGCAGTTTTCTATGATGTAAATAATCATTCAAAATACACTATTTAATACTTGTATAACATTCTATTCATTAGGTCTTCATTATATTTAGACATACACATATCATTGGACATTTAAGTCATCTCAAGCTTTGTCTATTATAAATAATATTTCTTATACATAATTCTTTGACCACATCTCTGATTACACTATGATCTTAGCATACAGTCACAGAAGTTTAAAACCTGGGTCAAATTGTGTTCTCAAATCATCACTGGGTCAGAAAGTCACTTATCTGTTTTGCCCTCACTGGATGCTGTAATCTGAACTGCAGGTGTCCATGGAATCCACGTGGGCCAATTACCTACCCGTGTCAGTATACCCACAATGGTGTTTATGTTCAGGGCCTTGTAGAGAAGGATATGTGGAAAATAACTGAAAGTACAGGATAAAACTTACACGACAAGAACACAGAGAAGGATTAACCAACGTCTTGGCTGTCAGCAACGTGCAGGGACTTCTGAGGTTGTATCTCCCTTATATGCAGCTTGTCCTTACACTTTGTACTCCAGGAAAATAAGAAGGGCTTTCTTCATTTGTTTTCTTTATTTTTGCTGCTGTTATTTTGATTTCAACTGCAGAATACAACCAAAACTACATATTAAAGGCCAAGAGTTCCCACATAACATAATAACAATGATACAAAATTAAAGTCTTCTTAGAAATGCTGTTTGAAAATGAGTCCATTTTTCTTAAAAGTTTTAAAATTTGGGGACACTTCCTTGCTTAAGACTAGAGGTTGGGATTTAGTATACAGGTACTGCTTCAAAAGGGTCAAGTGAGTAGGCTTTCTCTGGTTCCTTTGCTCACTGTATATCCTCTGGCCAACTGTTCTTAATAATGTGTACACTGGGCTTCCCTGGTGGTGCAGTGGTTAAGAATCTGCCTGCCAGTGCAGGGGACATGGGTTAGATCCCTGGGCCCAGAAGATTCCACATACAACTAAGCCCGTTTGCCACAACTACTGAGCCTGCGCTGTAGAGCCAGAGAGCCACAATTATTGAGTCTGTGTGCCACAACTACTGAAGCCCATGCTCCTAGAGCCCATGCTCCGCAACAAGAGAAGCCACCACAATGAGAAGCCCGTGCATCGCAGTGAAGAGTAGTTCCCACTCGCTGCAGCTAGAGAAAGCCCACACATAGCAATGAAGACCCAACACAACGAATACGTAAATAAATAAATTCATTAAAAAATAAAATAATGTGTACATCACACAGGAACCAGAGAGCAGCAAGAGGTACATGGAGATATCTTCCACATCAATTACCAAAGAAATAGATTAATTTAATCTTATCTCTGACTTGAATCAAGAAAAAATTTACATATCCCTTCCTAAATCAACCTCACATTTGATATGGATAAAGATTAGTTATTTGAAGAGGAATTTGGGGGAAAACAAAAGTTCTATGTCTGGCATCTCACACGTTCTCTCCATGCATCCAGTTCAGCCTGTTCCAAGAGATAGGATGTAGAATTATCTGTCCCTGAAATGGCCCCAAGAAGATCATCAGCATCAATAAATAGATAATTATATTGGCAAATATTGATATAAAATTGCATGCTCATTCAAAGAGTGGGATATAGATACCCTTTTATTTATAAGAACCAAAATAAGACAGTGTTAGAGAACTATGGCTGTCCCCTTTGGACTGGTCAGGATTCCTGATGCTGGGGGAATCTACCATACGAAAACTTCTGCTATTTAACTGCATTCACAACAGTGAAGAGGATAAGGGATGAAATCATGGAGAAGAGTATCATTAATTATTGAGAGAATTTTAAGCTATCCTGTGGTCTTTTAACCTAACTGTGGTCTTTTATTCTGCTTGATTGGAAAGATGACATTGTAGAAAATTCATTCCACTTCTAACTCCCCCAGCTGAAATAATAGAAAAGAAAATATTTCATTTCTTTTTAATATCAGTTCAAGCAAGGAAAAGAGAGCCACACTAAAGAAAGATGATGGTAGGGTCATAGACTGATTCATAATTGTGCCCAAATTTCACAGCTAAACATGTCTAGTGGTGGTAATAGTTAAGACAGAAAAGCAAGTAAAGTATAAGGAGCTCCATTCAAGTAGAGCTTCCTTGATATCGTCACTGTGGGTTCTTGCCAACTGCAGCGTGTTGCCTGTGAAACTGGTGATCCTCCTCATGGTGCCCTTTTCCAAACAAGATAGTTTCTTACCATTTTTAAAATATTTCTTAAATATTTTTTGAAGTATAGTTGATTTACAATATTGTGTAAGTTTCAGGTGTACAGCATGCTAGGATATGAGTTGGGGGTGGGACAAATTTTACTTGGGGAATATTTAGAGGCCACCCAATAACAGCCATCAGGCCAAGCAATCCCAGCATAACCACCCAAGCCATCCCACATAGACATGGAACCTAAGTAAAAGGCTTATGCTTACTAAGCAAATGTAGCATCAATTTAAGGGTCCCAGCTAACCACCTCCATCCAGATTGCCAACACTAAATCTTCCTCTGTTTAAATGCTAGAGTCAATTTGGTGTACAGGTTTAATTCCAGTATAATTGTATTCACCCAATAACACTATAAATGTCATTTTAGTAGTAATTTCCAACTCCATTTCACTAAGGAACATGTGACGATCTTTAGCCAGTTCAATCAGGAAATTCTATCCTGTGACCATCCTCTGGAGGTTGCAGGACTGAGGTTTCCGTAACACTTTCCTGGGTGACCCTGCTAGCCTTTCCCTCTGCAGGTTCATCCAGAATATTTGCTTACCTCTATCTGGTCTCCATGCTCAGGCTCCAAATTTAAAGTTAACATTGAACAAGCACATAAAGAAAATCTCCATCAAAGATGTGATTAAGGAGTCTGGGGTTTGTGTCAACAAACAGCAAACTATGGGTTACTAGTTCTTTATTATCAGAGAAGACCTTTTCTTCTCCTATCTGGATAACACTGTAGCTATTCTCTCTCTTTATTGGGAATATGTTATTATTTCTAGCTGGTTGCCTCAACAGCTTTTGAAGCTCTGGTATCAGCAGAGATGTTTTATTACCCTCCCTAGGAGGTGAAGACATTCTCAGATTGGTAAAATCTGAGTCCCCCCCATTGTGCAGCAACATGAATGCCTAGAAATGTCCTACATCCTTCTTTTATACAGCCCTTTTGGACTAGAGAAAACCGGTAGCTTATCCTATAACTATTTCATGCTCATTTATGTGTGGTATACACTTCTTAATGCACATTATTTTTCCTCATTAAACTGGAAGAACATACTGGCTATAAAGTTATAGGTAGTGTCAATCTATTGCAATACTTTGGACAGTTACTGGCCAGAAGACAGGATAGTGGATCATCTGTCTCTTCCCTTTCTTAATCCTCCATTTTTCAGTCTGTCTACATTTAGCTAATACATTCCATCCTTTCTACACAAACACCAAACAGTTAAAGCTAAAGGGGAAATAAAATGGGGCAGTTTTCTTTTGGAATGCCAGCATTTGGCATCTCTCTCCCAAAATATCTCAAGGTCTTTTGGCAAAGGGAGTTTTGTATTCAAAAACGTTGGCACGATGGTATCCTAGTCTGGGATCCCAACAGTTGTCTGTAGCATTCTTCCTCATTTCCTGTTGGGAACAGCTGGGAGAGGCTGTTTATTAAATAACTGACCCAATTCAACAGCTCACTCCCCATCCCACCAGTAGGAAATCATTGGTATTTCAAGGATGAATACAGTAAAGCTTGTCCTTTGAAGGGTTAACGGAAAAAGCTGGGTTTACTTGCAAGGAAAATATATCTTTTATTCTGTTATCCTAAATTATTAAGAGGGTTATTAAAAAGGTGAGTATGGACCCCCAAATGATAAGATAATTTACAACAGCCCTTCAACTTTCTTGGTAAGAAATTTTTAGTGTTATCTCTCAAGGCTGATGCATGCTTTAGTGCAGGGGAGAGAGATTGATAGGAGACTGAAAGACAGAAGTGACAGTGACATTTGCCTTCTTCCCTTTTCAGAGTAACAACACCTAAGAAATGTAAAACAAACCCAGGATCTAATTGGATGCCACGAATGACTCAACCAAATATCTCTCCAGAGACACAGGCAACTTTCTACATTTCTTTGTGGTGGCTTTATTAACAATAACTTTTGTCTATAAATGTGAGTACACTTGAGAATGGTTTCTAATTGCTCAGGGAACATGGCTTAAGCCATTTTCTCTAAGACATCCCCTGCACAGAATCTACAAGGAGCTCCATTTTGAATTAAAATCTTCTTTTAAATGGGGCTAGTATCCTCAAAATGCACACTGATCAAATCTTGTTAGTTCATATACGCTGTATGTGCTTTTCATGTTCTCCTTGTATAAGAACATGGAGATAGATGGAGAGAAAAAAACAAGGAAGAGATGGAATTCAAAGCAATAAAATTAAATGTAGTAGTTTAAATAAATTATGTTGCGTCACTATAATATATTCCAGTTACTTCATAGCCTTAGAACCGTGCCTGGCACACAGTGGCCACTGTTTGTTGACTGGATGAATGAGATGCCCAAAGAATCAATAATTAGGGAGATCAGTTTAGGTTTGTTTAACATCCAGTGAACTCCTGGGACTTCCCTGGTAGTGTAGCAGTTACGAATCTGCCTGTCAATGCAGGGGATGCATGTTCGATCCCTGCTCTGGGAAGATCCTACGTACCGCAGAGCAACTAAGCCCGTGTGACACAACTACTGAGCCTGCACTCTAGACCCCTGTAAGCCACAACTACTGAGCCTGCTTGCCACAACTACTGAAGCCCATGTTCTACAACAACAGAAGCCACCGCAATGAAGAGTAGCCCTCATTCACCGCAAATAGAGAAAGCCCGCACTCAATGAAGACCCAACACAGCAAAAAATAAATAAGTAGATAAATAAATATTTTTTTAAAAATCCAATGGAGAGAAATTATGGAGAGAAAAATGAGCTCTGATGTAGAAATCCTACATTCCAAAAAAGGGAAAATTTCTCAATATTTAAATGTTACTCACTATTTTAAAGAGGTAACGAGGAAATGGGAAGCTCTTCTTTGGAACCCAACACTTTTCCAATACATGTTCAAGTGACTGGCTTGCTAATTTTAAAATACTAATTTGGAGAAAATGCCCAATTACTGTCCCTTTCATTTCCCCAACAGGAATAGTCAATTGCAATCTGTCCCTGATGTATTTTTCATCTGTTGGGTAGTACATCTTCCACAAAGCAAGTTGAGTAAATACTCAGCGTGCCAGGCCATCAGGCAGAGTTCTGGGCTCTGACTCACCTGCCCCAAACTCCAGGTCAGTCCAAAGAGAGCCAGGAAAATGCTGGCCTTCATGATGAATGAAGTCTTTCAGGGTCACTGAGAAACCCAGCCACTCCCTCTTACAGCCCAGCCCAAATGCTAATACAGCAGCTGATGGAAGCAAGGCAATAGGGGATGAGAAGGAGAGCCAAGGAGGTCAAAGCAAGACCAGATCATGAATCTGTAAACTCAACATCATCAGCAAACATCCCTCCCTTTCTCTTCTACCAACCACACAGCTCTCCAGGTTTCCCTGGAAGTTTTGCAGAGGTGTTCTAATGGCGGGCACTGCCCTTTGCTATGTGAAGAAATGACTGCAGTTTCACTCAGGTGCAGTGGCCAGTCCTTCTCACAGAACAAAATCCTGCACTCAAATGCTCATTTATTCTGGTCCTCCTCATTCCATTTGTCAATAGCCCTAAAGCCCTCTTGCATATTTCTCTTGGTGGATGGTGCATGTTTAACTTGTTTGATAAGTTGGGTTGTTTCATTCATAATAATATGAAGACATTATTTGTCTTTTTCGCTGTGTTAACATTTGCACTGATGATGCAACATCAGTGGTAGGTAAAACTGCAGGTGAGGGAGAAAAAGATGGCGGCGAAGTAGAGAGACGTGGAGTGCATCCCTCTCCACAGATGCATTGGGAATGCACGGAAGGACACAGTCATTCCCACAGAGAACCAGCTGAACACCAGCAGACGGCCTCGGACACCGGAAAGGGCTGTGGAGAACCTGACATAGCCGGTAGGGAGGCATCTACGAGGGCTCAAAGAGGGTGAAGCGGCGGAGCTGTGGCAGACGGGAGGGAGTGAGAAACATACGGAGGGTCCGCAGCGCAGCTCAGCGTTCCCGGACCGAGACATCGATCCGCGGCTGAACGGAGGGTCCAGGAGCGGGAGCGTGGGAACCGGAGAGCTGGTTCAGGGGGAGAAACATTGTTGCCGGTAGGGTGACGGACCGAGAGGGCAGGAGGGAGGAGGTCCGCGGAGAGGAGTGCCGATCCCTGAGAGCTGCCCGGCCATGATGGCGGCTGGAGGCTGCAGGCTCCCGGGCGGGGGGGAGGAGCCGCGCCCATAGCCTCTCTCTCTCTTTCTGCGCCTCTGCAACAGGCAGCGGAGAGACGCCCTGCGGGCCACTGAAGGTGCGCAGGGATAACAACCACCCTCAGGCGCTCGGGCGGGGCTAGATTAAAACTCCTTGCAACGCCAGCAGCAGGGAGGCTGCCGAGAGAAAAAAAAAAAAAAAAAAAAAAACCAGCATCAAAAAGAAAAAACCCCGAGAGAGGCTCAACTCTAAGACTTTCTGTGTACGCCTGAGCCACCAGCGCCCTCTGCAACAGGCACCTCCAAGCCTGACTGAAGCAACAGTGCGCCACTGCTCACTCCCTCCCAGGAGAAGGAGCCACTATTGCACCCTCTCCCTCCCCACACACCTAGGCTTACAGACGAACAATAAAGGAACCTCTGCTGGTCACAGAATAACGCAAAAGAAAAAACCCAAGGCAAGGAAAAGGACACTTACAGCTGAGACGCTAAGGAAACAGAAATAGTAGTATCAATACCTATTGAACTGGTCCATTCGGGGATCAGTTCTGGATTTTTTTTTTTTTTTTCTTTCTCTTTTTTTTTTGATTTATTAAATACGATCTTAGCCCTAAGGGATCTACAAGTTTTACAACATAATTTTATAAGGATATTTTTTACTCTTTTTTTTTTTTTTTTTGGCCTTTTAAAATACTTCTATATCTAGCTAAGTTTTTGGTAGTACGGACAAAATATCTTTCATACTTTCCTTTCATCCCTTTCTTTTATACACTTCTATTCCTTTCTTTTTCTTTGCATATTTCCAACCACATTATGCTCTTCTGTTCCCCTTTCTTCCAGCCATTTTAAGTGTATTTTATCTTAACATACTTATAAGCAACACTATCGATCTGCTCAGACTCCTTGCTCTATTCTCCAGATGATGCACTGCCTTGGTATTAATATTAGGCTTTTGTCTTTATCTTAGTTCTTAGTACAGTTGTCTAATTACATTCTGAGAATCTCCATTCTCTCTGGTGGTACTCCAGCTCATTTCTATATTTGATCCTAGCTTACAAAATCTCCCTGGATTGATGTTTGTATGTGTAGGGTGTTATTTGTTGTTTGTTTGCTTTTGCTTTTGTCTCTGATTTGTTCTGTTTCAGTTGTCAATTTCTGCTGGGTTTCTCTCTGAATATCTGATAGCACACTGGGGTTCTGTCAGGTCTTTCTAGAGCCTTATGTCCTAACGGATTCAATAATTGTGTGTCTTATACATGTATGTGTTTCCTAGACTGAATATTCGTCTAATCCAATACTTGGACATTAGTCTGAGGCTTGGACAGTCTTCTATAAACACCTCTATCACCAGGACAAGCAACCCCAAAAGCTTGGACAACCATGAGGAAACAAAGAAACACCATGCAGGCAAAGGAGCAGGAAAAAAACCCACAAGACCAAATAAATGAGGAGGAAATAGGAAAAATGCCTGAAAAAGAATTTAGAGTAATGATAGTAAAAATGATACAAAATCTCGATAACAAATTAGAGAAAGTACAAGAAACAGTTCATAAGAACTCAGAAAAACAAACAGCAATGGATAACAAAATAACTGAAATTAAAAATACTCTAGATGCTCTAACCAGCAGAATGACTGAGGCAGAAGAACGAATAAGTGAGTTGGAAGATAGAATGGAAGAAATAAACGCCACAGAGCAGGAAAAAGATAAAAAAATAAAAAGACTAGAAGACAGCCTCAGAGACCTCAGTGATAACCTTAAACGTACCAACATTCGAATTATAGGCATCCCAGAAGAAGAAGAAAACAAGAAAGGGTCTGTGAAAATATTTGAAGAGGTTCTAGTGGAAAACTTCCCCAACATGGGAAAGGAAATAATGAACCAAGTCCAAGAAGCACAGAGAGTCCCATACAGAATAAACCCAAGGAGAAATACACCAAGACACATATTAATCAAACTAACGACAATTCAACACAAAGAAAAAATATTAAAAGCAGCAAGAGAAAAGCAACAAACAACATATAAGGGAAAACCCATCAGGATAACAGCTGACCTTTCTACAGAAACTCTGCAGGCCAGAAGGGAATGGCAGGATATACTGAAAGTCCTGAAAGAGAGAAACCTACAGCCAAGAATACTTTACCCAGCAAGAATCTCATTCAGATTTGAGGGAGAAATCAAAAGCTTTCCAGACAAGCAAAAGTTAAGAGAATTCAGCACCACCAAACCAGCCTTACAACAAGTGCTAAAGGAACTTCTCTAAGTAGGAAACACAAGAAAAGGAAAACACCTACAAATACAAACCCAAAACAATTAAGAAAATGGTAATTGGAACACACATGTCAATAATCACTTTAAATGTAAATGGATTAAATGCTCCAACCAAAAGACACAGACTGGCTGAATGGATACAAAAACAAGACCCTTCTATATGCTGCCTACAAGAAACCCACTTCAGACCAAGGGATACATATAGACTGAAAGTGAAGGGATGGAAAAAGATATTCCATGCAAATGGAAGTCAAAAGAAAGCTGGAGTAGCAATACTCATATCAGACAAATTAGACTTGAAAGTAAAGACTATTAAAAGAGACAAGGAAGGGCACTACATAATGATCAAGGGATCCATCCAAGAAGAACATATCACAATGGTAAATATCTATGCCCCCAATATAGGAGCACCTCCATACATAAGGCAAATGCTAACAGCTATAAAAGGGGACATCAACAGTAACACAATTATAGTGGGAGACTTGAACACCCCACTTACATCAATGGACAGATCATCCAAACAGAAAATAAATAAAGACACACAAGCTTTAAATGACACATTAGACCATCTCGACTTAATTGATATTTATAGGACATTCCATCCAAAAACGACAGACTACACGTTCTTCTCAAGTGCACACGGAACATTTTCCAGGATAGATCACATCTTGGGTCACAAATCAAACCTCAGCAAATTCAAGAAAATTGAAATCATATCAAGCATCTTCTCAGACCACAACGCCATGAGACTAGATATCAATTACAGGAAAAAAACTGCAAAAAATACAAACACATGGAGGCTAAACAATTCACTATTAAACAACCAAGGAATCACTACAGAAATCAAAGAGGAAATCAAAAAGTATCTAGAAACAAATGACAACGAAAACACAACAACCCAAAACCTATGGGACGCAGCAAAAGCAGTTCTAAGAGGGAAGTTTATAGCAATACAGTCCTACCTTAAGAAACAAGAAAATGATCGAATAAACAACCTAACCTTACACCTCAAACAACTAGAGAAAGAAGAACAAAGAAACCCCAAAGTGAGCAGAAGGAAAGAAATCGTAAAGATCAGAGCAGAAATAAATGAAAAAGAAAGGAAAGAAACCATAAGAAAAATAAATAAAACTAAAAGCTGGTTCTTTGAGAAGATTAACAAAATTGATAAACCATTAGCCAGACTCATCAAGAAAAAAAGGGAGAAGATGCAAATCAACAGAATTAGAAATGAAAAAGGAGAAATCACAACGGACACCTCAGAAATACAAAACATCATGAGAGACTACTACAAGCAACTATATGCCAATCAATTGGATAACCTGGAAGAAATGGATACATTCTTAGAAAAATACAATCTTCCAAGAGTGAACCAGGAAGAAATAGAAACCATGAACAGACCAATCACAAGTACAGAAATTGAGGCAGTGATTAAAAATCTCCCAACACACAAAAGCCCAGGACCAGATGGATTCACAGGCGAATTCTATCAAACATTTCGAGAAGAGTTAACACCTATCCTTCTCAAACTCTTCCAAAATATTGCAGAAGGCGGAGCACTCCCAAACTCATTCTATGAGGCTACCATCACCCTGATACCAAAACCAGGCAAAGATGTCACAAAAAAAGAAAACTACAGACCAATATCACTGATGAATATAGATGCAAAAATCCTCAACAAAATACTAGCTAACAGACTGCAACAGCACATTAAAAAAATCATACACCATGATCAAGTGGGGTTTATCCCTGGGATGCAAGGATTCTTCAATATACGCAAATCAATCAACGTGATACATCATATCAACAAATTGAAGGATAAAAACCATATGATCATTTCAATAGATGCAGAAAAAGCTTTTGACAAAGTTCAACATCCATTTATGATAAAAGCTCTCCAGAAAATGGGCATAGAAGGAAATTACCTCAACATAATAAAAGCCATATATGACAAACCAAAAGCCAACATTGTTCTCAATGGAGAAAAACTGGAAGAATTCCCTCTAAGAACAGGAACAAGACAAGGGTGTCCACTCTCACCACTGTTATTCAACATAGTTTTGGAAGTGTTAGCCACAGCAATCAGAGAAGAAAAAGAAATTAAAGGAATCCAAATTGGAAAAGAAGAAGTAAAATTATCACTCTTTGCAGATGACATGATACTATATATAGAAAACCCTAAAGACTCTACCAGAAAACTGCTAGCACTCATTGATGAGTTTAGTAAAGTAGCAGGATACAAAATTAATGCACAGAAATCTCTTGCATTCCTATACACTAACAACGGAAGAGCAGAAAGAGAAATTAAGGAAACTCTCCCATTCACCATTGCAACCAAAAGAATAAAATACCTAGGAATAAACCTGCCTAAGGAGGCAAAAGATCTGTATGCAGAAAACTTTAAGACATTGATGAAAGAAATCAAAGATGACATAAACAGATGGAGGGATATACCATGTTCCTGGATTGGAAGGATCAACATCGTGAAAATGACTGTACTACCCAAAGCAATTTACAGATTTAATGCAATCCCGATCAGATTACCAATGGCATTTTTCACAGAACTAGAGCAAGAAATCTTACGATTTGTATGGAAACGCAAAAGACCCCGAATAGCCAAAGCAATCTTGAGAAGGAAAAATGGAGTTGGTGGAATCAGGCTTCCTGACTTCAAACTATACTACAAGGCCATAGTGATCAAGACAGTATGGTACTGGCACAAAAATAGAAAGGAAGATCAATGGAACAGAATAGAGAACTCAGAGGTAAGCCCAAACACATATGGGCACCTTATCTTTGACAAAGGAGGCACGAGTATACAACGGAAAAAAGACAGCCTCTTCAATAAGTGGTGCTGGGAAAATTGGACAGCAACATGTAAAAGAATGAAATTAGAACACTTCCTAACACCATACACAAAAATAAACTCCAAATGGATTAAAGACCTACATATAAGGCCAGACACTATCAAACTCCTAGAGGAAAACATAGGCAGAACACTCTTTGACATACATCAAAGCAACATCCTTTTTGACCCACCTCCTAGAATCATGGAAATAAAATCAAGAATAAAGGAATGGGACCTCATGAAACTTAAAAGCTTTTGCACAGCAAAAGAAACCATAAACAAGACTAAAAGGCAACCCTCAGAATGGGAAAAAATAATTGCCTATGAAACAACGGACAAAGGATTAACCTCCAAAATATACAAGCAGCTCATGCAGCTTCATACCAAAAAAGCAAATAACCCAATCCACAAATGGGCAGAAGACCTAAATAGACATTTCTCCAAAGAAGACATACAGATGGCCAACAAACACATGAAAAGATGCTCAACATCACTCATCATCAGAGAAATGCAAGTCAAAGCCACAATGAGGTATCACCTCACACCAATCAGAATGGCCATCATCACAAAGTCTGGAAACAACAAATGTTGGAGAGGGTGTGGAGAAAAGGGAACTCTCCTGCACTGTTGGTGGGACTGTAAGTTGGTACAGCCACTATGGAAAACAATTTGGAGGTTCCTTAAAAAACTACAAATAGAACTACCATATGATCCAGTAATCCCACTCCTGGGCATATACCCAAAGAAAACCATCATCCCAAAAGAAACTTGTACCATAATGTTTATTGCAGCACTCTTTACAATAGCCAGGGCATGGAAGCAACCTAAATGCCCATCAACAAATGAATGGATACAGAAGATGTGGCATATATATACAATGGAATATTACTCAGCTATAAAAAGGGATGAGATGGAGCTATATGTAATGAGGTGGATAGAACTACAATCTGTCATACAGAGTGAAGTAAGTCAGAAAGAGAAAGACAAATATTGTATGCTAACTCACATATACGGAATCTAAAAATGGTACTGATGAACTCAGTGACAAGAACAGGGAAGCAGATACAGGGAATGGACTGGAGAACTCGAGGTATGGGAGGGGGCGGGGGGTGAAGGGGAAACTGAGAAGAAGCGGGAGAGTAGTACAGACATATATATACTACCAACTGTAAAATAGTCAGTGGGAAGTTGTATAACAAAGGGAGTCCAACTCGAGGATGGAAGATGCCTTAGAGGACTGGGGCAGGGAGGGTGGGGGGGAATCGAGGGGGGGGCGTCAAGGAAGGGAGGGAATATGGGGATATGTGTATAAAAACAGTTGATTGAACCTGGTGTACCCCCCAAAAAAATAAAATAAAATAATAATAATAAAAAAAAAAAAAAAAAAACTGCAGGTGATTTAACGCAAATCTTGGTATTGACACTAAATGGTAATAGTAGTTTTTTGTGTTTTTTTGTTTATTTGCTTATTGTTTTTGTTTTCACTGCCACATGGATCCAGTTAAGAAAAAGTACCCATTTCATGTAATATTGTCATTGATGGCTTAGTAAAAGCTATTAATATTATTAAATCTCAACCTTTGTGTATACATCTTATACACTATGTCACAAAATGGGAAGTAAGCGTAAAGCAATTCTGCTACATACCAAAATATTATGATTGTTTCAAGGGAAAGCATTTGAAGATTGTTTGAGGTGCAAGCTGACCTAGCCACTCATTTCATGAAACACTATTTTTACTTGAAAGAATGATTGACAAACTATTGTTATTCAGGATTTGGTTATTTGGTCATATATTTTGTCAAAAGTGAACTAAGTGAGCATATCACTAAAAGAATCCAACTGAAAAAAAAAATCATTGCCTGTAGTAAAATTTGAGATTTCAAGTGGAAATTAGAATTCTAGGGAAAAAAAAAACAAACTTAGCATTAGCTTTTTATCTTGACATTTATCTTGCCAACTTCCCAATAAAGTCTTTTCTGATGATGTGTCAGTCAATGTAGTTTTTAAATATTGTTTAATGAAATGTACCAACATTGGAAGAGCTGTAAAACTCAGGATAATAGATTAAATTTTGACCGCATAACTTTTGGCACCTGGTGTCACATGATTTTGTTATGTTACATGGCAAAAGGGAGTTTGCAGATGTAATTAATGTTCATGATTAAGTTGATTTTAAGATACAAAGAGTATCCTGTATTATATGGATGGGTCCAAATTGCAGAAGCCCTTAACAAGGAGAAAAGAAAAAGCAGAGAAAGAGAGATTTGAAGAATAAAAAGGACTCAACCTGCTCTACCTGGCTTGAAGACAGAGGGTACCTCATAGAAAGTGTAGGAAGAAAATGAACTTTGCTCATGTTTCAAATGAGATTGGAAGTGGATTCTTCCCCAGAGTCTCCAGGATGCAATGCACATAGCTCTTACCTTGATTTTGGTCTTGTCAGATCTAAGCAGAGAACCCAATTTAGACACAATATCTGGACTTCTGATCCATGGAAACTGAGAAATGAATGTTGCTTTAAGCTACCAAATTCATGGAAATTTGTTGTAGCAGCAATAGAAAACTAATGTACTCAGTGAACCAAATATTTTCCAAGTGACCAACATATGATGTTAGAAAATCATTCATGGGTAAAACATTTATTTAAAGTACAAGGTAGACCAATGGATTTTAATAGCACTAAGCATAAAAGGTTCAATGCAGTTGCAGAATCCACTTTGTAACTAACCTTTAAGAAATTATCACTTATCTACTTTGAAAATAGTATCAAAAAAGAATGTCCACACTGTCCTGAAAAAGCTATTAAAATTTCCCTTTTTTTTCCAAGTACACTTATTTTCTTTTATCTCTATTAATACATTTTGCTTAAAATCTATGCATCTAATATTAATATGACTTCAGAAGCTTTCTTTTGGTTAGTGTTTGTATCTTGCCCACTGTCAGTTTTTGGATTCTTACATTTAAGGAGTCTATTATAAGCAATACTTCTTTGAATTTTTGTTTTCTTATTCACACTGTCATATTTGCTTGTAGTATTTAATCCATTTACATTTTGTGTAATTATGGTATTAAATATATTCATATTTAAGTTTAAATCTAATCTTACTATTTGTTTTCTATATATTTAATCTATTTTATCTCTTTTCCCTTCCTTTCTTTTTTCTTTTGAAACTATTATTTTTATTATACTAATTTCCTCTCTATTAACATATTAGTTATACATCTTTTACTTGAAATTATAGCAAGCACATTTGACTTATCAAAATTTAGGATAAATTTGTATTTCTCTTTCATCATGTATAATGGTAGGACTTGGAAATTTTCTTTTCTTTCTTTCTTTCTTTTTTTTTTTTTTTTTTTTTTTTGGCTATGCTCTGCAGCTTGCAGAATCTTAGTTCCCTGACCAGGGATTGAACAAGGCTCACCTCAGTGAGGGTGTCAAGTCCTAACCACTGGGACACCAGGTAATTCCCCAGGACTTGGAACATTTTAACTGTAATTTTAACCCTCCAAATTTATATACTAATTTTGTTGTATGATATGTAGGTCTGTGCTTAAGCTCACGATACTATTATTACTTATTTATACAGTTAATATGCACTTATATTTATCCTTGTTTTTTACTTTATTCCTTCCTGCTTCTCCAGATTTCCAGCTCAGACCATTTTCCATCTACTTTAAAAATAACACTTATGGTTTTTTGGGAAGAGCTTTGTTATGGTTGTGGGCTTTATACTTCTGCTGGATCAGGAAACTGGGGACGCACCCTCAGATGCCATGACTGGTCCCTAGATGTAACCCTGCTGCTGCCCGTAATAGATTCCCGTGGCCTTTAAAATGATGGAATAACGATGGAAATGGATCCAAAGTGAATTCTCTACTAAAGCAGAAGATTCCTATTAACTTCCATTAACTCAATTTAGTCTTCAGGAAGGGGCAGAACGAGTGAAATACAGAAAACTGAAGAGAAGAAAACCTCACTTTGGAACTTTCTCCATGACTGTTCCTTAAGCCCTGTCTTTCTACTTGTTTTAATTTTGCTGTGAATTTATAAATAGTGAAGACGAAAGAAAAAGAAGAAACATTTGGGAGCTTTATACCAAGAAATTTGTCTTGAGAGCTGCTATTCTTCAGAGGGAAAAGCATATCAAGTTCCTGTCTGATATTTTTTTTTAGCAAGGTTTCTTATGTCCTTAGATTTTAAAGGATAAGAAAAATATAAATACATATTTGCCCACAATTTTTAGCAGTTGTGTAAGAATAATGAGATTTGTAAATTAAGGGCTTTGTAATATGGATGTTTTGCTACTAGAGTTGACTACCCAGAAGATCTTTTATAACTCTTCAATGTTTTATTTTTGATCTATCACTTCAATGACATTATTTGTCCAAACAAAAGTCCATCTGTCTTTCTAAGCTATGACCTTGTTATGAACAGTGTTTGCATTCAATGTGCAAATGTCCGTGTATCAACTATTTAAGCAACATCATAGTACCATCACTCAAGGAGGTTGAATGAGGTAAGCATTGACATAGATCTTTCCCCGTCCCCCCTTTTTTAAATGTAACAAATACTTTTTACGTTCCCCTTCCCCTTCCCTTTTCCCCTTCCCTTTTCCCCTTCCCACTTTTGGAAGGATGTCAGGAACTAGGTAGTTTAAGATGAGCAATTGAGGGGACTGAGAGATTGATCCACACAAAGCCTGGCTTCTTTGTGTTTCACCATAAGGCGTGCTGCTGGCCAGCCTAATTAAGTACACTTTTAACAAGAGAACCTTGTGGAAATCCAGCTGGCAGACTCAAGATGTTTAGGAAACAGGACCACAGAGGTTACACTCTGGGATCCTGGCCCTGGGATTGGATGCCTCACCTTTTGAAAAGAGACACTGGACCTAAATGGCGCAGCATGACTTTGTTCCTGCTTGGCTAAATTTCTCAATTTAGCTGACCACAGTCAGCTAAGTCACCTACAGCCACCTTTGAAAACACGGAGAGCACCTACCCTGAGGAGATGGTAGATTTGGAGTAAGCTGTCATCGACATAATTCCTCTGATGGCTTTTTTAACAATGGACCTCTATGAACGACAGGAGATTCCTGGCACCAGCCCTCCCTGTTCTGCCACGATTCTGTGGACTCTGGTGTCTCTAAGGGAGCATATGCTGGAATCACAGGGAACCCATCCGGTAGGCACAGCTCTTCCTGAGGTCACGATGGTATGAGTGGGGGTGGCACGGGGAACCATCGCCCCTGGAATGGCAGCTTCCATTCCTGGAAAGGCTGTGCCTTTCAGGAAAAGCCACCTACAGATATTAGGGAAGAGGAAAAAGATGATAAAGTGGAAAAGTTGCAGTTTGAAGAGGAAGACTTTCCTTCTTTGAATCCAGAAGCTGGCAAACAGAATCAGCCATGCAGACCTATTGGGACCCTTTCTGGAGTGTGGGAAAACCCTCCTAGTGCCAAGCAGTCCTCCAAAATGCTAGTCATCAAAAAAGTTTCCAAAGAAGATCCTGCTGCTGCCTTCTCTGCTGTATTCACCTCACCAGGATCTCACCATGCAAATGGAAACAAATCATCAACCATGGTTCCAAGTGTCTATAAGAACCTGGTTCCTAAGCCTGTACCACCTGCATCCAAACCCAGTGCATGGAAAGCTCACGGAAAGGAACCCAAATCAGGATCCCTTTCCTCTAGCCGGGAGTCTGCTTTTACCAGTCCAATCTCTGTTACCAAACCAGTAGTACTGGCTGGTGGTATAGTTTTAAGCTCTTCCAAAGAGAGCCCTGCTAGCACCACTCCCCCAGCTGAGATCAGCTCCTCTCATCTGACCAAGTTGACCCACAGAACTACTGAACAGGAAGAGCGAGTTCCTGAAGACTCTGAAGGATGACCGGAATGGAGACTTCTCAGAGAGCAGAGATGGTGAGAAGCTAGAGGATTCAGAGGACAACAGCACACCTGAACGAAAGGAAAATGGAGAGGAAAGCTGTCATCAGAATGATCTTGCTCTCCCTGTAGAAGATGAAGCGGAGGTCCTCTCTCACTCTTGGGAAGCAGAGCACAGGTTACTGAAAGCAATGGGATGGCAGGAGTATCCTGAAAATGATGAGAAATGCCTCCCCCTCACAGAGGATGAGCTCAAAGAGTTCCACATGAAGACAGAGCAGCTGAGAAGAAATGGCTTTGGGAAGAATGGCTTCTTGCAGAGCCAAAATTCCAGCCTGTTCTCCCCTTGCAAAAGCACTTGTAAAGCAGAGTTTGAGGACTCAGGCACAGAAACAGGCATCAGTGAAACATCTGATGATGATGCCTGGAAGTAGGGGTATAAGTGCTTACAGCTAAATCTGACCCCTTGTGTGTTTAGGGTTATACAGAAGAAATCATTCTTTTCCTTTTCTTATGTTGTTGTTGAATACTTCATGCACAAGGGAAATAATCATATCCCAAAGAGAGAGCGAGCGATTGGCTTGTTTAATTTGTTGTTGTTCTTCCCTGCTATCTGCTTAACAGAACTTTGCATGGTGGGAAAGATTTTAAAAACACACACACGTACACAGTATATATAGGGCAATGCACAGGTGGGAGACACTGGTCTGCAGCTTCTACTACCAGCCCTGGGGCACTCATCCCTATGCTGAAGGAATCATTGTCAAAGACAAAGTGACTATTGAAGTTATAATTGTATTAAATTAATGCTAATAATTTGGATATTTTATTGTATTTTTGGCTGCTCAGGTAATGTTAGCCCTTAACCAAGCATATGTGGTTTTTCCCCTTTTATTTATTTATTTTTTCCTTTCTGGGTACAGCTGTAAAATATTTGGATATAGGAAATATTGTGTTATTCTTGCAGCCTTGATATTCAGGGTGGATTGTAAAATATATATTTTTGTGATATTTTAAAGATTAAGATTATTTTGATAACATTATTTACAGATTTAAAAGATGTTATCACAGGTCTGTTGAGGGGGAGAACTACTGCATAAAATAACTAACTTGAAATAAATATTTTGCATCAGTTTGGAAAAAACTAACAAAAAAACATTTATGGAATTCCCTGGTGGTGTGGTGGTTGGGACTCTGTGCTTCCACAACAGGGGGAATGGGTTCAATCCCTGGTCAGGGAACAAAGATCCCACAAGGCATGGCCAAAAAAATTAAAAAATTAAAAAAAAAGTTTTTAAATTAAAAAAAAAAGAATAACGTTTAGATTTCTTCTTGCGCTATCTGATGATTAATCTTAATAGTATTGGTTATACTTAAAATACCTTTATCTCACTTCCAATATTGAAAGATATTTTCACTTTGTATAGAATTTTATGTTGGTATTTATTTTCTGTTGGCTTTTTAAAGACATTCAATTGTCTACTGATTTTCATTATTTTGGTTGAAAAAAATTGTTAGTCTTATTGCTGCTTCTTTGAAGGTAATTTTTTTTTCCTCTAATGACTGTCATATGATGGTCCCTTTATCTTTGGTTTTTTATAAGCTTAATTATGATGTGTTTAGATGTGACTTTTTTATGTATCCTTCTTTGGGCTCATAGAGTGTTTCTTGCATCTGTAGCTTGATGTATGGCATGAGTTTTATAGCAATATCAGCCATTATCTAGGCAAATACTACTTCCTTTTCTCCTCTTCCCCTACATGCTTTTTCTCATATACATGTCATTGAATCACATATGTACTTCCTCATATGGATTTCATTTTCTTCATATGTATATTCCATCTCTTTGGGTTTTTATTCTTAATTCTAGAAATTTTCTTCTAATCTTTCTTCCAGCTCCCTAATTGTATCTTTAGTTATGTCTACTCTTTGTTAAACCCATCCATTGACTTTTTAAATTTCAGTTAATATGTTTAGTGATATAATTTCCATTTTTTTTAACTGTCTAATTCTCTTCCAAAATTCCAAGGTTATCTTGAGATATTCAGTGAACATAAAATTTAAATCCCATGTCTAAAAGATATGTATATATCATATACATATATATGATATATATACACATACATACATGATATATATATTACATATATATATACACTATTTATATAAATCTGAAATTGTAGAGATAATTTGGAGCTCTGGATGATGTTATATCTATCATCTAGCCTAATGCTAGGAGCACTCACAATCCCAGGCTCACCTTAATGCAATATGTGATTGAAATGCTGCAAAGATGCATTACAAACTCTAGGAGGGTTGGTATATTCATTATATCCTTAGTCCAAGGCTATAATCCTTTGGGGTACCAATCCAAAATGTGGGAGATTACCAGTGTTCTTCTCTCCTTGAAGGAGGGTACCTTGAACTCCAATGTTTCCCTTAGTCCTCTCAGTCTGACAAAAGCTTTGCTCAACTTTGCATCCTCTCAGCTGACTCTTCCAGAATTGGAAGACACATTAGTGTTAAAGCATGCCCAAATGCCAAGATTACTTCTCTGGGTTTCCTTATTCTCCTGGACTTTGTTTCCATAATTCAGAATGACCTCAGCTGTTCTCTAGTGTTTTCAAAAAAGTTTTTTTTTATATTTTGTTGAGTTATTTATTTTTAGTATAACAATTGACCCAAATTGCCAGCCCTCCTTTACTAAAAGCAAAACACTCTCTCTTTAAGGTTATTACAAAATACTGATTATAAGGGAAAAGATCTGAAAAAAAAAAAAGTACACATAACTGAATCACTTTGCTATACACCTGAAACTAACACAACTTTGTAAATCAACTATACTTCAATAAAAATTTAAAAAGAAAAAAACCTTCTCTGGTAGCTTTTAAGGTTTTCTAATTTTCTTTGATAGTCTGCAGTTTCTCTACAATGTATTTAAGGATCAATTTGTTTTTATTTATCCTGCTTCATTGTTATTGCTCTTTTTTCAATCTCCATCCAAAGTCTGTTTTCAATTCTTGAACTCTCTACTACACCATCTTTTGGAATATTATCTGTTCCCACAATCTCTATTCTCTCTTTTTGGAATTTCTATTAGACATTTGTCAGAACCTTCTCATCTATACTTTTTAACTTTTCCTCCAAATGCTCTAATTATTTTTCTTGATCTAGGATATTTTAAGTGGTTTCCTCAAAATTATTTTTCAGTCTATTAATCGCTTCTCTGGTAAATATAGTCTACCATTTACCTTGTTCATTGTGTTTATTTTTATGACATTTTTCATCTTTGAGAATTTCTAGTTTTCCTTTTCAAATGTACCTGTTCTCCTTCATAATTTCCTATTATTATTTCCTGAATTATTTTCTTTCCCTTATACTTGAACATCTTAAACATGTTCATTTCAAAGTTTTTTTTTCAGGTTGAAAAAGAACTAAATATTTATCAGGCCTGTTTTATGAATACTTCCTATACTTTCCCACAGTTGAAGATGTATCCCTAAACCCATTGCATAGTTTCTGCTGAGACCATTTTGAGTTCACTACTTCTGGATCAGTTATATATTAGATTCTTGTCTGTGAATTTTCTTAATGAATAGGTAATACAAGAGATTTATCTCACTCCAGAACATGATGTAAGTAGGGGTTCGTATTTGTTATGGTTGAGTCTGTTTCCATCATATTTAGAAAAACATCCTAATTTTGTGCTGTATAATTGGACAGGGGCCAGTTTCATGTGGAGCTGGGATTTCTTGCAAGTGGTACATTTTCATCTTCCATCAGGTACAAAGCTTTCTATCCAATCTCCTGTTCCTATTTGGGTGTTTGAACCCTACATCTTTCATCTGATTGTATGTATAACCCTCTGGAACACATCGCTTCAAAGCCTAGTCACTTCTCATTTCTAGAATCTCCTTTATTTCTGATACCTAGAGAATTTACTGCTTGATTTCAAAACCAGCAAAGTATTTTTAAATATTTTTTTTAAATCTATTACCCTATATTTCTGTGTTTGGAATTTGGGATGCACTCAGGAGAGCACTTACAGAATTTACCCAGTCTACCATCTTGAAAGATAGTCAGATTGTTTTTTGAACTTATAAATGTAATCACATTTGTCAAGAAAGGAGTTCTGGTGCATCTGCCAGAAACAGATCGTAAAACTTCTAACTCCATGTTTTCTCCAAAGAAAGTAAATAAATAATTTATATCAATAATCTGAACCCAGGCTCAGACTATATTTCTTTTTTTTAATTGAAGTATAGGTGATTTACAATGTTGTGTTCCAACTGGAGAGAGAAGCTTGGGTAAAGGCAAGGAACTCCATACCAGTGGGTATCAGATTCTAATTCCGGAAACCTGTGACTCTTACCTTATATGGTAAAGTGTCCATAACATGCCTATATTAAGGTTTTTGAGGAGATTATTCTGGATTATGCAGGTGGACCTAAATAATGTCACAAGTGCTTTTCATAAGAGAAAGGCAGCGGTAGATTAGATACACACAGAGGAGAAGGAGATGAGAAAACTTGGCTGCAAGCCAAGAAAAGCTAGCAGCCACCAGAAGATGGAAAAGAAAGAAATGGATATTCCCTGAGAGTCTTCCAAGGTTGTGTGGCCTTGGTGACACCTTCATTTTGGACTTCTAGCCTTCAGAACTGTAAGAGAATAAATTTCTGTTGCTTTAAGCCACGAAGGTTATACTAATTTGTTAGAGTAGCCACAGGAAATGAATACATTCCCTTAACATTTGTGGAGGTGAAATGCTGAGGTTAATGGCAAAAAATGAATAAATATACAGCTCTTTCCATGGGAATTTTTACTTTACTAGCCCCTTGTCAAAAGGAATGTCCTGACAATAAAATCTTAGGCATTTACAGAAAGCCACAGGCGGGTCTGGTCACGGAGGGCAATGTTCTGAGAAAATCAGCTTTCAGGCAGTGCTGAAAGTTGTGTCATCAGTGTTCCAGAGTGCCTACCTTGCCTGGGATGGTTATTCAAAGCTTCAGAAGATCAATACTAACAAGTTGATGGAATTTGGGATGTTAAGCTGAGAGAGTAGAAGATTTGGAGGGAACTGGTTAAGTTCTTTCTCTGCACACTTATTCACTTATCCTCTATCCCTTTGTTTCCTTCTTTTAGTCATTCATCCAGTTATCCAAGCAACAAAGAAGCCAACATCTGTTAATGTAGGAGAAAGTTGAACATTGGGATTGAAGAGCAAGGGCTTTGGGTGACACAGAGTGGGTTTCCAACCCTGTTTCCCCTGGCATGACCCTGACCACATTAGGTATTAGACTTTGCAAAGCCTCCATTTACCAAAAAAAAAAAAAAAAAAAAAAAAAAACCAACAACAAAAAAAAATAGGGAGGGATAATAATGCCTACCTTTTGGGGAGATTATGAGGACTGGATGAGAAGCTACACATAAAGGATTGGTGACAGTGTTTGGGGTGTACCAAATATTCCATAATGTATAGTAAATATTACTATAGAGTTCCTCCTCTTAACTAGAAGTGGCTCTTTCCATTTAATTCTTAGTTGATTCATCAGGCATTGGAGGTGTCATCCCTCTGAAGGAGTTCACAGGACGTAGATATGAGACGAGAATTTCAAATCATAATAAAGTCATGCAGTGCAGGCTATGCTGTGTATGCAATACACTGTGGGATCACGGTGGTGGATAAAACCAATTCATGTTGGCAAGGGATGGGGAGAGGAAGAGGGGGATCTGGGAAGGCTTCAAAGAGACTGTGACTTTGAAGATGGATCTAGAAGTCTGTGAAGTTCTTGATCTTGTGGAAGAGAAAATAACTGCACGTGTCCCTAAACATTTGTGATTATAGATCATATGTCTACCTTTATTTGCATGGATTTTGGTGTTTTGGGGGCAAGGCTCTCATTTTTGCTATTCATCTGTGTTTTTTTTCCCACTTGATATTGGATGATAAGTTGAGACAATTACGTATCTTCTTTTAATAAAGTTATTAATCCTTGCTGAACTTTTCCTCTATAATGTGAAGAATACCTGACAGGCTTTTTGTGAATATTAAAATCAATTTTACACACACAGGCACCACAGACACACACACACATACATAAAAACATAGATGTATATATAAATATAAACGCATATAAAAGTGTAACAGTTCCTACAGTCTATAGCTGCTCAACAAATTTTATTTATAATTCTCATCTCTTCCATTTAGCTCTTTTTCCTTTGCCTCTACACTGTAGAGGCAGTTGGATAAAAAAAAAAATTGATTGGATTTAATGGTCTGGAACTTGAGGGCAACTTGACTTCCAAATTACTGCATCTCCCACAGATCTTAACACATACATTGGCTCCATGAATGGTTGGAGAGAGGGAAGGAGCAGAAGGAGGGTGAGAGAGAGAAGGAAGAAAGACTAGTCCACATATTATTGATACTTTATGAACCCTGTGCTCTGAAAGGGTTATCTCCTTCCCGTCAAGGGAAAGGACAAAAATAGCTTAGTGTTGTGGAATTAAATGATTTTTTTCTTCTTACTTGCACTTCTCTGACTAGAGTTGTTGCTGTTGTTTTTTAATGTGCATTACCTTATTTAACCCTCACAACATGCCCAAAGTCCCAGAAGCTGAAATTCCAATCTGATCCCAGAGTCTTCTCTTCCCATGGTATCATCCTGACCATAAGATATTATATTCCTCTAACAAGAAAACAGAGCTATCAGAGAAAAGATCTGGTTTCTTTTTCGAGATCTGTCAGTTGCTAACTGTATGATCCTGGGGTGTTCACAAACTGGTACTGGCCGGTCCTCAATTTCTTCTTTTGTATAATGATAATAATGCCTCCCATTGCTAACCTCTGCAAGATTGCTGTGAGGGTCTTATAGTATGCGTGTGTAAAGGAAAATAACCTTTATTAATTGTAAAGCCATATAAACATGGGAAAACCTATTAGTAGCACATTTATACTAAGGTGTGTATAACTGATACCAGATTCTATACTGAGTAGGGATAGAAAAGGCAGAGCAAGGAGGATTGAATGGAGTAAAATATTCAGACATAGAGGTAAAAGGGCATAAGAACATGCTGGGGACATTTGAAGGTCTCATTGCAGCTACTCCATAGCTTTTCTGAACCAGTCCTGTCCAGACCCAATGTGATATTCTCTACTTTTCTGCATCTTGTCCCTATGTTTACCAAAGATTCCGGAATTCAAAGACTGCTTCTCACCCCCAAACACATCCATCCATCCCTGGGGAGAAGATCCTTCCTTCTCCAAATATGTACAAAACCACTGGCCCCAAAGCTGGCTGTGGGCTGGCTGAGATCAGGGCTATTCTAGGGCAGCCAGTTTGCACGCTGATAGGGGAGGATTAATGAGACAGTCTGCTCATCTATTGCAATTAGAAACAACACTGGAACTATTCTGGGGCTATTTCTATGCAGGGAACTTGAACTGCTCATCAGCCCTCCTCACTCAGAGACCTGTGGGTAATTAGGGCTGTGTTAAATATAGGAGAATCAGCCCAGAGCAGCCCCATCTGTGCCGGCGTCTTTGGTGCTGAGGATACACTGTGCCCTCAGCTAGCACACCAAGAGCAGTAAAAGAGGGATTTAACTGCAACCTGGAGGATTTTGATGTTGCTTAACTAAAGCTAAAAATGCCCTGGCCTTTTAGCCACACATGGGCTGTCAGATAAAACTGAGGAATGAAAAACCATGTCAGCCCCAATAAGGCATCCTGACATTTATGGGCATGGAGTAGCCAAGCCACAGGTTTGCTACCAGCCCATTAAAAGGAACAGTTCAGCTTAGAACTGAGGGTATGGATGGAGTGTAGCATAAACCTACCAACCTTATATCTGAACATGAACAACCTGAGAAACAGACAGGGTTGAGCAAAGATGCCATCCATGTAATTGCAACAGACTGTGATGCCAAACAGGGTGTGGACACTGGGTCATTATGAAGCACATTTCTGTCCTTGTGAAAAGGTGCTCTTAAAGAAGGAGCTAACAGCACTCTGGATTTGAAAGCCCTTAGCAGCCATTAAATTATTTTCCCATGTTATTGCTAAGGGGCTGAGAAAGAACAGGCATTATTAGCTCCATTTCAAAGATTTTATTATTATCTTTATTTTCTAAGAATTGAAGTGAGGCGAGTAAAATCAGACCCATCAGCAGGGCCCACAAGAGGACCCAGAGAGAGCCATCTTGAACTCTTATGGCTACTCATCACCCTGGTATGGTAATCACCTCTTTGTGAAATGTGTCCCTTGAGACCTGCTACGCAAAGTGTGGTCCTTAAATCAGCAGCGTTGCAACCCCCAAAAGTGTGGTAGGAATGCAGGATCTCAGGCTTCATGTCTCATCTAGTGAATCAGAACCTGCTTCTCAACATGGTACCCAGGACATCCGTATGTGCATTAAAATATGGGCAGTACTCTCCAGGAGGCTCATTGCCTTATAGTTCAGAGGGGAGTGAATAAAAGCATGCTTTCCAGATAAGCTCAGGCAGTTTAAGGAGACTGTGAGGTTATTTGACTTCTGCAGTGCCCAGCTGTTTGTTTGAGTTTCCTAATGCCTGACAATCTGGAAATTTTACAACTTCTCACGCTCCCAGGATGGTACCTAGGCAAACTCAGCTCATCTGATATCTGGTCTAGAAGCACTTAATTGTCTGCAACCTGATCTCTGGGCATTGCCCTGAGATGTGTGCATTTGAAGGTCCTTCAGTGAGTTTCTGGGACAAGTCTTGTCCATTCACCAAGCCAGATAAGAGATGAGAATTCAATAGTTCTAGATTGGGAATGCTGCTCTCCTAACTGATTTAAGATATTCAATTGTGTTTGTGGCTACTGGATATTATAGGGGCTCATTCTCCACTTATCTACAGCTCAGTGACTGTCTGACATTCTCAACATGGAGAGATTCTCGGTGTGAACCTGCAGCTACACACCTGTCTCCACTGGACTCACTTCTCCTTCTCACCAGGTTGCCTGGCTTTGCAATGCCTCTGTGCGGTAGCAGGCAGAACTCTATCCTAGGCACATCTACAGGAGTTAATTTTTGATTGAAGCTGTCCTCAGAAGAGGTCAACTGCCCCAAATAGGAAAGGAAATTGCTGACTTTCCAAGTGTTTTGGGAGGCTTTCTGGCCATGAAGGTCACTCTCTGAACTCGAAGGCAGTAAGACCCAGGAAGCAGGCACTCAGGCCACTGCAGCTCAGTGGGTGAGTCTGGCCCAGTTTCTCCATCTCCTTTAAGCCATATGGGCTGTCTTTTTTGAGTTCCTAAGATTTTTCTCAATTCATGGGCTTCAGGCAATCAAAACCATCCATGTGACACCCTCTCTTAGCTGCAAAATACCAAGGAGTGGCAGACCCAGCACCACCCTGGAACACTATTCCATAGGCAATTTTGCAACCATTTAGCCCCATCTGAAGCTTCTGGTGTGGGTAGCAAACAGGCACATACATAGAGACATCTCTGAGAACACTAAAGCTACCCAAATTACCAAGAAGGATGGTTATAATAAGGTGGGAGGCTGCATTTTGCCGAACATTAATGATGGACATATATCCATCTTTTCACGCCTGTGATCACTCAAGTACTGCGGTGGTCAGGAGCTTCTAATGGCCCCATATTGAGTACTACATCATGGATTACACCATCAGCTATCACAAGACACATGAAAGGGAGTAGCAGGAGAGAAGTGTCAACATTGGTTCTACCTTCTTCATCACTGAGTAACTCTCTTCTTGCCCAATGGAGCAGCATAGGTGCCACTTGCCAGACTGCCTTCTTTATTGATCTGTTTCTTTAACAGAGTTAAGAGCCCAGGCTAGCCATTGTTTTAGGTTACAACAAGGACAGCAGTGAATAGGCAGATGTAATTCCTGCCTCATGGAACCTATAGCTTGGTGAGGGAGGCAGACCTTAAATAAACAATCAGAAAAATAATTGCATCATAAAAAATATATTTTGAGCTGAATCTAGGCGATCTTTCTCTATGGTCCACCACGTTGTTTCTACTTTCTGCTGCCTTTCAGCTGAGGCTTGAGAGGTAGACAAGGTACAATCTATGCAGAAGCTAGTAAAACCTGGGGGTTACTTCTAGGAGCAATGTCAAATCCTTGTCCTCATGCATCTCTCTAGGCTGGCAGTTCTTAACCGGTTGGGTTAAAAGACCACTGGAAAATCTGATGTAAGATAAAGAAAGCCTCATCAGAATGAATGTATTCAGACATAATTTACACATGGTTTCTGAGGATTCACAGACATCCTAAAGTCCATTTATGGTCTCTGTAGTGGTCCAAAGGCTGAACGACAAGAAGCCCTGTAGGCTGTCCTTCCCCCTCCCGCTTACCTCTTGTCTGCTTTATGTCTTGGGTAATTCTTTGGATCTAATTCTTGTTACAAGCCTGCCATCTTAAGAGAAACTTTCTAGCTTCTCTTGCTATTCCAGGAACAAAGTATTTCATCTTTTATTGGCATCCTGGAGCCATGTCATTTAAAATACTTCAACCAAGAGTTTTGGGCTAAGAGTAGGGAGATATTGGGTTTTGATTTTCATCTCAACCTGTTTTCTGACAATTGTATCTTGTTTCCCTACCCATTACATAAAAAATGTGTTAGCACCTATCTTTAATGCTCTCCTCCAAGACCCATGTCCTTGGATTTCCTGTCAAAAATACACACTAAAAATATTCATGTGTATGTCAATAATTCCATTTCCAGTAAGTTTAGTTTGTATGAATTGAATTATGCTTGAGAGTAAAATTCCAATATAATTATATTTTGTTCTACCTTCTTCAGTAAATGCTTTTGAACTCAAAAAAGTTGTTCATAAAAGTGTTGTGAGACCTTTGGAAAGAAAGTACCATTTAAATTCAGAGCCTTGCAATTATAATAATTATTATTTCGCTGCTATTCTATCATTGATCCTGACATCGTCCTTCCTACTACTCTCAACAAGCAATTTTCTCCCTACCATCCCAAACAAGGAAAGACAGCTTTAAGTTAGCTAAAGACAGAAAAATAGATCTTTAGGGTACTTTCTGCCATGACGGCTTTATGAGGTAGAGGACAGCTTATTGATACCATCTCATGTAAATACAATGGCTTACACCAACTCAGCTTTTAAGTTGATTTTTGAATATTCTGGACTTCTGTGAGATGACAACTGTTTTAGAGGGAAAAAATTGATGGGATAAAAACATTCAGATCAGTCAGTAATAAAATACTGAGTCCTCACTAAAAGGGAGACATAAAGCTGGATACTTGGTATAGGGTTAACCTAATCCCTCTTTGCCCTAGAGAACCATATAGTCTCGACAGACTTTATGGGTGGCTTTGGGCTCCCCTAAGAGTATAATCTTGGTAAGCACTTCCCATACTTTGGGCAACTGCAAAATATAAATGAAGCAAATGTTTATTGAATGAACAAATAAACAGATACATGTTAAGGCAGAGTTCTTCCTAGCTTGGGAAGAACACTTTCATGAGAATTCCAGCCACTCAAGTCTAGGTTAGAAAAAGTGAATTATCTCTGATGACCATTTCCGAACTGACATATATAAGTACCAAGAACTAAAAAAGATGAATGCTTGTGTTCTCTTCTATTCTTTTGGCCTTTGCCTCTGCCTCTCTAGATTTTTTGCTTGATTGGGTAGAACATAAGCCATGCAAAATATTGCTCAGTGGATCCCCAGTGATTTAGTGGACCTGAGAAAGTTGAAATCCTTTTCTCACAAAAACAGAAGGAACATTTGTCCATTTCCTAGTTTTGTGTTTGTCAATAGCCTAGGTGCTTTGATCACATTCGCTCATTTAATCTTTACAACCATGGGAAATAGGAAACTAACTGAGAGCTTAAATAATGTGGTCTATGTCACACAGGACTTATGACTCCTAGACCTAAGTATTTTTAATGCATTTTTAATTGAAGTATAGCTGCTGTACAATATTATGTTACAGGTGTACAATATAGTGATTCACAAATTTAAAGGTTATACTCCATTTTTAGTTATTTTAAAATACTGGCTATATTCCCTTTGCTGTACAGTACATCCTTGCAGCTTATTTTATAAATATAGTTTATACCTCTTAATCCCCTACCCCTATTTGCCCCCCCCCCCACTGATAACCAGTAGTTTTTTCTCTATATTTTTGTGTCTATTTCTTTTTTATTATATTCACTGGAGTATTGTATTTTTTAGATTACACATCTTCTTCATTTATCTCTTGGTGAACACTTAAGTTGCTTATACATCTTGTAAATTGTAAATAATTCTGCTATGAACATTGGGATGCATGTATCTTTCTGAATTACTGTTTTTATTTTTTTCAGATATGTACCTAGGAGTGGAATTGCTTGGTCATATGATAGTCCTATTTTTAGTTTTTGAGAACCCTCCATGCTGTTTTCCACAGTTGCTACACCAATTTATATTCCCACCAACGTTGTACAAGGGTTCCCCTTTCTCCACATCCTTGCCAACATGTATTATTTGTGGTCTTTTTCATGACAGCCATTCTAACAGGTGTGGGATGATATCTCATTGTGGTTTTGATGAGCATTTCTCTGACAGTGATGCTGAGCATCTTTTCATGTGCTTATTAGCCATCTGCTTATCCTCTTTGGAAAAATGTCTAAGTCTTCTGCCCATTTTTTAATTGAGTTTTCTTTCCTTTGATATTGAGTTGTGTGAGCTATTTATATATTTTGGGTATTAACCCCTTATTTTCTCCAATTCAGTAGGTTGTCTTTTTGTTTTGTTCCTTTGCTTTGCAAAAGCTTTTAAGTTTAATTAGGTCCCATTTGTTTATTTTTGCATTTATTTCCTTTGCTTAAGGAGACATATCCAGGACTTCCCTGGTTGCACAGTGGTTAAGAATCTGCCTGCCAATGCAGGGGATACAGGTTCGATCCCTGGTCCAGGAAGACCCCACATGCCACAAAGGAACTAAGCTCCTGTGCCACAATTACTGAGCCTGTGCTCTAGAGCCTGTGATCCACAACTATTGAGCCCATGTGCCACAACTACTGAAGCCTGCATGCCTAGAGCCTGTGCTCTGCAGCAAGAGAAGCCACCGTAATGAGAAGCCTGCACAACACAATGAAGAGTAGCTCCCACTCACTGCAAATAGAGAAAGCCTGCATGCAGCAATGACAACCCAACACAGCCAATTAATTAATTAATTAATTATTTTAGAAAAGGACACAGATCCAAAAAAATATTGCTGCAATTAAGGTCAAAGAGTGTTCTGCCTATGCTTTTTTCTAGTTTTATGGTTTCCAGTCTTACATTTATGTCTTTAGTCCATTTTGAGCTTATTTTTATATTTGGTGTTAGAGATTGCTCTAATTTCATTCCTTTACATATAACTGTCCAATTGTCCCAGTATCACTTAATGAAGAAACTCTCTTTTCTCCATTATATACTCTTGCCTCTTTTGTCATAGATTTGATCATGAGTGTGTGGGTTTATTTCTGGGCTCTCTGTTCTGTTCCATTGATCTGTACCTGTTTTTGTGCCAGTACCATACTGTTTTGATGATTGCAATATTGTAGTATAGTCTGAAGTCAGGGAGCCTGATTCCTCCAGCTCTATTCTTCTTTCTCAAAATTGTTTTGACTCTTTGGGGTCTTTTGTGTTTCTATACAAATTTTAAAATTATTTGTTCTAATTCTGTGAGAAATGCTACTAGTATTTTGATAGGGATTGCATTGAATCTGTAGATTGCCTTGGGTAGTATGGTCATTTTAATAATATTAATTCTTCCATTCCAAGAATATGGTGTATTTTCCATTTATGTCACCTTAAATTTCTTTCATCACTGTCTTATAGCTTTCTGAGTATGGGTCTTGTACCTCTGTAGGTAGGTTTATTCCTTGATGTCTTATTCTTTTTGATGTGATGGTACATGGGATTATTTCCTTAATTTCTATGTTTGATAGTTTGCTGTTAACAAATAAAAGTGCAACAGATTTCTGAATATTAATTTTGTATTCTGAAACTTTACCAAATTCCTTAATGAGCTCTAGTACTTTTCTGGTGGTGTCTTTAGAATTTTCTATGTATAGTATCATGTTATCTGCAAACAGTGGCACTTTTACTTCTTTCTTCCCAATTGGGATTCCTTTTATTTCTTTTCCTTATCTCATTGCTGTGGCTAGGACTTTCAATACCATGTTGAATAAAAGTGGCAAAAATGGGCATCCTTGTCTTGTTCCTGATATTAGAGGAAATGCTTTCAGGTTTTCATCATTGAGTACAATGTTAGCTGTGGGTTTGTTATATATGGCCTTTATTATGTTGAGGTATGTTCCCTCTATGCCCACTTTCTGGAGAGCTTTTTTCATAAATTGATGTTGAATTTGTCAAAAGATTTTTCTGTATCATAATTGAGATTATCATATGATTTTTACTCTTCAATTTGTTAATGTGGTGTGTCACACTGCTGATTTGTGGACATTGAACCATCCTTGCATCCCTGGGATAAGTCACATTTGATCATAGTGTATGATCCTTTTAATGTATTGTTGGAGTTGGTTTACTAATATTTTGTTGAGGATTTTTGCATCTATGTTCATCAGTGATATTGGCCTATAATTTTCTCTATTTGTGATGTCTTTGTCTGTTTTTGGTATCAGGGTGATGGTGGCCTCATGGGATGAGTTTGGGAGTGTTCTTCCCTCTACGTTTTTTTTTGAATAGTTTGAGAAAGATAGGTGTTAATTCTTCTCTAAATGTTTGATAGAATTTACCTGTACAGCCGTCTCATCCTGGACTTTTGTTTGTTGGGAGTTTTTAAATAACTGGTTCAATTTCATTACTGGTAATTGATTTATTTACATGTTCTTTCTTCCTGGTTCAGTCTTGGAAGATCGTACATTTCTAAGAATTTGCCCATTTCTCCCAGGTTGTCCACTTTATTGGCATATAGTCATTCATGGTAGTCTCTTATGACCTTTTGTATTTCTGCGGTGTCAATTGTAACTTCTCCTTCCTCATTTCTGATTTTATTTATTTGGACCCTCTCCCTTTTTTCCTTTATGAGTCTAAGGATTTACCAATTTTGTTTATCTTTTCAAAGAACTAGCTTTTAGTATCATTGACATTTTCTACTTTTTTAAAGTATTTATTTATTTATTTATTTATTTATTTATTTATTTATTTATTTCTGTTCTGATCTTTGTGATTTCTTTCCCTCTACTAACTTTCTGTTTTGTTGTTCTTTCTGTAGTTCCTTTAGGTGTAAGATTAGGTTGTTTACTTTTTTTTGTTTGTTTCCTGAGGTATATTTTTGTCACTATAAACTTCCATCTTAGAACTGCTTTTCTGTGTCCCATAGGTTTTGGATCATGCTTTCATTGTCATTTGTCTCTAGATATTTTTTGATTTCCTCTTTAATTTCTTCAGTGATCCACTGGTTATTTAGTATCATATTGCTTAAACTCCATGTGTTTATGATTTTTAGTAGTCTTTTTTTTTTTTTTTTTTTTTTTGTAGTTGATTTCTAGTCTCATAGCATTGTGGTTGGAAAATGTGCTTGATATAATTTCAATTTTCTTAAATTTACTGAGGCTTGTTTTGTGACCTAGCTTGTGGTCTTTTCTGGAGAACATTGCATGTGCACTTGAAAAGAATGTGTATTCTGCTGCTTTCAGTTGGAATGCTCTCTACATATTGATTAAGTTTATCTGAACTAATGTGTTATTTAAGGCCATTCCCTTATCGATTTTCTGTTTGTTTGATCTGTCCATTGATGTAAGTGGGGTGTTAAAGTACACTACTATTAAAATGTGTTACTGTCAATTTCTCCCTTTATATCCATTAAGATTTGCTTAGTGTATTTAGGTGCTTCTACGTTGGGTGCATATATATTTACAATTGTTATATCTTCTTCTTGGATTGATCCCTTGATCATTATGTAGTGTCCTACTTTGTCTCTTGTAATTGTCTCTATTTTAAAGTCTATTTTGTCTGATATAAGAATTGCTAATTCAGCTTTCTTTTGATTTCCATTTGCATGGAATACTTTTTTCCATCCCCTCACTTTCAGTCCGTGTGTGTTTTTAGATCTAATGTGTCTCTTGTAGGCAGCATATATGCAGTTCTTGGTTTTGTATATTCCACCAATCTATGTCTTTTGATTGGATTACTTAGTTTATTTACATTTAAGGTAATTATTGATATGTATATTCTTTTTGCCAGTTTGTTAATTATTTGGGGGTTACTTTTGTAGGGTTATTTTCTTCCTTTCTTCTTTTGTTCTCTTATGACTTGATGACTGTGTTTAATGTCATGTTTGGATTTCCTTTTCTTTTTTTATTTGTATATCAAAAAATTACAGATTGTGGTTACCATGAGGTTTTTATATAGCAACCCATTTATGTGCATGATTGTTTTAATTTGCTAGTCCCTCAACCTCAAATGCATCTTAACAACCCTCAATTTGTACTCTCCTCTCCTCAAGGTTACTGTTTTCAATGTCATATTTCACATCTATTTTTTGTGTGTGTATCCCTTAATTGCTTATTGTGGATATAGAATACTTTTGTCTTTTGACTTTTCTATTATCTTTGTGCATGGATGATTTCCCAACTTTACTGTATGTTTGCCTTTACTAGTGAGATTTTTCATTTTGTAATTTTCATGTTTCTACTTGTAGTCTTTTCTTTTTCACTTAGAGAAGTCCCTTAACTTTTCTTGTAAAGCTGGTTTGATGGTGCTGAACTCTTTTAGCTTTTGCTTGTATGCAAAGCTTTGGATCTCTCTGTCAAATCTGAATGGAAGCCTTGTTGTGTAGAGTATTCTTGGTTATAAGTTTTTCCCTTTCTTCACTTTAAATATATTGTGCCACTACCTTCTGGCCTGCAGCTGAAAAATCAGCTGATAGTCATATGGGAGTTCCCTTGTATGTTGTTTGCTGCTTTTCTCTTGCTGTTAATATTCTTTCTTCATTTTTAATTTTTGTCATTTTAATTACAAAGTGTTTTGGTGTGTTCCTCTTTGGGTTAATTCTGTGTGGGACTCTCTGTACCTTCTGGACTTGGATGTCTATTTCTTTTCTCAGGTTAGGACAGTTGTCAGCTATTATGTCTTCAAATACGTTCTCTGCCTCTTTCTGTCTTCTCCTTCTGGGACCCAAATATTAGTGTGCTTGATGTTGTCTCAGAGGTCTTTTAAACTATCCTCATTTCTTTTCATTCTTTTTTCTTTTTTTCTATTCATCATCACTTATTTCTACTCCTCTGTCTTCTAGCTTGCTGACCCATTCCTCTGTATCATTTAGTCTACTATTGGTTCCTGATGATGTATTTTTATTTCAGTTATTGTATTCTTCATTTCTGTTTGTTCTTTTTATTTTCTAATTCTCTGTTAAAAACGTCTAACTTCTTGATCTGTTCATCCATTCTTCTCCTGAGATCTTTGATCATCTTTACAGTCACTATCCTGAACCTCTTCTCATATAGATTGCCTATCTCCACTTCACTTAGTTCTCTTGGGTTTTTATTTAGTTCCTTTGTCTGGAACATTTACCTCCTGGAGCTGGTGTCTGCCCACTGGTCAGTGGAGCTGGGTCCTGGGTCTTCTCATGGGCAAGGCCTTTAGACCTATGTTTTTTTTTTCTGTTTGTTTGTTTGTTTGTTTGTTTTTACTATAGAAGAGGAATCCTTAAGAATAGAATGTAGTGTTTGATGTTCTAGAACATTTCAGTTGATATTTGTCCTGAGGTGAAAACGTACTTATCCCCTAAAATGAAAATAGTGGTAATGAAAAACAAAAAGTTTACTTAAGTGCTCACTCTCTCTTTTGAACTTCAGGTTTATTCATTCATGAAATGATTCAGAAGGAAATAATTATAATTTAAACATCTTAAAGGGATTATATAATCACATATGTTTGTAATGGGCTCAGTAGCCTCACGATAAAGATTTCAACTTTGTCCTGGCAACAAAGACAACTGGCTTTTAGGGAATTTTCTTCAAGGTAAAGGATAAGTTGTTACATCTGACCCTTCCTACTACCAGGAAAGAGGCATAATAGCTAACAGGCCTTATTGGATTTTGGAGAAAACATATACATCATTGGGCATGATAATACAATCTATTTAACAAGTAACATGAAAGGTTATAAATTTAAGTAGGGTCCTGTTATAGCATAATTTACAATAAGAAGTACATGTTTGGTCTGTGTTTCCACTTCTGAGATAGAGCTCCTAAAACCCTCGGAATTTCCCATGGAAGAGAGTGGTAAATGTGTATTTTGTTATGTTAATGAGATAACTTTTGGGAAGCACCTAATAATGGCAGGTAGGTGCCAGGGAAACCAACTATGTAATTAAATGGTTGGAACTTTGAGCCCCACCCTGGACTTCTCAGGAGGGGAAAGAGCCTAGAGATTTAGTTCAGTCACTAATGGCCGATGATTTAATCAATCATGCCTACATAATGAAACCTTTATAAAAACCCAAATGGACAAGATTTGGAGAGCTTGTGGGTTGGTGAACACGTGGGGATTTGGGGAGAATGGTGTGCTCTGAGAAGGCATGCAAACTCTGTGCCCTTTCCCCATATCTTGCCCTATGTATTTCTTCCATCTGGCTGTTCCTAATAAACTTTTATAGTAAACTTGTAACCTAGTAAGTAAAATGTTTCTCAGAGTCCTGTTAGGCACTCTAGCAAATTAATCAAATCCAAAGAGTGGGTTATTGGAACAAACAATCTATAACTGGTCAGTCAGGAACACTCATAATAACCTGGATTTGTGATTGGTGTCTGGAGGGGGACGGGTAGTCTTGTAGGACTAAGTCCTTAACCTATGGGATCTGGCACTTTCTCCAGGTAAATAGTGTCAGAATTGAGTTGAATTGTAGGACACCCAGCTGGTGACCAATAATAGCTTGATGTGGTGGGGGAAAACCCACCCATTGGAATTAGGTGCAGAAACTTAGCTCCAGAACTAAAGAAGTCTCTGCAATATTTCAAGGCTGTCACGTAAACTGCTCTTCTATCTAAATCCAGTACATCCTGTGGTGATAGAAGGATCTGTATTAGACGGGGATCCTGTATAAAGCCATTCACCTAATAGGTGAATCATAGAGCAGACATTTAGAATTTTAGAACAAAACTATGAGAGCTTCTACAGAAAAACTATTTTTTTTTTATTTTTTATTTTTCAAACTGCTACTGAAGTAGCAGTTTGAAACTGGAAGCTTAATCATAGACCATCAAGTTATAATACAATCTGAATTGTTCATGAAGAACTGTGTTATTGACCCACTAAGCCTCTGAGTTGGGCATAAATAACATTTCATTATCTAGTGGAATTGGAATATGTAAAGTCAGATACAAATAAGTTGAATAAACAAGTGACCCAAATACTCATGGTCTCTATTCCTGCTACAATACCTCTTTGAACTTGAACTTATGGCTTCATGGGAAGTTCTCTGTGACCAGTGGACTGAAAGAAAAATATTTGACCTTGATTGCAGAGTTTTGTATAATATCTTGGTATCATCCTAAAATGAATGGCTATATCACTACAGTCCCATTTGGAGGCTGCCAAAGATGATAGTGGTGAAAGAAAAATTTCCTAGTGGGCAGAACTTCCAGCAGTGTACTTGTTGTTCGTTTTGTTTGAGAGATAGCCAGAGACATAGATTTACATTGCTTCATGGGCAGTAGCTAATGGTTTTGATGGATAATCAGGGATTTAGAAGAAACATGATTGGAAAATTGATGACAGAAAAGTATGAGGAAGAAGTCAATGGATAGAACTCCCTGAATGGGCACATATGTACAATGTGAATGTTCAACAAAGCTCAACCTCAGCATAATGAGGTCTTAATAGTGGTCAAGAAGACACATTCTGTGAATCTTTGTCAAGCATCTTCCTCCAGTCACACCTGTCATTGACAGGGCTAATGCACAAAATAGCCATGATAGCAGACATGGAGGTTATGCATGGGCTTGGCAACATGAATTTCCATTCACTGTGACTACAGCCACTGCTGAGCATCAAACCCACACAGAGCAGAGACTGATACCAAGCCCCTGAAAATAGAACCATTCCTAGGGTAATCAGCCAGCTATCTGATAGCAAGTTAATTATGTTGGACCTCTTCTATTGTACAAGGGGCAGTGTTTTGTTCTCACCCCATAGAAAACTACTCTTCATGTGGATTTGCCTTCTCTGCTTGCAATACTTTTGCCAAAATTTTTATCTGTGGGCTTATAGAATTCTTATGTCTTATTCACCATCATGGTATTCCACAATGCTTTGCTTCTGACCAAGGAACTTATTTTGCAGCACATGAAGTATGGCAACAGGCTCACACTCACGGAATTTACTAGTCTTACTATATTATCCATCACTCTGAGGCAGTGAAATAGTTCTTTTGACAATTCAGTTACTGAGCTAGATGAAAGGAAAACTTTTCAGGGCTAGGGTAATGTCTTGCAAGATGCAGTGAATTCTCTAACTTGTCAACCAATATATGTTGCTGTTTCTCCCTTATCCAAGATTCTCAGGTCTAGAAAGAGCTCTAAATTAAAAAAGAAACAAACAAACAAAAAAACCCAGAAAAAACAAAAAAACAAACTCCTCTCACAGTTACTCCAGGTGATCTACTTGCAACATTAGTTCTACCTACTCTATGACTTTGGGTTCTACTGGTCTAGAAATCTTAGTTCCCAAGGAGTAGATGCTTCTACTAGGAGATCCAGTAATAGCTCTATTAAACTGGAAGTTGATACTGTCTGTTGGCTACTTTGGGCTCCTCATGCTGAAGAAACAACAGACAAAGAATGGGGTTACTGTATTGCTGGGATGATGTAACTATCAAGGGGAAATTGGATTACTACAGGACTATAGGAGGAGGAAGAATGACATCTAGACAAAGGGCACCTCTTATACTTTCATGTCCTGTAACAAAAGGACCCAATGCAGACAGGACTGTCAAAGGCTCAGATCCTTCAAAATTGAAGATTAGATCATCACAACAGGCAAGGAACCATGACCAGGTGAGATGCTTGCTGAGGATGAAGGGTAAATGGAATGGGTAGTAAAAGAAGGAAGTTATAAATATCAGCTGTGACTACATGATCATTCATAGAAATTAGGACAATAAGAGTTATAAACATTTCTTACTTTGATATAAGTATATTTGGTTATATATTAATCAATTCTTTTTTTCTCCTCTATCTACCATCTAATATTAAATCTGGTAAAGGTAGTTATCCTTTGTATTAGTCTCCTTGGGATGTCATAACAAAGTCCCAAAAACTGGGTGACTTAAAAAAATAGAAACTTATTCCCCTACAGTCTGGAGGCTAGAAGTCCAAAATCAAGGTGTCAGCAGGGTTAGTTCTTTTGGAGGCTCTGAGAATGTGTTTCATGTCTCCCTCCTAGCTTCTGGTGTTATCCTGCAATCTTTGGTGTTCCTTGGCTCTTAGATGAATCACTCCAATCTCCACCTCCTTAGTTATATGCCATTGGTTCCTTTGTGTGCATCCGAATTTCCCTCTTTATAAGAGGGATTGGTCCAATTACACCAGTAATTGTATTAGCTCCCATCCTAATCCAATATGACCTTTTTAAAACTTGATTACATCTGCAACTATACTATTTCCAAATAAGATCACATTTACAAGGTCTGGGATTTAATTTTGAAAACATCTTTTTGGCAAACACAATTCAATCTATAATATCCTTATATCTCAGTATTTAAATTACAGGATGAGTGGATCTCAAGTACAAGAGGAATGGACATTACCCCAAAATGGATAAAGTAGCACATGAGACTATGCATTCTCATTTGGAGAGAGGATTGGCATCTTTTCAACTGTGGAAGTGATAGCTGCATCTTTTTAGGTAGAAACATCACTTTTAATGTCTTCGTTTGGAAGTTAGATATATGGGTAAAAGAAGTATTAATGGATGGCAAGTTGGCAAGGAATAGATTATGGTGGTTTTGTACAATATCAACTTAGCTGAATCAGAAACTGCATTTCCCCCAGAATTCCTTTTCCTGTTTCATGCTGGGTTAAGGTTCACCTTACAAGAAATCTGAATGAGGTTTGGAAAGCAGAAGTGAAGCAACAGCCATTATACTCTGAAGCAGGCACTAGCGACTATTGCCACCAGTGCACATTTTTGCCAACCTGGAAGCTCACCTTGACTTAGGACCACAGCTATGACCACAACTCCTAAAGCTCTCTCCAGATCTCCTCCTTTGCTTCACAAGTCCTGCACCAGGTACGTGCTCAGCAACATGGGAAACAGCACTGGATCCTTCTCCAAAGCCACCTGCATCATGGAGGTTTGTAAATGTGGGTTCTAGTTTTTCCTCCTAATTCCAGTTCTTCCTTGTTCTCCTTTATTTCATGCCCACCTTTTCTCCTTGTTAGCTCTGCTTACCCACAGAGACTTCAGCCCATCATCAGACATGGAAGCAACACACTTCCATTGACTTCTTCACTAGATCCCACAGTTGTCTAACCCTGTGTATCTTCCACCAAACACCGGCAAATGTTGTCACAGAGGAGGAAATCAGGAACCATGCAAAGCACTGGCATTCTTAGTCTACCACCTCCATAAAGTCAAAAAATCTTCTTCAGACAGGTTTAATTTTGGACAGTTGTTTTTTAAATACTTTCTTATCACTCATCCTTCTAGAGGCCAGTGCTTACTAGTCATTTTTGACCCTCTCTTCCATCCACATACATATATCATGATTGTTTCCAATTAGAGCATAAAATCAAGCATCAACCCATATTTCCTGAGATTGGATGTTACAGGCTTGGAGAATAAAACATAAAAATAATGTGTCACGGCTTATTTACAAGAGCCTACTCACAAACAAGCTGACAACCATATTTCTCAATTTCTATTCAGTTTGGCTTGCCAGACTTCTTATCTTCCAGAAGACCTAGTTAGAGCAATTTACTAGCATTCTATCTTATTCAATTTATGAAGTGTGATTCCATTTTCCTAGTTCTATACTCTGATATAAATTTTTTTGGTGTGCTTGTTTGTTTTACTAAAACTCCCATTTTCTAGTGTTCCCCATATTTTATCACCCATTTGGAAGGTGGTCTTTCCTCATTTACTATCAACACGTGATTTTTGGGTTATGTACATTTCTTCTTTCATATCTCCCCTTGTCTATGTCCTCCACTTTTAGACTTCCCTGCCCCGCATTCTGCCTTAACTGTCCTTTTCCATAAGTTGCTGACACAAGCTCTTCCATTAAATGTGAACTCTACATCTTGGTTAATATCCATTGATTGGAAATGTATTAACTGTGGGAAAAAATGCTTATAGAGGAGCTGAAGCTGCTATTCTGTTGAGTGTAAAGTAACAATGCCTGCTGTAACTGTGTGGTTTTTTTTATTAGCAAATTGTTAAGTTCAACCAGCATGCAACAAGCCCCGCTGTCAGTCAGAGACCCTGCTTCTCACGAAGATAACACTGAATTTCCCAGCTTAGCCCCAAAGCTCCCAGGTGCTGTAACGGAGCAGGAGCAGGACCCTATGGGGTCTTCCAGGGACAGACTCCTCCCTCATATCCTCAGCTTTAGCTCCTCTTTGAAGTACCTAGATAATAATATCTGATGCACATTTCCTGAGATTTCCTGAGTTGTTTTACAGATACTAAAACCCCCATCAAAAGGAAGAAATTAACTACTTGATGCCCATGAGCTCACAGCCTCCAGACCTACTGGCACCTAAGGGCTGATAACGTTAAGCCCTGTGACACTGCCCTGTTAGCTCACCATCAACCAATCAGAGAATTGCACAAGTTGATCACATGGGGATGCCCCTGGGACGCCCCTCCCTCACCTTGCTTTTAAAATGCTTTGCTGAAACCCATTGGGTAGTTGGGGTGTTTTGAGCACCAGCTGCCCTGAACTCCTCACCTGGTGCCCTGCTATAAACGCTGCACTTCTGCGCTTCACTACAACCCAGTGTCAACAGATTGGCTTTACTGCTCAAGGGCAAGCAGACCCAAGTTTGGTTCAGTAACAAAACCTGGGGAGTCTGGTTTCTAGAGCAATGGCTTGGTTAATCCATGTAATTTTCATGAAGTGGTTAACATTCTTCATGAAGAAGTAGGGGCTAAGTGACTGAAAACAGATTAGCAAAAAAAGACCCGAGCCTTTCTCAGAATTCTTGGTACGCTGGTTGGCAGGATTCCTATCTGCCCCAGGATAGTCTTGCTCTCAAAATCATAAAGTTCAAAAAACATAAATTATTTCCATGTAGCTAAAGAAGAGAAATTATATTTACTCTTCATTTTTTTTGTTGTTGTTGTTAAAAAAAAGAAAAAAGAAAGAAAGAAAGAAAAGAAAGGGAATAATAAACCTTACACTATCAGAACGTTAACATTTGGATTTAGAATAAAGAAAAAGAAATATCTAGGAAATCATTATGTAATTTAAATCACTAATTACATATCGATCCCCTCCTTAAATATGTTCTAACACCAAGAAAATTGTTAGTTTGCAGAGTAGAAAGCACCATAAGAGACATTTATTTTTCTTCTTAACACTTTGTTGTAAACCAAAATTATTCAAGACAGCTCTCAGTTAATTCCTGTTAAATTCAGTCTCTACTTTTCTAGTAAAAAAAAAAATTAAATCACTTCTAATAGAAAAGCTATTTTTAAAAATGTCAAAAATATTTCATTATAACACTTGTCAGCAAATGTTCACAAGAATATCATATCTAAATGTAGTCATACAGAATTGGAAATACCAGAATTCTTCTACTTTTTAACTCACTCCAGGCAAACTTTAATTTGCTGTGAATCTATGGCCAATTCCTTGGAGGCATCTATTTTAGTAAAACATAGAAAACATTTGAATCGTGTTCTCCTCCTACCACACCCTTACTCTGCTGTGGACTAGGAACCCATGGAATACTAGCTATGTCTTAGCCAAGTGTGATGGGGAAGCTGAACTCTGAATCTGAGTTCAGTTTGCTAGCAAAAAATGTAGGAAGTGGTAATGTGTTGCAGTGTACACGACGTGGTTAATGTTACCAAAGATGCCAAGTGAGCAAATGATAGTGGGGGAGGGAGGCGTCAAGACCCCTACATGTCAGATTGTCATAAATATTTATCAAAGAGCCACTGGGGAGGTCACAGAATTCTAACCAATCAATCTGGCAGTGACCTGATCACCAAGGCTCAAAAGCTGATATAGAACCGTCTCACACCTTTAAGGAGGTTACCTGAGGCTTGCATTTTGCAAGAGGAATTACATTGGCAGAAAGTGGATTGTGAGGCTGTGACAAGAGAGGAGATCATGACTGGGCAGACTGAAGCTTTTTCCCTCCCTTGTTCATTCTCTCTGCTTCACACTGAGGTCAGAGAATATTTTCTCTCCTTCATCTCTCGTCCCCTGTATAAAAATGTGTATTTACTTCCAATTATGTTACATGTACAAATTACTAGAACTAAGAGGTGCTTGAACCTGAACTGAGGAAATGAGGAGGAAAAAAGACACATCTCCAAATGAGTTTCATTTATATAATGAAAATAAATTTTTACACAATCAACAGAAACACACCAAGTTTTTTTTTTTGCGAAAAATATTTTTAAATAAATTTTTGTCTTTTTTTTTTTTTACATTCTGATATACATATGTAACAAGGTTTATGGCACTGTAACCAGAATCAAATCAAAAAAAAAAAAAATTAAAGGAAAAAGGTGGGAAAGAAAGTAATCGGTTTTGTTTAATTCCTTTCTATCTCCAAGCTGGCAACTTTGCACTATTTGTCTATTATTCAACTGCCAGCTCTAATTCGTCTGCACACTCAAAACACCATATTATTGCACAAGAAGCCAGTGAAGGCATATGGTATAATGGTCATTTCCTTGCTATTTCAAAAAATCTCTTAAACCCGGGGTGGGGGGGGGGGGGATTAATCCAGAGTATGAAACACACAAAATCAACAGTATCCTTTGTCTCTTTAAAGAATGTGAAGGGTTCTTAGACCATTTAAGCTGCCCTGATCTTCTCTTTGCACCAGTGAGCACAGCAGGGCTTGGTTTGGTTGGGTTTTTGTTTTTGTGAGGACAGCCCAGGCAGATCCTAGGTCTTCATGATTCAATGTCTTTTCTACTTACTTTGGGTTCTTTTTAATTGGTTTAAAGTGAGTATCTTCGGTCTATGAACCTGCACAGACTAGTTAATTGTAAACTCTACAAATAGCTTAAAAGGAAAAGGGGAAGAAACAAGTTTTATTATATTTTTATTGTTGGCTTAAAAAAATTACTTCTTTAGCCTCCCTGCTTTGTCAGTTGGCGGGAAGTAAATCTCAACGGCATCAAAAGTTAAATTCTTCTCACACTTGTTAAAAATAAAAAGTTTTTAAACAAGTTTGTTTCCATTCACAAACTTTACCCCCATCTAAAGAAAGAAAAGAAAGAATCCATCCTCCTTCCTCTTCGTCTCCTAATGGAGAACAGTCATCCTTTCCAGCCAGACTATTGTCACACAACCGTCTCCACACCCATCAGCTTTGGTGTAAGGATTCGCGGTGTCACACCGTTGTTTAGGTCTTCCTCAAACTCCAGCAACTGCCCCATGAAGTTAAGGTTTGGAGAAATAATTGGTCGTTTGCCTTTGACAAATTTATAAGCATCAGTCATGGTCATCCGCGTGTGCTTCATCAAGTAAGCAATGACAATGGTGGCTGAGCGGGACACCCCCGCCTGGCAGTGGATGAGTAGACCCTTCCCACACTGGTGAGCTTCCTCTGGAATGAGGGAGAAAGGCAAGAGGTGCAGGGAAAGAGAAAGAGAGATGGAGGGAGAGAGGTTAACCTTTATCTAGACTTGACAATGTCATATTCTGTAGAGAGAGACGACATTAAAATGGCTTTGAAACGACGTATAATTTACTAGTTGATCATGTGTGTTTATGTCGCAACCTCCAGAGCTGGCTAAAAGCAATATCGGTATGAATAAGAAGCTACATTTCTATATTTAAAGAGAAGACTAGGTAAAGGAGTCATTCACAATAATAGTTGACTTCACAGGTGATGGCGGTCAACTGAGGATGGAGCCAGCACACAATCAGCCTAAATGTCAAACAAGCTACTGGTTAACTAGACCCTCTGATTAAGGATGTTAATTCCCATCGCCATGTTGTGTCACTTATCAAAACTAGTGTTATGAACAATGTCTCTCCCACTTGTGATAGAGAAAAAGCATTTCTTTTTTTATACTCTAGAACTGCTCAGTGTAGGAACTGGTATTAAATGGATAAGAGCTTCAGTCTTACAAAACTCTGAAGGGGATTAAAGGAAAAAAACTCAACTAGAAAGTTACTATGTTCAGCTTCTCAATAGAAAACCCTATTGTTGCAAAGTTAAAGACTTGCAGTTCTCAGGCATAGGGTGTCACCTACATCTAAACTGTCCAACCCCTCCGCATCTGCACACGTCTTTCCAACATGGCGATGATGCAGAAGATGGAAGAATTACAGAGATGACTCGGAACCCAGAGCGATTGCAAAAGGCAATACTTCAAAGGTTTTCAGCTATATTAAAAGCCCAGTAGAATAGCTTGCAGGCACTGCCTGAATGGATTCTTAATGACACATCTAAACTAAAAGTCATCCCAAAGAAAGATCCCTGAAAAATATACCAGTTAGATGACGAGCAGGAAAGGAGAGCGTAAGGAGCGTCTTGTTCTAATGAAAACTACTTCTGTTGGCTACCCACTAGCAGATTAGAAAAAGAAACATTGTGCAAATTTTCATCTTAAAAATCCAGCAATTTAAGTTGCTTCTCATAGATAACAGTATTTTAGGAAAGTATCTCCTGTTTTCAATTTCTTCTCTCCAGCACACATTATTTAATAACCTCCACCTCAAGACAGGAAAGCTTAGGAGTAAGAGGATGAGCCACAGAGGGCTAGGTCTGACCATGGTTCCACCTTGCGGCGGACCTTATGTGAATCATGTAACTTCCCAGAGCCTCAATGTTCCTATCTGAATAATGGAAATAATACTAACTAACCAAGAACAGGGAATATGGGAATAATATCACCCGACTCAGGAATAACTAAACTGACATAGTTAAACCCTAAACCTAAACTCTGTGAATGCTATTATGTTTCTGAAACCAGCTGTGTTTTCCTTAAAGTGAGACTATAAGATTTCAGTTTATCCAATGATATAACAATGGAAATAAAAAATTGTGCCTGGGCAGGGTGTGATGTGGAATTATTTTTGAGGTTAATGCTATTTATTACTTGTTTTGTTTTCTTTCTAAAAAACCAGGTGAGCTTGAATAATCTATAAGGAATGTGGGTGCTTTGATTGAAATCTGCTTAAAACCTAAGCATATCTTATGCTACCCATTAAATGGAAAACAATTTAACTTCCCCCAACTGGAATTAATTCCATAAAATTGCACTCATAACATCATATATCAACCAGTAAGTTCCTCATTCACTTGGTGACAAACTTTTCTTCCTTGGGGCTCAAGATTTGATTCAGATATCACTAATAAAGAATCGAAGGTATCTTTGCATCCACGCGCATTGCCCGTTGAGAACTAATAGAGCCTTGTAAGCACTGCCCTAGTGTGTTCCCAAAAAGCCCCTGGCCTCAGAATCAAGAATGTTAGGCTCTGGTCCCTTCTCTGACACTAAAATTCCTACAACCTTGCAAAAGTCACTTTACTTTTCTGAGTTTAGTGACCACTCCGAATTTCCTTTCAGACTGAACATGCAATGGTCCTGCAATAAATAAAGGCACAATTAGCGAGGCAATGCCTGGGCTAAGTGACCAGAGCTGCCAACTCCACAGCAAATCCACCCACCCTGATGGCTGTTAAATCCAAGAGTTTGTGTTTTTTTTGATTTTTTGTTTTTTTTCCCCTCTTTTTCTGACAAAGGAGCACTGAACATGAGTGCCTTCTTCCTGGGACAGAGGCCAGTAACAATCTGCTACATTTTTTAGGAAAAGTACTGGGTCATCCTTTTGTGGTAAGAAAGATTGGAGTTGCTTGGGAAAAAAAAAATTGTTGAGTGTCTGCTGAGTGGCAGGGACTCCCCAAGCGATAATTTGAACCTTGCAACAGTTTGAGGTTTAGAAGCAGCAAAAGTTAAGTTTAGGATTAGGGTTAGGCTGGCCGTTGCTTCCTGCGGGAGATTAAAGCCTCCTGTTGCTATAATTTTTTCTCCTTGGGAACTGCATGAGCTATACAATTTGATCTTTCCTACTTCAATGAGTCTGGGGTAAACTAAGGAAATCTAGTACCATCTCGTGAGCACTCAACTTCACGCCTTTTTGCTACCCAGTGTTTAAAAACCGAGACAAAGCAAACAGAAGGGAGAAACTACTCCTCGTCCCCCCCCCCCCCCCTGTTGTGCTGAGTGATGTATAAAGCTGTTCACTACAGCATTATGTTTCTGAAAAAAGATCCTTTAGAAACAATCCTTCAGCAAACACTACCTTTGCCTCCAACAGTGGCAAATTAATTTAACTCAAGGTAAGGAGATGTCTGTGAGTGTGGACCAGTGTCACATTCACAATACAGTTGGCCACGGGTATCCACGGGGGATTCGTTCCTGGGTAAAATTCACAGATGATCCTTACGCTCTCCCTTATATAAAATGGCATAGGACAGTCAGCCCTCCATATCCGCCAGTTCGATACGCGGTTGGTTGAATCCGCAGATGTGGAGCTCGCGGATACGCAGGGCCGGCTGTATGTTACTTGCCTGCAAGGTGCCAAGGGACGCCAGTAGACCACATGCCCACGGCACCTGCTCCGGCCGCCAATGTCTTACTTTGCACCAATTCTTTTGAGATGATCTTATAGAACATCTCAATGCTAATGCCTGCCACTTTTTCACTGAGAACTTGAGGTATGTGGAGGTCTAGTTGAATGGATCCCAACCCAGATGAGTTACTGTTCGTTTATAACCATGGCTCCTATACGCTTGATGGGTTATGACTTAGGAGAATACTTTGGCTGCACCAGATGGCAGAACCCGAAAACACCTCGGCAGAGTTTTTTTTTGCAACACAGGCATAAACCCTGTACTTGATATCAAAGCCAAAGCAGGAGGGCAAAGGAAGGCGGAAGATGAGACTTTCCCGTGGGAGATAGTTACCAATGAACTCAAAAGCCTCTTCAAAGTACTGCCGCAGGTTCTGCTTGTTGCTGTCGGTGGCCGGCAGCCGCTTGTACTTGAACAGGCCTTTCTCGTAGTGGTAGAGGGGCAGGTGAGTGGTGACGTTGATGACGTAGCCGATGTTCAGCCGCTGCATCGTATCCAGGTCCTGGGCATCCTGCTCGTTGCCGAGGAACAGGAAGGGCAAAATGGGCGTCAGCTCTGCATTCTCGATGTCGGGTGTGCTGGGGATGGACTGAGGTAGCATACTCGAGGCCGCAGACGCGCCGCCCCCCACCTCCCGGCACTCTTGGAGCTGGAGGGAGTTGTCACAGAGGTTTTCATGGTTCTGCTTAAAACTGCTAAGTCCACCTGGAACAAAAACACAGAAAGTGAGAAGGACAGCCCCTAGAACTTCAGAGCTGGCAGAAGATGCCACTTTCCCCTTAAGGATGAGTGTGCACGGTTGCTTATTACATTTTTTTAAATAAAATCAAAACACAAATGAAAGTCCATTTGGAGACCCAGGACAAACTTTGGAGGATATCACTGAATGTAGTACGTTGGAAATGTGCTTTTTATGCAAACTGGGGCATGTTGCCCTGGAAAGAGTTCCACAAAGCATCAGGCAATTTCATCAGCAGTAAATTTGATCTGCCCCAAAGAGCCGTGTGCTCAGTGGCCTATATAGAACCTTGCACTTTGGGAGCTCAGGAAGGCACAGTTGACTTCCTCGGGTGTAGAATTTCTGCCAGTATCTGAGCAGTGTAGCTGTGTGTCTTGCACACTTTGTAAGCTCACCTCACCCAGAAGGCCAAGTTTGCTCCCAATACAGCAGATTGGTTACAAGCAGGGACCTTGGAAGAACCAGATTATTTGGCTATAATCCCAGTTCCACCACTTCCTGGGTCTGTGACCCAGTTAAATTAATTTCTCTCTCTGGGCCTCAATTTCCCCATGTGTAAAATGAGGGTAATAGCATGTACCTCTTAGTGTGATTGGGAGTCTGGAAGGGATGGATACATATAAAGTATGCAAACCTCCCCCTCATCAAATGCAGTGTCACCTATGAGAATGTATCTTAAGGAAATCATCTGACCAAAGATATCCAGCTAGGATGCGTAAAGGTTGGTTTTCTAGAAAGGTCAAATAAAAAACAGAAACATTTTTTAAAAGGGAAAAGTTGACATGTGCACCCAATGGAATATTAAGTAGCCATTAAAAGTTGTGAGAGGAATACAAAAACAAAGACAGTGTTTCTGTTTAACATTAAATGAAAAAAGCCAATTCAAAAACATTCACTTTACATGTGATCAAAAGCTGAAAAACCATGCAAAAAAGAATACTTGTTTAAGTTAGGAAATTTATGGGTCATAGTTTATTGTTTTTAAACTTTTTCTTTAATATTTGTTAGATACATTTGTGGCTAAGCCCAAAGGATTATTATGAAGGTTAAATTACACAATATACATACGTAAGGGCTATGAAATCAGAGTTGACATTATTAACTACCAGCTGAGCTCTAATTCTTACCGACTAGGTACATTTTGGCCTTCCCTGTGAACAGAGGGGGAAGTTGGAGACCTCCTAGAAGCTGAAAGCCACCAGAATACAACGTTTACCAGCCCCACTGTTGCAGATAGATGTCTTACTTCTGTCTTGATAGTTTTAAGAGATAAGGGAGGAAACATAATGTGTGAACAGGATATGGTTGTGTTGAAATAAACACAGGAAGTCTATCTGTCTACCAGGTTCTGAACTTACGTCCTTCTCCATTTCAAGTCTCATCTTTGGCAACCGCAGTAGGAAGCTCCAGGGCTGTAACACAGACCAAGTATCAGGGCTGTTCACAGCCAATGAACACTAGTTGTATAAACTGGGGAAGTCATATTTTCATTAAGAGCCATCATGATGCAAAGATCATTCGAAGGGGGTAATATTATGATCATCTGGAAGTATCAAAACCTATCTTCGCTTTTGGAAAAGAAAAACAAGAGCTATAAATTCATTTTAATTGATTTCTAGACTTAAGCTCTGCCCTTACAGCTTATTAGTTTATTCTGCTATGAAATGATTCAAATAAAAAGTTTGTCTGGATCCAAAAAGATCATTTTTCAAGTAGATAGAAGAAATGGAAAACCAGAAAAACTTCATTAGTGAATACCTAAACAAAAATTTGAAATTACCTGCTATCACCACCACAAACCTCACAAAAAAGAGTAAAGAGTTATTTTAAAATCTGCTCAGCTTTGGCTACATAAAATCCAAGTAAACAGTTCCACACTGGTTTTGTGATGGGAACCTAATTCACTTGCTTTTTTCTTAAGAAAAAGACAGTTGTTACACTTTTCCATATAAGATGAGAGGACAGAACCACAAAACAAACTCAAAAGAAGTTTTTAAGGGGGGAGGATGAAGGGGGGGACTTCTCTCTGTTCTTATTTAGGGTACTCAAGCTGTAATTTGTCTTAAAAGCAGCTAGTTTAAATTAAAAAAAAATGCACGCCAGAAAACCACACACACAGAAAAAAGCAGCATAAAGCTTTTTAAAATTCTGTCTCTACACCTCCTTTCCCAATGACATCAGCTGGAGGCTCCCCACCTGCCCAGTTGCCATAGCAGTTACACAAAGACATACAATGACATCAGTTGGCATGATATCAGCTCTTTGAGTGCAAACAATACAAGAAGAACTACTTTGTTTAAGGCCTTTGGTGCAACTGTGTTCTGGGGAGCCAATGATGTAATGCTAACAGGTGGCATGGGCCTTCCATTTGCCTAATGGGGGGTAAAAGCCCACGGGGGAGGGGAAGGGAGGGAATTGGAAACAGACAGACACAAAATGCTCTGAATCCCAGGGGGTGCCCACGTGCAAAATTATGGATATATTGTATGTTTAAGCCATGTGGGAACTCTGTTCATCGAATCTTTGGAGGCAGAGTGGATAGAAAAGGAAATATTCTAATTCACACATATTAACTAGACGAGGAAACTCTCATTGATGGATATGAACAAGCAGTCTGTTCAGTTGCCAGTCTGCTGGCCAATGTCCGCATCAGTTCTCATTAAGGGCTGTGCACAGCCAGATACTGCAGTTAAAGAACTCTCTCTGGGGATGGCGCTTATGGCAAAATGAACCAGGAGGATCTCACAGTGGTGGTTTTGAGACAGCTGTCTGTAGGGAGGATTGCTTTCCTCCCTTAAGGGTTTGGAATTGGAAGCCAGGGAGGGGTGAAGGGAAGGAGGAGGGCTAATACGGTTCTCTCTTCCAACTACTTTCCCTCCACCCTGCCCCATCACATAGCATAGAAGCCACATAGACTGATCACTTAATGAGGAGTTTTGATTATTTCATACTTGTTATAGCTACATAGGAACATTACAAGATGATAACTAACAATTGAAATGGAGGCAGTGTAGCATGGTGGTTAAGAGAGGGGTTAGAGGCAGGCAGACCCAGGTTGCAACTGTACTTCTGTCTCATGAGAGTTGTAAGACCTGGTATAAATCCCTTTTCCTCATTAAGCCTCAGTTTACTGACCTGTAAAGTGGACATATCATCACCTACACATAGAGTTGTGGTACAGGAAGCCTATGTAAACATATACTCAGGCATTTGATAAATAATGTCTTATTACCACAATGTCGTCATTGCTGTTGTCCTCACCTCCAGCTGATCTGCTGACTCTGAAGTTTGTGGGAACCCTAAATGCAGTGCAGTGATTCTGAGGCCAGACTGCTCGGGCCTGAGTCCCAGCACAGCCAAATACTAGCTCTGAGACCCTGCACAAGGTCCTTACCTCTTGGCTTCTCCATTTCCCCACATATAAAACAGGGACACCTACCTCACAGTACAGTCTTGAGGATTAAACTGGTTTATAAAAATAAAGTACTTTGGAACAATATCTAGCACACATTAAGCATTTTTGGAAAACTACCATTTTAAAGATCTAAAAAAAATCTAAGACAAATACCATATACTATCACTTATATGTGGAATCTAAAATATGACACAAATGAACCTATCTATGAAACAGAAACAGACATAGAGAGCAAACTGGTGGTTGCCAAGGGGGAGGGGCCTGGGGGAGGGTTAGAGTAGGAAGTTGGTGTTGGCAGATGTAAGCTTTTATATATAGGATGGATAAACAACAAGGTCCTACTGTATAGCACAAGGAACTATATTCAATATCCTATGATAAAACATAATGGCAAAGAATATTAAAAAAAGAATGTATATATATGTATAACTGAATCACTTTGCTGTACAGCAGAAATTAACAGAACATTGTAAATCAACTATACTTCAATTAAAATAAAAGAAAGCTAAGTATCTCAAAAAAAAATCAAAAGAAGGCAGAAAAGGAGGAAAAAGTAAGGTACAAATTGAATGCATAAAAGAGCTTCAAGATATGAGGTTATCATCCAGAAAAAAAAAAATCTGCTTAATATAAAGTCTCTAAATGGTAAGCTAATGTTCCAGAGTTTTTATTTTTATTTATTTATTTATTTTTATCGGTTATCATTTATTTTAGACATATTAAAAGTTATTTTGGTTAATACTAGTTTGACAATCTAAATCTTCTTTGATTTTATTTATTTTTTTATCGGTTATCATTTATTTTAGACATATTAAAAGTTATTTTGGTTAATACTAGTTCAGAGTTTTTATTTTTAAAAGTTTATTGAAAAAGAACTAGGCACCAAGGTATCTGAGCAGTTTTAAAGTTTAAATAATATACTTTTATCATTAAGAAAGCAACAGCTCCCTATCCTTCCTAAACAAATATATCTGATTTCATTTTCTTTGTCCTAGCTTTCCCAAGAAAGCCTGCATGTCTTTGGATTCCTGGGTTTGCCAGAGAAGAATTGAATGTTTTCAATAAAATCTCTCTTCTCTCCTCCCTCTCCTCCTCTCCCTTGTGCCCCCAAGTCCCCACCAGGCTGAGTGATCTCTGTAGACACACAACTGCTCCCAGTTATCAGTGCAAATATTTCCCAGGCAGGAGCAACAGCGCTGGGGGCAAACATTTCAGACCTTATCTCAAAACCAGGTTCTCTGCCAAAATGAGTATGGTCAGCATGTGGATTCTGAATGGCAACAACAAAGAATACACAGCCCCCCTACAAAATATGTAGAAATGCAATCGGCAAATTTCCTCCAGCAGGAGGTCAGTGAGGTGGCGGTCCCACTGAAGCAACGGATTCTAGTTGTAGTGGGAAACCTCTTTTCGTAGATGCCTTTCAGGTCCTGTAGCTGTTTTGGCTATTGCAGCCCTAGAAACACAAGAGCCCTCTGTAATGTGATTCACAAGCAGTGCTCTGGGTGGCAAATTAAAAAACCCACATCCAAATGCAGAATCTATAAGCAAGAGATTTCCATCTTCCAAAGATGGCCAGCACTTTGGCACACCAGCTTTTTGGCTTCATGCTAAGTTGAAAAGTGAGCATTTTCCAGAAATCTAAGGAAAACTCTCACTGAAGGTCAGCAAATGATATTAACTCGCAGAGAAAAGTGGAAGGGAATTCAAGTTGGACTTTTCTACAAGCTTGCTGAGAGCATGCCCCTTTTTGTTGTCTAAATTTTCTTACTGGTTGACTAGTTTTTTTAAAGTAAAATGGCACTTGATAATAGTGGTTAAGAACATAGTCTCAGAGCCAGACTGCTTGAGTGGAGAATACAGCTCCCATCACTAACTAGCTGTGTTACTTTAGTGAGTTAGTCAACATCTGTGCACCTCAATCTCCACACCTACAATGGGGAGTTAACAGTAGTATTTATCTCACAAGGCCCTTAATATGGATAAAATGCTTTATAAGTTAGATATTATCACAATAAATGGGAAAGATACTGGTATAAAAAGGTTCTGATGGGTACTATTTTGTGGGCCCTCCATGGAAAGTAGAGTCCACCTTAGCAGACTATCAAGGTTCTATTCTCACAAGGATCCTCGTGCAAGAAAAAATTCTGAATAAACTGGAACTGACGTCAGGCTTCCTGAGTCGAAACTCCCAAAGACTGGGGGGTAGGGCAAGGTCAGAGTTGTTTCATACTTTTCAGGGAAGAAAATCACTCACTTTAACAGCAGAAATATTAGGGATATAAGCTAACTCTTGTTTTCTATGGAATTCTCTTCATAGGTTATTGACACGACTAGGGATTTTGTAGTAGGAAAGATTTCAAGTTCAATACCAGATGGTATCACCTAAACTGTCCTACGATCGTGTCCTCAGGGAACGTGTATTCCTTCCTAAAGGGAGGCCGTATTAAAGAGGGAGAATGAGTTGAAACTGTTGTGCCACCAGGTGTAAGGTAAGAAAAAAAGGGATAGAGAAACAACGTTGTTACCAGTGGAAGAGAAAGACTTAAGAGGCTGAGTCCAATAGTGTTGCTGGTGGGGACCGTGAGTCAGAGGTGAGTATCCCTGTGACCCCTAAAAGCACATCATTTCATTGCTTACATGTGAAATGTCCAATGTGTGAAAAAACATAAACAGAGTTACCGTAAAGCTTGAAACTCTTAAAAAAGAAAAGAAAGAAAAAAAACAGGATCTTGCATTCAACTGAGTACATTTTAGGCAAATATTAAGTGTTCCAGGAAGCTATATCTGCTCATAGGTTAGTTCCTTGCCTCATAGATATTTTACTGTCTGGTCTCTCTGGTAGGCGATACCAGTTCTCTACAGATATATTTTAAAAGCCAACTGTAGAAGGCAGTCTATTTTATATAAGGCAGTAGGGAAAGAGTACAGGAATAGTCTTATTTAAATCCCTTTGTACACAGGACTTAGCTACATGTCACAGAAAGACAGGTGATTTGCGGATAACGTTTGACACCAATAGCTGTAGGGAAGAGAGCAGTCTCTTGGTTGTGGTTGGGTGATCAATCTATTTTTGAAAATAATTTATAAAAATTAAAAGTAAAAGGATCTCTCTGGTGCCTATTTTGCCTAGTGACAAATCATAGGTAGAGATTACTTCAAGAATGACCGTCACAAAACTGTATTCCCAAAATAGACTGAAGATTACTCCTGACCTTATACTTAATAGTAATCTCACAAGGTTGTATCTAGTGCTGTCTTGAGAGAAAAAAAAAATTCCTCAAAAGTTTACACCAGAATATTCATGAATTTTGAGATAATAATACAGTCCTTTCACTGGATTTTCAGCTGGACAAAAATCATAATTTAGACTATTGAAGCTTACCTGAAATAGAGATTGTTTGTGTCATCACTGTAATTCAGGTATCTTATTTTATTTCCCTCAGATTATGTGCCATCCCTTCCACCCCAATATATTGGTAGATTATAAAAGCTAACATTCTGGAAATAAGCTACTACTTGACTATAATATGTGCCAAGAATTAAAAACAAAAATTTTTTGCTCCTTCCTAATCCTTGTATGATGTACAATATGCTTTCAGTTAAATTTTTGGTTCTACATGCTTCTGCAACTATTTTCAGTTATTAACTTGTTTGGGGGCTCTGATTTCTTCCGTTTTAAAATATACTGCTTCCTTCTTTGACTGATAGAATCTTTGTTATGTCCTCAATGGAAAGAATTTTTTTAAACTCCTTCCTACCTTTTTACCTCAAGCAAGCAAGTCGGGTCAGAAAGATCCAATGACTTAGGAACTGTGATTTACAAAAATTGAAAATGAAGCTTTAATCGTACGCCTTCCAAGACAAGCTGATCCTGGCGTGTTTTTGTCAAAGTTTACAAGATTCTCCTCTGTCCCTACCTCCCCACCCTCTGCTCAGAAGTTGCCTCTGCTCCTCCTCTCTGGCAACCACCAGCTTGTTCCCTGTATCTAATGAGTCAGTTTCACTTTTGTTTTGTTTGTTCATTTGTTTTGTTGGGAGACAGGCACAAGAGGTGAAGGGGATGAAGAGATACAAACTTCCAACTATAAAATATAAGTCATGGGGATGAAATGTACAGCATAGAAAATAGTCAATAATATTGTAATAACTCTGTACGGTGACAGATGGTGACTAGACTTATCACGGTGATCATTTTGTAATGTATAAAAATATTGAATCACTACGTTGTACACCTGAAACTAATGTAATATTGTATGTCAATTATAATTCAATAAAACATAAAATGAGCTAATTTTATGGTATGTAAATGATAGCCCAATAAAGCTATTTTAAAAACAAGTAAAAACAAGAGCAAAGGAAACGAAAAAAAAAGTCGACGGAGGAGGAATGAATTGGGTGTTGGGGATTAGCAGATGCAAACTATTATACATAGAATAAATAAATAACAAGGTCCTACTGCATAGCACAGGGAACTATATTCAATATTCTGTGATAAACTAGAATGGAAAAGAATATGAAAAAGAATGTATATGTATGTATAACGGAATCACTTTGCTGTACAGCAGAAATTAACACAACATTGCAAATCAACTATACTTCAATAAAATACATTTTTTTAAAAAGTCCCCTCACTACTGAATTGGTGGAGAAAAGGGCTGGGGATTAAATTTCAGCCTGCTGAAGTAGCCCTTGACTGCACAAAAAAAGGCAGCTTCCTGTTACTACCCTTGAAGGGGGGTGCACTTGTGTTGCCCCCTTCTTACCATTCCTACTTTAAGGCTTTAATGAGTAACCAGTGTTTAGGATATCACCGGTTTAATTTGTGTGTACTTGAATAACTTGTTTGAGAGGATACTTCGCAAGTATGTAAATACAGCCTGTTTCTTTAAATCTGTTACCTCATTTATTTACATTAGAACAGAAAGCACTTCCAGAAGCAACAGTTGATGACAGTCATGTAATTTTCCACAAAGACAACAGTTAAACAGCTTTGTGTTCTTTTAACGTGCAGATGACTTTTCTGTGAGCAGGCTTCTCAGAGTTCCCCGCAGCCAGGAACCCCTCAGGTTTGGCAGGAGTCACTGTGACTTTAAGGAAAAGCACCCTTTGGCCCCCTGTCCTCCAAGGCCAGCCTTCTGTGTTTGCTCCTCTTCTCCTTCCCTCCCGCCTCCCTCTCCCTCTCCCGCAAACACTTGGGGAAGGAAACAAGAGGGAGATTCTACCTGGAATACATATGATGCTTAAATGTCCAATGAATCCACAGAATATTTTTTAACCCTATTTTTATAAAGAGTTGACGGTGGGGGTGGGAAAGGTGGACACGCCTCCCTCCTGCCCGCCCCCCCCCCCCCACACACACACAGTGAGCCCCTCTTGGTACAGAGATCCTCATCTTTATACCCACCCGCCCCATTCTGTCTCTAAAAGCTTTCAGGAAGCACCAGCTGGAAGGCAGGGGGTGGCCGTAATTAACTTCTCCAAGTCACTCCCTCAACCTAAGCGGCAGGAGAAGCCTTCTAGGCTCCCTTAGGCTGAGCCTGGACTGGTCAGAGCTGAGGTTTCTGGGGGTCCAGTTGCTCCCTTAATCCTCCCAGTCTGCCTGAAGCGCCGCCTGCGGTGTCTCATTTTCACTGGGAGTTCCTCTGCCCAGAGACTGAGCTTCACTCCCACTCACAAAAATGCCACTTAAAGCAAATGTAATAGTCTTTTCTTTTCAAGACAGGGCTTTGGGACTGGCTTTCCGCTGAGAAGTGTGCCTATCAAATCACAGGCTGGGTATATATGGAGGGAAGAGAGGGGCTGATAGAGAGCCAAGCTCAAGCCTCACGTGCCTGAAAACCTGCAAGTTCAGATTTCCTTCTGGTCCCTCCACATGTAAAGCTATGTCAGCCCAGACCAACCAGCTCCCAGGGAGAAAGGCACATCATAAACATGCAGCTCAGGTCTCTGGGTTTTCTTAATGGACACAGAACTTATATGAACACATGCTTCACTTTTAAAATCTCTTTTATCTGAGAGCAAGCCCTCCCAGACATTTTGAGACTCAAGGAACAGGCTGAAGGTGTTCCTTTCCTCTCCCCTTCTCCCTTCCTCCCCACCGGTCAGGGTCTAGTGGAAGGAGATGGATGATCAACATATAAACACACAAATAAAAAGGTAATGATTAATGATGCTAAGGGCCATGAGATGCCCTCCAGTTCCTGGGTGCTGTGAGAGGGGACTGATTAGATCAGGCTTCAGGGCAGATCTCTCTAGGGATAAGAGGGGATTGACTGGTCTGGAAAAGGAGTGGAGGTGAGGGGAGAGAAGAGGAGAACAGTTGAGGCAGAGAGAACCACACTAGGGGCAAAGGCAGGACACTCGTGAGGCCTGCGATGACTCAAAGGGACAGAATGTGATGAAGCAGAATGATGGGGACAGAGCGACCAGAGGAGGATACAGGAGTCTGCAGAGGACCTCTGAGAGCCATTAAGCAGTTGGGATTTTACACTAAGTTCAGTGGGACACTCCTGAATGTTCAGAAGTATTTTGTCATGGCAGCCCAAGCAGACTAAGACAGCATCACTTTTAATTCCCAGTAGAGCTTACTTTTTAAAAATATAAATTAGAATTCTTACTTTTGAAGAACCACACCCAAACCTGTGGACTGCCTGAGAACCTGGCCACTGGGAGCCAGCCCAAGTGGGTACCATATCTCAAAGTCAAGCCAGAAATGGTCCAATGTCAAGATGGGAATGCTGCCTAAAGGATGGCATGCTCATAAGAGGCAAGCCTGTGGAATCTTCCAGAACCTTCACTCCACAAGCCAGCTGCAAGCAGAGGAGCCCACTTCTTCCCATAGACACATGCCTCCTCATTGGTTATACTCTCCTTGTGGATTAGCATTGACCTATGCCCTTCCTACAGCACCCCTCTGGGTTGAAGAACAGTTTAACTAGAGACTTTCTGTGTATTTGGGAGGCCACTGGATACCATGTTAGGACTTCACCGCCTCCTTTCACTAAAAAGCTCAATACCGGTTAATCCGTCGAGACGGATTAAGGGAGGGGGAGAAAATCCATGAGATCATGCTGGAAGGCTAGAGAGGGAAGAATGTTAACAGGAGGAGAGAGCTATAAAACACAAAGCCATATTTCCCCCAAGAGCTCAAGCAGATACTCTCCGTTATTGTTTAATTCTCTGAAGAGAGGGAAAACATTCTTTGCTTTGCAGGGCAGGAGTTTAAGTAATGAAGCATTGCTAAACAAACAAACAGCAGAAAACCCAGTAAAGCTGTTCATTAAACAAGCCCACTGTACAAAAGGAAAACTGTTGCTTAACAATCCACCCCCCCGAGGACCAACATTTATCTTAGACCCCAAATTAAACACATCACAACTTCACAGCAAAAGTATGTTTCCCAAGGGGATTTAAGTAGCGTCCAATTAAATAAATCTCTAGAAATATCAAGAGCAAGCCTCAAGAGACAGCATATTTCTCCTGTGAAACATTCCCATTGGAAGTGACATTCGTAAAAGGTCATCTACAAGCATCCATGACAAGAGGAGGGAAAGCAAGGCAGGAAGCAAGCCAGGGTCACACACGTGAAGCCCGGGTGGGTTCCATCCCTACAATGATCCTGTATGGAAGCGCCTAGCCAAAAATGGTGTGTGCATCTCTGCTCGCTGTGAATGAAACCCCCATGTCCAAACAAACCGCTTTCAGGACTGTGTGTTTCCATAGCATCTGGAGGTCAAAGGGCTGTGGCTTAGGGAATCCAGGAAGTGGCAGGGGAAAGGATCAAGTGTCAACATCAAACTGTGAGTTGTTTTACTGAACCAGTGTTTTCAGTTCACAAAAGGCATAGCAACAACTTCCTCAAGTCACTGAGCTGAATTCTATATTTGGCAAGAATACTAAGCAAGTCTGAGCATTAAGGATAAACAGCCAGAAAGAGCAGGCGTGAGCTCTCCCAGCTCAGGGTTTCACCCAGCCAGCCATGCCCAATGGTCTGACTCCACGTGAGGGCTGAGGTTGGAAAGGTCAGCCTGAAGCTAGGTGAGGCCTCCGTGTGCTGAGAGATACACAAGTTTGCATCAGGTCAAAAGCGAGTGTGTCCCCGTGTAGTGGACCACCTTCTGGAATGAAGGGGAAGATAAAACAACCAGGAGGCCAGCACATCTCTGAGAAGGTGCACTGGGATTATTATATATTGTCAATGTAGACTTGAGGCTAAGTGGAAGGCCAGCCAAGTCGTGCTCGGTTCAACCTGGGACGTGTGAAATGGAGAGGTGACCTGGTAGGTACCCACATTTGGCATCATCAGACTTCCCAGACACATCCCCTTGAAGCCATGCCTAACATTGCTCAGGGAGACAGAAGTCCTGACAGCAAGGACTTGGAACATAGCCCTTCTTTCCACTTCTTTCCATGCTGCAGTTATACTGGGTGCTAACTCTGTAAGCCCTCTTGCCACTTCTAGAAAATCAGAGGTTTGGATCACCTGTAAGTTTCTCCCAATTCCAGGATTCTATAACTTCAGCATGGTGTGGATAAACTGAACATTGATAAACAATGGCAAGAATGAGAGCAGCTATTACAGGGCATGTGAGGCCTGGATGACCTGCCTCCCACTTCAGGGCCTTTGCACGTACTGTTCCCTCTTCCTGGAACTCCTTTCCCCCAGGTTCTCGCATAGGTGATTCAGACCTCAGATCAAACGGGATCTCCTCATAGAGGTCTTCCCTTTATTTATAGTGCCCCCCCACAGATCTCTATCATTATATCGTGAAGTTTTAAAGTTTTGTGGTCTTCACTGACCACTTATCTGAAATCATTTATTAATTTCTTCACTTGGATTGCTATTATCAAAATGTGGATCCCAAGCAAGCCGAGCTGTTGTCTGTCTGACAGGAAGCACAGCATCACTGCCCTGTGGCTCAGGTAGCCTCCACACTTTCCAGCATTACGATCTGGGCAAAGTTCCTTGCCTTCTTGCACCCGAGTTTCCTCATTTGCAAAATAGGGCTAATAATAGTACCAACAGGCAACAGTAAGAGTCATTGCAAGGACTTAATGAGCTAATACTGGTAGTTATAAATAGAAATTGTAAGGATTCACTGTTTAGCACCTAGAGCTGTACCTGATTTCTATAGTAAGTGCTCATTAAATGTTTCTAGATTAAATGAGCTTTGGAATGAGAGGAGAAAGCGCCAGTTCATTGTAAAGTATGTATTATGTGTTGCTCAGAATACTGTTAGGAATTTGGAAGATTAACATTTTTTTTAAATAGTGTATAGTTTCTGAAGATAAATCAAATGGGAGAAAGAAGGAGAGATTGAAGGAACAGTAGAGGAAACAACAAAAGGCTTGGCAGAAGATGCGTTTTAAGAATCCCTGAATATCCTGTGATAAACCGTAATGGAAAAGAATATGGAAAGGAATGTACGTATATGTATAACTGAATCACTTTGCTGTACAGCAGACATTAACACATTGTAAATCAACTATCCTTGAATAAAATAAATTTAAAAAAAAAGAATACCTGAAATGATGCCATCATTTCCGGCTGTGACTTGTGTAGGACAGGTGCAGGGTTAGCCAGGTGAGTTTAGCATGAGGACACAGAAATCCTGTCACTCCCGAGGCTGGGAAGGAGGGCCGGAAAGGCTCATGGAGAAGAGGCAGCTGTAGGAGTGACAAATAGCTGTGCCCGAGGATGGCTGGGATCTAAAACAATTCACACCTGGTGGCCTTTCACCTTCTCTCCCCCTCCCTGCCTCCTCCTTGGACATTCTATGTAAGCAATAAGTGGGTAGAAAGAGTCATGACCAAGAAAAGGAGGCTTAGTAGGAAGCACTCAGCCTGCGGGATGTCAGGGAACAGAGGGAGGGACCCCCAGTCCGTTTCCATCCATGTTTATTAAGCATTAAGTGTGGGCTGGGGTGCAGTACTGAGAGTACAAAACTCAAGCTCTCCTTGGGCCCCCTCTCAGCTAGCTGGCAGCCCCGCTGAGATAAGGTGAGTGGCAACAGATAGATGATTCTCACAGTGTGAAGTCACCAGCCCCCGGGGCCATTTCTTCTGCCACTTGTTGAAGGAACACAGGCTGGACCTAAAATCAGGAATTCTGGGTTCCTCCTATCCCTCCCTCCAACGCTGCACCTTCGATCAAGTTCCTTAACTCGGAGGCCATTTTAAAACACAATTGAATCTTAAGAGCTTTTTCTTCAAACATAGGAGTTTCCTCTTCCCTAAAAAACACTATTACAGCCTTGCTCTCCCACAGGGAGAACATTACGGATGTTCTTGAAAGACAGACAAGGGGCCTCAGAGCCTCTGGTCCTCCAGAAGCTGTGATGCTCAGAGACACAGCGTGAGAAGAGAATGCCCTGTTTTCTGTCCCTCTTTGGTTGGTTCTGATAAACCCATTTTATCCTTCTTAGAAAATGGGATTTACCTCCCACAGTTATTGACAGTGGCAGGGATTGCTGCCTAAGAGATAACTGTCTCCAATCTTAAAGCCAAACAGTTTTGAAGAGTGAGTCTGGCATGGTGGCAGTATGCAAAATGCCCAGAGCTGGCCCAAGTAGGTAGAAATCAAGTCATCTCGGGCATTTCAAGAGACCTCTTTTCCAACTCTAGAATGCTTTTTGTTTCATTGCTGGTTTTCATTGGTAAAGGAATCTCCCCTGGCAATAACGACACAGCTTAAGTTTGTCTTTTCTTAGAAATGTGCCTTCCAGGGCAGTCCCAAGATGCCCTCGTAGGAGTCCCCTTTCTAGGAGCTATGACCTCAGAGGGCCTTGAGGAACAGAGCCAGGCCTGAGCAGGAACAGAAGGGTAATGGTTAGCAGGACCATGGGAAAGACAGAGTACCTATTTTAAGCGGACGGAGAAACCAAACTGAAAAAGAAAGACACATGGGATGATGATTTAAAGATCCAAACAAAACCCCCAAAGAAAAGACAATAATTGAGCTGAACACAGTGTTTAGGAGCTGTAATAGGAAACATACGACAAGAAGTGGAATTCTAGACATTGCGAACTACTTAAAAAAACAAAATATTACAAAACACTCCTTATCCATATTATCACCCCACAACAGTTTCCTATAAGGAACTTCATCCCCACACCAATATTTACGAGTCTCTGGTATCAAAGCGGTACGTAACACGTGTATGGCACCACCCCTCATGTGGTGTTGTCTGGGTGAGGTTCTGGGCATGGTGGTGTCAGAGGCTACCCTGTCTCTGGGCAAAGCCTAGCGGTCAAAAGCGGCTGCTGGAAGACTGAGTCATTTTACAAGTCTAGAGTGTAACTGGCTATTGTCTCCCAGGATGTGGAGTTAGAGAAATGAGCAAGTTAAGCTACAATACTACGCTTTCCCAAACACTGTGCCCCTAAAACATACATCTCAATGGAAGGCAGTCTATTCTTGTGAAACTGCAGTGCAACTCTGACCCTAACAACACAGAGTCGGCACAGACTCAAGGAGTTAAGGGCACAGTCCCCAACAAGACTGTCCTCACTCCTGACTCCAGCCACAAGCCCGGGGATTCTCAGGCCACCAGCACTTCTGACCAATTGGCTAAAACTTCTGGGATTCCTACACCCCCCTCAGGTTGGATAATTCACTAGAATGACTCACAACGCAGGAAAGAGCTCTCCTTGCTATTATGGTTTTATTATAAAGGATAAAAATCAGGACCAGCCAAATGAAGAGACACGCAGAGTGAGATCTGAGAGGGTCCTAAGCCAGGAGCTTCTGTGTGCTATGGACTCATCACCCTTTCAGCGCACTGTTGTTTTCATTAATCAGAAAGCTGAACCCAGCTCTGGGGTTGAGTTTTTATTAAGACTTCATTACACAGATAAGATTGAATGAACCACTGGTCATGTGACTCAACTCAGTATCTCCACCCTGCTTTCTTCCCAGGAGGAGCTTAGGCTAACTCAAAGCCCCCACCCTCTAATCACATTGTCAGGCTTTCTGATGACCCATCCCTGTTCTAAATCATCTCAGTAGCATAAGCTAAGGTGCAACTAGAGATTACCTCCCAGGAACCACCAAGGGCAAAATCCAGACAAATACTGTATCACACACAATTCTGTCCTGGGGGGAGAACATCAGCTCTACAGTGAGACCAACCAGAGTTTGACTTTCTGCTGTGTGACTTTGGGAATTTACCTAACCTCTCTGAGCCTCAGTTTCCACATCTAAAAAGTTGTGATAATAATATCTTTAGTACTATATAGAGATCAGCATGATTCAATAGAAGTATGATGCCAGTTACTATGTAAGAAATCTTTTCCTTGCAGCTGCATTTTAAAAAGGAAAAAGAAACAGATAGAATTAACATTAATTATATATTTTATTTAGCTCAGTGTCCAAAATATTATCATTCCGATATGTAATCAATAGTAGAATAATTATCAATGAAATATCTTACATTTTTTTTGTACCAAGTCTTTGCAATCCAGTATATATCTTATACATACAGCACATCTCAGTTTGGACTAGTCTCATTTCAAGCCCCATGTGACTCATGGCTGCTATATTGGGTCACAGCTGCAGTTAGAAATTATTGTTATCTTCATTAGATGAGTTAGTGCCCATTTTACAAATGTTAACTAAAATGTGTGTGTGCACATGCACACACATGTGCAGAGGCAGTGACCAAGGACTAAACCCCAAGGTGCTCTAAGCCACGTGTCAGGAAGCTCCCACGGAACATCAAATAGCTGCTCTCTTCTCCGGAAAAGAAACACTTCAACTTGGAGGAGAGAGGCTCTTGGATGAATTATCCACTGTGCGCTCTTTTTTTCCCAAAGTCCATCTCCCCAACACACATTTTGATACTGGCAAAATCAAGTAACCATGGACAATAGCTTTCAGTGGGAAAAGAAGCCCCCAAAGCAGCCAGATGGGGAATCTCAAGAAACTCTGAATGGCTGGGGGTGGGAGAGGGGAGGAGAAAAACTGCAGGGAGGAACTTCGCTCATGAAGTCACTGAGTAGCCCCTCTGCTCCCAATTGGGCCATCTCCCAGAATCAAAGCCCAGACACCAGCAAGTGTACCTGCCAATCACCCCACTCTTCACTCCCTGGAAAATGCTCCATGTTGTAAATCCAGAAGAATGTCATGAGTAGGAGATTGATTTCAAGGTAATTATTTAGGCAGCTTTGTAGCATCTGATTCTCAGGACCCAAAACATAATCAAAGTTGTTTTTTTTTTTTTTAAAGATGCAGACATTAATAGGAAAGTGCTCTCTCTTCAAATAGTGGTACCCCTCATTCAGCTTCTCCCAATCTTTCTAACCAAGAGCGGCCCATCACCCTGGCATACATCCAATTCAATCAGTTCTCACTGGCATGAGGGTGAAGGTTCCGAGCCACCCCTAAGGTAGAAATGAAGAGATTCACCTAATAAGGGCAGACGAATGTATTTTTACATAATATGCAAGATTAATTATAATAAACTCAATCCAATTCACGTACTTTATCAAGAAAGACAACCTAATTATCTGTCAGAGAATTAGCTCCTATTTAAAGGGCATTTTACCTTAATTTGGCAAAAAGAACTGATGGGCTTTGTCTTTCCAGCCTAATGTATTCTTTTGACGTCTTAATCACTCAGAAGATTTTGGCGCTGCACTAAAACCCCAGGGTTTAAAAAAGAGGAGGAAGGGGTAGGGGCACAAACACCTACTAGCATCTTACAAAATCTAACTGTTTCTGTTGTTATTTGCAAGGATGTCCCTTTCAAAGTGTCTTATCAACAGCATCAAACTGGGAGTGACCCAGACTTATGAAACGAGGAGGTGGTGTTGGCCTGGCCAGATCGTTCACTTTCACAATAGCTTCTGGTTTTTCATAGTGCTGAGTGGGGCCTCCACACTTCCTCACTCTGCCCACTAATGTAGAAGCTGGACTTTACAGCACACGCCTTAGGGCACGTGTGTTGCACACACAATCGGAATTTGTGCAAAGATCTGTGATGAAAGATAAAGACTTCGCTACGACCAATAACTTTAATAGGCAGTTGGAGCTTCTCTTCAGAATTAAAAAGCAGGAATGAAAAAATGAAGGGCTATTGGGGGGAAAAAATAAACATAATGCGGCTGGCCCTGGGCTTCCATTCCTCAATGGAAAAGTGGAGAAGCTCCAAAACAAGGGATTCCCTCCAGAGGTTTCTCTTATAATGTCAAAAACTTGGAAACAATCTTAACTTCATGAATAGGCAAATGAGTTAAGTAAAATGTGATACATCCCATAAAATAAGACACGTTATAACACTCAAAGAGAACCTGCGATGACTATACAGGAAGCAAAAGTACTTGCAATATAAAGCGAAAATGAATTTCAGTTTCTGTATGAAAAACTCTGCAAAATATGCACATATATGGGTAAAGAATGCAGAGAATATGTAAAAGTGAAACTAGGCCATTCAGGGGGATTAGTATGTCATCTAATTTTTCTTTCTAAAATTTTCTTAATAGTCCAACAATGGGTATATAATTGAGTCTTTGCTAAGACTTAATTTTATGATTTCCTTACAGAGCAATAATATATAATTTTCCAGTATCATGCTGATTCAGAAAAAGTCCTGATGTAGTTATCTATCCATCCCACTAGAAACACTGGGTTTTTCCAAACCTTTAAACAAAAAATAATCTACCTAACATCAAAGTCGTTTCTACTTACACTGTACCAGTGGCGATGTCAATTCATTGGACTGTATTTATTACTCATATATCCCTTGGAGATAAATACATGATGATGAACTTTTATTGCAGATATATAATTATGGTACATTTGTAATACATGTTAGCTATTATGTGTCTGGCATTCTATATATATTATGTAATTTAATCCTCAATTAATCCCATGGGAAAATTGTCATTACCCTCCCTGTTTTATGGATAGGAAAACTGAGGCACACCAAATTTATTTCGCTCAACTTCATGCTACTAATAGGTGGCAAAGTTGGGATCCAAACTCAGCAGTCTGGTTCTAGAATCTGTGCTGTTAACTTCCATGCTCTATTCCTTCTGCTAGAAACGATATGGATTTCTGATTAGGAAAGCTGAATACAAATGCAAGTCAGCAGACGGATTCATTGAGAAGTCACTTCATCAACTTGTTACAAAGGGGAAGGGAAAGAAAGCATGAAGCAACCTGGCCAAACACTTGGACCCACAAGATTTGCTTATTTAATAACAATTTAAATTCAAACCAGAGGATTATACTCCCACTGGGATTTAAAGGATAATTACTAAACTGAGAGTTACGAAACATGGATTCTATGCCAGTTCTGCTACTAGCTACTTATATGCTCTTGGGTAAGTAATCAGTTTCCATATATGTAAAATGGGACAGTTGCAACAGATGCTCAATAATTCTGCCTGAATGAACGCTACTTCAAGCACCGGGTTCCCAGGGGTCCATTCTGCTACCCTTCAAGGGTGTTAATTATGCTTTCTCTGGGGTCCATCCCTGCCACACTCCCAGATTACCTGAGCTGTGTTTGCAGGCTTAGACTATAGAGAGGAAGAAGAAAGAGGAGCAGCAGAAAGTGGAAGAGAAAAGCAATACATAGTAGATAGATTGATAAGATTCTTGTTTGCTTATCCCAGAGAATTCACTTTCCCAAAGGTAATGATAAGCAACTAGAGATTCTTTCTTCACGCACTTGAGGGGAAACGCCCACAGTTAGTAGTATTGAATAGATAATGAACGTAAAACGCAAGTAATCAAATATCTTTGGGTCTTAGAGTCTTTGGGTTGTAGTCATGCATACACATCGGACATTCCTTCTTACTACTGTGTATATAATTTCATACCCGTCTTCCTTCTCACTTATCTACTTCCCACTCTAGACAGTGAGTGAGTATATTAATACGGGCAAAAGAAGGAAGCATCATCCTCAGATCCTCCAGCTGCCAGGAGAATGCATTCTGAACTTTTCTATATTTAAAATGCAACAAGCAGAAGCCTCAGAGCGCTATGCCCAGTCCCTACCAAGCACCAGCTGAGTGACCTTGGACTGGTGTCTGGACCTCTCTGAGTCTCAGTCACTTATATATAGACTGATTATAGTTATCATGAGATATACTGCTCTGAGCACAGAGTCTGCTAGAGAGCAAACATTTCATAAGTGCTAGAAATAATCGTTGCAGTTTTCAAACATTTTTTTTCATTGATTGGTTGCTCTAGCTAAAAGTCTCTGCAGTGACCAAAATTTGAAGTTTCCAAAAGCTGGGATATAATTCAGTATGAGGTCACTGGGAAGCCAGCTCTTCTCCGAGGACGCAGTCAGCCACTCTTAGCACTGGAATTTTCAGTTGAGATAAAGGAAAATGTGGGGGGTGGGGGGTGTGTGTGTGAGTATTATAACCAAGGACACTTCATAGATAAAGCACAGTTACAGCGACCCTTAGGAATGAGATATACAGTGCACTTATAAATAAACATGCGACCAGCCTGGAAGGAACTTGGCCTTTGAGATCCTTAGAACTGGGTTTCAATTCTTGTTCTGCAACTCACTGGTTAATAATCTGGGGGGAGAAATATTAAATCTCCTCCTCCGATTCTGCTTCTGTAAAACTGGGAATCTAAAACGTCTCTCAAAAACTGTGCTGAGAACTAAGTAAGACATGTATGTGACAGCCCAATGCCCAGAACATAGAAAGCATTCAATCGCTTTTATTTTTTTCCCCCCAAACTATCTGGAAAATAATTTTCTAATTTCAGGGTTGATAAGTTGGTCAGACCCAGAGTAGTTATATGTGATTAAATGGTGTTCTGCTGTCAGAGTAAAATATCACTTCATGAGAACCACCAGACCGTTCTTATAAATCTTATCATAAAAATATGCTATTTAATAAGACTAGAAATAAAAGACTCAAGAAGATGTCCTCTATCCCTTCAAGGAAACCCATCTAAGAAGTCTGTCTCATCTTATTATTTTAAGAGGGACACAGACACGCTGTAATAACTAATGATAGTAATTCACAGTCTTGAAAACTGGAACCTGGGACTCCAGTCCAGGAGCAAGAAGATCCTGTCTCTGACACTGGGAGTACCCTCAGCCCTCCCGCTGTTCTTTTCCCTCTATACCCCTGCTCCTCCTTCCTCTCCTCCCAATCTGTTTTTTCTTCCTATCTTTTCCCTCTATACCCCTGCTCCTCCTTCCTCTCCTCCCAATCTGTTTTTTCTTCCTACTTGCCAGTAGCAACAACTGGTGGTATTTAGCCCAGTAGTGGTGGACCCTGGGGCCATGATTCAAAGAATGGGGGATTATCTCTCCCATAGAATAAGCATCAAGTATTAAAGAACTGGATGGTAAGGTTCTGCCACTAAGTAGCGACAGCCTCCTTACCCAGGGACACAAAATAAGATCACCTGAGCTCACATCATAACAGGAGATCCTTACGCTCCTCAAAGGGACGACAGCCTGACAGTGCCCCCTGGATCAGGCAGCTTCATCTATTAACCTGACTGAGAACTGGGCAACAGATGCCTGATGGGGGTCCACCGGGTGGCAAGACAAAGGAAACCAAACGCTTTGTTGAAGCACTAGCGAAGAGTTTAACTTTGTTTTCCTTTCCATGAAATTCCAGTCTTGGGTGGGGGTGGGGGTGGGGAGGGGGGAGAGTGTCAAAAAAAGATGAGTAGGCCCATAACACAAATAAAACATGAAGGTAATACGGATAATGTTTTAATGAATCCACACACCTTTGCTTCCTGTAAGTGATCTTGTCCTTTGCCAGAGGCAGAGCAGAGTGTAATAGCCTTTATCTTATATGAAAATACCAGGCTGCACAGTTCATTTCTTTTTCCAAAAGCAGAGGCTCAAGTTTTCTTTTCCTTTAAGTTACATAAAATATGGGTCTTGCTGGGGTGGGGGCATGGAATATACATAGATAGATAGATAGATAGATAGATAGATAGATAGATAGGTAGATAGATAATTTCCCCCCAATTTTTAACTAATAATAGATGATACAGACAAGCTGGGGAAAACAAAGGATGCTAAGACCTTCCTCTTGGCTTATGGATGAAAACATTTAGAGTCAGAGATTTCATAATTAGAAAGGACACTACATCAACATGAATATAAAACATGTATTTTGAAATGTTCTGCAATAAAATTCAGGCTGTGGTTCATACTCATCCATTTTTCTTCCCTCCCAGTTTTCTGAATTAGTAAGGTTATATGATATTAATGTAGAGCATACAGTACATGGGTACAGAACCACAGAAAATTTGCCCAAGAGGGACCCACATGGTTTAGGGGAAATAGCACAGGCTTGGACATGATAGACACTTGTGTTTTCATCCCAGCCCTGTCCCTTAGAGTGGTTTTTAATTGTACTTGCAAACTCTTTTTGTCTCCTAAGCAGGCCAAAACCTTGTCTTTGAAATACCATTTACAATGTTTGTTTGCTTAGCATGTCCTCTTTTCATAGAGAGCGTGCAGGAAAAAATAAACACAGGTCTTCTTCCTATCAGCAACACGTCCCAAATGAGTGAGGTTCAAATTACAAAGTCCCACTCCAGTGCTCGGAGGAGGCCTGTCAGCTCTGAGCTTCTGGGGGCAGAGAGAGAATGTATATTTGCTCTTCCATTAAAAAAACCAACACATAAAAAATATTCTTTTCGGATCAAGACTTGGGAAAGAAATTCTGTTGGCCCACGAGGATGTGCTTAGAAAAGGCCAGACTCTATCCTGAAAGGGAAAAAGAAAGGAGAAAAAAGCCAAAGGCCACACAAACATGTACTTCTCAAGAGAATGACATTTCCTAAAGATAAACTGCTCCTTAAACAAGATTGTGTGGCAGAAGAGGATGAAGAATCCAAACAGGTACATAATCTTCAAGGTGGAAAGAATCTGGAATACTAGCTGGTCCATATATGCTCTCATTCTAACATTTGAATTATCAGAGTTATGACGGCAGATTCCTCAGCCTGAAGACTAGTGCCTAGCATGTAGAAGGCATTCTTTTTTTTTTTTTTTTTTTTTTTAATGATAGTATCACTCTTTTGACAGCGTCACTCTGGCTGCTGTGTGAGGATAAGGCTGGATTGGTGATAGAAGGTAAGAGCCAGAGAACCAATTTCAATGATCCAGGTAGAGTGGCTTGAGCGAAGGTCGTAGCTGTAGAGATGATGAGAAACGTTCAGATTGTGAGTATATTCTGAGGGCAGAGCAAAGAGAATTTTTAGCCTTAGGTATTGATTGTGAAGGGAGGCGAGTCATAAATGACACTCTGACTTTTCAACAGAGCAATTGTGAAAGTGGAGCTTCCATCAGTTGAGATGGAGAGACAGTGAAGCAGGTTCGGGAGGAAAGATGGAGGTCAGTCTGGGGCAAATTAAGTATGAGACTTTTTCACATCCATGTGGATATCTGGAGCGGGCAGTAGGAGACGAAGCAGGAGAGGGATAAATATTCAGAGTCATTGGTATATAAAGGGATATTTAAAGCTCTGAGACTGAAATTAAATAAGGACGTGTAGACAGAGAAAGGATCAAGAACTGAGCCCTGAGGGAATCCAGTGTTAACAGATCAGAGAGTAGAAGATGAACCAGTGAAGATAAAGATGAACCAGCGTGAGAAAAAGCAATCAGTGAAGTGGGAGGGGATCCACAAGGCTATACATCCCTGGAACCCAACCAACCCAAAAGTCCCTAGAAACCTGAGACGCTTGGGTACAGGGGCGAATTTTGATAAATATTTTCCAGCTCTTCCTGAAACCATTAAATTCTCTAGAAGATGGGATTGAGTCATCATTAACATTTGTCCCATATTCCTATGATCCAGGTAAATATCAGGACCATGAGTCTGCTGGTTTCAAAAGACTTAGGCCCTTACACTTGTGTACTGAAATCTCAAAATTCCAGAAAAAAGCTATCAATATTCAAAATGATTGATTAAATATATTATTTTATATTTCTATGCTGTAAGTAGATACTGTTATCATTAGATAATAACACACACCCCCAATCTATTGACCTAGTAAGACCTATTTTTGCACTAAGGCTCTGAAATTAATCATACACGTGACCTTGGACGAGCAATAAACCTCTCTAGGCCCCAATTCTGTAACTGCAGAAAGAGAAGCCTGGATGAGATCGAGGGTTCCCAAAGTCCACTGCACATCAGAATCACCCAGGAGCTTTTAAAAGTCTTGATGCCCCAGCTGGACCCCAGACCAATTTAATCAGAACCTCTCGAGGTGGGAACTGAGCATCCCAGGTTTTAAATTGCCCCAGGTGATTCGAAGGAGCAGCCTTCAGTGAATACTCTTGGACTAGGTGAACTCTAAGTCTCCTTCCTATTCTAAAACCTGGCGTACTTGAGTTCAGAAGAGGTGACGTGATTTCTCCTGGGATTAGAATTTCCGCCCCTCGTGTGTGTCCTGTGCCCTTATCTACCTACTTGAATTAAATTGCCTAGGGACTACTGACCAACACATCTCTACCCCCAAACTGCTCCCCAGCAATGCTGGGCCAGGGAGATTCTAGCTGCTGCTAACACCGGGATAAAGGAAGCAGGGGCAGCTCCTGGTCCAAGGCACGCAGCGGCTCCTGAGAGCACGGGCACCATGAGGCTGCGCGGTAGAGAGTGTTTTCTGCTCCTGTGATTTTGCCAAATCTCCCTTCCTCTATCCTGCTTTTTCTCATCTAAAAGCCTTATCTGCCACGGCGAGGAGAGGAGTTTCTTGAACTTGTCCTTGAGAAGCCAGATGGTTAACTTCACGGATCTGAAAGGATGAGGACAAGTGGTTCCTACTTAACATGCTCCCTAAAGCTGTGCTTGGAATAAGAAACCATCCCCCTCCCCGCCACAGCCCGCACAGTCTCCTGGAAGAGGTTCTAAAAGGCCATCGGGGTTGGGGAGCAGAGCCCAGGGACCTGATACGTTGAGAGCTATCTAAGTGCTAGACACTCTATTTACACTGTCTGGGTTCATCCTTACTGTTGGAATTATCCGTGTTTTACAATGAAGAGAAGCAGGCTCAGAGGGGTAAACTGAGTTGCCTAAGGACATCTCTGGTTGGTCAGCAGAAAAGCCTCGACTGGAGCTCAGGTGCAAGTGAGCTAAATGCCACTCTGCTGAACACACAGTGAGCAGGGAACAGATTTTCACTTTTAATTAGGAAGCAGAATAGTACATCCAAAAGCTTAGAGAGGGTATAGGCAACTGTGAACCAGTTCAAGACCCACTTAAAGAAATGAGTGGACCTTTCAACGAATCCCCTCCTTTTCCCTCCACCTTCCATCTCAACGCAACCCAAAGCTTCAAGAACTTTAAATGAAGCACACTCCCCCCTCCTTCCACCTCCCCTTTTATAGTCAGACTACAATGCTTATTCCAAAAATAAATCAGCCTGATGAGAGGCCAGAAAAAGCAAAGCTTAATAGTTTTATACTTTCATTATTTAGTTATGGGACATTCGTTGGACAGATTTATCATCACGTTTTTACAAATTCCCCTATGAATAAATAATTCTAGAATATGCCCAAATTACACTGGCCTCCTGACCCAACATGTCTTTGTAATTACTTGGCGCTCCAACTGTATGCTACTTAAATTAGGTAACAGTCACCAAGTTATTTTTAGGTCATAGCGACACACACACACACACACACACACACACACCCCACTATACCTAGCTTGTTATTAGCACTCCTTTGGAAAAGGAGCCCAAAATTGCACTTTTACTGACACCATCATTTCTGTTCAACCAACAGTCATAAATATTAAGCTATATGTATTGAGTGTTCACCCTGTGTGAGGCACTGTTCTAGACACTTTGTACACATTAATTCATTTAATACCTAAACTACCACCATAAGAGAGCTACTGTTATATCCTTTTTTTGTAAATGTCCTCATTTATAGAAGGAAGTAAGGGAAGAAGCCATTGGCCAAGGGCACATAGCTAGTAAGGGGCAAGCCAAGACTAGAGCTCAGAAAGGCTGGATCCCCAGTCCTGCCTGAATTCCTCCACCATCTGCTGCAAGGCTAATATTCAGTATGTTTGGATGTTCAACAAAGCTCAGAATAACAGCACTACATTTGTGAATATAGATTATGCCCTTATTACACCTATCTTTAAGAAAATCCTCCTAACATCCCTGGCAGACAAGAGGGAGACTTTTGTTCACCCCACAAAACAAAGCAGAAAAGAGAAAATATTTTCCCAGGTTCTCTGATTTCTGAGCATAGCCCTTTGCTTTGTCATCAAACTCAATACTGCCTACAAGTGTTTACTTTCAGACTCTGGGAAAATGTGCCGTCTATGTTGCTTATCTCAGGAGTTTTGACGGAAAGTTTTCTAGCAGAAAAAAACTAACTCCCTATGTCATCAAATCTTTGCTACGCATCAGCCTCCTGAAGTGACGCTCACTCTTTTCCCTCCCCCCTCTCCCCCACCGCCCCCAATAAATGCCCCTGATACAGAGGCAGGCCTGTCCAAGGCTGAAGCCACCAGTCCCTTTTTGTTTTGTGGCAGCACAGAGCAAGTACAGACCCCCGTGGAAGGGGGGGTGCTCTAGATCCCCAAGGAGGTGCGGAAACCTCCCACTCTGAGGGGGGCACGCTCCTCCACAGACCTGATAGCCAGTTAGTCAGAGTGGAATTCCGAGCTTGAAAAACTCTCAACAACGGGCACGTGACACCAGTGTTTAGGAGGGAAAATGCTGTCTATACTATACAGTATTCCCAGTCTTCTTACCTTGAAAACACTAACCTTGAACATGAAACATATTGAAATACATTCAAATATTGTCTATACTCGAAAACATTTCAACAACCAAGAAAGGAGGAGAAAGGAAATAGGGAAAATGTGAATAATTGTTTACTCTGGGTATAGGTAATGGGTCATCATGATACTCTTTTCTATGTTTCTCTATATTTGAAAAATTTTATAATAAAAACGTTAAAGGCAGAGACTGTCTTTAAAGAGGAGGTGATAGGATACTATCCTTTCCTACACAGGTAAATGACAAATTATTTCCCTGAACCCAGCCTTGCTGAAAAGAAAGGGAGCCTTATAAACACCATAGAAAAGATGGTAGCTCTCATTATGCAAAGCCCAGAATTGTCTAGCCTCCTTATTCAGTTGGGTGAGAAATCACGAAAATCAGCTTTGGATAAAACAGACTGTAATTCTTTCAAAGAGCTTGCAAGTCTCTAAATATTTATTCATTTGAATCGTTTTTGCCAGGTTGAGTAGAAGCACGGTCTGATGCCACTTACTCTTCAGAAGATGAGAATAAAAGACAGATTCAGACATAGGTCACAACAGGGAGGGGACTGTAAATTAGAACAGTAACTTAATCCCAGGGGCTTCTGTGCCTCTGATCAGTTTCTTCCCAACCTGACACAGCATTACTAAAATGGTATCTGAGCAGCCGCTCTACTTGACAGGCAGCACCAAAAATGGAGAACATGGCATTGAAACAGGGGGACATAAAACTTGGACAGGGAGGGTAGCAACCAGTGTTTACAAACATAAACCAGAGAATCAGATGGGTCAGCCATAAGTTACCCAAGATTGGACTGAAACCTCTGAAAATAAATTAATGAAGGCGTAGAAGTTTCTATCTTAGGGTCTAACTACCCCCACCACCATATCTACCCTGCAAAAATCACTCATTCCAAAATGGTACTGCTACCACTTTTGCTAAAATAAAATCTTACATCACCAAGGGAGGAGATTACTAAAATAAACCTCAGCAGAGGAGTCAGACCAGAATGGTCTGCTTGACCCGCTCAAGAACGAGGAGAAGTTGCTGGCCATGCCTCTGAGAGATGCCCACCCCCATTTTTCACCTCAATGGTGCTATGGTATTAACCTTTGGTTTGCCCAGATGAAAAGGTAGCTGGGGCATTCTAATATAGATCTCTTTCCCTTCTTCCCCATCGTGGTCCCAATTTTAGGCTATTCCCCCAAAAGAAACCAAAATAATAATGACAAAAATAATAAAGTACATTACTGACCCTTTTGCTCCTGAACTACATATCTTCAACCAAATTCCCAGATAGCTGAAGAAAGAGCTCCCCAAACTACAGATAATCCAACCTCTACCACCAGTGCGTCTTCCAGGTCGACCGCCGCTGTGTCTCACCAACCCGAAAAGGATGAGCCCTCACAGCAGCCGCCCAGGCGCCCAGTGGTGAGGTCAGCAGCATGTCCGGCCCCGCCCCACTGAGGCAATCTTACTCACTGACACTGAGGAACAAGCCCAGGCTGCCCAGACTCTCAGCTGCATTCACCAGAAAGGGGGAGAAGAACCCTACTTGATCAGTAACACCTAGGCGATTCATTTCCCAGTGATTGACAAGCCACACCCATACACACCAATGCCCACTACAAAGTGGAGGGTAGGATCTACAACTCCTCCTAATCACCCTTACGTTCAAGTCCAGGGTCATCTTCATGCAGATTATTTGATGCCTGTCCTCAGATCATACAGACACAAAAGGCCTGCTTTCCCTCAATGATATCTACTCTACATGAGCAAGAGACCACTCTCAAGATGGTTGCACTGGTTCTCCCCTTCTTGGCTCCCCAAGACAAACTATTACAAATGGGAAGTTTGTAGACTGTATTTTCTCACCTGAAAACGATGAGACAAGCCACGATCACGGGACAGAATGCTGGCTGGGTAAACCTACTGGGAATCACTCAGAGTCAGCCAAACAAGAATATAAAACAATAAAATGCAGAGGTACACAGAGGAAATCTCAGCATATCTGTAACGCCAAGAAAACCCATCGGCAACAACAAAAGATGCCTGGGCCCTGCTGGGAACTCTCTGGATGCAACTTCCATGATGTTCTCCTTCTCCTGAGAGTCCATCAGCCCTAAGGAAAGCTATATTTTTGTGCCAGTTGAGCCCAATGAGAGCAGGCTCGAGGGCAGTTAGGGCAGGCAGAGGGAATGATGTCAAAGACATTCAAAACCATAATTCTAAGAATACTACTTAACGAAAGGCAGAAGGCACCATTGGGAAGACAAGAAGAAGAACGGCAGAGCTGGCCCACAAAGGCAAAACAACTTACTTGCCCAGCCCAATGGCCTATTGCAATTTAAACATGCAAGGTGTTCAAAGGAACCCAGCAATGCCTTGGTCAACACACTGCAGGAGACTGGCTGGCAATGTGGCCCAGGCTATGTGCCTTGACTCAGCACGCAAGGGAAGAGAAGAAAGAAGATGACTCTCTCTAACAAGCACCAGCACCACCTGACAGAAGACACCGAAGGCAAAGCATGGTGTGCAGTGCCCCAAAACATGGTACTGAGGGCAAAGAACACACCTGGGATGGACACGAGAATTGGGCTCCTCTGCTAGGTTAGGCAACACTGTGTGGAAGGAGCCCAGAGACCAGAGGGAAATTAATTCCTGCTGCCAGGGCTCAGCGACACTGACCTCCCAGTTATTCTGTACTCAGTGTCCTGGGGCAAGTGACCCATCACCCCATCTTGGGAGAAGCCATAATGTCAATGGGTTCTCAGGTGACGCCAGAAGGAACAATGGGTTGGGAGTATTTTGTAAAAATGACTCTGTCCCTTGGAGCTTTGGCAGAGGAATGGGTGTTTGGGGGTGAACTTATACTTTCTGAGGGGGCTTAGAATATGACTTTCTGCCCTTCTGGAAGGTCACTTTCAGAGAGGTGAGAAAGAGGAAGAATTTCCCACAAAAAGAAGTGGTACCTGGAGGTTTACTTGTAGTTCACCACAGCTGTGGTTTCCTCCGTTCCATCAACCTTGGTCATGTCTGAGAGACAAGAACTTTCCAGCTAGTTTGACTGGAATAGAGCTACCAGACCATCTGGTGTCATAAAGCCCCTTTTTAGAAAGATGAGAAAACTGTCTCTGAGAGGGGAAATGACTTGCACAATGCAAATGAGAAGGTGAATCGAGACTAGAGCCCAAATCTTCTGGCTTTCAGTTCAAGGCTGCTGGGTCTCTCTCCTGACCCCAAAATAATTAAGAGAGGGCACGGAAAGGAAGACAAGAAGAAGGAAGGCATTCTGGTCTTGTGTGGGAGGATGCTGGTACTTCTAAGAGAAAACCCAGAGTGACCCCAGGCTCACCAGGACTGTGCTTGGGGAGGGGGCGGGGGCATTACCTTTCAACACCAGAGGTTCTTTGCCTTCTCTCTTCAGGGACTCGAGGACTATGTGGAGTGGCTGGGAGGGCATCACTCGGCTTGGTTCGTTGGTATTCTCATCATAAACTATAATTTCTTTGGAAAAGATCCTCTTGAAAGAGTCCTTGCCTTCCCTACAGGAAATCAAGTCTAAGACCGTGATCTTGCCCTGCTGCAGTCTCCGTCGGCTGATCTTATCGGCACAGTTAATGTGGACAGCTCCTTGGATATGACTCTTGTTGTACTCCATGAAGGGCCGGCAGTCAATGATGACAGGGCCCTGGCTCGGCAGGTGACTCTTGTTGCATTTGGTCATCTTCTTTGCCAAGTCATTGGGGTAGATTATTTTGATGCTGGCTAGCTGCTTGGGGGTCCCTGACACAGGGCTGCCCACCCCACCTGATGGACTTAGAGAGCCTGCATTCTCACTGTTGTTGACCATCTGGTTGGCAGGGCAGGTGGTAGAGCTTCCGATGGTGGTGGTGTTGGTGCCAGCGGCAATGGCTTGGGTTGGGGCCTGATTGTCCTTGTCGTAGGTTGCCACAGTGCAGCAGCTGGCACTGCTGCATCCACAATTCAGGGAGCGGGCAGAGCCGCTAGATGAGGGCATATACGTCAGATTCGCAGCCTTTAGGGACACAACGGTGGTGGCGATGACAGGAGGGTGGCTGGTACTGCCGGGGGTGGCAGAGCCAAGGTAACTAGAGTCTAAACAAAGGTTGAGATCCTGAGGTCGTACGGGCCTAGACAGTGCCACCACTACCCTGTCGTCTAAAGGAGACGGAGGCATGAGGAGGCTGAAAACTGGCAATTCAAGAAGAACTCAAGACAGTCTGTAAAGAAGGGGAGGGGGAAAGAAAGAATAAAGTCACGTGACACAAAAGGCAGTCGAATCCAATTCCTAGGAAAGGCCTTTGCATCCCTCTGAGCAAAGTCGTCCTACGTGCCCTTTATCCTGTCCCTCTCAAAGCTTGAAGCTCATTGCTATGGATTCAAAGAGGATGTAAACCTGAGGACCCCCCCAGTTCTTGCTAAGTCTAAGGTTAGATGTAAAGTCTATGCAAATGTTGATGAACAACCTTTCACGGACCCACATCAAGGTTCAGCCTTAGAAAAGGTAAAGGCACAAAGAATTAGAAAAGCTGAAGACAGAAGGGAAGGCTCTTAAGAGGCATCTCTTCTGGGCCTCATCTCCTGGGCAGAAGTACACTGTAACCATCTGAGAAAGACCCGTGTGTCCATCCATGCATACTCTCCATGTAATTCCTTCACCCACTGCAAAGGCAAAGGAATGACCAAGAGCGCTGACATGGCTCACGGGAATATACGGCAGCTAAATAAACATGAGGGGCAGATGTCAACTTTCTGCACATCAAAATGAAAGCATCCCCCTAAGTGAGTCTCTTTAAACTGTGAGCTATTCTTACTTTCCACTTGACCGAGTCCTTTGAATGCACAACATAGTCATATTAAAACCTCCTATTAGCCTCTTATAAATTAATCTGCATTTCCTCTTCCATTACAAACTGGTCTCCTAAAATGAAGCCTCAAGCCAAGGAGCCAGGTCTGGAAACCCCAACCCTGGCAGATCCATCCCTTGGATTATTCCCTTGCCACACCACCCCCTCCACTCTTGCCTTTAAGGAAAGGTCCACTGCAACCCCACCCCCACCCCCACCCAGCAGCCACATCCTAGAACTTCGCTCAATGGGAGGCAGCCGCTGTGCATAATCCTTCAATCCCGCACAGATATCCCCCCTCTTCAAGAGGATGGATTCATTAGGAAGACTTCCCAATGAGCCTGTCCCTGTGGGAAGTAAAGAGTTGCCCACGGGGTCTACCTCCTGTCTCCTGAGAGGGTCCCTGCAAAGGGACAGTTCCTGCCCCGCTGTAGGCACAGGGGCACTCCACACCCGGGCCCTGCTGGCTCCCCTCCTATTAGATATACACACAGAAAAGAAACCAAACCCCGTGCAAGTAGCTCATCTAAAAGAACTTTAAGAGATGTCTGGAAAAATGTCATCGAACATACCTCTACACACGACAGTCACCATTTTCTGACACAGAGCCAGTGTCACAGGCAGAATCTACACACACATACACACACACACACACACACACACACATAGGGGCCCGCACCTATCACATCCACAGATCTCCACAGATTCTGCTTTCTCTCACCACCTTCCGATGGGCAAGAAGGATCCAACCCCTTCCTCCCTTCCTCTTTTCTTCCCTCCCGCCCTTCCTTCTTTGCCCTCCCACCCTCCCTCCCTTGCGTAGTATTTTTTGAAGAGCAAGTACTATTCCAGAAGCTATAACTGTTTCCCAGCTGGACCAAGCGGTGAAAGTCTGCTCTTGTGTTACCTGGTAGGGTACATCCCAGGATCAACAGTCCTTTTCCCTTGAGAGGGAGGCATAAGTGTGTTCACGGAGACACAATCTGGGACCCCCACTTCCACACGGAGTGCACGGCGCACACACACTCTCACACACACACACGCACGGAGTATATAAAGAGATCTGCATCCCTGCAGCAGAGGGTCGGGTGTAAATGTTGCCCGTGAAACCATCCAGACTAGCCTAGGAAACCTCCTAGAGAAACACGGAGCTATCCCCTCTCCCTCGCTAGTCGTCCTTCCACCTCTAGTCAGGGGCTGGAAAGAAAATTAAGTGGTGAGAGAACGCTCCTTCCCCGCTCCTGGGGCACTTAACATCCCCCTTCGCAACACAGCGCACTAACAAGTCCCTGGCATTTAAAACTGCCGCAAAGCATCTCAACAAACCTCATTTTTTCCTCGTCCCCAATCCAAGTAGACTGCAGAGAGAGTAAACGCACAGGGCAGCGTGAGCCAACAGCCGGAACCCTTTAACCTCACCTGCTGTGGCTCCTCTGTGAGCATCGCAACACACGCACACACACAAACACACACACTCCCTCACACTCACACCGCCTTACACTCCCGGGCTCTCAGGAGTAGCCGCGGTGACTTCCACTTACTTCATAAATTAGTGTAACCCTCCACCATCTGGCGCTCCGCTTCAGCTGTGGATTCGCACATTCAGCCCTCATTCACTTGGCTTCATTGATCTCCAGCAGCAACATAGTTACTTTCTCTTTTGCTACACTGTAAATGTAAGGTTCTGAGGGGGCGGGCCGGCTGACGACCGACGGCGCGTTGGACCAATAGGAATGTGGAGAAAGCTAACCGCTACTTCGCAGCAGCCCGCGGCCAATGGGCGCCCGGAGAGGGCGGAGCCGGGGCGTGGCCTTGACTCTTTAAGGCGGGTTTATCCGACTCCGCTTTGGGTCCACGGTGTTATAACACGGGCGGTGATGTCATTGGCAACCAATCAAAAACTTAAAAGGGCCAACTGGGGCCCGCGCGGAGCAGCTGCTCTCTATTTACACGTAAACCGAACCGGCAGGATGCAGTTAACCCTTTCCAGGGCTGAATTGTCAATGGGCTGGACTCGCCGCTCGGGCTAAAACTGGCTCGGCCCGCTTGGCGGGATCCCCCTTACATCCCCTCATCCGGGGACAGACCACGCTATTTATTTTCCCTTCTTACTTCTTACAAACGTGTTGGAGTAACTTTCTAAAGACAAGAGGCAACGAGAATAATCACTGTCCCCAGTGAGAAAAACAGGTTCTCCGAGTCCCTCGAGGTGACTTGATAAGCCCAAGATTCACGGACGTCGCCGAGCCACCCGCGCGGGGGGATGGATGTGAGCACGCGGCCAGGGGCGTCGCTTCTTCTCCAGTCCGCGGCTCCGGGCCACGCGTTGGGGGCCTGGGCTCCCGGCGTCTGGCGAGCCAGCCGTCCGTCCACGGGCAGTGAGGCCCGCCAGCCTCGCCGCGGGCCGAGTCCTCGGGGCCATCCCGCTCCGCCCCGCGCCGCCGGGAAGCGTCGGCCGCTCACCCACAGATGTCGCTGCCCCGCCGGCTGCCCTGGTGCTACCCGGCGGGGCGGTGGCGCGGCGCCCTCTGGCTCGCCTACATCTGCGCCCTAGTCACGCCCCCGCTTCCCCCGCCGGCCTCCCGGGGCTCCACCCGTAGCACGAAGGCAGCGCTGCGGAGGGCTGCTTGGAGGCGGCGGGCTGCTTGGAGGCGGCGGCCTGGGCCTAGGCCAGAAGCTACGAGGGTCGCGCACCGAGGGGCGGCACGGGCGCCACCCCCTAGGCCTGGCGTCCCGGGGCTCGCCGTGCGCCCGCCCCGCCACCCGGGCCTGGCCCTCTGCCTGCCCGCGTCCCCTCTCCCACCCCGCCTGCAGGGTCCTCGCGTCCCGCTCCGCACAGCCGCGCGCCGCCGGCCCGCAGCCCGCCTTCCCCGCGCGCCTCGGCAGTTGCCGGCCACCCCGTAGGGGCCCAGCGAGCCGAGGACCGCCAGCCCGCAGCTTTTGGAGGAAGGAGCCGGAGCTGAGAGTAAATAACCGACAGTGTGTGGCCGGCGGAGCGTCGTGGAGGCGGCGCTCCCCTCTTGGTTCTGCCGACTTTGGCCGGAGTGGTCGCTGGCCAAGGCGCGCATCTGAGCAGAAGAGGGGATTGGATTGGGGGGGGGGGGGGGGGGGGAGAGAGTGGGAGGATGGTGAGCTGGCCTGCGCATTCTTGGGAAAATATCAGGGGAAACTGTGGGAAAGTCTTGGGGTACGAGAAGAAGTGGAGATGATGAGATGAACTGCAGAGTTTGCACCAAGGAACCCGAAAGAAATAGACCATTTTTCCTTTTCCCCTTCTCCTGTCTCAGAGAGGCAGGGGCGAAAGAGTGAAATAATTACAGTGGAGTAATACATTATGAGCACTAGAGAATATTTGACTATGATTTTCTCTTACCAGATTTAAGGTGTTTGGAGACATCCTTCAGGATCCAAACCTAATAACCAAGCTAAGTGGCAGCTACATATTCATGTCATTGCTTTAGGTGCAGATTTGAAATTTGAAGATGCCAAACCTTGGCCAGCTGGCCAGCTATGCTCAATGAGCTGAGAGATCCCTTTGGGTATCTCTGGGGATATATAAAAATATTCCCATATTCCCATATATGCAAAGGCACACAGTCCAGGTTTCACAACAGTGTTTCAGACTGAAGTAAATGCGTGCAATCATCTTAAACAGGAAAGGATTTTTGTAGTCCCCTTCCCTCCACTTAAACACCAACACACATAGGCATTACCCCTTAATGATAACTAATGAGTGGTTAGGGTACACCATTTGGTCTTGACACTTTTGGGGATAAGCAGGTCATGGCCAAGAAAGGTGGGTTCTGGGTAATTTCCACAGAAATCAGAAAAGAACTTTCCAGGGGGTCTAACTCTAGATCTATCTGAAGCTTTAACAGCTTGCCTTTTCCTAACCGTAGATAAGTATTGAAAAAAAAGAATTTACTAACTTGAGGTTGGAGAGTTCTGATAAGTCCTGATTCTGACTCTCTTCTATCTGTTCATCCAGTCACTGTGTTTATTTATCTGTAAAATAGCAAGACCCCAGCTCAGAAGAAAAAGGAAAAAGTTCTGGTGCAGGCACTCAGAGGGTAAAAAATGATCTCTGCAGATAAAGGGCATTCAGTAAAAAAAAAAAAAAAAAAAAAAAAAAAAAAAAAAAAGCGTTGTCTTTGCTTTAGGAGATGGAGTGCCCCTATTTAAAGGTACTTATGATCTATAAGTTATGAATTCAATGCTAATACCTTAATATCTAAGCCCAAACAAAGTAGGAATTTATACAATTGCGGGATAGTTCTTAACAGTCTTTCTACAAGTCCCAGAAGGGGAAAGTAACTTCAAAAAGAAATGTAATTCATTTAATGAGATGATTGTTTTATTATAGTTTCAAACTGGTGGATTATTATAATTTAGTTGGCTAAGAATCTAAGCCATCCAGGCTGAAAAATTGGGAAAGATGGCAAAATTCCTCATCATTTATCAAGCCTGAAACATGGAATAAACATTAACATATACAAAGATGTGATTCTTTTTTTAAATTAAGCATCTCTAAGTGTATAGTTTACACTCAAATTATAGTGGTAGAAAAAAACTGATTACAGATGGACTTTTTTTTTTAGTTACTACTCTTCTAAGCTTCTTTTTTTTACAAAAAGAGGTGATTTTGTTCCATTTTTTGAGTCATAAATTTAGAAATAGTATCTGATACTACCCTTATGTTTAAATTTAAATACCAGCCAGCCAATGGCTATGAACCTGATCTGTGTACAAGTAACCAGCAAAGCCTGTGTTCAATTTTAGTCCCAAAGAAACAGTGAAGCATCTTCACTGCATTTGAGTGTTCTAACATGATTGTACTGAGCCATATCTTCGTTCCTACAAACAAACATCAGAAGAAAAATATTGATTGTTTCTTTCAGGGCAAAGCACCATGTGTTAAAGCAAAAACGTGATGCTAACTTAAGCCAGTATATGAGACATAATATGGATAATGTCAAACAAATGTATTAACTAAATGACTGCCTTTATGTTCATGCAAACATTTAAGTGTGTGGGAAATGATGGCAGAAGGTCGGAATTGGGTGAGAGCCAGGTTTTCAAAATAATACTCAAGGTCAAAGTGGATTCCTGGAGGTACTGGGATTAAGGCAGAGAAAGGTTTAGAGAAAATTTAGAAAGAAGAAATTGCAGGATAAAGGTGATATTAAATCAACAAGAAGTGGGAATGAGCTGAGGGATAGAAAAGTGAGATGACAGCAGTTGAGGTCACTGAGACCAGCCTGTTGAAATATCCTGACATTTCTAGGCCTAGGGGAAGGCCGAGGGTAAGGATCCCCTGTAAGAGGGGGCCACTGCAGTGCTTTTGGGTGATGGAAGCAGAAGGAGACCCATCTCCATGTCTCACTGTTCATGAGTTTGAACACAGGCCTGCAGATCTTTCCCTTTAAATTCATGGGTAATGTGCACTTGGGACTCAGGAAAAGGCTCTGAGGCATTTAAGGTTCTATATCTGTGTGTTCCAGTGGGATAGCCACTTGCCACATGTGACAAACACTTGAAATGTGACAAATCTGATTTGAGATGTGCTGTAAGTTTAAAATGCACACTGGATTTTGAAGACTTCATATAAAAATGTATATTATCTCCATTACTTTTAAATTCATTACATATTGAATTTTTTATAGTTTGGATATGTTGGGTTAAATAAAATATGTTAATAAAATTAATTTCACCTATTTCTAATACATGTTTTTTGTTTTTGGGGTTTTTTTGTTTGTTTTTGATGTGGACCATTTTTTAAAAGTCTTTATTGAATTTGCTACAACATTGCTTTTGTTTTTATGTTTTGATGTTTTTTTTGGCCACAAGGCATGTGGGATCCCAGCTCCCCAATGAGGGATCAAACCCGTACTCCAAAATCCCAACCACTGGACCATCAGGGAAGTCTCTTACCTGTTTCCTTTTTACTTCTTAGAATATAATTATTAGAAAATTTCTAATTACTTAAACAATTTACATATTTCTATTGGACAGTACTGTTCTAGAACATGTAATTGCTCCTTTGATTTGAGGTCACTTTGGTGCCAAAGGCACCAGCACCACAGAATGTTAGACCTGGAGGGGACTTTCGAGCTTATCTAGGCCAGTGGTTTTCAAACTGTGTTAGGATGAGCCAGAGGGAGAAGAGTTGCAGTGCGACTGGGGGGGGATTGAAGTCAGGCAGCAGTGAGCCGATGGAGCTCTGAGGCCATGCCCCCCTCATTCCTCCAAGCTTGAGATGTATATGAATATATTATTCTCGAAACTCCAAAGTAAGATTTCATTTGAAGGAGAGATTCTGATTGTTTTATTCGTTCTATTTCGTTTTTGTCTTTTCCTTTTAAATCCTGGTCCATTGTTTTAACCTGGAAGCCAATCTGAGACCCAGAGAATGGCGAGGGCATGGCTCACACCATGCTTGACCTCGGGACTTGACCTCAGCCCTTACCGCAAAGTCCAGCCTGGCAGTAGAGTAGGTGACTAACCAGTGAGCTTGGGGGAATTAAGAAGCTCTCCATCTCAACTGCAGTGAGAAATCCCCTTTTTGGGCAGTTAGTTTTTCTTCCCCTTCCACTCACCCGCCATCTGGGGCCTTACAAATGCCTAATGCTCTTTGTCAAGAGAATTCTGGCTAGGGCCACGTGTGTGTATCCTTGACACCAACTTACTTCCTCGGGAAAATAACAAACAAAAACGAACAAACTGGCACTTGGTCTCGGCAATGCCTTGCTCTGCAGTGGATGGCCTGTTATTATTATGTGCTGCCACATCAAAGACTTAACATTTTCCCCTTTGCCAAACTGAGCAATCATTTTCTCATTAGGAAATGACGTCCGACCCAGAGTCCCTCAGCCCTGGGAGGCTGTGTCAGACTGTGCGGTGTGTATTGTGGGATGCAAAGATAAAAGATGAACATGCACTCTTAGCATTCCTAACCTCCCTCAGGACTTGTTGCAGGTCTAATATGAAGGAATTAATCTAACTTTCTCAGCATCTCCTAGTAGGTTAAGATGGTATCGCTTCCGGATTTTACAAGTTCCCTTTAGATTACTGAGTGTGTCCTAATGAGCCTTATTTCCTTTACAATTAAACATTGACTGAACTGATGCTAGAGGTCTGGCATTTGGGAAAAAAAAAGTAACAGGTAACATTTTTTAGTGTTTTGTGCCAGGCACTGTGGAAAGAGATCCACAGGCATTAACTCATTTCAATCTTCACATCCACACGGATGCTGTAAGTAGGTACTTTTATTGGCCTTAATTTAAAGATGAGGAAAGAGAAATACAGAGGGATTAAGTAATCTGCCCCAAGTCACACAGCTGGAAAGCAGCAGAGGCAATATTTGAACCCAGACAATCTGGCACCAGAGCATCTGCTTTTAACCATTCTGTGTTATTTAATTCATGGTCTCTGTGATTTTATAAACTTTTATCATCTCCCCCTCAGCCTCCAGGTTGCCAGGATATTTTTAATTGTCTCTTGTAAGAATTCGCTGTTTTTTCCTCTACTTTCTCCCGAACTTCTCAGAGTCCATTATGTCTTCGTGTGGTCTCTCTCACTACTGCATCCTCCACGTTTGGGACCGAATTAAACTTCCACTTTGTTTCCAGAATTCTTCCAAATAGTGCTCTAAATTTTGCCAGTGTTTGGATTATTCAGAGTCAAGGAAGGGCCTATGACACCTCTTTTGCCAACCACATCTTGTCATATTACTGTCCCCTTCCTAACAGGAGCTAGCACACTGTGTGAGCTCAGTAAGTTCTGTTAAAGAAATGGATGAGTCAGTGAATGAATGAATGAATGAATAGCATTTTTCTTATATGTGCCCTTGAATTTTGGTTTTTTTAGATGCATACCAGGTTCATCTAGCTACCAATTTGGTCTTCTCTGATAGCTGTAACTAGGGACCTCTGAAGTCCCTAGATTCAATCCTCTTCTGAATTATTTATGCAGATGTTAATCAAGTGTCTGTCTCTGGGGATCCCATTGTTTACACATCACTTGTTCGCTTGTTACCATATTTAGAGTTTAACTCCAATTTCTTCTTTTCTCCCAGCATCTGTGGAAATAGCAATAACTCTCTCACTATAAGCCATCTCTTTATAATGCAAAGAATACGTGTATTTTTGTACTTGCCAGCACTCTTGACAGTATGATCGCCTTTCACTCTTAGGAAAATTTCCCCCATGTTTTTCACTGTTTCAGCAGATTGAAGGTCTCTTCCTTTTCCCTTTCAACATCTTCCCTTTCACAGCACTCAGAGGCATCTATTTCCTTACATTCATCTCTCTGGCAGAGGGCTTGGCCAGTGTTTGTTGTCTAGCATATGACCAATGCCAATAAATAGCTTTTCTCAAAAAAAGGCATTTCATCAAGACCTGTGCCTGGAAGTCAACAAGTTTTTCATGTTCCTAGGAGGTGGGTGATGTGCTCTGAAAGGAAATTCTGTTCCCAATTCTGGGCCAGATGGAGAGCAGCAACCCGAGAAGTCTTGTTTCTAGTGTTTTGAAGGAGGCCCATGTCTCACTAGACTTTCCACCCAGGCGGCGTGTTCAATGTCATCCTTTGATTTATGTGATGAATAAAGCAAACACTTTAAAATTGCACTCTTGGCCTGCACATGCCAAGAATGTACAAATGCGGTGGATGAGTCCCTTTCCGGGTGACTTTAAGTGTTCTGTATGTGCTGAGTACTCAGCCTGCAGTACCAGCCCAGGCACATAGTAGGCGCTCAAATAAATTCAAGTCAGGTCAGGTCAAATCACCTCAAGGTATGCAAAAGGTAAGAGAAAAATCTCTATTGGAATTGATGACATTTTTAGTTCAAGTTGGAATCTTCGAGAAGGAAGAATGGATGCCATAAACTTCCAGCTCACAACAATTTAGAATTTAAAGATAGATTGGATCAAAAAGCAGCCAGATGAAGTGCTGGAGCTGTGTTTCATTCATCGGCCAATGCATGGATCAACCTGGGACGTAGCAGGTGTGGGTGACGGAACAGCTGTCCCCCTTTCTATAGAGTCATGCTAAGATGTTCCATTCATAGGGAGCTCTGTGCTACTTTCATGCTTCAGTTGGTCATTCCTATTTTCAGGAACTAGGAAAACTTGCTACTTGATAAACTCCTAATCTGAACTTTGAATTGGATTAGTGACAGCAACCAGTCCAGTGAAGTGTTTTCCCTATACTCTGCACAGAACAGAAATGACGGCAAATTCTGATTCCCTCCTCAATGCACAGTCCAAATCCTCACATATTACGTGAGTTCTCCAAAGTACAAGTTAGAGAAGTTAGAGAATTAGACACGCGCTCATGAAGATCACTCAGCATATTCTACCAATGGTTGCTTCCAGCCTATCTAGAATTTGTTACTGCTTTCCCTAAAGGTCAAACTTTTTCTTTCCCACTTCCCACCTGCTATTCATCAAGGTTACTTGTGGGAGGAAGAAGGGAGAATCAAAAGAAGGAAGAAAAGAAGGAAAAAAGAAGACTGAGAGGGTTAGAAATTGTTTTTGTTGACGTTTTTTCATTGGTTTCTCTTTTACATTTAGATATTAATTTTTATATTGAACTATAGTTAGTTTACAATGTTGTGTTAGTTTCAAGTGTATAGAAAAGTGATTCAATTATACATATATGTGTATGTATGTATATATGTGTGTGTGTATATATATTCTTTTACAGATTCTTTTCCATTATAGGTTATTACAAGATAATGAGTAGAGTTCCCTGTGCTCTACAGTAGGGCCTTGTCGTTTATCTATTTTACATATAGCAGTGTGTATATGATAATCCCAAACTCTTAATTTATCTCCCCCCCATCACCATCCCTTTTGGTAACCATAAGTTTATTTTCTACGTCTGTGACTCTATTTCTGTTTTGTAAATAAGTTCATTTGTATCATTTTTTTAGATTACACATATAAATGATACCATATGATATTTGTCTTTCTTTGTCTGACTTACTTCACTTAATATGATAATCTCTAGGTCCATCCATGTAGCTGCAAATGGCATTATTTCATTCTTTTTTTATGGCTAATATTCCATTGTATATATGTACCACATCTTCTTTATCCAATCATCTGTCAATGGACATTTAGGTTGTTTCCATATCTTGGCTATTGTAAATAGTGCTTCAATGAACATTAGGATGCATGTATCTTTTCAAATTAAAGCTTTCCCCAGATATATCCCAGAAGTGGGATTTTGTTTTGTTAATAAATTATTTCCTTGTATTTTTGATTACAGGGATGGGAAAGGTATATTTGGTCAAGAAGAGGAAATGTTGCCAATTCCAGACATTTTGTTTTCATCAGCTAAACAGACTAGAACAGAATCTGGACACCGAAAGGAGTTGTTGAAATCTTTGCAGAAAAAATGAGGTAGCACTGAAGCTCAGTCTGGCTGTCCTCATCAGATGCTGGACCCACACTCCTGGGGTGGGAGGGAAGCAGTCAGGATGCTCGTCTTGGTGCATTTCTGTGAGGGGCAGCTCTGACCCAGATACCACCTGACAGTTTTTATGTGAGGCCAGGGGGCCTCAAGTAGGAAAAGAACTAGTACCTTGGGGAAGTTGAGTGAGTTCAAATGCATGCCCAGACACACTCTACTCAAACCTAGGGGAACCCATAGTATGAGAAGCAAATTGTGCCTTGTTTTCTCATGAGGATGCAGAGCTTTCCCCTTGTGTTTTTAAGCTGCTGTGATCTCCATCTATGATGGTTAATTTCACATACCAACTTGGCTGGGCCACAGTGTCCACAGAGTTGGCCAAACATTATTCTGGATGTTTCTGAGGGAGTGTTTGTTTGTTTGTTTGGCGGGGGTGGGGACTGATGTTTAAATCTATGGATTTTGAGTAAATCAGATTGCCCTCCATAATATGGGTGGACATCATCCAATCAGTTGAAGGCCCCAGTATAACAAAGACTAATCTCCCCTAAGCTAGAAAGAATTCTACCAGCAGATGGCCTTTGGACTTCAACTGCAACATTGGCTCTTCTTAGGTCTCCAGCCTATCAACCCATCCTGCAGATTTTGGATTTGTCAGCCTCTATAATCACATGTGCCATTTCCTTAAAAAAAAAACCAAAAACTGTCTCTCTCTTTCTCTCTCCCCCTCCACTTGTGTGTGTGTGTGTGTGTGTGTGTGTGTGTGTATATATATGTATATAATATATATACACACACATCCTATTGGTTCTGTTTCTATGGAGAAGGCTGACTAATACACTAACACATCCTTCTTCCTCTTTTGTGGACAGAGCAGAGAAAAGCCTAGGAGATGAGCATCCTATCAAGTGCCAACACAGCTCTGTTCCTGTCCTGCGTTACAAAGGATACTCTGAACTGAGTGCATCTTCATCTTTGAATGCTTTCATTTCCAAGAGTTTAGAACTACTCTGAAAGGGTGATGACTATACACTTAATAAATCTAGGGTAGAAAAAAATTAATTAAAAAATCTAAGCCATGATTATTGATAAAGAAGGAAAACAAATCTCCCTGCCCCCTACTATAATTTATTGGGAGAAAGTATAAAATTGCAGAGGCTTCTGGCTTTAGGATTCTAAAGCAATCTAGAGATTGGAAAGATAAAAATAAACCTGAGATAAGTTTCTGAGCCTCTTATGTGTGTCCATTTAGCCTGAAGGAAGGAAGATATGACTATTTCTATTTTCCCCGCAAATGCATATTTAATCTTTATCTAAAAGTCCTGAGTTTTGAGCCCATTGGGAGCGCTTCCATAATCAGCACAGATTGCTTTCCCCATTTTCTGTCATGTATTAAGAAAGCCATTTTAAATCCCAGAATTAATGTTGACATCTTGTTGCAGTTATTTCTTCCTTGTTTTGCTTTCCCAAGTTAATCGACTTACAGTTGAGTTATTATAAGATCTCAGAATAATGGCCTAAGGAGCGGATTTGGCAAAATGAAGAGGTCACAGTTCACAAAACCGCATTGGACACAAAAATGTGTTGTATTTTTGCAGCTGCCTAATGTTTTTGGTTTCCCTGGCTCTTTATCAGGAATGTGTGAAGTGTTTGACCATGAATATACAACTTTATGCTCCATCCTCCCTGGTTTCGAGCAGACTGGAAGTTCCCCTCCTGTTCTCTAGACCAGAGCTTCTTCACCTCCAAGTATACACATATTCCCAGCATGTCTTGTTAAAATGCTGATTCTGATCCACTAGGTCAGAGTGGGACTTGGAGACTCTGCATTTCTTAATATGCTTCCTGGGGACTTTGATGCAGCTGGTCCACAAACCACACTTTGCATATCTAGAACCACACCTTCTAATACGGCAGCCACTAGCCACACATGGCTATCTGAGCACTTGAATTGTGGCTAGTCTGAATAAATCTTTACTGTAAGTATAAAATGCATGCCAGATTTTGAAGATTCAATAGGAAAAAAGGACAAAATATCTCATTAATAATTTCATAAAGATTACATGTTGAAATAACATTTTAGAAATTTAGGATTAAATAAAACATTACAACTACTTCCACCTGTTTCATGTTACATTTTTACATGGAGTTCCTAGAAAATTTAAAATTACATCTATTGTTTGCATGTGTGACTTGCATTATATTTGTATCAGTTAACTCTGCTCCTTCTGAAGGGAGAGTGAATTTCCTTTTCCTTTGGTCACTTTTTGCCATGCACTGAATCCATCTCCCTGGTTTCTTAGAACTTTTTCACCTCCTGCTCATCCATTCTAAAGTGACTCCCAACACTGCTTGGCCATCTTGGGTCTTGTCTATCAGAGGATATACTCTCTAGCAAGACCTAGCCAAAAATGACACAGAAACCCTCCCCAGATTTCACTAATGGACTCTCTTTCATGTTCCCAAAAAAGTTTGTGACACTTCATAAAGGTCCAAGTCTCGTAGCAAAAAGGCCATGGGCTTTAGAATCAAGAGACCCTGGAGTTTCATTTGATCAATTTATTAGTTAATCCAATAGCTACTCTGTGCCTCTCTTCTAGATGCTCAGGATTCAGGGGTGAACAAAATTAATATATTCTCTGCCCTAAAGAACTTACAGTTTAGAAGAGAAAATAGACATTAAACCAGAAAGGGTGTGAAGAAACAGATTACAAAATACCATACCAACTTCTCTCTCTTTTTTTTTTTTTTTTTTTTTTTTACTTCTGTGAATATTCCTTTCCCTTTCTGAGCCTCAGTTCAATTCTGGAATGGGGGTAATAACACTGCTTCCAAGGTTTTGTGAGGATTAGAAATAGTGATTATAGTTGTGCAGCTAGCCTACTCTGTGGCACAGAGTAGGTGCTCAATGAACACTTGCTGGCTGGCTAAATAAAAGTGGGCAACGCTGATCATATTTATTTGTTTGCTTATTTATATGCTGCCTGCTTCTGTGTGAAGTAAACAGCTGGTAAAGCATTATTTCTGGGTGATGTCTAGGAGGGTGTTTCTGGAGAGATTAACATCTGAATCATCACAGTGAGGAAGACACCTCACCAACGCGCATGGGCGTGATCCAATCTCTTGAAGGCCCAAAAGAACAAAAAGATGAAAGAAGGGAAAATTCTTTCTCTTCTCCTGCCCTTGGACATAGACGTTGCTGGTTCTCTGGCCTTCAGACTCTGGGACCTATGCCTTCCAACTGTGGCCTTGAACCAGGAGTTACACCATCAACTGCCCTGGTTCCCAGGAGTTTGGACTTGGACTGAATTGCTGGCTCTCCCGGTTCTTCGGTTTGCAGATGGCATGTTGTGGAGCTCTGGGGCCTCCGTACCTGCAGGAGCCAATTCAAATAACAAATCTCCTCTTATATACACATCTACACACATCTTATGGGTTCTGCTTTTCTGGAGAACACTGACTAACACAGCCTCATTCCACAAACTGTTTGCAATAGCTGGTTAGGTCTTTGTCACATTGTAGATGGCAGGGGAACTCTGACTCTTCATGTCATCCAAACTTCTTGAGCACATCTCCCAAACTGATTCTTTGTACATAAGAAGCATTCAATAAATGTTTCTTGAATGAAACTATACCTGAAATAGACACTGCAAGTGTCCTAGTACAAAGCTCCTCATTTGCAGAAAAAAATACTAGCCAGCATGGAAGTGACTTACACAGGAATACATGTTCAATAATAGTTCCAGAAAAGAATATACTGATCCAATCTGCTAGGCACTTGTGGAAGGAAAAGAATTGGTGGAAAAGCAGTCAGAGAAGTGAGGGAAGACCAGGAGGAAGAGGAGCTTAGAAAGGAATTTCAAGAAAAGAGGATTTCAAAGTGTCTGATGTTATAGGGAATTTTAGTAGGTTAAGGTCAGAGAAGACCCTTGGGCAAAACAATTGGGAGCAGGTTGCAAAGATACAGGGAGATGGGAGACAGGTGACAGTGGAGGTGACAGTGTCAAGGACTCCACTTTCAGGAAGTGCTGTGATTAAGGAAGGGGAGGAGCTAAAAAGATGGATAGAGGAAGCAGAAGCACCAGGGGACTTTGTTTGTTTCAGAACGGAGGATTTGGGTGCTTTGGAGGCTGAGTTGAGTTGCTGGTTGACATGAGATGCAGAAGGTCCGAGAGAGGAAGAGAGCAGTTGTCAGCAAGAAGCCCTGGAGGAGGCAGGATGGATGATGGGTCAGCAGGACAGGGGTAATTGTTATCTGTGGGAACCTTTCCTTCAGAAATGAAAAGGAAATATGAGTAAACCTTCAGTTAAGCATTGAAGGGAGAGAAGGACAGTTTAAGAAGCGTAAGGAAGAGGCAGGACAATGGAGGGAGTCAGGAGGGCATCACATGCTGACATTCTACCTCTGTATCCAGCCCAGACTCTCCTGACACAGGCTCTTCAAAGTGTGGTCCGTGGATCAGTGTGGGACCACACGCTGATAGTTGCTCATATAAATTCAGAGAAGAAGCTTATGTCAGAATGGAAAAAAAAACAAAAAAAAAAGCATTACTAAGCACACTGTTCAGTGCAGCTGAATTTTTTTTCCCTCTTGAAAGTAGCAGAGTATTCATTTACCTTCTGGCCAGTCTCTCTTTCTCATCTCGGTGCACAGAGCAGGTACTTTTGGGTAACACTAATACGTACCATCTCCTACCGACAGTTCTGCCTTAGTACCCCATGGACCTCTGTCACCAAACTGAACTCAGCACCTCACCTCCTAAACCAACTCCTGCTCTTTACTGCCTTTCTCAGGGAGTTGGTGCCTCCACCCACAAGGTCTCAAAGCCAGAAACATGGGGGAGGACAGATTATCCTACACCTCCTGCACCTTCCTTGATCAATCATCCACCAGCCTCCTTGCTACACTCCCTACATTGCTCTCAGGTCCACCCTCTTCTCTCCATCCTCATTATCACCAGTCTAGCCCAGACTACCAAAATTTGGCTTGGATATTGCCGCAAGTCACGGGCAAGCCATCCTCCATACCGCTGCCCCCATGAGCTCTCAAAGCCCAAATCTAAACACCTCACTCCCCTGGTTAACCCTTCAATGGTCCTTCTTTGTCCATAGAAGCACCGGAGAATGGTTCCCAGACGCCTCCTCCCAAGCCAGACATTCTAAACTACTGGCATCTGCCCTTTATCTGACCTCTGAGTATTCAAGCACGTTGCTCTCTTCAAGTGTGATGTTTGGTTTCTGTATCTGTCTGTCATCTCAGTTCCTTACTCCTAGGAATAGAATCTTTGTCACACCAACACCCAGCACAGCGCCTGGCAAAGAGTTGGCTCTCGGTACATGTTTATTGAACGGATAAATGAAATCAAGGCAGAAAGGCATAACTTAGTTGACCTCATACTAAGCAGAGGTGATGAAAGTGGGGTCATGAAATGCTGCCTGACTATGGCTAAAGTGGTCTCGGAGCCTGAACGCTACAGAACTCTAGCCACAGAGATGGGAGACCGTGGGGGCTGGAAGTCAGGTGTGTCATTGCTGACATGTTTCCACTGGCTGTGGCTTCTCTCTCTGCATCTGGTACATTCGCAACAGCTCTCCTGGCTCACATCAAAAGCAGCCAGGGCTGAGATCACCTTTCAAAATGAGAGTCCTACCACCCGTGCACTTTGTCAGCGACTCTTCATGTCTAGACGTCCCTGGTTTCTCTCTCTTTCAACCCGAGTATTACTATTCTCCCAACATTCACCCCGCCAACACCACTACCATTTTGACTTCTGCCCTTGACTTAGACCTTATTATTTACCATCTCATTTTTGCCTTCACATTCCTTTAAGATATGACTTGTAGAATCTGTCCCCAGACTCCAACACAGCAATAAACGGTAAGACAGACCCAATTCTGACATTCTGCCCTGGTCTTGAGGACTCCATTTGCTAAGCTCTCACATTATGCCAAAGAATGACAGGTAGGACAGAGAAGGAAGTTTGGGGGTAGGGTGGGGGGAGAGGAAAACTAGCACAACCATGTGCAGCCAAATAATAGATTATGGCTGGAAACTCCCGTCTTGATTTGGCTCAAGGGCCACAGCTATATTTGGCTGGCCCCTGATTGACATAATTATTATTGCCAGAAAGTAATTTTAGAAAGAACTTAAAAGCAGGACATGGGTGATTAAAGTTCTAATAATAACATTTCTAAAAAGTCTGGGTTAATGAATCTATAACTCAGGTAAAAGAAAAGAGGCTTCAGGTGTTCAGGGATTAGTACCTGGAACTGAACTTGGAAAAAGATATTCTGTGGGGAAGTCAAGTAGGGCAGGGTTAGATCACATGCCCCTAAGAAATCGTGGGGAAATAAAAAAGAGAGAGAGATGGAGTTCATTTTTTTTACACTGAAAGTTCCTCTAAAAATTTTGTGAGTAAAGTTTTACAAAGCAGGTAAAGCCTTTAGTTCATTCACTAAGCATCCCTTGTGTGCAAGGCACTGTACTAATTTCTTTGGAAGGTTCCCATGGGTGTGAGCAGGGCTGGTCTGAGCGCTGGCTTAGGCATGCTGGCTGTTTATAGCCAGCATCTGCTTTGATTAGGCCAGTGTCCAACCTGATTGGCTGACACCCTGCCAGTTGTTAAATATTTTGAATGTCACCCTTGGATATAAGGCAAACGTTCTGTCCTAAAATAGCTTACAGTTTAGAGGATGAGAGAGGCCCCACAAATAACTATAGTGCAAAGCTGTGTCAAAAGAATGGTTGCCATTGTAATCCACGTCGTCCTTTGCAAGGTGTTTTCATACACTTTATCACATTTGAACTCCACAACAGCTCTGTGGTGCGTGTTCCTATTCTCGTTTTGTAAATAAGAGAGCATGAAGTTCAACAGGAGGCGGTCTTTGCCATTTCGTAGAGCAAAGACCCTGTCCTGACTGGAAAACTATCTGATTTTCCCACAATGCCCATACTCTCCCTACTTAAAAGAGGCGATTCATGAAAGCAAATAATTGATTATTTCATGAATTAATTCTTGATTTATAAATACAGGTTTTCATATTCGAGTAACTAATGAAGATCAGCCTTGTAGCTCTGTCATTCTGACAGAAAGTTACAAAACCTCATTCTGAGAAAGGAGCTGTCAGGAAGCTCAGGTACGATATGCATGGGAAGGATGGAGTCTCCTCTAGGACCTCCACTAGATCGTTACATGTGAAACAAACAAATGCAGATCAAAACAAAAAAGCTAGGGCAATGACAGTGTGGATTGCAGAGGAAAGAACAAAAACAAACAAAGAAGCAAGGAAGCAAACAAACGAACGCTTTAAAATAAAAAATACCCAGTGATCCAGAGTCAGACCTATACTCCGAAACAAGCCACATCCTATCACCACGTAGCACAGAACAGTAGTGGGTGTTCCTCACACCCTCCCAGAAATAAATAGGTTAGACCTAGTGAAAGAAGCCTTGATGTCTGCAGAAAATAAGCTTGGGTTTTTTGGGAATTCTCTCATGCAGAGCACCTCATTCTCCAAGGGGCCACCAACACATGCAGCTACTCTTAAAGCACCTCAAGCCTTTATAAACATGGTCACAACAACACGCCCTTAGGCCACAGAGAGGAAAACAAAATATCTCCCAAGGGAGCCATGCCTACAGTGTGTGTCATAATTTGTCCACTGCTCCTGATGCAGGAGGATGCCTAGATCCAGGCTTTCAGAGCTGGGACCCTCTGGCTGAGTTGGTGTCTTCTCTTTCTGCATCTGGTACACCTGGTATGCATTTTAGCCACGTTCCATTCATACTCATCCCCTGGAATGAGTTCCTTCATGGAACCTTCCAGAAATACTACGTCAGGATGGGAAGGGAACTTAGAAATGGTTTAAAGCACTCTCTCTTTTTTCTGGGAAAGGAGCCTGGAATTTACAAAAGTGAAATGACTTGTTCAAGGTCACAAGAGAGATTAGATTACACAATTAATGTTAGAGACTCTAATTTCTGGTTGTTGTTACTAGGCATTTGTTCATTTCAATGTTTGGAAGAGCTTTACTACCACGCGGCTTGTGAAAATAGTAACTCCACCTGGTATTATGGTGTCAGTCACAGAAATTAGGCCACCTTATTAGTACCTGCTCCCTAGGACATCCTGTTCTCTATCTGAGGTGAATTTCTGCAAAGTTGGGTGTAAATACGCTTTTGATTATTTAGATTCCATCTTGCACATAGTCAGGGTTCTCTCTCTGCATACTTGAAACAGCTCCAGAGTAAACTTTTTCTGGGAAGCAAAGAAGCTTGTGACAGTAAATATTTGCAGCCTGATTAATTCCTTTTTTTTTAAAATAAAAATTTAAATGCATTGGAGCTGCCGGCCTTTAATTCCCCTGGGCCAGAACTGTAGCCCTCTCTCCAGCCCTTAACTCCAGGACTCCTGGGGGAGAGTCCCTAGCCCTTTGGCCAGGCTGCCCCACTAGCTTGGAGACCCAAGGAAAAGGGATCATTAACCTTGACCTGGGACACAGCCCCGGATATTCATAAGCTGAAGAGGCTGCACCATGCCAGTCAAAGGTTGTCCTGAGTCCAACTCAACAGAAGAAGCACGTTTCTTTGCTCAGCTGAAAATTCTTTGTGGAACTTCTAGGGGTTCCCAGCAACCCTTGTAGCCTCCCAGCTGCTGTCCATGTCCTCCTCCGCCCCCACCACACCCCCCTATCCTGGGTGATTCCTTCTTCTGACCTCTCTAACTGTATGCATCTTCAGGGCTGGCATGCTCATATCTCCATCATCATCTGGTGCATTTTGGCCACTTTGCCACAAGAGTGGCACAAATTTAAACCTCCGCAGGGCAGAGGCGTTGGTCAATGTTTTTCAGTCCTGAATGCCCAGTCCTGAGACTCGGGTCACAACAAGTATTTGATGACTAAGCAAATGGATCCATCTTCTAAAAGGGAAGCCTTGGCCCTGGCTCACCTCTGTCATAGTGTCCACCTTCACAGATGCCTCTCCTGCCTGAGCTGCCTTCCTGCTGCCCTGGCACCTGAGACAGCCTGGCTTTGCCTCGTCCTTCTGCTGGATGCTGAGTCACCAGCCCAGGGGGTCTGATCCCTGTTTCCTGTGTTTCACACCAGCTCCTGAGACTATCTTCCAGGTTTTCTTGGAGTGTTTTCTTCTTCCTGCAGTAAGCCACCCTGCTTAGACCAGTCCTAATGGATGAGAGAGCTCTCTCTATCCTTCCACTTGGGGAGAACACCTCCATCCAATGCTGAGTCCAAGCATCACTTCCACGGTGGATCGCAGGCCCTCTGGCCCTGTCCCACCCTCCAGGGAACAGAGCTGCTCTCTTTATGCGCAGGTGCAGCTTGGTTTCCCGTGACCCCTCTTACCTTGGACATGGCTCCCTCCTTGTGTGAAGGTCATCCAGAGGTTACAGGGTGTTTCGCTATCACTTGGAGACAGAATGGCATAATAGTTAAGAGCATGGCCTTGGGAATCAACCGACCAGAGGTCAAGTCTGGTAACTTCTACTTCCTGTGTAACCTTGGGCAAGTTACTTCATTTCCCTACCGCTCCGTTTTCTTATTTGTAAAATCCGGAAAATACCAGAACCCAGCTCATAGAGTAGAAGTGAAACTTAAATGTGAAAAGTTGTTCCATGCAGGCTATATGTTATAAATGCTCCCTAAATGCTTATCGGTATGAGAGTGGAAAAAATAAATGATGAGTTATCTTCAGAGGATGGCGATGCAAATTGGAGAAATTGAGAGAGAGTCAGATTTGCCACGGGAGAAGCAAAGAGGCTCTGGCAAAAGATGAAGGAGGGGGCTGGACTAGAGGAGATTAGGCTAAACGGGGGGGCAGAGGAGGTTGGGGCAGGTTTGGAGGGCGGGACAATGAAGAAGTGGAGAAAGAGGTGGATATGACAAGACAGTAAGAGGAGGAAGTTACATTCCAAGCTTCTTGGGAAAGAGAGTTTGGGGGAAGAGTCAATGTTTTAAACAAATTTCCTGACCCAGCTCTCTTCATCCCCAGACTATGAGAATGTGCAGCCTTTCTCTTATTTTGTAATTTTATCATTTTCTACCACTGTGAGAGCAGCAACTCTGATGGGTGGATACCCTCTGCCTGGCAAAATCCCCCACCCACCCATCCCCAGGCGGATACCCAACATATAAAATGCAGTCTGGCTCTTCTTATCTTCTCACAAAGCTTGAGCTTCAAATGACTGACTTAAAAACGGTTATCGAAGAGGTTCGAGTTAGTTCCTTTCCTTGCTGCTCTTGCCATGAACAAAGTAAATAAAAGCTCAATTTATTCTCCTTAACTTCAGTTCAGTTCCCATGTTCGCCTTCTGTTTACTGTGCCTGGCTTGGTGACACTAGTCAAGGCCAAGAGAGATCCTGACCTGTTCTAGAAACTTCCACCACTCTTCTGCCTCATAGCTGTTCTTTGTCTCAGCACGGGACCCCATGGGCTGACTAAGGCAGGCTGAGGGCCCAGCTTCTCGCCCCACCCCACTCTTAGCTGAGGCTAAGCAACATTACATAACTTACCCAAGGCCACGAGGTCTGGAAATGGCAAAACCAGTTCTCCACCCAGATAACTGGTGTCTCAGCTTCCTTTATTACCTCCCCTCCCTATCTATTCCCCTTACGAAATTCTTCTTTAAAAGAGGAAAGTCTCAACCAGTCACTCCCGTGTTAAAAATAGTGCTTTCTCTGCCTTTTGAATAAGACTCATTCTTTCCTGGGTCTGCAGGGAAGGGCCTGTAGGGTCCGGCCCCTACCTCGCTGCACAGCCTCAATCATGTCCCTTTTCCTTCTTGCACTAAACCCCAGAGCATCAGATCCTGGAGGAGGCTGACCTCTTTCCATCCTGCATATGTCAGCCTGCCATTTCCTTCCCAGAAGGGAATGCTCTCTGCATACCTGACTCCTTGTCTTCCTTCTACTTTGAGCTTAAATACCACCTCACTTGAGTTTTTCAAAAATCAGGTCCTCTTCTTTTTCTGTATCGTAGCACCTTGTTTATTTACTTCATGGCAAATAAAATTGTGAGATTACTTGTTTACTTGTCAATAATCTGTACTGTTTCTTTTAACCAGAAGGGGTTTTTGATGAGGACATGAGGTCAGGGACTCTGTGTCATTTTTCATTGAACACACAACCCTTTGCATATTAGGTGCTCAATAAATGTTTGTTGAATCAATGAATGGTCTGACTCAGAGGTAGATTTACCACAAAGCCAATAAATTTAATCCTCAGAGCCCCTCATTTTCTAAGGGACATAGGATTGTGTCCACATGGTTGTGTATTTTTTGAAAAATTTGCAAAATTAAGATATTTGAGCTGCAATTATTTAAAACTGCGGGGGTGTTTTAAATGGGTCTAAACTCTTCCATGTATAGTTAAGTCACTACTAGCTATTCCAAAGCAAGACTTGTTCCCAGGAATACTGGCACTGTCCCCTGGGAGGGCTCACTTGATGCTGAGGCACAAAAGTGGGGGCTGTGGCATCGGAATTACGTGCACGTGGAGGAGGACAAGGCTTGCAGTGCACAGCACCAGACAGTAGTCTGTGGAAAGTTCTTCCAAATCTTACAGCTCGTGCATGAAACCTCAGTAGAGTTCAGTTATCATGAACTTTGATAACAATCTTAAAAAAGTTTTTAACATTGCTAAGAATAAGTAACACATCGGAAAGAAACTTCTCTAAACTATCAATAGGAAAAGGAACACTTCCTGTAATTATGAATCCCAGACACTATGCATTTTGCAGCACAAAGAGGGAACTTTAACAAAAAATTGTTTTTATTGCCATATAGTTGATTTACAATGTTGTTTTAGTTTCAGTTGTACAACAAAGTGGATCAGTTATATAGATATATCCACTTTTTTTTTTCTTGATTCTTTTCCCATATAGGCCATTACGGAGTATTGAGTAGAGTTCCCTATGCTATACAGCAGGTTCTTATTAGTTATCTATATTATATATAGGAGTATGTATATGTCAGTCCCAGTCTCCCAATCTATCCCTCCCCCACCCCCTTATCCCCTGGTAAACATAAGTTTGTTACAGGCCTGGCATATAACAAACACTATATAAGGGTAAGCAACTGGTAATTCATTGAAGATGTGGAATATTCATTAAGAGGAACTTTATACAAATTTTAAAAAATCATTTAAGAGGTCAGGAGATCTTAGGATGGAATGCAGATATGACAAAATAATCTAACTGTATGACTCATGTGTGAAACAGCCTTACTGAAAGGGATGGGGGGTGGGGGGTGGGAGGAGTGCTGACCTAAGTAACTTTGGAAATGAGTAGAATCTGTAAGACTTGAGGCCAAAGAAACTGTACATAAGTACTGTACTCTAGTTGATAAAGTTGAGTCCCACAGGCAGGAAGAGTTAACAATTCTGATATTGCTACACATGGGTATTGGAATTGCACAATTAAATAAAAGATGGTGGATGGTGGAAGAGAGTTTCTCACAGTTAAAGTGGAAGGTTAGAGATGTCAAGGGAAAGAGGCTAGAATGATACATGAGATAACAGTTGAGAGTTGGAGACATTGGTACAAACTGATGTTTAGCTTAATATAGATACAGATGGTTACATATAGAGATACACATGGGTATGTTTACTTACACAGGTTAGTACATGCAACACTATTTCCTTGTTTTGTCAGCTGCAAGGTTCTAGAAGCAACTATACCTTAGCATCAAGGAGTGCATCTAATATTTAGGTCTTGTTTTCTAACTCCAATCTCTAATAAAAGGAGACAGAGTTCCTTGGAGAAATGGTTGATTCTAGGACTGGGGAAGGAAATATGCAAGAGGATCCTCTTTGTGTGTCAGAAAGTAAAAAGTATTAAAAAAAATGACAGGGGTATTTCAAAGGGGCATCAGAGCCAACTGAAACAGCCCCCAATGGTTAAAGTTGGGAATAATTTGAGCAAAAAAGTAAATAAAATAGTATTGGATTGTAACCCAAAGTATGAAATAAATATCCATGTACCTATAATGATTAAATGAATAATTGAATACATAAATAAGTGAGAAGAGATGAATCTCCCACGCTGAAAATTTCAAATGAATTTTTACAGATGCTCTGTCTCAAGGAGGTAGAGCATGACGCCTTACTCCTTAAATGTGGGCCAGACTTAGTGACGTCCTTCCAAAGGGGACAGGTTGAAAGGAGAAAGGGAAAGGAGGAGGAGTATGTACCTTTGATAATGGGTAATGAAAATGACACTTTTATCTCTATGGTTTTCCTCCCTGAAACCTATAACCTCAGTCTAATCATGAGAAAAACATCAGATAAATCCCAATAGAAGGGCAGAGTGCAAAATCCCCGGTCGGTGGCCTTCCATATCAGTTCTCAAAAACAAGGAAAGTAGGAAAGTGTCACAGCCAAGAGGGGCCTAAGGAGATCTGACAACCAAGTGTCATGTGATATCTTGCATGGAATGCTGAAACAGAAAAGGGACATTCGGTAAAAACTAAGAAAATCTGAATAGTGCATTGACTTTAGTTAACAGTAGTGTATTACCAGTCCTTTGTTAGTTGCAGCTAATGTACCACACAGATGTAAAAGTCCAGTAATGGGGGAAACTGGATGTGAAGTGTATGGGGACTCTATAGTATCTTCACAATTTTTCTGTAAGTCTATAGCTGTTCCAGAAATTTAAGTTTATTTTAAAAATTTCAATCAGGCATGTTAGAGGAGAGACTGAATCATCTTTCTACTGTATAGAAAATATTATTATGAAATCATTGTAATAGCAAAAGGTGATCAAAGAATATGCAGCCCAAACACATACAAAGAAAGTATTTTAGCGATGTGTCAGGCAATCGTGCTTTAGAGATCCGTGTTGAGTCAGGAATTTCAGTTGTGAAATTACATTGTTTTTCTGTATTCTGTAAAACGTGTGAACTACTGACTTTTCCAAATATGTAATATGCTGTGGTTCCTCATTCTAAATGAAGTCACCTTTGTATCTTACTTTGTGTATGCAGTTTTGTATCGTTTTTCTTAAATTGAGCCACCAAATTGTATAAGCTTCAAGTTCTACAAAATGTGAAGGAGCCCCTGTCTGACTCCAGGGCCATTATCGTTCTGGACCACTTCTAGGTCGGGGGTCCCTGCCTGCAGCCCTGCGCATGGGTTTGAGGACTTTCCCAGAACCCTCATTTGCCTCCCTGCCTGCTAGAACCTCCCCACCCCCAACTGCTGGCATCTCTAACTCACTATCTTTGGGCAATTGTCTACTCCTATTCCAGTATCCTCATACCACTTGGGCATCATCCTTTATACCAGACTGTCTCATTCCCTTTTTTTTTTTAATCTTCTTTCTTTCCTTCTTCCTTCCTCCCTTCCTCCCTCCCTCCCTTTCTTCCATTCTTCCTTCCATCCTTCCTTCCTTCCTCCCTCCCTCCCTTTCTTCCATTCTTCCTTCCATCCTTCCTTCCTTCCTTTCTCTCTCTCTCCCCTTTCTTTCCTTCTTTCTTTCTACTTTCCTTCCTTCCTTCCTTTCTTTTTCCCTCTTTCTTTCTTTCTTTCTTTCTTTCTTTCTTTCTTTCTTTCTTTCTTTCTTTCTTTCTTTCTTTCTTTCTTTCTCTTTCTTTCTTTCTTTCTTTCTCTTTCTCTCTCTCTCTCTTTCTTTCTCTTTCTCTCTCTCTCTCTTTCTTTCTCTTTCTTTCTTTCTATCTCTTTCTCTCTCTCTCTCTCTTTTTTTTTTTAATGCAGGTAATATTTTATTTCTGAAGGCAGGAGTGTGAGCTATTATATTAAAAATTTTTTAAATCCATCCAATATTTTTGAGTGCTTCTTAAGCTAGATCTATTTTAGGAGCTGTGATGAAATTAAACATATTCAAGATGTATTTTCTGCTTACAGTGTTTTGGAGAAACAGACAGAATTATTATTTTGCAAATTTAGAAGTCCAGCGGAGGTTAACCTTCAGAAGTGATATAACATTCAGCTCAATCATATCTTCAAGGGTTTTTCTCTCTTCTTCTCTGTTTGCCATCCTTAGTGTGTCGACTTCACTTTTTTTTTTTTTTTTGGGGGGGTACACCAGGTTCAATCATCTGTTTTTATACACATATCCCCGTATTCCCTCCCTTCCTTGACTCCCCCGCCTCGAGTCCCCCCCACCCTCCCCGCCCCAGTCCTCTAAGGCATCTTCCATCCTCGAGTTGGACTCCCTTTGTTATACAACAACTTCCCACTGACTATTTTACAGTTGGTAGTATATATGTGTCTGTGCTACTCTCTCGCTTCGTCTCAGTTTCCCCTTCACCCCCCGCCCCCTCCCATACCTCGAGTTCTCCAGTCCATTCTCTGTATCTGCGTCCTTGTTCTTGTCACTGAGTTCATCAGTACCATTTTTAGATTCCGTATATGTGAGTTAGCATACAATATTTGCCCTTCTCTTTCTGACTTACTTCACTATGTATGACAGATTGTAGTTCTATCCACCTCATTATATATAGCTCCATCTCATCCCTTTTTATAGCTGAGTAATATTCCATTGTATATATATGCCACATCTTCTGTATCCATTCATTTGTTGATGGGCATTTAGGTTGCTTCCATGTCCTGGCTATTGTAAATAGTGCTGCAATAAACATGATGGTACAAGTTTCTTTTGGGATGATGGTTTTCTTTGGGTATATGCCCAGGAGTGGGATTACTGGATCATATGGTAGTTCTATTTGTAGTTTTTTAAGGAACCTCCAAATTGTTTTCCATAGTGGCTGTACCAACTTACAGTCCCACCAACAGTGCAGGAGAGTTCCCTTTTCTCCACACCCTCTCCAACATTTGTGGTTTCCAGATTTTGGAATGATGGCCATTCTGATCGGTGTGAAGTGATACCTCATTGTGGCTTTGACTTGCATTTCTCTGATGATGAGTGATGTTGAGCATATTTTCATGTGTTTGTTGGCCATCTGTATGTCTTCTTTGGAGAAATGTCTATTTAGGTCTTCTGCCCATTTGTGGATTGGGTTATTTGCTTTTTTGGTATGAAGCTTCATGAGCTGCTTGTATATTTTGGAGGTTAATCCTTTGTCCGTTGTTTCATAGGCAATTATTTTTTCCCATTCTGAGGGTTGCCTTATTAGTCTTATTTATGGTTTCTTTTGCTGTGCAAAAGCTTTTAAGTTTCATGAGGTCCCATTCGTTTATTCTTGATTTTATTTCCATGATTCTAGGAGGTGGGTCAAAAAGGATGTTGCTTTGATGTATGTCATAGAGTGTTCTGCCTATGTTTTCCTCTAGGAGTTTGATAGTGTCTGGCCTTACATGTAGGTCTTTAATCCATTTGGAGTTTATTTTTGTGTATGGTGTCAGAAAGTGTTCTAATTTCATTCTTTTCCATGTTGCTGTTCAATTTTCCCAGCACCACTTATTGATGAGGCTGTCTTTTTTCCGTTGTATACTCGTGCCTCCTTTGTCAAAGATAAGGTGCCCATATGTGTTTGGGCTTACTTCTGAGTTCTCTATTCTATTCCATTGATCATCCTTTCTATTTTTGTGCCAGTACCATACTGTCTTGATCACTATGGCCTTGTAGTATAGTTTGAAGTCAGGAAGCCTGATTCCACCAACTCCATTTTTCCTTCTCAAGATTGCTTTGGCTATTCGGGGTCTTTTGCGTTTCCATACAAATCTTAAGATTTCTTGCTCTAGTTCTGTGAAAAATGCCATTGGTAATTTGATCGGGATTGCATTGAATCTATAAATTGCTTTGGGTAGTACAGTCATTTTCACGATGTTGATTCTTCCAATCCAGGAACATTGTATGTCCTTCCATCTGTTTGTGTCGTCTTTGATTTCTTTCATCAATGTCTTAAAGTTTTCTGCATACAGATCTTTTGCCTCCTTAGGCAGGTTTATTCCTAGGTATTTTATTCTTTTGGTTGCAATGGTGAATGGAAGAGTTTCCTTAATTTCTCTTTCTGCTCTTCCGCTGTTAGTGTATAGGAATGCGAGAGATTTCTGTGCATTAATTTTGTATCCTGCTACTTTACTAAACTCATCAATTAGTGCTAGCAGTTTTCTGGTAGAGTCTTTAGGCTTTTCTATATATAATATCATGTCATCTGCAAAGAGTGACAATTTTACTTCTTCTTTTCCTATTTGGATTCCTTTAATTTCTTTTTCTTCTCTGATTGCTGTGGCTAACACTTCCAAAACTATGTTGAATAATAGTGGTGAGAGTGGACACCCTTGTCTTGTTCCTGTTCTTAGAGGGAATTCTTCCAGTTTTTCCCCATTGAAAACGATGTTGGCTTTTGGTTTCTCATATATGGCTTTTATGATGTTGAGGTAATTTCCTTCTATGCCCATTTTCTGGAGAGCTTTTATCATAAATGGATGTTGAACTTTGTCAAAAGCTTTTTCTGCATCTATTGAAATGATCATATGGTTTTTATCCTTCAAGTTGTTGATATGATGTATCACGTTGATTGATTTGCGTATATTGAAGAATCCTTGCATCCCAGGGATAAACCCCACTTGATCATGGTGTATGATTTTTTTAATGTGCTGTTGGAGTCTGTTAGCTAGTATTTTGTTGAGGATTTTTGCATCTATATTCATCAGTGATATTGGTCTGTAGTTTTCTTTTTTTGTGACATCTTTGCCTGGTTTTGGTATCAGGGTGATGGTAGCCTCGTAGAATGAGTTTGGGAGTCTCCGCCTTCTGCAATATTTTGGAAGAGTTTGAGAAGGATAGGTATTAGCTCTTCTCGAAATGTTTGATAGAATTCGCCCGTGAACCCACCTGGTCCTGGGCTTTTGTGTGTTGGGAGATTTTTGATCACTGCCTCAATTTCCGTACTTGTGATTGGTCTGTTCATAGTTTCTATTTCTTCCTGGTTCAGTCTTGGAAGATTGTATTTTTCTAAGAATGTATCCATTTCTTCCAGGTTATCCAATTGATTGGCATATAGTTGCTTGTAGTAGTCTCTCATGATGTTTTGTATTTCTGAGGTGTCCGTTGTGACTTCTCCTTTTTCATTGCTAATTCTGTTGATTTGCATCTTCTCCCTTTTTTTCTTGATGAGTGTGGCTAATGGTTTCTCAATTTTGTTCATCTTCTCAAAGAACCAGCTTTTAGTTTTATTTATTTTTCTTATGGTTTCTTTCTTTTCTTTTTCATTTCTTTCTGCTCTGATCTTTATGATTTCTTTCCTTCTGCTCACTTTGGGGTTTCTTTGTTCTTCTTTCTCTAGTTGTTTTAGGTGTAAGGTTAGGTTGTTTATTCGATAATTTTCTTGTTTCTTAAGGTAGGACTGTATTGCTATAAACTTCCCTCTTAGAACTGCTTTTGCTGCATCCCATAGGTTTTGGGTTGTTGTGTTTTCATTGTCATTTGTTTCTAGATATTTTTGGATTTCCTCTTTTATGTCTTTAGTGATTCCTTGGTTGTTTAAGAGTGAATTGTTTAGCCTCCATGTGTTTGTATTTTTTTGCAGTTTTTTTCCTGTAATTGATATCTAGTCTCATGGCGTTGTGGTCTGAGAAGATGCTTGATATGATTTCAATTTTCTTGAATTTCCCGAGGTTTGATTTGTGACCCAAGATGTGATCTATCCTGGAAAATGTTCCGTGTGCACTTGAGAAGAACGTGTAATCTGTCGTTTTTGGATGGAATGTCCTATAAATATCAATTAAGTCGAGATGGTCTAATGTGTTATTTAAAGCTTGTGTGTCTTTATTTATTTTCTGTTTGGATGATCTGTCCATTGATGTAAGTGGGGTGTTCAAGTCTCCCACTATTATTGTGTTACTGTCAATGTCCCCTTTTATAGCTGTTAGCATTTGCCTTATGTATTGAGGTGCTCCTATATTGGGGGCATAGATATTTACCATTGTGATATGTTCTTCTTGAATGGATCCCTTGATCATTATGTAGTGTCCTTCCTTGTCTCTTGTAATCGTCTTTACTTTCAAGTCTAATTTGTCTGATATGAGTATTGCTACTCCAGCTTTCTTTTGACTTCCATTTGCATGGAATATCTTTTTCCATCCCTGTACTTTCAGTCTATATGTATCCCTTGGTCTGAAGTGGGTTTCTTGTAGGCAGCATATAGAAGGGTCTTGTTTTTGTATCCATTCAGCCAGTCTGTGTCTTTTGGTTGGAGCATTTAATCCATTGACATTTAAAGTGATTATTGACATGTGTGTTCCAATGACCATTTTCTGAATTGTTTTGGGTTTGTATTTGTAGGTGTTTTCCTTTCCTTGTGTGTCCTACTTAGAGAAGTTCCTTTAGCACTTGTTGTAAGGCTGGTTTGGTGGTGCTGAATTCTCTTAACTTTTGCTTGTCTGGAAAGCTTTGGATTTCTCCCTCAAATCTGAATGAGATTCTTGCTGGGTAGAGTATTCTTGGCTGTAGGTTTCTCTCTTTCAGGACTTTCAGGATATCCTGCCATTCCCTTCTGGCCTGCAGAGTTTCTGTAGAAAGGTCAGCTGTTATCCTTATGGGTTTTCCCTTATATGTTGTTTGTTGCTTTTCTCTTGCTGCTTTTAATATTTTTTCTTTGTGTTTAATTGTCGTTAGTTTGATTAATATGTGTCTTGGTGTATTTCTCCTTGGGTTTCTTCTGTATGGGACTCTCTGTGCTTCTTGGACTTGGTTCATTATTTCCTTTCCCATGTTGGGGAAGTTTTCCACTATAACCTCTTCAAATATTTTCTCAGACCCTTTCTTGTTTCCTTCTTCTTCTGGGATGCCTATAATTCGAATGTTGGTACGTTTAAGGTTATCATTGAGGTCTCTGAGACTGTCTTCTATTCTTTTTATTGTTTTTTCTTTTTCCTGCTCTGTGGCAGTTATTTCCCCCATTCTATCTTCCAACTCACTTATTCGTTCTTCTGCCTCAGTCATTCTGCTGGTTATAGCATCTAGAGTATTTTTAATTTCAGTTATTTTGTTATCCATTGCTGTTTGTTTTTCTGAGTTCTTGTGAACTGTTTCTTGTACTTTCTCTATTTTGTTATCGAGATTTTGTATCATTTTTACTATCATTACTCTAAATTCTTTTTCAGGCATTTTTCCTATTTCCTCCTCATTTATTTGGTCTTGTGGGTTTTTTTCCTGCTCCTTTGCCTGCATGGTGTTTCTTTGTTTCCTCATGGTTGTCCAAACTTTTGGGGTTGCTTGTCCTGGCGATAGAGGTGTTTATAGAAGACTGTTCAAGCCTCAGACTAATGTCCAAGTATTGGATTAAACGAATATTAAGTCGGCTATGTCGGGCTCCCCGCAGTCCTTTCTGGTGTCCGAGGCTGTCTGCTGGTGTTCAGCTGGTTCTCTGTGGGAATTACTGCGTTCTTCCGTGCATTCCCAATGCATCTGTGGAGAGGGATGCACTCCACGTCTCTCTACTTCGCTGCCATCTTTTTCTTCTCTCTTTCTTTCTTTCTTTCTTTCTTTCTTTCTTTCTTTCTTTTTCTTTCTTTCTCTTTCTTTCTCTCTTTCTTTCTTTCTTTTTCTCTTTTCTTTCTTTCTTTCTTTCTTTCTTTCCCGCTGTATAAAAGTACATGTAAAACTGTACATATTTAATGTATACAACTCAATAAATTCGAGGATATGTATACATCCATGAAACAATCACCACCATCAAAGCCATAGATGATGATGATGACGATGATTTGTGTGTGTGTGTGTGTGTGTGTTAAGAACATAAGATCTACCTTCTTAGAGAATTTTAATTATACCATATAGTATGGTTAGCTATAGGCACTGTGTTATATGGTAGATCTCCAGGACTTATTAATCTTGCTTAAAAACTTGCAACAATGTTAGTTCCCTAGTTCCTGTATGGCTCCCATGGTCTCCTCTCCATGTAGACCCATCCTGATCCCTCCACATGACCAGGACCTCTTTGCAGATAACTCATTACCCCTTACCTACCATCAGTGTGCAAGTTGTGTCTCTAAATAATTCTTTGCACAGATTGTGTTCTGTGACATCAGGATTCTACTGTATTGTCAGAAGTCAAGACTCCCATCATGGTGATTTCCCTCTTAGTTTCTGTGACAAAAAAACAAGAAAATCATAATTGTCTTTTCTTTGAACTTGAAAACTGATTTCCAAAAAATCTCAGGTTGGTACATGGTTAGCTTTTCTCAGAATTTCCTTTATATGCCATTACAACTTATGATGACAGTATTACTTTCTGCACAATTTCCGTCATTTCACCCACAATTATAGTCTTCATTTTTTAACAGAATTAGGTTCTAAATAGTAATTTTGCATGTAATATTCTCATACTCCTAAACCATTTAGGAAAACAAAAATAAATATTCCTTCCAATAGCATTTGATTTCAGCCACTTTCTGACCATCTGGTAGGTGTCTCCATCACAATCCTAGTTTCCTTCTGCAACTTTTTATGATAATCTGATATTATCCAAATTCTACATTGGTAGACGCAGTCTAGTATATTTCCATGATAATATTACTTCTTACTTTTAAATTTTACCCATATGATCTCCTCCACACTTCAACACCCGTTTGTAGATTTGCATATAATTTATTATTATTTTTAACCAGTACTTTAACCTCCTTTCATTTTGTTGGGTAGGAATGTATTTATGTTTATGCATGTGTATATGTGCGTGTGTATACACATAATGTTTTTAACATCCTCCTCAAAAGAGTCTATTTCCTTTTTCTGCACTGGTCATTTTTTAATAGAGATAAATAAAATTGTACTGGGAGGACAGTGGAAGAATTTTCTAAGGTAACCTGGGATGCCATTTCAGTTTGGTTGTTGCTTTTCAGGTGGAAGTATTTGTTGTAGACCCTGAACTTAGAGAAGATGTGAAAATGTGAAACAAATGTTTCCACTTTGGGAAACCAGGATGAGTGTCCAATTATCAAATATTCCATTAAAGTTCTTTTTTTTTTTTTAAAATCATTACTCCCTATGTGATTCTTGATATGTTACTGAAGAACAACAAAATAATCTATTGGTTGACTGAAGCTACTACCTGCAGGGAAGTTACTATTTCTGAACGTTGTTGATTCAGAATGGATGTGAGGATACCAGCACAGTGGGGGCACAGAGTCTGCAGTCCATGAGCCTCACCGTGTGCAGGCCTCCCTGCCTCTTTGCTCACTCCAGCCACACTAGTCTTCTCCCAATAAGTCCAGTGAGCCTTCACACATTCTGTTCACTTTCTGGAACCCTCTTCTCCCTTATCCTATGCTAGTTTCCCTTTTATACACTCTCATGGAATCTCAACCTTTCTTTCACACATCTCAAGGCATATTTGATTAATATTTGCTTCCCTCACTGGATTATAAGCTTCATGGAAACAGGGACAGTGAGTATTTTACCTCCATTGTATTTCTCTTACAGAGATTTTGGCATGTAATAAAAGTTCAATAGCGTTTGCTGAATAAATTATTACCATTATTTATGAACAATTGATTATATGTGGTATTTCATTGAATTTTATGTTTAATTTGGGTCAGTTCATCATCACCATCATCATTCTCATTGTAATGCTATTATTTACTTGATTATTTATTATTTACACCATTTATTAGACACACTGCAAAGGTTTCTTTTTTAATTAATTAATCCTCATAAAACTTCATAACAACACAATAATAATGGTAAAGTCTATGGCCATTTCCATTTTATAGATGAGGAAAGCTGAGTTACAGGTGAGTGCTAACTTGCCCAAGTTCACACCATCAATAGGTGGTTAAGCCAGCATTTAGTCTTTTGAAATTTACTGAGATTTATATTATGGCCCAAGATATGGTCTATCTTGATATGTGCCCCATGTTTCCTTTGAAAGCATGCATCTTCTGAAGATGTCTGTGGTCGTGTTCTATTAACGTCAATGAGATCAAGTTGGTTGATGCTGTTTTCTTCTCTATTTTCAGTGAACTTCTAGGTGTGTATTATTTCAATTACTGAGAGGGGGTGTGTAATTGCTAGTTTTATGTGTCAACTTGGCTAGGCTATAGTATCGTGCAATTTAAACAAACATTAATCTAACTGTTGTTCTGAAGGTGCAATATTTGGTTGATGTAGTTAACTTGAAGTAAGAGATCAACTTTAAGTAAAGCCATTGACTTTAAGTCAAAGAGACTCCCCTCGATAATGTAGGTGGGCCTCATCCAATCAGTTGAAAGGCCTTAAGGGCAAGACTCCAGTATCAAGTCTTGCTTGAGTTTTTAGCTTGCTGGGCTGTCCATCAGATTTCAGACTTATCAGCCCCCACAATCACAGGAGTCAATTTCTTGAAATAAATTTCTTTACACACACACACACATATGCACACGCACACACACACACACATTCTGTTTCTTTGGAGATCCTTGGCCGATACAGGGTATGTTAAAAACTCTATTATGATAGATTTGTCTATTTCTTCCTTTAATTCTGTCAGTTTTTGCTTCGTATAGCTTTAACAACTGTTATTAGTTGCATTCCCATATAGATTGTTATATCATCCTGATGATTTTCCCTTTTATTATTATGCAGTCTTTCCCTGTATCACTAATACTTTGTCCTGAAGTCTAGTTTGCCTGAACATTAATATAGATACACAGTTTTTTATGTGTAATGTTTGTACTGTATACTTTGCATTTAGACAACATATAATTAGGTATTGCTTTTTTTATTCAGTCTGGCAATTACTCCTTTTTAATTTGTTTGGTGCATTTACATTGAATGAAATTATTGATATGGTTAAATTTAATCTAACATCTTGCTATTTGTTTTCCTTTTATTCCCTTCCACTTTTTTGTTCCTGTTTCTCTAATTTTTTTTAACTTATTTTGGTTGAACAATTTTAGTTTTCTATTTTTCTTATATTAACTTCTTAGTATATGTCTCAGTTTTTCTTTATTTAAAAGGGTATTTATTTTATCCTCATTTTTGAAAGATATTTTTCTTTGGGATATAGAAATTTTGGTTGACAGATTTTAAAAGCATTTTTCCAGGGACTTCCTAGGTGGCACAGTGGTTAAGTATCCGCCTGCCAATGCAGGTGACATGGATTCAATCCCTGGTCCAGGAAGATCCCACATGCTGTGGAGCAACTAAACCCATGCACCACAACCACTGAACCTGCACTCTAGAGCCCGTGAGCCACAACTATTGAGCCTGTGTGCTGCAACTACTGAAGCCTGCATGCTTGGGGCCTGTGCTCTGCAACAAGAGAAGCCACCACAATGAGGAGCCCTTCTTCGCATCACAATGAAGAGTAGCCCCCACTCACCACAACTAGAGAAAGCCCGTGTGCAGCAATGAATAACGAAGACCCAACACAACCAATAAATAAATAAATAAATAAATAAATAAATAAATAAATAAATAAATATTTTTTAAAAAAAGGCATTGCTCCAGTGCCTTCTGGCCTCCATTGTTTGTAACAAGAAGTAGTCTTAATTTCTTATTATTTTCCTCTGTTTATAATTTTGTAAATTTAATTGACTTTAACTTTTAAAGTAGTTTCAGTTCCCATATACCCTCTCTGCTCACAGTTTTCACTATTATTAACATCTCGTATTGGTACGGCACATTTATTACACTTAGTGAACAAATATTGGTACATAACTATTGACAAAGTCCATAGTTCACATTAGAGTTCAGTTTTGTTGTTGTACGTTTAATGGGTTTTGACAAATGCACAATGCCATGTATCCACCATTATAGTATTATATAGAATCATTTCACTGCCTGAAAAATTCCCTGGGTTCCAAAGATTTCTCCTTCCCCCTCTCCCCGCAAACCCTTGGCAATGCTAATCTTCTTTTACTATCTCTAACTTTAACTCTGCCTTTTCCAGAATGTTATACAGTTGGAATCACATAGTTTGTAACATTTTCAGACAAGTTTCTCTAAGCTCTATGCATTTGTTTCCGCCATATGTTTTTATGCTTTGATAGCAGTTCTCTTTTCTTCTGTTTTCCTTTCATTTCTTTTCTTCCTGTTTCTTTAGTTTTGGCTTGTAAGTTTGACCATGATGTGTCTGGGTGTGGTTTTCTCTGTACTAATTTTGCTTAAAGTTTCTCAAGCTTCTTAAATTTGTAAGTGATATTTTTCTTCAAATTTGGAACTTTTCCAGCCACTATTTCTTAAAATAATTTTTTTTCTGTTCCACTCTCTCTCTTTTCTTCTGCAACTGCAATTACATGGCTGTTGTGCTATTTAATATTGTCCTGCAGTTTTCTCAGGCTCTGTTTATTCTTCCTTCACCTTTTTTTCTCCTTTTGCTATGCTGGTTGGATAATTTATATCAATATTTCTTCAAGTCAGTCCACTGTCCCTCTATTCTGCTATCTCTAATTTCCTATTAAGGCCATCAGGCAAATTTTTAATTTCAATTACTTTACTTTTCAGTTCAAAATATGCATTTGGTTCTATTTTATAGTTTTTTCCCTGCTAATATTTTCTATCTGTTTACTCATTAAGAGTATGCTTTCTTTTAATTCTTGGCTATGTTTTAAGTAAATACTTTAAAGCATTTATCTGCTAAACTGAACATCTGAGCCACCCTGAGGTCACTTTCTATTGACTTCTTTGCTTGACCACAGATCACATTTTCCTGTTTCCTTTCATGTTTAATAGTTTTGATTTTATAATAGATATTGTTAATTATATATTACAGAGATTCTGTTGTCATTCTCTGAAGCATTGAGTTTTCCTCTAGCAGGCATTCCATCACTGGGTAGTCACTTTGAACTTGTTTAGGCTTTATTTTAGACTTTATTAGGGAAGATCTATAAAAAGACCAAGATGTTTTCCAAGCTTGTATCTTGGCGGATTTCAAACTACTAACCCTGTATTCCATGCAGATCTTGTCAAGGCTTGGTTTTAACATTGTTTTTATAGAATAGGTTTTATTCTAGGGCATGTTCCTTACCATTTGCATGTGTTTTTCCTAGTGTCTCAGCCTGGTATGTTGGTAGTTAGCAAGGCCTAAGCTGGTACTCCAACATCTGCCACCAGGCTGGACCGCAAGTACCTCTGTTCTGCTTACAACCCTACAGCAGCTACTCTCTAAGTCTTATTTTGTCTCATTCTGTGCAAGTTCATTCCATTCCTCACCCAAGAACTCACAGGGAACCACCAAGTAGAGTCACAGCCTTCTGCTCACAGCTCCCTTCTCTCCTGTGTTCTGCCCCACTGATTCCAGCCCCACTAATTCCAGCCCCTTTCATAGCTTCCAGTGCTGATCCTTCACTGAGAGACTCCTCTGAGCTCTGCTTTTGCTCCGTTCCTCTGTGCTGTTGTGAGAAATCTTCCACAAGAAGAGAGCTGGGGCACATGTGACTTTCACCTTGTGAGTCTTTCTTTTCTCAGGGATCATAGCCTGGGGCTGGGTATTGTACAATAGCTGAAAAAATGCCTCAGATGTTTCATCCTGTTTTATATTTCTTTACGGAAGGAAGGCTAATTCAGCAATAGTTACTTCATCATGGCCAGAGGCTGATGTCCTAGTTAAGCCAGAATTTAAATCCTTGTCCATCCAGAATTAGTCATCTCAACCACTATGCTATCTTGCCTCTCTATAAGGAAAAAAACATTGAAAGCTATAAACAAACTGTGGGGCAAGACAGTGCGTGATTAAAATTTAGATCAGGGATGCTGATTTCCATTCCATTTCCAGATAGGATGGGATGGAAAAACTCTTTGTTTGAATAATGATAGCAATAACACCACCTTATGGACTTTCAATATCTTCAAAATGCTTTTGTGCCCATTATTTTATTCTCACAGGAAACTTGTTATATCCTGACACATTAGATGTCATCATTCTGGGGCGCCTAATAAAGAACTCAGGGACCAAGCAGAGTAGAGTGACTTGACTGAGATAACACAGCTAGTTAATAAGGTAGTAGGGCCAGGACCTAGGTCTCCTCAAATCCAAGCCTTTATTATCTGTGCCCCAACCCCACCAAGAATAATATAAGGACATTCTCACAGAAAAAAAGGAATCTGGGGAGTGGTTGTAGCTCTATGTCAAGAAAGAAGACTTTGATCCCTGCTATGTAGTTAAAACTTACAACCAGCTTGTCCTATCTGTTCCAAAGATGCTTGACCACAGACACAAAAGGAAATGTGGATTCACACAGTGGTCTCCTTCAGAGAAGGATCCCCGGTACATACACTGTAGAAGATGGCAAAAACATCTTCCTAAGCTTTCGTGATAGCCCTGGCCTCATTTTCTTCTCTCTCTTATCAAGCAGAACATTGTTCCGTGTAGAGTAAGAACCAAGTAATAAATAACTGCAAATCACTTTGTAAATATCAAACACTACAGAAGTAATTATTAATATCTCTTCCTCCTGAGTGTAGATTTATAGCCTACATCCCTCAAATGAAACCTGGAAAGAATTTACACAACATTTATATATGCATGCATATTATATTAGGCATACTTGTTTCACCTTCTGGAGGTGAGAATTCATATAGCGAATTTGGGATGGGGTTAATTATGGTTGAGTTAAAAAAAATTTTTCTCAAAAGCAGCCCTGCTGGAAGTGCTCACTAACAGGGGTCCCCAACCCCCAGGCCGTGGACCGGTACCAGTCCGTGGCCTGTTCGGAACAAGGCTGCACAGCAGGAGGTGAGTGGCGAGCTAGCGAGCAAAGTATCATCTGCTGCTCCCCATCACTCCCCATCACTTGCATTACCACCTGAACCATTCCATGCCCCCCTACCCCCGGGGAAAAATTGTCTTCCAGGAAACCAGTCCCTGGTGTTAAGAAGGTTGGGGACTAGGAACTTCTCTCGTGGTCCAGTGGTAAAGAATTTGCCTTCCAATGCAGGGGATGAAGGTTCCATCCCTGGTCAGGGAACTAAGATCCCACATGCCGTGGGGCAACTGAGCCCGAGCACCACAACTAGTAAGCTCCTGAGCCTCGGCTAGAGAGCCTGCATGCTGCAAACAGAGCCCACACTCTCTGGAGCCTGTGCTCCCCAACTAGAGAGAGAAAACCCCCACAGCACAACTAGAGAGCCCACAACGAAGACCCCACGTACCGCAATTAAGACCCGATGCAGCCATAAATGAAATAAACATTTTTTAAAAAAGGTTGGGGACTGCTGCTCGCTAATCTTTATCAGTTAAGGTTCATACTGGCTCAGCCATTATTTTATCAATCAAAATTAAAAGTAACATTTTTCCTATCCAGAGTTTGTCCAGTGTCTGGCTTGTTATTTGGATGGAGATAACAGGAGTTAGAATATCTGCATTGATTAGCTTGAAAAGTGCAAAAGTTGGGGCTGATAAATGGTTCCTGCTCACCTTAGAAGGGGATGGGGGAGGACCTGCAGTAGATTCAGACTCCCAGGCTCAATAGGGATGATGAAAAAGAGATGATGATTAACCAAGCAGAGTTATCATGGTGTTTCCAGGCTTTTAGTTTCCCAGCTGGTGAGAAATAAGGACTCAGACTCAAAAACCCAAGGAAGAAAAAAAATGAACTGCAGACTTTTCTTCATATGGAAGATAAGATACAGTGCCCAAATAAAAATCCTGCCTGCTATGGGGTGGGAATTTCTCTAACAAAGAGAGAATTTCTTTTTTCTTTTTAATTAATTAATTAAATTATTTATTGGCTGTACTGGGTCTTTGTTGCTGTGCAGGCTTTCTCTAGTTGCAGCTACTCTTCGTTGTGGTGCATGGGCTTCTCAGTGCGGTGGCTTCTCTTGTTGCAGAGCATGGGCTCTACGCGCGTGGGCTTCAGTAGTTGTGGCACATGGGCTTAGTTGCTCCGCAGCATGTGGGATCTTCCTGGACCAGGGATTGAACCCGTGTCCCCTGCATCGGCAGGCGGATTCTTAACCACTGAGCCTCCAGGGAAGTCACACAAAGAGAGAATTTCAAAATGCGATGACTTTATTTTAGAGCTACAGAAATGGATTCCCAGAGAATTCACATAGGACTCAGACTTAAGTCCCCTGATCACAATCCCAATGCATCGTCTTTTGGGAAACCCCATATTTACTTAACTCAAGGAACGCCCTGAGAAGGCATGGAAACAGTGGCTGGATGGTAGGTGAGCTTTGCTAGGTCTGAAGGGAGGCGGGGAGCAGACGAGCCTGGTGTATGTGGGGGAAGAAAAATGTTATTATCTCTCGCAGCCTGGTTGCTTTCCAGTGCATGAAGCCCTTCTCTATACTTTAGCCCATTTCCTCCTGGCTTCATCCCTGTGAAGAAGTTAGTATAATCGTCTTGATATTAGAGATGAAATAAAGGCCCAGCAGGTGTACAAAGCCAGATCGTCAGCCATCTAAACCTTGGCAGAAATGGAATTTAAATCTGAAACTTTTTTGTACCACATTCGTGGCTCTTCTGAGGTTCAGAACCCAGTCATCTTCTGCTCATCAAAAGCCTGCAGGGCTGTGGAGCATAAGATCCCAGCCTGCCCCGGGGGCGATGAAGGGCCACTTGCAAGAAGGGCTGCATGGGCTTAATGCCATCGCCGCCACTTCCCTTGTACGCCTTTAGCAAAGCATGTGTAAATGGAAGTTTTATTTGGGTTAAGAGGATGTCTTCTTGAGCTTTCCGGCAACATCAGCAAAATCTGGAGAGAAGATGAAAAGTAAACCAATCAAACAGTGAGGGCAGGCACAAAGCCCTCTCTCTGCCCCAAATGTGGCTCTTCTTCTCTTTCATTTCTTACTTTTTATCCCCCCCTTTTTTTCTCTCTCTTTCTGTTTTTTATTTTTTTGGCAAGCTTGTCTCTCTCCCCACTAGGATCCAGGCACCTCTGGGGGCACAGACAGTGTCTTCTGACCTGGTTTCCTGATGGATAGGCATAGCAGACACATGAACAGAGGCTTATAAAATAAAACTTCAGTTGTATACATAATTCCGCCACAACCCACTGAAAAGTTCACAACACTTTGGCGTTTTTTTTCCCCTTCTGAGGAGGTCTTCTGAACCTTCTTTGGCATTTTGAAGATAGAAATGAATCTTGTAATTTTAAAATGTAGAGTCATAATTAAAGAGGTACAAACTTAGGGCAACTTGGGGTTTTCCTTAAGATGCAGAAAGAAATAGCCAGTTTGATTAGTTCAAAGAAAAAATATTCAAATACTTTGTTAGGTGCTTTCCACAAAGATTAATGTGCCCCGAAGGATTTTACCAAGTCTGGTGCTAGCAATGGTTAGTGATGTTCTGTTATAAGGACCTAACAATTGGATGGAGAGTAGAAAAATGACACTTGAGGGCGTACGTTTAAAAAATCCTGATATTAGATTCAATGTACAGGCTGGCATTTTGGAGTCAAAGGCTACATCTTCATGTGGCAAAGTCAAGCTGTTGGAAAGTAAACGTTTCCACTACCCGGTTAGGTGGTCGCCACCTTTGCTTCCCAAAGTGTGGTCCTCTGCAGCATACTTGACATCATTTGGGAGTTCGTTAGAAATGCAGCATCTTGGGCTGCATTCTGGACCTGCTGGATCAGAATTTGCATTTTATCAAGATCACCAGGCGATCTGAATGCACATGTTTGAGACACACAGAAATCACTTCTAGCTGTTTGTATCAATATTTGGGACTATGAAGGTGCCTGATTTCCCCCTCACAGCTTGGAGCAGGCAAGGAGTTGGAGGAATTTCTTACCCTAAGACAAGGTCAGAGTAGCCAGGAGCTTTGGTACTCTGGAAGGAGTGGTGGCCAGAGGAAGTTACGACAGCTGCTGCCCAGAGCAAGTTTTTTATTTTTTAATAACAAGTTATTGAGATATAGTTTGCCTACCATCCAATTCACCCTTTTAAAGTATACAATTCAACAGGCTTTTGTATATTCAAAGAGTTCTGCAACCATTAGCACAATCAATTTTAAGACACTGTCATCATTCCTAAAAGAAATCTGTATCCATTAGAGGACACCTCCCAATGCCCCCCATCTGAGCCCCCAGTCCTAGGCAAACACTGATCTATTTTTCATCTCTATGAATTTGCCTACTCTGAAATTTCATATAAGGGAATCATATACTATGTGGCCTTTTGTGACAGGTTTCTTTCACTGAGCGTAATGTTTTCAGGGTTTATCCATTTTGTACAATAAATCAGTTCTTCATTCTTTTTGATAGCCAAGTAATATTTCATCCCACAAATCTATCTCTTATCTATTCATCCATTGATGAACATTTGGGTTGTTTCCCGGTTTTGGCTATAAAGATGCTATGAACATTCATTTACAAGTTTTTGTGTGGACATATATTTTCACTTAGAGCCACGTTTGACCCCTAAACAAAGCAGCTGATGTGGCTTCCAGTAAGAAAGGCAGGTAGGCAGGGCTCCTTGGAAGAATGTCAACTCACTGAGGAAGAAACCCTCGTGTCTGGCCCAGCTCTGCCATCCACTATCTGTACAACCTTTAGCAAATCATTTAACATCTGAGAACCACATCTGCAAAAAGAACATAAACGCTCACCACGTGAACCTTAGGGTTTTTTGTGAACACCCCATGAGATAGTGAACATAAACCCATATTTAAACGCAAAATACTCACAAACATAAAACAGTCTCAATAGTCTGACGGTCCTTATACCACTCTCACCACTCATTTGGCAATCCTCGACGTTGCCACGAGCTAGTGAGCTAAAGACCTCTTTGCTCTGAGCCTGGAGAGGAGAACCACATGGTAGGCCTTCCTGGTGCCTAAAAAGATCCCTTGCACAACGCAGATGCTAGTGCGTTGTGACTCTTGGCCAGATGTGCTTGTTTAAGTTTTTCAGTCAATGGGCAACCTATTTGGGGGAAGAGAAACATCTCACCCACAACGGCTTCCTATAAAAAAAGAAAAAAACAATAGACTTAAAAAACTAATTAATTAATGATTTTTCAACTTTTATAATGCGCGCAGTAGTAAGCTACATGCTTACGGAGGCTGGCAGAATTGGGAGGGGGTCAGGAGTACCAGAGAAGTAGTTTCCCTACGTTGCTTTCAGGGAAACCAATGGGGCCACTTCATCCTTCTTATCAACAGTCGGAAACATATCGTAGTTCTGGTTAGGAATACACCCTAGAACTGGCCATCAGAGACCCATTTGGAAAGCGTGGTCCAGGGAAAACCACAATTCTGTGAAGAAGAAGGAGAAACAACAGAGAAAGAGAAGAGAAAATATGAGGACAGAAATTGAGCAATTATGGCTTCTTCTGCCATTAAGGAAGCATTGAAGCCCATATATAGCCCAGGGGTGTTTTGAGCTAAATTTGAGGCCTGTGGGCTCCCCTCAATGCCCAATTTGGCCCACAGGAGCAGAGAGGAGTGCACAGCCCGAGACCTTAACTTCATGGAAGGGAGGGGAGAGCGCTGGGTGTGTGGGCAGAGGGGATTTACCTGCTTCCGGTGCCAGACCCTTTTGCTGAAGGGAAATGCTGTGGTTTTACTAGTTATACTTGTTAATACAATCCCTGCCCTTGCAGGATATGTGTGTGGTAACGGCACCATCTGGGGTAGTGAAATAGATACTCTCAGGTACAACAGACTAAACACAGCAGGATGTTCATAAAATTCTTAATCCGGACCCTTTGGGCCACCAAGAGGAGGCACAGAGGTTACATAAGCAAATTACGAAGTCAGGCTGAAACCAGACATACGGACATTTTCATAATTTAAAAAAATTCGCCCACATCACAAGAGGCCAACTCTCAGACCCCTCTCTGAGAAGTGCTAGACCACCCTCAGCTGCCAGTGCCTAAAGCAAACATTGTCCTTTCTCGCTGCCTGGCCACCACTTCCAAAAAACCCACCCCGCTCCTAGCCCTGCGCATCCAGGCAACTTGGCGGGACAAAATCTTCTTTCCAGACCGCTTCATTGCTACATTGTTGTATTAATTTCTACAAGGGGGAAACTATTGCATTGGAAGACTTCAGATCTCTTTCCCAGGGCGATAACATGTTCAGAGAAACTGTGAACTGAGGAGTCATAGAAGCTTGCATTCAAACTCCAGCTCCAGAAGCTGGTGTGAGGTGGGGTCCCGGGGAAACGATTTTGCTTCCAGGCGACTTTGACTCCTTATCTGTACCTGGTGCTCAGAGAGTCCGCTCCACAGAAGTGTTCTGCAGGGAGCACATGCTTTCACATCTGGATGGAGTAGCGTTCCAAGAAGCCCAGCTCTTTCCCATCCCCCCAGGAGATGATTTCCTCTGCAGCCAAGACAAGAAGGAAGCCAGGAAACCTCGGACCCCTGCATGGAGAGGAAGCACCAGACAGTTATCACCCTCCAGCCCCCATGCAGGGGTGGAAGGGCCAGTCCAACCTAACAGCACTCACCTCCTCTGTTTACTGACAAACCTCACTTCCACCAAGAAGGCAGACGCTGCTCTGCCGGGGCCCCTCGAAACGCATGCCCTCCTACAAACGTGTCTGCCTACACTCAGTTCTAAGCAGAGCGCCTGGCTGGAGTAATGACCTGGTTCATTCATCAGCTTGGGCTGGAGAGGACCTTGGCTCATAAGACACCTAGGATCCAGTGCATATCCCACTCTGCCTTAGTGACTGCTAGAGAAGTCAAGTGCAGATGGTAGGCAGCTAATCTGATAGTAAGGAAAGACCGATTGAGGAGACTGAAAGGAAACTTATTACAGAGAGTTTTCATTCTCAGAGCCAGAAGCAGAGGGAGCTCGGGTCTAGGATGTGTGCTAAGAGAAGGATGCTGAGGTACATCTTACACATCTTGAAAAAAAATCATAAAAATGTGCACAACCGGGGTTGGAAGTCCTGTGGCTGCCTTGCAAGGGTTGGGATCTTTCCCCATCATGTGGAGGTCCCGAATTGGTCCTTTTACCCAAGGGTGTGTGGCACACAGCAGTTCTGTGGGGCTGCCCTGCTGACGCCAAGCTCAGGGCGGCAGCGACCAAGGTCAGAGTGTTGAGTTCAGCCAGGTGAGTCTGGACAGGACCTCTTGCATCTGGTTGCCTCCACTTTCTCATCTGTTCAGTGACTGAAAAAAAATTTTTTTTTTAACAGTATTTTATGTTGTCCCTTTTAAAAAAATTTTTTCGCCTTGCCACACAACACATGGCATCCTACTTCCCCAACCAAGGATCGAACCTGTGTCCCCAGCATTGGAAGCACAGAGTCTTAACCACGGGACGGCCAGGTAAGTCCCTGTTCAGTGATGTTGATGCTGCCAACTTGCCTCCAGCCTTGACTTGTGCTCTGAGGACCACAGTAGGTCATGTTGTTGAAAGGACTTCAGAAAATTGAGATTTTGGTGAAATGTAAGGCGGCAATTTTTTTGACTAATCCCATGTGCTGAGGGGGAGAGGCACATAGAAAGGCCCACTGGGATGCTGGATCCATGCCTGCAGGCACACCTTCAGGGTTCTCTCTCTGGGGCACAGTATCTGTTCACGCAACTTAAAACCAAAGCCAGACACGGGCAGTGCTATACTTCCTCGGGACACGAGGCAGAACCCACCACCCAGCATAGGACAGACAGCTCCAGCTCCTCTGCCACTTCCCAGCCTCTGTGTCCTCCGTTCTCCCTGCACAGATGCCCACTCTGCTCCTAAGACCCAACCTGACTTGAGGAGGGAGGCTCTTGGGCAGCCTCAGCCCCACCCAGTGGGCTCTGCATCGAGTCTTCCTGGGTAAGCCAGGGCCAGAGATGAACATGGAACCCTGCCTGGCTCACAGATGCCCTCACAGTTAACCTCACCGGGGTCCAGCCAGTGCTGTGACCTGAGTCACTCCCTCCTTTGCAGGCTCCCTACAAGGATGTGTCTTCTCTACATGGACTCCCACTCGAAACGCTCCAGTTTGAGTAGGCTGGCCTGAGGCTTGGGCTCTGGTCCCCAAGTTCTTGTTCTGATATCTGTCTGCTACTCTCTGTCCTCCCCCCATCATGCCCATTTTCAAGTCCAGTTTGCTTGGATTTCCAAATAGGACCTCCCCCAGCTGGGGTAGCCAGCATCCAAGATGGTCCTCACGGGTCCTCCCTTCCTGGCCTTCACACCCCCACTTTGAGTCAGGGTGATCACAACAGAATGCGGCTGAAGTGACAGTGGGTGTGTGACTTCTGAGGCTCTGCCCTTCACTCTCAGATCTAACACTTAGCTGGGAAGCCAGCTGCTTTGCTAGGAGAGCACTCAAGCTGCCTCTCAAGGGGCCATGTGGAGGGGAAAAGGAGCTTCCCACCGAGGGGCAGTGCCAGTTTCCGGCAGGGGAGGGAACCACCTTGGAAGCAGAGCCCACAGGTGCAGATAAGCCTTTTTATGACAGTGGTTTGGCCAGCATCTGATAGTGACCTTGCCCTCATGAGAGACCTCCAACCAGAACTACCATCCAAGCTGCTGGTGGTCATTCCTGATCAACAGGGACCATGCAAGAGAACAGGCAATGATTTTGTTTTAAACCACTAAGTCTGGTTTAAAACTGGTGACACAGAAGGAGATAAGTAACACACCAGCTCCTCTCGCTTCCCCGAGGCAGTGCTCCACCCTCCCACGGAACCCCCGTTACTTTGTCCCCGCCATGTGCTTGTGATCACTTCATTGCTAATTCTATACCACCTCCGCCACTCTGTCTTTCTCTGAGTAAAACAGCCATCTTTTCCACGGGACTTCTCAAACAAGACTATAACTAAGGAGGCTTCCCACTGCCAAATCCAGACTGGCACTAAGATGATACTCATGAAGGTGGAATTTCTAAGACTCAAGTAATCTGATAGCTTGGGTTTGTTCTACCATTCAGCCCCTTTGCAGATTCACTCTGTGGGTAGAAAGAATACTATTTCTTCTAGGTGTACCTGTGTCCATTTTACAGATGATGGAACAGAGGCTGGTGTGGGAGCCCTTGCCGCCCTTGGTTTCTATGAGGGCTCAGACTCTTGGCCGATGGCCTGTGATCGGGTCTCAGTCCTGCCCACGGGTCATCCTTTCTGCTTCAAGGGCCACAGCCTAGTACTGAGCCACACATGGCCTTTCTGCCTCGATACACTTGACCCGCTTCCCACTGGGGAAACAGTGGAGTGAAACTGGGTGATGTCATCTGGCCACTGCCCAGCTGCAGGCTGCTCGTCCATCCGTCCCATCACGGTTGCTGAGCCCCAGAGGAATGGTCACCTGACGCAGGCTGGAGCCCCCAGGGCAGAGGAGGAGCCGGGGGTAAAGGTGAGCGAGGCAGAGGCCTCAAAACCAGAGCCAAGTACCGGAGCAGAGTGTGGGCCCTGACACTGGCCCTGCCGTCAGCTGCCAAATTGGAATGAATAAATATGATAAATGGTCTCCTCAGCTGTCTTGTGAAAGGGCTTCAGAAATGCAGTATCATCCTCGATTCCCTCGCTGGTGTTCTCAGAGACACAGTTGAAAATGTCAACCCGAAATGGAAGCTCCGAAGCCCCAAACACTGCAGAAAAATGGATTTTGTATCAAGACATTTTCTCATTTGGGCTCCTTCTCATCCCTCTGCCAAAATGCTGTCTTGAGCTGACTCTCACCTCTAGTTAAAGAATAGCAAGGTGACAGGTAACCTGAAGCAGTGAAAGATCTGAAACTAGCCGGATGTTGCAAAAGGAGGGCAAGCCACAGGAAGAGATGGAGGTGACCATTCTCGGTGGTCATGAGTGAGCCACGGAGAGACAGGAGGGGTGCGTGCATGCGTGCGTGCATGTGTGTGTGTGTGTGTGTGTGTGTGTGTGTGTGGCGTGCCTATCCCTAAGGGGAGGAGATAGGAAAATGGAGGGGAAGACAGTGACTGCTCACCCCGGCTGTCCTCACCTCTGCCGCCAGCCTCTTGTCCAGAACCAGTTTGTCTCTCTCCACCAGGTTTGAATGAAAACCTTGGGGTGTCCAGGTTCTGTGCCATGAAACATGAAGAAGGACACACGGCCATCATTTTAGAGTTCAAAGTCAGAAGCTGCTCTGGGTGCATCTAGGCCCCAAATATTCTTTTTAACCTAAACACGGTCCTGCTCACAGGATAAGGGTTTTAGGGACACTTTCTTCCCAGGGGTTGGTATTAGTTGTGGTCCTGCAGCTGTGTCCAGGGGTCAAGCATGCCTCAGCTGTACTGGTCACTGTCAGTTCATTGGCATTTTTGAAAGAACCCCATCGTGTCCACAAGAGAGGGCATCTGTGCTCTCTGGCCACCCAAGAGTGTAAGAAAAAAATGATAAGAATAGCAGTTAACTTTTAAATGGCCTAACTGTGCAGGCATTAAGTGTTTCACAAATATTCCCTAATTTAAACTTCACAACAAATCGATGATGGAAGAATTTCTAATAGCCTCATTTACAGACATGAAACTGAGGCTCGCAGTTTGTGGCTCTCCTAACTTTATGTGGCGGGTATGCGGCCAAGTCTGTGTCCTCCACCATCATACTGGGTTTCCAGTAGCACCAGTTCATCAGCAACATGGAACCCTCTTCCAGAAAACCTTCGAGATGGGACACAGGCCATTCCTGTCCCACTGCTCCCCTAGGCATGGTCTGAACTCGGAATTGCGCCCCGTAAAAGGAAGGAGCAGAGTCAGGTGCCCCAAAGCCACCGAGGGCCCCATGGCCCCATCCTGTTGCTTTGGGTTTTTACCCCAGCACTGATTTTCCCTTTCCTCATTCTTTTTGGCTCTGACACCATGAAAGTGACTTAGCTTGCTTTCCAGATGCGCTGTGGGTAAGTAACCTAGAAACCCAGGAGGTGCACATGAAAATGCAAACGTTACTGAAAAGCAGCCTGGGGAAGAGCCATGGAAAGCCTCCGAGCTAGACAGTCCCAGGGGCGTGGGTGTGGCTCCCAGCTCTGCCACTTGGGAGCTTCATATTCTGGGTCAAAGTATAGAAATGTACCTGGGTTACGCTCTTCGGCTGTAAAATGGGGATTAACAAGTGCTCACCTCGTAGAGCTGTGGGGACGTAATCAGACCACGTGTGTCAAGCCCCTGGCGTGGCACCATCTTCATGATGGGTGCAACCATGAGGGCATCAATGAAGAGGATTCTTGTTCTGTGGACAAGTGTGCATCTTTTCCCCTGTTTCATTTTCAGAAATAGGGATTTCTAAAATCTTTTGTTTGTGCATCACAGTTGACTTGCCATCCGCCTATTCTATGCTGAGGCCCCAAGAGGTCACGGCTGATTGACTTGAGAGGTTATGTCTGAGTTGATAACAGAGTGGAAACATTTGGCAGCAGACAAAATGTGGAATGATGTTTTTTCCCCCAACCTTATGCTGGAGTGTTTGTTTTTAACAATCCACCGGGCCCCTGAGCAGAGCAATTGACCCCTTGTTGTCAATTGCCCGGGGAGCACTGGGGCAGAGAGGTGCAGCTTGTGATCTCCCCGCCTCGGTTCCTCCAGACCTCACAGCTCGACACAGCTGGCGTGGGGAATTTTGACATTAGGCTCAAAGGACGCTTTTGTGCTTTTCATAGCCCACATCCTGCTTCCCCCTAATTGGGTCTCTAGCGTTTTCGACAGACAGAAGGGTTCTCCATGGCGGATGGGTGGGTGAATGAGTGATGAATGAAGGACAGGAGGAGATATGGACGCAAAATAGACAGATGCCAGGCCTTCCTAAGTTGCAGGTGGCTGAATTGGTTGTGTTGGTCATAGACTGGACCACAGTCGGCCTCCAGGCTCCACCTGCATCTTCTGCACAAAGCTCTTCCCTTGGGAGAGATGTGAAGAGCATCAGGTAGGAATTGAGTCTGGGTAGTCTGCTTTCCAGGATACCTATATCCAAGATCCAACTGGGTGAACAGAACCCACCGTAAATATTAAAAAGAGAAGGAATTTGAGAAATTGATCACACAGATTTGAGCGGGGAGAAGCAGAGGGAGGAGTGCAAGAGGGAAGTAGTTTGATTCAACACCAGAAACTCCAAACGGCCTGTGCAGTCCTGTCTGGGTCACTTAGAAAGTCTGGGAAAGCGATGGGTTTGACCGTCATTATGCAGAGTGACTGTGGCAAGCTGGGCTGGCTTTCCCTTGGACTGCGGTGACCTGAGCTGAGTAAAGGCTTCCTTGTGATTGTGATGGGTTTGCAGTGATCGTGAACCAGGAGTGCAGCCACATCATTGACGGTGCAGAAATCCAGACCTGGGTCACAGCCACTGTACCGTAATCATTCCGCATGCCCCCCAGTAGGTGGTAATGGCCAGGTCTTCTAAAAGCCCGATATAAGTGGATTGTCCCAATCAAACCACTTGCAGGCTTTGCCAGCCCTCAGTCATGACAAAAAGGGGTGAGGTGAAAACCCACTCAAATTTTACAGCTGGCATCCTGCAAGCCAGAGCTTCAAGCAGAATCAAGTGGAGCTATTTAGATTAAATTGCCCAGCAAAAGTAGAAATATTTAAAAGGAAACATTGGAAAAGAATAGAAAGAAAGGGGCCAATTGTTTCCTGGTAGAACCATTTTCCCCAAGTCTGTTACCTTCCTAACTCAAACCATCACAGCTTAATAAAGAGCAACTCTTAGCTTCCGAGACTGATAATAACAGGAATCAGTGAGACCCAGTGCCCAGCTACGATGATATTCGTTCCATGAAGCCAGGTTTGTCACCTGAGAGGCTAAGTGGATGGTAGAAACAGGAAGATGAGACCTGTGATTGATACAAATTGTCTTTGATCTCTAGCCATTGGCCAGGATGAGATCTTTTGGAGACCTAGGAATGTAACCGATGTGGCCACGTCTGAAGAGTTATAAAATCTATTTTTAGAGAAAAGTGGCCAAGGTGAAAGTTCAGTCTTTAGAAAAGGATCCACAGGCCAATGAGGGGGTGGAGGGGACTGGGGTGGATGGTGGAATGTTGCTCTAAAAACATCATTTCTCAAAGTATAGCCCATGGAACACTAATCCTGCAAACAGCTCCATCCTTAAGAAGTACCTAGAGTCAAGTCAAGTTTGGGAAAGGCTCTCTAATGCATTCCCTAGCATCCTTGCAGACTAACACTGTGGGTCAGCATATCAAAGCTCTGAGCTGGCCTAGAGTAAAGCAGTTTCCTTTAACCTAGGGTCTACCAGACTTCTTTTATCATGGGAATCACTTTCCCGTTACCTGCCATTATATCTCAAATGCGAAGTGGGGAAAATCCCTTTTATTTAGGGTTGAAGTTTTCAAAGTCACTTTCAGAGTCTCAGTCCTGGGGCTTCCCTGGTGGCACAGTGGTTAACCCTGCCAATGCAGGGGACATGGGTTCGATCCCTGAGCTGGGAATGTCCCACATGCCATGGAGCAACTAAGCCCATGCGCCACATCTATTGAGCCTGTGCTCTAGAGCCTGCAAGCCACAGCTATTGAGCCCATGTGCCACAACTACGGAAGCCTGTGCGCCTAGAGCCCATGCTCCACAACAAGAAAAGCCACCGCACTGGGAAGCCTGCGCACAAAGAAGAGTAGCCTCCACTCACCGCAACTAGAGAAGGCCCGTGCACAGAAACAAAGACCCAATGCAGCCAATAAATAAATAAATATTAAACACACAAACAAACAAAAACCACAGAAAAAAGTCTCAGTCCTGAAAGGGATTGATCTTGGGTGATGGTCCTCAGGTCTGCCTTGCTGCAAGATGCCCATGGGGACTAGCCCTGGATCCATGTGCATGAGATGTTCAGTCAAGGCCAGAAAACTACTAAAGAAGCTAGTGTACATGTAACACTCTGGTTCACAAAGAACTCCCATCATTACTATTAGGGCCCCACATCAAGATAAATAAATGTCACACTGGGATTATTTCCTCTTTTCTGCTGAATAGTCCTGAAGATAAGGAAACATTCTTCCCAACATAATAAGCCACCAAAATACATTTATACCAAATCCCAGGTACGTCTAAGTTATCTGTGCTGCTGACAGTGGGCTCTTTTCCCTCCCATCTCTTTCATTATGTCCTCAACAAAGGAGCTACGCTATTACTCTTGCCCTGGCAAGAGATAGTGTTTCAGCCCTTGGAGCTCTGACAATTGCACTCAGCCCATTTAATTACTTCCAGCACGGACACACACTTTATTAACAGGGCCAGGATCAGTGGGGGCTTCCTGTAGGTCACAGGAGTGGTGGTTAGTTGAGACTTATGTATAAGGTGCAGTGTCCACATGGAGAGGACAGCAGCAGTACCCATTTTCTTTCCTATACAAGGTATAGAAATCAGAACCCTGTCCACACAAGAGCCTGTAAAAGTTGACAAGTCAACAAACAAACAGCAAAATGCAAATGATGATGAAAGGGATTTCTGTGCATTGTTTACTTGTTGAGAAAATTAAAAACTCCTCAAGATCTAGATGTGTCGTCTACTTTTGCCCTTGACCCCATCCAGTGCCCTTTCCAGGTGCTGTCCTCCAACCCAATCCATTCCTCAACACTGCCTCAAAAAACCAACAGAACAAAAAAAACACTGACTTTCCCCATGTTAAAATGTTAACTATCCTCAGAGCTTTCCCCATTGGTCTGTGTTGATGCAGAAATGTGGCTTTGAACTCCATCACTGACTGTTGACTCTTAACCTGCTTATAGGCGGCCCCACCAAGAGCTCAGCACTTCACCACCCCTACAGTACCCCTATGCCGCTTCATGGCTGCCCTACCTGTGTAGATATACCTATATACAGGGCAAATCCCAGAGCACCTTGCACCTTTCAATACTAACTAAAGGAAGCCCAAGTTATAAACTCAGAGTTTAAGGCATTACCTTCAAAGTCTCTGGAAATACCCTGTGTAACTCCTTCACTGTGAAGGGGCCATCACCAGAGCCTCAGATAAGCTTCCAGGGGAATCTTTTAGAGTTAATTCGTCTTTGGGCTTCTAAGCTCTGTCCAGGCCACTTGGGTGGTAGGTAAACCTATGTGACCCGTGGAAGGATGGGGAAAGGGGAGTGGGTTGAATGTAAGAATGATTTCCTTGTCATTCAACCAAAGACAGTTTGTTTTAAAATAGGAGCCTGAGCCCAGGGAATTCATGGCCATTTAATTCAAATTTATTTTGTAAATTAAAATACCTTCCATCTACAGTCATATATTTCTTTCCTCATGGTAAGTTGCAATGAGAGAAGTTCTAAGAGCTCAGAAGTCTGGATAAACATGAAAAAAAGTTCAGAGCTTATCCAAATTTTCTCTGATGAACTAATTAAGAAATGCAACCAAGAAGACCTCATGAGAACTGAGCATCAGGCACTCGTAGCTACAAATGCTCTTTTTCCTCAGTGATAACCATTCACCCACTTCATGTCAGGCAGGGAATTAGAGCAAAAGGACTTCTGGCAATTCCAGAAAGCCTTTCTCCCAATAAGTAGAGTGATGGAAGAGCAAAGGCTGATGGGTAGTTGGACACTGTTCCTCTGACACAGGGAGACGCAGAGGCAGAGGTCCAGACCTGGGTTCACTCCCCGGCTCTCTGTCATGCGGGGTCCCCTCCACTCTACGTCTAGACTCACTGAGGCTAGAGTTCCATGTCCTAGCTTATCATCGGTGTCTTAGGAATCCCACAGCTGGGGAGGGATTTTGTACAGAGGGAGCATGTGTCTAAGAAGGAATGGGTAGGATGTAGATTCATTCATTCAAAAAATATAAGAACCCTTACCATTTACAAGGCACTATGCTGGGTATTACAGGAGATATAGAGATATTTACAAGGTCACTACCCTCTAGAACTCTATAGTCTATAGGGAGGGTTTAATATCAACAGGAAGCAGAGGTACCAAGCCATGTACATAAGAATTACAGCTGCACAATGAGGTAGGTAAAAAATAAACTTGTTTTGTGCTGACATGTGTTTGGGTCCAAGGTAGCTGTGATGAGTTACATCATTGCAGCATGTCCCCCCAGTATATCTCAGCCTTGGTTTCCCATAAGTAGAAATGCAGAAAGAAAGGCCTTTCCCCCAGGATTTTGTTGAGTGTTAACTGAGGAAAGGTTTGTAAAGCACCTGGCTCACAGATTGATACAATCAGTTGGTTTCCTGACATTGCTATTTGGCCCTATGAGCTAAACAGTGTCTCTCTGGAATCATTCATGATCTCTGAAGAGGAAAATCTTGTTCACTTCCATGGTGCAGGCATGTCTCAAGGTAGTAAAAATTAATACCACTTACTCGTGTTTATTGAGCACATAATATATGCTGTGTTAAATGCTATTCAAATATCACCTCATTTTATCCTTACATCATATGAAGAAGGTACGTTACAAATCTTCAATTTACAGGTGAGGCACCTAAAGATCAGAGGGGTTAAGGAACTCCCCTAAATATACATACACTGGATTCAAACCAGGGCCTTTGTGACTCAAGAGCCTGTGCTATTAGCCACTACCTTCTTGCTTCTCCAAAGTTTCAAACTCAGGAGGACCTACCTGGACAGCAATAAGTCTCAGAAGTCTTCCCCCATCAAAGGTGGGGCTGGCCTCACTCAGGCAGCCTTGAGGATGCCGGAAACACTGGAAGTACCCCAGGACCAGGACTGGGGTTGGCAAAGGGATGCTTTAATGTCTGGGCTCACTGTTACAGTGAAAAGTTGGCACTAGCTAGCTACAGGACACACATGAGATACTGCCCTGCCTTCTGTCTCCTCTACAAATGTGTGAGAATTTAGGAGAATTGCTCTGAGATATAGTTTTCAGAAACCATGATTCAATGGACATTTCATTCCAAATGCTTGGAAGAAGCCCAGCCATTGAGTGGCAGCTTTACATTCGACTTCTTAAATCTAGACTTTTTCATTCGAGTTTAGTCTTTTCTGCAGGCAGACCATGTTGCTGTTTCCATTGTTTTTGTTAACCGGCTTGATTCTTTCTAAAGTCAATTCTTGGTCCATTGTTTTCACTCTGTTTCACAATCACAGGCCTGTGATAATAACATCAGTAAATGTATTTCTTTGGCCCAGGCAGGGGAGAGTTGCAGGTGAGAAAATAGCACAACCTCTCATCCTAGTTGGAGAAAAAGCTCTAAGAACTGCACTGCCATCTTCTGATATGCAGGGAAGCACCTGTAAGTCTTTATAATTTTAGTTCTGAAACCTTCCTCTAACTCCTGGGTCAGAAAACGATGGCCCCTGGGCCAAATACAGACTTCAGGCCACGTTTATAAATAAAGTTTTACTGGAACACAGCCATGCCCATTTGTTTATGTGTTGTCTCTGGCTGCCTTCAGGCTACAGTGACAGAGATGAATCATTAGTACAGACATCAAATAGCCCACAAAGCCTAAAATATTTACTACTTGGCCATTTATAGAAAAAGGTTGCCAAGTCCTGTTCTAACTTACTCTTTCCATTTCCATTGTTTGGACCATTGCTGAAATGTCTTTGTCCCAGTTCCTGACACAGAACTTCTAAAACACTTGTAATTTCCCGAGTGAACATGTGACCAGGAGCATCTCTTGTTTTAAGACTTTGTTCTTAACCCTACTTCCTAATGTAGAGCTTCTAAAACCCATGTGATTTTCTGAGTGGTGGGGGTAATTGGAGCATCTGACACAGAGCTCCTAAACCCCTTGGAATTTCCGAGTGATAGGAGCACCTTTTGTTCTAATGAAGCAACTCTTGGTGGGGTCCTGGATGGGAGCTGGTCACTAGAAAGATCAAACCATGATTAGATGCTTGAAACTTTCAGACCTACCTACCTTCCATCCTCTAGAGAGATGAGAGGGAATGGAAAATGAATTGGTAATTGCTCATATGTACATGATGACGTTTCCATAAAAATCCCTAAAGTATGGGGTTCAGAGAGCACATGGGTTGGTGAACACAACTGCGTGATGGGAGGGTCGTACACCCCAACTCCATGGGACTAGAAGCTCCCAGGACTCCCACCCCAAGACCTCACCCTGTGTATCTCTTCATCTAGTTGTTCATCTGTGTCCTTTAGCACACCGTTTATAATAAGCCAGGAAACACAAGTAAATGTTTCTCTGAGTTTTGTGAGTCATTGCAAAAAATTATCAAACCTGAGGTGGAGGGTTATGGAAAACCCTGACTTTGCAGCCAAGTCAGACAGAAGTGCAGGTAACTTAGGGATCCATTACTTGTGTCTGGCATCTGAAGTGAGGGCAGTATTGTGGGACCGAGCCTTGAAACTTGTGGAATCTGGCTTTAACTCCAGTGGTTAGTGTCAGAATTACATTAAATTATAGGACACCTAGTTACTGTCCTGAGGATTGGAAAATGGATTGGTGTGGGGAAAAATTCCCCACACTTTGGTGTCAAAAGTGTTGTGAGTAGAGAAACAGTTTTCCTGTAGTTGTGATTCCTAGATCTGAGATTTCCTTATGTCACCACTAAATACTTGTTAATTCCTCAGTGACTCCCACTGTCTCTAGTGTAAATCCCAAGTGAAGTCACCATAGAGTGTCTTTCATAACTTGACCCCTACTCAGATTTCTATCTTCTTCCCTTGTCTTTTTCCCACCACCCACACACACAGTCACTTACTATCCTTCATCCTTAAACAGCCCAGGCTTGCCTCCTTTATGCTCTTGTGTCTTGTGTGCTGTCTTCTCTGCCTGAAGTTTCCTTTCTTCAAATGAGGTGATGAGTCTAACATGAGGAGCCAGTCTTCATTTAAGATCCAACTCCTGCATCATCAAAAAGCCTACAAATAATAAATGCTGGAGAGGGTGTGGTGAAAGGGGAGCCCTCCTACACTGTGGGTGGGAATGTAAATTGGTGTAGCCATTGTGGAGAACAGTATGGAGATTCCTTCAAAAACTAAAAATAGAACTACCATATGATTCAACAATCCCACTCCTGGGCACATATGAGAAAAGATGAAAACTCTAATTCGAAAAGATACATGCACCCCAGTGTTCCTAGCAGCACTGTTTACAACAACCAAGACACGGAAGGAACCTAAATGCCCGTTGTCAGATGAATGGGTGAAAAAGACGTGGTATAAATGAACTTATCTACAAAGCAGAAGCAGACTCAAGGACATAAAGAACAGACTTGTGGTTGGTAAGGTGGTGGGGAGGGATGGAGTAGGAATGTGGGGTTAGCAGGTGCAAACTATTATATATAGAATGGATAAACAACAAGGTTCTATACAACACAGGGAACTGTATCCCATATCCTGTGATAAACCATAATGGCAAAGAATATAAAAGAGAATGTATATATATGTATAACTGAATTACTTTGGCGTACAGCAGAAATTAATGCAACATTGTAAATCAACTATACTTCAATTTAAAAAGATGTGGCTACACACACACACACACACACACACACACACACACATATATATAATAGGGTATTACTCAGCCATAAAAAAGAATGAAATAATGCCATTTGCAGCAGCATGGATGGACCTAGAGATGATCATACTAAGTGAAGTAAGTCAGACAGAGAAAGACAAATATCATATGATATCACTTACACATGGAATCTAAAAAAATGATAGAAATGAATTTATTTAAAAAACAGAAACAGACTCACAGACATAGAAAACAAACTTATGGTTACCAAAGGGGAAAGCGGGGGTACTCCACTCTTGTATCATGTAGCTTTCACAGTTGATCACTTTATTCTATATTGTGGGTTTTTAAATTTTATTTTATTTTTTTTCAGATATTTATTAGAGTATAATAGCTTTATACTGTTGTACCTTCTGCTGTACAACAAAGTGAATCATCTGTATTTATACACATATCTCCATATTCCCTCCCTCTTGAGCCTCCCTCTCATCCTCCCTATCCTACCTCGCTAGGTCATCACCAATCATCAAGTTGATCTCCCTGTGTTATGCAGCAGCTTCCCACTAGCTATCTATTTTACATTTGGCAGTATATATATGTCAATGCTACATTCTCACTTTGACATTTTCACATCTGTCTATCCTATAAGACTGTATATTTCCTGAGGCTAAGAATCTATATCAATTTATTTTTACATCCAACAGATCTGGCCTCTCTTCTGGTACAGAGCAGGTACTCAGTGGATGTTTATTTGTAAAATAAATGCATGCATCAATTGGTGCCTCCATGAGTGCAGCACATTTTCTCCCTGGGACCCCACTCCCTGTCTCCCCACCCCCATTAGCACTACCTGCCAGGAGTTTTTTGCATGTGGAGAAATATGAACTTAGCAATGAACATGGAAATGGATGAAAGGGCTTTCCCTGTAAGCTAGCTGCTCATCTCCCCAGGTGTCACCAACATAAGCATCTAACTTCTAGCCACTGGCCTGACCCATGATGACAGCAGAAGAATTGTGTCTTCCTGAGAGATTGAGAGCACTGGCTCCTGTACCAGAAGAAGAAGGTCTGGAAATGACACAGAGACCACATTGGGATATCTCAGGAAATGACACAGAGACTACATTGGGATATGCTCAGGGCCGTCTGGGAGTCAGAGGCATCTGAGAGTGCCCTTGTGTGTCCTCAATAAGGTCAAAGCAGCTCTGCTGAGAGGAGCATCACCTCCCAGCCATATGACTGAAGGCAACTGTTTGGAGCAGAGCCAATGCCGGAGAAGGTGGGGCAGGGGTGATGGGTGTGCTCTTTGGGCACATTCATTGGCTCAATATCCCCAAATCTGGGTAAAGAGGAAGAGCAGAAAAGGACAAGGGAAAAAGAGGGAGAGATAAGAAAGGAACAGAGCAGTCACGGAGGAGAATAAAAGTAAAAGTCAAAGAATGAGATCAAATGAGCACAGGTGGTAGAAAATGGTCCCATGTAATCCATCTTAGACATTCTGTCCCTGAGCAGGTTCTTTCAGCTCTAAGCCCAGAGTCAGTTCCCCTACTGGTCAAGCAGGTATCTTCTGCCTTTTCCCTCCTCTGCTGTCTCTCTTTTCCTCCCCTTCCCGCTCTCTCCCATCCTTCCTTCTCACCCTCTTTAAGCTCTATCCTTGTCCTTTTCCTCTCTTTCTTACTGTTCCTGTTGCCCCTTTGCCTATGCCTCCTTTCCAGTACTAACTTAACCCACAAAGGATCTTGGACCTCAGGGAGGGAGCTCAGAAGCAGTGAGAATAGGCTGCTTTCTACTGTAGGTCACCATGGAACCAGTGTCTGAGAGCCCCAGACTGGATATAGGCTCTACCCTGCAATGTGAGAAAAAGCAACTGAGCTTTCTTTGGGGAAGGTGGTTCACACAAACACACACACACACACACACACACCCTCAGCAGCTGCAGAAATTAAATGAAGCATGCCCATCAGTTCAAACCCTTTCTTTCGACAGCACACATTAGGCCCTGGGCTCCTGGCTCAAGGGAACAATGCCAGGGTTCCAGACATTTAACATGATTCCTGTGCGGGGACTTCCAAACTATCATAATCAAATTCAGAGAAGTCTGATGTCATGCAAGTGGCAGTGGAATAACCCGTACGCGGTGGGCTAAACATGTTACATCTATTTTCGTTGCATGTAATTACATTTGTGGAGAGAAGGGGATGACTTGACTTGAGGCCCCATCAGTAGTAACAGCCTAGGGAAGTGACTATTGCTGGAGTTAATGGGTGCCCTTGCGTGGATGATGCGAACGCACACTCTACAAAATGAATCCGTTGCCCAACCGTTGGTTCATCCTCAGTGATATCTTAAATTACTCATCCCTTTACCTCCTTCTCATTTTCTTGCTAAGGTCCTGGTTCAGCTTCAGTTGCTTCAATCCTTGCCTATTTTCATAGTCTTCCAAATAATTTCCAACCCTCCTGAAGCTTTTCTTTCTAACCCTAAACTGTCTGGTAAAGGCAGGTTAATTGTCATAAAGAAAAATCTCATCATATCATTATATAATCCCTTCAGGCAATCACAGAAAAACAGCTCATTCTCCTGCTGGCACTTGTGGTCCCAACACTCTGCCCTCTGCCCATCTTTCCAAACACATTTCTCACTACTTTCACACGTGGATCCTATATTCTGGCCATAAAGGGTCATTAGTTATTGCCTGAATATGTCTCATGTTGAATTACTATTGTGACTTTTAAAAAAAATTCAACTGCAGTCGTGATACTCCTGCCTACCTAATCTTCCGGACCTCTGCATTGATTACCTTGCCTCTGAAGCCTCTTCCTGATTATTACCTTAAAAATGAAGTTACCCTCTTCTGAATCCCTACAACACTCAGATAGGACTGATCCTTTTATGGCCAATAAATGTGTACACGTTGGTCCATACTTCCGAACTAACAGTTTATTGAGGACTGGGTTAGTTTATATTTCATTCATTTTTTTATCTCCCACAGTATTTTGCATAGAGTAAAAACTAAATAAATAAACCATTTTTTTATATTGAACACATAAACACAAATGCCTCTGGAGCTCATGAGTTAAATTAGATGACAAGGAAATAAAACACAATGTCAGGGAAAACATATAAATTGCCTATACGACCCAAATCTAGCAGATTTGTTCAGAGAATAAAATAACAGCAGGAAGTCGTTAGAAGTTTATGAATGGAACCAGAGGAGTAAAAAGACAATGTCAGGGAAGCCTTTGAGACCAAAGGGAGATTTGGACTATGTCAGAACAGAAAGGAAGCAAACCTATTCTGTGCTGAATGCTGTGCCCTTGCTTTACCAGGCATAATCTCATTTAGTTCCTATAATTACTCAGTACTACGCACAAAACACTTGCTTAAGGTCACCCAACTTTAAAGCACAGAGTTAGGACTCAAATTCAGGCCTGCCAGGCTCCCTAGCCCACGTTCTTTCCAAGGTTTTCTGCTCCCCCTGGAGGGGAATGGGCAGGCGGGGCAGGGCAGGGCTGCAGCTGGGGGGACGCTGATGGGAAGAGCAGAAGGTGATGGTGAAGGTGATGGTGAATAGGAGAGTCATGAGGCAGAGGGAACAAGCAAGGGGAGCAGAGGAAGCAGTGAGGAGGGGAGGTGGATTAGCCAGGAACTCCTGCACGTGGAGGGGAGGGGCTGCAGGTTGCAATCCGAGAAGGTTTAGGGGGACATCAGGTTGCAGCATCTCGTTCAGTGTGGAGTGTGCTCTCTTTAGAGCTGAGGGCTACAAGAGAGGTGCGACTGGAAGGGGAGGACAGTGGAGAGCCCAAGAAAGTCTTGGATTGTGGGATGCTGTGCTCTGTAAGACAGGAGAGCAGAGGAGGGAGGCAAGAGAGGAGGGAGGGAGGAGGAAGCCCTAAAGAGGAAAGCCTTCTTGCTAAGAGGCCTGTCCCTCCAATGGGCAGGGCTGGCTGCGGGTGTCATGTGTGTGTGTGTGTGTGTGTGTGTGTGTGTATGGGGAGGTGTATTCCAAGAGAAGGCCTTTGACTTACTGCTGCCCATGTGGGAGTTATGTAGGGTTATGGATCTCACAGCTGGTAGGAAGGAAGCAAAGAGTCCTTGCGTGATTTGGGGACCCTCTTTTGTTCAAAGTGCCCATTTGACTAAGTCAGATATTAAATTAATCCAGGCAAGAAACCACTTAAATTGTCTCAAACAAATGCATTTATGGCCGAATTATTACATTTTAAAAAAATTTTATTTTATTTCATTTTTTGGTCTTTATTTTTTAATGGACGTATAGGTGATTTACAATGTTGTGTTAGTTTCAGGTATACAGCTAAATGATTCAGTTTTACATATATATACACATGTATATAATGTATATATATACATGAACATACATATATGTACATATATACATATATATATATATACACACAAATCTCTTCTTTTTCAGATTCTTTTCCATTATAGGTTATTACAAGATATTGAATATATTTCCCTGTGCTATACAGTAGGCCCTTGTTTGTAATCTATTTTATATAGTAGTGTGTATCTGTTAATCCCAAACTCCTAATTTATCGCATAGCACTGATCAGTTTAGCAAGTAAATAAATAAATATCCGGCACTAGAATATGCAAGCCTATCACTTCTACTACTGCTATGACTGCTACTAACTGCGAGTACTTATTATTACTATTACCATGATTGCTATATTTCATTGTATTACTCTAGCAGGTACTATTTATTGAACACCTTCTATTTGCCAGGCTTACATCTGGGAGCTTTACATCCTTACCTGCTAATACGCATTAAAATTTTGCCAGTAAGTAGTATTAGCCTTGTTATATGTAGTGTCGAAGTCTTCTTATTAACAACAGATTCTTTTGTCGATTGTACCCGGGAAAGAAGCCTTGTCAGCACAAAGGAGCTTCCAGGGACTGTACATGCCCTTCCTGAATCATGTATTATTTTAGTGTCTGAAATCCCATACCCAGGTCTTGTACGTGGAAGGCCTTCATCTTAAGGGGCTGGGATGCTAAAGCTGGCATTTGTTAGGGACCAAGGGATCCTCTTCTCATCCATTCAGTCAATATCAACCCCACTTTCCTGTCAACTCTGCCAGGAGGAAGAAATTAATCCTCACCAGACTGAAGAGTCAGCACAAATGAGATTATTTATTTTTAATTAAATCACCAGTGACTTTTGACTCATGCAAGAGACAAATGTGTAGATATAATATATTACACACCAAAACTACTACTGTCAAGCCCGTGTCCTTCTAGAAAGATGTTAACATAGTTACAGTGACCTTTGGGTTATACTCTAGGAAACACTTCTGTTATTCAATAGAAAATAAAAATACTTAAAAGTTATTAGTCAAAGGTGGTGTCATGATCTCCTTGTGGGTCCAGAAGCAGCTCGGAGGCCAGTCTTCCTTTTCCCCACTATGTCTTATGTCAGATGTCAGTTCTGCTTTAAACATCAAAATATTTTATTTCATTATACCTTGCTTTCTTTTATGTAAGATGCTGTCATATCAGGACTACTCTCATTGTTATAGAAATTAAGAAAATAGGAGAACTACACTTTAAAATAAAGTAACACTAATCATAGTTTAGTACTTTGTATTTCTTAAAAAAAAAAAATCCCATCAAGTCACCTTTTGCCTCATTAAAACTTTAAGCATCTAACCCCTTCTCCAGTCCCTTTTGTTCCCTTCTCCAGTCAGAGGCCAGGAAGGAAAGGATAGAAAGAGCTAGGGTAAAACAAAACACGAAACAGACTTGAAGAACTGAGATTTATGTTGTCCAATCCCAGACCTTTAAATCACATTGAAGTCACTACATGGAGGACAGGCACATAGTAGGAGTGGAAAGGACATGGCACTGCTGTCCACAGGCTGGTACCCCACCCATTCCTCAGCCTCTTAATAGCTTTGTGACCTTAGGCCAGCCACATAAACTCTATAATGCTCAACTTCCTCATCTGTAGAGAAATGGCTTAGAATTGATCATTCCGGTATTTCTGTCCAGCACTAATATTTTAAGATGGCTGTCTATTTTGTTGTAAGATATTTTTTGCAACATTCCCAGCTAGGCAGTTTCTGGATTTAGTGACACTTATTTCCTTATGTCTAATTGGAATCTCCCCTCCTGCACTTTAAACTAATTTCTTTAGTTTCGTCCTTGGCAGTTACAAAAGAATGGCATTTGCTTGATAATGACCCACCATATGCTTTAAAAAAAAGTTAACTCTTTTTCTTTCATTAAAGTGATGCATTCTTGCTCTGTAAACACTTGAAAATATAGAAAAATATAGAAAATAAGATAAAAGTGCTTATAATTTCATCCTGAGAGTTAATCACTGTTTATATGTATTTCTTTCTTTCCAGCCTTTATTTTTTTAAGTGTGGGATCATATGCCAAATATACTTTTGTACCCTGATTTTTAAACTTTCATTGTTATCTCATGACCATTTTCTTTGTCTGACCATTTTCTTTGTCATTAAAAATTAAACACACAAATCATGTTAAAGAGTTTAATATTTTATTGCATGAAAACATATTCTAAACAAGTCTATTATTGGACTTTTGTTTGAAATTCCAGTTGCTTTAAACTAACTTTAATCATTACCAAACTAATAAAATGCATATATATATATATATATATACATATATATATGTTAAAGGATAAATAGTAAAACTTTAAGAGGAGGTAGCAGACCCTTGCTCATTCTCCCTTACTCTAATCTATGATTAGATTTTTTTTTGCATATGCAACATTTTACTTTTATGTGATTAATTTTTGGATATTTTGGGGTTTGTTGTTTATTAAATTTTCTGTGTACATATAATTATTTTTTCCCTCAAAATTTTGCCTGCAACTTCCTTCTTTGCTAAATACATCAAATAACCTATGGCTTCTGCTTGTTTTCCATAAAGGCATTCTACTTGAGGTACTTTATTATCCTAATTTCACTGATTGCTTTAAAGGCCAGATGCACAACTGTTGTCCAGATACTTATCATTGGAATCATTTTGGGAATTCCCTTTGCCTCTTGGTCTACTTCTTTGTTTATACAGCACCTTTCTGAGGAAAGGTGCATGAGAAGTAGAATTTTGAGCCTTGGCACACTGAAAACATTTATTTTCCCATCACCATCACAGTTGATGGATAGTTTGGCTGGGTATAGCCTTTTAGGTTGAAAATCCATCACAACTTTGAAGACATTACTGCATGCACTTTCAGCATCTATTATTGCTTCTTAGTAGTCCTGTGCCATTCTAATTCCAAATTTACACATGTCACATTTTATTCTCTTCCCTGGAAACTTTGGGGATCTTTACATTATTGATAGTATTTTGCAATTATGTGATTTTATGCCTTTGAATGAGTGATTAAGTTGTACATTCATTTGTTTATTAGCTAGGCACTTTCTGAGCTGTTTCATTATAGGAATTCATGTTCTTTAGTTCTGGATTCTTAAAAATATTATTTCTCTGATAATTTGTTTACTTCTGTTTAAAGAGATCTTTGCCAATTTGAACAATGAATCATAGCATCTAATTCAGTTAGCTTTTTTGGATAACCAATGTTTCCAATTTTAAAATTCACTGATAATTTTTATTACACAAAAAAATGAATGAATTTATTCATATTTTACACTATTTGAGTATACAAAAATACAGTGAACAAGCAGTGAGACTCTTCCTTCTCTCTGCTTATATTTATACTCTGTCCCTAAGGTAACACAGCTAAGATTAATGTGTGCATCTTTATAGTCACTTTTTTTACATGTATGTGGACATACTTATATAATCTATATATTATTAAGGGGGTAACTTACAATATATGAATGGAATAATACTATACTTCTAATTTTACAATTGTTTTTTTCACAGGTCAATGAATTCTTGATTTTTTTATATCCATATATATACATTTTTTGGTATATAGTGGCACACTGGTTTGTTCAAATATATAACTATTAAAATGTTTTAATTTGGGGGAGATGGACAAGATGGTAGAGTAGAAAGACCCTGAACTCACCTCCTCCCATGGGCCCCCCAAAATTAAAACTACTTACAATGCAACCATCTGTGTGAATGACCTAAGGAATAGCCAAAAATATTTTCCACAACTAAAGATATAAAGAAGAAACAACAGCAAGATGTGTAGGATGGGTGGAGATGTGATATACTCAGGATCCACACACCCAGGTCAAGGACCCACAAACAGGAGGAATTCCACAAACGTAGAAGTTCTCCCCAAGGAGTAAGAGGTCCAAGACCCATATTAAGCTTTCCAGCCAGAGGTTTGATAATGGGAATGTGATCCCCAGAACATGTGGCTTTGAAAATAAGCAGGGCTTATGTTCAGGAGAGCTGGAGGGCTAAAGGAAACAGAGACTCTGCTCTTATGAGTTTATGCAAAATCTTGCATGCTTTGAGTCTCAGCTCAGAGGCAGTGGTTTGAAGGGATCATGGGTCAGACCCACTTGCTGATCTTAGAGTGAACCCTGGAGAGGAAGGAGGCAACTGGGACTTCCCCAGGGAAGAGACACTGGTGGTAGCCACTTTGGGGAACTCATTCTACTGTGATAACACCATCACTGGCAAGCTCCATTCTGAGGTCCACCCTCCAGCCTATTAGCATTAGGGACATGTCTCCACCCACCTACAAACTGTCAGCAGTTCCATGGCCCCTGACTGCATAGCAAACCATGCAGTAAGCCTACCCTGCCCTCCAGTGGGCTCATCACCATCACATGAGGCATGAACTTACAGCCAACTAGGCCAGGTGCCAGCCCCACCTACCAGTGTGCCCACAGTCATCAGTCCTGCCACAACAGAAGGGCACATGTAGCCCACATAGGGGGCACCCCTAGAACATATAGCTCTGGTGACCAGAGGGGAGCATGCTTTTAGACCCCATTAAATATCTCCTACATGAGGCTACTTCTCCAAGATTGGAAAACATATCTGACCTACATAGCACATAGAAATAAATAAAGAATTTGGCAAAATGAGGAGAGAGGGGAATATCTTTCAAATATAAGAATAAGATAACCTCAGAAAAAAAACTAACTGAAGTAGAGATAAGCTATCTACCTAATAAAGAGTTCAAAGTAAAGATCATAAAGATGATCACTGAACTCAGGAGAAGAATGGATGAACACAGTGAGAATTTCAACAGAGTTATAAAATATAAAGAACCAAACAGAACTTAAGAATACATTAACTAAAATAAAAAATGCACCATACAGAGGAACAGATGAGTGATATGAAAGACACAGTAGTGGAAATCACCCAAGCTGAACAGAAAAAAGGAAGAAGCATTTTTTAAAATGAAGATAGTTTAAGAGACCTCTGGGACATTATCAACCATACAGACATTCACATATAACAGTCCCAGAAGGAGAATAGAGAAAGGGGCAGTGAACTCATTTGAAGAAATAATAGTGAAAAATTTCCTAACCTGGAAAAGGAAACTTACACCCACGTCCAGGAAGGACAGAGAGTCCCAAACAAGATGAACCCAATGAGGTCCATACCAAAACATATTAAAATTAAAATGGCAAAAGTTAAAAATAGAGATTCTTTAAAACAGCATGGTAGAAATCAACTTGTTATGTACAAGGGAACTCCCATTAGACAATCAGCTAACTTTTCAGGCCCGAAGGGAGTGGCATAATGTATTCAAAATAATAAAAGAAAAAAAAAAATCTATGACCAAGAATACTCTACTGGGAAATGTTATCATTCAGATTTGAAGGAGAGATAAAGAGTTTTGCAGAGAACCAAAAGCTAAGATTTCAGCACCATTAAACTGGCTTTACAAGAAATGTTAAAGGGTATTCTCTAAGTGGAAAAGAAAAGACCACAACTAGAAATATATAAATTATGACAGGAACAGTTTCAGTGGTAAAGAAAAACATACAGTAAAGGTAATAGATCCACCATTTATAAAGCTAATAGGAAGGTTAAAAGACAAAAGTAGGAAAATCATCTGTATCCACAATAAGTAGTTAAAGAATACACAAAACAAAAAGATTTAAAACATGATGGCAAAAACATTAAACAGCTGGGGGGAGAGGAAGTAAAAATGTGTTAGTGTTAGAATGTGTTTGAACATAAGAGATCATCAAATTAAAATAATCATATATACATAAATACAAAAAAGAGAAGGGGATTCAAACATTATGCTAAACAGCTAAACATGTCATCAAATCACAAGGGAAGAGAGAAAAAGAAGAAGAAACAAGAAAAGAAGGAAAAAGAAGTACAAAAACAATCAGAAAACAACAAAATGGCAATAAGTACATACATATCAATAATTATTTTAAATGTAAATGGACTAAATCTTCCAATCAAAAGACAGAGTGGCCGAATGAATAAAAACAAGACCCATATACATGATGCCTACAAGAACTCACTTCAGATTTAAAGACATGCACAGACTGAAAGTGAGGGGATGGGAGTTCCCTGGCTGTCCAGTGGTTAGGACTCCACACTTTTACTGCTGAGGGCCCACATTCAGTCCCTGGTCAGGGAACTAAGATCCCACAGCCATGAAGCACAACCAAAAAAAAAAAAGTAAGGGGATGAAAAAAGTTACTTCATGCACATGGAAATGAAAGAATGTTAGGGTAACAATACTTATATCAGATAGGCTGTAACAAGACACAAAGGAGGACATTACATAATGATAAAGAATATAATCCAACAAGAAGATACAACAATTGTAAACATATATGTGCCAAACACAGGAGCATCTAAATACATAAACCCAATATTAACAAACATAAAGGGAGAAATTGATAATAGTACAATATCAGTAGCAAACTTTAATACCCTTTCATCAATGGACAGATCAACCAGACAGAAAATCAATAAGAAAACACTGGCCTTAAATGACACATTAGATCAGATAGAATTAATAGATATACATAGAACATTTCAACCCAAAACAGCAGAATATACATTCTTTTCATAAAACAAACAAACAAAATTTCTCCACATGTTTGGCCACAAAAAGAAGTCTCAAAAACTTAAGATAGAAATTATATCAAGCGTCTTTTTACCTCTTCTAGTGGGAGACTAGAAATCAACTACAACTACAACCAACTACAAAAACCACAAACATGTGGATCTTATCTATAGTAACAACATGTTACTATACACCCAATGGGTCACTGAAAAAAACAGAGAGAATAAAAAGATACCTGGAAATGAAAATGAAAATGAAAACAAAATGACCCCAAATCTATGGCATGCCACAAAAGCAGTTCTGAGAGGGAAGTTTAAAGTGATACAAGCCTACCTCAGAAAACAAGAAAAATCTCAAATAAACAATCTAATCTTACACCTAAAGGAACCAGAATAAAAGGACAAACAAAACCCAAAGTTAGTAAAAGAAAAGAAATAATAAAGATAAGAATGAAAATAAATGTGATAGAGACTTAGTAATAGACTAATAAAATGAAGAACTTTTTAAAAATAAATTAATAAACCTTTAACCAGACTCAACAAGGAAAAAAGAGAGAGAGAGAAAGAGAGATAATCCAAGTTACTAAAATCTGAGATGAGAGAGGAGGAGTTAGGACCAACACCACAGAAATAGAAAAGATATGAAAGACTACTATGAAAAATTATATACCAATAAAATGGATCCTAGAAGAAATGGATAAATTCCTAAACATGTACAATTTCCCAAGACTCAATCAGGATGGGATAGAAAATATGAACAGAGGATTACCAGTAATGAAATTGAATTGGTAATTTAAAAGACTCCCAACAAACAAAAATCCAGGACCAGATGTCTTCACAGATGAATTCTACCAAGCATTGTATAAAAGTTAACAGCTATTCTTCTTCAACTATTCAAATAAATTGAAGAGGAAGGAGTGTTTCCAAACTCATTCTTCAAGGGCAGCATCACCCTGATACCAAAACCAGACAAAGACATCACAAAAAGAGAAAACTACAGGCCAATATTACTGAAGAACAGAAATGCAAAACTCTGCAACAAAATATTAACAAATCAAATTCAATAATACATTTAAAAAACACACCATGATCAAAAGGGATTTATCCCAGGGATTCAAGGCTGGTTCAATATCTGCAAAACAATCAATATGATACATTGTATTAACAAATTGAAGAAGAAAAATCATATGATAATCTCCATAGATGTATTTCTGAGTATTTACCCAAAGAAAATGAAAACACCAATTCTAAAAAATATATGTACATCAATATCAATGTTCATTGCAGCATTGCGTATAACAGCCAAGATATGGAAGCAATGGCAGCAACCTAAGTGTCCTTCAATGGATAAATGGATAAAGAAGATGTGAGATATATATATACATGATGGGATGTTATTCAGCCATTAAAAAAGAAAGGAAATCTTGCCATTTGTGACAACATGGATGTATCTAGAGGGTATTATACTAAGGTGAAATAAGTCAGACAGAGAAAGACATATACCATATAATCTCACATGTGGAATCTAAAAAACAAAACAGATAAACTATATGAAAACATCCTCATAGATACAAGAACAAACAGGTGATTGCCCAAGGGGAGGAGGGGGGTAAATATGTGAAGGGAATTAAGAGGTACAAATCTCCAGTTATGAAATAAATAAGCCACAGGAACATAATATACAGTGTAAGGGTCATTAACCACTGTCATGATCAGTAATATTGTAATAACTTTGTGTGGGGATGGGTGGTTACTAGACTTATCACGATGGTCATTTCATTATGTATGCAAATGTCAAATCACTATGTAGTACACCTAAAACTAACACAATGATGTACTATATTTCAATTTTTAAAAGTTTTCATTTTTCTTAATGATGGTTACATTTTTAAAACAGTAACCTTTTAAAGCAACATTTTATCATAAAAAGTCGTGTTCTTTTACGCATTTGTTATACAGCCTTTGAGCTGACTTGTTACTCTGGACTACATATCGCATTCATTGGTCCTCCTACAGTTAAGTGAAAGAGGAAAATAATCAAAGATGTGAGAGGCAGAAAAAAGACAAGTACTCTGGTTTACAGGAAACTCGGACTTATCTTCAAGAAATTGTGCTTTGCCCTGGGGGTGTGTCCCTCTGCCTTGTTGAGGAGGAGGCTTGTCACAATCTTAATTCTGCTTCGTTAGGGACTCGTGATTCTAAATATTAGGCGATTCTATGATCTGTGCAGTCTCACCCTCAGCAAAGAGGTAATAAATATGACCATGATAATGGTAATAACATTTGTATAGTCCCACAGCCCTTGCAAACGCATTACCTCACTTGCTATGCACGATGCATAATAACAACCATGCAATTTGTCCTCATGGCTCCCATCAACCACATACTTGTTGATGCTCGGAGTCTGGCATTGTGTGGTCCAACTTTCCAATCAGGAAGAACTGAATTAACAGATTCCTCTTTGGTCACTGACGAGCTCTGTGATTTGGGGTCACAACTCAGCCTGCCTTAGTCTCAGTTTCCTGAGTTAGCATCGCATACTACACAGTACTGTTGCTTTGAATAAATAACACTATAAAAGTAAAGTTTCTAGCCCCAGAAGCACATATTTTAAGCATTCAGTAACGTAGAGTTCTGTTTTCCCTCTTTCCCAATCCAAATATCTGGGGAAGAAATAGACATACTCTTTTTTCCCTAGTTGTTTTAGGGAATGGCTTCTGTAAAAGAATGCTAGCAATGCCTTAGAAACCTATGCTCATTTTACCAGGCCAGATGGGCTTCAAGAGTAGAAGATGGGAGTCATCAGGAGGTGACAGGAGGGAGGGGTGGGGAGATGGTGTTGGCATGGTGGAAAGTGAATGGGGCCCATTTGAATGCAGAATAAAGTGTGTTCAGGCAATAAGGCTGCCGGCTATCAAAACTGATTCAGCAATTAGCTAACACAGACTCATAAGACTCCCAGATTGGTGAGCTCCAAGTTTTAACCACAGACAGCTCTAATTAAAGGTTTGGGTGACAGGGGTTCCAACATAGCCTCATTTAGTAGCTGCCTGGCTGTAAACAGTCTTTGAATGCTGGGACTAGGTACTCCCAGAGCCTCATCCCAGGAGAGAGGAATGATTCACAAGAGATGACTCACTTAGGTAATTTGTAACAACAGCCATAAACTGCTCAGATTTTTTTCCCCTCCATCCTCCAACCCCAGTTCTGCTGACACTTTTCTGTGTTCTATGCCCTTCTTTCAAGGTATTATAAGGCAGACTCCATAAAAGAAAAAGCAAAGAATAACTGAGGTAACGTCTTCTCTGAAATAGCCAGCCCTCAAATGTACAATGAATAGAATAGTGATTGGCAGGGTCTTGTCATCTTGGGAACCATCTTTGTTGCTGTGAGCTATTCTTTAACATTTTTTGATGATGCTGATTTATGGTCATTTCCAGCTGGAGAGTCAGGTGACAAGCCCAATTATGCTCTAGCTAAAAAGACCAAGGGGAAAAAAAAAAAAGTCTTGCTTTACTGGTCTTCAGTGATAAAAGCCAAGTGTTCACACCAGTGGTTTTTAATAATCTACTGATATGTTCAAAAGATACAATAATGATTTCATTTAGCACTTTAAGTTCAAGGAAACAGATCTAGCATATTAGCTAAGTTTTTTGGTAACTAGACATGTAAGGTGGCAGTAAGTGCTCAATTTTCTACTTCTTGCTCTAGAAAAATTGTCTTAATTGAATCAACTTTCTAAATATTTATTTGTTTATTTATTTGACTGCACTGGCTCTTAGTTGTGGCATGTGGGATCTTCTTGCGGCATTCAGGATCTTTTAGTTGCAGCATGTGGGATCTAGTTCCCTGACCGGGGATGGAACCTAGGCCCCCTGCATTGGGAGCTGGGAATCTTAACCACTGGACCACCAGGGAAGTCTTGGAATCAAATTTCGAATAAGAGTTTTTCAGTCATTAGGTAATACACAATGATTAAATGAATTAATAAGCTTCAGTGATTAGGGGTTTGGATTTTTCTAAGGAAAATAAAATGGTTGAGAAGCTCTCATTAAATAAATCCATTATCAATCTGCTATTCCACAGACTTAAAAAAAATAGCTTTACAGGCAAATGACTATAAAATGTTGCTCAAGGCAGTTGTAATTGCTATTTTTATATTCAAATGTTTACTTAATCTTATAAATTATACTATAAAAATTCAGTTTACAATCATTTCTAGATACTATTTAGCTCACCAGGATTCCATTTGTCTTGAAAAATGTAAACAAACCTATTCAACTTTGCTTGTCACTCACTTCCCTATTTTTTTCTCTTTTCTGTCTTGTTAGGGTAAAGAACATGAGTTTGCTTTGCTTCTTTGCTTATAACATTAAAATATAGTCACTTTCTATATTAAGAGAGATTTTTGAAACCAAAACAAAGAGAAAGGAAAGAATTCTTCCAATCCCATGTATTCTCTATGCTTTAATATGTGTGCCCTTCTATTTTGTAATAACATGTAAGAAGTAAAATTCTTCGGATACAATTTGATTAGTTGGGGTGAGGGTGGGACTCAAACTATGAGACAAAGTGAGAAAGAGAGGATAGGAAATTTCTGATACACATGAGATCAATGAATGAAGAACAAGGACCTTTCCCCCTGCTCCCCCAGCTCCACTGCTTCCAGACATAAGTTTTTATACACTAGGTAAGAGAGATCAAGTTGTTGTTGTTTTTTTTCCCAACCACAAATGAACCATTTATCTACTGACTTGTGACAAAGATGAAATATGTAGTCAATCCAAAGGCATGTGTGCTTCCTATGTCTGAGTTCTTGGCAGGGCTTTTCAATCTCATGCAATCTGAGTATTTTTTATTTGTCTTTTGCTTTTTTAAATTTTTGATAATTTATTCCCCTCTATCTTCTGTGTTCTTCACCCCTCCCACCCCCGGAACTCCTATTAATTAAAATTTTACACTTTTTATCTCCTATTTTCTCCCATTTTGTGCTATATTTTATCTGCCTCTTCTTTCAGCTGCTCTACTGAATACATACATGTTTTATGTTCTCATTCTCTACCATGTTCTCTTTTTTTTAAGTAGCATCTCTTTTTTAATGAATGCACTACCTTCTCTTCTCTCTCTGAGACTATTTTCATAACTTGTTGAAATGTTATTTCTCTCTCTCATTTTGTTTCCTCCCAATTTCTTTCTTTCTTTTTTCCTGCTTCTCTGTTTTGGTATATATTTTAATGCTGCATCCTTTATCAGCATGTTTGTTGATTCCTAGTTCTCTGTTCCTTTTTAAGAACAGAGCACTAAAAATCAGAACAGAACCATAAACAAAGTTAAAAGGAAAATTACAAACTAGAGAAAATATTTGTATGTGTGACTGAGTAATGGTCAAGGTTTATATATCTAAACAGCATGAACAAATCAACAAGAAAAGATAAGTATTTTAATAAAAATGGATAAAATGTCATGGACAACCAATATGCCTAATGTAATTAGCTAACATTTTTAAACCCTTAACAAGTAATCAAATATAAATTACAACAAGATGCCATTTTTAGTACCAAATCATATTTCATTTTCAGTTGTAATTCCAAATGTTGGCAAGGATGGAAAAAGATACTTTCATACACTGCTGATAGGGCTATAAATTGGTGATTTTTTTTCAGGTAACAAGCCATATGTATTAAAGTTTTGAAAGGAGAGTGTACCCTTTAAACTAGAAATTCTATTTCTAATGATCTTAAGGAAATAGTAAGTCAAGTCTGCAAAGATCTATATTCATTCTACTGTTGTTTACCATATTGAAAATTGGACACGTGTCAAACTTTACGGGATTAATAGGATAAATTGTGGTTACATCCATCTGAAGAATACGATTCAACTTTAAGAAATATTGTTATTGCAATTTATTTATTGACAAGGAAAGATGTTAATGATATATTGTTAAGTTGAAAAGATGTGATAAAAAAGATTGTATAAAAATGGGGCTCCACTGAAAATGCTACTGCTTATGAGGTATACATGCACAGAAAGAGCCTAGATGGCATACATAAGCCATGGCTACTTATAGATGATGGCAATATATGTGTTTTGTTTTCTTCTTAATGTTTTCTATATATTTTCTAGATCATCTACAACAAAATGATACTCCATGCATAATAAAAATATTTCTTTAAAACGGAGAATGAGAGAAAAAGTGGGTCTAGAAGCTCTGAGAACATTTGTGTGCAGGAGTGATGGTTAAGTGTTTCTTCTCATCAGTAGGCTTTATCATAGAGTCATTTCATGAGGTACCTACTGTCTCCAGTTTGTAAATTTTTCCAGGTCCTGCAAGTCAAATTCGCTTATTTCTTGTGCCTCTCTCCTCAACATTCTTTCCAGCCTCTAATAAATGAGTTACTACTCATCTGTCTGTTTTCAGATTTCAAACTGTTGTTAATATTTCGTATTTGGTGAGATCATTTTTCCTGTTAATTTGTATCTTTTTTTTCTACTCTCATTTTAATAAAATTTCAGGAGGAGCAGAGATAAATATTTGCATTCAATCCAATACATTTAACAGGAAGTCCCATGGATATTTATATATTTGCTCCTATTCATAAATAACATTGTGCGCAAATGTCTCAAATAAGAAGTTGCAAGGGCTTGGCCAGGTGAGTTAGTACTCACTTGGTGAAGAGGTGATACATGACATCACTTGGATTCACCTGACCTAGCTGGGAGTTGGGACATGAAGATTTTTATTTTTCTTTCCCTGATTATTCTAGCCGTAGCCAGGGACATGCAAAAAGCAAGTGGCAAACACAATATGCCAATTTCTCTATCATAAAATGTTGTGCTGGAATAGGAAGGAAACTGCAGCTGTTCAGTACAGATGGCAAATAGCTGACTGCTTTTTAACAGGATACAATGAAATATCTAAAGTGAAGAGACACATCGAGAAATAGATATGTGAGCGAAGTTCCTACTTCCCATTTAAAAAAAGAAATCCTTGAATTGTTAACATTTATTTAGATTTTTTTAAATGAAAAGTTTGCCTAAACCAGGGGCCCAAGTAGAAAATTTCCAAAAGTCAATTCAGTAAGTACTGTGTCCCCAAATGTACTTGGACCTGCCCAAAATGTATTGATCTTTCAGGAATCAGCTTTGTACCACCTGTTTTAAAGTTTTCATCACCACATAGATGAGGCAATGAGATCAGATGTCTACCTGTATGTAGGTATGTGCTTGTCTGCATACTTGTGTGCTCATGCTTTCTACTACAATTTTGTGTGTGTTCACTTAGCCTCCAGGGTGACAAAATTAGACATTTCTTAAGGGCAGAAATAGTGATGTATTTTTCAAAATTCTTCTGTTCCTCATGGCACCCAACCCTCTGGTAAACACATGGTAGGTCTTCAATAAATACTTGCTAGTTTACTGATGGATTGTATTATTGAAAAGGGATGTTGGGACCTCCAATAGCACAAAGAGCACATCTAGATCTATGTGATATAAACATGACAGAGGAAAATGTTAGTTAAAAATTATCAGTTAAATAAGTCAGTCACAAAAGGACAAATATTGTGTAATTCCACTTACATGAGGTACTTTGAGTAGTCAAATTCATAGAAACACAAAGTAGAATGGTGGTTGCCAGATCTGGGAAAAGGGGGTAATGGGAATTAGTGTTTAAGGGCACAGAGATTCAGTTGGGGAAGATGAAAAAATTCTGGAGATAGATGGTGGTAATCATTGCAGAAAAATGTGAATTTTACTTAATGCTACAGAACTGAAAACTTAAAAATGGTTAAAATGGTAAATTTTATGTTGTACCTATTTTACCACAAGAAAATAAAAGAATTGTCAGTCACATCATTAATGGTTTGAGAGGGGCTTCTTTTACCAGGAATGTCTAGAATCCTAGAAAGATCTCCTTCTTTACCAGGGTGATTTCAGTCTCATGAATCTCTGGTTCAGGGCATCAGATGCACTGGGGTCTGGTAAAAGGAAAATTCACATCTGAATAAAACACAATGAAAACTCAATTCTTGTACATTTCATAGAGACTGCTCTCTGTCAATGTCACTCATGATTTGATGTCTTTCAGGAAGATAAAGTTTCCATCAAACTTTCTCTTTTGAGAAATTGCTCACTGCTTGTGTTTTCTGGTGAGCTCTCTGAATCACATCTGCATAAATGTGTTTAGGCTGGCTAGGTAGTTGAGGGTAAGATACTGGGTGGATAGTTGAAGGAAGCAGATTTTAGCTACGAAGACCATTGTTCTCATAAAAATTTTGTTCCCCAAGTCTCCAGACCTTTCCTTTTTTCTGTTACGATTTTGCATTCTTTGGAACATCTCAGAGCAGTGTGATCTAGTCAAGGGCACAACACCGAGGTCACTCATATTTGCTGAGTTATAGCAGTTTGGAAGAGCCAGTGGTGGGGGGGTCTGCTGAATGTCCTGAGGTCCTAGAAGTTTTCCCATCTTGGTGTTTGAAAGACATCCATGGGGTGGTCGACTTGCCCAAGCATCATTGGGAAGACACTTGAAACTCTGCTCATTGACCCCTCCTTTGAGGTGAAATGTTCCAGGGACTGGACGGCACCCAGTGTTACCTAAAGAAAAATCCAAATTGTGATCAAGGTTGGAAACAGGAGTTTAAAGTCAAGAAGAGCAGTGCAAGACTGGCTGGGGTGAGGGGCTGGAGTCCAAAGCTGTGAAATAGACAAGGTGTCAGAGACCCACCATCGGCTGGCGCTGGGGTCAGGTGCTGGCCTAGCAAGGTAGACATGATGCCTTTAGGTTGCTGGGCAAGATGAGATACCAGGGAGCACAGCAAATTACAGAGATGGCAGTCAGCAAGTACCATGTGGCCACAGAGAGTCACAGCATTGATGAAAAGGAGAAAGTTCACGTGTTCATCAGATGTGTTATCTACACAATTTGAAACCCCTGCCTCCACGAAAATGTTCAAGTCGTTAATTAAATGTTTCCTTTCTCCCAGCTATGACATAGAGAACTAGCCCGAGAGAGCACATAATGAGAAGTGGGAAAAAGGAACCAGACTTTTCCTTTTCAGGATGATCTTTGTCGCTCATTCTTTTTCTGAGTCTCATCTCTGTTCTCTTATCTTCAGGGCTTGATTAACTAAAGGTCACTTCCTGGTTTCATGTAGTCAAAGCTCTCACTGAACTTCTTCCAGGGAACAACAGCTCTGTGCTGCTTGCCTAACTGAACCTCCCTCAACACAGCCTCCTTGCACCATTATTTGGTTGATTTCTTTGCCCTCAGAACATCCTCTAAAACTTCCTTGCCCCTCCCTTAACTTTCTGAGATCCCAGGTATAAGGCTCGCCCAAGTAGGCTCTTCCTTCCACTGGGCGGGACTCCAAGAAAAGAATATACATTTGCAAATAATAAAGGGACATGGAGTCATTTCTGAAATGTTTTCTTCATGACTGAAAATTTAGCTATCTCATAACTGAAGGCTAAAAGACTCTAGGACTTCATCCTTTATAACCTTTTGTTTGAAGTCAGTTTGGAACTGGGGAAAAAAAAGAAAAAAAAAAAACTATGAAGAATATCTAATTTTGTGATTCTCATTTTCAAATTCAAATCTCAAACGTTCCCTGAGGCAGTGGATTGCAAAGGCAGCACAGTGATGAAAACTTAATAAAGACCCAGAAAGATCATAGATCATGCTGGCCCATCAGCTGTCATAGGTAAGGGAACAATAATGACATTATTCTAATATTTAGGGATGTTCTTGGCTGTGTTTCATTCTCTGCAATGACAGCTACCCTGGCTTCAAACTTCATCACTGTCTACCATGAGCTCATCCGTGGTTTTCTGGTCAGTTCAGCCATATACTTTCTTCCTTCTGCCTCTGTTTAAAAAATGTTTAACCACAAAACTTATGCATGATGATGTCTTTATGTCATCACTTTATGGCATGATTTTAGTCACTTCCCATCCCAGACTCTCCTATTTTTCAGTCCATTAACTCTGCCCCCAGTTGTCTTTTCGTAACAGAAGCATAGATCATATAAATGCCATTCTCTGGTTTCCCCATTCCTACAGGGTAGGCTTTAGCCCTTTGAACAAAACACAGAGACTTTACAATAGAAACTTTGATTCATTGTATAGCCTCATTTCCTGTCACTGTGGCCCTGCCCTCTTCTGTTTTCAAGTCCCCCAGCTCCACCACGGTTTATACCACCACAATTCCAAACATGTGAGACTCATTTACTTCTCTGTGCTTTTCGTGGAACGTCCTTTCTCTTTTTCTCTGCCTGGACAAAGAAGTCTTGGCCTCCAGAGCTTACAAGTATCCTCATCTGTGAAGTCTTTCCTAAACTCACGCCGGGAGCATTGCTTTGCTCTCCAGCGATAGAGTGTCATACTGGAAGGACCTCTTTACTCACCTGGGATCTTTTCCTATTCCCATGACTTTACTCAGACACACTAGACTGAGAACCTTCCCTTTTGCACGCCCCCTTTTTTTGCAGTTGCCTGGCCTCATGTCTCAATTAATACAGATTGAAAGAAAGAACAAATGAAGAAGGGGAAGGTGACAATCTATCCAAGAAGAGTGGATAAGCCGTGACATCTTCAGTGGAGCTAAGGTTGGCTTGACACCAATTACTATACCCAGGTTCTGGGGATATCCCCTCTGTCCTTCTCCAGGAGCTCCCAGCTGAGAGATTCATCCATCTTTGCTTTCTTTCCTGGTTGATTTCCTTCTTGAAGTTTATTTCCTCATTGGCTCTTAGAAAGGAAGTTGACATGTAAATGGAAGAAAGCACTTTATATGTGTGAACTCAGTTTCTCTTTTTCAGTTGAGGGTAATACACCCCTAAAGGATAACCTCCCTCCCCATCCCCCACAGTCAGAGACCCAGGATTAGCATGTGTTACTCCTTCCCTAAACTCCACACTCTGAGAAAGTCACAAGAACATCTTCTTCTGCCCGCTACTGGGAGTGTTAAGCAGCACACTTCGCTAGAAAGCAATTAGAAAAGTGCATCCAAAGTCTTCAAAACCTTCCACCCCTTTGATCTAACAATCTCATGTCAGTGATGGGGGATTTCCCCATATATATACATATATACATATTCATCCCAGAATTATTTATATTAGAGGATTAGAAAAAAAAATTTAAGCAATACGTTAATTACGGAACACACATTAGTAACAAGTATATTTTAGAAAAATGTCTGACGACATTCCCCAAATGGCTATGTTAATTTGTCAGTGAAAACAAACAAACACATACCAATCTGTCCATATTCACAGACGCTAATGTAAAGGAACTGGGGACTTTTTCTTTTTGGCCCCAGGAGCCGCCTCATCCTGAAGCCGGAAAGAGAGGCGACTGCTCAGTTGGCTGATTGAATTCTGATCTCAGAGATGCTCCAAGCATCGTCAGTACACCTTCCTCACTGTCTGTTTCCACTCAGGGACACTATGACTCCCTGTGATGTTTTCTGGGGTGCACGACCCTCTGCTGGCTCTTCACAGCACCCTGCCCCCTGCTGTCACACTACTGAGGTTCCAGGGGGATGGAACACGGGTTGTTCCTAGCCCGCATCCCCGGCTGCAGTCTTGTTCCAGGAGCTGGGAGAGATACTGCTAGACTTCTGCTTCCCAGCCTGGAACCAGGTCCACTCACCCTGGCCTTTCTTTGCTTTCAAGTGTCAGAGATCCCTCACGTTCTACCTCACGAGCACACAGCACTCCTGACACACCAACACCCACCTCTGAATCTCTGCACACAAGTGCTTCTCCAGGAGGAGAATAAAAAGCAAAGAGGGTGAAAGCAGAAAACTACAAAGGGTCTCACCCTGCCCGAAGATTATCCACCCAGCTACCCTTCCTTGGTGGCTCTTTCCATATCTTTGATGCAACTGGGCCCTCCTCAGTGTGGGTGGGTGAGACGGGAAGGGTGCGTGAAGGTAGGTCCACAGGATTCTGAAGATGCTTTCTCCTCCTTTCTGCCCACTTTCCTCCCCCAGGAAAATCATCCCAGGTTAATAACAATTGTTCATCTAAAAAGAAAAGGGCACAATTAAATACAGATGCCTTGACCCAAACTTCTCTGAAAGAAAAGGTCGGGATTTTGTTTTAAATTATTGAAAATGATCAGTATCACAGGATCATCTATCTTGTTTTACTTTCTGTTTCCCAAAGCAGTCTCGGATTGGACATCCCAGGGCTTTAGGGCTCAGGGCCAGGAAACAGTGGCTCTGCTCCTCTAGACTATCACTGGTCCAGCGTTTTGGGACTCACTTCTGGTTCCTTGCATACATCCCTCTTTTACAATCCTCTCCCCTTCTATGGCAGCCATTCTTAGGCAAGTCTCCCCATGGAGAAACATAGCTTTATGTGGGCTTCTCAGTGAGCTTCCTTATCTGGTTCAGCTCTCTCCCCGCACTCATTTTCTCCAGCTTGACGGGCATGGCGTCACTCGTTTTCTTTGTCTGAAACACTCCTACCGCCACCCCGATGGCCTGTGCTACCAGATCAGCAGCTTATTTGTGTCTTCAGGCTGTTGAGAGTTAAACTAATGACACAACTGCTTCCTTGGCAGTGGCTCCTAGGGCTTCAGTGTGCCTCCCTGGCCTCAGTCTCCTGCAGGTGAGTAATGGTTGTAATAAAATCACAGAGTCAAACTGTCTTGTCACTGTGAGGCTCCTGAGACGTTGGAGTTGTCCAGCCAAGATGCATCTTACAAGGTGACCCCTCTCATCAATATCAGCTTCAGGGTAGAAGCAGAGACAAAGGACAGAGAGCGCCGACTCAGAGTATTCTGGGGCCCTTGGAGGGAAAAATGTCCAGAGGACAAGGCTTATGAAATGGTCAGATCCTGATGAAGTCTCCTGTGTGTGCCAGGAAAGGTGTGGATGAGATGTTGCGGGTTGGGAGATACGATAGAACTGAATGTGTGCCTTGTCTTTCCAGATTTGATCCAGGTTAAGTCCTACAGTTATCAGAGTGCAGTGATACCTTTAGGCTGATGATACCCTCCAGACAGAGCTTTTGCAGTTCATTGTTGGTATCATTTGATATGCAACAGCAGAATCAATTACACTGGAATGAAGTGGCCATTCAAAAATTTAAGGGAACCCTTTCCCATCTGCCCCATAAGGAAAGCAGTGGTATCTATTTTTCAAGTATGTGCTTCATAAAGTACATTTTTGGGAATTACAACTTGAATTCTAATATCCCTTCTTTCCATGCCAGCTGATGCCCAACTCTGGAAACACAGATACTATGTTGCATCTCTTGGAAAAACCTCCCTCATCTGTGTGAGGAAGCAACATTATTCTCTACGTTACTGTTGTCTGATTAAAATCATATTTGAGCCCAGGTTCTTCAAACTTTCTTCCACTTCAATTATTTCAATTTCTAAACATTTATCAAGCACTTACTCCAAGGCATTCATTATGTAGTAGTTATGAAAACCATAAAGATGAACGCATAGTGAGACATGGATGGACCTAGGGACTGTCATAAAGAGTGAAGTAAGTCAGAAAGAGAAAAACAAATATGGTATATTAACGCATATATGCGGAATATAGAAAAATGGTACAGATCAACTGGCTTGCAAGGCAGAAATAGAGACACAGATGTAGAGAACAAACATATGGACACCAAGGAGGGAGAGTGGGGTGGGGGGAGGAGGGAAAGGGGTTGGGGTAGGATGAATTGGGAGATAAGGACTGCCATATATACATTACAAATAAGAAAAAGAAAACCAAATTGTACACTTTAAATCTATGCAGTTTATTGTATGTCAGTTATATCTCAATGAAAGTTCTTAAAAAAAAGAAAAAGAGATGGATGCATGGTGCTCAGACTCAAGTGGCTTTGGAGCCCTCATGTCATTAAAAACAGTAAGTGACCTGACCCCAACTTTCCTCACAGTTGAACCCATGGGGTGGTTGAAGAGAGTTTTAAAAAATATCTAGCAGCTAGAAATTTCCCACAGAGATTTTGACAGTATGATGGTGGCGGTTTCTACTGATACAAAAAATAGCTTTCCGTTGGCTAGCCACTGTATAGCACTTACTGGGTTGTACAAGATATCCTTCCATATGAACCTCAGCCCTATAGGCCTCCTTCTAAGTGTGATACCCTGTTCTCTGTTTTGAGACCCTTTTTTCATTCATCTCATGTGTCTGCATTCATTTATCCATTCATTCATGACTCACAAGAAAGCATTTCTTTTAAAAGTGCACTTTCTTGCTACTGAAGCCTCACTATCGAGCATACAAATGAGCATACTGTGCAGTAAAAAGCAGAGATTTTATTTACACAACTGCAAATGCATTGGGTAGAGTAGAAAATGCAAAACTGTCTTTTGCTCCAATGAGACAGACCACGGCTTGAAAGGATTGATGATAGCAATAACAGAGCAAGACACACGAAACCCGATTCCATTCTTCTCCAGAAACAACAGTATTCATTCATCAGATTAACATGTACTCTGCTTCACATAACGAGAATAAAGCAAAGTGATTAGCCATAGCATCATTGTTTTAATCGTTCTGAATGCTGTGGCCGACGCAGCAAGACTTAAAAGAAAAATAATAGAAATGACTATGGGAAAGGAAGGAAAGTATCATTATTTACAGTGGAGCCAGATTCTGCTTAGAAAACCCAAGAGAGGACTGTGAGTCCAGAGTGTGTTGTTACTGAAAAACTAAGCCAAAGAATGGGAGAGCTATTGGCAATACACATAACTGAGAAAAGATTAATATTCAGAATCTACAAAGACCTTCCACAAACCAGTAAGAGAAGATAAATAAGTAGAAAAAAAAATGGGCAAATTTTGTGATTTTAAAAAAGGAGGAAAGCTGAGTGGTCAATGAACCTCTGCAAAGATGGTTCTCACATAAAAGAGGGGTCTGTGGACGATGGCCTGCAGGTGACTTTATAATTAGATATCAAAATGAATAACTTTCATTAATTTATTAATTAGACAACCGATGAGTCAATGGTATGATAATGTTCTGATTGACAAACACTTATAAAGTTCTTATCATATGCCAGGCAAAGAAGCATCCTTTGTGAAAATAAAAGTCTATTGAACTGATGTGCCTGCTCTCAATGAAAGTTGCTTAAAATTGTCAGACTCAGAAAGAAATGGAATTAAATCAAAAGTACTTAATATGGTACAACTGAATCATTATCAAAAGTGAAACCCAAGTATATTTGTTTTCCTGAATAGGAAGATTTATCGTTCCAGGTATAGTATCGAATTGAAAATCAGTAAGTCTTGAGAGATATCTGATGCTGTGAGAGGTCAGATGTCAGGCTTCATCAATTTCAATATTTGGGGAAGTGTCTCAAAAATTGAGTGCATATTTTCCATCTCTGGAGATTTGTTTGTCTCTTATATAGTGAAGGTACCTGGTAATGAGCTCCTAGTTAAGAGCTAATTTGAAATGGAATTTTTATAGAGCCAATTTTTTGGTTGCTTAAAGTTAATTGCTTTGTACCTAATTTAAGTCCCACAGGGAGCAATTCTGATCTCCCCCAGCAAACTTTATCTTAAATGAGGCTGATCTATAATTCTATTACATGTGTCTGAGTGTCTATCAGTAAATACCACAGGATGCACTAAGTCTCTAAAGGATACAGTGTGGTTTTAACACCCTCCAAGGTTTTACTTTTGGCAAGGAAGTGAGTTGTTTTCTTAAAGCCAGGTCACTTTGCTGCACTAAACAAAAGTTATGGGAAGGTGATGAGATTTATATTAACTTTTCTTACTCAAACAATAGATCACAGTTGCCTGGCCACTTTCAAGAGGTAAGATGCTGTAAACAGAATGAGTAAAACAGAGAAATAAATGAAATACCGCATTGAGAAGAGAAGGGCTTCAGGGCTGCCCTTCTCTTAACAGATAATCAGAGCAAATCCAGATGTTGCCATGAGCCAGGCTACAACAGAAGTTCTCAAAGTGTGTTTCCAGTATCAGCCTTACCTATGAACTTTTAAATGCAAATTATCGAAACCCACCCCAGATCTACTGAATCAGAAGCTCTGAGGGTGGAGCTCAACAATTTGTATTGTATCAAGCCCCCCAAAAGGTGATCCAAATGCAGGCTGAAGTTTGAGACACACTGAGCTAAATTAATAGGATTTTGCTGAAGTAGATGCATGAGATGAATGTGGTCAGTAATAGGAGCACTCATAAATGTGTCAGGTTTAGTCTGAGATGTGGAGACAGAGATAGGCAGCATTGGGAAGCGGGCTGCTAACAGAAATTCACGCAAAAGGGCTCCAATAGCTGTTTCCCATTTGGAGAAGGAGTGGAATTATGAATCAAGCCAAGTCAGGAACCAGAAGGTTTAACCAGGATGATAGACAAAACTCTGGGGCCAGGTATGGTTTTCCACTCTCTGCCTGATTTTTACTGGCATCTCTTGCCTGGAGACACACATTAAAGTTACGGGAGGTCTCTGACTTGGGAAGTAACCCATCGAAGATGGAGGCTGAAGGGAACAACTGTTTCATTCATCTAATTTCACTTGTGAGACAATGCATCCAAAGCTCATAGGTCTGAGCTCACAGGGTATAAATAGGTGAGCTATGGGTAAGAGAAACAAAGAGAGCTTTCAGAAAACACCATGACGCTCTCTGACATCATTCCAATGTTGGTGGACAATGGGGGTTTCATCAGTGTGAATAGAATAGATCGTTAACAAAGCATTTGATGTCTCTCTCAATGGGTCTTATTACAGAAACAGCAGTAGAGAGCTGTTTGACAAAGAGAACCATGCCAAGGATACCAAATTATTCTAATCCAGAGTATGGGAAGATGATAAAATATCAATAAAACTGTGAGGGCTTGTGACAAGTGAGTTTCCAGAGAGCTTAGTTTTAGCCATGGATTCCAGTCATCAGGGCAGCCTCTGAAAATGACTTGAATAATAATTGGACATTGATTAAATATTAAAGAAGACTGGATCATGGTTTGCTCTCTGGTCCTCAGCTTGTCTGAAAACTCTCCTTCCTGGATGTCAGAAGCCAACAGTTTATTAGTAGCAGGTGTTAATCAAAAAGGATCTGTTGCCCTAAAACAGTGCGTCTCAACTTAGCATGTATCAGAAATCCCCTACAGAGCTGATTAACACAGTTACAGAACTCCACCCCAGGGTATCTGATTCTGTGCATCTTGGGCGGGGGCTGAGAAACTGCATTTCTAGAACACTGGTGCTTCTCTTTCAGGGACCACATTTTAAGGACCAATGGAGGAGAGGAAGTGCTGAAGAGTAGGGATGCATTTCCAGGATTAGACCATAGGAAAGAGGCAGGAAGTAGAAACATTCTACTGCATAAAGCTGAAGCTGATTTCTCCTTCTAATATCCAGGAATGAGAGATTTCAGGTAAGCTTTGGATGACTCTCCGAGATAGCTTCAGGAAGGGTTAAAACTGAGTCAGGCTTCCTAATACCTGGATCACTTTTAAGAAGTTCCCATGTCACCAGGAATCAAAACAATGACCCTGAGGGGAGTTATCTGTGAGGCTATAAGCCCTGCCTGCTGTGCTCCTGCCCCGGGATCTCAGCCAGGCTGGTTGCTTGCTTCCAGAAGGTTAGCCAGTAACTGTGCAAATGCGTGGGAGATGGCCCTTTGCTGGAACTCTTATGAACAGTCTCTGGTGTGTGGCTGCCAAGAAAAGGGCGACCTGGACATTTTTTCTTTTCCCAGCACTCCACCACCCACCCATGTCGCTTTCTGAACCTCAGAGCATCAACATCACCTTTTCCTCAAAAACCTCGGCCTAGGGACTTCCTAGGTAGCACAGTGGTTAAGAATCCTCCTGTCAATGCAGGGGACATGGGTTAGATCCCTGGTGCAGGAAGATCCCACATGCCATGGAGCAACTAAGCCCATGCACCACAACTATTGAGCCTGCACTCTAAGAGCCCATAAGCCACAACTATGGAGCCCATGTGCCACAACTACTGAAGCCCATGTGCCTAGAGCCCAAGCTCCGCAATAAGAGAAGCCACTACAATGAGGAGCGTGTGCACCACAATGAGGAGTAGTCCCCACTCGCCGCAACTAGAGAAAGCCCATGTGCAGTAATGAAGACCCAATACAGCCAATAAATAAATAAATAAATAAATAAATAAATTTATTAAATGAAAAAACAAAAACAAAAAAACCTTGGCCTAGCTCAGGTCTCTCTCTGGTCCCAGGATGGAGGACGATGCACCATGGAAGGTGGAAGAAAACTTCCTCACAGAAAAGGATTTGAGAGCAAAGCAAGGTACTTGCTTGTCAGACATTTGCTAGAACTTGATTTTCTGGGCCTGCTTGTCACTATACCATTCTGCTCTGGGTCCGTCACCATCAGGAGTCCCTTGACTGCCCAGTGCCCAGGAACTAACCTGTGTAGCAGCTTTGACCTGTGCAGGGGGTGCTTGGACTGGTTGTAGCTTGCAGAGGTGGTCTGTCGACCCATGGCTATACCATGGAGATTTTCTTGGCTATATCCGGCTAAAATGACACACAGGAGGAAGACAGAATACCAACAGTGTCTAGGAGGTAGAACTATTTCTATTGTTTACATGTCATTTGACCCACAGGGGAAGGTGTTGCCACCTTTCATCATTTGGGGGAAGGGCTGAGTGGGGATTTCCAGGCCTCACTTCATTCCCATGACTTTCTACTTGATAGGAGGAGAAATAACTTACTTGAGTGGTGATGTTGATGAGACAATCATTGGTCATGTCTCTATTAGGCAAGGTTAAAAAGTTCAAGGTCATTGCTCATACATGCTGCCCTGTCTCCTGATTTCTCTTGGATTAGCCCATGTTCCAGAACAACCGGCTCTGTGTTTTCAGTGTCTGTGGATCAGCCACTTGGTGAGACCACCTCAGAGCAGGGAAGCCTACCTTTTCTCGGCTTCTTGGCTTGGAACCAGGTGGATAAGTCAGCCTTGCTGGACGGACTCGACTATCTTTGATTCTGAGTCGGAGGCAGGAAGTCCTGCTACATTCCCTATTCTACCTGTTACTGAAAGTCCTGAATGAAACTGATGTTGTGATCCTCCCTTAACAATATGTGTATCTTTTATCAACCAGAATCTACAAAGAGGAAAGGTGGGTGTTAGGATCCGGCACCAGCCCTCCCTGCCACCCCACATCCAGCTAGCTGAGACTGAGTTTTTCCTGTACCAGCTCCTCTCGTGTCAGGATTTATCAGGCGGCATGGTTTGTCAGCAGCAGGACAGCATAGGCTCGAAAGGACAGAGACTTGGCACTGGACATGCCCACGAGGGTGGGGAAGGCCCAGCTAATGAAAGAGGATCAGGAGAGGCACATGGGCAAGAAGTTCAGCCTTCTACTCTCCTGTTCAGTTTAATATTCCTTAAGATCTTACTGGAAAACCCAAATGAACTTTATGGCCAATCCAATAGTTGGCACAGGTGTTCTAAGTGGAGAGGTAATTTATGCCAAAAGGTGAGCAGGGCCCACTGGGAATCAGGGACAGGCAATTCTTGGAAGTCAGGGCAGGCTGCCAGCCTCCAGTAGTTTTGTCCACAGGAATCCAGGCTACAGCACTGAGCTAAGATTCAGAAGTAAATCCTCCCATGACCCTACCTCCACTAAGGAGAGAATTACTGTCAAGAGACTTTGGGATGGGAACCAAGGTCAAAAAGTGCAACCCATTGCCTCCATAGGAGAAGATTCTATATAGGCGCTCTGTAATTACAGAGGGGCTGTTATTGGATGAAAGAATCCCAACCCAGGGAGACAGAGGAAGCGCACTGGGCAGTCTAGTGCTAATAAAGAATAAGGGTCATTCAAGTAAGATGGGGAGGCCAGCGGTCAGCTGGCTCAGCCGTCATGGGGAGAATGACTCAGTACTGAGGTGCCACTGCTTGGGAGAGTGGGGTACTAAACCTGCTTCAGTATTTCCTGTCTTAAGCCCACATTGGTCAGGGGACTGAGGCCTGACGTTAAAGGGATCAGTGAACCTGGCTGTAGAGATTGGGAGTCTGCAGAAGGAGGGCATGAGGCAGGCTGAAACTTTTGTATCACATCCTCACTACGAGGGCCTGGGGAGGGTCGAATCTGACCAGGGGACCCAGACGATTATCGTTGTTGAGATTGCAGTTTGCCCCAAACAGACATGAGAGTGCAATTTGCCAAAGCCTGCAGACAGGAACTCTGGCATTGGCACCCATGGCGCCACCACGATGGGATGGCCTCCAGCTCTCTCCAAGATGCAGTTAGGGTTTCTGGCTTCATTCTTGGAAGAGTTTTGTCAGATGAGTTAAACTGGAATCATCTTGCTTTCCTGGGAAACTTGTTCCTTTCATCTGCTATGCCTCTGGGCAAAATCTTTAGGCCTTACTTGCTGCTATTTTCTACCACTCTAATAATTGCTCCATTGTTAGGCCGCCATGACACAAATGCGAGTCTCAGGATCCTGGGGGTTGGGGGTTCTTACCTTCTAATTTTCTGGAAGTTCTTTTTTATTATTATTATTATTGTTTTTTTGGATGGTTCTCTTTGTTTGACCTCAGCTGGGTCATGAAATAGACCAGTTGTCGATGGAGGAAATCAGCAAAGTATCTGTATGTCTTGATCTGGTGAGTTGCTTTTTCTGTAATTTTCTGATGTCTCCACACATGCTGTTAAAAGTACTTCACGCAACACAATCACCCTTAATGATCCTCATGAGTGAGCTTACTAAATTTGGTGTGTACCATCTACAATCTCACCTGACCATTTGGGACAGCATCGACAATTACCTCTTTTTTATTACCTTGTTTTGCATATTAACAGGTAGAAATCAGGCATATCCATCCCCTTACCCTATACTTACAGCATTTTTCATTTAAGATTTTTTTTGGTCCATCTTTTTGAACACCGACTCTACCTCCAATGGCCCTGATCCCCATTCCCCCATCCCCCAGCTTCCTTATTACTCCCTAGAAGGGAAACAGAAAGGCAAATGATTTTGCCACTGAGGAAAAGTCACCTGACAATCTGAAAATTAAGGAAGGCCAAAAAAACTCTCGACTGTTAGGATGAAGCTCCCAAGAATAACAGTTCCAAGAGTCTGGGGCTCCAGACACAGGCACCTGTTTCATCCTCTTCTCTTTGTAGCAGAATCTATAATTTAGAATACATGCATTGCTTTGTCTCAACCTTTCTTCAAGGCCATTTTGATAGCCACCCACAGCTGTTTTATGGACACAAAAAAAGAAGCACTATTTTCCAGGCTTGTAGTCCAAGCATACTTTACTCCTGTGTGCATCTTTTGGTCACTAAGGCTCTCCTTCTGCCATCATGGAGCCAGGTGGCAACACTCCAGACATGACCCTCTGCATCCTTCCTCTAATATGTGGTTGCTACTCAACAAAAACGAATCACCTTGACTTCCAACTCCCTTTGCTCACAATGTCTCCATGCCCCCTTCCTAGCCACAATGTTCTCCTCTCTCCATCACTGCCCATCCAAATCCTCTCTCTGATTCAAGGTTCAAAACAAGCTACAATTATACCACAAGGTTTTTCTCCCCACTCTGGCTCTCACTGCTATCTTTTTAACTATGTTCTTTAGCACTTGTTACTGTGATTCATATCCTGGAAACTCGTGTGAATCACCTGGGGAGTATTTAAAAAATATAGACTCTGACCAGACAGACCTAATCAGAATCTCTGTGGGCGAGCTACAGGCATCTGTGGTTTTACAAAGCTTCACAGGCAATTCTAAATGTACAGCTAGGGTTGAGAAACACAGGTAATATATAAATGACTAATTTTAGTATTTAATCATACCTTGCTATTGCCACTTATCTGTCTTAGGATTACATACTTTGTAAACTCCTAGAGGACATGTTTTACTTTCCTATTTACCTAACTCAATGTTAGGTACAGGGCTGACACTTCTCAATAAATATTTTGATATTAAATAAATAGTAAATAGTAAGAGGAAATAAATAGTAAAACCACCTAAGAGTTCAATAAACACTTTCAGACACCTTTGCTATGCCAGGCACTGGAGCTATGCAGATATGAGCAATCTTAACCCTTTAGCCTATAGTCATTGGCTAATTGGTCAAGGTTGCTGGGAATGTTACTTAGCTGTTGAGGTGCGCGTGGGGCTAAGGAAGGTTTGCTATGATTAAGATGCTTGACTGCTGAGAGGGTAGAGGAATGTGGGGAAGGTCTCTGATTTTGTGAAGGGTGAGAGGTGTGTGAGTATCTTGAAAAGATTCAAATATTAGTGCCATCAACGTTCCGCACCTTCTCATGCTGTGTAACTAGCATGGGAAGGTTGAAAAGCCAGATGTACCTACTTATCCTCCCTAATTACCGCCAAGATAGCCACTCTGAAGAATCATCTGTAGCTTTTCCACTAAGCGAACATGTGGACATGCACGAGGTGTACAATTGAGAGCACATGTCTTTGCTATGGCTCTACCATGGCTGCATCCAGGTGCCCACAGATTGATCATGCGCACAAGGTCGGGTCCTAGGGCTGCCCCAGGCAATAGGGAGCCGATTATGAGAGGTTTCTTTTAGATGCTCCACTCTGTCCTTCTAACATCTTTCATCTTCCCTGGGGCATTTTCTCCTTCCACCCCCAGGTGCCTGGTATCCCCAAGATCTCTCTTCCTTCGCATTTAGCAAAACCTATTCTAAAAAAATCAATCTGGTAAATAAATTCATAGGAAGGAATACTTTACTGATAAAGCATTTGCATCTTACCAAATAAATAAGGAAACTAACTTTTATTGGATTCCTAATGTGTGCCGGCTCTGCTATATTGAGAGATTATCAATCAATTAAATAGGGAAGATGATTAGAGGACTGGGGTCTCTTGTACCTCAGCACCCATGACACATAGATGATTGCTTCTTCTTCCTCCCTCTATGTAAGCTGAGCTCTATCTGTGGCTTCCTAGGGGATCACACACTTAGTCTTGATTTTAGATGCCCATCTGAGATCTGTTATTCCCTCTGGAGTTTTTTTTTTTTTTCCTTTGAGTATCCAGTTGATTTTGTTCATGACTCTTCCCAGAGGCACAAGGTTACTTTCTAAACTGGGTCATTGGTTCAAACCGTGAACTCAAGGAAAGGTCAGTTTCCAGTGAGGGTTGCCATCTTGATAAATGGTCCTTCGATTCGAACGTATCCTCCTGTATGCAATCTACATGCAACAGCAATCTCTATCAATCTAGATGCAATATCACTCTCTATTTATAATATCACCCTTCTATGGGAGATGTGACAGCAATTTATTTCCCTCAAGAGATCATAGTAGTTCCCACCTCATAGAGGTTTTTGAGAATTCAATAAAATAATACAAAGAACCCAAAACAGTATCCAACACATAGCAAGTACTCCCCAGGGATGTGTCCTTTTGTCATCACTTTCCCTTTGAACCAGACAACTGACAGTCTGGTGTTTCTCGGGCTACCTCCATTAGCTCTAACTCACCCAATTTCCTCCCCACCAACCCCAAGCTGTCCCTTCTTCCTCTTTCAAGACAGAGTTTCCATTAATGGTGGTGGCAGCAGTAGCAACAGAATTAAAAATTAATGGTAAATTCTTTCCTGTGTCTACTTAGTCATCACTAATTATACTCACTTCCTCAGCATCAATAAACATGGAAGAGCTCTAGCGGGAAAGGCATTTTAGGCACTGCTCCAGCCCTCTCCTTACTTCCTGTCACTATGAACTGCGACTAGGAACTTAGACCTTTGAACTTTGCTGTCATTAGGAACTTAATCACCTTTCTGAAGTAGGGACCCCCTGCTTTGGTAGGGCTGACCCAGCTGTGACATCAGGAAAGAAAACAAGCAAAATTTAGGTTTCAGTGTCATAAACACCTACTTAGGATAGTTTGTTAAGCAGAGGAAAAGACAGTGATTGTCTTTGAAGTCCCCAAAATAAGTAATGTATTGCGACATAAACAGAATTAAAGGGAAAAATGAACTTTGTAGTGTGAAACAGTAGTAAAATATAAAACTTCAGACAGGGAAGGAAAGATTCTCAGGTTAAAATTATGAATGTGAGGACTTCCCTGATAGTCCAGTGGTTAAGATTCCACACTTCCATTGCAGGGGGAATGGGTTCAATCCCTGGTCAGGGAACTAAGATCCTGCATGCCACATGGGGCAGCCAAAAATAATAATAATAATAATAATGCATTTTAAAAACTAAAATAAAAAATTATGGATTTGGGGGAGTTCTGGGGAGAGAATTTAAAATAAATGTGTTAAAAAAAAATTCAGTTCTAGTGAAGGGGCTTAACATAAATATTCTCCTGAATTGTTTTTCTGATGTTTCCATTTCCTTTGCTGTTTTTTTTGTTGTACATTTCAATCCTCAGGCTGAAATTTCTGTATATGGTCTAACATGTTTTCCTTTACCAATGATAAAAGCCTTTCAGCATCTAAAAATAAAGTAAAATAAAAAATAAATTAAAATAAATGTATATGTAAGGAAAAGGCCAAGGATCTTGTAGGCACTTCATCTTATATCCTGTGATTCTGTTTACCTATGCTAGAACAAAATCAGACAGGCCAGTGCAGACTCTGCTTTTGTACAAGCCAGGTCACTGGTGATAGTCCCAGGCCTGTCTGTGGGAGCCTTTCTCTGCCTTTGTTGGGGAAAAATATTACCCCACCCCCTACCTTCTGATTTTGACTAAATAGATTCTATAGCCCCCCCATCAAGATAAAATGATCAGGGTCCACTTGGAACACCTGGGCAGTGCCAGTCAGAATTTTGATTTTCTCTTGAATGTATCAGCTTCTTGGAAGAAGCTTGAAAGCAAATGTGTACCTCTATTTTGCTTTAAAATTTTAAAATACACTGATAATAAGAGGGAAATTATTTGATTTGCAAAGAATTCTTTATTTTCCGACCCCAGTGTCAGCGAGAAGGGGACTACTCTGAGACATTTCCAGATTCGAGTTGTGCTTTGAGAGACTCAACCAGAAGCCTATTATCACCAGTGGGAATAAGAGATACATTTCCAGTGGCTCAGTCTGGTGTTGGACTGATTCTACATTCCATAGGTACATTGGCTATTTGGGGACAGATTAAGGCCATCAAGATCAAGTGCTTAACCTCAACCTGATACTTTCATGTTTCTTCTTACAGATCAGATCTCCTCATACTCATTCAAACATCCCCAGGTTCACGGAGGCATCCACATGTAGTGAGAGCTTCATCTTATATATTTTACATATTTATATATAATGGGCCAAGGATCCTGCATGCCCTGTATATATATTATATATGGATGTGTGGATTGATGGATGGATAGATGGATGCTAATGTTAATAACAGCACAGAGAGGCTTTGCTAGTGTACTGTAGTCAGATGACAAATGATCCAGAATTACGATTGTTCTATAGGCCCAGAGAGTGATGGGGTAGGTCAGGGATGGACTGGCATTGATGACAAACTAAGCTCCATAGATTCGGATGTTTTCAAATATATTCAGGAAATATATCAGCAGAGGGCAACAGGATGATGCTAGGAATTAACATGTGACATCAAACTCAAGTAAATAGAATGAATTAGTCATTTTAAAACTTCCCACAAAGAAAAGCTTACGCTTTTCTGTTTATCACAGGCTGCCTGACTACACCCATTTATCTTGGCCCCTGAGATAGAGCCACTGAGTTTTAATGGGCTGGGTCTATAGCATCTGGCCTGACTCTCCACTGGGGATAAAGTCTCTGGTGCCCAGGAGATTGGCATCAGTAGGAGGTGTGATTGTCATTGTTGAGACTATTTCCTGTGCAGGGATCACGTACCCTAGAACCTGAATCTCTCAGAATAGGTTTTTAGGTCTCCAAGCCTCAATCCCAAATCAGCTCTGCAATTAGGTTGTGCATACCCCTGGAAGCAAGTGCAATGTGGGCTGCAGTGTCTCTGACCTGCGACTTTGGCATAAGAGAGAGAGAGGCAATTTGAGGTTTAGCTAGAGCTTCTAGGAGAGTAACCAGAATGACCCTCTCATTTATTGAGAACCTATTACTCTATAGTAGCTGCTGAGCTGTGATTAGATATATTAATTTGATTAATGATGACATCCTCTTATGAGGTTCCTCTTCTTGTTAGTTTTGCTAATGAAGAAACAGGGAATCAGAATCACTGAGCAAGTTTCTTAAAGTGGCAGCATCAAGGTTTGGACACAGAGTTTTGATGCTACAGCCCACCCTTTTTCTCGTATACTCTGCTTTTTTAGAGCTACCGTATGATTAGTTCAACATCACACCCAGATGTGCTACAGGGGGGAACAGAGTACCAGGAGAACAAGTACTTCGTTCATGTCATTGCACATTAGTTTACTGGGGGATCTTTTCTAGCTCATAATTTTGCAAGAGCTGAGGATTTAAATTAGATTATCTTGAGGAGGCATCCTTGACCAGACTCTTCCTTGAAGACTTTTAAGGCTGATGCTAGTGGTGGGGCCTGATTCCTGCAGCATATCCTTGCGAAGAACGTGAGCTGGTCCCTTCTACTTTCTGAGCTACTATTCTAAGAAATAAGCTGGATAAGCAGCAGGAGGTTAAGTTCCCAGAAGAAGCATTGTTATTCTCCAACTGCTTCTGCTGTCTGCCCTGCTGCCTAAACAAATATTATGCTAAATATTTGAAACAGTCACCTTCCAGGAATGTACCTGATATGCCCAAAACAGGGCAGGCTTCTGAAATGGTTAGTCCACACTTTAAGATCCAGGTTGGTTTTGAATTTTCTCTACATGCCTAGCTGGTCCTCCTTGGTGCTTACCAGATACCAGTTCATTAGTTTTCTGTTTTTTTTTTTTTTTTTTTTTCTCTTTGGCTGAGTGCCTCCTTGTAACACTGTGCAATTAACAGCTGCTGGGTTGGACTAGTCGCAGGCATGGCTGGCTTGCATGGACCCCGTTCTTTAATTTCAGGTTTGGGCATCTGTTATCAATTAAATCTCCCTATCTTATTAGTGATGGTGCAATCAATACAAATAAACTTCAGGGGCCCTCAGCCAATAGATTAAACCATGCCAGCAAAAATCAATGAGGTATTAAGAAACTCTATGCCACATACACTGATACTCTGTCATTCTATTTTTCTGGTTCCCAGAGCCCTCCCACAGACTCCAGGACTTGGTTTAGAAATCTCTCTGTCTTTCCCAACTTAGCTCATAATGATCTCATACAAAAATTTGGACTTCTCAGAAGAGACGCTGGAACAATGGAAACTGTGGGGGCTGCGTTATTCTTACTATTCAACTACATCTGGACATTGTCCAGTCTGACAGTCAGAGTCTGATCAAGTCTCTCTCAAAGTCATCCCTGGACCACTGACATGAGAAGCAGATGCTTTTAAAAAATGTAGATGCTCCTCCGGACCTACCATTCATTCAGAGTTTCTGAATGATACCCAGGAATCTGAATTTTAAATAAGATCCCTGTTGATGTGTGTTGTTAGAGAACCTGCAGGAAACTGATGACACACTCATATTAGGATAATTGGGCAGAGAGTTTAATAAAGGGATCATCTTCAAAGAAGTAGGCAGGGGAAACTGCAAATGCAGTGCTCTGGCTTGTAAGAGCGCTGGTTAAGGTGGGAAGGGGCATGGAGAGAGAGAGTAGTTACTGGAGCCTGGAGTAGAAGGGTTGTATGGGGATGGACACCAGGCAGGATGTCCTTAGGATCCTCCTGTTGGAGAGATTCAGCCAGCCCTTGGTGGCCCCACAGGGAGGGAGCCAGGACAATAAATACCCCAAACTCTCTTTACTCCTGACCTCCGATCTCCTGCTGGGATTCCCCATCGCTGAACCTAATGGAAAGCCAAAGGCAGGTCAGGCCCCCAGGGCACTGGCCAGGGTGGAAAAGATGGCGAGTGGCTCCACAGGGGCAAAAAAGAGACTGTCCAGAACCCGGCTCCATCTCACTGGACCTGGAGAAGCACTGGATAGTGAAACTTTTGCCCTGTTCCTGTCGAATCAAGGCCAACTTCAGTTCTGAGCAAGTGAGAGGAAGAGGGGAGGTAGAAGAGGAGGAAACTGAAAATCCAATTATGAGAAATCCAGGAAAGGCCAGAGATCCAGGAAGAGAGAGGTAGGCAGTGGGAGAGGTATGAGCAAGTCCAGAGCCCACTTCCCTAGAGCTCACCAGATTCCCTCACGCTGCTCTGCATCTTACTTCTATGTCCCCTCCTTCTTCCTAGCCCTTCTCTCCAAACTCCCTGGTCTAGTGGGGGCCCTTATCCTCTGTGCCCCGGTATTTGGGGGCAGCATTTTGTGTGTTTTGTCTCTTGCTCTTATATCCATCTTTACTGCAAGTGGTTTCTCATGTTTTGGGGGCACTTTTTAAATGATTCATTTGACAGATTCTGAGAGCCCTGTGACTCATTACTATCAAAGGTGTATCAAAGGTGAACAAAGAGGGCCAGCACAAGAGACTGCGGCGAGAGCAGCGGTGGGTATCTGATAGATCCTTAGAGAAAGCTCATTTGACATTTATTTTTAACTTTACTGAGAAGCTAGGCAAACACTGAGATTACCTAACTGGTCTCAAAATCGTGTTTCCAGAGTGGAAATTGCTGGCAGCTCTCTAAAGGTGGTCTCTTATCTCATAGTTATCTTAGCAATTAATGTAACAGAAACTGTGGCAATCCACCTTTTTTTAGTAAGAAAAATGCAGATTTTTTTTCCTGCTTGGTGACACATTTTGCACTTTGACTGTATTTTCTTTGGCTAGAAATTCCTGTTACACTTGACAATATTCCAACATTCTTCTTATTGCTCCAGAGTCCTTATAAAGCCTGGAAGGAGGTACAGCTCAAGTCTACCTGAGGAGAATGAAGGCAAATCATAAAATGCACTAAATTTACCCCTCTGCTTTTCACTGAAAATGAAACCTGAATTTCTCTGTCCTTCACACCCTAAACCCATCCAACAGTTCATCCAAGTGTGAAAGCATTTTACCAAAAAGAATCAAATCCACATGGGAAGAAGAACAAGCAACAAGAATCACTGTTTATTGAGCACATACTATATGCCTAGCATATTCTACATAGTTATTTTGCATTATTTTATTTAACCCTCACAGTGACACTCTGGACTAGGTACTATCATCATCACTGCTTTTCAAGTGTGGAAACTGAGGCACACAGTGGTAAATTACTTGCCTAGGATTACTCTGCTAGTAGATCGTACAGCCAGGATTAAAACCAAGACAGTCTGACTTCAGAACCTGTGCCCTTAACCACAAAACCATGCTGCCTCTCTGGGTCTTAGGAGCACCTGTATTTAAGTGTATCAATCTCTTCTCATTCATTTCTCATTTTTCATCAATAGGCATTTAAAGAGTGCCGGACATTGATGGCACAAAGCTGGATGAGACAGGTCCTCCCTTCAAGCAGGAGCACGATGGGCATACAGAGGAGAGGAGGAGAGTGAGGTATCATTGCCACATGTGCAACAGACATAACTGGCGGTATGAACAACGTGCCGTGGAAAGACAAGGAAGTGACTAATTCTTTTTAGGGAAGTTGTGAAAAACTTCATAGAGGATGTGACATTTAAGCCTGTCAAATAGCAAGCACTTGGTAAATGCTGAGTTAACGAATGAACGAAAGAAAGGATAGCAACTGAAGTTCATCAGACAGAGAAGAGATGATAAATGAAGGAAAAGCCAAGGGCAGAGAGTGCCCCTTCACTGCGTTAACCATTAAGGGACTCAGGAAATGTGTGTTCCAAGTGGGGCCAAACGGGGATTCCTGAGATCTAAGTTTTCTGAGCTGCCCTGAGCGCCTGCGTGCTACAGTTACAACCCTGATGTGGCTGGAAGCCTGGCTTACGGGGGTACAACAGGGCAGGATGACCACCCAGAGCAGCAGCGCCGTTAACGGGAGTCACAGCCACACAGTGGTGTCTCTAGAAAGGGCAGGAGCCGAGGTGAGGCCAAGTCAGCCCCTATGAGCCCCTATGAGCCCAGAGCGGGTGATGGAGAGCTGGAGGGAAACCACACTAGTGACAGACAAGAGACAGGAGGGGTGTTTTCTCTGCACATTCCAGTTATGATGCCTGTTGTGTTTGCACACCCAGTACTCAGAGAGAGAAAGCCAGTCCTTTCAGACTGAGGAAGGCTCATTGGATCCATCGTATGTGCTTTGCCCCAATCTCAGAAAGTATCCCCTTTCATTTTATTTTCTCGTTCACTAAGAACTAAGATGGATTTCCAGCCTGGGTGTTTAGGTGGGGACTCTGCCCAGTGATGGGGGCCTGGACCGCATGCTCCCTCTAGAGCCCTTCCAGCCTTTTATACAGCAGCCCCGTGAGGATCACCGACAGTCCCACCAGGGACCCAGGCTCAGCAGTGCAGACACAGGCCAGGGGCTGCACCAGCCAAGTTCATGGGTCTTTCCTGCCTGTGTTCTCTCTGACTCACCCGACACACATAACTCACAGCAGTGAGGCTGGGCACACCACGTGCCTGGTACCCGCCAGATGGGTGATGCTGTTAGCTCCTGGATCCCCGGCCACTGTCAGGCTGACTCACAAGCCTGATGATGGGACCCTGGCACACACCATACACACCACTCCTTCCTTTTTCCCTGAGATCCTCACTCAAGATCCTAGCCTTGGAAGTATGACCTTCCCTTATGAAGGATCTTGAACTTCAGGTGGTTACTGGTAGAGACTGAACCGACAGCTTCCACCCAGGAGAGGCCCCTTGTCCTAAAACACCACCAGAGCACAAGTGATGAGTTTTTTGTTTTTGTTTTTTAATCAAAATGGATATGATTCAAAGTTTTGCCAAAGGGAAGGTCCTCCCTCCTTTCCCTGTTGTCTTCTACCAGTTGGGCTGTCCCCAAAGCCTGAGGCAAGAAAGAAAAAGGAGAAATTTAAGACTGCAATACAGGATTTCTCCCACAGATGAGCGGACTGTGAGCTCACTGTGTGCTGGCAGTACCTGCAGGCAGGGACCCAGGTGGGACCATGACATCCATCAGCATGTGACCTTCAAACATGGTGACAGAACAGGGTCAGTTTGGCTCAGCTGTCCTGCCAGGGTATCTTGATTTCCTCTGTTGACCTCAGGACCCTCCTCTGGGAAGCTGCATTCATCAGTAACAGTACTTCTGGCCAAGGCTGGCCACCTGCAGGATATGTGATAGTACCTCACATTCACATGGGGCAGATCTAGAGGTCTCTGTGACTCTCCCAAACACTATTATGGCATACCTTTTACCCCATAAAATGTGGCAAAGTAGAACTCAAACTCTAAGTGATTCTTTGCTGACCCTTCAGGGGGTTGAACTAGAAAAGAACCAGGGTGAGCTAAGGTGCCCTTGCTGGAGAGCCGTCTATGTGCTGTGATTCGGAGATTCAGCAAATCACATGTTACCCAAGTCACAGACCTTTGGGTCAGGGTGGCTGGAGCCAACAGGAGCATGCGTGTGAGTGTGTGACAGTGGCGGGGAGGCATGCGGGAGGAGGAGGGATAGGACATGTTTCTAGAGAAAGAGGTTGGAGTCAGGTGTTGAAAACAGGCAATCTGACCAAAGGGACAGTCGTGTCAGGGAGTTGTGGGCTGAGTCTGTCTACCATTCACCATCCAGGTGGCTTTAACAACTTGGCAGCCTTCTCTCCCTTACCTATAAAGTGGGACGATGATGTTTAACTTGCTAGGTGAGGAGATGATATATATACAACTGCCCGGCAGAGTCCCTGTTGCATAGCAGATCATCTGTGAAGGTAAACTATTATTATGAGTGAGAACTAATGCAACAGTGAGTGAGCAAGTCAGGCCAGAAAATCTCATGGACGGTGAAAACTACACTTCACGATCCCAAACGCGATGACCCCAGTGGCAGGGCAGGAATAAAGATGTAGACATAGAGAACGGACTTAAGCACACAGGAGGTGGGGTGGGGGGACTAAGTGAGAGAGTAGCAGTGACATATATACACTACCAAATGTAAAATAGATAGCTAGTGGGAAGCTGCTGCATAACACAAGGAGGTGATACAAATGCTCTCTCTTTTTTTTCATGGTCAAATCTCAACTTTTACTTGTGACCTTTGATGACCTACTCTCTGTAAGCCTTAGGTGGAAAATAGGAATCGTTAATGGGTCACTCTTTTGCCAAGTCTCCAGGAAGATTCAATACATGAGTAAATGGAAAGCACCTTGCCCAATGCCTGGAAATAAGCTTAAGTTGACAAACACTTTCTCTTATGTCAACTCATTTTGCCTCACAGAAACCCTCTAAGGCAGTTGCTGTTCCCCTTACAGAGATAAAGAAACTGAGGCCCAAGGCCATGCCACCGGCAAGTCCTCTGCATCTTCGGGCTGCCGCCTGAGTGGAGCAGTGGCAAGTCGTGAATATGCCCATCAAGCAGCATCCTCTGCGTGACACTGAGAGGATGAGCTAGAAAATGGGACATAAAGATGTTACACTAACTGCAGAAACTCTGGGACACCATCTATCCATTCATTCATTCACTCAAGAACTAGGTATTAAGCACCTACTAGATGCTAGGTCCAGATGCTAGCAAAGGCCCTTGTCCTTGAGACACAGACGGTGAACAATAAGCACAACAAATAAGTAAAATATATAGTATGTGAGAAGGTGGGAGGTGCTTTGGAAAGAGAAGAATAGAGCAGAGAAAGGAGGACCCAGGTTGCAAGAGGTGGGGTGGTTGCAATTTAAAATAGCTTAATTTGGGTAGGCTTCATTGAGGACAGTATTTAAAGATGTGGAGGAAGTGAGTGAGCAGATGTGTGGAGGAAAGCATCACCATTAGCACCCAGGGCACAGTGCTGGTACTATATAGATTGATTGATAATTGATCGGTTGATTAAGACGGGCAACCACCAACCCAACGAAGCTCAGTTTCATGGTTTTGGAAAACCCCATTCAAGATTATAAGCACCCTGAAGTCATATACTCATAAAACTTCATCTACTTAGCCTATAAACTCAATGAGATAGTATTATTCTGGTGTTAGTAAGTATACTTTTCTTTACCAAAGGAATCTTTTAAATAGTGAATTTGTGTTCTCATGCTTAAAATGATATTATCTCTAAAGTTTCCATTGATGTTTGGCTTTGCAGGAATGAGTCGACTGTGTATTGGTGGCCCTGGTCTAGGCACCTCTGTCCATTACACTCCAACATCCTGCCCATTTAGTTCTGCCTTCTCTCATGGCAGGCTGCATGTCCACTCTGTTCGCTCAGACACTCAAGTCTTTCTACCAACCGGCCCCTCTCATCTGCATCCTTATCTTCCCCATCTTTTACACATCCTTTACTCTAAGTCAAGCTAGAAACCCTCCCATTATCTGATTTAGAAGGAAAATGTCATATCTGCATAAACGTGTGTGTATAACAATGAAATATGCATTGAAATCTGCACTTGCAGCTACTTTTCCAAGAGCTTTAAACTAAAGTAGAAAGCAAAAATTCTGTTTGGCAAATAAATTGTGCCCTGGCCATATCCAGACAGTGTGCCTTTCCTAAAGTTCCCTATCTCCCCTTTCCTTGGCATTGCCATCTTCTACAGTCACTAAAGTCAAGCCAAGGAAACCCTTGACTGCCCAGACTTTGAAAAGTAGAGGCAAGGAAGCACAGAAGGGAGGGAGGGAGGGGGAGAGGGAGGGAGGGAGGGAGGGAGGAAGGAAGGAAGGGGAACTGGAGTATTTCTTCACCAGGCCTTTGGGAAGCGGTAGGACTCAGTATTGTTGATTAAGCCCAGCTGGTCATCAGGGGCTGCCCTTCCCCTAAGAGCGGACATGGAGAGTGCCAGTGTCATGGGTCCCCTGTAGGTGTGCTGTGTCTGGCCCTGTGCATCTGGCAATCTTGGCCATGGTGCCCATGGCCCACCACCGTGGTAGTCTGTGTGTGGGGTAAAGAGGAAAGTGGTAGGGGCGTGGTATGAGAGGAAGCTGGGAAAAAGAAAGAAAACAGAATGACCTCCTTTCCAAATCTCTGGGTCAACTTCCCAATCTGTCTGAGTTAGACCAGACACTTGAAATAATCACTCCAGTCACAGATTCTTGTGAAAATTACACCGACAACTAAATGAATAGGTGCTCGGCAGTGTGCTAGGCACTTTCTAGGCATTACTTCATTTAATAACTACCTATTTCATATTTACTACTTATTTAATTCCCTCAGTAACCCTATGAAGTAAAGGTTATAATTAAACCCATTTTATAAATGAGAAAAGTGAGGCTTAGAAAGCATTCAGTAATTTGCCTAAGGTTACCATGTTGTGGCAGAGTTGAAATTCAAACCTCGTCTGACTCCAAGTTCCGTAAAGTTAAACCTTATATTCATCCGATTTTAACAAATAAGTTACATCATAGAATTTTAATAAAGCGGTTAAAAAGTGGAGAATTTATTCTGTTTGTCCAGAGGCTTATGTCTAATTTCTCTTACCTCTTGGGTCCCCAGGTTCAAATCTCTCTCTTCTCTGCTCTCAGCCCAATGTGCTAACTCACTAGGTCACATCCATTGGTTAATAAAGATTGAGAGTAACTGGGGGTGTTGATTACTGATGTATCTGCATAAGAAAAAAAATTAAAATTGACAAACGTTGCAAAAGCAATGTTCACGGAAAATAGAGTATTTTTGAGATGGAGGCTAATGTTCACCAAGAGTAGCAGTGGATAAAATTTTAGGAGATCCCTCCTCTTTCCACATCCAGGACAAGTCACTGCTGAATGATCACCGGGAAGAAGCTACAAGCCACTTTGCAGACCGCAAAATCAGAACAGCCAGGATTCCTAATGTTCACCGTTATGGTACTGGATATATTTCCTTGTCATATTTTTTAGGCTTGATCCAGTCTTCCTTTTTTTATATATATATTGGTAATTTATTTTTAAATTGAGGATGAAAAGTTGGAAAGTAGTAATATCGAATTTTGATATTTGGGTTCCCCACTATGTTTAAATGGATAATAATAGCAGTAACACGAACAATAACTAGAAGACTCTAAGTGATAGTATCAGACAGATAAACCACATCCAAAACCAACTGGGAGAGAGAAAAAGTCTGAGGAGGAGTAATCCATGAAGTAAATTAGATGTTTTAGAACATCCTTTACTTTCAAGTTGCAGTTTCATGTCCTAATTTAATTTCCTTTAATTTTAGATAAAAATGAAGGAGTGCAGCAGTTATGGCAGCCCGCTGTTTTGGAGTTCCTTGCGCTGGCAATGGTCCTGAGAAAAGTGATAAAGAGACAGCTTAAGAAGGAAATGAGAACAAAGGAAGCTGAATCTAGGAATTAGGTCCATTACCCAGGAAAGTACTTCACTTTCAGACCGATATTGTCAAGAAATTCACTGAACCTCCATTGGCAGCGGTGGTGTTCATATTAAAACATGTGAGAGAACATGTATGTGCAGGGGCAGAGTCCCAACGTATGCAGAAAAAAGCAATTTTCCTTCTTTTCTTCTCCTTTGGGGATGGGGTTAAGACTAGAGTAAGCGAAAAATATTAAGGCAAATAGTTTTATTGTAAAACTAGGATCACATGGTTCTGTAAGGGCAAGAATGATCCCGGATTTGACATGAGGGAGAAAAGGAAATGGAGTTTTAAACACACACACACACACACCCCCACCCATAGCCCCGATCCTGCTCATTTGTCCCTGAACACATCTACCTATGTGTGAGGCAAATATATAAGGCAAGAAAAATTAAATAAGAGGCTGATGAACAGTTATGTGCTGTTCTCTACTTTCTTTGTTACTTTACATCTACTCTGAGCTTTATTAGAAATGCTGAGAGATTCAAACTCTAAGTCCAGGACCTGGTGACACTGAGTTTTCTGCCTGAAAACATCTAGTTTATATCTTAACACTCTATGAGGCTATTTTGTGCAAAGACATTCCTCTATCCATTTCAGCTACAGTCCAGGATGGCCTTGGCTGGTTCTCTGGAAACTTCTAGAAAACAAGCTATTCTAGTAACGAGTAAAGCTATTTTTAAAAAATCAGCTTTATCAAGGTATAATATATGCATAGTAGAAATCAATTATTTGGGGCATACAATTCAATGAGTTTTGGCAAATGTATACAGTTATGTAACCACCACTACAATCAGTTGTAAAACAATTCCTTTACCCCTCAAAATTTCTTCACACCCCGTGAATCTCCTCTCCCTAGCCCTGGCCCCGGGGAACCACCCATCTTTCTGTTGCTGTAGTTTTGCCTCTGCAGAATTTCATGTAGATGTAATCAAACAGTAAGAAGCCTTTTAGTCCAGCTTCTTTCATTTAGCAAACTGCTTTTGAGATTCGTCCACATTGTTGCATGAGTTACTAATCCTCCCTTGTTATTTTTAGCAGTGGTCCATCCTGTGAGTGTGCTACAAGTTGTTTATCCATAAAACAAGTCAATGGGCATTTATTTCCAGTTTCTGGCTCTGATAGATAAAGATGCTGTGAACATGTACAGTTTTATGTGGACATATATTTTAATGAGATAAAATTTTATTACTAATCTTTTATTATGTCCTTTATTCTTAGTGTAAATTCGGTTTTCTCATTCACTATATATTCTTATGGTTATGTATACATGAAAGCTATCAATTTTTTTCATGTTAACCTTACATCTTGTTATCTTGCTGAATTAATTTACTGAGATATTTTATCATTAATTCTTCGGGTATACTTTTATAAGATTTTTTGAGTATACTTTTATGTCTTCTGCAAGTAAAGATTATTTTATAACTTGTTCTCAGTCATTGGCCTATGATTCCTTTTCCTGGTCTAATTACATTAGCTTGTACTTTGAGAATAATGTGAAATGGTCATGGACATGGTGAACGTCCTGGCTTTATTCCTAGTCTTGGTAGAATGACCCAAGGATATATCATTTATTAAGATGTTTATCTCTCATAATTTTAAGGAGATAGACATCCATTTGTATTTTCTCAGGAGTTTTAATTAGGAAAGTATATTAAACTGTGTCAAGGAATTTTTAGCATCTCTACAAAAAATCATGTTTTTTTTCTTAGACCTATTAATATAATTTCTAATGTTTAATCTCCTTTGAATTCCTGTCATAAACTCCATTTGTTCATGGTGTGTTACTTTCATTATTTTCTTAATATTTCTTAATGTGGTTTTAGAGTGTGTACACTAAAATTTTATTTGAGATTTTTGTGTCAATATTCACAAATCATGCTGATTTGGTCTCTAATTTTCTTTCTCTTTTTTGTGGTATTTTTTTAATCAGGTCTAGGATTTGTTACACTTGCTTCATAAGAAGAATTTGGAAGGTTTCCTTGATTTTAAATGCTGTGAAACAACGTGCATGCCATATAAAACATATATTGTAGTTTCGATGAAAGTTATTTTTAACTCTAATGAGGTTATTTCATGGTACATTTTTACTGTGTGTCTCCAGGTATGCTCACCTTATCCACTGCTGTGCTGAAGAAATTTTTTTTAAGTGTAATGATCAAAGCAAGGGCTTTGGCTAACTAGCATTCTCTTTAATTTTAGAGATGGACTCTGGACACTAGAGATACAGGTGCAACTCAAAAGACTATCTTTCTCCCCCCATAACCTGAGATCTGACCTTTAGTTTTTCGATTCCATGGTTTTGACAAGAACAAGTTTACACCTCACGTGGTCCACTGATGAGTGAGGTAATCTCGGATTGTCTCTTAGCCTCTGGGCCCTTCACCAAGGATTGAATAAAACACCATTCCTGGGGGGAAGCGGTATAAACTGAAAAACATATGCAATGTTAGTTGTGATGAAAGCTTGTGTTGAGGGAACAGAGCAATGGTCTCTTTCTCACTTTGAGTAAGTTACTTAGCCTCTGTAAATTTCAATTTTACCACTTGCTAAATAGTAGGATTGTTTTGTGATGTAACACAAGTAAGCCAGTGTCTATGGTAAACACTCAGTGGAAGTAGTATCTGTTGTTGCTGTTGTTGTCTAGATTCCTCATCCCTGGTTAGGTGCTGGTGGGGGCCTGTGGCAGTGCCATGAGGGCAGTGGCAAGTGATCTGTCCTCTTAGCCGTTGTCCTTTCCCCATCTCACCTCCCAGAGACCAGCTTCTGGCACAGTGGGACCTCAAATCAGTGGGCAGATACATGAAAGGAAAGAAAATATCCAGCAATACTGAAATAACTCATTTTGGACACAGGCTAGAGTGAACAGGCATCTTTAGAGCTTGGAAATAAACTCTGAGCTATTCACTGTGCCTCCCCTTGGGCCCAAATGAATCCATCAGCTCTGCCTGTCCTTACAGGAACACACACACACACACACACACACACACACACACACACACGTCTCCCAGGGCAAAAGTTCCCACTATCCCCTTTCCCCACCTGAGGTGCAAAGACTCTGCATCCATCCTGGGCTTCCAGGCACCTGGGACGCCTCAGTCATGTAGCTGCGAGATGTCTGGGGCCTGAGGCACAGGGAAATGGAACATACAGGAAGAAGATGCAGCTAAGGATGGAAAGAAAGTGGTTCAAATGGGCCTTTAAATCATGTACTAACTCCTTAAGAGGAAGGGAGGGTAGAGGGAAAAACCTGGGGCTCCCCACCAAAAAGAAAGAGAAATTCTACCCCCAGCAAATACGTACACTTCATCTCTTAGCTCTTTTCTGGTTCTAATTGCAGAATAGAGCTCAAGATACAGTCACTAACATATAAGACAAAACCCAAATGTGGACGTCTTCCCTACATCATAAAGCAGGTTAATATAGCAATAAAAACACCCAATTTGAGACTACGCAGGAGAGGCTTTTTTTCCTAGCTACATAAATATTTACTTTAAAAGTAGCACTTCATAAAAAACACTGGAAGTGATGCAGATTAAAATCTCCAAGGGGTATTGTTTCCAGTGGGTTATTGCTATCTGTAGCTTCATCCCACTTTTTAAGCTGTTTCAAGTAACCTCAAGTTCAAAAAATAAAATAATAAAATTAAAATAAAATAAAATGCAACTAGAGATTATCATATTAAGTGAAGTAAGTCAGAAAGAGACAAATACCATAAGATATCATATGTGGAATCTAAAATATGACACGAATGACCCTATCTATGAGACAGAAACAGCCTCACAGACATAGAAAACAGACTGGTGGTTGCCAAGGGCGGGGGGGTTGGGGGAGGGATGGAGTGAGAGTTTGGGGTTAGCAGATATAAGCTGTTATATACAGGATAGATAAACGACAAGGTCCTACTGCAGAGCACGGAGAACTATATCCAATATCCTGTGATAAACCATAATGAAAAAGAATATTAAAAAAAAGAATGTATGTATATGTGTATAACTGAATTACTTTGCTGTATAGCAGAAATTAACACAATATTGTAAATCAACTATACTTCAATTAAAAAAAAAAAGTAACTTCAATTTCACACATTTACAGTGAGGTACAGAGCCCAGCCAGGATGGTACAGAGTATGCTGCAAGTTAGAAGGGCACCGCATGGCTCCTTGGTGATGTACAATTAAGGTTTTCTTAATGGGACCAAATGGTCACATTCTGGTTTGCGATCCTCTAGCTGTGACTGCTTCAGTCTCCTTACCCTGACCATGTGCTGCTTTGTTGCCTAGAGATTGAGCCAAGCTTCCAGGCCCCACCTGCAGGCCTCGGTGATCCACACACACGCGATAGTCCATATCTATTTTTGGAAAAACAAAGCAAGTAAACTTTATTTGAATAACAGAGCTTTTCTAGGACACGTCATTGATGACATTTGGCTTGTTTCATTTTATTGTACTCATGCTGGTTACAGTCTAGTCAAGGCCAGTGTCCCAAGTGATTCCAAGTCTTTGCCATGTCCACAGGCAAGGCTTTCCACGTACATCCCAGACGGTCTTTGAACTCCAGCTCCTACCCCTTCAAGTTTTCCTTAAAGACTTCTTTGATTTTTCAGCACCTATGATGATAAGAACTGTCCTATGTTGCATGTGAGGTTGTTATGAGTTAGAAGCTTCTATGGAACTGGATTCTGAGCACCCTGAAGTCACAAATCTCCTCACTCTCCTTGTCTCCTCTTCCTGCCTACTGCCCTCTGCCTAAGCACCTAGTATATAATACACCTAGTGTGTAAGGCTTGTACTGTGTAATGCACAAGGCATATAACACATGCAACATATATCACACACGTTTGTTTGTAATGCCTGTAGGGTACGATGCATCTAGTTTGTGATGCACACAGTGTGTAATGCCCAAGTGTAAAATGTAATGCACTGAGAGTATAATGCACCTAGCAGTGTAATATAATGTGATTGCATTGTAACTGCACAGACTCTGATACAGGCATCACCACTGAGCTTTTCCATCTTTCTCTGTCGGTTTGCAGATTCCATGTCAAGATCTTTTACCATCTATTTTAAACTATATGCAGCATACACCAGTAACTAGCCGTTCTTTCACTCTTTTTAGGGGCAGTTCTTTGGGACACCCCCAATAACTGAAAGAAAATCCTGAGTACATTTTATAATGGTTTGCACCCTGACCCTCGCCTGCCCATGCAGCAGGATTTGGTCAGTCAGTGCTGTTTCTTTCCGCATTATTAACACCTAGAGGGGACAGGCGTGGGCTTCAGTCCTCCTCCTGGGTCATCCAGCCTGGGGTGGAGGTCTGAGCCCTTGTGGTGTCGTTTCCACCTTGGCCGGCCACCCATGGCCTGACCCTTTGGGACACACACAGAAGGGGCGGCTCGTTGTCCGTGAGACTGTTTTATAAAACCTCCCCCTGCCCTTTATCCCTGCCTGGCTGCCAGCAGTGATGTCTCACGTCTCCACTTGGCAGCCACAACCCGTGAAGTCATCTTTTCACTGCGCTGTTTCCTTCAGCATTTAGACTCTCTGGCTGGGGCTCAATGTTTACAATCCCATCAACCTGGTGTCGAAGAACATGCCCTTGCTGGCACTGAGGGAAGTGAGGACATGTTCTTGGGGGCAGGAGGGGAGCAGGGAGCCAGCAACAGGCAGGCTGGGGATACCTGTCTGTGAAGCGCTCTCTTCAGCTCCTGGCAGAACATCAAGTTCCGAAAAGAGGCAAATGACGTCTCGTGTCCAGTCTAGTCCGTGCTGTTGCTTGGAAAAGAAAAAGAGCTATGTGTTCACAAGCCAAGGTGAACACAGTTCCCCAGTGGCCAGTTCACGTGTCCAAGTCACACACGATGACATCCATGGAGAAGGAAGACCATTTCATACGCTGGAGAAGCACCTCCTCCCCAAAGAAAAGAAAAACAAACCACCACATGCTGTGAATTAATCTTGCTCCTAGAGTGGGAAGAAGCAAAAGGAAGTGCCTTCTGAAGTGGAGGTGAGGACACGTGGGCAGGATAAGTACCAGCAACTGAATGGCATCCTTCAAACTCCAGAGAATGGTCACCAGCTAAATGTTTCTAAGTCCAGCGAGAGCACAGATTTCATTCACACTATGATTCAAGGGTACACAACACGAGGAGAAACAGCTCTTGACTTTTGTCCGTAGCTGTAAGGGTTTCTTTCCTGAGGGTTTACTGCTGGGTTGGAGGAGGGGATTCTTAGAGTCCTATCAATTTCAAACCCAGTGGCATCAAATCATTTAAATAGCCTCTTTGGTGAATGTACAGGTCACACGCTGGACTCTCAGATGCCTCTGCCTCCTGCCTCCCTCCCTGGGAAGTGGGATCCAAGCAACTGATGCTGTCATAGGGCAGAGCTGAGGTTGGGAGTCCTCCAGCCTCTCTTCTTCCCAGAGAACCTGGTTGTTACCCTGCGGCATGGGTGTGCAAGTGTGGGCTTACTCCCCAGGGGACTATTTCCAGGTCCTGAGCTTGACACAGAAGAACCAAAGGGGGCACCAGCAAGCTAAACTTTAAGTTCTCCTATCACCAGACCATGTAGTGTGGCCAAACTGACCTTGATGGGGCTGCACCCAGGCCAGGATGAATTGACCTTCTCTCCGGGTGCCCACAGGGAGCAAACCAAGAGTCCTTCCTTGCCCTAGGTGCCTCTCGCTCACTCTCTCTCTCTCTCCCTGCCTCCCTTTCTGGGTCTCACAAACGTACACAACCTGGAGTATAAGTTTAAGCTCCAAAGAAGGTAAGAACAACCCCAAGTGACAGTGTGATCATCTAGCTCAGTGCTATTCCAACATAATTTAGAGATCCTTTACTCTGAAAATAATAATTATTATAATCTAACTTGAAAGCCTAGTATGCCAGATAGATGAAAGCAGAACTGTTCTGTTGAAGAACATAAAGAAGGACCAGACACTACAGGATATGAACTCCAGAGTTTCACAGGTATTATTCTATGCAAGTTACTGAACTTTTTCAAACCCATCATCTTGTGGATGGAGAAGCTGGGGTCTCATGCATGGAAGGAAGTTGTCATGCAAGCTGTAAATGGCAGAGCCTAGATTCACAATCTGTCTCTGAACTTTCCACTCCATTGTGCTCTCATTTCCCCCAAAGCTTAACTTGACCACAAGGACCATATGCTGCTGATAGTCATTTGCAAACCAACCTTCTGATTCTCCTAGAGTCAATAACTTTTGTATGCAAGGAAAATTCACCATCAAAACCAAATAGTCCCACAGTCATGCTTAATTGCAAAAAAAGCAAAAAATTCTAACATATTTCAATCTGATTAAGCTCGACTTAATGACTTCCTTATGCCTGGCCCTAATGAGACATCCCAATAAGTCTCCTTGAAGTGAATAGTCATGCTAAAGTCACAGAGACACAGCAGACATGACGTACTCAACACTCTAGCTGTTTAGCTACAATCTATTCTGATTAATACACTACTGAGAAATGAATGAATAAACCTCATGATGTCAGTGGACTGTTTTACACACTTGCTGAAGGAAAGCTTACTTGAGGTTTAGAGAGAGAAGGAACAAATAAATGACTTCAGGCCACGAACAGAATGTCTGCAGAAAGGACACAGGAAGAAGCTAATTTCAAGGAGACACTGAAGATAAAGGTGTCAGGCACTTTTAACCCTTGTATCAAGGTAGCTGGCATTTGAATCTTCAAAACCTAGGCCATCACAGGCTGGGAGTAAGGTGAATCAGTGGACTATTTATTGCATTGCCAATGACTTGTAAACATGCCTTGTCGCTACATGTGTTCAGGCAATTACTGGGCAATTATACCTGCAAACTACCTCATGATTAAAAGGTGGAGTCTCCTGTGGGCTGTCATTTGGAAGCAGTGGCTGCTTTCTCACTTCATTGGCCTGATCACATCCTCTTGAGAAGACATTTAGGAGTCAATAGATAGGTGATGCATTTATAGAACAGCTAAATCACAGAGGAAAGATGGCTCTAATCCCGAGATGGTTCAAAGCAGTACTTCCTGGGTTAAGAGGAGATCCATAAATGACTAAGGAAGCATATCTGTAAATGCCTAAGTCCAGGGTGCATGTGTTGGGTAAACATTTATTAAACAAGGAATGATGAAGCTCTGGGCACATGAAGAAACTTGGACCCACCAAGAAAACCTTACAAAATATCTGTCAGGCTCTAGACACTGTGCTGAGTGTTTTACAAACACCTTCACCTTTAATCTTCCCAACTAGCCTGGGAGGGAGATGTTATTATTTATATTTTCCAGACAGGGCTCCTGAGCTCAGAAAGGCTAAATATCGACCTCATATCCCCTCTGCTAGTGAATGGTCAAGTTGGGATGTTAACCTACATATTCTAACTGTAGAAACTGTGTTTATCTCTGTTTCTCTTCCTGGAATAAAGGAAGATGGAAGAGAATTTAAAGATGTAGTTCTTGTCTTTCAGGAGATTACAGAGAGTGAAATGACTCTAAAAGTTGCCTACAATAGAGCGAAGAGCTAGAATGTGCATTAAAGACAATGAACCAACAATAGGGAGAGTTAAGGGCATATGGTCCATATAGACACAGTTAATCTTCTAGATGTCCTAAATGGATGTGAGATTTGAGCCAGGTTCTAAAAAATATGACTGACTGTTTTTAACTTCACCTACCACAAGTGTTTAATTATATTTCTCTGGTTCCATCAGCCTACCTCTGTGACTATTGGACTGAGTGTTGGAAATATGTTTTTCTTACCCTTGAAAATATGATGTGCTAGAAATCACTGGCAGCTGTGATCATGTTTTGACTGAAAACCAGCTGGTGAAGCAAAACCTTGGTTTGGGAACTGATTTTAGGTGTTTGATAACTAGAGCCCTAGTATTATTTTTCCTTATCATTTCAGAAAATATCACAAAGCTGGGAAATAGTGTTATTAACAGTCATCAAGTTCTGTGTAAGTTTTGTTCGTCTGGAGACAGGGAGACCGGGCATAAATGGTACACATTTGGAGAAATTTTAACAGTTGAAATATGACCTTATTTCTGGCCCTAGAAAGGAATGATTTCTAAGAACAGGAGTCCAGTTTCTACTAGTGGGAAGACTCTCAGAGGCTGGTCGGTGAGAACTTTGTCAATGTCAAGGGCTAGAGTGGGTAGTTGGAGTAGAGAGAAGGGAGGAATAAGGAAAGAGAACTAGTTTTATATGTTACCAGCAGATTAGATTTATCAGTCTATACTATCCTCACTTACATAATTAGAATAATACAATGTATTTGTATTTGAACTGTATGCAAAAGTACTTTGTAAGTTAGAGAAATTTTGTAGTCATAAGGTATTATTAATACCCTTGGTCCTTGCTATACAATTCCAGGTCAGTGAAATCCACGTATTGTAATAGAAGTTCAAATATGTTCTCACTTATTTGCAATTACTAACAACTATAATCCAAGAATAACATATTATTTAAAAGAATGGATAAATATTTACAATAAAATATTTTAAAATTCCTATTAAAATTTCTAAGTGGTTCTCACTGTTCTAGAAAATACCTCACTTTCCCAACTAAAAGATCTGACTCAATAAGCCTGCAAGTATGGTACTCATGGATTCTAAATCATAACTGTAAAAAATCTTAAAAGTTTCTTTATTTATGTTTTTCCATCAGTTGAATGACAGCATTATCCCCGACTCAGCTATGTGACATTGGTTTGCACTATTGGCAATGCATTTATAAAGTATCCTAATCAGACTTTTCTTTGCCTCACTTGGAATAGAATAAGAAAAGATGAGACTGTATCATTGTTATTGATCCTAGGATATAACAGACAAAATAACTAGATAAGCCCAGTGTTCTGATATCTTCAAGGGTGATGATAATGTTAACAATTCCTTTTAAAATATTTTTTATTGAAGTATAATTGATTTACAGTGTTTCAGGTGTAAAGCAAAGTGATTCAGTTGTATATATAAACATATATATTCAGTTGTATATATATGTATATACACACACGTATACATATCTTTTCAGATTTTTTTCCATTATAGATTATTACAAGATATTGATTCTGGTTCTCTGTGCTATGCAGTAAGTCCTTGTTTTTTTAATCTATTTTATATATAATAGCGTGTTTATGTTAATCCCAAACTCCTAATTGATCCCTCCCCCAACTTTTCCCTTTAACCATAAGTTTGTTTTCTTGGTTTGTAAGTTTGTTTTCTATGTCTGTGAGTCTGTTTCTGTTTTGTAAATAAGTTCATTTTATCATTTTTTTTTTAGATTCCACATGTAAGTGATATCATATGATATTTGTCTTTCTCTACCTGACTTACTTCACTTAGTATGGTAATCTCTAGGTCCATCCATGCTACTGCAAATGGCATTATTTCATTCTTTTTATGGCTGAGTAGTATTCCATTGTGTGTGTATATATATCACATCTTCTTTATCCATTCATAATTTTCTTCCAACAGAGTTGTGTTCAATTTTCAGTTGACAAGACAACTTGAGGGATGCCAACTAACCAGTCCCTCTTCTGTTGTTGATGAAGGTTGCAGAACTTAGAAGCTGTATTGACACCAACTTCCTTTGTGCTGAGGCAGCAGTGTTGATACATCGACTCTGACTGCCCTCTCCCTTCTTTCCTGATTCCATCCCCCATACCTGCTATTCTGTGAATCACATGCAACTTTAATTAACCCCAGCCTAACAAATTCATTGTCAGCAGCCAAACAGTGAGGGCAGTAAGTTGGCCTCCAACATGAGGTCCAGCCCTGCAGGATGGGACCCCAGAATGAAGGAAGGATCCAAGACTTCCTACCTACATATGCTTACAGAAGTTCAAGGTTGGGAAGCAACACATAGACTATGCAGGAGTGAGAGCCAGCAGACCTGGGAGGTTGCCCAAACACAGTTATTAGACTTTGCTGCCTTAGGAAGAGCAGCAAAAACCTATAAGAGTAAAAGAGTAAATAACTGAAGGAAAAGCTGCCCATAGCCAGTGGGGAGACCTGCGATGTGGCACTGGAGAAATTACTGAATCCAGGGTTACCAAACAATTTTTTTCAAATTGAATTTTGGGGAATTTTAAGCAGAATAACTGAGCAGTTTGCGGTTGCTATCTTTTCTTTAATGTCCACATTTCTTACTGTTGTCATCACCAGTTTATTTTTATAGCATAGCTCATGTAGGAAATATCCAAGAGCAGAACTAAAAATTCAGCAGAGGGTGCTGATCCAGGAAGACTTGGTAAAGTCAAGTGCCCATAGGGACTCCCTGGTGGTGCAGTGGTTAAGAATCTGCCTACCAATGCAGTGGATAAGGGTTTGAGCCCTGGTCGGGAAAGATACCATAGGCTGTGGAGCAACTAAGCCTGTGCGCCACAACAACTGAGCCTGCACTCTAGGGCCTGTGAACCACAACTATTGAGCCCATGTGCCGCAACTACTGAAGCCCACATGCCTAGAGTCCATGCTCCTCAACAAGAGAAGCTACCACAGTGAGGAGCCTGTGCACCACAATGAAGAGTAGACCACTGCTCGCCGCAACTAGAGAAAGCCCTTGTGCAGCAACGAAGACCCAACACAGCCAATAAAAAAATAAATCCAATAAGTAAATAAATAAAGAAATTTATGAAAAAGAAAAAGTCCAGTGCCCATACACCTCGATCTAGGGGCTTCTTGGTTCTGAGGACTTACTTCTTTGCACCTGGAAGAGGAACTCTCCAAGCCCAGGGAATCCAGCAGCTTTAGGAAAAGCTCTGGGGACTCACGTCTTTATGGGTAAAAAGCAAGAAAAGGCCAACATTGTCTTGTAAACAGATTTGACATGTGCATAAAAAAATGTCACACCTGTCATTTGTAGAGACATGGATGGACTTATACATACAGAGTGAGGTGATTCAGAAAGAGAAAAACAAATATCATATATTAACACATATGCAGAATATAGAAAAATGGTACAAATCAACTGGTTTGCAAGGCAGAAATAGAGACACAGATGTAGAGAACAAACATATGGACACCAAGTGGGGAAAGTGGTGGTGGGGGGGGAGATTGGGGGGAAATGAATTGGGAGATTGGGATTGCCACATATACATTACTAATAAGAAAAAAATATCAAAATATACACTTTAAATATATGCAGTGTGTTGTATGTCAATTGTATCTCAATAAAAGTTCTTAAAGAAAAAAAGTAATTATAACAAAAGATAAAAAAAATGACACACCTGTGACCCTTAGAGTACTGCTTACTAAGTTCAAGTCTAAGACACTCTGTTGGAGCTGCTGTACTAAGAATCCAGCCCACCAAGTCAAGCACAGAACAGCATCCTGGTGAGATAACTGTTTCTTCCTGCCTTACCCCATCACTTCTGCTGCTTCTATAATCACATATTTCCACGTTCTGAAATCCTTCTTCCTGTAGGGTTTGTATCTTCCTATAGGAAGGAGAGCTGTATCTTCCTATAGGAAGGAGAGCAATGATGAATGTAAAAATCATGGTGGTGACAGTCATTTACAGCTTTGAGTCTCCAACCCACAGGTTTACTGAGCATCCAATGACTTCAAGTTTCTATCCCTTCTTCTGCCTGCCTGGTATCTCCCAATGTCTTGCTGAAGATTTGTGTTAGTTTGGGTTTTTCCTCACCTGCAGAAAGAGACATTGGGACAAAGATTAGGGTGCAAGTTGTTTGTTTGAAAGAAGATTGCAGGAAACATTAGTGGGAGATATGAGACAGAGAAGAGAAGGCAGACAACAAAGAGTTATGAAGTAAGTTACCACTTTGGGCAACTGACGTGTAATTCTGCTGGAAAACTCTGTGGAACACAAGTTTCAGTGGAAATCACCGGAGGGGTGGGGGAAGTGGGGTATTGACACTAACTTCACCATTGTAGGTGAAGAGTACTTTTGAGGGAGACAATTCCTTGGCATTTCTGGCCTTCTGCACCGGTGGGCAAACCAGCCTCTGGTGGCCAGAGAAAGCTATCAAGCAGAGAATTGTAAGCATTGGTGGTAAGAATTTGGTCCTTGCTCACTGAAGTGGGCAGGGAAGCAGATATAGGTCAGGGTACTGACAGTTTCTATCACACCATGGAAAATTCCTCCTTGCTTCTACCCAGGCTGCTTTCTGCTCCACTTCCTGTCTGTAACAGCCAGTGGCATTGATGACTTCTGCTGGAATGTTCCTACTATCAAATTGCAGCTGACATAGAAAAGGATAACCCACTAGTGTTACAGTTCAGGTAAAAGGCTCCCTAAAATGTGGCCATGGTCTCAGTCTTCTTAGAAAATCTGTCTCCAGGATCTTGGCACAAGTTTCCTAGACTGGGTTAAATGGGTTACATTTATGTGGCATCAATCAGGATCCCAAACAAAATCATGTCTGTCTGCTGAAAACCCAAACTAGGGTCCCAGAAGGAGAAGGCATCAGGGTGAGTTGTTGACTCACCTAGTGATTATTTGGGGTAAGTTAGTATCTTTTTTTTCTTTTCAAGTATCTAAATCCAATTTCATAGACCTGGTCCTTGGTCTCAAAGTGCACATAGCTGTTCCCCTCCAGAGACCATCAAACACTATGCCAGGTCACTGGAGAAGGGAATGTTGTTTAGACCTCCATATCCCCCACATTCCAACATTGCTTCATATCCCTCTCCAAGTATGTTGTTGATTTCTGGAAGGTAGGTCTGCTACTTACATATCTCTGTCATTAAATGTTTGTTAAGTTGACATGCTCAGAAATGGCAGAAGCATGAAAACCCAGGGTCCCACCCCAGATCCTTGTGGTTCAGGAGCATAGCTGGTCTTTCTCTTTGATGCAGAACACAAAAGCCACCTTGCATAATCTCTCTGAACATTGCTGTATTTTTGAGGAGACAAGTTTGGGAAGGACAGCTTAACTTTGAAGCTTCTATTTATCATGTGGAAAGAGCAGATGTCCCCTAAATGCAACACGAGAGCACTGTAGTCTTCTATTTGTAGTGAGAAGTAGGAAACAAGGTGAGAGAGGTAGCCTGGAACACTTTGGCAGCTCCAGGAGTGTCGCTCCACTCTGCCCTTGAACTTCAGAGGAGAAAGTGATGAACCAACAGGGTATGGGCATTTCACTAAGTTTCTGAAGAAGGGTGGATACAACAGCAGCAATGAACTGGTACTCAGGACCCACATTTGGAACTCAAAGGTCATTGCATCCACTTTTTATACATTTCAGGTGAGAACATGGAGGGCCATAGATGAACAGTAATACCCTCAAAGTCATACAATAGTTGTTGGGAGGTTCTTGCTTTGGGAGAAACTTTAGGGTTTCTGGGCCTCCTCTTTGATGAAAGACACAGAAAAGGTCTGTATCCCCTATATTTAAACCTAACATGACTTTTAATCACAGCATAATCATTTTCCTAAGCATATAACTCACAAAGACATCCCTGAGACTAAGCGTGCACGCACACACACACGTGCACACACACACACACACATTGAAAGCCTCTTTTCAATATCCTCCTCAGGAAATTGATTATAGCTCAGATGCCCTTCCCTCTTGGCTGCATTAAGAATATTCCAGACATAGCAGACTGGATGGTGTGTCTGATCTTTAAAAAAAAAAAAAATTTGTCTAATTACTCTACGCTCAGGTATTTGGAAGCACATCTTTCTGTGCCTACCACTGTAAAACAATGCTGAGATATACACCAAAATATCCTTCAACAACATGGAAATGCTCTCATGTTCAGGGAGTCTGATGACTAACAGTCAACAGCAGACCCAACATTCAAGAAGAAGTACCAGGCAAAGAGTTGATCCAGTGCTCGGAACAGTAGTCAGAGTGAGAGGAGCTCAGAGGCAGGTGAGCTTCCTGGTGGCCAAAGAGGACAGAGAAGGGGTCATGGAAGGGGAAAAGATGCCAGCCCAGAAGCCTCTGCTTCCTAAGTGATGCCACAGACACAGGGATGGGAGGAGGGTAAGACTGAACCCCCAGGAACCTGTTTCTCATTTCTCTGGGACAGAAAAAGTTGGGGCTCCTGGGCAGGACAGGGGTTGAAGAGGAGACCGTGCTTACTCCAACGCTGTTCTCTGGAGAGAAAAATCAGGCTGCAAACACTGTAAGTTTAAAAAGTAGCATCATACCTGCTCATTACCCCAGGCAGAATATTAATTAACCCAGGACTCTAAAATATGTCACTCATTTCCTCAAAGGATAATGTAAGGTAGCAGTTCTCAATGTGTATGGCCCTGGGTTTAGAAACTTCATGAAGATTTATAGAAAGTGTAAAACACTGCTACAACCATAAAATGAGAAAATCTAAAACTTGAGAATGAGTGGCAGGGGAAAATGGAGAAATGATAAATCTGCCAAGTGCCTGAGTCAACATCATATTGGAAGACAAATTGAAAACATCTGTCTGTGAAAACCATGGTCACAGAGTGGACTTGACAAGTTCTTGGGTAAGATGGTAGAGTGTAAAAAAGTTGAGAATCACTGCCTTTGATAGTTCTGTCTTTTTTGCCAAGTTCTCCCAGCCTGGAAAGTATCTCTTTTCTTAATAGGCTAGATGGGTTGGTGAGAAATGTATATTTATAAACTGAACATAAAAATCAAATCATAAAATGTAAAAACCATATGTAAACATCTGGAGAAAAGCTTAAAAATATGCAATCTACTACAGTTATTTCCAAATATGCAGTCATTTAGTTGATGGACAGAATTCTCATTTCTTTCTAAGCATTGGCTACTTTATAGAAGTGACTTCCAGTATAATACATTTATTCACGTGTCTTTGCCCTACATAATTTTCATCCTGGTAATGTTTCTCCATTTTGAAACAGAAGTTAAAGGTGTCCATGTAGTCTTCTTTTGGAAAATGTGTCTTGGCTTTAGCAGGACAGCCAGAATTAAATTAAATGGCACGGAGAGGTTGATCCACATTAAGTCCAGAGAACAAGTTATCTGTCTCTTTTACCCTGGAGTAGTTGTCCCTCAAGTCACCACCTCCCCACTTGACTCAATTATTAGCTGTTCTTAAGAACACTTGACAAAGGCAGAGGGGGGCTGGTTTGTGGTTCAGTCCATTAGGCCTTAAACTTTAGAAACTATAACATTTAGAGAGACATGGTGTTGGTAAGGTGTTGCCGTTTTCTTTTCCTGGATCAAATATTTAAGTGACAAATTTAAGAACAGAATGAGAAGAAAGCTGAGGGGTCCATGCTATATGGGCATCTCAAGGGAGATAGCTTGTTTTAGAAGAAGGCAGAAATAACTAGATATCCTATTTAAATCACTTTGACAATTTTGAGATGAAAACACCAGAGGAGGAATGATGGATATACTCATCATACGGATATACTCAGCATACAACTCACCTTAGTACTCAAGTAACCCACCTTAGTAATCAACACACACACACTCAGCCTTGCGCGGGTGAGAACATTAAGGATCAGTGACGTGAAGTGACACATACTGACACAAAACTAATTAGTAGCAAAGCACTCAGATCTCTTAATGTTTAATGCATTTCTTTACTACACTCTGCTTTTGCGTGAGTTGGAATAAATCCATCCAAGCTGCAAAATGATTTCAACTACTTGAAATGAGATATTTGGTCCCTCTACCACATGCCCTTCCCTGTCTCTGCTTCACTCAAATTGTCCAAAAGCACAGACCCTATTACCCTCTTTTTAGAGAAACCCACAGCAACTCATTTCTAACCAAGAGAGACCACAAAACTCTCTAAACTGGTTCCCTACTAGGTCATCCTGTCCTTTCCAAAGTCTCTTCACTGGGATAGTTTTCCAGCCAAAGAAAACCACCTGCTGTTACATTTCCTCCTCCACCCTCTGGACCTCTGTGCATGCTCTGCATTCCCCCTGAGAAGCCCCAACACCCGTCTTCCCTGTGAAAATTCCACTTGCCATTTAAGGCCAGATCACATGCTGTCTCTTTTAGGAAGTCTTCCAGAAGACCCAGCTGTCTTCACTCGCTCCTCTCCCTATTTGCTTGTCTCTTTGTGTCATTGTCTGCCACCTGCTCCTTTATAAGTTCTTTAGGGAAAAATTCCTCTCTTACTCATCTCTGCAATTCCAGAGCTTTGTACAGTTCTAGACACACAGTAGGTACTCAGTTGAAACAAAACTGTTTTCTGTTTCAAACATGGTTGAATAAATAAATGTGTAGTTTAATTAACAATAGAACAATTCTACCCTACTCCACCCCCAGAATCAGTTAATTCATATGAAAATAACCCAAATATAATAGTGATGAATAGACACAATAATCAGCCTATCATCTATTTTTTATTATAAACTCATTTTGCATAATGTTTGCATAACCTTAGTCTCACAGGAAAACCCTCAGTAACTGGAAATTTAAAGTCAATTTTAAGCTTAAAAGCAACACACGTTGTCTTTGGTAGAAAAACATACAATCATACTAAATTACGTAGTTATATATCAGGGTCAAAATTGTCCCCATGAATTCATTTCAATGATGCCACAGAAATGTCCTATTCCAGAACTTATCAAATGGTGTTAATATAGTATCTACTTCTATATTATTTGAATATAATATTCTATATTCTATTCTATATTATATTGAATATATTGAATATTACCAAAGAAGAGTTTTTGGGAGATAATACCACATAGAGAAGGGGGTTGTGAGGGTTAGAGTGACACGCGTCATATGCCTTACTTAATAAGTCATGAAGATGCTATCAAGTCCAGCAGTTAAATATCTGGGGAGGCAAAATTATCCTCTTGGTACATCCATTTTGCAGTTTATAAATATAGATGGTGAACAACTCTCCCTTCCCAAGCTGCACAGTAAGTCTAACAGAGAAAGTATTAGTACCCCCAAATCAGGGATTGGTTCCTTATTCTGTACACATTCAAGGAGGAAAGTAAGGTACATATAGCCTGTCCCAGGCTGGTCTTGTTCCTCTTTCTCCTTTTTTCTCCTTCCTAATCATCTTACTACTGCCAATATCCAGGTGCCTGGCCTTAGCATCACTCATTTTCCATTAGGTGTTCTCACAACGACCTTACAAAGTCTTAAGATGTCCTCTTTCAATGTGGCACATCTAACTGCTCCTCCTGAAGGATGTTGAATTTTAGATTCTCTTCAAAAGAGACAAAACAAAATAGAAAGAAAGAAACCCCTGTGGTCCCCACAAGACAAAGTTGTGATGGGGTGTCCTTCAGGTTGCTAAAGTTAGTATGTTACATCTGAGGTTACTCAATCCATCTTTCCAGAAGGCATATTTTGAACATGGAAACCAGAGTTGAAAGAGCTCCAGTGGGGAGGGCTTGTGGGCAGAATGTGCTACTCCAGTCTGTCACTCCATGCTGTAGGGGAGTAAGGAAGAAATAAATGAAGACTTAGCTTGTCACTTCTGAAAGGCTGCCAAGGTCTGTGTCATCCCTGGAGTTCTAGGTTTTTTCTGCCTCATCCAAATAAAAGCTCTCTCCGTGGGTCTTGTAAAACCAGGGCTTTCATGCACACATTCCTCCCAAGCTGGGCTGGCCAGCTCTACTGCATTAAATCAATTGTGATCCAAGCTGATTCTGCTTCAAAATGACTTGCAATTAGCATGCAGCAACATGGTATAAGAGTTCCAAATAGATCAATTAAATAGCTGCATTGTGAAGAAATCATTTCCCGTGGGTCTCATTTTATTTTTGTCCTTGATGTACTGAAACAAATATATATCATTTCCCTGTAAAAAAAATGACTCCTCAGTAAAAATATGAAACGATCTGATTAAAATATTGCTTTTGAATGCCGCATTTGGGCTTATAGAAATTTTTCTTTCAATCTTCTCTGACAGTCATTATACACTAGACTTTGAATCATAAATCTCCCCTTGTCACGCTGCCCTCTTCCTCCCAGGAGAACAAACACATCACAGGTTATTATGACCTAAGTGTGTGCGTGTGCAGCCCAAGGATTGAAAGATAAATAGCCTCACTCCAGTGTTTAGCATCAAGGAATAGAAACAATGTGTGTGTATTTATATATATATTTGAATATTCTATGTCCTTCTCCAAAACAACTCAAAAGATATTTATAATAATTTTCTTGGTTATTATCAAAACTAAATACTAACATGAGAATTTAAATAAAACTCTTGCCTTCAGGAATATTAGCACATTCTGATTTGTTGTTGTTTTGTTTTCTTTTTTGTTTTCTGTTTTAAGCTCTTTATTGGAATATAATTGCTTTACACTCTTGTACCAGCCTTTGTGGTACACCAAAGTGTCTCAGCTATATTTATACATATATCCCCATATCCCCTCCCTCCTGTGACTCCTTCCCACCCTCCCTGTCCTGGTCCTCAAAGGCATCACCCATCATCGAGTTCATCTCCATTTGATACACAGCAACTTCCAACTAGCTATCTATTTTACAGTTGGTAGTGTAAATATGTCCATGCAACTCTCTCACTTCGTCCCAGCTTCCCCTTCACCCCTGCCCACCCCAACCCCATGTCCTCCAGTTCATTCTCTGTATCTGCATCCTTACACTTGCCCTGTCACTGGGATCATCAGGACCATTTTTTTAGATTCCATATATATGAGTTAGCATACAGTATTTCTTCTTCTCTTTCTGGCTTACTTCACTCTGTATGACAGACTCTAGGTCTATCCACCTCATTACATATAGCTCCATTTCATTCCTTTTTATGGCTGAGTAATATTCCATTGTATATATGTGCCACATCTTCTTTACCCATTCATCTGTTAATGGACATTTAGGTTGCTTCCATGTCCTGGCTTTTGTAAATAGTGCTGCAATGAACATTATGGTACATGTTTCTTTTTGAATTATGGTTTTCTCTGGGTATATGCTGAGTAGTGGGATTACTGGGTCATATGGTAGTTCCATTTCTAGTTTTTTAAGGAAACTCCAAATTGTTTTCCATAGTGGCTGTATCAACTTACATTCCCACCAACAGTGCAGGAGAGTTCCCTTTTCTCCACACCCTCTCCAACATTTGTTGTTTCCAGATTTTGTGATGATGGCCGTTCTGAACTGTGTGAAGTGATACCTCATTGTGGCTTTGACTTGCATTTCTCTGATGATTAGTGATGTTGAGCATCTTTTTATGTGTTTCTTGGCCATTTGTGGATTGGGTTATTTGCCTTTTTCATATTAAGCTGCATGAGCTGCTTGAATATTTTGGAGATTAATCCTTTGTCCGTTGCTTCATTGACAAATATTTTCTCCCATTCTGAGGGTTGTCTTCTTGTTTTGTTTATGGTTTCTTTCACTGTGCAAAGGCTTTTAAGTTTCATTAAGTCTCATTTGTTTATTCTTGATTTTATTTCCATGATGCTAGGAGGTGGGTCAAAAAGCATCTTGCCTTGATGTATGTCATAGAGTGTTCTGCCTATGTTTTCCTCTAGGAGTTTGATAGTGTCTGGCCTTACATGTAGGTCTTTAATCCATTTTGAGTTTATTTTTGTGTCTGGTGTTAGGACGTGTTCTAATTTCATTCTTTTACATGTAGCTGTCCAATTTTCCCAGCACCACTTATTGAAGAGGCTGTCTTTCTTCCATGGTATATTCTTGCCTCCTTTGTCAAAGAGAAGGCACCCATACTTGCTTGGGTTTACCTCTGGGTTATCTGTTCTGTTCCATTGATCGTCCTTTCTATTTTTGTGCCAGTACCATACTGTCTTGACCACTGTGGCCTTATACTATGGTTTGAAGTCAGGAAGCCTAATTCCACCAACTCTGTCTTTTCTTCTCAAGATAGCTTTGGCTATTTGGGGTCTTTTGCTTTTCCATACAAATTGTAAGATTTCTCATTCTAGTTCTATGAAAAATGCTGTTGGTAACTTGATAGGGATTGCATTGAATCTGTAAATTGCTTTGGGTAGTACAGGCATTTTCATGATGTTGATTCTTCCAATCCAAGAACACAGTATGTCTCTCCATCTGTTTGTATCAACTTTGATTTCTTTCATCAGTGTCTTATAGTTTTCTACATACAGGTCTTTTGCCTCCTTAGGCAGGTTTATTCCTAGGTATTTTATTCTTTTTGTTGCAATGGCAAATGGGAGAGTTTCCTTAATTTCTCTTTCTGCTCTTCTGTTGTCAGTGTATAGGAATTCAAGAGATTTCTATGCATTAATTTTGTATCCTGCTACCTTACTAAATTCATCAATTAGTGCTAGCAGTTTTCTGGTACAATCTTTAGGGTTTTCTATGTATACTATCGTGTCATCTGTAAAGAGTGACAATCTTACTTCTTCTTTTCCAGTTTGGATTCCTTTTATTTCATTTTCTTCTCTGATTGCTGTGGCTAACACTTCCAAAACTATGTTGAATAATAATGGTGAGAGTGGACACCCTTGTCATATTCCTGTTCTTAGAGGGAATTCTTTCAGTTTCTCACCATTTAGAACGATGTTGGCTGTTGGTTTGTCATATATGGCTTTTATTACGTTGAGGTAATTTCCTTCTATGCCCATTTTCTAGAGAGATTTTATCATAAATGGATGTTGAATTTTGTCAAAAGCTTTTCCCTCATCTATTGAGACTATCATACGGATTTTATCCTTCAATTTGTTGATATGATGTATCACATTGATTGATTTGCATATATTGAAGAATCCTTGCATCCCAGGGATAAACCCCACTTGATCATGGTGTATGATCTTTTTAATGTGATGTTGGATTCTGTTAGCTTGTGTTTTGTTGAGGATTTTTGCATCTATATTCATCAGGGATATTAAGAAGTAATTATCTTCTTTTGTGACATCTTTGCCTGGTTTTGGCATCAGGGTGATGGTGGCCTCATAGAATGAGTGTGGGAGTGTTCCTCCTTCTGCTGTATTTTGGAAGAGTTTGAGAAGGATAGGTGTTAGCTCTTCTCAAAATGTTTGATAGAATTCGCCTGTGAATCCATCTGGCCCTGGGCTTTTGTTTGTTGGGAGATTTTTAATCACAGTCTCAATTTCCATGCTTGTGATTGGTCTGTTCACATTTTCTATTTCTTCGTGGTTTGCTCTTGGAAGATTGTACTTTTCTAAGAATTTATCCATTTCTTCCAGGTTATCCAATTGATTGGCATATAGTTGCTTATAGTAGTCTCTCATGATCTTTTTTATTTCTGCGGTGTCAGTTTTTCCTTCTCCTTTTTCATTTCTAATTCTGTTGATTTGTGTCTTCTTCTTTTTTTCCTGATGAGTCTGGCTAATGGTTTCTCAATTTTGTTTATCTTCTCAAAGAACCAGCTTTTAGTTTCATTGATCTTTGCTATTGTTTCCTTCATTTCTTTTTCATTTCTTTCTGCTCTGATCTTTATGATTTCTTTCCTTCTGCTCACTTTGGTGTTTCTTTGTTTTTCTTTCTCTAATTGTTTTAACTGTAAGGTTAAGTTCTTTATTCAATATTTTTGTTTCTTAAGGTAGGACTGTATTGCTATAAACTTCCCTCTTAGAGCTGCTTTTGCTGCATCCCATAGGTTTTGGGTTGTTGTGTTTTCATTGTCATTTGTTTCTAGATATTTTTTGATTTCCTCTTTGATTTCTTTAGTGATTTCTTAGTTGTTTAATAGCAAATTGTTGAGCCTCCATGTGTTTGTATTTTTTGCAGTTTTTTTTCCTGTAATTGATATCTAGTCTCATGGCGTTGTGGTCAGAGAAGATGCTTGATATGATTTCAATTTTCTTGAATTTGCTGAGGTTTGATTTGTGACCCAAGATGTGATCTATCCTGGAGAATGTTCCATGTGCACTTGAGAAGAAAGTATATTCTGTAGTTTTGGGATAGAATGTCTTATAAATATCAATTAAGTCGAGATGGTCTAATGTGTCATTTAAAGCTTGTGTGCCCTTATTTATTTTCTGTTTGGATGATCTGTCCATTGATGTAAGTGGGGTGTTAAAGTCTCCTACTATTATTGTGTTCTTGTCGATTTCCCCTTTTATGGTTATTAGCATTTGCCTTATGTATTGAGGTGCTCCTATGTTGGGGGCATAGATATTTACAATTGCTACATGTTCTTTTTGGATTGATCCCTTGATCATTATGGAGTGTCCTTCCTTGTCTCTTGTAATAGTCTTTACTTTCAAGTCTAATTTGTCTGATATGAGTATTGCTACTCCAGCTTTCTTTTGACTTCCATTTGCATGGAATATCTTTTTCCATCCCTTTACTTTCAGTCTATATGTATCCCTTTGTCTGAGGTGGGTTTCTTGTAGGCAGCATATAGAAGGGTCTTGTTTTTGTATCCATTCAGCCAGTCTGTGTCTTTTGATTGGAGCATTTAATCCATTTACATTTAAGGTGATTTTTGGCATGTATGTTCCTATTACCATTTTCTTAATTGTTTTGGGTTTGTTTTTGTAGGTCTTTTCCTTCTTTTGTGTTTCCTACTTAGAAAAGTTCCTTAAACAATTGTTATAAGTCTGGTTTGGTGGTGCTGAATTCTCTTAACTTTTGCTTGTCTCTAAAGCTTTTGATGTCTCCATCAAATCTGAATGAGATTCTTGCAGAGTAGAGTATTCTTGGCTATAGATTTTTCTCTTTCATGACTTTCAGTATATCCTGCCATTCCCTTCTGGCCTGCAGAGCTTCTGCAGAAAGGTCAGCTGTTATTCTTATGGGTTTTCCCTTATATATTATTTGTTGCTTTTCTCTTGCTGCTTTTAATATTTTTTCTTTGTGTTTAATTGTTATTAGTTTGATTAATATGTGCCTCGGTGTATTTATCCTTGGGTTTATTCTGTATGGGACTCTCTGCGCTTCTTGTACTTGATGAATTATTTCCTTTCCCATGTTGGGGAATTTTTCTACTATAACCTCTTCAAATATTTTCTCAGACCCTTTCTTTTTTTCTTCTTCTTCTGGGATGCCTATGATTCAAATATTGGTGCACTTAATGTTGTCACCAAGGTCTCTGAGACTGTCTTCCATTCTTTTTATTCTTTTTTCTCTTTCCTCTTCTGTGGCAGTTATTTCCCCCATTCTATCTTCCAACTCACTTATTTGTTCTTCTGCCTCCATTATTCTGCGGTTTGTACCATCTAGAATATTCTTAATTTCAGTTATTTTGTTGTCCATTACCGTTTGTTTGCTCTTTAGTTCTTCTGAGTCGTTATTAAATGTTTCTTGTATTTTCTCTATTTTGTTGTTGACATTTTGGATCATCTTTTCTATCATTACTCTGAATTCTTTTTCAGGCAAGTTTCCTATTTCCTCTTCATTTATTTGGTCTTGTGGGTTTTTACCTGCTGTTTTGCCTGCGTGGTGTTTCTTTGTTTTCTCATTTTGTCTAATTTATAGGATTTGCTTTCTCCTTTCCCTATGCTGCCTAGTAGTAATTCCTCTTGTTTCTGCCCTCTGCCCCATGTGGTGGGGTTTGTTCAGTGTCTTGAGTAGGCTTCCTGGTGGGGGGGCCTGGTGTCTGCTTTCCGGTGTGTGGCTCTGCGTTTTTTCTATCTGATATGCAGTGCCATGTGAGGTGGTGTGTTTTAGGGTATCTGTGAGGTTAATATTGTTTTAGGTAGTCCGTGTGCTGATGGGTGGGTTTGTTTTCCTGTCTTGTTTGTAGTTTGGTGTGAGTTGTCCCACACTGGCAGTTGCAGACAATCTGACGAAGCCTAGTCTTAGACTCTGATAAAGGGCTCTCAGAGTTCTCTGAAGTTAATCTTCCCTGTGTCTGAGGACTCCCTAGTAGTCTAGCATCCTGGATTCATTGCTCCCTTCCCAGAGCTTCCTACTTGATTTCAGATGGGGTAGTCCAGAATTCAAAGTTTGCTTGTCATGACAATAAAGGAGTTTAAAGAAGATGGTCCAAGCCCCAGACTAATTGCAGAGTGTTGAGTCAAACAAATACCAGTTATGTCAGGATCTATGCAGTCTTTTCGGGTGTCTGAGGTCGTCTGCTTGTGTTCAGCTGGTTCTCTGTGGGAATTATAGCATTTTTTGATGTATTCCTGATGCATCTGTGGAGATGGATGCATTCTACTTCACTGCCATCTTTCTTCTCCCACATTCTGATTTTAATCAACCATCTATTCTCTCTTTTCAGAATAATTACATATAAAAGAACAACAATGTATATAGTTTTTGTTTGGTTTTGTTCTTTGCCTATACCTCTTTCTTTTAGTTCTCCTTGATAAATGATATTTACTTTCTTTGAAATAAATAGCCACCTCTCTGAAACTCCAAACTTTTCAAATTTTTTTTCCCCGAGTTTGTCTCAGACTTGAGTCCACCTGGGCTGTGGTTGGTCACCCTCCTTGCTATGGAGAAGGATTCCCTCAGTCCCTGCTGGAAGAAATGCATGTATGGCTCTAAGACTGATGAAAGCTACAAAGGTAGAAAAAGTCCATGAATCTGGCTCCAACTCTGTGATGAATTTTCTCATCCCTTTGATGAGTTCCTTGCTGATCTCTTTCAGTTTTCTTATCTCTGAAATGGGGTGATTCTACTGCTGGGTTTGACTGGGGAATGGCTCTGAGCTATGTAGACAAAGATACTAATTAACCTTTTGCTAGTCCAAGTTGGCAACAGTTTTTTCTGACTGAGTTAGAAAAATATCTTTTCATTTAGGTTATATTTTAGTGAAAAGTTTAACCATAGAAAACTTTTACATTTTAAAGGACCTAAATGTGTAATTTAGCAGATTCCTCAGAGACTTCTATTCTTTTTGTTGTTGTTGTTGTTGTTGTTATTGTGCTATGCAACTTACAGGATCTTAATTCCCCAACAAAGGATCAGACCTGTGCCTCATGCAGTGGAAAGTGGAAGCGCAGAATCCTAACCACTGGACTGCCAGGGAATTCCTTATTACTCCTATTCTTAAAAAGTTTTTACCTCTTGAGTTTTTAGATGATTTTTTTCTATTATCATCTTCTCATTTTTCTGTGATTTTCTTCTTAAATACTTAATTCATCTTTTTTCCATCTCATTTATTTTTTGTATATCTGAAGAGGACATACAAATGCTAATCATTCTCATACCACCATGAATAGACTGTAGATAATCCCACATTTCTCCATTGAACTGTGATGCTTCTTTTACCGCATACTGGATTCTCATATGTAAGAATCAGTCTTCTGAGAGAATGATACCTTGTCCTTTGGAACCACACAGCATCATACATTTTGTCTTCTTATACTTCTCTAAAAACTTGTCTACGCCCTCTACAAGATTGTGGCATTTTCCAGGGTGTGGGAAATATGTGTTTTTCATTCTCTTTACCTACAGTCCAATATTTAGCTGTTAACTCACTCTGTGTTGTTTGAGTTGGATTCCAATGTTTGTACCAAAAATACACACAAGGATATAGCAAGGAAAAGGCAGATGCAGTAAAAATGCTTTAACTGAAAACAGAGTTAAGGTTGCTGGTCAGGACCTTTGGTGGCTGGTCCACAGGACAGTCTAGAAGTCTGTGATATCAGCTTCTGGAAAGGGATGCCATCACTAGGTGGTCCTGAATGGGGTCCATGGGAACCTAAGCCCCAGCCCTCCCCCATCACACTTGGCTTGATCCCCACCCGAGCTTTCCTACTTGAATCAAAAGGGTAGCTGCTGTTAGGACTCCAAGCAGAAGGTCAGGAGAAGCTCAGAGCAATGTTGATGCCCTCAAGGTCAGGGCAATAACTCTTTTCCCACACTCTATGTAACTAGGCTACAGATCATTCCAGAACATGTCAGAATTCATTTTGAGCAATTGATGTACACTGACAAACTGCCGTCTAAACCTTGAGATGACTATTGGTCTACCATTCCTGCAGTTTCCATGAGCCATCACTGTTGAATCCTGTGCTAAGGTCTTTTCTATCCATAAACTTACATGCCTAAATCATCTGTTATCTCAGCAGGGACATTTGTCACCCTTTCTGGCAAGAGGCACCTGAACTATTAATATTAGAACCAAATTCCTTCAGCCTTTGTAAACTCTAGGATAAGATGATATTGCACAGCCCCAAGTTCCCTTGTAAGAAACCTGCTTGATGGCCCAAGTCCCAAAAAGGCTAATCCCTACCAGGGTAGCTCAGGTGTCATTTTGGTCCTTCTCAGTTTCAGAAGGGATGACTGCAAATCGATGTCCTGCTCGCTAAGGTCACTTGGAGTGAGCCTGGGGCAATGAAGCGTAGCCCTTCCTTGACCCTATTGTTCTGCCCTTGGAGGATGGGAAGTTATCAAACTGTCTTGAAAATACTTGAAAATTGTACACTGGAATTTGAGGGAAAGTGAAATGGTTTAGGAGAATTAATCTAGTGGGTCTGTGTCTGAGTCCAGACTCTACCGCGTTGAGACACATGACTGGGGCTAGTTATTTAACTCCTCTGAGCCTTGATCTGTGCATCTGTTAAACAGAATAACAGCCACCTTATATAAGAACTGTGCAGACAATTCCTATGTGTTTGAAGTGCCTGACCCATAGTGAGCTCTCAATATGATGTGGCTATTATTAGAATTGGAGTAAGCAGGGCTTATTTAGAGGTTCTTTCATGGTATGGGCTCAGATCAGTGAGGAAGAGGATCAAGTTCTCCCCTGTGTGTTCCCTGGGGCATGGCCAGAGTGAGAACACAGAAGTGTATGGGCCATTAGGCTGCTCCAGTGGTGGGATCTTCCTGATATTAGGAAAGGTTAGTACTGCAGTGGTTGGTGAGAATTAGAAGTTGTAGGCAACAACTCTGCTGGAGAGTTGGGACCTGGCCAGGTTTATGGGCTCTTACCTATCACCCTGCCTTGCTCAGTCCATTTCTCATGGATTCTTCTCTGTAGGTGCAATGCTGGTAGTTGAGGCTGATTGCAATGTGACAGTAAGACTCAAGCACATGTGGTTCCAGATGGCAAGTGCAAACTGCTATGGTGTTTCCCAGAGAAAAGAAAGGGGCAGCTCATGTCTGTACACCTTGAGCCCTGTCTCCCCCCAGTAAAGGAGTAGAGAGCCATTTTCGGCCACCTGGCCTTATCTTTATTAATAGAAACCTTGGTAATGTTATCTGGGAGAAAAATAAAAAACCCTGGCAGAAGTGGGTATGTATTTTCAGATGATACAGTTTATATTTAGAGACAGGGATTATGTCCCTTGGGGGACACGAAAGAAGAGGAAGCGAGATTGGAGTTAAGCACCTGGCCAGGGCAAATGCCATCTCACAAAGTGGTCATGCTTGGCAAAGGTGAACCCCAGAGCGGAGGAAGGTGGAAAACCCAGAGCTCACCCATCTGCAGAACTCCCCACTGCCCAAGGTGCTGATGGGATGGGGACCAAAGTCAGGGCTGGACCAGTCAGGGAGGGTGAGCCTCGTTAGTGTGTGTTCATAGGCCAAACCCCTCTACTCTCACCAAGAAGTGATGTAAACTGATGGACCCTGGGGGCTTGAGACATAGCAGACTTTACCCCTGATGTACACCTTAGTGTTTTCCACAGAAGTGTTCTAACGACTGACATCATCGTTTGAAGCAGAACTGGAAGGTTGATGTGTTAATTTGCCATGCAATTATCACCCGTCTATGGAGGTGGTACGATCTGTTCTTGGATAATTTTTAAATTAAAATTTTATTGCTGCTTCCCTTAAAGTTAAGTAATCACCATAAAAACAACAATGCTTACCCACATATTTTTTCAGCCACTTTCCATTTATTAGCTCATTTTATTCTCATAATACCCATGGAAAAGTTGTCGAATAGCCCTTGACATGTTAATGTAAACATTATTAATATAATCACTGTAGAAAATTTGAAATCTAGAGAAATTGTATTAAAAATATTTTAAAACTTATTCACCCAGAGAAAATCATTGTTAATATTTTAGTGAATCTATTTCCATTATACTTCCACACATATTTTAAGTAATTAAGATATTCTGTACAAAATGCTGTGCACTATTTTTTCAGCTAATATTATACTATAAGTATTTACTGTGCAAAGAGTTTTTTAATGCAGAATTCTTGGCAAATGTAATTTTTTTATATTCTAGTTCTCATTTTTTAAATATTTATTTATTTATTTATTGGCTGCATTGGGTTTTCATTGTTGCATGTGAGCTTTTCTCTAGTTGTAAGTGGGAGCTGCTCTTCCACGCGATGCACAGGCTTATCATTGCGGCAGCTTCTTTTGTTGTGGAGCATGGGCACGTGGGCTTCAGTAGTTCTGGCATGTGGGCTCAAAAGTTGTGGCACATGGGCTTAGTTACTCCACGGCATGTGGGAATCTTCCTGGACCAGGGATCGAACACGTGTCCCCTGCATTGGCAGGCAGATTCTTAACCACTGAGCCATCACGGAAGTCCTTTGGCAGATGGAATTTGAAAGCATAGTAGTGCAGTGGGGGGTGTGCCATAATATCCTTAATAAATTCTTGATGTTTGGAAGTTATCGAATTCCAATATATTCTGTTCCACTGCTTCAATGAACACTTCCGTGGATAAATCATGGTCTGGGGAGAACACGAGGAATTTGCTTTTACAAAGGAAAAAGTACAAGTGGCCACCTCAGCCACAAATGCTCAGCCTGTGAAAATGGAACAGCAATTACAGCACAACTTTTCTTTATGCCTGACTCACTATAAAGAGGCAAAGGGAAAGAAGATTATCAACCCAGCCAAGGGAATAAAACAATCAGGGAATTATAGACCCAAGATTGTGCCTGCAGTCACATTCATGCACTTCTAGACTCTTACAACTATATTAAAACCAAGAAAAGCTTTTTAGACCAGTGGTTACAAAACTGGCAGGCACAATAGAATCAACTCAAGAGTTTATTAAAATAAATCAATAGTTCTAAGGTAGAGCTTGAAAATATGTATTAAACAGCAAAAGGAAGGAAGGAAGAAAAGAAGGGAGAGAGGAAGGAAAGAAGGGAAGAAAGAAAGAAAGAAAGAAAGAAAGAAAGAAAGAAAGAAAGAAAGAAGGAAGGAAGGAAGGAAGGAAAGAAAGAAAGGAAGAAAGAAAGGGAAAGAAAAAGAGAGGAAGAGAGGAAGGAGAGAAAGAAAAGAAAGTGGACGGCTCTTCTGCTTTGAAGCAGACTTGCCAGCATTGCTTTAAGTTATTTGGCAACTACCCTATAATAATTGCTGACTTCGAAGCAATGGTTACCAAGCTTCTATTTGTGCTACAGCCCTGGGATGGTCAATATTACAAGACAATTTTTGGGGCAGATGGCCCAGTGAACCTCCCATGTGAAGTGCTGGACCTCTGGTGGTTCTCCTACTGAAAGGAAGAGCAAGCTGATGGATGGAACATAAAGTAATCTGAGCACAGGTGTGGGCACATGCTCTGCAGCTCTTGACCCCACATGAGGGGACTGGCTGACCACATGCCAGTGACCTCTCTGGTTGTCCATAGTAGCATCTATTTTGAGCCAGGGATGCAAAATAGGAGCTAGATCTTTAACCCTGGCTCACATAGAAATAAGCTGGTGAAGGTTAGCTAGAGGCTGCAATAAACAGCTTAGAAAGCTTGAAGTTAAGCTCATCAGCGTAGGCATCACAAAGACTATTCCAAGCATGGTAGTGATGAAAAGATTAGTATATCTGCTGGAAATTTGGGATCAACCACAAGTGTGTAGTTTGGGAGAGTCGTGTGAAGGTCAGCTTTATGCTGTGGAATCAGGTCACCTTTTAAAGATGACATCAGGGTCTTCTGGGCTTATGTTCTCCTAACGACTTCCAGATAGAGTGTGTTTCATGAGCGGTCCGGAAGATGAAGCTTCCAGATGCTGCTGCCTGAAAAGCCCACCTGGGACTGACTCACCCAGCTAGATTTCCTTTCTTCCAACATCACGGTTCATCATGAAAGCAGGTCTGGTCTGCCTCGGAGTTTGCACAGACAGCTGGCAGATGATGCAGGGAGCTGGTCCAGCTTGCTCTCACTTCCCCCACTAGCTGGTCAGCTTGGTCCCTGAGATGGAATGATAGCTGTGCCTTGGGGTGGCCATGAAGGGAAACAGATGCAATTCCCTCTTACATATGAGGCACTGCTGAGTGCTAAAAGCATTAAAAAGTGAGATACCACCAAGCAAAGTAGAATCTGCTCATTTTTGCCTAGAAGTTCATTGCCATGGCTCTTGAAGTTACCCAACACAATGGCACCATTCCAGGGTAAGCAGTGAAAGCAGTGCTGAGAAGTCCAACAGGAAAAGCTTGCTTTCTTTCATTCAGCAAACCAAGAAAATATCCGTGATGCTACATCACCAAGAGGAGCCGCTCTATTTGGGTGACAGGAAAGGGACAGGGGGAGCCAGAGAAGAAGGAGAAAGGGAAGTTGGGTGTCACTGGAGGCCAAGGCCAAGCTAGGGTAGGATCATTGGGAAACATGGTCACTACCGTTATACCCTGACCCTCTTCCCACCCCCTCAAAAACTGTTCTCTAGTAGGCAAATACTCAAAGACCCTGTGAAAAAATTCTTTCCCACTAGTTTAAATAGCAGACTTTTACTTAAGATCAATAGGCATAACAGGCTGGAGTCCTGAGATGACCATTCTGACAGGATGAGTTTTCTCTTTATCCTCTTCAGGCTACTGCCTTAGAAACCGTCTGTATGATCATGTCTCAGGCATTGAAGTGTTGCTGTGTGTTGAGGGGACTGACATTTTGTGTTCCTAGGGCCTGGTCTTCATCTTACCATTCTTTCCTTGGATTCTAGGGTTATACAAGCATGTCTCATCCCTCCTTTCACCCTCTCTGTACCTCTTCCACCTCTAACTTCATTTAGGAATCATCACAGCTCTCTCCCTGCTCATGATTTAGTCCAGGGATTTATCTTTGGAATCCTGGTCTCCTATTCCACCAGTGCTATCATGCTGTGGGGGCAGAACTGTGCCCACTTACAGGAATAATCTTAGGTGAAATAGCTACTGTAACTACAAAGGCCAGATTAGATAGATGACAGATAGATAGATAGATAGACAGATAGATAGATAGATAGATAGATAGATAGATAGATAGATGATTGATAGATAGATAGATAGAAGTAGATAGATGATAGATAGATAGATAGATAGATAGATAGATAGATAGATAGATATGAGAGAGAGATATGTAAATGATAGATATGGATAGATGATAGATAGATGATAGATTAGATAGATAGATAGATGATAGATTGATAGATAGATGATAGATAGATGATAGACATAGATAGGGAGAGAGAGATGTCTATGTCGCTCTATCTATCATCTCTCTATCTATCATCTATCTATCTACCATTTCCAGGATATAAAGATATCTTGCAGCAACAAAATGCCACCCTTGAAATCATGACACATACTTGAGGGGACCTAGAGATAGAGGCAAACATTTCACACCCATATAATGATACTTCTCCTGGGCTGACAGCCTGTCCCCACTCACCCAGCACTCATTTTCCAGCTGACCCATGGCTCCTCACTGGGGCAGGTCCTGATCAGCCCAGCTGGGGGAATGTCAGTGGAAATTGACTAGAGGAAGGTTGGTCTCATCTGAGTTTCAAGGAGGCACTTCACTTTTGCTATACTCAACCTAAAATCTGAGAATTGTGTGAGATATTCATGTTGCTTGGACAAAAAAGGGCAAAGTATGTACTAAAAGTACCTATTAAAAAGCACAGTGTATGAGTTTCTTAAATATATTCTCTTCCAAGGCACTGTGGTACTTGTGTATTATTATTCCTTATGAATAGCTAGTCATTGTACAGTCATATGCTGTGTAATGTAGTATCAAGTCTTAACTACTCCATGCCTCTGTTTTTCATTGGAACAGAATAAAAATAGCATCTAACCCACAGGTTTGCTGTGATGATTAAGTAAATTAAAATGTAAATCATAGAACAGAGACTGGCAGGTAATAAGCCGTAATATACTTCAACTGTTTTTATTATTGAAGATAATAGGCTGTATTTATGGGTTCCTTGCTGTTGCAGGAATGGTGTAAGAAGAGGCAAAGAAACACTATTTACAAAAATGAGCTTTTTTTCTCCATTCAGGATGAGGGAATAGTCTGCTTAATACCATGTAGGAACACTCCCTGTTTGTTTGCACAGTTAGGGCATAACGTCTACTGCTAGGTGACAGTAGAGTAAGGATCTCTCCAAATTGGATAGATTTAAAATGGTTTTAGGGACTGAGGTTGCTCAGACTAAAGAAGATTGGAGGGGAGAAATGGCCGCTATCCTCAAATATTGAAGCTCTGACACTGGGAAGAACAGTTGCATTTATTCTGTTTAGATCCAGAGGAAAGAACCATGCCCAACTGCAAAAGAGTTATAGGCAGACCTGGATTCTACATAGAAGGAACTTTCTAATCCTCAGAGCTGTGTAATAAGAAATGGGCAGTTCAGAAAGTAATCTCCATCAACGGAGGTGCTATGTGATCTTGAGCACATTAACTTAAACTCTCTGTACCTCATAATATACAATGGAAAAAAGACAGCCTCTTCAATAAGTGGTGCTGGGAAAATTGGACACCTACATGTAAAAGAATGAAATTAGAACACTTCCTAACACCAGACACAAAAATAAACTCAAAATGGATTAAAGACCTACATGTAAGGCCAGACACTATCAAACTCCTACAGGAAAACATAGGCAGAACACTCTTTGACATACATCAAAGCAAGACGCTTTTTGACCCACCTCCTAGAATCATGGAAAGAAAATCAAGAATAAACAAATGGGACCTCATGAAACTTAAAAGCTTTTGCACAGCAAAAGAAACCATAAACAAGACTAAAAGGCAACCCTCAGAATGGGAAAAAAATAGTGGCCTATGAAACAATGAACAAAGGATTAACCTCCAAAATATACAAGCAGCTCATGCAGCTTAATACCAAAAAAGCAAATAACCCAATCCCCAAATGGACGGAAGACCTAAATAGACATTTCTCCAAAGAAGACATACAGATGGCCAACAAACACATGAAAAGATGCTCAACATCACTCATCATTAGAGAAATGCAAGTCAAAGCCACAATGAGGTATCACCTCACACCAATCAGAATGGCCATCATCATAAAATCTGGAAACCACAAATGTTGGAGAGGGTGTGGAGAAAAGGGAACTCTCCTGCACTGTTGGTGGGAATGTAAGTTCGTACAGCCACTATGGAAAACAATTTGGAGGTTCCTTAAAAAACTCAAAATAGGACTACCATATGATCCAATAATCCCACTACTGGGCATATACCCGAAGAAAACCATAATCCCAAAAGAAACATGTACCATAATGTTTATTGCAGCACTATTTACAATAGCCAGGACATGGAAGCAACCTAAATGCCCATCAACAAATGAATGGATAAAAAAGATGTGGCATATATATACAATGGAATATTACTCAGCTATAAAAAGGGATGAGATGGAGCTATATGTTATGAGGTGGATAGACCTAGAGTCTGTCATACAGAGTGAAGTAAGTCAGAAAGAGAAAGACAAATATTGCATGCTAACTCACATATATGGAATCTAAAAATGGTGCTGATGTACTCAGTGACAAGACAAGAACAAGGACGCAGATGCAGAGAATGGACTGGAGAACTCGAGGTTTGGGAGGGGGTGGGGGGTGAAGGGGAAGCTGAGATGAAGTGAGAGAGTAGCATAGACATATATATACTACCAAGTGTAAAATAGATAGCCAGTGGGAAGTTGCTGTATAACAAAGGGATTTCAACTCGAGGGTGGATGATGCCTTAGAGGACTGGGACGGGGAGGGTGGGGGGGAGTCGAGGGAGGGAGGGAATATGGGAATATGTGTAGAAAAACAGATGATTGAACTTGGTGTACCCTCAAAAAATAATAAATAAATAAATAAAATTATTTAAAAAAATAAAAAATAAACTCTCTGTGCCTCAATTCCCTAATCTACAAAATGTGGATTATAGTATTTATTTTTCAGGATGTTATGAAGACTGGTTGAGTTAATATATGTAGAGCATTTCAAATAGTGTGGGAACACATTTAACATGCAGCAGACATTAGCCATAGTGTAACTGTCCTGTAAAGATGGAGAGTGGCAGGTGTTATTATTCTTTCTATGATGGATAAAGAAATTAGACCAATTATCAAGCAACCTTGTCGACTCATAGGCAACCGATTAATATGACAACTGGAATTACTTAACTGTCACTTCAGCATTCCATTGGTGTGTCCCATGACAACAGCTCTTTACATAGTCTCAATTCCTGGGGTCATAAACTGTACTGTATATATTTTGGGAAATATCCCCAATGCCCCAGCAAACAGTGAGTATTCAATAAGTACTTGTGGTCTTAAACATATACATCAGTGCCTTCTCATGGAAAGTGTAGTGATTTATGCTCTATGATGTCAACCATCTCCCACATCCCTCTCTAATCAGGATCAGTGTAAGCCACAGTCTAACTGGGCTCCAGACAGAGTCATCCTATATTTTTTTCCTAACTCAACAGGCACTGCAATTTAACTTCCTTGAATACAACACGGGTTTAATTGGAACTTAGCTGCAAATTAAGAGCAAAGAATCCATACAATTGACTGCTCCTTAAATATAGTTTAGCTCAGCAAGTTAATCGTTCTTCTTTGGAGAGACCATTCAGGGTAGACATTAAATTGTGGTTCAAATAGCAAAACAAATAGTGTGTGGGCTTCTCTGTATTTATTGTGATTATGCTATATGAGTAATAAGTAATATTTGAGGACATTAGTCATTATTGGCTTTGGATACTTCCTAAGTGGAAAGAAAAATCCTGGAGCCAGGATAAACAAGCCCCAGGATACCCTCCTTCTTTTAGCATGTGCTCATACGTAAGGGCTGGTGGAGAGTTATCGTCTCTCTAGATATTTGGCATGAGCTAGGAGAAAATGACACATTCGTCCAAGTATCAGACTTACCATTATGAGACAGTCTGTCCCCTCTTTGGCAAAAAAATGAAGATCCGCAGGGGATATGGTCACATAGTGCTTCTGATAGATACAGGGGTTGAAAGGAGAGGAGAGAGGAGCTATTTCCCATTTGCTCTGAAACATCTTTCTCATGGGTTCCTTAGACATTTTTGTATAGGATTTGAGGACCTCAGGGAGGGTCTCCAGAAGAGGAAGACGTGACCAGATTTATTTTCCTGGAAAGTTAATGTTGACAACACAGTCTTCAACAGTGAAAATGGGGCTAAAACTAGTGAAGAGAAATAAGTTAGGAGTCTACTGAAATAATGCAGATATAAGATGAAGAAGCTGTAATAAAAATAAAAATAAAAAAAAACTGGCAATGGGAGAAAGACCAAATTCTAGACACAGACCTGAGGTAGAAACAATAAAGTTTATTGGTCCATTGGCTGTGATAAATGGAATATTTCCCCCCATATCAGTAAACAAAGGATGTTACAGTCATCAGTGATGGAAGCCACAGCCTATGGTGAGCCCCAAAGAAACTCAGGAAAGAAAGAATACCTGACATCTAGCAGCCATCAGACTGCAGCAGCTCCCTACGGTGAGCCCTGAGGAACCTCAGGACATGAAAACAGAGGATACTGGCCCCAGATATGTGAGGTACATATAAAAGGAATGATTTCGGTGAGCCAGACTCTTGCATCTTCCCATACATAGAAGAGCGCTAAATTCCTTAACTTGGTATATCTGGTTTTCTTTAATTAACAGTAATCTTTCAACCATTCAGACTACCTGCCCTTTTTTGCAAAACTCCTGTATATCCTGGATCCCCACCCTCACCTCCTCAGAGTTACTTGAGATGCTGCCTCCCAGGATTGAAGTCCTAAAAATTCCCATTGAATAAAACATAGCTCTCAACTTTTAGGCTGTGAATAATTTTTTAGTCAACAGCTGTACAAAATGAAGGGAAAGAGGAGCTAAGATTAATCCTAGTGTTTAGAGGATGGAGTGAATAAAGATGCCAGTAACTGGGAGTTAGGAATAAAGGAAGAAAAATGACTAGAGGACTAGGGCATGATGCATTCTGTTTGGGACCTGCTGTGTTTGAGGTTTATGTGTGGCTCTTTCAAAATAGTTTTGCTGGGAAAGCTAATAGGTGAAGATATTTGGAAATATGGGTCCAGCACTTAGGCCACATAGCATGGCTGGGATATAGATTTGGGAGCCATTTGAGTACAATGTTACAATGTCCTCACTGGCTCCCAGTTTTCATAGAAAGTTTCTAAACATCTCCACAAAATATTTTAAAAAAAAATCATAAATGAAATAAGATACCTTAGATCCTGGAGGTGACATCATTTTGTTTTTCATCTCCATGTTTTAAGAACTAAATAAAGCCCAGGAATAGTCTTCTGTGGTATACAGAATAATGGCCTCCCAAAGATGGTCATATCCTAAATATTTGGCACCTTTGAATATGTTACCTGATGTGCAAAAAGGGAGTTTGCAGATGTGATTGAGTTAAGGAGGACCTTGAGATGGGGACAGAACATTGCATTATACAGGTGGACCTAATCTAATCACATTGGTTCTTAAAAGCAGAGAATCTTTCCCAGCTGTGGTCAGGGAGAGCTATGGCTATGGAAGAATAGTCAGAAAGATGTGACATCACTGGCTTTGAAGCTGGAGGAAGGGGGCCATAAGCCAAGGAATGAGAGTGGCCTCCAGAAGCTGGAAAAGGCAAGAAAACAGATCCTCCACCAGAGCTTCCAGAAAGAAGTACAACCCTGCCTACAGCTTGAGTTTAGTTAAGGACACCTACTTTGAGCTTCTAACCTAAGAACTATAAGGTAATAAGTTTGTTGCTTTAAGCCACCGACCTTGTACTAATTTGTGTCAGCAGTGATAGAAGATGAATACATCCTCTCAGTTGAAAAGTTTTAACACATGCTGCTAAGAAGAAATATTTTTTCTTTATCATTCTCAATATATATTAAGATTAATAATAAATAATTAAGATTTTACCATTGAATGATATGTATCCTATCTGAACTTGGTCTCCTCAAATTTGAAGTGAAATGATGTTAATTCTGACCTAATGGAGATACTGTGAGGACTCAATGAGGAAGTGTGTGAAAAAGCACTACATATACTGCAATATGTTGGTCAGACATTAACCGACAGCAATGGGAGATTCTTGACCTGATCACTGGAGGTACAAAGCTTAAAATCCTTTATATCAAAGACTGTTCTGCCTATTGGGAGGCTGAACTACCAATGACAAAGTTCTGAGAAGGAGAAATCACAGTGGCAGGTAACTTCAAGGAGGAGTTAATCCTTGAACAGTCTTTGAATGAAGGTCGGAGCTTGATCAGAAGTGGGGAGGATAAGACTCCAGGAATCTGGTGCCTTTGAAGAAACCTGTATCAAAACTGGGAATACTTGTGGGCAATGAAAGTGTCATTTATCATGAATGATGCTGACTGACTGAAAGTGATAGGAGCAGAGAGTGTGAAAAATCTGCCTTCATTTCATGTGATTTCTCAGTTTCATAACACTTTTGACCATTCTGTCATTATTAAAACACTCTTGTTCACTTGAATGACAGAGTTCATTCTTAGTTTTCCTCCCAGTTTTTTTGAAGATTTCTTTTTCTTGACTTAGCTCTTAAATGTCGACATTGCTTAGGTTATCTTTGACCTTTTTCACCTCTTTCTGCTCTCCATGGGGATCTCACTCACTCTCAGGGTTTAAACACAGCATTTGGATCGTGTTTCTCAATCTGTAGCTGAAGGTCAGAGCTCACCAGAATGCCTTGTCAGTATTGACAGTTGCCTGTTGAACATGTCCTCCTCAGTGTTTCCTGGGGCCCTCAGATATGATCCATCCCTGATTCTACTTCCTGCAATCTGCTTCTCTGTTTATCTTACCTCCCGTGGCTGAGTGGATATTGGTGTCATTCATTAACTTGGAATTGACCTCAGTTCTCTTTCCTTATCCATTCCAGTCACTACCCAGATTCTGTTGATTCTATTTTTCTTCACTTTTACTATCTAGCCCTTCTCTCCAAATTCACTGCTACTTTCTTGTTTCAGGACTTGACCATTTCTCCCATGGACCATTAGGCTCCATATCTAATAGTCTTAACTCTGCTGTCAATCTTGCTTCTTTCAATTATCTTCCACCCTATAACCATAGTCAAAATGAAAATTCAAATATATTTCTTCCCCCTTCAAACCTTTCCCTGGCTCCCTGACGCCTAAGTATATAAAACTTAGTTTGGCATATACGACCCTACATAATCTAGCCCGTCCTAATTCTAGTCCTGTCTCTCACCATCTTACCTTCAAGTCCTGTTACAGAACAGGTCACTTCAAGTCTCAAGTCCTTATATGCATGGAATGTCCCCTTCTGTCTTCTCTCTCTTGGGAACACCTACTTTTTAAGAACACCTATAGGTGCTCAAACCCCTTCTCCTCTATAAAACCTTCCATGACCACCTACTCTAAGTAGAGTTGGCCACTATCTTCTTTGGGTTTTCTACTTGAGCCTTGTGTACATTTCTATAAAAATTTTACAACATTTATACTGCACTTAATGATTCACATGCTGTCTCAGTCCATTTGTGCTGCTATAACAAAAATACAATATAACAAAAATAGGCTAGATGGCTTATAACCAACAAACATTTATTTCTCAACATTCTGGAGGCTGAGAAGTCCAGTATCAAGGCACGAGAGGATTTGTTGTAAAGGGTCCATTTCCTGGTTCATGGATGGCTGTCTTTTGCTATAACCTCACATAGTGGAAGGAGTGAGGGATCTCTCTGGGGTCTCTATTATAAGGGCACTAATCCCTTTAATTAGGGCTCTGGTCTCATGACCCAATCACCTTCCAAAGGCCCTCATCTACAAATACCATCAGCTCGGTGGTTAGGTTTCAACATACGAATTTGTGGAAGACATAAGCATTCAGTTCATTACACATGCCCTTCTTCCCTCAGTCCTCTGTAAGCCTTTAGGTGCAGAAACTCAGTCTTCCTCATTTTTTAGCACTTCAATGGATTATCCAACATGGCACAGGGTATAGGCATCCATCAGTATGAGGAGGGGCCAGGGGAAGGAAGGCAGAATGAAAAGATATATGCAAAGTAGGAAGGCAGGAAGGAAGGATTTGTATGACAGCATTATTGAAGTGACAGTGAGATGGAAAGCAGGGAGACTTGTTAGAAGGCTAACCTGGAAGTAGGGACACGGGGATGAGGCCTAGGCCAGTTTCCTAGCACACAGAAAGTGGACAGAAAGCATAAGACATGCAGGAGAATTCAATAAAATTTAAAAGACCAGAACTGGGGACACAGAATGAAACTTTGCCCTCAGTCCTTAAGCCCCTGAGTGGTTGTCTTTAAGCACACAAGTTCTCTGTCTAAAAATCATACCATGAACTCAGATTCCAACATTCCAATGTGGTCTTCCCACTAGAACAACACATGGATTCTTTAAACCATCAAAAGGTAATTTAAAACAGCAGGACTCAGGCATTATTGTTCAATGAGTCACAATGCCTTTGATTAAAATAAGTTTTTCGCACATCTGGTCAATGTTTAGACACAATGCCTCTTGCACTTAGTTTTCTCTAGGATTGAGATAACAGCTTGGGTGTGGATTTGGGTAGCCCAAATTTTGTTTATTTTTTAAAAATTTTAAATAAAGAATTTAAATAAAATTTTGTTTATTCCTGGAGAATCAACCAAATTGCATTGTCAAAGGAACACAGAGAGTACTGCTTTCTGCTTCATGTATTGACGGAGAGCACCCCCAACCCAGGCCACAGCCTTGGGGTGCACTCAAGAGCCTAATCCTGAGAGACAGCCCTGCCACTGCAGCTTACTGTCCACCCCAAAGACCATATAACCCAGGCCCAGCTCCGGGGCCATGCGTTCACCTGCCAAACAGTAACGGACTGAATTTCCTCTCTGCTAAGTAGGACTTGAAGACCAGAGTCCTGAGGCAACTTCCTCTCTGCTCACCTGCCCTGAGTGCCTCCTCCCCCTGTGAGGAAGAAGCAGACCTTCAGCTCCTTGGAAGTGTGTCTTCAGAGAAAAGCTACCTTTGTATTAGGAATTAAAGCACCTCTGTGTTGTAATTGAAATACCAGATAATTCTGGAATGAACCTATGATGAATAATCTTGAGTCTTACCTAATCTACTAGAAAAAACTGGCCACTGCTGCCCTCTGGGCAACAAGAGAAGGTTAAGTCCTTTGCAATGACTCCACCCATGGACCAGGGCAACAGGGAACCAAAGGTGATGACAATGGGGTGGAGAATGAGCTATGAACTCTCTCATCTAGAGGCACCATCTCCCTCCTGTGAACTCCCTTAGCATTTCACTGCCCCTCTCCTGCAGTCCTTGTCATTTCTAGCTCATGTTACAATTTGCTAGCTGAGAACCATTGAGAATGTTGCTGATATTTTTGATAAGAAGATGGTGATAAAAGTGTCAACCAACAGAATGATTATTGTAAGAAATAAACAGTTAATGTTTTGCAGAAGTGTCTAGCTAAGTCAATACCTGGTAAGGAGGAGGATGTAATAAATGCTGTTTTTCTTCCTTTTTTGACAAGTATGCAACACTGTGGTTAACAACATGGACCCTGGAGCCAGACAGTTTGGGTTAAAATCTGGCTCTACCAAACTAGCTGTGTGACTATTTAGGCAGATTTCTTAACTTCTCTTCACCTCAGCTTTTTCATCTGTAAAGCGGAGACAAGAATCATATGCCCATTCCTATAAGATGTTAGAAGGATTAAATAAATTTCTATAGACAACATGCTCAGAACAGTATTGCGCATATGCATAAAAGCAATGCAAAGCTTAGTTCTTATCCTTATTACCCTCATTATGTAGGAATGATTCCTTTATGTGTTTCATGGGGCCAATAGAACATTAATACATTCGTGGTAGATGCTCAATACCTCTTTGTGAATTGAATGAATGAATGGAGTAACCTTTCTTTTAGACACCAGAGGGACTGTATAATGCATTTTTAAAGATTTTCACTCAGACAAGAAGTGTCTATTGAGGGTCTTCTATATGCCATGGGACACCACACCTCACAAAGCAAACAAAAGTTCTGCTCATGATTTTCAGTCTAGATCTAGAAGTTTTAGCTGTCCTCTAGTCCTGGTGCCTTGCTTAGCAAATGAGGACATTGAGACCCAGAGAGGACAAGGGATTTCTGAGAGGTGGTCACTTGTGGACACATTGTCTTAGGATTCACATTTCAAGACCCCATTTGGTTAGTTGACACTCTCATGTTTCAATGTCCTTCTTGGTATGGGAGGCAATATGACCCAGTGGAAAGAGCTAGGCTCTCGAGTTAGACAAAATACAGCTCTGCTGTGAGCCCTTTCTGCCATTGGGCAGTGTACTTCATCTCTCTTGGCTTCAGTTCTTCTATACAATTCAATATTAACTCATGACTCAAATATAAGAGTCCTCCTCTCTTTGTACTGAAGTGGTTGAAGACTGGTACACACATGCCCCACATCATGTCTTTTTTGTTGTTTTTAACTGAACTAGTCACACACATTTAACAATTTACATAAAACCTAGATGTCTGGCTTCTTTTGACAAGTCAGATGGCCTGGCAGCCACATTTAGCTGCAGTGGACAGCTGCCCCCTGGGATGGGACATGAGCCTTGCAATGTGGCACAGTCTCCACCCTTCTCCATTCATTTCTTCATACCTGGCCTGGCTCACTGACTCATCTGCCTGACCTCGTTCAGCACCAAAGTTTTCTGTGCCTGCTGTATGGATGAGGTTTTTATAGGGGATGTTACCGTAAGCAATCAAGAGGTTTCCCACAGTATTTAATTTTCACTAGACTATTTGCTTCTTTCGTGATGACACAGAGTTGTGTTTTCTCCAAACACAAAACCTTTTCCTTTTCTCTTGATAAGAGATTTAGGAGGCAGAGGGATGGCAAGATGGCAATGTACTAATACAAGTACAGCAACATAAATGTTGCCGCCACCCTCACCGCCTCTACTCCAGCACCTATTCAAAGAGAAGAGAACGGGGAAAGTTGAATAAGAGTAGCAACCTGAGAAACCAGGGGCTGCTGAGAAGTGATGGACTGGTTAGGGTCTTATGAAGGATGGCAGTTTGGCAGACCACCTGATTTCCTTCCTTCTTGGGGCTAACATGAGTCTGATTTATAACTCAGCTCTCAGAACTCCTTCATGTTAAATCAGCAACTAAGAAGCCTACAGGGCTGGAAGTGGGAAGTGGTTTTTGAGACTTCTGGACTAGAAAGCTGCATCCTGTCATTGAAAGAGCCCTGGACTGGGGGCTAGAAATCTGCAGCCCTTGTTCTGGCTCTTGATTTGTCCCTGATTGTTTTCATCTCCTTTGTAAGCTCTGTACCCGAGTTAGGGTGTTTTCATCAAATCTTAGAAGGGGCTGTTCTGAGCACCCAGTGAGATGACTGAAATAGATAACAATATAGATACACATCCATATATAGGTATATAGCTATAACCTAGATAGTATGAAAGAGAGTTCAGATGGGTCACTTTCATTAGACATGTAATCCATGAGGATCCATGCTGATGGGTCCAGGGCCTCGAGGGGAGGGAGACTGCATCAGGAGGTACCACTGCAGGAACTACAGAGAAGCCAGGTCTACGTACTGAAGGGTAATGGGGCAGAATTTTATTACCCAATGTTTCTGGGTTAGTAAATAGTCAGTGAGAAGTTGGAAGATGGTTTTGCAATACAAACATTACCCCACTCCACTCAGGACATGCCTTGGAAGAAACTTAGTTCACCGACAGAGCTCATCAGAAAGACATCCACCAAATAGGAGAAAGGACAACAGTTCCGGAATATGACCAGATAAAAGGTGAGATGTTAATAACCAAAAAGTAATTTAAAAGAAATTCATTAGGTGGTCCATAGAAGATATTTAGAGGATGAAGGGACTTGAAACCATTCATATGAGGAACGTATAAATAATGATATGTAGCCTGAAAAAGACAAAGAGGAACTTGAAGCTGTCTTTAAACAAGGCTCATGTCATATAGAAGAGGGATTCAACCAGCCACAAATGGAGATTTAAAATCAATGGTAGAAGTTATAGGTCTACTGATTTTTTCTCATTTGTTTGTTTTTTTCGTTCATCCAAAATCACCATTAGGAGATCAAGCTTAGAGCTACATACTTGTATTAAATCCTCATTTTTGTCATTAACTAGCTATGCAAACTTAGGCAATTTAGTTAGACTCTCTGAGTCTCATTTTTTTATTCTGCAAAAATAGAAATAAAAAGAATACTTATCACAAAGGGCTGTTTTGAGGATTAAATGAGGCAAAGCAGGAAAAATGATTAATATAAGATCTGGCATATACTAAGCACTCAATAACATAATAACATAATAATAGATATCATCATCATCATTATTATTTTTCAAAAAGCACTAGCTATGTGCTAGATTCTGTACTAGCTGTTGTGGTTACAAAGGTAAATCAGGCACAGTCACTCCTTAAGGACTTCCCAATCTATAAGTGGATCAATATTTGCAAGAATAGTCCTTAGAGAGAAATCTGTATCTATAAAGGGACCAATTCCCCATCAGCAGCTGTTATTATACAACAGTTGATCAATTACTTAGGAAGATGGAGCAGAAGGGACTCAAGTTTCAGAAAGGTCCTTGAATTGGATAATCTTTGAGATTCACAGTAAGCCCAAGAGTCTCTGATTCTAAATTTCTTGCTGGAGACAATGTTGAATAAACCTATGTCCTAATCCAGAGCCAGATGATAGGGTGGGGGATGGAGGGCAGCTGCAGCCCTTGAGGAAAAGTCCAATGTCAAAGCCTGGCAGGGGGCGGGGTTCAAATGCCTGACCATGCAGCAGCCACTATGTTTTGTCCTGCACTTTGCTCCCATGCCTCAAGGCAGTGACCTCCCTGTCAAGTAGGGCCCCGCCATGACTTCTCTTTCCCTGGTGAGTACACGAGGGTTCTGCAAGAGACTCTTAACAATCTTGACCCTGTCTACAGTATTTTATGCCTGCCATTCATTGAGGTCTGTTTACTCTGAAATTATGGGGAGGGTGACATTGTGCTTGGAACAACATTTGATGGATATGTTCCCTGAACCCTCACCCAACAAAATCTCACTTAAGAAAGAAAGTCTAAATTTAGGAATGTGCGCTCAATTATGGGTTGTTGCCTGGCTTGCAGTTTGCCTCTTATCTGTGACCCATTCTTGGGAGCTGTGACCAAGAGCATAACAATAACTCCAGGCCCACAAGAAAACTGTGTGAAGGAGATACTTTTAGTTCATCAACTTGGAAATGCCCTCGAACATGAAACCAGCGTGCATCCTCAAATTATGCAGGAAAGAAGAGCCCTCTTTTCTTTTGTTAGATGTCCAAATATTTGGAAATACTTGAATCAAAATGAAAAATACAGGGAGTATTTTAAAATTTAACTTGTAATAAATTTAACAAATTTAATTTAATTTGTAATAAATGTAATTCATTTAATTTTGTATTTAATACCCACAAAAGATACCACATGGTAACTCAGCATTGGTATACATAGATACACAAATGCCATTGACAAATTCCATAACCCACACAGACTGAATCAAATAATTTAGCACTCATTTCAATACTACCCTTCAGAGAAAAAAGATGGCGGTGAAGTAGAGGGACGTGGAATGCATCCCTCCCCACAGATGCATTGGGAATGCACCGAAGGACGCAATAATTCCCGCAGAGAGCCAGCTAAACACCAGCAGACGACCTCGGACACCAGAAAGGACCACAAGGAGCCCGACATAACCGGTAGGGAGGCATCTACGACGGCTCAAAGAGGGTGAAGCGGTGGAGCTGTGGCAGACGGGAGGGAATGAGAAAAACATGGAGGGTCCGCACCGCAGCTCAGCGTTCCCGACCCAGACGTCGATTCACAGCTGAACAGAGGGTCCAGGAGTGGGAGCGTGGGAACCGGAGAGCTGGTTCAGGGTGAAGAAAATTGTTGCCAGTAAGGTGACGGACTGAGAGGACAGGAGGGAAGAGGTCGGCAGCAAGGAGTGCCTGCCTCTGAGAGCTGCCCGGCCATGATGGCGGCTGGAGGCCGCGGGCTCACGGGCGGGGCGGGGGCCGCCAGCTAGCCTCTCTCTCTCTTTCGGTGCCTCTGCAACAGGCAGTGGAGAGACGGCCTGTGGGCCAACTAAGGTGCTCAGGGATAACAAGGACCCTCAGGCACTCGGGCGGGGCTAGATTAAAACCCCTTGGAACGCCGGCAGCAGGGAGGCTGCAGAGAAAAATAAAAAACCCCGAAAGAGGCCCAACTCTGAGACTTTCTGCTTACACCTGAGCCACTGGCGTCCCTCTGCAACAGGCACCTCCAAGCCCGACTGAAACAACAGTGCGCCACTGCTCACTCACTCCCAGGGGAAGGAGCCACTATTGTACCCTCTCCCTCCCTACACAGCTACTCTTACAGACAAACAATAGAGGAAGCTCTGCTGGTCACAGAATAATGCAAAAAAACCCAAGGCGAGTAGAAGGACACTTATAGCTGAGACTCTAAGGAAACAGAAATATTAGTATCAATCCTATTGAACTGCTCCAGCCTGGGATCAGTTCTGGATTTTTTTTTTCCTTTATTAATTACAATCTTAGTCCTAAGGGATCTACACATTTTATAACCTAAATTTTTAATGCTATTTTTTATTCTCTTTTTATTTTTTTGCCTTTTTATATACTTCCAGTTTTAGCTAAGTTTTTGGTAGTATGGACAATATATCTCTCATACTTTCCTTTCATCCCTATCTCTTATATATTTCTATTCCTTTCTTTTTATTTGCATATTTCCAATCACACTACGCTCTTCTGTTCCCCTTTCTTCCATCCATTTTTAGTTTCTTTTATCTTAGCATACTTATAAGCAACACTATCAATCTGCTCAGACTCCTTGCTCTATTCTCCAGATAACGCAATGCCTTGGTATTTAATATTAGGCTTTTGTCTTTATCTTAGTTCTTAGTATAATTGTCTAATTTCATTCTGAGAATCTCCATTCTGTCGGGTGATACTCTAGCTCTTTTCTATATTTGATCCTAGCTTACAAAATCTCCCTGGATTAGTGTTTGTATGTGTAAGGTGTTATTTGTTTGTTAGTTTGCTTTTGCTTTTGTCTCTGATTTGTTCTGTTTCAGTTGTCAATTTCTGTTGGGTTTCTCTTTGAATATCTGATAGCACACTGGGGTTCTGTCAGGTCTTTCCAGAGCCTTATGTCCTAACGGATTCAGTAATTGTGTGTCTTATACATGTATGTGTTTCCTAGACTTAATATTTGCTTAACCCTGCACTTGGACATTAGTCTGAGGCTTGGACAGTCTTCTATAAACACCTCTATCGCCAGGACAAGCAACCCCAAAAGTTTGGACAACCATGAGGAAACAAAGAAACACCATGCAGGCAAAGGAGCAGGAAAAAAACCCACAAGACCAAATAAATGAGGAGGAAATAGGAAAAAATGCCTAAAAAAGAATTCAGAGTAATGATAGTAAAAATGATACAAAATCTCGATAACAAAATAGAGAAAGTACAAGAAACAGTTCATAAGAACTCAGAAAAACAAACAGCAATGGATAACAAAATAAGTGAAATTAAAAATACTCTAGATGCTATAACCAGCAGAATGACTGAGGCAGAAGAACGAATAAGTGAGTTGGAAGATAGAATGGGGGAAATAACTGCCACAGAGCAGGAAAAAGAAAAAAGAATAAAAAGAATAGAAGACAGTCTCAGAGACCTCAGTGATAACATTAAGCATATCAACATTCGAATTATAGGCATCCCAGAAGAAGAAGAAAACAAGAAAGAGTCTGAGAAAATATTTGAAGAGGTTATAGTGGAAAACTTCCCCAACATGGGAAAGGAAATAATGAACCAAGTCCAAGAAGCACAGAGAGTCCCATACAGAATAAACCCAAAGAGAAATATGCCAAGGCACATATTAATCAAACTAACGACAATTAAACACAAAGAAAAAACATTAAAAGCAGCAAGAGAAAAGCAACAAATAACATATAAGGGAAAACCCATAAGGATAACAGCTGATCTTTCTACAGAAACTCTGCAGGCCAGAAGGGAATGGCAGGATACACTGAAAGTCATGAAAGAGAGAAACCTACAGCCAAGAATACTCTACTCAGCAGAATCTCATTCAGATTTGATGGAGACATCAAAAGCTTTAGAGACAAGCAAAAGTTAAGAGAATTCAGCACCACCAAACCAGCCTTACAACAAGTGCTAAAGGAACTTCTCTAAGTAGGAAACACAAGAAAAGGAAAACATCTACAAATACAAACCCAAAACAATTAAGAAAATGGTAACTGGAACACACATGTCAGTAATCACCTTAAATGTAAATGGATTCAATGCTCCAATCAAAAGACACAGACTGGCTGAATGGATACAAAAACAAGACCCTTCTATATGCTGCCTACAAGAAACCCACTTCAGACCAAGGGATACATATAGACTGAAAGGAAAGGGATGGAAAAAGATATTCCATGCAAATGGAAGTCAGAAGAAAGCTGGAGTAACAATACTCATATCAGACAAATTAGACTTGAAAGTAAAGACTATTAAAAGAGATAAGGAAGGACACTACATAATGATCAAGGGATCCATTCAAGAAGAACATATCACAATGGTAAATATCTATGCCTGCAACATAGGAGCATCTCAATACATAAGGTAAATGCTAACAGCTATAAAAGGGGACATCGACAGTAACACAATAATAGTGGCAGACTTGAACACCCCACTTACACCAATGGACAGATCATCCAAACAGAAAATGAATAAAAACACACAAGCTTTAAATGACTCATTAGACCATCTCGACTTAATTGATATTTATAGGACATTCCACCCCAAAACGACAGACTACACTTTCTTCTCAAGTGCACCCAGAACGTTTTCCAGGGTAGATCACATCTTGGGTCACAAATCAAACCTCAGCAAATTCAAGAAAATTGAAATCATATCAAGCATCTTCTCAGACCACAATGCCATGAGACTAGATATCAATTACAGGAAAAAGACTGCAAAAAATACAAACACATGGAGGCTAGACAATTCACTATTAAACAACCAAGAAATCATTAAAGAAATCAAAGAGGAAATCAAAAAATATCTAGAAACAAACGACAATAAAAACACAACAACCCAAAACTTATGGGATGCAGCAAAAGCAGTTCTAAGAGGGAAGTTTATAGCAATACAGTCCTACCTTAAGAAACAAGAAAATTATCGAATAAACAACCTAACCCTACACGTAAAACAATTAGAAAAAGAAGAACAAAGAAATCCCAAAGTGAGCAGAAGGAAAGAAATCATAAAGATCAGAGCAGAAATAAATGAAAAAGAAAGGAAGGAAGCCATATCAAAAATTAATAAAACTAAAAGCTGGTTCTTTGAGAAGATTAACAAAATTGAGAAACCATTAGCCAGACTCATCAAGAAAAAAAGGGAGAAGATGCAAATCTACAGAATTAGAAATGAAAAAGGAGAAGTAACAATGGACACCTCAGAAATACAAAACATCATGAGAGACTACTACAAGCAACTGTATGCCAATAAATTGGATAACCTGGAAGAAATGGATCCATTCTTAGAAAAATACAATCTTCCAAGACTGAACCAGGAAGAAATAGAAACTATGAACAGACCAATCACATGTACGGAAATTGAGGCAGTGATTAAAAATCTCCCAACACACAAAAGCCCAGGGCCAGATGGATTCACAGGCGAATTCTATTAAAAACATTTAGAGAAGGGCTAACACCTATCCTTCTCAAACTCTTCCAAAATATTGCAGAAGGTGGAACACTCCCAAACTCATTCTACGAGGTCACCATCACCCTGATACCAAAACCAGGCAAAGATGTCACAAAAAAAGAAAACTACAGACCAATATCACTGATGAATATAGATGCAAAAATCCTCAACAAAATACTAGCTAACAAACTGCAACAGCACATTAAAAAATCATACACCATGATCAAGTGGGGTTTATCCCTGGGATGCAAGGATTCTTCAATATACACAAATCAATCAACGTGATACATCATATCAACAAATTGAAGGATAAAAACCATATGATCATCTCAATAGATGCAGAAAAAGCTTTTGACAAAGTTCAACATCCATTTATGATAAAATCTCTCCAGAAAATGGGCATAGAAGGAAATTACCTCAACATAATAAAAGCCATATATGAGAAACCAAAAGCCAACATTGTTCTAAATGCGGAAAAACTGAAAGAATTCCCTCTAAGAACAGGAACAAGACAAGGGTGTCCACTCTCACCATTATTATTCAACATTGTTTTGGAAGTTTTAGCCACAGCAATCAGAGAAGAAAATGAAATAAAAGGAATCCAAATTGGAAAAGAAGAAGTAAACTTGTCACTCTTTGCATATGACATGATATTATATATAGAAAATCCTAAAGACTCTACCAGAAAACTGCTAGCACTAATTAATGAATTTAGTAAAGTAGCAGGATACAAAATTAATGCATAGAAATCTCTTGCATTCCTATACACTAACAACGGAAGAGCAGAAAGAGAAATGAAGGAAACTCTCCCATTCACCATTGCAACCAAAAGAATAAAATACCTAGGAATAAACCTGCCTAAGGAGGCAAAAGATCTGTATGCAGAAAACTTTAAGACATTGATGAAAGAAATCAAAGACGACACAAACAGATGGAGGGGCATACCATGTTCCTGGATTGGAAGAATCAACATCGTGAAAATGACTGTACTACCCAAATCAAGTTACAGATTCAATGCAATCCCGATCAAATTACCAATGGCATTTTTCACAGAACTAGAGCAAGAAATCTTAAGATTTGTATGGAAAAGCAAAAGATCCCGAATAGCCAAAGCAATCTTGAGAAGGAAAGATGGAGTTGGTGGAATCAGGCTTCCTGACTTCAAACTATACTACAAGTCCATAGTGATCAAGACAGTATGGTACTGACACAAAAACAGAAAGGAAGATCAATGGAATAGAATAGAGAACTCAGAAGTAAGCCCAAACACATATGGGCACTTTATCTTTGACAAGGGAGGCATGAATATACAATGGAAGAAAGACAGCCTCTTCAATAAGTGGTGCTGGGAAAATTGGACACCTACATGTAAAAGAATGAAATTAGAACACTTCCTAACACCAGACACAAAAATAAACTCAAAATGGATTAAAGACCTACATGTAAGGCCAGATACTATCAAACTCCTAGAGGAAAACATAGGCAGAACACTCTATGACATCCATCAAAGCAAGACGCTTTTTGACCCACCTCCTAGAATCATGGAAATAAAATCAAGAATAAACAAATGGGACCGCATGAAACTTTAAAGCTTTTGCACAGCGAAAGAAACCATAAACAAGACTAGAAGGCAACCCTCAGAATGGGAAAAAATAATTGCCTATGAAACAATGGACAAAGGATTAACCTCCAAAATATACAAGCAGCTCATGAAGCTTCATACCAAAAAAGCAAATAACCCAATCCCCAAATGGGCGGAAGAGCTAAACAGACATTTCTCCAAAGAAGATATACAGATGGCCAACAAACACATGAAAAGATGCTCAACATCACTAATCATCAGAGAAATGAAAGTCAAAGCCACAGTGAGGTATCACCTCACACCAATCAGAATGGCCATCATCCCAAAATCTGGAAACCACAAATGTTGGAGAGGGTGTGGAGAAAAGGGAACTCTCCTGCACTGTTGGTGGGACTGTAAGTTGGTACAGCCACTATGGAAAACAATTTGGAGGTTCCTTAAAAAACTACAAATAGAACTACCATATGACCCAGTAATCCCACTGCTGGGCATATACCCAAAGAAAACCATAATCCCAAAAGAAACATGTACCATAATGTTTATTGCAGCACTATTTACAATAGCCAGGACATGGAAGCAACCTAAATGCCCATCAACAAATGAATGGATACAGAAGTTGTGGCATATATATACAATGGAATATTACTCAGTTATAAAAAGGGATGAGATGGAGCTACATGTTATGAGGTGGATAGACCTAGAGTCTGTCATACAGAGTGAAGTAAGTCAGAAAGAGAAAGACAAATATTGTATGCTAACTCACATATACGAAATCTAAAAATGGTACTGATGTACTCAGTGAGAAGAATAAGGACGCAGGTGCAGAGAATGGACTGGAGAACTCGAAGTTTGGGGGCGGCGGGGGGTGAAGGGGAAGCTGAGACGAAGCGAGAGAGTAGCACAGACATATATATACTACCAAGTGTAAAATAGATAGCCAGTGGGAAGTTGTTATATAACAAAGGGTGTTCAACTCGAGGATGGATGATGCCTTAGAGGTCTGGGAGGGGGAGGATGGGGGGGACTCGAGAGAGGGTGGGGGGGGAGTCGAGGGAGGGAGGGAATACGGGGAGATGTGTATAAAAACAGATGGTTGAACTTGGTGTACCCCCCAAAAAAGATAATAAATAAATTAAAAAAAAAATACTACCCTTCAGTGTTCATCATACTTTATGATGTTGGTTTTGACTTCTGAGCATATGAGAGGTATCTTAAAGGTAGGAAGGTATTTTCTCATTCCTTGAACCTCATTCCATCCTTATCAATAATAGCTGACAATTATTGACCACTTTTTATGTGCCAGGCATTGGGCTAAGAGCTTTACATATATTCGCTTATTTAACTGAGTCTTTACCATGAGTGATGAAATAGTTATTAATATATCTATTTTACAAAGGGAGAAATTTAAGCTCATCGAAACTAAGTAACCTTGACCAATGTAACAGTGCTAGTAAATTTCACAGCTGTAACCCAAACCCAGATCTGTAGGATTCAAAGATCATCCACCTACTTTATGTTGTCTCCAGCTCACACTGGACGCAAAGTAAGTTTTCTATAAGTAATTGAATGATGATTATCTAGGCCGTTTTATTGCAAGAAAGCCTACTGTGGCCTACTCCATTGAGTACTGATTATTTGACCAGGATACAATGGGCAAAAGGAACTTTTGTAAATTTATTTCCTGGAAGTCCAGGATTTAGAAAGAAAAAAAAATTATCACTACACATAAACTTTCCTCACTTAGGAAAGGTTATCAGTTGACTAAAGTGAAAAATATGTTTACACAAATAAAAGAGCTCCATGCAGTGTTGGTTTAGAAAGGTGGAGATTCAAATGCAGTGTGTTGGAATATGTCTTGGAATGGGGTGGGGTGAGTGATTATAGTAAGGAGATATATTTGTGGAATATCTTCCTTAAGTTAATATGGATTCTATTTTCTGTTCTTGCTTTCTTTTCTTTTCTTTTCTTTTTTTTTTCAGAAAAATAAACCGAAATAGGACCAAAGATTGTTCTAGTCTGCCTTGAACTTTAGAGGCAAATTGCAAGCATATTTTGAATACATTTTAGTTGCGACCTATGAAATAGAGCCAAGTTCATGCACAGATTCTCTAAGTACATTGTCTTATCTCCCCCCATAATGACTAAACAGAAAAGAAACTTTATTTTTTTGTTTTATATTTTGGATTCATTTAGTTGACTAGATTTCAAATCTTGCAAGCAATCACTTTAAAATTATTTTTCAAGCCCTTTTTAGAGAGATCTTACCACTTACATAAGGGGGAGGGGAGGCAAAAAAATTCCGAAGCATCATCTTTGGCTTTAGGTTTTCAAAGTTTCTTGTGCTTATGTCTGGCCCACTTTCAAGGGTCATGGGAATTTCCTACATGGCAGCCTCTTTGTGGGCAGTAACTGTGCCTAGTACAATGTTGTAAATCCTTGGAGTGAGGGGCAATCTATGGGTTCCTCATTTAAAAAGATAATTATAGGAGGAAACAGGAGAAAGAACCTTTCTTAGCCAAGACATAGATGGACACTAAATGTCCATCAACAGATAAATGGATAAAGAAGATGTGGTACATACATACAATGGAGTATTACTCAGCCATAAAAAAGAATGAAATAATGTCATTTGCAGCAACATGGATGGACCTACAGATTATCATACTGAGTGAAATAAGTCAGACAGAGAAAGACAAATATCATATGATATCACTTAAATGTGGAATCTAAAAAAAATATTATAAATGAATGTATTTATAAAGAAAAATAGACTCACAGACATAGAAAACAAACTTATGGCTACCAAAAGGAAAAAACAGGGGAAGGAGGGATAAATTTAAAAAAATAAAAAAAATTAAAATACATTTCTTTTAAGCAGCATAAAGTTGGGACATGCCTTTTTTATCTAGTCTGATAATGTCTGCCTTATAATTATAGTGTTTGCCATTTACATTCAATATGATATGGTTAGGTTTGAGTCACATTTGAAATTAAAAGTGGAGCTTATGACAGACCATCTTTAACTTCAGCATGGATGAAGGGATATTTATATTCCCACATTTTGTTAATTGGACATAAGAATTTGTCAGTTTGTCACAAAACTAAACAAACAAAAAAATCTGCCTACCTACCTTCCTGCATTTGCCTTGTAAGGTGCTAACCTGTAAGTAACTGCAATATTTAACAAGAGAGACCACACACTAATCCTATCTTCTACTATAAAGGTTGAGGCCTACTTTAAACCAGAAATATCTTAATTGGAAAGTTCTCAACTTTTATGGACAGTACTAAATGCTATGTGTAAATTTTGTTCAATAAATAGCTGTTAAACTGCAAAAAAAAAAAATAGAATTTTTAGAAAAAACCAAATTTTTAAAAAGTTCAGATCAAAGGAAATGGAAAGGGCCTGAAGAGAAGATAACAAAAGCTACTGGCATCACCTGTTCTCTGAAGTGGGAGGAATAGGGTACCTGGGGAACTTAGCTTGAATTGGGGGGAGTTCTGAATGTCCCATGGATTTGTCATGTTCTAGGCATGTGAAAAGGCAGTTGAGATTAAACTTTCCAGTGTTAAATCTATAGGAAGTTCTAGTATTTTTCCTATCAACCACAAAACACCTAAAAAGAAGGTCTCAACATCACAATACAGTACAGCCTGAAGATTTTATGTGTAACATTCACGGTTTGGACCACTGTCCCAAAACAAAGATGCATAATATGTAGAAGATATTTTGCTGAGGAAAGACTTTTTATAATCTTTATTTTTTAAAACCTATATTATTTTGGAAAAATAGGTTAAAAAATCTTTTTTTTTTTGCATTATTTTATTGAAGTATAGTTGGTTTACAATGTTGTGTTAATTTCTGCAGTATAGCAACATGATTCAGTAATACATATATATTTCTTTTTCATGTTCTTTTCCATTATGGTTTATCACAGGATATTGAATATAGTTCCCTGTGCTATACAGTAGGACCTTGTTGGTTATCCATTCTATATACAATAGTTTGCATCTGCTAACACCAAACTCCCACTCCATTCCTCCCCCATTCCCCCCACCCTTGGCAACCACCAAGAGATGGGAGATGGGAGAGATGTAAAGTTCTGGAGACACACTTGGGAGGGACACCAACCCAGCCATGAGAGTTCCCTGGAGAGTGAGGTGGCATGTTTGATGCCAGACACCCACCTCAATGAAGCTTTGCTGTTTTCTATGATTAACATGTATACAATGAAATGTTGGGTTGGCCAAAAAGTTCATTTGGGAAAAACCCAAACAAAATTTTTGGCCAACCCAATAGTTCAAAAATGTGTGTGTGTGTGTTTATGCACATAAAAAATGATCCTGAACAGAACGACAGCTTGTGATATGGTGGTATTTAAATGTTTGGGGGTTCTAGTAGTTCTCTTTTTATATCTTTGTGAATGTCAAGTGTTTACTCTTATTAGCAACTTTTCATTAATGAAAGTACTGACTGAAAAAGAGTAGGACTTTGGGTTCATTAATAAAAGACCTGAAAAAATGTAAAATAAAAAATTCAAGGTTTATAAAATCTTTAAATATTACCTTCCACCACATGCTTTTCTATGTATCAGTAATTTAAATATTATATATATACACACGTTATCTAAAATCTCTCCTTTGAAAAGAATAGGATGTAGACTACTGTAAAACTATTGCTTAATAATCTTAAAAATTAATTTAAAAAAAGAAATTTATCTTACTGCAAATTATCTTGCTGCAGTTAAGAATACTCAGTCTCTACTTAATAGAAGCAATTAGTCTAGTAGATAAATTACTACAATACAACGTAAAGTAATGCAAGTGTCATTATAAAGGTACCTACATATTAAAAGCACTCTGAGAGCCAGGAAGGAATGGGGGACATTGCAGAGGTGCTGCTGTGATAAGCCTTCCTGGGTAGGCTGGGCTTTGACCAAGAGAGGCTGCTCACAGTCCTTGTCCAAATACACCCATCAATCCACAGTTGGAATCACAGCACCAAGAACATAGTTACCATAAATTAAAGCTAAAAGCTTATTTCCCCAAAACCAAGACTGAGAATGTTATCTTTACAAAAGGGAAGCATAGCAAGGAAGTTGTATGGTCAATGAAGACACAATGAAAGAAAGGAGACTTGGTCTGGATGTGGGGGAGCTTTCTATCCAAAACAACGATCTTCCTTGGTATCATTACTATTGGCCATGAGCGAGTCCATGGAATACGTTAAGCACTCTTCCTTAAATGTCTGTAAAATTGGCATGGATACGCCTTACAGTAGAAGACGCCAATCATGTGATTAGAGAAACCGGAACCCCACTAGGTGGCTTTGGGCAAATTACCCCTCCAAGCCACAGGCTCCCACATAAAATAAAAACCATTATACCTATTTTTGAGGGTTGTTGTGAGGTTTGGAAATAATACCTGGTACATAGTGGGAACTAAATAAATGGTACAGAATGTAATTTTCTTTTCTAGATGACACAGGTAATTTATTGTCTGGGACCAAGGCACTGGGATAAGTAATCTCCAGGAATCTCCTCCAGGTCCAAGATTTTAGCCATTGCTGCTGCTAGTCCTCTTTCTCTTTGAAACAACCCAAACTCTGCAGCATCCTGGGTGTAGAGATAACGTTTGTAATCAGCAATGCCTCCTTTACTCCATACTGGCCCACACTCCTTCTAGTCACCCCTGTTGCCATTGTGAGCTTGTCTGAATCTCCCTGAACACTGCCTTTATTTTAGCCTTTTGCCTCTCTACCCCACAAAGTTCCATTGTCTCTGAGCAATTATTCACTTAAGTAGGTGGCCAAGGGCTAATTTGTTTAATTCATCTGTGCCAATGTATTAATCAGTGCTAATAGGCAACCTACCCAGATAGGTGAACATTAGGTAGAGGAACTCTAGTAAATGAACATCCCAGATAGTAAAAAAAAAATCAAGGTCAATGCCAAAGACATCTTTACTCTGAGAGATCTCCCTACATAGTTTAGTGAAGAGGTACTGTGGGATATTTGGGGGCCCCTGGCCACGCTCAGGCAAGATGCATTAGGCTGCTTTCTGTTGTATCTGCACAGAGAGATCAACCTGGACGATATCCCTGCTGCTTCACCAGGAGCACTGAGTGTGGGAGCCGAGTGCTGCAAGGCTGCCCTATAGCTGGGCCAAATGGAAAGAGCCAGAATCTTCTTCATTCTGAGACTATTCTCTTATTTCTAGAGATCCAGACTTTTGGAATGGCAGGGTTTGGAGACACTTTGGAAATCATCTAAGCTCATGACTATTTATTTATTTATTTATTTATTTATTTTTGAACCTGAAGCTCAGAGAAGGGAGTTGATTTGTTAGATCTCAGAGCTGGTGAGGGCTGAGCTGCATCTGGAACCGAGGTTTCCTAGCTCCTAACGCAGAGCCCTCTATCTGCCCCAATTTAACCCTTACATGTATAAACCTTGATATAGCTTAACTGTTCTAGAAGAAGGGGTCCTGGTGGTGGAGGAGCAGAACTAATCTCTAGACAGTATTTTACCACTAGGAACCTGAGAGACTCTCAATTAATTGTCTCCAGTTCAATTTGCCCATCTGTAAAATGAGCAGAGTCTTCTCCACATTGTCTGATGTTCCTGGCTATTATTCAGAACAGATGAGAGTGTCTTGTCCAGAAAAATGTTTAAAACAAGTATTGGTTGAAGAAGGGAAGGAGTTTAGAAAGTCACTCACACACACACACACACACACACACACACACACACACGTTATTCCAATTTATCACCATTCTCAGATTCAGAAGCCACTGATGCTGTTCTCCCTACTCTAAGTCTGGGGAGCACTGGCCTTTAACAGCTGACACCAGAAAACAGAATGCTTTCCTATTGGAAGTGACAACCTACAGGCTGTTGTATGACAAGCCCCTGGGGCATCTTCTACAACCTGCTGATGGGCTGCTGCCACAGGTACCTGAGGCCCTGAGCCTGAGCTCTGAATAGACAATGGAGAGGTTGCAGACAGAGAGAGAAAGGACAAACTGACTACTGAAAATAATGACCCTAATGAAACAGTTCCTAAAGGGGACAGATGTCAATCTGGGAGAGGGAGAGAGAGAAGGAGAAGGGAAGGGAGAGTCAGAAAGGGAATGATGTGAAGAAGGAGGATGAGGGAGAGAGGAAAAAGAGAATGTGAGAATTTAGGGGATTCGAGTACGCAGTTGAGACCCAAATGAACAACATGGAAGATCAAGCTGAAGGATAATCTAAAGCCCAGAGCAAATATTCAAACCTCACCCTTAGTAATACAAAGAGCCTGGAATAAAATCCCCTTGGGGTGAGACTGCTCAAAGCATTGTGCTGAATCTGCTGTGAAGCTCCCCAAAGCACCAGCCACCATGACAAACTCCAAGGGGAGGAGTTTGGGTCACGTGAGTTCTGGACTCAGATTCCGATGGTGGTTTTAGCCTTTCCATCATCCTGAAATTTGGAGATTATGTCTATCCCCATCTTCCCTGGGGAAGCAAGCTGTTGGTGTTTTTGTGTCAGCCACAAGGGCTGGGTTGAGGAGGGTGAGGGAATGTGTGAGAAAGGGGAAGATTATTCCCAGAGATCTCCACCCAGAGATTCCCAGGCAAACGTTTCTCCATGAACTTTCTTCTCTAGGAACTTGCTTATGTCAGCTTCTATTGCTTGTCCACTGGCTCATGAGCCTTCCATCTGCAAATTCAATTGCTAGGTCTACAAGACCCCCAGACCAACCGCCAGCCCCCTTAAGGGAGCTGTAAGGGTCTGGGCGTGTGTCATAAGCAGCCTTGCTCACTGCACGGACCTGGCACGAGCAGGAGCTAGCTTCATTCCAGGACCACGTGACACGAGCAGTGTTACTCACTTGGTTGCCCTCCAGCAGGGCAGCTGGGGACACCTCCCTAGAGTGACTACAGCGTTTATCACTGGGATGACTCAGCTGGAGCTTCTCTCTCCCTGAAAAGGGAATCTGAGGCCAGGGCTGGGGACAGGAGTGTTGATTAGATCCATCTATGGCTGTAAGAGCACAGAAACTGCCCCCTTACCTGGGAAGCATGAAGGACAGGGTGAGTAAAGCTCAGGTCAGTAGCTCAGAAACTCAGAATGAAACATGACTTTATTCCAGAAGCTTGGGTGACCAGTGGGGGTTGGTGTCCAGAACCCCAAGGAAGATCCTATTCAGCCACCTAATGATAATATTTTCGTTTCCGATTTGCATGCATTCCATCTCACCGATTTCAATCCCATCTTTATTTTGTTTTTGTCATGTCTAAGGTCTGTCAATCACTTACCCCTAACTAGAGGAGTGACATAGCACAGTCTTAGCGTGGGTTCTGCCTGATTTTCTGATCAAGGACAGGCTGTATTTCCTTTGAGCAGGTGATATTTTTTCTCTCCACATTATAGGTTTCTGTCTAGTCCTGTTCACTGATCTTTCTGTCATTTGTGAATATGGTCTCATCTCCACAGCACAAACCTCCTCTTCTTGGTCCTAATTCCCCACGGCATCCAGCACACTGATAAGCACATGGTGGATACTTACTCAATGCTTGTTGCGTGGTTGTTTACAATCTTAAAGACCCAAGGGGAAAGGAGTTTCACAGCCTCGCCAGTTACCAAATCCAAGATCTAAATTTATTTAGAAAGAGCTTTTGATAGGCAAACTAAAGCCTTCATTTTGCATGCCATCTCTTATTCAATTTCAAAAACAACATCTGTAGTTTAATTGGTTAATTTCCATCCGCTGGCCTCCTTGTTAATTCTGAGATGTTCTCATGATGTTACCATGATAATCGTTCCTGGAGGTTTACAATAGAAACAGCTGTTATTTGTACAGAGCTTAATCACTTGTAAAGTGAATTCACAGGTATTTTTACCTAGTGCATCACACCCTATGGTCGATGTAAATGCACCTTGCAGCCTTTGACTATGGGACCATACCTGGCTCAGGGCCAGATGCTGCTCTGAAATCCATGGCACATTTGTGGTGTGGTCTGACTCCTTCAAGCCATTTCCAGCCCCCCATCCTGTTTTCTCTCACAGGCATTGCCGCTAATAAATGTTCTTGTTCACTTAGCCTGTCTTCACATCTGCATCTCAGAGGACCCAGTCTCTCCAGCTTGGTTACAGTGGTCCCTTCTCTGGGTGCCTAGAGCATCCTGGATCTCTCTCCATTAGAGCACTGACCAGACTGCACTGAGCTGTCTCTGTCTCCCTATCAGACCTGAATCACTAATCATCATGTAATAAGATGGATGCTGGAAGCGCTGGAGGAAGTGATGCATTTCACTGAGGAGCTGAGGAGTGAGCAGTGGAAGAGTCAGAGGGCTTCTCAGTCGAGGTACATTCAGCTGTGCCTTGAAGGATGGGTAGGATGCAGGTAAAGAGAACGCTGGCCAGCATTCAATGCAGAGGGAACAGAACGAGAAAAAAGATAGTCTTTTGGAGCCTGATGACTATGTTGGTACTGCTGGAATATAACTGTAGAGATAAAGCAGCTAGGTTAGAAATGCCATGCTGAACGGTTTTTACTTTATGCTGTATGTAATGCTTCTCAAGGAATTTTTTTTAATTGAAGATTTACAATGTAGTTTTAGTTTCAGGTGTACAGCAAAGTGATTCAGTTATACATACATATATATATACACATATATGTATTCATTTTCAGATCTTTTCCATTATAAGTTATTAAAAGATATTGAATATAGTTCCTTGTGCTTTATAATAGGTCTGTGTTGTTTATCTAGTTTATATATAGTAGTTTGTATCTGTTAATCCCAAACTCCTAATGCATCCCTCCCCCAACTTTCCCCTTTGGTAACCATAGGTTTGTTTTCTGTCCTTGAGTCTATTTCTGTTTTGTAAATAAATTCATTTGTATCATTTTTTCAGATTCCACATCTAAGTGATATCATATGATATTTGTCTTTCTCCATCTGACTTACTTTTTACACTATTTAAAAGCACAGTGTCATCAAATACATCTTTCCTGTTATGGAACAATTCTTAGAGTGAGTGGGAAATCACCCTAAGAATCGTTCTAACTTGCATTGCCAATATAGGTCCACTAGCCATATGTGGCTATGTAAGTTTTAGTCTAAAGTAATTTAAATTTAAATCAAACTAAAAATTCAGTTCTTCAGTCATACTAGACACAGATTGCTAGTGGCTGCCCCATAAAAAGCAGCACAGAGGGGAGTTTAAGCAGGCATGAATGAGGAAGGTGAAAAAAGCTGGAGACTAGGGAGGTCAGGAGATCTTCACACAGCTAATAGTGGACAAGCAAGGCTGAAAGCCTGAATTTTGTCATTCTTAACCAGGAACTATTTCCACTGGAGTTTTCACATTTCCCTACTTCCTGCAGCTGGTTATCAAGAAATCTCATTTGTGGCCAGATCGTAGCCCTGTGGTGCTGGCAGTGAGATAAAGTGCAAAGATTCTGGGACCTAATGTGAGGTGACATGGGTTTGAATCTAGCACTGACATTTAGGAGCTGTAGAGCTTTTGGAAACCAGTCATCCTCTCTGTGCCCCAAGTTCCTTGTTGATAAATGGAGATGACACTTTCATTGTCATCTATTTCACAGTATTGAAAATACCTAAACTTTTTAAAATCAAGTTAATGATATGATTATATTTTACGTAGAGAATGTTTTTCTTTATTCTTTTCCTATAATTATAAAATAATACATGAATGCCATATATAATTTGCCAAAAAAAGTACTGAAAAGTAGATTTAGAGACAAAAGCATTTAAAAAATAAAAGTCATTTACTTGCAAAAATAAGTGTCACAAGGGAGTCTAAATTTTAGAACAGTGGCCCTCCATCTTGGTTGTATATGAGAATTTCTTGGGAATTTTTTTAATAATCTTGTTGCCCTGCCTCCCTAGACCAATTAAACCAAGATTTTGGAGGGGTAGAAGCCACAAATGAATAGTTTTTGAAACTACCCACATGACTTTAATGTACAAGCATAATTGGGAACTAGAATTCTGGAAGGATAGCTCATCAAATTTAAAAAAATTACATATACCACAAGTATGTAAAGAAAAGACACACATGACAAGCTATTCATTCATGCTGGGAAAGAGCAGTTTTCACAAATGACTAGCATATGTGCAAAGTTATAGACCTATATCAACCATTATCAAGGTCCAGATAAAGCTGTTTCGTAAGGAATTAGGAACTTACATCAATTGGCTTAAGATCTCATTTAACTGGGGACTAGATGGGGACAGGGTGACCTCAAGTATGCTCATGGTGGTTTGTTTTCCCCCTGCCTTTATGGGGTGATATACACACTTATAAAGCAGGGCAAGAGGTCAGTTTGGCTTTTTTTGTAAGGAAATAGGTGAAATACATATTTAATGTCCCTCTCAACCTCAAACCCACTCCCAAGAGTTGACCCCTGATATTATAGATGGAATGTCTATGCTTATACAGATTACACACACACACACACATATAATGCATGCACGCACACACATGCCCTTGGGACTTTCACTAATAAATTTATCATGACCATCCTTCCATATCAGGACATCAGATATATCTCATTTTTATAGATGCATACTTTCATTGTTCCTGTATAAACTGGATTATTTGGATATCCCCCAATTGATAGTAAGGTTTTCCCTGGCTTTTTTCCTATTTCAAATAACACTTGATAAACTCACTTGTATGTTTATCTTTAGCTTTTGAGCAAACACGGTTAAAGGATAGATTCCTAGAATTGTGATTGCTAAGTTAAAAAGCAGACACGGTCAAACTGCCCTCCGAAAAGGCTGCAGCAATTTACATTTTCTCCTAATAATGCAAAGTGCCCATTTTCCCACATCCTCCTTCACACTGGCTCACTTAATGGACATGTAAAAGTGCTTTGCAAATAATTACACGCTATACAAATGCAAGGTATTCTGAGCAGTGACTTTTCTGAATGGACCCATATCAAAAGTATCTGCCAAGCCTCTGAAGACATAGTAACCATCCAGAGGGTTCTGCTATATGTCCTGTTGTTTTCTGGAAATAATGCTTTGGGGCTTGGATGCTAATTTCTTAGGCCACGATGTCAGTCTTCCAAGGTGACAGAGTTGTAAATAATGAGTGAGAGGGAGGGACCCTCTGCCAGAGGGTTATTACCCTCAGAGCTTTTCTGCAAAATAATTGAATACTTCAGTATATGAGCCCACTGGTGACACCCAAAAAGTTACTGAGTGAGCCTGGCAGGGAGTAATTTGGGAAGGTCTCTCCTCTGTTCTATCTTAAAGCCTTTATTCTATCTGCTTTCTCTCCTTCAAGACTTTTCACTTTTATCATTTGTTCAGGGAGCTGTGAAACAGAGGCCTCAGCATTTCCTAACTCATTTTTTTAAGAAGTACAAGCCTAAACAGGTGCACTGAAAGAGCATCCCCTGTTGACTTTGGCTCAAAAAGAAAGGAAACCTGACTTTAAGCTCCTTTTTCTCTACTATGGGATACATGCATCCCAACACCACCACCCACTAAAGTCCTGATGCTCCTTCAATAACCAAAACACCGCTTTCATGTCCAATAGAGGCTTACCTGTTGTACTATTGATCACTCCTGGCTCTCTCTTCCACATACTTCATTTATCCCTCCAAGAAATTATGTAGAGCCCAGTAATTTACTTGTTTGCATCTTTCCTCACCCCCATCTCCCAATGATGAATTCCTCATGCTGTACCCAGGTCTTATGTATGTTTGCATCTCTAGTTGGTAGCACCTGGCAAGTTTGTTGAATGGATTTTTCCTCATTTTGAATCCCTTCATGGGTTGGCCATAACAGAACCAATAACATTCATGGGGTAAGTGACATAAACAGTAGTGCTCCCCAAATATTCCACAAGCTCTTTCATATTTCTCAGTCTCCCTTGCACTTATGATGGGGTCATGAGACCAATTCTGGCTCATGAGCATAACTGGGAGTGAAGTAATTCATGGTATTTGCTGTCTGAGGCCGTCAAAGGGGAATGGAAGTTCCAAGCATGCTCTCTCTCCTGCATCTATGGCTGGAAGAAAAGAATGCTGAGATAGCAAAATTGCAAGATGGAAGCAACTCAAATTCTCACCACTGTTGAAAGGTGGTCACCAAGGAAAGCAGGCTGACCTGTATCAGACTGTTATGAAGGTGAGGAATAAGCCTTGGGGATTTGGAGGTTTGGTGCCACGGAAAAGCTTAGCTTCCCCTGGCTGATGGATAAGAGTTTCACAAGTTGAAAATGTAGGTAGGAGAAAAGCTCATGAAACATGATAGCACCATTTGATAGTGAAACCTTTTCATATCCAAGAACAAGTCAGGATTTTTGCCATGGGTTTGAGGATTTCAAATCAAAATAGGGACACAAATATCCTCATGATATGGATGGAGAATCCAACACATAGAGAAGTGAAGGAATTGGCTTCTAGAATTAGGAGTGAGAGTAGCATTGGAACACAGATCAAAATTTCATCTCAGCTATTTCTAATTGCTCTTCCTGGATGGAATTTCCCCTCCCCCAATATTTGTGTCCTCTGAGGTTAGTATTCTAGGAATAAGACTGACCTATTTAGAAATGGGACTGACTTTGCATCTCTAAAGCTAACTCCATTGAAGATTATATGTTTTGAAGTAACATGGTGGTAAAAAGGTTAACACTGAATCTGAATTTTATTTCCAAGCAAACATCCTGAGCCCTGGGGGAAAGATTGCAGCTGCCCTGTGGCCCAGATAATGCAATATCAGGGTGAACAAGGACAGCTTAGAACATTCTGTTCTCCTCCCCCGAGACCAATTAAAATCTGTAGGCATCTTTCTTGTTGACCAGGCTGACTTACTAATTGAAACACAATTGTGATATTTTCATCAGCTTTCTCTTATCCCTCTTGGCCTGACCAGCAAAGAGAAAGTTGGAAGATCATAGGGCTTCAAGCATAGAAGGCCCAGGGAACAGGACTCCTCCCACCTGAAACCACTACACCCCCATAATTCATTGAACAAGATCCCAAAAAGGATGGTGCAAGCTTGGGAATATGGTGATAACCCCAAATCTCAGTCTCAGTTTATCTAGATAAGGTGAAGTTTAATACCAATACACCACCTTCAGGATTCCTAATGAATAATAAATCTGTCATTTAGCAGCTGCTATTCCAATAAACCACCTCCTGACCTCTGCCTTCCTAATGAACCATCCCTCTGCTTGATTGGACAAGCTCCTAGCAGCAAAGAACCAAATGCCTCTGAAATTCAACAAGATCCCTTTCCTTCTATTGAGCTAGAATGTATTTCTTATGCACATGCAAATGGCCTAGTAGTTAAACTTAGGGATTGTCCCAAACAACATCCAAGCCTCTGTGAATGGGCTACGTAATTGGGGATGTGTAAACTTTTTCTGCTTCAGTATGAAGATCTCCATCTTAGCATCTTTTGTGGAATTATTTCTGAATGGCCCCAGAAAGTAGACATTTGGGGCAGCATATGTTTCAGGTGCGAGGAGGCTTTGGTTGACAACGTATCCAAACAAATAAAGAACAAACAACAGAAAAAACAAAAAACCATCTAGGACAAAGATTTCAGTCTCAGGACTTGTTTCCGAGTTTTCTAAATGGAAATCCAAGGCTGGGACATGGTTGGGAAAAAGCTGTTTTAGCCTTGAAGCCACCTCTCAGCACAATGGCAAGGAGAGGTACCAGTATCAAGATAAGAGTCTTGGAAGAAGAGCAGGGATGATGGAGGATAAATGTACCCAAAGTTCTCCCAGAGAGCAGGGCTGGACCTCCCTAGAGAGGAGGCTCTCCCACAAAGACTCACAGGCTGTCACAATGAACCAACCCAGCCCCAAAGATTAAAAGCCTGAAATTCTGGGTCTGGAATCTCTTCCTCATTCCACCACTGTATTACAGGTGACCTTGGGATAAGAAACCAGCTTCTGGATGAGTCACAGCTTAGGAAAGGAGTACGGACAAGATTGTCATAAATCTGGTAGCAAGAGGGACATGAAAGAGGGTCAGAGAAGTTCTTCTTGTAAATGGCAAATAGATGTTTGTCCTTTGTCCTCTCTCCATATAGGCTAGTTTGGGCTTCCTCAGAAACATCTTGCCCTAAACATCCTTCAAGTCCTTGTGTGGCAACAGGTCCCTTCTGGGGATGAAGAACTGAATGGTTCCCCTTAAACTGGGGAGTAAGAGAAAAATGTGTACTCCCGTCATTTCTGTTCAGCTTTGTGCTGGAGGTCCTAGCCAGTTTAATAAAGAAAAGCAAATAAATGAGAGCATACAGTTGGAAATGAAGAAGAAAATCTGCTCATATTGTAGACAACACAATTATCTATAAGATAATCACAAAGAATCCAACATATATGATCACTGCTTTCCAAAAAAGGTGTAAATGGATAATTTTTATAACACATGATGCTGGGACAATTGAATATCTATATATTTAAAAAAAAATAAACTTTGGCCTTTACCTCAATAATATACAAAATTTAACTCAAAATAGACTGCAGGCTTAAACATAAAGTTGAAGCTATAAAACTTCTAGAAGAAAATAGAAGAGAAAATATTTCTGTACTTGGATTAGTCAAAGATTTATTAAATAAGATATATAAAGTATACACTACAAAACATTGAACTTTTTCACAACAAAACACTTCTGCTTTTGAAAAACATTGTTAATGAAATGAAAAGGCAAACCACAGACTGACAAAAATATTTGCAAAATATGCATCTCATTAAAATATGAAGTCCAGAATATATAAAGAACACTTATTCAGTAATAAAATGACAAACAACTCTATTTAAAAATTGGCAAAAGATTTGAACAGACACATCACCAAAGATATACAAATGGCAAAGCATGTAAAAATAATTCACATCATCATGATATAGTAAGGAAATGTAAATTAAATCCACAATGAGAAACAATTACATTCCCATTAGAAAAGCTAAAATTAAGTGTTGCTGAGGCCGTGGAAGAACTGGAGCTCTCTTTGTTGGCAGGAATGCAAAAATGGTACAGCCACTTTGGGAAATCATTTGTTTCTTATAAAGTTCAATATATACATACCATATAACTCACAATTCTATTCCTAGGCATTTATCCAAGAGTAATGAAAACACATGTTCACAAAGAGATTCTTATATGAATATACATGGTAGCTTTATTTTAAATACCCAGAACTGTGAAGAATCCAAATATCCATCAACTGGTGAATGTTTATACAAACTGGTATATCCATACAATGGAATAATTCCTAGTGTTAGACTGTAACACACTACTGATGATACAGCAACATGGATGAAACTTTAAAGAATAAAATTCTTTAAAGTGAAATATAATTCTAAGTGAAAGAAGGCAGGTGCAAAAGCTTATATACTAGCTCTTTTTGGATGCTGGTGAAGTAAAAGAATGTGGAATGCATCCCTCTCCACAGATGCATCAGGAATACACCAAAAGATGCAATAATTCCCACAGAGAACCAGCTGAACACCAACAAATGACCTCGGACAACAGAAAGGACTGCAAAGATCCTGACATAACTAGGTAGGACAGAGGGGAAAAAAAGAAAACAAGGAGAAAGAGGAGGAGAAGAAAGGAAAGGGATGGGTCCCACACCCTAGGGTGGGGGGATCTGAAACAGAGGGGAGATTGCTGAATTTGGGGAAATGTCCCTTATCTGACGGGGAAACCCCTTCTCCAATGGAGAATTTCCCTGGGTCAGAAGGGAGGCATTTAAGACTGTTCAAAGAGGGTGAAGTGGCTGAGCTGTGGCAGAGGGGCAAGAGTGAGAAACACATGGAAGGTCCATACCATGGCTCAGTGTGTCCGGACTGAGCCGTCAACTCACAGCTGAACAGGGGTTCTGGGAGCTGGAATGTGGGAACCGCAGAACTGGTTCAGGGTGAGAAACATTGCTGACAGTGGGGAGATGGACTGAGAGGATAGGAGGGAAGACATCCACAGCGGAGAGGGCCTACCTCTGAAAGCTGTGCAGCCATAGTGGTGGCTGGATACTGCTGACTCACAAGCAGAGGGGAGGAGGCGTGGGTGTAGCCTCTATCTCAGTGCCTGCAAGGGACAAAGGAAGGACCATTGTGGGCCTGGCTAATGCATTCAGGGATAACAAAGGCCTGTGGGTGGGGCTGGCCTAGAGTGCCTGCAGCTGAGAGCCAAAAGCCTGCAGAGTGGCCCAGCTCTGCAGACATTCTGTTTACACCCAAGCCACCGGCAACCCTCTGCAACAGGCACTGCCACAGCCAACTGAATTGCCATGATCCAGGCAGGGCACCACTCCTCACTCACTCCCAGGGGAAGGAGCCACTATTGTACCCTCTCTCAACCCACACACCAGTGCTTACAGAATAACAATAAAGGAAGTTCTGCTGGCTGCAGAATAATACAAAAAGCCCAAGGTGGGTAGAAGGACACTTACAGCTGAGACCCCAAGGAAACAGAAATATTAGTATTAATTTTACTGATCTTGTCCATTCTGGGGTCAGTTCTAGTTTCTTTTTTTTTTTAATTAATTATGATCTTAGTCCTAATGGATCAACACATTTTATAACATATTTTTTATTCTATTTTTATTTTTAGCTTTTTTATATATTTCCATTTCTAACTAAGTTTTTTATAATGCTGACTGTATATCTCTTACCTTCTTTTCATCTCTATCTTTTATACATTTCTATTTCTTTCTTTTTCTTTTCATATTTCCAGTCACACTACGCCCTTCCGTTGCCCTGTCTTCTATCATTTTTTAGTTTATTTTATCTTAATATACTTATAAGCAATATTATCAGTCTGCTCTGTTTCCTTGTTTTATTCTCCAGATGACAAACTGCTTTGGTATTTTTTATTAGGTTTTGTCTTTATTTTAGCTCTAAGTATAATTGTCTGATTTCATTCTGAGAGTCTTCAGTCTTTCTGGTGATACACTTGTTCTTTATATTTGATCCTAGGTTACAAAATCTCCCTGGATTTGTGTTTGTGTGTGTGGTGTTTTTTTTGTTTGTTTGTTTATTTGTTTTTGTTTTTGTTTTGTTCTGTTTGGGTTTCAAATATCTCTTGGTTTTCTCTTTAACTGTCTGATAGCATACTGGGGTTCTTCTTTCAGGTCTTTCTAGTGCCTTATGTTCTACTGGATTCAGTATTTGTGGCTCTTATACATGTATGTGTTTCCTTGCCTTAGTATTTGTTGACTCAACACTCTGCCATTAGACAGGGGCTTGGACAGTCTTCTTTAAACCCCTTTATTGCTGGGACAAGCAACCTCTGAAGTTTGGACTACTATGAGAAAACAAAGAAACGCCATACAGGCAAAACAGCAGGTAAAAACCCACAAGACCAAATAAATGAAGAGGAAATAGGAGAATTGCCTGAAAAAGAATTCAGAGTAATGATAGAAAAGATGATACAAAATCTCCAAAAAAAATACAGAAAATAAAAGAAACAGTTAATAAGGACCCAGAAGAACTAAAGAGCAAACAAATGGTAATGGACAACAAAATAGCTGAAATTAAAAATACTCTAGATGGTATAAACAGCAGAATAACTAAGGCAGGAGAACAAATAAGTGAGTTGGAAGATAGAATGGGGGAAATAACTGCCACAGAAGAGGAAAGAGAAAAAAGAATAAAAAGAATGGAAGACAGTCTCAGAGACCTTGGTGACAACATTAAGAACACCAACATTCAAATCATAGGCATCCCAGAAGAAGAAGAAAAAAAGAAAGGGTCTGAGAAAATATTTGAAGAGGTTATAGTGGAAAACTCCCCCAACATGGGAAAGGAAATAATTTATCAAGTACAAGAAGCTCAGAGAGTCCCATACAGAAGAAACCCAAGGAGAAATACACTGAGGCACATATTAATCAAACTAACAACAATTAAACACAAAGAAAAAATATTAAAAGCAGCAAGAGAAAAGCAACAAATAATATATAAGGGAAAACCCATAAGGATAACAGCTGACCTTTCTGCAGAAACTCTGCAGGCCAGAAGGGAATGGCAGGATATACTGAAAGTCATGAAAGAGAGAAACCTACAGCCAAGAATACTCTACCCAGCAAGAATCTCATTCAGATTTGGTGGAGAAATCAAAAGCTTTCCAGACAAGCAAAAGTTAAGAGAATTCAGCACCACCAAACCAGCCTTACAACAAGTGCTAAAGGAAATTTTCTAAGCAGGAAACACAAGAGAAGGAAAAGACCTACAAAAATAAACCCAAAACAATTAAGAAAATGGTAATAGGAACACACATGTCAATAATCACCTTAAATGTAAATGGATTAAATGCTCCAATCAAAAGACACAGACTGGCTGAATGGATACAAAAACAAGACCCGTCTATATGCTGCCTACAAGAAACCCATTTCAGACAAAGGGATACATATAGACAGAAAGTAGGGGGATGGAAAAAGTTATTCCATGCAAATGGAAGCTAAAAGAAAGCTGGCATAGCAATACTCATATCAGACAAATTAGACTTGAAAGTAAAGACTATTACAAGAGACAAGGAAGGACACTCCATAATGATCAAGGGATCAATCCAAGAAGAACATATAACAATTGTAAATATCTATGCACCCAACATAGGAGTACCTCAATACATAAGTCAAATGCTAATAGCCATAAAAGGGGACATCGACAGGAACACAATAATAGTAGGAGACTTTAACATCCCACTTACATCAAGGGACAGATCATCCAAACAGAAAATAAATAAAGACACACAAGCTTTAAATAACACATTAGAGCATCTCAATTTAATTGATATTTATAGGACATTCCATCACAAAGCTACAGAATATACTTTCTTCTCAAGTGCACATGGAACATTCTCCAGGATAGATCACATCTTGGGTCACAGAACAAGCCTTGGTAAATTCAAGAAAATTGAAATCATATCAAGCATCTTCTCTGATCACAATGCCATGAGACTAGCTATCAATTACAGGAAAAAAACTGCAAAAAATACAACCAAATGGAGGCTAAACAATATGCTATTAAACAACCAAGAAATCACTAAAGAAATCAAAGAGGAGATCAAAAAATATCTAGAAACAAATGGCAATAAAAACACAACAACTGGAAACCTATGGGATGCAGCAAAAGCAGTTCTAAGAGGGAAGTTTATAGCAATACAGTCCTAACTCTAGAAACAAGAAAAATATCAAATAAACAACCTAACCTTACACCAAAATAATTAGAGAAAGAAGAACAAAGAAATCCCAAAGTGAGCAGAAGGAAAGAAATCATAAAGATCAGATCAAAAATAAATGAAAAAGTAATGAAGGAAACAATAGCGAAGATCAATGAAACTAAAAGCTGGTTCTTTGAGAAGATAAACAAAATTGAGAAACCATTAGCTAGACTCATTAGGAAAAAAAGGAAGACGCAAATCAATAGAATTAGAAATGAAAAAGGAGAAGTAACAACTGACACTACAGAAATACAAAAGATCATGAGAGTCTACTATAAGCAACTATATGCCAATAAATTAGATAACCTAGAATAAATGGATAAATTCTTAGAAAAGTACAATCTTCCAAGAGTGAGACAGGAAGAAATGGAAAATGTGAACAGACCAATCATAAGCACTGAAATTGAGACTGTGATTAAAAATCTCCCAACAAACAAAAGCCCAGGACCAGATGGCTTCACAGGCAAATTCTATCAAACATTTCGAGAAGAGCTAACACCTATCCTTCTCAAACTCTTCAAAAATACTGCAGAAGGAGGAACACTCCCAAACTCATTCTACAAGGCCACCATCACCCTGATACCAAAATCAGAAAAAGAAAATTACAGGCCAATATCACTGATGAATATAGATGCAAAAATCCTCAACAAAATACGAGCTAAAAGAGTCCAACAACACATTAAAAAAAAATCATTCATCATGATCAAGTGGGGTTTATCCCTGGGATGCAAGGATTCTTCAATATATGCAAATCAAACAATGTGATACATCATATCAACAAATTGAAGGATAAAAGACATATGATAGTCTCAATAGATGCAGAAAAAGCTTTTGACAAAATTCAACATCCATTTATGATAAAATCTCTCTAGAAAATGGGCATAGAAGGAAATGACCTCAACATAATAAAAGCCATATATGACAAACCAAAAGCCAACAGCATTCTAAATGGTGAAAAACTGAAAGAATTCCCTCTAAGAACAGGAATAAGACAAGGGTGTCCACTCTCACCATTATTATTCAACATTGTTTTGGAAGTTTTAGCCACAGCAATCAGAGAAGAAAATGAAATAAAAGGAATCCAAATTGGAAAAGAAGAAGTAAACTTGTCACTCTTCGCAGATGACATGATATTATACATAGAAAACCCTAAAGATTCTATCAGAATACTGCTAGCACTAATTGATGAATTTAGTAAAGTAGCAGGATACAAAATTAATGCACAGAAATCTCTTGCATTCTTATACACTGACAATGGAAGAGCAGAAAGAGAAATTAAGGAAACTCTCCCATTCACCATTGCAACAAAAAGAATACAATACCTAGGAATAAACCTGCCTAAGGAGGCAAAAGACCTGTATGCAGAAAACTCTAAGACACTGATGAAAGAAATCAAAGATGATACAAACAGATGGAGAGACATACCATGTTCTTGGATTGGAAGAATCAACATCGTGAAAATGACTGTGCTACCCAAAGCAATTTACAGATTCAATGCAATCCCTATCAAATTACCAATGGCATTTTTCACAGAACTAGAGCAAGAAATCTCACAATTTGTATGGAAACATGAAAGACCCCAAATAGCCAAAGCTATCTTGAGAAGGAAAGATGGAGTTGGTGGAATTAGGCTTCCTGACTTCAAACTATACTACAAGGTCACAGTGATCCAGACAGTATGGTACTGGCACAAAAATAGAAAGGAAGATCAATGGAACAGAATAGAGAACCCAGAGGTAAACCCAAGCACATATGGGTGCCTTCTCTTTGACAAAGGAGGCAAGAATATACCATGGAAGAAAGACAGCCTCTTCAATAAGTGGTGCTGGGAAAATTGGACAGCAGCATGTAAAAGAATGAAATTAGAACACTTCCTAACACCAGACACAAAAATAAACTCAAAATGGATTAAAGACCTAAATGTAAGGCCAGACACTATCAAACTCCTAGAGGAAAACATAGGCAGAACACTCTATGACATCCATCAAAACAAGATGCTTTTTGACCCACCTCCTAGAATCATGGAAAGAAAATCAAGAATAAACAAATGGGACCTAATGAAACTTAAAAGCCTTTGCACAGTGAAAGAAACCATAAGCAAGACTAGAAGGCAACCCTCAGAATGGGAGAAAATACTTGCCAAAGAAGAAACGGACAAAGGATTAATCTCCAAAATATACAAGCAGCTCATGCAGCTTAATACCAAAAAAGCAAATAATCCAATCCCCAAATGGGCATAAGACCTAAATAGACACTGCTCCAAAGAAAACATGCAGATGGCCAACAAACACATGAAAAGATGCTCAACATCACTAGTCGTTAGAGAAATGAAAGTCAAAGCCACAATGAGGTATCACCTCACACCGGTCAGAATGACCATCATCAAAAAATCTAGAAACAATAAATGTTGGAGAGAGTGTGGAGGAAAGGGAACTCTCCTGCACTGTTGGTGGGAATGTAAGTTGATACAGCCACTATGGAAAACAGTTTGGAGGTTCCTTAAAAAACCCAAAATAGAACTACCATATGATCCAGTAATCCCCCTACTGGGCATATACCCAGAGAAAACCATAATCCAAAAAAAACATGTACTGCAATGTTTATTGCAGCACTATTTACAATAGCCAGACATGGAAGCAACCTAAATGCCCATCAACAAATGAATGGATAAAGAAGATGTGGGACATATATACAATTGAATTACTCAGCCATAAAAAGGAATGAGATGGAGCTATATGTAATGAGGTGGATAGACCTAGAGTCTGTCATACAGAGTGAAGTAAGTCAGGAGGAGAAAAACAAATACTGTATGCTAACTCATATATACGGAATCTTAAAAAAAAAAAAAAAATGGTACTGATGAACCCAGTGACAAGACAAGAATAAGGATGCAGATGCCAAGAATGGACTGGAGGACACGGGATGGCGGGGGCAGGGGGCGAAGGGGAAGCTGGGACGAAGTGAGAGAGTAGCATAGAGATATATATACTACCAAGTGTAAAATAGATAGCTAGTGGGAAGTTGCTGTATAACAAAGGGAGATCAACTCGATGATGATGGGTGATGCCTTGGAGGGCCAGGACGGGGAGGGTGGAGGAGAGTCGCAGGAGGGAGCGGATATGGGGATATGTGTATAAATACAGCTGATTCACTTTGGTGTACCTCATAAGCTGGTACAAGAGTGTAAAGCAATTATATTCCAATAAAGAGCTAAAAAAAAAAGAGCTTATATACTAAATAATTCCATTTGTATGAAATTCTAAAATTAGTAAAACTGTAGTGAGAGGAAGGAGGTATTTCCATTGTTACCAGGAATATTGGGAATTGTATTGACTGCAAAGGGTCACAACAGATCTCTTTAAGATGTAGGGATTGTCTTGAGGATGATGGAAATGGATTCTCCTGGTGTTTACGTAATTGTGTAAATTTGTAAAATCTCATTGGAAACTGGTGAATTGTAAGTAGATTATGCCTCAAAGCTGATTATATATATTAAACACATTTAAATACACATAAAATATACATGCCCATATACAAAATAAAGAATATATAAAATACATAATAATAAATAATATATATTATTTAAAATGATCATGTTTATGTGGAAAGGATTATGGACCACACACAGCTTGGTCCTCTCCATCACTGACAGGACATAGAAACCTTTGGCAAGAGACTTTGCATTTCACTTTCTCCTTGTGTTCGTATTGTTCTTCCTTCTGCCTCTTGGGATAGTAAAAGGGTGAAAGATAAAGTTTAAGGAACACCAGACTCTTCTGAAATAGGTCCTATGTAACATAAGCTATCATTATTGTGCAGATCTGCAAACGGACCTAAACCTTGTGCTCTTGGGCAAGAACTGTGGGAGCACTGGTGCCAACACAAACAGTTTCTCAAAATATTCTTCTGTTGAGAAATCGAGCAGCCAATCTTCGGGACTCTTGGCTGGCAAGGGAATCATTTTGGCTAAAGCAGTGTAGTGCTTCTTCTGAAGCAAAAGCCCATGGGCACACTAATAAATATGATGAAACGAAACTTGTATTGCAGGGTAGAATGACAAGCAAAGGGGGCACTTTCCTCTGCCATGGATCTGTTTACTTTTCATTTGTTGAGTCAAATAATTATTGAGAACACAGTACATGCCTACTACTTTGAAAGGCACTGCAGAAGACACGAAGGAGAAAGGGCAGGGCACAGACACATGTTGGTCTGCACAATATGTTATGCCTTCAAAGTGTGTATTTTTATACCCTTAAATTCTTATAAATTGATAATTTCAAATAAACATATCAGAAAGCAAGAAAGAATTCAAATAAATGAGTTGTGTCCAGCACAAGAAGTAAGAAAAAGGACAAACCAAATACCCTGAAGGGAAACAGAAGAAAGGAATTGGTAGATAAAAGTAGAAATTAACGAGTTGGGGGGAAAAAAAACAAAACAACAAAACTGTAGGACCACAAACAGTTCCAAAAGCTGGATCATAGAAAAAATAAACAAAAAACCAAAAAGCAAGAGAAAGAAACTAGATCAATTACTAGGTTGCCTAATCAAGAAAAAAAATTGGAGTGGTCATAAAAAATAAATAGAACTAGTATGTGGGAAATAATTACAGGAACTGAAGAAATAAAAAGAGTTACAAAAGACTTTTTTTGCTAGTTCCATGTAAAACAATTTAAAATAAGTTTGAAACCTTCTAGTTCATTATAAGAATTTATCATAACATTGATAACAAAAACCAACAGTACACCAAAAACAGATAATCACATATGAGTGATACTTATTAATTTACGTGTAGAAATCCTAAATAAAATATTAGCAACAACAAAAAAACTAGTGGCACATTATCATACATCATAACCAAGTGGGATTTATTCCACAAAGTTAAACTATTCCAAGATAGTTTAATATTAAGAAATTTATTAAGGAAATGTATCATCATAGATTTAAAGAGAAAAATCAAATGATCATCTCAGATGTTGAAAAGATATTTGACATTATTCAAATTACTAAATTGATAAAAGGAACTCAAAATAAGAAGGCAGATACCATATATACGTGTGCATTTGTCAGAACAAAATGCATATATATGAACTAATATTTACATCATTTTCTCCCCACGTTCTCAAGCCCTCAGATGTAGACGGAATTTCACCACTGGTATTCCTGGATCTCCACCTTTCAGATCGCAACTTGTGAGACTTAGCTTCCACAATTGGTTAAGGCAATTCCTCATAATAAATCTAAGGAGAACCCAAACTAATACAGGTTTATAAAATAAGCCGAATAGCTAACGCCATACCCAATGGGAAAACACTACAAGTATTCCCTCTAATGCCAACAATAAAAGGGGTACCGTTCACCACTATTGTTTAATGTCTTAATAAATCACTAGCCAATGCAAGTGACAAGAGAAGTGTAAAAAATGGAAAGAGAAAAGTAAAATTATCAGCATTTGTAGCTATGGTTGTATATCTAAAAATTCCAACAGAATCACCTGAAAAAGCATTATATACATGAGAGGATTCAGAGGGATTATGGAGGACAAAATTAATATGCGGAAATGAATGACTTTCATATATGCAAACACCAACAAGTTAGAGAAGACAATGAAAGATCCCATTTATGCTATCAACAAAAAGCGATACAATTTCTAGAAATAAACACCATTGAGAAATGTGCAAGGGCTATATAGAAAGCACTTGAAAATGTTCTCTAATGACAGAAATAAAGACTAAAACAAGTGACTATCCAAGCCATGTTTTTAAGAGGACTCATCATCAAAAATATATCCGTTTCCCTAAATCAATTTAAAAGTTTAATGTAATTTTCCCTGTGCTGCTAAAGTTATGGGGAAGCAAGCATTCTTATACTCTTATACATTGCTGGCAGGAATTTAAATTAGTATAACCTTATAGAAGGCAATTTGGTTAATGGTATCTATCAAAATTGGAAGTAAACACACTCCTTGAATAATGACAGCTACTTAATTCATTTTACGGATACACTCATGCAAAATAACATACGTGCAAAGTCATTCATTCCATCACAATTGTAGTAGCAGAAGATTGGAAATAGCCTACCTGTCCATCAGGAGGGTACAGTCATGCAATGGAATACAATGCAGTTGTAAAACTCAATATAAAGAAAAGAAAATTACAAGAAAATTCTCTGAACGTGGATATGGAAATAACTTTAAGAAAGAACAACATACAGAGGACGTTTTTGTCCATGTAAAAAAGTTTGTGGATCAGAGGAATAAATATTCATATTGCACTGTATATGCCAAGAAAATCCCTGGGCAGATACACAAGAAGAAATCAGTAACAGTGGCTGCTTCTCTGAAGACTGGAATTGACACTGGGAAGGATAGGAAACAGGAGTGAAAGAGAAAACTTTAAGAATACACATTCTGATAATCTGAATTTTTGATCTATATGAGATCATTACAATTTAAAATGCCAAAATCAAATTTTAATAGAGATAAATAGATGACAAAGATATAATAAAAGTCAAATTTCAAACATAAAGAATTTCAGATGAGGGAAGTTTGATTAATAAAACATTAAAATATTCACAGTGAATTGCTAAGTGCTTAATAAGTGCTCTACCCTGTTTAAAGCATTTTACCTGTAAGTATGAGATGGGTACTATTATTATCCTATTTTAGAAGTGCTATTATCATCCTCTTTTATGGATGTGGAAATAGAGGCAGAGAACAATGTATGACATGCTCAAAGCCACAGCTAGGCAATCTCCAGACACCTGCAGTTTTAACTGCTTGGCTATGTCACCTCCTGACTTATGACATGATGTCTTGTGGTGCAGTTAAACACACACGAACTTCATCACCCCATCAAAATACCTGAGGTTCAATACTTCACTCTACTTACCAGCTGTATTGAAAAAGTCACTCAGCATATACAGATTTGATTCCCTCGTTTGTAAAAAGGTCCTGTCTCTAAAACTTGCCTCGAGCTCCTCTGTGTTTGTGTGTGATAGGAAAGCAGGTGGAAAGATCCAGTATTTAAATATTTGCTGCAGGACACAGATTAGAAAAGATGCAAGAATCCACCTCTGGAAGGGAGAAAATAAAACAGTTGAGAAGCAAATCATGTTTTCCCACTGATTTCCTTTGTGTCTCAGGGAGAAGTTAGAATGGGAAAAGTTCTGGACCCTGGTTGTATCGAGATGACATTTAAGGAAAGAAAGGATGTATACTGCCAAGGAAAAAATAGTAACTTTCTAAGAAAATATCAACAGTCACATCCAAAATAGTAACAACTTTAAAAATAGAGTGACACACAAAAAGCCAGGAACTCCAGCTCACAGGGAGAGCAGAACAGCTGGGAAAAGGGAGCTGCTGGAACTATGGATGTGCAGAGGCCCATTTCTGGGTGTGAGTTGGGCACTCAGAAATTGATCACCTCGGGCTTCCGTTAAGTGTATTTCTATTAAGCGGGTGCTCTGTGGCTCTTTGGGAGGCAGGCAGGCGGCACACAGTACAGAGAAAAACTCTCCTCGGGGAATCTAGCAGAGTAACTTCAGGCTGAAGTTCAGCTTTCAAAAACAGTGCCTTTAATACTGCGACATACTGCTCACAACCAAAGTCTATGGTGGAGTTGGCTGGAGGTTAGGCGACCTCAGATTTACTTAACATCTCTTGCTCTGTCAAGTTCACGATGAGCTGAATGGTGGTTACCACCAGGAATGACTTCCTCAGGATCCATGATACTCCCTTGCCATATTCAGGCTGGGGCTACCATCCAGGAAAGCACCTCCCCCTCCCCCTCCTCCACAAAGTAATAATGCTAATAATGCAAGTTGACTTCCACGTTTCAGGACAGGTATTGGGGGTTTCCTTCACCTGTATCACCTGCCTACATGGTCCCAACATTAAAGCCAGAAAAATATTCATTTAAATACATTTGCCCATTATTAATTATACTTAATTAATATGCATAGGTTTTGATATTTTTTAACTGAAATATAGTTGATTTATAATGTTGTACTCGTTTCAGATATACAGCAGAGTGATTCAGTTATACACATATGTTCTTTATTCAGATTCTTTTCCCTTATACGTTATTACAGAATATTGAGTAGAGTTCCCTGTGCAGTAGGTCCTTGTTGATTATTTTACATATAGTAGTGTATATATGTTAATCCCAAACTCTTAATTTATCTCTCTCCCTTACTTTCCCCTTTGGTAACCATAAATTTGTTTTCTATGTCTGTGGGTCTATTTCTGTTTTGTATATAAGTTCATTTGTATCACTTTTTTAGATTTCCCCATATAAATGATATCATATGATACTCGTCTTTCTCTGGCTTACTTCACTGAGTATGATAATCTCGAGGTCCATCCATGGTACTGCATTATTTCATTATTGTTTACGGCTGAGTAATATTCTGTTGTATATATGTACCACACCTTCTTTACCCATTCCTCTGTGGATGGACATTTAGGTTGTCTCTATGTCTTGATGATCCCTTATGATCCTATAAGACTTCCAGAGTCTCCCCTTCTGAGCCTCACAAAGATTCTATGAGGGAAACTAGCTAAAGAAAGATATTTCCACCCTAAAGATAAGAAAATGGAGGCCTGGAGAGGTGAGGTGATGTCCCCCAGGACAGGTAACAAATTAGACAAAGAGTCAGAACAGTGCCTAGGTCTAGGGCTCCTGCCACCACCCTCTTCACAAGTGTCCTGTGAGGTCTCTTTAGTTCTCAAGCTTTTGGAACCTAGTGGGTTTATTATTAGGCTCAGAGCTGTCCCCACAGTGTAACAGTCCTGTGACCCTGGAGCACCTCTCACCCTTCACTAACAGGAGTCCTCTTAAGGGGAGACAGACACACACCTGGACTGGGTATTTGATATACTTCTCTTGGTCTATTTAAGTGGCTGAAGATTACCCAGTTTGGAAATTCACTGCACTGTAGTCTGTCTCTCCCTTCTCTCTCCTGGTTATTGACATTAAGCTATCATGTTACTCACTGATAGAGAACTGGAGGCAATCTAAAGTGAAAATCATTTTGCTGACCCAAATTTCTCCTTTGTAGACTCATCTGAATGTTGGCTACTTTTATTCAACAATTACAGATTCAAAAGCCATAGTGACCATGTATCAACTGACGGATGAAATCAGCTCAGGGAAGGGCTAATCCTGCAGCAGAAAAGACTGGGTGTCTGCCCTAATTTGGTTTGCCAGCCAGGGAAGGACCTGATCCTCAGAGGGAACCATGGTTCTTCACATAAAGATGCAGACCACTCCCCCGCCAAACAAACACACACACACACACACACACACACACACATTCAAATACACACACACACAATCCCTTAATTTGGTTGGGGATGGGGAAGCAGGGAGGGCTGGGGTGTGGGAGATGATGGCTCAAACATCTCCATCTCTTGATGAAGCTGCTGGAAGGATAGATACAGACGCACTTTTGCTGAATAGGGAGGTATTCGACTTTCTGTACTCCTCTCCAAAACCTGGGTGTGAGCATTCCTTTAGCTAATGTCTACAGGACTGCTGAGCTAGTCAAAGGTCAGCATTACGCTGCACTGTGTTACTCTAACAAGGAGACTAGCAGCAGCTTACACCTTTACAGCCAAAGAATTTCTAATCTTGGCCTGTAGTCAGAAGAGAAGGAGAGCAGAAATTGGAAATCACCCTGATGTCACCTCACTCTGAGAGTCCATTCTGATGTCAAATGAATGAGAACGGTTTCAACAGCAGCTGATGGGTCAAATCTATGGATGCTACTGCATCCCTGGGGATTTGCAAGCCTCAGAGAGGAAACTGCAGTGAACTGTCCTGAACCCAGCGAAATTACTGACTGCTGAAATTTCAAAAACAATTCACCTTTGGAGTGCAAGGTGATTACACAAAGCTCATAGGCAACATCTGGAAGGAAAAATGAAACAAGCAGATGAACAGGGCTCCCTTAAAAGTAAAAAAGTCCAGCCAAAGGACAGCTTAATAAAATGCATGTGTTCAATTGATCCTGGGGAGAAATGATTTGGCTCTGGTAAATTACATTTGTATCTAAACATCGTGTTTAGAATGTATGTTTTCAGCCCAGCATCACTGGGGAAGGCAGACGGTGTCCCGAATGTTCAACAATATACTATACGGATTCCTTTTATTAAAATCTCATTTCACCGGGATAGCTCCTTTGAGAGAGACATGCAGGATAAAGCTTGGAAATCAGTGAACCAACACCACATAACTGTATCACGCATATTAAATATTCCTGCTTACGCATTCACTACGCACTTGGCCTGAGCTTAATGCACTGGGAGAGCCAGGACATACGTAGCTTAGTAGCTTGGGAGCTTTTTTTCTTTTCCTTTTTGTCTGCTTCCTCCTTTCCTGCTTTTAAAATCACATAGGACGGGGAGTGGATCAAAGTTCTCCTCTCCTCACACCCTCTCTGCAATGCTGCCACTTTGAAAACGCTTGACCTGGTTGCTTTCCTCAACAGAGCCCTGAGTGATCAATGGGATATAGCAGCTAAGTCATCACACACGGATGTGTGTCGTAACCGTGTTCCTCCCTCCAGCCCCAGTCCCAGCACCAGAGTTTCTTTCTTTTATTTTTTTTATTTAAATACATCTATATAATTGCTTTACAATGTTGTGTTAGTGAATCAGCTATATGTACACATATATCCCCATATCCCCTCCCTCCTAAGCCTCCCTTCTACCCTCCCTATCCCACCCCTCTAGGTCATCAAAAAGCACTGAGTTGATCTCCCTGTGCTATGCAGCACCTTCCCACTAGCTATCTATTTTACATGTGGTCGTGTGTATACGTCAATGTTACTCTCTCACTACCTCCCAGCCTCCCCTTCCCCCTCTGTGTCCTCAAGTCCATTCTCTATGTCTGCATTTTTATTTCTGCCCTGCCACTAGGTTCATCAATACCATTTTTCTAGATTCCATATATATGGGTTAGCATACAGTATTTGTTTTTCTCTTTCTGACTTACTTCACTCTGTATGACAGACTCTAGGTCCAACCACCTCACTACAAATAACTCAATTTTGTTGCTTTTTATGGCTAATATTCCATTGTATATATGTGTGCCACATCTTCTTTATCCATTCATCTGTTTCTTAAGCATGTGTGTTGGGCTCTTCTGGGCACTACTTGTTTACTCTGGAAACAGGAAGACAGCTCCAGCTCAAAAATCAGACAATGTTAGGACTTAAAAAATTTTTTTTTATTTTAAGATTATAATGAAAATGTTTACCCATTGTGGTTGCACAACCATATATAGTTTATTTTAAAGATGGGTGGCTGTGGAGAAAAGAAGCTTGTCTGAGCACATGGTTTTATATGATTCTGTTGAGATTTAGTATAAACCAAAAATGTTAATGCTGAGATCTTGTGGCTGATTAGACCTTCATTCTTTCATTCATTTAAATAGATTTAACAAACAGCTACTTTGTCCTGTGTTCTGTGCCAGGTACCTTGGAGATCCAATGGAGAATTAGAAAGAAATCTGCCCCTGAGAGGCTGGTAGTCAAGTACCAGAGAGAAGGGAGGTGTGGAGGTAGCTCTGAAACCATACAACCATCTGCAGAGACATGGGATGCTATGAGTTCCCCTTGGCTCAATGATCTAAGGAAGCCTTCTTGAAGAAAATGTTCTTTGATCTGGGTCTTGAAGCATTAATAGAATTGTACACATGGAAGAAGTTAAGAGAACAAAACAAAATTCAGGCAGAAGCAATAACATATGTAAAGACCAAATTAGGAAGCGCGTGGGCTCTGTCAGGAACAGCACACAGATTTTGGGGGAAGAAAAGTAGTAGATGAACCGGGTGTCAGGAGGTTTCAGACCATTTCATCAATTCTCTTTGATGGTGTAAAACAAACAAACAGAAAAGATCTGTGGGCAGCCTTTATGCAGAAATTGCTCTACTCTGTGTCCTGAGACCCTATGACCCTGCCTGGAGGTGGCCTCTTTGTTTGGACCCAGGCTCCAGCCTGCATACCTGCTCCTCCACTCTCTGTTCACCCATCTCTTCAGCTTGCAGGTGGCATGTCTGGCTCTGGTAGGATTCCGGCCCTGTCGAAGTTAACGCACCACTCTCCCCATCAACTGTTTAGTGGTCCTTGTGTCCCAAATCTAAATCTCATACAGAAGCTCTCATGATGGACTAGACTGAGTGGAGAGCACATTCCTAGTTCCATCATTTGTGACTGGAGGGCATAGCATCCCCCATACAAATATGGCAGCCTGGGTCCATACACCTTCAACTGCTGCTGCGGGTACAGGTACCCCCTGGAGGAAAGTGATATCAGCAGACCTTTACTTCAAATAAGTATAATACGTGTTTTAAATGCCACAAATGTCTGGCAACATTTAAGAAGACAAGGAGATGTGCAACGCACTTTAGAAATTATGCCAGAAAGGGTAAGAAACATGAACATTTTAGCACTAGCAGAGGCAACCTTCAGTTATATGGAAGATAGCTATAAGGAAATAGTTCATAACTCAACACTGCTAAAATAAAGGAGATGTCTCACTCTTTTGGTATGTCATGACCTGTCTACGATTCATCATTGTAATAATTTACCTCATTTCTCTCCACCCCAAGATCCCCAAAAGCATGTTAACCAGGAAAACAAAACCTCTCTTTGGCCCATCCTATATGCATTCAAATCATTTGTAGTACACAGTACACATTTTAGGCACCCACTTACATAAATGTATCAGAATTACTAACAGAAGAGATTTTCACCAGCCAAGGAGAGAGTTTTATTTTTATCGGGTACGTGGTCTGATAAATAATATAAGCAAAGATGGGAATTTTACCAGGTAGGGGTTTAAAAAAAAAGGAAGGCCTGCAAATAGATACTTTTAAAATCTGTTTAGTGCTGGTTCTCTTTCCTTTATAACTCTACCACAAAGTCCTCTATTCAGACAAATAGCGTCTGATTATTTTAATGTACCAATATTGGCTGTAAGTTTCCTCTCCCTGGGCAAGGACACAGATCCAAAGTGCAGCTGCTGCTTTCAGTTTATCATGCTTTTAATGTGACTATCTTACCCCAAGCAGTTAATTGATTAGGAATACATACTGCGGGGGGTGGGGGTGGGGTGGCGGTGGTGTTGCACACTTGTAATGCAAGCATACACACACTGGATGGCAAAGATCCGAGCTTGCCAGCCCCATGAATGTACATATCTGCCCCATTGTGATAGCCATACATTCACCACTATATTTTATTTCTCTGTCTCAAACTGAAATATGATACAGACTTTCCCATCAATAATATGACGTGCTATTTACTTGGCCTTTGTGATTCTTGAGATACTTTGGAAACATTCTCTCTCTTTCTTTGTTTATAATCTGTCACACATCAATCCTACTCAAAGTGCCGTACTTACACACCACGGGCATCCTGGGCTCAGCTAAGATTTCCTGCTTCTAATCAAAGGAAAGAATTTGAATTCTTAAAGAAAATGTTAGTGCTGTCCCGTGAATGCCAGGAGCTGCAATTTTCTACTAGTACAGTTGTTAACAACTCATTTTCTATTTGATCCTGTTTGCACAATACTTGAAATGTTTGCAGTGTATGTGAATCAGGATCCTTAATAGTGAGTCAGACCTGAAACTGAAAGGAAACAGAGGAATCAGCTCCTGAGGGGAGCTGATTCCTGCAAAGAGTCCCTGAATTTGACTCTTTGTTTCCTGGTGGCCGAGGCCAGATGGGGCAGCACGTTTTGTTACCAAGACAATGTGTTTTAAGGTTGCAGACTAATAATTCTCAAAACTTATTTATCTAAAAGTCTATTGGTTGGGACCAAAGACCAAGAGAATGTCTCCTCTATTTAGAATACTTGGTCTTTATTGTGAGTATGCCAATAGTCTTGAAATTAGTGAGAAGATAAGCAAATTATTATATATTTTTTCATTAGATATAAGTTCTGTAGATTCCTGAATGTAAACCATTCCATATTCAGTTAACCACACAGATAGTTGATCTCAACATAAAATAAATGAATAAACCTAGAAAGGGGGGCTATATGCCTGTGTACTAACTTACCCAGCCTCATCAATCTATGACATCAAATCAGCACGTTTCCCTGCCTACACAGGTAATGCTGAGTCCTTCAGGGTCCCAGGGTGTTTCTGAGTCGGCCTCCTCATCAGGCCGCCTCATTGTACCTCCATCTGCGAAGTCCCTTGCGGAACTGCCACTCCTCTGGTCATCAGCTCCGCCCCCCCCCCAGAAATGGGCCTCTCTCCTGTCACTCCATTTCACTCATTAAAGTGTTTCCCTTAATGGTCTCTACAGCAAAGCTGAGACAAAGTGCACTTTTTAAAAAAGGTTTTACTAAATGTCCAGGGATAAATAAATGAAAAAAGTCTGGCAAACTCATGTTTACAATTATCAGCATATCTTACTTTCCCCAGAGCCAACAGGCCCAGACCCTGGAAAGTCTTAACCTCCTTTCTTAATAACCTCAGATCAATCTACTCATGGCATTCCTCAAGGGCTCCAACCTGGGCTGTCTTGAACCTCTGGCTTGCTCCCCCAGCCACCTGGAATATTCCTCCCCCTTTCCTTCCCTTCCCTGGTAAACTCTAAGCCAATCTTCACCTCGTCTTAAGTGCCATCTTCTCCAGGAACCTGCAGTGATGAGCCTCTCACTGCACAGACGACGGTGCCCTTTTTACATTCACTGCTCAGAGTGCTTTTATTTCATGTTTCATAAGTATAGTTTTATTTTTCATACTCAAAAAGCTATTTACTACCCCCAAAGAATTAAAAGCAGGGTCTAAAGAGATAACTTGTACACCCATTTCATAGCAGCGCTGTTCACAATAACCAAAAGGGGGAAGCAAACTAAGCGTCCGTTGACAGATGAACAAATAAACGAAATGTGACATAAACACACAGTGGAATATTATGCAGCCTTAAACAGGAAGACAATTCCGACACATGCCTCAATACAGTTGAACCTTGAGGACATAGCAGAAGTTTAATAAGCCAGTCACAAAAAGACAAACACTGTGATTGTACTTATAGGTAGTCAAGTACATATAGTAGTCAGACTTATAGAGACAAAGTAGAATGGTGGTTTCCAGGGCCTGGGGGAGGGAGGAATGGGGAGTTATTGTTTAACGGGTGCAGAGTGTTAGCGAACTGACACGAAAAACTTCTGAGATGGATGATGGTGGTAATTGCACAACAATGCAAATGTACTTAATGCTACTGAATTACGTACTTAAAAATGGTTAAGATGGTAAATTTTATGTGTTTTTGACACACAATTAATTAATTAATTAATTAAAAAACTGCTCTTCAGTACTTATCTCCTCCTCTAGACTATGTGCTCTCTTAGGACAGGGACTGTAACTTGCACGTAGTAATCACTCCGTATATATTCCTTGAAAATAAGATAAATGAGCAAATGGTAGAGCCAGATCATCCCACTTTTTCAGAAGCACCAAATGTACCTATGTCTCAAAGTTCACATCCCTTAATAAGATCCCCCCAACCCCAGGCAGGAAAAATGTCCACTTCGCATGTAATCTCCATCACTCAAGCTCCCATTTCTTGCCCCAGTATCTGCCTTCACCCCGGATGCAGGATGATAAACATAACCCCTCCCTTGGCCTTTCCATGGAATCACCCAGGAAGTGTAATCTCATTCTCGGGACCCAGACCTTATCAGAATATGATATCACAACATCAGTACATTTCCCCAAATCTTAGTCATCCCTTCTGAAATAACCCCACAGTTAGGACAACGAGTTCCACCAGGGATGCTGTGATGAACTTCCCTACACTATTGAGTGGTGACAGGTGTGTTGGTGAGAAGTTTCTGCAATATTGCGTGTCAGCCCTTATCTCCTATCAGTAACTGCTCAAGCCAAAATACCTATGACTCCAAAAGAACATGCCACAAATTTTAGCACAGAGTACTCTAAACTCATATAGAGCTCCAAATACTTACATTCCCCATTTCCTCTTCTCTACAAAATTCTAGAACATGAAAAAAAAAAAATGAATGTAGCTCTGGACCAGCCACATACCACAATTTACATGACCAAGCAAGACGCTTAATTTCTTACACTTTTTTACTCAAGTTAATGACAGATTTGAACTTTGCCTGAAAACTTGCCTTAAAAATCATTAAACAAATGTTCGTATTCCAACTGATCCTTCTAAGAACAAAGGGACAGTCTTCCCTAAAGAAATATTAAAGTTTTCCATTGTAATTAGGTATAAAATAGATTACAAGTTTATATGGTAGGTTTTACAGATCTTACCCATGATGATTGCAAAAATCTTTGGGTTTGATTTTTAACCAGAATACTCATTACCTGTACATATACCTAGCTAAAGATAGAGGCACACTTTCTTGTCAAATACCTAGCCTTTTAAATATCCACTCAGTTCTTGTAGAACGTAACAGCTCTGTATCAGTTTCTTTATTAAAGGTATTATATCTTTATTAAATATATTTCTTTCATATCTCTCTCCAATATTTAGTAATACCTCTTCCAAACCTGAATTTTTATAGCAAAAGGTGCCGGTAACAGGGAACAGGAAATTATCAACCTCATGTCAGAGCTTAGGGTGAAGTTTTGAAAATCCATATCTTGAATCTATAAACCTGGAAGTTTTCTTGTTTTATTTCCTCCCCCAAATGAAGTACACTTATTGTCTTATTGTAGACATAAAACCTAAGGAGACAAAGTCATCTCTTATTCCAAGCACCCTCCCAGACCCCAAGTTCCCTCTGAATCATACTCTGAGGTCATTCTGACAGGAGTGAACCAGGAAAGTCTTGTCCTTCTACCGTCATGGCACATCTCACACTGAGACCAAGCCTGCGGAAGTTTTATCTTGTGCAAGTTAGGGCCCTGGACGTCAGAAGCCGCTGAAATACAAACTACGTATTCTGTAACTTTTGAAAAAAAAACTCCAGGTAGATGGCATTACCTGTGGACTGATGATGCCTCTTGCTGCTTTTTTCCCACACTGTGGTTTGCACGTGGAAGGGGCATAGCCAGCACACTTGTGTGATTCGGGGTCTGCAATAAAAATTGAGTTTTCGAGAGCTGTTCCTTCACAGCAGGTATCCCAAGAATGCAGAGAATCATTCAGTGGGGAGCTGTGGACTGAGAGGTTAACCGCATGCGCTTTGGAAACTAGTCAGGTTGCTTCCCAGTTATGGGGCCATTTACTAGGCACGTGACCAGGAACACGTTATTTAATATCTTTCTGCCTCAGTCTTCTCATTTGTAAACTGGGGATGGTAGTGTCCCCACCTCAGAGAATTGTTATGAGAGCAAAATGAGTAGTAGATGTAAAAGGCTCACAGTATTACATGCACACTCTGAGCAGTAAAAATAGTTCATTACTACAATAGCTCAATAAATGAGCTAACAATAAACATTCATTCATATCATTCCTTATTTCTTTCCATAATTGATTTCTAGCTCCCAAAGTTTTCAAGGATCTTGGCTTAGTCCTAATCCTTTAAATTATACCTCACTGCCCCCTACCCTCCTCCGTTGCCACTAGAAAATAAAATGTCCACTCCCTATAGGCAGCTGGTCCATTTGGGGGCGGGAGAGATTTCAAGAAGAGAATGCCAAATTAGGGCTCTCTCACGAGTGGAAAGGCCATTCTCTCATTGGTTTGCTCTGCTCAAGAAAAAAAAAAAATGAACTTATAATATTTGCTCTGAACAATGAAGGGGAAAAGGGATCTCATTCAGTATGTAGGTGTTTTATTTACCTCTAGAGGACCGAGATTCCAGAAGGCGGCTTCTTGTCAATGCAGATAGGTTGTGTACGCATATGCCTGACCCTCTGCCCACTAGCTGTCAGCAAGTTGATCTACTGCCCAAAGAGTTGTTTCAAGGAATGAGAGACTCTGGGCTTTTCTTTCTACCTAACACAACTCTATCTTAGTTTTATTTGGGGTTCATGGTATGGGGAACAAAGAGGAAGCAGAAGTGGGACATCTCAAAGTTTACTCCTTTTTCATTGACCTGAAGAGGAATTGAAAGGTGTATATGCCCATCAGTCTCACCAAATTAGATGCTATATTAAAAACCACCATCAACATTATGAATGCAGTGAAGCTCTCTGTAGGGTGAAAAGAAGGAATGCTGAAAATAAATCCCATGAAGGGAAGTTCCATTTTGCTTTACCATCCTTCTCCAAAAAACTCTTAGGAATGGGACATGGGATGAAAAGGACACACAAATCATTTAGTGATTTTTTCCATAATGGACACTAACCAGAGCAGGTGGGGTGGTCTGAGCAGGGCTAAGGTGAAGATGACCCAGCTGTAGACATTTGTCCCATGAAGCACGCTGGCAAGACCTTGCTCCAGTCTTCTGCATCAACATGTATCTCTTATAAGTAACTGCCTGAATGTGCTTTGTGGTGGGGCAGGGAGAGTGTTCATACAAGAGGCTGTTCCATTGTGAGGCATCTCCTTCTACTGGTCCCAGCATCTGTGCCTTGGGTTTAAGGTGCTGCTAGCCCGTAGCCACTAGCCATCCTCCTCTCTGCTCCTCTGCTCAAGGCCTGGAACACAGACAGTGTACAGGTTTGGAGCGGAGTTGGGGAGGGTGGCAAGGGAGTCCATGGATATAAGCTTGCAATAATGGACTGCCGTGAGAGAAAAGCCTGGAATGGGTTGCCAGGTGCATTGAGCAGGATAGATTTCTGCATAGCGCTCACTCCCTCCAGCTCTCTGCTCCCCACTCACTTGGTTGTTGTGTCCTGTCTTCTCATCACCATCTGACATAACCATGCATTCACTGGCTTACCTGGATCCTCCAGCCAGAGTGAAAGGCCCGTGAAAAATAAGACGGCTTCATTGACTACCTTATCCCCAGCACCTAACACAATACCTGGAACATAGTAGGCACTCAATAAATAATTGCTGAATGAATAAGTAAATCTGTTAGAGCTGTTACATAGTTTTAACACTAGACTCCTGGAGACAGAGAAGGATGCCAGACATCAACTTTAGAACGGACTAATCTCATTTCACAGATGAGGAAACTAAGGCTCAGAGAGATCATGGTTTGCTTCAAATTTTGCTGACCCAGAAGATCAGATCAAGGCTCAATGGACCACGGACCAGCCTGTCCTCAGTGGACATAGACAATTTTGCTGCAAACATGTGACACATGACAGGGTGGTGGAGAGGAACTAGAAAGGAATTTCCTGGGCACTCCTGGGACAGTCCCTGAATGGGAAGGAGAGTGCTGAACCCAAGAAACAGAACAGATGAGGGTGAACAGGAGCCAGCCTGCCCCTGTCAGACAGTCTGCACACCTGGGGATGGCAGTGCAATGAAACAGATGGCTGCCCTGAAATGCAGCAGCTGCCGTAGCCGTGCAAAGTGAGCACCCCTGGCAAAGATCATCATGGTAGGTGGGGTGCTAAGTCCTAAAACGGAGGAACAGGTAAGCAAAATAGATGCACATGCATTTTGTAACTTCTAGCTTATTCTTTCACTTTCCCCCAACCAGAAGGTAGGCTCCATAAAAACAGGGTCTTTTCTCTCTCGCTTAATAGACATAAAATACATGAAAAGATGAATGAACAAATTATGAAGCATCTCTCATGTGACAGACATAACGCTAAACACAGATGATGGATTCTGTTCCCGGAGCTCAATATCCCAGGGGCTCAGAGGAAGCCCCAAATTACCACACAATGTGTTTTGTGTTGAACTAGAACCATGAAAGGATTCCAGACCAAGCTGGGCTTTGGGGAGTTAGAAGATTTCAAGTAACGCATCAGGTAGGCGTCCACAAGTAATTTGGATATCGTAAAAAAAAAAAGTAGAAATGAATCATGAATAGAAGATGGGGAACTGAGGGAACAGCCTATGTTGATGCCCAGAAGCGGGAGGGGATGGGAGGTACTCCCGAAAGCCCCATGTCACCTAGAAAAAGCACAGACCCAAGTTCAAACCCTGACTCTGCTTCTTATCACCAGAAGATTCTTGGACAAATTCTTGGACAAATTATTCAACTCATCTGAGTTTGGTTGTAAACATCTATAATGTAGGGAAAATATTGCCACTATTTCAGATTCTTACAAGGACTCCACGAGGCGGTGCCTTCTGTAGAGGATCTGGTATATAGTCGATCCCAAGAATTGCTGTCTGCCATTATGGTGTAGGGAATGGGCTAAAGGTGACCTGCAGTGGCAAGCCAGGGCCAGCTCATCAGTGGCTTCAGGTGACACAAAAATTTTGTACTTTGACAAGGAAGCATAAGAAGGAGATGTGGTTTCAGGTTTTAGGAAGGGGCATGATAGGATCAGGTTTCCCTTTCACATGGATCACTGTGAAAGCAGTTATGAGCATGGATGGCTCTGGGGTTCTAAGAGGGCTGGCAGGAAGACCATCAGGTGATCCCCTGCAATAATCCAAGCAGGAAATAAAGGTCTGGACTAAGGAAGAAGCAATGGAGATAGGCAGGAGGGGATGGCCATGGGGTGTGTAGGAGCGAGGCTGGTAGAAAATTATTCATGGCTTCTGTGGAATAGAAGCCTAGAAAGTGCTTGTGAATGTGGTCTTCAGACCAGGGCCAGACCCAAACTGTTTGTTACCAGTTGGAAATGAAATAAGCATAGAATCAGGAGTCTGAGTTTAAGAAGTTTCACAGCAAGATAGTTTTATTGAATTCTATAAAAGTAGTAAACTGCAATAGAGCCTTCATTTTTAGATGGTTTGCAAACCATTGGTCTGTGGCAATACTGTCCAGTGGAAATATAATGAAGCTGTGTATGTGAGTGGAATTTACATTAATAACATATTTTATTTATTTAGCTCAATGCAGTAAACCCCTGACATACAAGCAAGTTCCACTCCAAGAGCGTGTTTGTAAGTTCAATTTGTTGGTAAGTCCAACAAAGTTAGCCTAGGTACCCAACTAACACAATTGGCTATATAATACTGTACTGTAATACGTTTGTAATACTTTTGACACAAATAATACATATAAAACAAACAAACAAAAAATAAAGAGAACATTTTTAATCTTACTGTACAGTACCTTGAAAAGTACAGTAGGACAGTACAACAGCTGGTATACAGTGAACAGGAAAGAAGAGTCACTGACTGGAGGAGGGAGAGGAGGTGGGAGATGGTAGAGCTGAAGGACCATCAACAATAGGAGACAGAGGGCAGGCTGCAATTTCACTCCCGCCTGACGTGATTGGATATGTGAACGCGTGTTCGCATCTTTGAAATTTCGCAATTTGAAGGTTCGTGTGTAGAGACTTACTGTATATGTAATCAACATAGAAATGTCAATGACATCTTTACTTTCTTTTTTTTCAAAATCTGGTGTGTATTTTATAATGATCACATATCTGAATCTGGATTAGCTACAGTTCAAGCACTCAATAGCCTGACTGCCCGGTGACTACTGTATTGAACAACGCAGATGTAGAATGTCTATCAGCTGCTGGTTTAGATGATTGTGTAGAAGGTCATGCATTAACTATATCTTAGAGGAGGAACAGTGTTGGGGGAAGTACCCTTAATTTTATTGCAGAGAGATTTCTCCTAAACGTGCATAGCCTCTTACACTTTCCCTGGAGAAGCGGAAGCGTTTCCTGTGGGTTACTTTGGGGAAACAAGCTGGGCATGTCCAGCTCAGCAACTCCTTCTCTTTTAGGAGCCAGCCTGACCAGAGAGAGCGCAGAGCTTTGTTTCTCCTCTCAAGGACTCCCCTCCATGTAAGGAGGCCTGCCATGGCCCCACACTGCCCTGATCCAGAGGGTAAATCCTCCCAGTTCTGAGGCTGTGTTGTAAGCTCCTTTGACACTCACAATAAGTTATATCCTGCAAATTAAACTTTATCATTAATAAAGGTAATATTCAGCCTCCAGCTCTGCCTATAGCAGCAGAGGCTGGTTCTCGAGATGGGTGTGAGGGGAGAGGTTCTCAGCAAAGGGATGGGACTATCAGGAATGGATTTTGAGGTGCAGGTCATGAGAGCCTGATCTTGAATTAGACAGTAACTGGTCCAAGCACATATGTGTGGCCATGCAGGGCTTCAGAAGATACTGGCAGGTGATAAGAGTCCTTACTAAGGACTCTAGCACAGCTAAGGCAATAACACAGCATTAGGAAAAAGAGAGCCTGTCCTTATGCTATTGTTATAGACTTCAGGGAGTTTACAATACTTGCTGTTTTTAAACTTCAAAAGAGTTGAGTTCAGCATGTACTTCAGAGAACTAGGGAGGCTCTAGGTTTAAATTATTAATGCCAGGCCTAGCAAGTAAACTAACTGCCCCATTCTGTATCCTTAAGAAGGGAGTGGTGGAGTAACTAACCTTGGATTTAGGTTTGCTCCCAAAGTCAAGAATGAGCCACCACCAAATGGTCTCGAGTTGGTTCATGATTACTTGAGGACACACGATGGAGAGAGTTTCCTACCCTTCAGTAACTGCACAATTGTATCGCCTTAGGACTGTATAACACCTGCAAGTAAAAGAATGTGGTTGCTCTTTAAATAGATACATTCCACACTCACGTTGCTCAGTTCAGAACTGAGTAAGTAGATCTATCCAATTCTGGGGCTCTGTTAGCAGGACCATTTGTCACACAAAATTCTGTCCTCTAAGTTAAGGCCTGTAAGCAATTATGGTAATATTTTGGCTTCCAACCAATTACTTACTTTGTATTTTACATTTTCAACATAAAGATCTGACAAAAAATAATGTTTCATTTGGGAAATATTTCTTTAAATGTCAGGGAGATATTGAGGCATCCTATAAGCAATTGGCTAAGTTGTCTAAAGATATTAAAATGAATTTGGATAGAGATGAAGATATAGAAGTAACCAGTATAAGTTACTTGTACATCTATGTTTGAAACATAGATGTATAAGACGTCATGCAGGAAGCTTTTAAGATGAGAGAGGAAGCCAAGAGCTAAACTCTGGAGAACAAAGCCATTTGAGAGATGGACAGAGAAAAGAAAGAAACTAAGGAATTGCCAGAAGAAAACAAGAGGGTGATGTTTCTGTGGAGGAAGATGGAAAGAATGTTTGAAGAAGGAGAAAACGGCCAACAGAGTGACTGCTATTTACAAATGTATTCACTCAACAATATTTATTGAGTATCTGGAAGGTAAAGAGACAGTTCTAAGCACCAGGAATTTAACAGTAAGTAAGACAGATAAAGTGCTGCCTCATGTGAAGTTTGTGATCTAGTGCAAATTCACACAGATGAAGTAAGACGAGGAAGGAATGAGATCGTCCATTGGGTTCAGCCATCAGGTGGTCATTAGAGATTTCAGCAAAAGCAAATGCAATGGCACAGAGGGGTGAAACAGACAGAGGTGGGTTCGGGAATGTATGGGAACTGGGGCTGCAACAAAACACGGCTGTACAGAGTGGTTATTGAGAATATGTGAGGGGTGGGGGAGAAAGTGTTAGTCAAGAGAGAAACTGAAGACCCAGGAGAGAAGATGAAAACTTGCAGAAGGAACTTACAAGCACGTGCATGGGTAAATAAAGTCTACTGTGGTGCAAATTCTATTCTGAGATAATAAGAGGAAGACTACATTTGTCAAACACTCCCTGAGTGCCTTATTCCATGGTGGGCACTCTGGTAGATGCAGGAGGATACTCCTTGAACTTAAGGATCTCTCAGTCCAGTACAATAACTGAACAAGAGTAATTAAAATGATCATTACCGTGTATTGAGACATTGGTCTAAGCACTGACAGGGAATATCACATTTAATCGACCTAACAAACCATGCAGGAAGGATGATTACTGTTCTCCCTCTGACAGATGATGCCACTGAGGCATAGAAAGGTGAAGTACCTAGCCCAAGAGACAGTCTGGTAAGTGATGGAGCCAGGAATTGAAACAAGACCGTTCAAGTGCAGGGCCCAGGTTCTTATCAACAGAAGTTAATCTTAATCACTTTTGTTTATCCCCATGTGACATTTACACTAAAATAATGTCTCTTTTCAGGTTTTAGGTGGTTACTTGTCAACATCTATGACCCTCAGAGTCAAGCCTCTGGTGTATCACCAGAAGGTGAGTTCAAATAGATGTTTGTCTTACTTCAGCAGAGTCAGGGTGACAGACAAATCAACTGCTTGGAGAAGATTAACACATGGCCTGCTGTGGATTATTGTTTGGCCTGAAGGGCTGGGACCTGGCAAGCTCCTCTCTGCTTTCTGAAACCTTGACAGTAATGGAAGTCTCTAGTCATTCTTTCAGAGAGGCAGTCTCTTAAAGCCTTCCAAACATTGTCTGTGATTCTCACTCCCCTGACTCAACCCAGATGAAACTGGTCCGATACAGAGGAGGGCTCTAAACCACAGGAAACATATGGAAAATGGTAAATGGAAGATTTTAAGGGTGTTTTATTCTCCGGAGATCATCAAGTATAAGAAGAAAATGTGAATATAAAGTCTTGGAGGACACAAAAAATGACAATGAGTCAGGAAACATACCAAATGCTTAGAGGAACAAGCCTAAAAACAATAATGTATCCCATCAAGTCAACCCCAATAAACTGAACTAAGCGCTTTTTTTGAAAACTGAAAAAAATACTTCTAACTTAAGAAAAAAAAAAGCATTTTAAGAGAAAATAATAGTAGGGGTTAGAGAAAGAGACACTTATACTTCTAGGTAAGAAGTTATGCTATAATAAAGCTACAATAATTAAAGTGTTGTGGTTCTGGGGTAGAGCTAGACCCACAGATCAATGGAAAAGCATACAGTCCTGAGAAAGACGCAAGCATGTAGAGGAATTTAGCAGCCTGTTAAGCTGTTATTTCAAATCATCAGAGAAATGAAAATATTTTTAATAAATAGCATTGGGACAACTGGCTAGCAGTTTGAATAAAATTTAATTTTGATTCTTACCCTGTGTCTTATTCCAAAATAAATTCAGGATGGATTAAATATTTAAATGTAAAGCAAACATGTAAAAACACAAGGTGAAAATTCAGGTGGATATTTTTATCATCCTTATATGAAGGATTTTCTAATTATGCCATCAAAGTGAGAAACCATAATGGATACATTTGAACCCATAAGAATTCAGAACATGTGTATAGTAAAAACCCACTGTCCCCAAAATTAAAAGAGAAGAAAAATTAACAGAACATATGGCATCCCAGGATGCTGAAAAAAGTAAGATGCTCATGCTTCTGTGGAATCAAGTGTGGTTTCAAGAACTCATGCAAGAAACCTTCCTGAGGATCCTCTGGGTCAGGAGCTCTTCTGGGGGCCAAGGACAAAGCTAAGCAAGCAGACTGGCTTTTTGCTCTCATTGAACTTGGGACCTAGAGATGAGTTAGTGAGAGATAGAAAAACAAAAAGCTGTTTAATGTCCTGCAGAGATGAGTACTATGATGAAAAGAAAGCAGAGTGCTGCCTGGGGCAGGGGGGCTGGTGAGGAGCAAGGGGTCAGGGAAGGTCCTGTTGAGGAGGTGATAGTTAACCTAAGCACTGAAGGACAAGGAGTAGCACAGCAGAGAATGGGGCAACATAAGGCAAATCCATTCAAAACAGCAGAATGGAAATACTGCTATCCAGAAGGTATAGTATATAAAGAATCACAGGGCTTTTACACCAAGTCTGATGTATGTTTACTATTTTCAGCCCAGTTAGCTCATTTTTCCATTTCTTTTTAAATTTATGCTTTGCCAGCCTGGCCCAGTTCAAGCCCAATTGTGTATATACTTTCTATTTCAGAATCTGAGCTCTTTTTGCAATCTCAATGCTTTATAAGCAGGTACACAAACTTTATTTTAAAAGAAATTTAAGTTTTCATGGACATGTAAAAATTAACCAGAAGTTGAGCTTCTTTATTTCTAGGACTAACTGAGAAAAAGCATGTCCCTCTTAGAAAGGGCTTACTTATGACTAGGGAGGAGACGGATGTAGAAACAGATGAGTATCTGTGTCTGTGTGCACACGTGAGTGTGGTGGAGTGGAGAAGCATAGAGACCCACAACACATGCCCTGGGTGACATGTAGCACAAACTCAAATACAGTTCCCTGTAAACCTGCTGTGACTCCATCCCTTTCTCTCCCATTCAAGAAAGCAGTTCTGTGAATTAAGAGAAATTAAAAGGGTAGTTGAGTATGTTGAAAGTGCAACATGCTTTTCATTCCATTATCTGCAAAACTCTTAATCATACCATGACAGAATTCAATTCAAAATTCAAAAGTGACATACTGTTTTGATTACTGTAGCTTTGTAATATAGTCTGAAGTCAGGGAGCATAATTCTTCCAGCTCTGTTCTCTCTCAAGATTGTTTTAGCTATGCAGGGTCTTTTGTGTTCCCATACAAATTTTAAAATGTTTTGTTCTAGTCCTGTGAAAAATGCCATTGGTAATTTGATAGAGGTTGCATTGAATCTGTAGTTTGTCTTATGTAGTGTGGTCATTTTAACAATATTAATTTTTCCAATCCAAGAATACAGTATATCTTTCCATCTGTTTGTGTGATCTTAAATTTCTTTTATCAGTGTCTTATAGTTTTCAGAGTACAGGTCTTTTGCCTCCTTAGGTAGGTTCATTTCCAGGTGTCTTTTTGTTTGTTTGTTTTTTTGATGGATGGTAAATGGGGTTGTTTTCTTAATTTCTCTTTCTGATCTTTTAATGTTAGTGTATAGAAATGCAACAGATTTCTGTATATTAATTTTGTATCCTGCAACTTTACCAAATTCATTGATAAGCTCTAATAGTTTTCTGGTGGTATCTTTAGGATTTTCTGTGTGTAGTATCATGTCATCTGCAAACAGTGACAGTTTTACTTCTTCCTTTCTAATTTGGATTCCTTTTATTTGTTTTTCTTCTCTGATCGCTGTGACTAGGACTTCTAAAACTATATTGAATAAAAGTAGCAAGAGTGGGTATCCTTGTCTTGTTTCTTATACTAGAGGAAATGCTTTCAACTTTTCACCATCCAGTATGATGTTAGCTGTAGGTCTGAAATTGTTATTCCCAGCAAGCATAAGCCCAAAGAACAGGAACACCTACATTATACTATATAATGTAAAACAAACAAACAAACAAACAAAAACAACAACAACAAAACTGTAAACTCTAAGTAATTAATGGAAGCAACAATTAATTGGTAACTCGATGAGCAATAATTGCATAAACTAATCATCCAATCAATGATTTTAGGCAAATAGATCTGCTTCACTCAAGCATGTTTGTCATTTCAAATCTCATCCCAAGCATTTACTGAGCCCTTTCATTAGTGCTAAGAGTTGAGAGAATGTAAGGCTTACAAAACCCAGTCTCTGTAGCCAAAGGAGCACAAACATATCTCTTCCAAAGTTTCCAGAACCCATAAAGTAAGCACTACTCCAGAGCATGGACCCTACACAACTACCCATGCATGGGAGCTCTGACATTTGTTTTGCTCAAAGTGTAAAAAGATATGCCATTATGCTAAATCATGTTTTATTTATATGAAATGATGATATCATGGCAAGGCTATTTTATTGTTATAAAAGCTTGGACTATATAAAGAAAATTGACTTTCAGAAAAAAACAAAAACCATACTTTAGTTTTAACATCTTCATTTTTATTAAATGAAATACTGGTTCCGAAAGCTGATATTTTTATATTATTTATAAAACTTCTTTTCAAAGGAGCCCTTCTGTTTCACCCCAGCTCCTTCGTTCAGCAAACATTTACTGAGTATTGATCATGTGCCAGTGAAGTCTGACCCAGTCAATGGCAATGAGTTCCAGTTTCCTTGGGGTCCATCAGCATTGAGACCAATACAACAGCAGGTATTATTACTGCCATGATGGATGTTCTGCAGCACACAGCCAGGGCACAGAGGATTAGTGAATCCTACCCTCTCTCTTTTTCTCTCGAAGTGCAGAGTGAAAGGAATCTTCAGTTAAACTTGACTGCCATGACTATGTTGATTCCAGTTAAGACAGTTGAAAAGCAGGAGTGGTGCTAATGACTAGATCACACGAAGAAGTCTGAATCCCTGGGGGCTGATGTGTAATCCAATAAACTTATAAGCACCAAAGTAAAAGAGTCAAGCCTATTAAATAACCCACCCTGCATGAAGCAGGTTAGAAAAGGAGAAGGAGCATGTGCTTTGGTACAAGGTCACACGCTTTTACACACAGAATAGCAGACACACATACTCCCCTAACAGAGGCATTCACACTGTCAGTCATACACATAAACATTCACACTACACACTCAGATGTACTCGTGTAAGAAAAATTGGTGGAGGGACTTCCCTGGTGGAGCAGCGGTTAAGAATCGCCTGCCAATGCAGGGGACACAGGTTTGATCCCTGGTCTGGGAAGATCCCACATGCTGCTGAGCAACAAAGCCCACGAGCCACAAGTACTAAGCCCACGCACCACAGCTACTGAAGCCCACATACCCTGGAACCAGTGCTCCACAACAAGAGAAGCCACTGCACTGAGAAGCCCATGCACCACAATGAATAGTAGCCACTGCTCACTGCAACTGCAGAAAGCTCGCATGCAGCAACAGACCCAACGCAGCCAATAAATAAATAAATTAATTAATTAATTTAATTAAAGGTTGAAAATATATATATATATATATAGAAAAATTGGTGGACTATTTGCCATCCCAATGATTCATTCCTAAATCTTACCAGTTCTCCAAGTGTGAAAACCCTTCTGGTACCAAACATAAACATCATTTGCCCTAAATATTTAAAAGGAACAACTGGACACACATAACTTATTTCAGGGGAACAAGAGAATGGAGACTCTGTTAGGACAGGAAAAAGCCTAATGGTAATACCTGGGAGGGCTGTGGCAAAATGGAACCCAGTGATGGGGTCCACATGTCCACAGGTATCACTGTTCTTCCCAACTGCACTACACACTGCCTCTTCAGATTCTACGAGTCTGCATTACTGCACTCTATGGCCAGACATTTGGGAAGACCCTGCTCTGTGCCTAGACTTAAATTAATTGAGAAGTACTTAATAAGCACCTACTATGTATTCCCCCTCACTATTCTAGGTATCAAGGGCAAAGAAAAAAGGAGACCGTCTCTGATCCCAAGGAATGTCTAAGCTTGCTAAAAAAAATCACACAACTAGCCAATATTGTAAAACATGTGAATCAGATCTAAGCTGTATACTCAGAAAGAAAAGGAGGACATCTGGAAGTGTTAGAGAAGGCATGGAATGCTTCATGGAGGAATGGGACTAAGTGGGTCCCTAACACCTCGTTCTTACTCCTAAAACTGTGAGCTGGAGCCTGAGTGGGCACAACACCCAGGTGCCACCTGAAGGGGCAGCACACAGTGGTGGAGTGCTTGGACGTGGGCACAACTTTTGTGCCTGACAGAACTGCTTCGAATCTTGATGCTGCATATATTTGTGGATTCAACAAAGTCATTTAATTTCCCTGAGTCCTACTTACATCATTCATAAAATGAGACTATAGGGCTAATGTGTGCAAAGCCCCACATCAGTGCCTGACACGTAACAGGTGCTCAATCCATGGGAGTTATCATTATCCAAAGGTACTTCCCCATGATGAAGGATAAAGTTTTTCTATGCTATTTTAGTTGAAGTTTAATTATACACCCGAAACCATCAAAAGTTACCAAAGACCTGCAAATCTTACTTTTAAGGCAGTAATTCCCAAGTTTTGCTTCACCGTGGACTCACCTGGGAAATCTTTAAATTATACTGATGCCTGGGTCCCATCCTAGACATTCTGATTGAGTTGGCCTGAGGTGCAATCTGGGTATTGAGAATGTTCAAAGCTCATGTGCAGCAAAGTATGGGACACTATTTTATGGCAAAACACCACCTCCTGTCCCACAGAAGGTAATTAGAGCATCAGAGCAAGAATCAGACATGGGACGCACTTCTCAACATGGGTGCCTTATTCATTGCATTAGAGCTCTCCAAAATAACTGGACCAATAGGAGACAGAGATGATAGATGATAGATAGGTAGATAAATAGATAGATAGATGATAGATAGATAGATAGATAGATAGATAGATAGATAGATAGATAGATGTTGATTTATTATAAGGACTTGGTGATTACAGAGGCTAAGTCCCAAGATCTGTAGTCAATGAGCTAGAGGCCCAGGAGAGCAGAGGGTTTAGTTCCAACCCAAAGGCCAGATAAAGACAATGTTTCAGCTTGAAGGCAGTCAGGCAGGAGGAGTTCCCTCTTACTCATCGAAGGTCAGCCTTTTTGTTCTGTTCAGGCCTTCAGCTGATTGGATGAGGCCCACCAACATTAGGAAGAGCAATCTGCTTTACTTAAGTTACAGATCCAAAAGTTAATCTCACCTGTAAACACCCTCAGAGATGCACTCAAAATAATGTTTAGCCTAATGTCTGGGCACCTGGTGGCTTAGTCAATTTGACACATAAAATTAACTATCACTTTTATATTGCATCCCAGGCTTTGAGCACATTCCTTGGCATATAATTCATACCACGTCCATTCTTGTTGAGTGAAGACCATTGGAAAAAATTCAACTGTTCTCAGCTCTCAGGTTGTATGCATGTTCCAAAGGCAGGAAGCAGAGAGGAAGATGAGGAAGAGCTAAGGGCCTGAAGATAAACTAAGAACCAATGAGGGACTGAGAGTCAAGGGTTATTAATTCCGATTCTTCAGAGAGAACACACACACACAAACACACACACACACACACAGATGCATACACGTGTGCACACATGTGTGCACGCGCACACACACACCACAAACACATGCACACACACACATATGCACCTGCCAAACCACAGCAGAGAAAGCGCATTTCTAGCTTAACCCCTTCACTTTAAAGACAAGGAAACTGAGGCCCAGAGAGATAATGACATCCAAATTCACAGCAAGTGAATGACTGTCCTAGGACCAGCACTCAGGACCCCAGAACTTCAGTGCAACACCAACGTGATGCGGTTTGCCTGTTGTATAATCCTGCCCATGATCTTGGGTGCCCCCAACATTCTAAAACTCCTTCTTCCTCCTGCTGAGCCCTGTGTGATGGAAAGCTGATGGCAGAACCGTGAGACTGTTGACGTCCTTCCAAACAGCAGAGCCAGCACTCCAGGGAGCAACGGTTCCTCCTGGCCCTGAATGTACAGATTTTGAGAAGGAAGGCAAAATGAATGGGAGGTAGATCCATGAGCTAATTGCTTTGAGATCATTATAATCAATAGCAGTTGCCCCGGGCCAAGGCTGCCTTTGCCTTGTCAGGCTGCTGACATTTTGTGCTCAGTCAACCGCCTTCTTGCTCCAAAGTGATAACATTATTGATTTTCATCCTGTCCCATTATGGCCACCCTCTCACCTCCGAGGCCTGTGCTCACGGTTTGCTTATCCCCAGACTCCTTAGTGGAAAAGGCTACAGGAGAAAGAAGGTTATCTTTGCAATTTCACACCTTCAGACTCTGCCCACAGCCTAAAAAAACATGTACTTTCACGCAAATCATACTGCCTGATTTTCCTAAATGCCCTTTTTCATCCTTCTCTATATGTCGACTTTTTAAAACCCAGATGAAAGTTTTCCTTCTTCCTCCCTGTGCTCTGATGATGCCGGGTTTCAAAAATCACTAAAGGTGAGCTGCTTGCCCAGCTCTCTCCCCAATGAGATGTTGGGAAGAATCATGGCATTTGGGCTCAGAGAGAGCTGGGTTCAAACCATGGCTTCACCATTTACCTTGAACAGGTTGTCTAACTCCTCTCCAGGCCTTCGTCACTCCATCCTTGAGAGGGCAAATAGTAACACCTGCCCCATCACTTTGTTGAGCTCTTTAAATGAGATCACGTGTAGGAAGTACTGAGTTGGTACCCACTGAGCCTACACATCTCATCCTTTTCCTTCTCTCCTGCTCTTTCCGGATAGACTGTGCCCTGCACTCCCCACCCCCACCACCAGACAGGGCCACTCCTCCCTCTTCTGTGAGTTTCCCTAGCACCACATATGGCGCGGGGAAGCCACAATGAACATTTGTGGAATTGAGGATAGCAAGGAGGATAAACTTTTGTCGGTGATGAAACTGCCTCTTGGAGGGAATCAGTGGTGCTGATGATAGAAACCAGGCCACCATGCTCTGCATTTGACACTTCTTTTCATCTCTCTCTAAGTCTTGGTGCCTCATGTTAGTTCCAAAACATTCTGCACACAAAAACCACGCAGATTTGGTGGGGCAGTTGCTGAATCATTTTTCTTTAGTTAACGAGTTCCACTCTGTTTAGTGGTTAACAGAGATGTCCACCGCACTCTGTACCAGCCCCACCTCTCTTCCCCTGCAGCTGCCTTCCTTAGCCTTCCAACAGCACAGCCCTCTCTCGTTACCAGGAATGATGATCTGGAGCAGAAAGGGCTGAATCAATTCCAGTTCACCTCTGAGCAAGGGACCGTGGACCTGGGACCCAGGGCCTCGGGGCTCCCGTGCTAGGCTTCTAGTTGTGAGTTAACATCTTTGCAAAGAGCACTGTTTAAACCAACATGTGCCCACATGCTCCAGGTTTAGAGATTAATTCTCTCTTCTAAATTCTTGTTCTGCACCTCAGCCCAGTGGCCAGGACTTGCTACCCAAAGGCAGGTCCAGATGCTGCCAGCCTATCGGTCTGAATTTCTCAGTGTCTCCCACCTGCATTCTCATTATCAGCTCTGCTCCCCTGCTGGGGTTCCTGGCTCTGCACCGTCTGGCAGCACTGGCTGCTGGTCACTGCTGACAGAAACTTCTTGGAGATCTAGTTTGTCCCATCAGACTCTTCACCTCTGCTGTCTGCCAGGCCTGCCCCTGAGCTCCTGCCCAGCTTCCAGCCCTCTGCACCCAGCCGTCTACTGGCTAATCCATTACAATGACTTCTTTTCCCAAATACTACTGTCACCATGTAAGACCCTATGGGACCTTCCAGGGCAGCCCCTTCCCCCATATCCTCTGCTTTAGCTCCTCTCAGAAGTAGCCAGATAATAGTATCTGATGCACATTTCCTGAGTTGTTTTACAGATGTTAAAACCCTCACCAAACAGAAAATGTTAATTACTTGTTGACCTTGACCACACAGCCCCCAGGCTACTGGTGCTTAAGGACTGATAATGTTAACCCCTGTGACACTGCCCTGTTACCTCACCATCAGACAACCAGAGACTTGTGCAGGAACTGATCACATACCCTGTGACAACCCCTCCCTTACCTGGCCCTTAAAAACGCTTTGCTGAAACCCATCAGGGAGTTCCGGCTTTTTCAGCACTGTCCTGGATCCCTTGTATGGCTCCTTAAAATAAACACCTCACTTTCCTTCACCACAACCCAGTGTCAGTAGATTGGCTTCACTGTGCTTGTGGGGTAGGGCAACATTCCTCAGGCACTTAGTTGCTTTTGTCGGGGAATAAAATTTTCCATCCCAAAATGTCTCTTTGGCATGCAGATTATTTCGAGCTGAGAACAATCAAGGCCCCCCCGAAAGACTCAGGAAGAAACCCTGACGGTCCCCATAACTGCCTAAACTGTTCCAGGAACAGATCACTATAGTGTGAACTAGACGTGTAGATAGGGAGGAACCTAGAAAAGTCCTTCTGTTAAAATTCCTCTCTGAGTCCCATTGTCTCCGCACATTTGTTTACTAAGCATTTGCTTTTCCATCTCCATGTGAATTGCCTTCCTCCCCTTTGAAGTTCCAAACCACTACCCCCAACATCCTCTTCTTTTCTTCAGCTAAAAATGGTATTTGAAAGTGACAATTTGGCCCATTTTGGTGTGTTACTCGGTTTTCCTGAGTTTCTGCCATATATACATGTTAGTAAACTTTTATTTTCCCCTGTGAATCTGTCTCATGTCAATTTAATTCTTAGGCCAGTGAGAAGAGCCTAGAAGGGTAGGGGAAACTGTCCTATTCACCAACACTTTGTGCTATTAGTTATCAAAGACTTCCTCCTGTTCTGAATCCTTCCTCTGGTGCATGTCAGTGACAGGGGCTCTGTTTTCTTTATTGGGTCCCCATGTTACCTAACAGAGTGTTTTGTGTAACAACCAGAAATATTGAAAATGGCATTAAGAATATGGCAAAGATATACACTATGAAAAATAGTCAACATGCTTTAAGCCACTCAGTTCAGCACCTGGCAAGCATTATCTCCTTGGATCCTCAACAGGCTGATGAAGGTGATAATATCACTAAATGATTTTAGAGGTGAGGAAACTGAGGTAGAGAATATAAGTGATGGCCCCCAAATCGCAGAACTATTAGGAGGAATTTTGAACCCAGATCTGCCCAATGTCAAATCCACACCCAACCAGTGTATGCACTGCACTCCATCAGTGTGGTCACCTTAGAAAGTGTTTATTAAGATAAACATTTAATGTGGTCTTATGTCAGCATTAAGAATTGCGGACTTTGAGTGTCTAAAGTAATAATACTATTCTTGAGATTTTACAGCATTTTATACCTTCCATAGATCTCTTCTATTCATTTCTCATCTTTTTACGTGATAGCTCTGTTGGTCATTAGTATACGTCCTCTCCCTCTGTCCTGAATCTCTTTATTATTTAGCCAGTAATTTATTAGTTATTCCTTTTCATGTGTCAATTCTTTAGCTTTTGTTCTGTTTTGTTATTTTACCTTTTCTATCTTTGTATCCCTTGCTTCCCATATCATTTAGAACAACATCTGGCCTCTAGTAGGTACTCAATTAATATTATTTGAAATGTGCCTTGCACACAGCAACCACTCAATAAGTTTTCATTGAATTAAATATATTCTACCTCACTCAATACCTTAATATTTTGCATGTAGGAGAGCATTTGCTGAATTAACTCATTTTTTCAAATGAGAAACCTGAGACTCACTCTGCCAGAAGCATAGGAGCTTGGACCACACAACAACTTCATGACCTCATAAAAACCTAAACCTAGCATCCTGACTCCTGGCCCAGTGCTCTTTCCTTCCCCTGTTCCACTCTGTCATACGGTGTGAATAGCGGTGGGGTGATTTGACTGGAATTGACATCTTTAATTTGTCCTGGAGTGAAATCATCAATCCCAGGAACAAAAGCACAGGACAAGAATCCAGACCTTGCTCTGTGCTCCTGGATTTGCTTCCTGAGGTAACTTGCAGGACAGCTTATAGCATAAAAATGGTCTGAGGCCTTGTCCCTGGAAACTGATGGCAATGGGGCTGAAGTGACTATTTTGCAACCCAAGTTGGGGGCGGGGGGGGGGGGTTGGCAGGAACCAGAGTGGGTGGAGAAAGCACTAAAAATGGGCGGAAAATGAGCTGAATTGCAGTGGCTCAGAATAAGCAAGGCCATGTGCATACAGGGAGTTGTTGTAGAAACTCAAGAGATGCCTGGGGTTTCCTGACAAGGAGCTCCTCTTGCATAAGGGAGCACTGTAGTACAGGCACACTGCTTCTGCCACAGCCATTTTTTTTAAAAAAGTCTAACAATCCATGAACACAGAGCAAAGTTTCTCCTACTTTAGACAAGTAGATATAGCAAGGGTTTGAAAGTATAGGAGAGGAAAAGTAACGTCCCCTCTACCCTTGGAGTTCTTGGCTGAGACCCCCTGTAATAAAACATAGATTAACAAGAGAAAACCAACAGAAGTTCATTAACACGTATACCTCAGTAACTCCATGAGATGGCCCAAGCTACCACCTTAAATACATCTTCATTTAAAGACAAAAGAAAGATGTTAGGGTAGGGAAAGGCTAGTTAGAGGAGGGAACCAGGAGAAGCACAGAAAAAAAAAAAAAAAAAAGGCAAGGTTTGTTATGCAGATTTAATTCTGAGCCTTCTCTATTCATGTGAGTTTCTTATGATTTAGATTCATCCTCTCCAGATACAGAGAGAAATAAGCCCTTACAAACAGAGATTTCCTGTATAGACGTAAATTTCTCTTACAAAAGGGCAACCTTTACTCTGTTTTCAGAGCATGTCATGCATCTGCTGTTTCTTAAAATAACCCTTATGCTAAAGAGACATATTTTGAGTAGTATATTCTACTACCCTTCAAAAACATTCCTGTTACTTAGTCCTAAGGAGTAATAGGACCACCTGGAGACAGCTAGTACATCATGCGGGGGGAGGGGTGCATGTGTGTGTGCATGTGTGTGTGCTCACGTGTGTGGTGTGTGTGTTTGTGTGTGTGTGTGCATGTGTGTATGTGTGCGTATGTGTGCATGTGTGTGTGCACACATGTGTGCGCATGTGGTGTGTGCGTGTGTGTGTGCAGGGAGTGATGCAAGGAGCAGTAACAGGAAAGAGAGGTGTGGGAATCAACCTGGGTAAATTTCTTTTCCCAGGGTAATGCATCTGATAATTAAGGGAAAACATATTTTAAGTGACACTAATAGTGAGTATTTTCAGTGGGATCAAACAATATAATAAAGAATTAAACAGCAGCACAGAGTGACTTTTTTAAATGGAACTTAACAAGAGTAAACACAAAAGAGGCAGAATTAAAGCAAATGAGGCCCATCTAACTTTCTTTTCTGCACAAAATTGAGGTAATTAAGTACAAAGTTAGTGTGATAAGCAATTACACAAAAATAGGCAGAAACACTTGGGGACCACTTACTGCCTCCTTGGAATTCTCTCTGGGACACCCACGACACTGCACTTTTCTGACCCCAGGCCTCTCTCGCTCTCTAACTGCATTTCTGCTGAATCTTTATTGACTTCCCTCCTCCCTTCTGGACCTATCTGTGGTTCTCCTTAAGCTCAGGCTTCAGCCCCTTCCTCCTGCAACAGAAATGGCATGGCATCTTGAAACAGCCTGTCCTGTAGAGTCCAAAGCCTGGCATTACCATAGGCCAGCTATGAGGCCTGTGCAAGTTACTTAATCTCCCTGAATCTTACTTTAAATCTCATCTTTAAAAATGGGTAAAATAATGTCTACTTTATAAAATATTAATAAGGATTACATGGAAAGATCGCTTCTAAAATTCCCACCACTACGTGGCTACAGCACAAAATAGAACATTCTATTACTTCATCAAAAGCTCTGCTAACTTCAAAATTTTTTTTTCTCTCCTTGACTTGTCACTACACTGCACTACCACGTTTTTATTTTTATTGTGGCAAGACACACATAAAATGAAACTTACCATCTTAATTATTTTTACGTGTACAGTTCGGTAGTAAGTATACTCACACTGTTGGGAAACCAATCTCCAAAACTCTTTTCATCTTGTAAAACTGAAACTGCATACTTATTAAACAAATCCTCATTTCAGAGTCCTCTTAGCCCCCTGTAACTACTGTTCTCTTTCCTGTCTCTATGAATTTGACTACCCTATGTACCTCATAAGTCAAATGGTACAGTATTCGTCTTTTAATGACTAGCTTATCACTTAGCATAATGTCCCTTAGGTTTGTCCAGATTGGAGTATGTGTCAGAATTTCCTTCCTTCTAAAATCTTAAAAATATTCCTTTGTATTATATACCACATTTTGTTTATCCATTCATTCGTTGTTGGACATTTGGGCCGCTTACGTCTCCTGGCTATTGTAAATAATGCTGTTATGTACATGTGTGTACAAATGCCTCTTTAAGACCCTGCTTTCAATTTTGAGGGGTATATACCCAGAAGTGGTATTGTTGGATCTTACTGTAATTTTATTTTTCATTTTTTGAGGAAATATCATACTGTTTTCCATAGTGGCTGCACCATTTCCATTCTCACCAATAGTGCACGAGGATTCCAATTTGTCTCCCTCCTCACCAGCTCTTGTTACTTTCTGCTTTTTGGAGATTAGCCATCCTAATTGGTGTGAAGTAATATCTCATTGTGGCTTTGATTTGTATTTCCTTAATGATTAGTTGAAATGATGTGGAGCATCATTTCATATGGTTTTCAGCCATTAGCATCTTTTTTTATATTTTTATTACATTTTATACCATCATTTCCAATAAAATGTATAAAAACACATTCACTTTTATTCCTCAAACTTTTTTCCAAACTTCCTGTTTTTAGCAAATTTCTTATTTACCCAGACTAGAAGCATCGTCTTTACCATTTACTGTCATGAATGACTCTTCAAGTCCTCACATTCCTTGCTCTGTGATGACTCTGACTGTCACACATTTCCCTGCACTCTGCCATCACTCCCCTCATCGGGAACCTGCTACACTGAGGCACTGCAGCAGCTTCTGCACACCAGGCCTTATTTTTCTTCATCAACTCCTTTCCATCTTCAGCCCTGTTGCCAAATTAATCCACCTTTAAAACATCATGTTTCTTTTATAACTACTTTGATCAAGAATTAGTAATTACTGCCTACCACCCACTCCAGAGGTTCTTGGAATTGGCCTCCCATGGAATGTTTTTACCCCATTTGGCAGAAGTTCTCTCTTGATAACATGAAATAATGGCAATCTTTTTTAAAATCACAGAAAAATTAAGTTGATAACCAAGATCATTTTGCAATTTTAGACTTTTCTCCTATTTGTGTCATTTAGTCTTCTACACTTGCCACTGTTTGACTTGGCAGATGACAGAATAATGAAAAAGCAAAACACAATTAAAATTAATAGAAAATCTCAGAAATTGTGAACCATATTTATTTGGGCAGCTCAGGTTTTTCGTCATTGTCATTGTAGCTGCTTGTTTGATTAATAAGTATATGTGTGTGGTTTCCTACTGGAAAAATATAGTACAGTCATAGTATAATCATTTTGGGGGCTTATAAAATTCTTACACTTATAAGGGAGTTAAATGCATCTACAATAGTCATTTTCATCACTTACATGACTTTTAGTTTCTCTGTTGTTGGGGAGGAGGAAATTTCCCTCCTATCCTTCTTGAGTTCTTTTGGCTGGTCTAATAATTAAGTTGACACAAGACATATTAACAGGAGAAAAAAATTAATTTGTATATACAAGTCTCATAGAAATAGGACCTAAGAGGTGGCCAAAGTAGGAAGCTTTTATACTTTTTAGACAAAGAAATAATAAATCTGTGAGGAATTGACAAGACAAAGAAATATAGGTTTGGGTGCTTCATTAGTGAAGACTCTAAACAGAGTTTGGGCTTGAGGTAGTAAATTAGTAAAGAAGCGAAAAGAGTAAAGAGTTATTCATAAAGACTTTTGGGCCCTGAGTTCCTTATCTCTGGTGATAAGTATGTCTCCCTTCCTCCTCGTACTAGAAGGGTAACTTTCACAAAGATATATTTCCTGTTTTCAGGGAGACAGGGGGGAAGGTCAGAGCATCCTTCTTGCACTGGCTTTTTCTCAAATAACTTCAATGCAAAATAATCAATATGCCATTCTGGCATAGTTTGGGGTGGCTTTCCCTGAGCCCCAACATCTGACAAATTTGAAAATCAGCAACCTAATAATTCATTTTGGACACCTCAATTTGTGAAGAGAACCTCTTTAAAGAGATGCCTAAAGATGTTTACAATTATCTCACTTTGGGAGGTGGAGGGAAAGGGGAAACAGGTGTTAGCTCTTATTGGGAGAGAATTTTCCACAGAATTTTCCTTTGAGGATCTCCCTTTGGGAAACAATAAATCACAGAATCAAAATAGTATGGTATTGGCATGAAAACAAGCACATAGGTCAAGGGAACAGAATAGAGAGCCCAGAAATAAACCCATATATATATGGCCAATTAATTTATGACAAAGCAGCAAAAAATATACAATGGGGAAAAGACAGTCTCTTTAATAAATGGTTTTGGGAATACTGGACAGAAATTGGAACACCATCTTACACCACACCCCAAAATTTGCTCCAGATGGATTAAAAACTTGAATGTAAGACCCAAAACCATAAAACTCCTAACATAAAACATAGTTGTCAAGTCCCTTGACAACAGTCTTGGTGATAATTTTTTGGATTTGACACCAAAAGCAAAGGCAACAAGCAAGAATAAGCAAGTGGGACTACATGCAGCTAGAAAGCTTCTGTACAGCAAAAGAAACCATCAGCAAAATTAAATCTTACTAAATAGAAAAATGTATTTAAAAATATATCTGATAAGGGATTAATATCCAAAATATATAAGAACTCATTCAGCTCAATAGCAGAAAACAAACACTTCTATTTAAAAATGGGCAGAGAATCTGAATAGACATTTTTCCAACAAAGATATACAGATGGCCAACATGTACATGAAAAGATGCTCATTATCACTCATCATCAGAGAAATGCAAATCAAAACCACAATGGATATCACCTCACATCTGTTAGAATGACTAACATCAAAAAGACAAGAAATACCAAGTGTTGGAAAAATGTGGAGAAAAGGAAACTTTTGTGCACTCTTGCCAAGAATGTAAACTGATGCAGCCACTATGGGAAACAGAATTTAGTTCATAAAAAAATTAAAAACAGAACTACCATGTGATCCAGCAATTCCACTTCTGGGTATTTATCTGAAGAAAACAAAACAAAACAAAAAAACTAACTGGAAGAGATATATGTACCCCTATGTTCATTGCAACATTATTTATAATAGTCAAGAAATGGAAACAATATAAGTGTGGATGAATGAATGGATAAAGTAGATGTGGAATAGATATACAATGGAATATTATTTAGCCATAAAAAGGCATGAAATCTGCCATTTGCAAGGACATGGATGGACCCTGAGGGTATTGTGTTAAATGAAATGTCAGAGAAAGACAAATATCGTATGATCTTACTTATATGTTAAATATAAAAAAAAAAAAGCAAACTCACAGATACAGAGAAGAACAGATTGGTGGCTGCCAGAGGCAGTGGGGATACAATGTATAGCATGGCAACTATGGACAATCATACCATATTGCATATTTGAAAGTTACAAAGAGAGTAAATCTTATAAGTTTTCATTATGGGAAGAAAAATCCTTAACTATGCATGGTAACAGATATTAACTAAACATTATGGTGATCATTTTGCAATATATACAAATATTAAATCATTATGTTATATATCTGAAACTAATACAATGTTGTGTCAGTCACACCTCATTAAAAATAAATACAAGTTAAAAATAAAAGGCATTAGACATACAAAAAAAAAAAAAAATGCTAATTATCTCCCAGGATCTATTCTAAGTTTCTTCCCTTTAATAGAACCACCAGAATTTTAGCAGGGTATAAGTGTGCCCAAATAGATACTATGTTTCCTAGCTTCTCTTGCAACTAGGAATGGCCACATGATACAATGCCAGTCAACAGAATGTAAGTGGAAAAAATATTTGCAACTTCTAAGCCATCCTTAAAAGCCATCCTTTTTCTTTCCTTTTCAACTTTCTTGCTGATATAGAAATGACAACATACATAGCAACCAACTTGGAAGGAGAACCATCTTTTATCCCGCGTCTTTCAATAACTTTGTGGTGAAAAAATATCCTACCATCTCTGGACAAGTCCCCTTTGGACTATTAAGTGAGAGAGGAACAAAATTCTGTTGTATTTAAATTATTGTAACTTTGTATCTCCTTGATACAGAAACTTAACCTAGACCACCCACCCCCACCCCAAAACAAAACAAAACAAAACACAGACATTATGTTCAGGGTTATATGCTAAATATGATTTTCTTTAAAAGTGTACAAAGAATCGGAGGAGTTTTTTGCACTGGTCGTCAAGATTCTGGGAGAAGTCTGTATTGATTTCATGAGTCTGTATTGATTTCATGAGTCTGTATTGCAAATAAGACAAAGCAGCTTAAACAATAGTTATCACATCAATGCCTCATTCATCCGCTGATCACGGGGGGGGGGGGGGGGGATAAATTATGCAACTGCTGACTCCATTCTCCTGATGTCACAGTGGGAAAGGAGGTGGGCTAGTCTCAAGTCAGCTCTGGATGGGTGCACAGGAGAAGACGTGATACCCACTAAGGATGGGGAAATCCTGGTCACTGCTTTGGATGGCCTTACAGTCATATTGTTTGCATGAAGACCTCAATCAATCTACATCAACTTTCTCCCTGAATAAAGATCTTTGTGAAAGGGTCCAAAGCATTTACATCATGGTCCAGGCGGAGCCATAAACACAGCATTCACCTTCGACCACATCTATCTGGAAAAATCCGGAAGATTATTTAATGAGATTTTCCTACTCTGCAACAGGGTTGGGAGGATGGTGGGTAAAGTAGTAGAAGCGCCTTCTTTTTCCTTTCCCCTCATTTGTGAATGATATAAAAATGCACAATTCAGGTAAAATATGTGAGTGGGTAGGAAAGGCTTGTATGATTCAGCTCATAGAACATTTTGCAACACCCTCCAAAGCACATACTTGCCTCCTTATGCAAGTTTTCAATGTTTCCAACAAAGGTCTTCCACTCGAGGTAGGTCAGTCTTCTCCTTGTCCTTCAGACAAATGATAACACAGAGAACTTGATCATGCTGCTTTCCACACCATGGAATCTCCTCTAGTACCACACAACTTTTAAGAAACAGCTCTTTTTGCCCCCATGAAAATTTCTTGTATTATTCCAGTCTATGTACATCTCAATATTTCACAAAATTCCACTGTACCTAGGAGTATTTCATTATTGTTTAATAAAACATGATGCCATGTTAATTGATTCATTCATATTTACTGGGTGCCTGTCATTTTCAAATCATTCTCCTAAGTCCTCTGTTTGTATGGTACTCTAGTAGATAAGTACACAAATAAGTATGACATAAAATTGAAGGGGAACATACATAAAAGAACCATGAAGTGCTGTGGCCATTCAGGAAAAAAAAAAAAAGGTAATCCATTTTGACTAGAAGGATCAGGGAAGGCTTTATGCAGGCAACTGCTGCATTGGGACTTCAAGAATTTGTATTTCTGGAGGTAAAGAGCAGGAAATTCTAAACATGAGAAACTGTTTATAGAGAGGTATTTCACTGGTGGTACTCTACTGCAAAGCTGCCTGAGGAAGTACCAGGAAAAATTGCTAACTGCTAATTGTCGCTTTTCACTATGTGCAATGGAAGCTAGTTGCTAGGAAACCTGCCTGGGCTGCAGCAGGTGGGCACTAGAGAAAACATGTGTGCTGAAGGAGGCTGATGAAACAAACACACTGGAACCAGAAGCAGAAACCCCTTCCTCCCGAAGTATTTCTCCAATGCTCTCTACTGACAAAGCCTGACATCAGCTCAACTGATTCAGAGAAATATTTACAGGGCTCATCTCCATTACTGCAGAGCATGGAATGAAGGACCAACTTGGTGCTGAGAGGCAATAAGTTGATAAATGGCATAGTCAACTCCCTTGGCTGCACAGTCTCTATGTGCACCCTTCTGTACACATTAAAACTTCTGTACAGTGAGAAAATAAGATTGATAGAGAAAGAGAAAGAGGGAGAGGTCAGCAACATGGCTGAATAAGGCACCCTCATGAATAAGACAACCCTCAACAAGCCTGTAGTCTAGAGGACCCTGAAAAACACCACCTTAGACAATTACTCATGGATGAGAAAGCCTTTGTGGAAGTCAAGTGCTCAGTGAAGATATACCAGCACATCAGTGGAGCAAAAAATATAACTTTGGATACAATGGAGAGGGTAAGAAGAAGTTTGACTTTACCCGCACCACCCCCCCCCCCACAAGGTGGCACAGCTTAGGGCTAAGGAAGATCTTCTCAGACCAAAATTTCTCCCATAGAGGAAAGGAGGAGCAGGTGAGTGAGCACCCAGCTTCCCCAGCCGTGTGAGACACTGTCGAAGAAGCACTTTTCTCTCTCACTCTACCCAGAGTACTGAATCATGAGCTTCGTGACTAGGAAGTGGGGAAGCGGCAGATAGAATTCTCAGAATTCTATCACAAACTCCATCAAGAAGCCCACCCACAAGCCACTGGGGGTGCACTGCCCGTGTGTCCTGACAGCTGACCCATGTCACCCACACGCACCCTCACCCAGCTCCCTATGTTTTCTCCTGAAAGCAGCAGTGAGAGTGAACTTTGACAGATAGCTAGTAAGCACACAGAGAAAGCCAGTCAGAATCTGTGGGCCAGTCAGGGACACACAAACTCGGATTTTGTCACCACTCTTGGTAAAGTAACAGGGAGGCTGTCAGCAACCTGTCAGTGCATTGCAGGACTGAGAGAAAACATGTAAGCTTGAGAATTCTACCACAAGAGGGAGCAAAAAGCGTGGAACAGGTATATTCACAGGTCTCAGAATCCCCAGCAGGGTTGATGGACGGTATTTCTCTCCTGAAGACAGTTAGTGAAAACTGGAGAAGGTGACTTCAAAGGCAAAGACTGCAATGCAAAATTCCAAGGAATATGAAAAATCAAGAAAATGTGACACCACCAAAGTATCACAATAATCTTCATGTAATCAACACCAAAGACATGGAGATCTGTGATTTTGCTGATAAAGAATTCAAAATGGCTGTTTTAAGAAAGTTCATTGAGCTATAAGAAAACAGAAAGACAATTCAACAAAATCAGGAACATGATACATGAACAAAATGAAAAGTTTAACAAAGAGATATCAGAAATCATAAAAAGGAAGAAAACAAAAATTCTGAAGAATACTATGAATGAATTATGAAATGAAAAACACAATATGGAACATCAACAGTAGCATGGGTAAGGCAGAAGAAAGAATCACTGAGTTAGAAGACGGAAACTTTGACATTATCCATTCAGAGGACAACAAAGGAAAAAGAATTCAAAGGAGTGAAGAAAGTCTACATGATCTATGGGATACTTTGAAAAGATTTCCAGAAGGCAGAGAGCTTATTTAAGAAATGATGGTGGAGAGCTTCCCAAATCTGGGAGAGATTTGAATTTCCAAATTCACAAAGCTTGTAGGTAAGCAAACAAACTCAGCTTAAAGAGATTCTCATTAAGCCACATAAAAATAAAACTATCAAAAATCCAAGACAAAGAGAGACCCTTAGAAGCAGCAAAAGAAACAAAGCTTGTAACTCACAAGGGAATTCCAATAATTAACCTAACAATACAAACAAAGACATAGAGTGGCTGAATGGATGAAACACACACACACACACACACACACACACAAACACAAAAAAACAAGACTCGATAATCAGCTGCCTACAAGAGACTCATTTTTTTCAGCTTTAAGGACACATAAAGGCTCAAAGTGAAGGAATAAAAAAGATACTTCATGCAAGTGGGAATGAAAAGAGAGCAAAGGTAACTATACTTATATCAGGAAAAGAATATACTTTAACCCAAAAACTGTAATAGGAAACAAAGAAGGTCATTATATAATTATAGAGGGGTCCAATAATCAAGAGGTTGTAACAACCATAAATATATATGGACCCGACATCAGAGTACCTAAATTTATTAAGGAAACACTAGCAGATTTGAAGAGAGGAATAGAAAACAATATAACAATAGTGTGGGACCTCATACTTCACTTTCAACAGTGGATGGATCATTCAGACAGAAAATCAATAATGAAACATTTGACTTGAACTATACTTTAGACTAAATGGACTGAGGACATATACACAACATTCCATGCAACAGCAGCAGGATACACATTCTTCTCAAGTCCACGTGGAACATTCTCTGGGACAGATCATATGATAGGTCACAAACAAGTCTTTGAAAATTTATGAAGATTGAAATTACAGCAAGTATCTTTTATAACCACAATGGTAAAAAATCAGAAATTTATAAAAGAAGGAAGCCAGAAAATTCACAAGTATGTGGAAATTAAACAACATACTTCTGAACAACCAATGGATCAAAGAAGAAAAATAGGAAATGGAAAAATATCTTAAGACAGATGAAAATGGAAAGACAATGTACCAGAACTTATGGCATATTGCAAAAGGAGTTCTAAGAGGGAAGTTTATAGTGATAAACACATCAGGACAAAAGGAAAATTTCAAATAAACAACCTTACTTTACACTTTAAGAAACTAGAAAAAGAATAGTTAAGCCCAAAGCTAACAGAAGGAAAGAGACAACAAAGACCAAAGCAGAAAAAAATAAAATAATAGGAAAGATTACTAAAACCAAGAGCTCATTTTTTGAATAAACAACATTGACAAGTCTTCAGCTAGACCAAGAATAAAAGAAATAAGACTTTAATAAATAAAATCAGAAATGAAAGAGGAGACATTGCAACTGAAACCACAGAGATACAAAGAATTGTGAGATTACTTATGAACAATCATATGGCAACAAATTGGATAATCTAGAAGAAATGGATGAATTCCTAGGAACATACAGCCTAACAAGACTGAATTATGAAGAAACAGAAAATCTGAACAGATCAATCTCAAGTAGATATATTTGATTAGCAATCAAAACCTCCCAGCAAACAAGTTCAGGACCAGGTGTTTCCACTGCTGAATTCTATCAAATATTGAAAGAAGAATTAATGCCAATCTTTCTCAAACTATTCCAAAAAACTGAAGTGGAGAGAACATTCCAAAACTTATTTTATGAGGCCAGCATTACCTTGATACTAAAGCCAGATAAGGATACTACAAGGAAAGAAAACTACAGGCCAATATCCCTGATAAATATAGATGCAAAAATTATCAACAAACTGTTAGCAAACTGAATCCAACAGCACGTTAACAAGATTATACACCTTGATCAAGTAGAATTTATGCTGGAATGCAAAGAGTTTAACATGCCCAAATCATTAAAGATGAAAAACCACATTAATAACTTGCAAGATAAAATTATAGAATCATTTCAATAGATGCAGAAAAAACATTTGACAAAATTCAACTTGATTTCACAATAACAGCTCTCAAAAAATTGAGTACAGAAGAAACATACCTCAACATAATAAAAGCCATATATGACAAGCCAACATCATATTCAACAGTGAAAGATTAAAAGCTTTTCTTTAAAATTGGAAAGAAGACAAAGGTGTCCACTCTCACGACTCCTATTCAATGCAGTACTGAAAGTGGTAGCCAGTGCAACAGGCAAGAGAAAAAAAAGTTATCCAAAGCAGAAAGAAAGTAGTAAAATTGTCTTTGATGATTCTTTTATGCATAGAAAATACTAAATACTCCACAAAAAAACTGTTAGAATGAATCAATGAATTCAGTAAAGCTGCAAGATACAAAGTTAACATACAGAATGATTTGTGTTTCTATACACTGCCAATGAACTATCTAAGAAAGAAATAAAGAAAACAATCTCATTCATAGCAGCACCAAAAATGATAAAATACTTAGGATTAAATTTAATCAAGAAAGTGAAAAACTGTGTACTAAAAACTGTAAGACATTGATGAAACAAATTTAAAAAGAAACAAACAAATGGGAAAAGATTCTGTGTTCATGAATGAGAAGAATTAATACCGTTAAAATGTCCATACTACACAGAGTCATCTATAGAGTCAATACAATCTCTATCAAAATTCCAATGACATTTTTCACAAAAATAGAAAAAGCAGTCCTAAAATTTGTATGGGACCACGAAAGATGCTAAATAGCCAAAGAAATCCTGAGAAAGAAAAACAAAGCCAGAGACATTACAGCTTCTGATTTCAAACTCTATTACAAGGCTATAGTAATCGGAACAGAATGGTACTAGCATATAAACAGACACATCAACCAATGGAACAGAATTAAGAGCTCAGAAATAAACCCACACATACATGGTAAATTACCTTATGACAAAGGAGCCAAGAACACATAATGGGGAAGTATAGTATCTTCAATAAATGGTGCTGGAAAAACTGGGTAATGACACACAGAAGAATGAAATTAGACCCGTATCTTACACCACCCACAACAATTAACTCAAAATTTAATAGAATTAGACCTAATACCTGAAACCATAAAACGCCTGGAAGAAAACATAGGGGAAAACCTCCTTTATATTGGTCTTGGCAATACTTTTTTGGATATAATACTGAAAGCATAAAGGACAAAAGCAAATCTACCAAGCTTCTTCATAGGAAAAGAAACAATAAGCAAAATGAAAAAGCAACCTACTAAACAGGAGAAAATATTTGTAAATCATATATCTAAGAGATTAATGTCAAAAACTATAAGGAGCTCATACAACTCAATGAGAACAAAACCCAAATAATTCAACTGAAACAATGAGCAGAGAAACTAAATAAACATTTTTCTAAAGGAGACACACAAATGGCCAAGTAGTACATGAAAAAGTGCTCAACAGCACTAATCATCAGGGAAATGCAAAACAAAACAGCAATGAGCTATCATCTCACACATGTTAGGATAGCTATCAACAAAGGACAAAGGATATCAAGTGTTAGCAAGGATGTAGAGAAAAGGGAACACTTGTGTTCTGTTGGAGGGAATGTAAATTGGCATAGCCACTATGGAAAACAGTATGGTGCTTCCTCAAAAAATGAAAAATAGAACTACTATATGGAACTACCATATGATCTGGTAATCTCACTTCTGAGTATATATCCAAAGGAAATAAAAACAAGGTATAGAAGAGATATCTGCACTCCCATGCTTAACACAGCATTATTCATAATAGCCACGATACGGAAACAATCTAACAATTTAAGTGGTTGTCTGCAGATGACTGAATAAAGAGGTGGTGTGTATACATATAAAATATATATGAGATTATACATGCAGGATTTCCTGCTTTCTCATAACAGAATATTATTCAGCCATGAGAAAGAAGGAAATTCTGCCATTTGTGACAATACAGATGGACTTTAAGGGCATTATGCTAAGTGAAACGTCAGAGAAAGACAAATACTGTATCATCTCACTTTTACGTGGAATCTAAAGGAGCCAAACTCATAGAAACAGAGAGTAGAATGATTGTGGTGGCGGCGGGGGGACAGAATGGGGAGATGCTGGTCAAAGAGTACAAACTTTGATAAGATGAATACATATGGGGATCTAATGTGAGTATAGTTAATAAGATTGTATTATGTACTTGAAATTTGCTGAGAGGAAATCTTCAATGTTCTCACCACAGAAGAAATGATAATTATGTGAAGTGAGGGGGGTGTTAACTAACCCTCCCGTGGTAATTATTTCACAACATACAACTGCAGCAAATCAATACATTGTACATCTTAAACTTACACAATGCTATATGTCAATTATATCTCAATAAAGCTGGGGAAAAAAAGCTTATTCATTTTATCAAATAAGACGCAGTTATCCTAAACAGTAAAGTTCCCAACTTCTCCCCACAGGAGGAGATGCATAATTCCAATTGGCAGTATATCCATCACTGGCTACATTAAAACTTCTCAAATTCTATCATAGTCTCTGTTACCTAAAGGTAAAATTGTAAAGTTAACTGCTAACAACTTGTTTATAAAATGAAAACAAGAAGAAAATGATTATATAAATACACACAACAAGAGAAATATTTAAAGTTACCAGAGTCCTCATTTCTATAATTGGTCACAATACCATCCATAATTGATTGATATTTATCACTTTCTTCTTCTACTATCCATTCTGTATTTCCACTTCCCTCAGGCAGCCAGAACTTCAGTGTTAGGATTATTTACCTGGAACAGTGACCCAAGTCTTCATTCTCAAAAGTCTGAGTCCTCTATTATCCTCCCCATCCCATTGTGTTTTGTTTGTTTGTTTGTTTATTTTAAGCTCTTGTAGGTTTCCATTAGCCTTTACTATTGGAAACAGTACTAAGAGGTGCCCAAGGTAACCCCTGGTTCTAGACCTAAACCTTCTTGCCTCCATTGTGAGCAGTAGCCCAGTTTTCCTTTTGGAATCAGGATCATTCGCTCTGTCCCACAGAGTAACATCTCTCTCTGCCTGTTGGTTCAGTGGCATAAAGAGACCCAAGTGGGAGTCCGGTGCCCCCGCCACCCGCAAGGACCACGGCTGGCCCTGCCCCCCCCCAACCTCCACCTGTGTTGCCGCTGCCTCAGGGTGGGCTGCATGATTAGGACACAATCTTCAATGAGTAGACATGTTCCTCAGTGCTGTGGTGTTCTTGCTCACACATTTATGGAGTTTCTGAAGGGCAGAGGAGATCACTGCCAGGCACAGCACGACCTCTATGCAGACAAGTGAACTGTAGACACTCCTTACTACTCCCCCAAGAAGCCCCATAAGAGTGGTTAACAGGAGTGTTGAATGAAAACCCACAGAGCATTTTTTACAAGAGTTCTGACCTGCGTGGGGTATACCTCAGCGCACTTCCTTTCAATCACCTCAGTATTACTGGACTGAAGGACTGCTGCTTCTATTAGGAGGTCCGTTTCATTTCTCATTACTCCCAACTTCATACTCAGAAGCACTGAGAATTTCAAGTGGAGTATATTGAAGTAGACTCAGTTTCTTTGCATCACTTCTGTACTCATTTTTTAAAATTCTTTCATAACCCTATTGAGTGTTTTTTGACTAAATTAACACAGCTTGAATGAACCATCCAGCTCCTGTGGAAGTTACGTACAAGAACATGAGATTTCTTATTACACACAATCCAACAAATGCAACCCTAAACAGATTTATAGAGGAGCTTAAGAAGTATGAAGTTACCACAACAGTAAGAGTATGAGAAGCAATTTAGGACACTGCTCTTGTGGAGGAAGAAGGCATCCACGTTGTCCATTGGCCTTCTGATGGTGGCGCACCACCGTCTAACCAGATTGTGGATGATTGCTTAAGTTTTGTGAAAATTAAGGTTCGTGAAGACCCTGGTTGTTGTATTGCCATTCACTGTGTTGCAGGCCTTGGGAGAGCTCCAGTGCTTGTCGCCCTAGCATTAATTGAAGGTGGAATGAAATGTGAAGATGCCATACAGTTCATAAGACAAAAGCGGCATGGAGCTTTTAACAGCAAGCAACTTTTGTATTTGGAAAAGTATCGTCCTAAAATGTGGCTGCGCTTCAAAGACTCCAATGGTCATAGAAACAACTGTTGCATCCAGTAAAACTTGGGTACCTGGTGCCATTGCCTGCAAGCGTAACCTGAGATGGGACAGGATTTGTTGTACATCCTAGCCAGCATGTTGGCTTGGTGAGTAAGTCTGATGAAGCTTCCAAAGGAGTGTTGAAAAGCAGTTTTACCAAGCCACACGCCTGGCAGGATTGCAACCTCTGTGTTTGGGTTATGATCAATCTATTTGGACACTTAGCAGAGGATTCTTGCTGTTCCGCATTTAAAATGTGCTTATCATTTGTATCAATTGACCTTTCCTGAAATCATGCAGTATTGAGTCATGTCTTTAAAATATTTCCATGACAGAATCTTATCAATATATAAGAAAATTAGAAAGACCAGGTGCCAAAATACCCAACACAATACTTGTATATTTTTAGTATCATATAGAACCAAAATCCCAGGAACTGTGAACACTCTGGACCTTGTGTGGTGTATTCCTTCCATCATTTCAAGCATAGAAAGTAGGGCCTACAAGGATGTTTGCTCACAATATGTTTACACCTCCCACATTCATACCAGTAAACATCAGATTTGCTCCTTTTGGTTTTTTTAATTAACCTAGTTTTACAGTGATTGTTTAATGTCTTTCTATAAATCTCATTTTATGCTGTTATAGAAGACCTCCATTTTAAAACTCTACATTGTACAGAAGCACATATCTTTAATGTCTCCAGACAAAAAAAGCCTTACAGTTAATTTTAACATTTGCGCTTTGAGGTGCAACTTACAAGGAGGGCCTGAAAAAAGAATGGGAAGGGGCTATTAAGTATTTTTAGTAGAATGTTGCCTGTGTCTTGTGCAGAACATGTAGGATATGCACTTTAATTTAGTAAACATTTTTTTAAAGGTAGAAACACTTTGTTATTGTAGTTAAAACAGTTCTTAACCACAAAATTTCTGAAATTCTTGTAAAGTTTTTTCATACTTATCTGAAGTTGTTTACCAACTTATTTGTGTGTTTGAAGTGTGATTCCCAAACTCTTTTGCAAAAAAAAAAAACAAAAAACAAAAAAACTGGGTTTCTGCTAATAAATTGAGCAGACATTTAATATTTTTTATGCCTTTTGAGCTGTGTAACTTAATATTTGGATACTTGACAATTTGTTTTACTATGTAACTGATAAAATGGTAATGTGTATTAACATTAGCTCAATCATATATTTATACTGTCTGTGAACATGTGGTTATAGTTCTGCCAGAGAAATAATTTGTCAGTGTTCACCAGCTTGTAAAAATCTAATGCAAGAGCTTAAACATTAAATAAATGATGAAATGTAAACAGAAAAAAAAAAAAGAGAGATCCAAGTAGCCAGGTGACAGTCTCATCTTCAGTTCTTCAGAGCTACTGGTCTGTCCCCTGGTGGAAGCATTTCCTCTGAGCAGTGAGACCTCCGAACCAGCAGAGCACAAAGTTGCCAGGACGAGAAGCAAACAGTCTACAAGCGGGTTCTTATGTAAAATAATGGACACAAAAAGTGCTAAGCAAAATAATTAAGAAAGTAAATAATTAAGTAAATAAATAAACAGGACTTCACCAAAATTGAAAACTTGTTCTGTTTAAGAAACTATTACTGTAGAAACTACCTACTGTAGGCTTGTCACTTCAATAATAATATTGAAATTTCCTTGATTATTAAAGATGTAGAGTACTGCAATGTACTTGTGGGTCATTTATATTTTTCCTTTCCTGAGTGTCTGTTCAAGTCTTTTAATTGGATTCACGGTCTTTTTAGTATTGAGTTGTAAGAGTTCTTTATATATTCTGAATTCACATCCTCTGTCAGATCCATGTGTATATTTTTTCAATCTGTAGCTTGCCTAGTTTTAAGCGTTTTAATGAACAGAAGTTTTTTAATTTTGATAAAATAATATTTATAATTATTTTCCCTTTGTTGGTTAGTGTCTTTGGTGCTCTCTCTATAACGTTTGCCTATACCAAAGTCATAAAGATATTTTCCTCTATTTTATTCTAGAGGCAATGTAGTTTTCATTTTAATGTTCAGTGTTAACGTCTATCTGTTGGAGACTTTTAAGTAAAAAAGTGACATGAACTGATTTGCATTTTAAAAGGGACACTCAACAAGTTGCTTGCATGCTGTAAGGGGCGATGATAGCAATAGAGTGGTCAGTTATAAAACGACTGTGATAATCTAGATGAGGAATTTGTTGGCTTTGACCAGCATATTTATTGTTAGTGGGAGATCTGATGAGAAGTGGTTGAGTTTGGGATATATTTTGAAAGATAAATTTCCTGATGACGAATAAGATGGGGATGTGAGAGAAAGAGAAGATGATCAAGATGATGGCACTCTTCTGGCCTGTGCAAACAGAAGGATAAATTACGGTTTTATTGTGGTGAGAAAGATTGGTGGGTGGAGGTGGAAAGGAATTAGATTCTGGATGTATTCGGTTAGAGGTGTTTATTACACACCCAACTGGAAATGTGGAATAGGCAGTTGGGTGTAACAGCCTGGAGTTCAGCATTGAGATCCACGCTAGAGCAATGCATGAGGGTTTCTCATAATGTGGATGGTGATTAAAACCATCATATTATTTTTTTTTATTTTTTTTTCAAGTATAGGTGTTTTACAACATTGTATTAATTTCTGGTGTACAGCAAAATGATTCAGTTATATATATATGCAGACATTCTTCTTAATATTCTTTTCCATTATGGTGTATCACAGGATATTGAATACAGTTCCCTGTGCTATACAGTAGGACTTTGTTGTTTATCCATCCTATATATAAGAGTTTGCATCTAAAGCTATCAGATTAGATGCCATTACCTAGGGATTGGGTATAGATAATGACGAGAAGGCTCTGAGCTCTAGGACACTCCAAGATTAAGAAGTCAAGAGAAGAAGAAAATCCAACAAAGGAGACTGAAGACTAAGTGACACTAGGACAAAAATCAAGACGCTGTGGTGTCCTAAAAGTGAAATATAGAAAGTGTTTCCAAAAAGAGTGATCATGGTGACAAATGGTAAAAGCTCTAGTAAGGTCCTGCCTGGGAACTAACCATTGGATTTGGCTACATGGGGTCATAGCTGTCTTGACAAGAGCAGTTTTCGTGGAATAATAGGGCATAGCATCTAACATGGAGGGAGAAACCAGAAAAGAGCTGGCAGACTGTGAGAAAAGGGACATCTTAATATGATCAAAGACTAATTGTAGGGGATAAGGGAATACAAGAGCTGTATGAACAGAATATCATCAGAGATTTTAAGCCTTCAGAAGGAAAGCCATTCTGGATCATGACAACTTTCAGAGTGTGGCCATGGGTTTGCGCATGTGGCTTACGCAGAGCTGAAGAACTTGGAGCTGAGGAATTAAGTCACTGTGAAGGCCAGTCTTGGATGGGTTATATATACACTTGGACACTGATATTGCCCAGGGAAAGAGAAGTGTCGAGAAGGAACTAGCACTGAATCCAGAAAAGCAAGGCAAGTTCTTTTTTTTTTTTTTTTTAAAGATTTATGTATGTATGTATGTATGTATGTATTTATTTTTGGCTGCGTTGGGTCTCCATTGCTGTGCACGGGCTTTCTCTAGTTGTGGTGAGCAGGGGCTACTCTTTGTTGTGGTACGAGGCTTTCTCATTGCAGCGGCTTCTCTTGTTGCGAAGCACAGGCACTAGGCATGCGGGCTTCAGTAGTTGCAACTTGTGGGCTCAGCAGTTGTGGCTCACAGGCTCTAGAGCGCAGGCTCAGTAGTTGTGGCGTGCGGGCTTAGTTGCTCCTCGGCATGTGGGATCTTCCTAGGACAGGGATCGAACCCATGTCCCCTGCATTGGCAGGCAGATTCTTAACCACTGCACCACCCGGGAAGCTCAAGGCAAGTTCTCAGCATAGGCTAAGGGCTAAGTATGAGGGCCACCCTCTACCATGAAGGGAACTCCGTTGTACTATTTAACTGCAGCCAAAATACACACCAGCCGCACTTTCTCCCCCCCTTTATCAGGATGGAACATGTAACGAACAAAACAGCTGCTCGGAATTTTAGGGATTTACCAAAAAGAACAAATGTGTTCTGTCGTGTGGGCTGCGTCATGCCATTCCTCAAAGAGCTGAGATAAGTGATTTAAGGCTGTGAATCACCCGTGACATCTGTCACCCTGGGCCTCTGAAGCTGCTGTGGATGTGCATTGAGGCTGACCTTGCTTTTTAGGTCCCTGTGTGTAGGGGGGATGTGTGTGTGTGCACATGCGCACATGGGCATGTACATGCTTCACTGTCATATCATTATAAATGAAGGAATTTTGACACTTTTTAATTTAAAATCGTTGGAGATGAAAAAAGCACAACAAATGAGGCTGAATGCTCAGGTTTGGCTTTCCTTCCTCTCTTTATAGAAAAGAGCTATTAATAAAATCTGACTTCTGAGCAATTCTCTGGTCCTCTACTGAGGTCCAATGTAGTGTTTCAGGTGGATATATGGCTAAATCCTTACACTTTAAAACGAGAATAAAATATACTACTTCACTCACTTTAACTAGGGCATATATTTCAGTTCTCCTGGCCTTGGAATTAATGTTATATAAAATCCCATATTAGCAGCTGGGATCACCTGAGACCACGGGAGATGTCACATCAAAGCCATAAATGACCAATGTCAGGTGCTTACATAAAAGTTACTAATACACAAAACTGAACTGCTGTGAGGTATTGGCATGAAACAGATCAGGGCTTCAGAGCCAACTCAAGCACAGGTCTACCTTAAAAACTATGTCAGCCTCCCCTGAGATTCTATATCATCTTCTGTAAAAAGAGAGATAATACTACCCAAATTAGTGGATTGTTATAATAATTAAATGAATGGACATAAGTGAAAGCCTCTGACAGTAGGCTCAGTAAGTGCTGGCTTCTTTTCTTTCTTCCCATCTTCTTTTTTATCAATAGGGGTAAAACCTATCCTTTCTGCTACAAAACCCAAAAGATATGCATCAGAAAATCCTCTGAAAATTATAAACTCTGTCATTGCATCATCCTAGTCAAAAGCATCTATGCTTTCATTAAACCCAAGGTGGGTTCAAATTTCAGCTTCACAACTTGGCTTTTGGCAACCAATGTTCGTGACTTCAGCTTTCTCCTCTGCACAATGAGATAATAGTATCTTCTATCTCAGAGAATTATCAAAAAAAGTTTCAATGAAAGAATGCATTTAAAGCCCACAGCATAGTTTCTGTCATGTAGTTACACTCAGGAGCTGTTAGCTAGAAGGTCTGCCTTTTAATAATCTTCTATAATCAGCAGTCCCCAACATTTTTGACACCACGGACTGGTTTCATGGAAGACAATTTTTCCATGGACCAGGGGAGGGGGATGGTTTGGGGATGATTCAAGCACATTACATTTATTGTGCACTTTATTTCTATTATTATTATTACATCAGCTCCTCCTCAGATCATCAGGCATTAGATCCAGAGGGTTGGGAATCCCTGCTCTATATCATCCCAATTCTACCCATTAACACAGAAGTAAGAAAGAGAGAGAGAGAAAGGGAAGGAGAAACCAAAACTGTTATGGAGGCGTTGCTCTTGTCTTGGTGATGGAAGAGCTGGTCCAAGTCCTTAATCCCATTCTAAGCAGCCATGGCTTCTTTAGTTCCTACATCTGCCCCGCACCTCACCTGGAGACCTGGAGGATTTTTACACTGTGTGTATAACATGACCCCAGAGAGCACAAATGTCGTCACTGTGACAGTGAATGGGGAGAGAGGGAGAGCCCTCTGAGAGATGTACTTCTCTCACACACACACACACACACACACACACACACACACACACACACACACTAGCTTGGAAACCCAGGACAGAGGGCCCAGAAGCCCTTCAAAAATGAAAACTTTTTTTTTTTTTTTTGGCCCAGCCAGTTCTAATAAAAAAACACCTGAATTCCAGAACAATGGTATGAAGGAGCAGGGGTGGCCACAAAGCACCAGGCAGCACCTCCTGACCTAGGTGGGAGATGCAGCCCTGTGTCTGCCATGGAGAGCCTGTTCTGGAGGTGTTCGGCACTGGGGTGTGGGAGTTCCCATATCTCTGAGGTTCCACGGAAGTATCATTTGAAGGGTGACCAGTCTCCTTGTTTTGTCGTGTTTTGTTTAGTTTTTAAAATCAAATAGTGGTTATGCATATGTCTGTGTTGGTGTGTGTTTGGTGGGGGGGGTGTAGTGAAAGATGTATCAGAGTCACTCAGAAAGCTTTGTCAAAGGAAACTAAGCTTTCCCCTCCCAGTCCCTAAAATGCCAGGATTCTGATTCAATCATTCTGAAGTGACACCTGGACATGAGTCTTTTGATAAAGAAGCCCAGGTAATTCTGACACCACCCCTCCAGCTGAAAGAATCAGTGATAAAATATCCATGGGACCATACCTACCTACTCACAAGCAGTTTGTTTAAAGTAGAAAATTAAAGCACCCAGAGCTCTTCCAGGCACGGCGGGACATTCAATCCACAAGAGGCATCCATGTCACCTGTTAAGCCTACACAACACCTTCTTGAATCTCCCTGTTCTTTCCCTGCATTGCTTTAATCCTCTCTCTGCTTTATTCATGGCCTTTGTCCCCTTCTGTCCCTCCTGTTAACCCCTGTGGGGCTCGTCAGCACAGCATTAAGGAAGTCTGCATTTGCTGCTGCCTTATTTTAATACCCCCCCTACCACGTGCCTCTCTGGAACCCTTAGCCCCTTCACGGTGATGCTCTTTGGCTGCCTGTGTTTCCCATGGTGGTGCAGAGAAGGGACTCTGCTGAGCCTGTCCTCTCCTGTTGGCGACACACTGTCCTGCCTGGGCTGTTCCCTGCTCCTCCCTGCTGCCCTCACCCACCGCTCTGGGGAGAGCAGTGGTTCTCAAACTTAAATTTCATCAGAATTCCCTGGAAGAATTGTTAGAACAGACTCCTGGACCCCTCTCCAGACTTTCTGATTTGTAAGTCTGGGGTGGAGCCCAAGAATTTCTTTCCTAACCATTTCCCAGATGACGCAAATGATACAAATGGTCCGAGGACCACACTTTGAGAAGTACTGATGAAGAGGTGAGGACAACTTGGGGAGCAAACTCTCTTGGCTTCCATTAAACGTGTAGCTACTGGCCAGCTGAGTGACCCAGACAACGTATGTGTCCTCTGAGAGACTCCGTTTTCTCAGCTGTAAAAATATCACAATACTAACCTCACAGAACTATTAGATATTGTCTTCCTGGCCTCTGTGAGAAGCAGAGTTTTTTATTTTATTTTATTTTTTTACATATATATTCTTTTTCATATTTTTTGCCATTATGGTTTATCACAGGATGTTGAATCTGGTTCCCTGAGCTGTACAGTAGGACCTGGCTATCCATTCTCTATATAATAGTTTGCATCTACTAACCTAAACTCTCAATACTTCCCTCCCCACCACCTCCCCCTTGGCAACCACAAGTCTCTTCTCCATGTCTGTGAGTCTATTTCTGTTTCGGAAATAAGTTCACGTGTGTGGTATTTTAGATTCCACATATAAGTGATATCATATGGTATTTGTCTTTTTCTGACTTACTTCACTTAGTGCAATAATCTCTAGGTCCATCCATGTTGCTGCAAATGGCATTATTTCATTCTTTTTATGACTGAGTAGTATTCCGTTGTGTATATATAGTATATCACATCTTCTTTATCCCTTCATCAGTCAGTGGACATTAGATTGAGAACCAGAATCTATTCCATGGGATCAGTAGACTGAGCTCCCCTTGCCAGCCATCACTAGCCATACAGGGAGCTATGACAGTGTCATTGTCACATGGTCATCATGGATGCGTGGCCTTGGCTCATGTGGGTGACCATTTAAATGCACAAAGGGGCAGGATTAGCTCCCCTTTCCCTGACTCTAAGGCTCTCTAGAATGTACAGTCTATATAGAGAAGGAAAGAAAGTCACTTTCATCTTCCTGGTCCTTATTCCCCTCCCTCCCTTACTCATGCCACTCTATCTGGAATCCCATGGCTAATTCCAAGGGGCACATTTTGTCCTTAGAAGGAATGTACAGGATCTGCCTTCCTGTGCTCAGAAGAGAGTGATCTAATGGGTAAGAAGTGGCAGGGAGGTGGGTTCTATTTAAAGCCTCCCCACCGACTCACTGAGGCATCCTAAGGAAATGGCTTTATCTCTCCAGGCCTTGGTTTTCCTCTCATTAAAGGCAGGAGAGCTAGCTCCTCAGCAGGGTATATCTGAGGACGAGAAATTAGTGTGAGAAGCACTTGGAAGTGGGGAGTTATGTGGGCACAGCAAATACGGAATCTAGAGAGGGACATTCTTCCTCCGCCTCTCCGGAGCATTACAAAATGCCTACGTCCAGCCAGTCAGGGAGGTCGAGACTCTATACCAGCCCAACTGGAGCTCTGCCTTTGGGAAAGAGTGGAGATAATGAGAATTTTGCAAGCCCTCCTGCTGGGTCTACATCCCCCTCCTCCCAAGGTTTGCGGGAGGCACGGTGCGGGAGCAGGAGAGCCCTGGCCCAGGAGACTGAATGTAAGATGACTGGGCCTGAGACTTCCCTGGTAGTGCAGTGGCTAAGACTCCATGCTCCCAATGCAGGGGGCCCAGATTTGATCCCTGGTCTGGAAATTAGATCCCACATGCATGCTGCAAGTAAAAGTTTGCATGCCACAACTAAGGAGCCTGTGAGCTGCAATCAAGAAGCCCTGGAGCCCCAACTAAGGAGCCCATGTGCTGCAACTAAGGATCCCAAGAGCCACAACTAAGGAGCCCACCTGAAGCAACAAAATAAATACAACCAAATAAATAAATACATAAATATTAAAAAAAAAAAAAGATGACTGAGCCTTGTTCTGTCTGTCTCCCTCTTGGACTTGGGGCCAGAGCCTGTCAGACTCCAAGTTTAAAACTCTAATGATCTCTAACACCCCTTTCAGCACTTTGACACCCGAAGGTTCTATAACTCTGAGCCATGAGGTCTTTTCCAATGCGGCCAAGAATTTAAGGTATAGAGAATGGTTTTGTCCCCACTAAGAGACACATCTCCCACACGTAATCCTTTCCATCTTCCCCCAGAAAGGTTCCCTTACATTGTCTTTTCACTAGTTCATCCAGTTTTTTTGAGTCTTTACTTGCCTTGATCTAGAGACTGAGCTAGACCTAGAAATTGGGGTAAGACAAGGTTCTGCCTTCAAAACTCTTGCCCTTAGCAAGAGCATCCGGTCCTGCCAAATGGCAGCACAAGAGCACAGTGTACCCCTCTGAGGGTTTGGAAAGACCTTTGAAGAGCAGAAGGGAAGAATAAGGAAGCTATGGCTAATAAGACAACAGAAAGGAAAAATGTCAGTAGGGGGTGGGGAGGTTTATTGATTCATCTTGCCAGGTATCAGGTGGGTTGCTTCACATATATCTGTTTATCCTTTATCAAACTTTTGATGTAGATTTTTTTTCACAAGATAAAGTTAAGCAAAGTTGGGCATAACACATTTCCTTCTATTCCCAGAGGTCATCCATGTGAGGGCCAGTGCTGTAGCTGATGTGGCCCAGACTCTAAAGCACCACCTCCCAAAGACAGGACATCTGATCTGGCCTTATTATGAATCAGTTTGCTGTACAACAGAAATTAACACAACATTGTAAGTCAAGAATACTTCAATAAAAATATTGATTAATTAATAAATAATTTTTTTAAATTTATTTATTATTTTTTTGGGGGGGTACACCAAGTTCAATCATCTGTTTTTATACACATATCCCCGTATTCCCTCCCTCCCTTGACTCCCGCCCCACCCTCCCTCGAGTCCCCCCCACCCTCCCCGCCCCAGTCCTCTAAGGCATCTTCCATCCTCGAGTTGGACTCCCTTTGTTATACAACAACTTCCCACTGGCTACCTATTTTACAGTTGGTAGTATATGTATGTCTGTGCTACTCTCTCGCTTCATCTCAGCTTCCCCTTCACCCCCCACCCCCTCCCAAACCTCGAGTTCTCCAGTCCATTCTCTGCATCTGCATCCTTATTCTTGTCACTGAGTTCATCAGTACCATTTTTAGATTCCATATATATGAGTTAGCTTACAATATTTGTCTTTCTCTTTCTGACTTACTTCACTCTGTATGACAGACACTAGGTCTATCCACCTCATTGCATATAGCTCCATCTCATTCCTTTTTATAGCTGAGTAATATTCCATTGTATATATATGCCATATCTTCTTTATCCATTCATTTGTCGATGGGCATTTATTGATTCATCTTGCCAGGTATCAGGTGGGTTGCTTCACATATATCTGTTTATTCTTTATCAAACTTTTGAGGTAGATTTTTTTTTCACAAGATAAAGTTAAGCAAAGTTGGGCATAACACATTTCCTTCTATTCCCAGAGCTCATCCACGTGAGGGCCAGTGCTGTAGTTGATGTGGCCCAGACTCTAAAACACCACCTCCCAAAGACAGGACATCTGATCTGGCCTTATTATGAATCAGTTTGCTGTACAACAGAAATTAACACAACATTGTAAGTCAAGAATACTTCAATAAAAATATTGATTAATTAATAAATAATTTTTTTTAATTTCCAAAAATCAGGGAATTCCCTGGTAGTCCAATGGCTATGACTCCATGCTTTCACTGCCGAGGGTGCCAGTTCAGTCCCTCATTGGGGAACTAAGATCCCATAAACCACATGGCACAGCCAATAAGTAAATAAATAAATACATTTTTTAAAATTAAAAAAAGTTTAAATAAAAAAATGTAATTAAACAACAACACAAACAAAACAAAAAAAAAAAAAAAACAATCATTAAGATTTCCTCCAGCAGAGAGTGGGCAGTTTCCCCAGGTCTACAGAGGAGGCTAAATCAACAATATTGGATTGGATTAGCGGCCATGATTTAAGCATAGATGCAGGCAATGTCAGGAGACGAGGTGAGAAGGGGTTGGGGGAGGGGACCACAATCCAAGGGCCTGTGTGTCCCTCCAGGCCATGAGGAGCCATGGAAACTGGAACAACTCCATCCCATTTCTGCTCTTTAAAGCTTCTGCTTTGATAGCACTGTGAAAGGAAGGTTGGAAAAGAAATTTTTCAGGCACCGATGAAATAATATTAGGAAAGGGGGCAGTAAGGAGATGATGGTAGCACAGAAGAGAGATGATGAAAACTTGGGCCAAGCTCTTGCTCTGCTGTCTGTAACATTTCAGGGACTAGAGGAGCCCCAGGAAAGCCCATAAGTGCTTAGAATTCTCAGCATTGTCAGGAAACCCACCCTGACCCCTTAGCCAAGATCCTTGGAACCACATAACATAGTACGAATGTAAGCTAGATCAAGCCCTGAAGTTTGCAAATGCCTAGGAGGATGTTTCAGAAACAAACCTTGTCTTTAACGCTTCAAGGCCCACTGGGGAGTCTGACCTCCTTTGGGAAGGACCTAGGGAAGCCTGATTCAAATTTCTCTGGACTCTTCCAAATCTACATCTTCTGAATAGGAGGAAGAGCTCTTCCAGGTATTGTCAGGAAAAAGACACCAACTGCACTCACTTGACATAGGAAGAGAAGCAGGTTCCTCAGCTGGCATTCCTTTTAGACTGTATGGTCTGAGACAGGGGACTCAAGAGAGTCTGGGCTACAGCAGTCCTCAGAGAAGATGGGGCTTAAATCCAGGCCCCCCAGTGGAGCCAGAGGAAAGTGGGAGAGTGACCAAGAGGATGTGATATCACTGAGGCATCACAGCACAGATAAATACGGGGCCATCCTGAGGCCCCAAGGAAACCAGACAGAGGCAAAAGGATGTGGAAAAAGTAAGATATGCATGCATCCACTCATAAGCAGCTGCACTGACTCCAAAAGTGATCAGAAAATAGAAATGATGGCATTTCCTGTTCATTTTGAAAATCAAATGACTGGCTTCACTTTACCTCTGTCAGTTGAAAAAATGTACAACCTAAAAGTTGAGAATTATGTTTTATTCAGAGGACTTTCTGGGAACTCAAACCCTGATGACAGCCTCTCAGATAGTTCTAAAGAGGTAAGGGAGGAGCCAGGATATATAGGAGTTTTTGCAACAAAAATCCAGGTAGTCAAAACATCGAAAGATTACTATTAATTAAAGAAAACCAGACATCTCAAGTTAATGAATCTAGCATGCTTTTCTGTGTATGGGAAGATGCAAGAGTCTGGGCTCATTGAAATCATTCCTTTGACATGCACCCTAACCACCTAGGGCCAGCGTCTTGTGCTTTCCCATCCTGAATTGCGTCAATGTGCACGTTTGGGGGTGGCTGCAGTGGCGGAGGGCTTGGTGGTGGCAACATCCTTTGTTTACTGATGTGGCAGGTGACATTCTTCATCCACACCTCCATCAAAGAATTTACCTCTCTCCTTCAACTCTCACCCAATACCTTCTTTTCCTCCCACTGCTTAGAAGGGCAGCAGGGAGCATGCACAGCCCACAGAGAGTTGGAGGACCTGAGTGAGTCCTGGTCCCATCTCTGCTGCTCGCGAGCTCCCAGCCTGAGCACCATCTGCCTTGTCTCTTTATTACGAAGACCAGGAAACCATGAAATGGTGGGGTTGGAAGCGCAGGCTGCCCTTTACTGTCTCTTCCCAGTCCCAACAATCTCTCCTTTGTCTCAGCCTCCCACTCCTCGATCCATGTATTTTAATCTTTTTTTTGGTCTTTCTCTGTTTTTTCTTGCTTGTAAAATCTAGCTTGTGTGAGTCATGTTCATAGGGTTATGAGTACAGTTGGTTCTTTGTCATGTGTGATAATAAGTGAGGGGTCATGTGGATAGCCCCAAACTGCAAACACTATTCATATGCATGACTGAGGAATGTTCCAGTGTGACTAACAGTCTAATATTTGGTTTGGGCCGCACTCGCCAAGTATCCTTAGCTGGTTAGCAGGATGGGCACAGAGAGCTTAACTGGGAAGCCTTGGGAAGGAGTGGGATTCAAGATTGGGTACAAACATTGGCCAAGTCTCCTCCACCAGCAACGGCCTCTTTGTACATTAGATTTTGTTGGATGATGCAATTAACACTGCAATGGCCCCTGCGTACAGCACACTTGGGGACAGGGTGGAAGCTGTACTTAGAAAAGGTCATCATTGGTCAGAGGTTGAGGAGACTGTGAGCCTCAGGACCACATAGGGTCAGTTTCTCAGTCCCAGAGCGGCTCAGCTCACAAGGCTGAGGGCCAGCCCTCCTCTCCAGGTTCTGTTGTTCCTTTGCTTTACCCGGGGGGTGGCACTGAGTTAAGGAAAATCCTCTTGGACCTTTATGAGATGAGACTTGACCCCACAGAAAGGCAAGCCCCATAGGAAAGTATGCCTTTGTGTTTTCCTTCTGCAGCCCTGACATCTCTTCTGGAATGAAAAAGGAAAGACGAGGATGTTTTGGGACAATTGGTGACCATTGTCTTAGGACTCAGGTCCTGCTCTGCCTTGGCTGTTCCTCTAGTGCTCTGGTCTCTGACAGGCTCCTCAACATCAATCACCCCAGATTAGTCAGTGAAGGCAGCTCAAGTGAGCTTAACAGTAAGTTTGATCTGGCTGAGTCAAGATATTGTATGAAGTTTCCTCTTTTCATAAAAGGTTGAAAACGTTTATATAAGATCAAAGGGCACAAAGTCCTGCATGTTGTTTCATTTTACAATAAATTTTTATTTCTCTTTTATTACCAAGGTAACATATTCACTATACATTTGGAAATTGCAGTAAATGTATAAAGAAGATAATGTAAATTAGCTATACCCTAATATCCAGAGATAAGCACCATTAACATGTTGGTTATTATTTTTACTCTCTTTTCTAAGTGGATGGATAGATATGGTAGAGATAGAGACAGAGAAAAAAAGAGGAACATGATAGATGTTTTGTACACAGGTTTATAATTTACTTTTCTTTGTAACAATCTTGTAAGCATTTTTATATCATTTAATGTTTCTAATGTTATTTATCAGTGTCTCTATGACACTTAATTTCATGCATGTATAATAATTTATTAAGCATTTCTACATTATTAAGGTTTTGTTTCCAACTCTTTGCTTATTTCACGTAACATGGCAACAAAAATCTTGCATGAATATTTCTTTGAATTGCTGAGTTTTTCCTCAGCAGATATTTCTTTTAAAATGAACTTCAGGGCAAAGGGGCACAAAGATTTTAAGGCTCTTGACTAAATTATCAAAAAGTTTTCTAGACACGTAGCAACAATTTATACTTCTATTGGCTGTATAAATAGCATAACCCTTGCTGGCATGAAAAGTTATGTTTTATAATGTTTAATAACTATATGTAGTTGTTCATATAGGCAAAAAAGTGATAATTCAATATTTTAATTAGGATTCCCTTGGATTTATTTTGTGAATATTGTTCATATTTGTATAGAACTCTCAATTTTCAGTATTTGCCCATTTCTGAGGTATTCTTATTCATTCATATGAGCTATTCATATCAACTTTATATGAGCTATATATTTATATATGTACATAAATGTGTATATTAACTTTTTACTACCTATGCTGCAAATATGTTTCCCCATTTGGTTTTGGTCTTTTAATTTTATTCATGATTTTAACATTATAAATTTTAATTTGATTGTATTCAAATCTTTGCTTTCACTGTGTTATTTCTTCCACATTTTACAATTCCTTCTCCATAATAAAGACTAGAGAATATTTATCCATGTTTTCCAGTTGTTTATTTTTTATATTTAACTTCATAATTCATCTTGTGCTCATTCTGCATATAGTATGAGGTGAGCATTTTACTGGAGCTCGTCCTGTTAGCTATTTGTTGACTAATCCATCTATTTGTGATGTTTCCGTTACCATATGTTAAATTCCCATCCACGTGGTACTGCTGGTGCATCACTCAGACGCCCCTTTAGGAATAAAGGACTCATTCTTCAGATGCAGGAAGATAGCCCTCAGAAGCCAGACGCCTTTAGGGCATCGCCTCAGCAGGAAAAAAAAAAAAAAGGAAAAAAAAGAAAAATCTGCCTTGCCCTAGGTCACATCTTCTCCCTGAGGCAGCCCTCATCCGCGATGGGTTGATAATGGAGTATAAACGTCCTGTCCCCTCCCCCCAGTTCAGGACAACTCTGAGGGCTGCCCCTGCCCCACCGCTGCCTGTAAGGCTGAAGCCCTTGCTGGGACCGAATCACACCTAAGCTCCTCCCTTTGCCCAATGTCGCTTCCATCTTCTCCTTCCACGCTGATCTGAACAGCACTCCCTAACTAGTGGCCAGCAACCTAAATTCCATTTCAGTCACCCCCCCCCCCCCCCCGGGAACACAGCCTCTGACATCCATCAGTCCCAGGATCTGCAGCGCACAATTCCAAAAGTCCTGCAAACCGAAAGTTTTTTTATCATGAGTTTGGTGTGAACTTTCATTTGGGAGCAAAACATGACCTGAATCCACAGGAGGCTATTTACCACTATGAAGCATCTTATTCAGTTTCACTGCAGAAATATCAATATATTTGATTATGGGGTTCTGGTCCAGATCTGGAAGAATTAAATATTTTTTAGCATATAACAAAATTACCTTACTAAAATTCAATTTTTATTTATTTTTTAAATTGAAGTATAGTTGAGTAGGATAGTATATCAATTACAGGAGTATAATATAGAGATTCACAATTTTTTAAAGGCTGAAAATCCAAATTTTAAATTCTAAAATACTTCTAGTCCCAAGAGTCTCATATGAGGCACTGTGGACCTACACTTGAGTGCATTTTGAAACTTACCTTCAGGTATGGGTTGTTTTAATGGCAGTATCTTCATGAAGTATATTGAAATCTAATAGACTTCAATATAGTCTCTTCCTCAGCACTGCTATTCCTTTTTACAAAATAATTTTTGCTATTCCTATTCATTTACTCTTTGAGATAAACTTCAAAATCATTTTACTAAATTACCCCCCAAATGGAGATTTTCATTGAAATAATATTAAAAATGAACTTGAGAAGAGTTAATATCTTTAAAGTATTTATCTCATCTAAGAGTATGACAAGCCTAGCCTTTTGTTCATATTTACTTTTTTTTTCTTTAAGAACTTTTATTGAGATACAATTGACATACAATAAACTGGGTATATTTAAAGTGTACAGTGTGATATTTGTTTCTCTTATTAGTAATGTATATATGGCAATCCCAATCTCCCAATTCATCCACCCCCAACTCCCCACCCTCCGCATATTTACTTTTATATATTTAACTGTGTTTTGAAATTTTTTCAGATAAGCTTCACACATTATGCAATGACTTTGCTTTGGGTTGTTATTCTGAAAGAAGCTAAGAAACTTTTTCCACTAATTCTCCTGATTTTTATTTGTTTATAGAAAAAATAATCTTTTCATGGCTTTACTTTTAACTGACTCTCTGCTATAGACTGAATGCCCCCCCGCCCTGATTCATATGTTGAAACCTAGCCCCCCCAGTGTGATGGTGTTTGGAGGTAAGGCCTTTGGGAAGTGATTAGGTCACATGGTAGAGTCCTCATAAATATAATTAGTGCCCTTATAAAAGAGACCCCAGAGAGCTCTCTTCCCCTTTTTCACCATGTGAGGCCACAGGGAGAAGACAGCCATCTATGACCAGAAGGTGGGACTCACCAGGTGCTGAATCCACCAACACCTTGATCTTGGACTTCCCAGCCTCCAGAACTATGAGAAGTAAATGTTTGTTGTTTAAGCCACCCAGTCTATGGTATTTTGTTATAGCAGCCTCAACAGACTGAGACATTCCCTTTCTGAAACTACACTAATTCTAGCAGCTTTTCGGTTGGATTTCCTCGAATTTCCTTGTATTTACTTATGTCATCTGCAAATAATGATAATTTTGTTCTCTCATAAAATATTCATGCATTTTCTCTTTCCATTTTTTACCACATTGTGCTGGACAGTATGTTCATAGCCATATGGAATAATGATGGCAGTGGCAGGAATCCTGGCCAGCTTCCCAATTTTGATTGGAATTGTCCCTAGTGCTTCACTATTAAGCATTGTGCTGGCTAATATTTTATTGTACTTATTGTTAATCATCACAGAAATAACATGTTCTTAGAGTTTCCTTTTCATCTGTAAGAAATATGTTGCTTTGTATCATTTTTTTTTACATCTGTTGAAATTACCATATTTTATGTCTTGAAATACTGCTGTGTTGTAATATATTAATAGATTTCCTAAACCATTCTCGAATCTTAGGAAAGTATCTATTCCATTGTAGTGGGTGAGTTGCACTGATTGTTTACAGAAATATGGATTTTCACATACATGTTTGTAATTGCTATCAGTCTCTAGTAAAGGTTCTTATATGTGAAAGAGCAGAAGTATCAGCTGGGGAACAATTTAAGAAACAGGGAGTACACAATCCAGAAGCCATGGCAGAAGAGAAAGATGAATTTGATTATCAAATAATTTTAATTATCTCATAGAAAAGAAATGCTTCATAGCCAAAAGACAGATGGAAATTTGTTTAAAAAATAGCCAATTAACAGATCAATTCTATATTTTACAAAGTTCCCAAGCAATCAATTACAAAAAAGAGAAGAAATCCAATAGTAAACAATGGTTACAAACAAGTAGTTTACAGAGGGAAAAAACTATAAATGGACAATATAATTTGAAATCTTGCCCAACCTCTTTGATAATTAAAGAAATACAATCCAAAGCTATAACAGATATTATTTTAAGTCTACTGAAAATAGGCATGATATTTCTTATTGTTTCTAGAGAACGGTTTGGCAATAGTTATCAAATTAAAAATCCATGTACATTAGGTCCAGCAATTCTGCTGCTAAGAATTTACCATATGGTTATATTTACAAAACATATATAAAAAGTGCAAAACTAAACCAATAGAACCAGTGTATTCACCAACAGAAGACTGGCTGAACCAATTAAGACATGTCCTTTTGATGCAATAGTATTTTGCCATCAAAAAAATAGATTGATCTGTGTGTATCCATGTGGAAAATTTAGAATATAAATTATTACATGAAAGAAAGCAAATTGCAAAAGAGTGAGCATAGTCTGGACCTTTTGTAGATATATTGAAAGATGGATAAACAAAGATAGATGCTGCTATGTGCATCATTTTTGGTTTTCATACCAGAATGTTACCTTTGGAGACAGAATAAAATGGTAGGAGGGAAAGTAACAAGGACACTCTTCATTGTATACTCTCTGCACTGTTTGAAACGTCCATGTTACTTCTATTAAAATTTAATATCAGCAAAGTTTTTCTAAGAGTTTCAAAATTTTTCTTCTATATACTATATGTTTTTATATTAAATTGATAGTAAGAATATAAAACTGTATTCCTGAGCCCTATCCTTAATGACTTTGACCCGTGAGGAGGGGGGGCCCAGGAATCAGAAATTTTTACAAATATTCTCAATAAATTTAATGACGGTAGCTGAGAAACACATTAAAAATCTGAGTTCTGTACCTCATTCAGATATTACATCAAGCTTAAGCCAGCACAATAAATGATTTGCATACTACGATTCTCTATTTCAGAAAGAAATCTATGATCCATGATTTCTATGATTTTCTACGTAGCATCAGAATTATCAACATCTTGACAATTTGTGAAAAAATTACCAATAAAACAAGAGTCTTTGTGGAAATCTTTGATACCTTATTTATTTTATTCCAAAGCTATTTTTCCATTTAGTATTCTATTTTTTTAATCACATTGAGTCAATTATATTTTCAGTCTAAATAATCCAGATTTTCAAACTTATTGCCATAGAGTTGTACAAATAAAACTCTAATAATTTTCTTCTCCACCATGATTATTTTATAGCCCCCTTTCTTATTTCTTGGTTTTATTTATGAGTACCCTCACATTTTTCCTTTATTATTCTTGATCTAGTTTATAAGTATTTTTAAATAAGTTGACCCTTGATCTTTTTAACCAATACTAATTATTATGTTTCTGTTCTTCAATTCTTTAGTATCTGCTTTTATTTTTCATATTTATTTCCCCTTATTTTACTTAAATTTGTTTTATTGTTTTTGAAATACAAAAGTCACTCTCATCCTTTTTTGCTTAATCATGAAAGCACATAAAGTATTGAATTTGACTGTAAATATAACCCTAGCCTCATATCATAATTTAATACTTTCTCAATATTATTTCATGGCCTATAGAAATAATTTTATTTTTTCTTTAGTTTAGTGGTTAAGAAATTATCATGTGGTTGAATGTTTTTATTTAAGTTTTAACTATTTATATCTGGTGAAAAGTCAAAGTTGTCAGAAAATGTAATTATGCTACATCTGTATTGTGAAATCTACTGAGGTTTTCTTTGTATTCTTAAATTGTATATGTTTTGTGAACATTTTAAATATATTCCATTTTTAATAGATATGTATTAATTCATTCTTGTTAAATAATTTTATTATTTAACCCTGTTAAGCTGTATTGTCTATGTATCTTTCCTTGATTTTTGGTTCCCTAATTTTTCAAAATATGGTAAAATTTCCTACAAAAATTTTACTTCTAATTATCTCTGTGTTTTTGTCATTTTATTTTAGGTATAGCTTTTGTTTTTCAGCTCAGTGTTACAGTCTTTAACTTATTAAAATATATGCTTGTCCTACCTTCAGCTACTATGTTTTATTCATGTAGTCATTTAGCAAATATTTATTTTACACTTGCTGTGCTTCAGTAAAAGTTGACAAAGCCATTTGATAGAGTTCTGGCCAATGAGATGTAAGCAGAAGGCTACTAGAGTGACTAACTCTCCCCTTTCCCTTTCCTCCTGCTTGGATGCAGTCAGCAGGCTGGAGTCACAGCAGTCACCTTGTGAGCATGAAGGAAGGCCCAAGACATAGATATATATCTCCCAACATTATTTACTTACTAAAACAACACCAAAAACCAACTAACTCTGAAGTTTGGGTTACAGGAGAAAAATTAAAAATGACAGTAGTTTAAGCTACTATTAGTTGTATATTGTGTACTTGCAACTGAATACATTCCTAATTAATGTCTTTCCATATACTTCAAATTTCTCAAAAATGTATTTGAAACTACAGTTTTTAATTATAAAATTAAGTGCCCTGTGATGACTTTCTATGTAATAAAAGAAATTAGAATACTTTTAATTCTGATTTTCCAATCCTTGTGAGTATAATTTGTGAAATCAAAATTTTATTTTGATTGAATTTTATATCATGTTACTTTTGTGTTTAATTTTGTAATCACAATTATAACAATTATTTAGAATTAACATTTTGTGTTCCATATGATCAGTTTATACTACAGTTCTTTAATTATTGAATTTGTCCATTCTTGGGTAAAAATGTTTGATTCATCTTTTGGGCAGCTGTCATATGTCTTCAGGGACAGTTTCCTAGAGGTTACAAGAGTTCTATTTTTCTTTTAAATCTTTCTGTAATTAAAAATGCCTTTTTTTTTTTTTTTTTTTTTTTTTGCCTTTAAGCATGAACAACCTATTAGACAGCAACCTCTTGTTTAACAGTGGAATTATTGGGTTAAAATTTTTCATCAAAACTCCACATTTTTAAAACTGTCATGAATTTTTTAATAAGGTACTGTGAAGAATAGTCTAAGGGCACAATTATTTTTTTCCTTGTTGAACTACATTTTTTTAATTCTTAAAAAATTTTCTGCCAGAATGTAACATTTTATCAACTTATTTACCATGAAAAATGTTAAGCTCCTTGTATCACAACTCACATGATTGTGATGCTCCTGCTTGTATCACATGATGGGTGATGGTGGTGATGATTTTAGCTCAGGTAAGTTTCCTTCTCTGTATCTTCCCTAACAACTTCCTTTGTTTCAGTCTCGTTCTTCTGAATGTTGTTTGTCTAAAATTGGTTTCTGTTCTCTATATCAACTTCCACTTCCCTCATTTTTTAAAATCTATTACTTTAGCATTCATTAGAGAGATATAGTTTGTCCTCTACATCACTGACTTGATTTTCTGCAGTATCAATTCCATTTCTTATCTTCAAAGCATATTTTAATTTTGCTATTACATTTTAGGTTCCCAGAATTCTCTCCTCACCTCTGTCAGATCCTTTCTTTTGTGTCTGCCAGCACTCCAAAGGGACACTTTTATCTCATTTCTCAACCCTTGTTTCACAAGCCCATGATTTCTCACATTTATTAAGAACACAAAGAGAACATCGTCTGGTTTATTTTCTTCTTTTTTTCTACATATGCTTTTTCTCACATGGCATTTTTCTCCCATAGCATAGAGTTTTGAACACTAGACTATTTCTCATTGGTTTCACAATATCTTTCTGTTTTTTTTATCCTTGAATAATAGAAGTTGAGGATTTATTCTGTCACTGAGTATGGGTTATTCTTTCCAGCGGTTAGCAAATATTTGACTGATAGCCTTAATTTCTGGGTGTTGAAACTTGGCATCTGAATTATCATAGCTGCTTCAAGGGAAAAGTGGGATGAGGTAAATCAGGTATCTGCCAGCCTATCAGAAATCCTGCCTTTTACTAATCAGGGAAACCCCATGTTTCATGGACTATGAATGAGAGACCACAATTTTTTTTTCACTTAAAAGTGATTAAAAAATAAGATAGTAAGTTTGATTACTGGTATCTGACATCCAATACGCAATAAGCAAGTGATACAGAAGAGTGATTAAAAGTACAGGTTTGGAGGCAACTTTCGTTTCTGCCTCTTGTAACTCCTTACACTGTGACCTCAGGAGACCCATATCTGAGAATTTTCTTATGTAAAATGGTGCTAAATAATACCTATCTCCCAGGGCTATTGGGGGAATTAAATAGTTTACTTTGGGTATATGCATCATATTAAAGTATGTTGGGCATTGTTAACACAGAAATTAGTACAACACGCATTCGATATATAGTAACAACTATAAGTATTTTGTTAGCTGCACAATATTTCGTAATTTAACCTGATATTTTCCCTTTTCTTTTTTTATGAAACCATCTGTACTAATTTATTTGGAGTGCGTAGTAATCAAATTCTTAAATAAATACAATGACACTAGAAAAAAATAACAATTTTATTCACATAAAAATACATGATTGTAGGCCCATTACTAGCCACTGATCAAGTTAACAAGAATACAAATCATTCCAAGAACTGTAGGATGTATTCAATCAGAATATAGTTCAATTTTGACTCAATATTTTGTACTGATAATAAGTAGATCAAGAGTTTCATGATTAAGTCTTTTCACTGACTAAGAAGAATAAAATATTATCCATCATTTGATTTCATTTTAACAGGTGAAAATGCTTTCCCTGTTGATGGTTTTTGCCAACTTAAGCTCACAGAAAGAATGTTTTCAGTTGGTTATAAATATCCAAATTGACTTGGAGGGAGGAAAATGGAGAACTTGAGGAGCTAAGAAGTTCAGAAAGCACCACTTCTTTTTATCTGGCCAGCCCTCAAACATAACTTTGACCCAAGATACAACCAAAGTTGAATATGCTTCTTCACATAGAAAAATAAGGAATAATTTTAATAACTGCCTGCTACACAATTTGAAAAAAAACTTTGTGGGAAAGTTTTATATTGAAAATCCACATTCAAGGGTTTTCCATAGTCACTGAGTTCTGAGTCACTGCTGGACAGGAGTGGAGGGGATGGAATACCTTATACTGTTTCCCTTTGGTTAATCAGCCTCTAGGGACAGCCTGAGGTCCCCATCCTAAAACCATAGGTGTCATCCTGAACTCAGGAGCTACAGAAAGCACAGTGGATCGAAGTTGTTTCACTTCTGCTCAAGGGAGCCACCTACTGTGTTGCTTTTACACTGTCCATATGCAACCTAGGTAAAACAAGATATTTAGGGGAGGAATTACATTGTTAATAATTCAAAACGTTTTAGTGGCTTTTTTTTCATTTATAGAATATAAAATCTATCCATGACTTTCTATCTGAAATGCAGCAATGTTCAAAGAAAAGTATTTGACTAGATATGTAAAATACCAGAGGGAACTAGTAATGAAAAATCTAGCCAAGATAAAGGAAAAGTCTCTTTCCATTGATGATTAAGTCAGAGGCTGGGGAAAAGGAGGAGATGAAGGATATCTAAAATGGGCCACATCCTTGTAGTTCACGTTCAGAATTGGCTCTACCTGTTAAGACCTCTGTGTGTAACATACACTCTGGTTTTTGGAAGATGGCACGGGCTTGGAGACTCACCTCAAACTAATCACATCTAACTACATGACTTTGCACAAAACTATTTATCTCTCTGAACCTCAGCTTAAGTATCTTAAATGTGAGAGCAATAGACTGGATCAGAGGCTCAGAACCACATGTTTAAATAAATATGACCAGAACACAAGCATGTGAAAAGAGATAAAACTGGAGTGACTCCAGGGCACTCCTGAGGAACCCTAGGGCTCTGTGGGACTCAGTTTGCAAACTATTAGACCTAATGATTTCACAGCACTAACATTCCGTGATTCTAAATGAAGCATGTTAGAAACAATGAAACCCATAGCTCTATGTCTCCATCTACATAATCTGTCCATGAGGTTCAGTACTCATGTGAAAGCTGGTCCAATTTGTGTCATTCCAAGGGTGAGAAAAAGAAAATAACACAAAAGGAAAAATTGGTTTGCTCTAACTCAGAGCCAAACAGAAGGTGATCAGTATTTTTGGATTTTTGCCAGAGCTCCAGCCTCCCCTCTGAAGAATTGCACATGCAGGACACCAAGCCCCTTTTAATGAAAAGAGATGGAAAGCACAGGAGAACTTGCTCAGACAAATGTTCTTCCACTTGAACTCAGCAGGATCAACTTGTGCTATGAGACATTTCTCACACTGGAGAGAAAAAATGCTTATAACCCTTTGTCCTCACAGCAGGTTTGTCCTGTTTATTGCTTTGTGAACTAATGTAAATTGAATAAAGCAATGCACTCAAACCACACTGGACTGATAGTATAAATGAGGAAGAGATGGGGAGTGAGTGTGTGGATTCATTCCTATTTCATGAAGTCAACAGATCATAAAAACACTATAAGTCATATAACGAGTGTCCAGAGCTTTCCGCACACTTTCTCCCCTAAACTCAGCCTCCCAACTTCTTATCCTTCTCATCACACATCCAGTCCTGGGTGATGCCGGAAATTGTATCATAGTTAATAGCTTTATGATTATTAAGGGGTTTGGACTTTTTTTGAAGTCTTATCTTCAGCAATTCTGGTTCCATTCCTCTGCTTTCTTTAGTCTTGACATAGAGCAGTTTGCATATATTTCGTTGACATGCCCAGTTTCAGCAAATACTCAGGGATACTGTCAATCCTCAGTGGACACTTCTTTGGTATAGTAGGTATATTTCCTGTATTAGCTGTCTACTGTTGCATAACAAATCACTCCAAAACTTAGTGGCTTAAACAATAAAATACATATTGTCCCACAGAGTTTCTGTGGGCCAGGAATTTAGGAGCTGGGTAATTTTGGCTTGAGGTCTCTCATGAAGTTGCAGTCAAATGTTAGCCAAGGTTACAGTCATCAGAAGGCACATCTGGGGCTGGAGGATCCAGTTACAAAATGGTTCACTCACGGAGCTGTTGGCAGGACGCCCACGCTCCTCATTGCTGTTGACAGGAGGTCTTAGTTCCTCACCATATGAATCTTTCAATAGCACTGCTTGGGTGTCTTCAAACATGGCAGCTGGTTTCCCCTAGAGTGAGTGACCAAGAGACAGACAGCAAGAAGGCCACAATGCCTTTTATAATCTAGTCCCAGAAGGCACATCCCATTGCTTCTAGAATATTCTATTCATTAGAAATGAGTCACTAAAGTGGAACCTGTGCTCAAGGGGGTGAAGGGGAGGGACAAGGCTCCATCTGTTTAAGGCAGGAGTATCAGGCTATGAGTGGATGTATTTCGAAACCTGCACCCTCTCTTTAGGCTAACCTAGAATATGAAAATGGAAACTCTGAAAACAAATTACTGCGAGAGCAGCAACTCAAATGACAAAAGAACTCCTTGCAGGATTTTGTTAGTCCACAGTGACATACTACACATTAAGTATTGGTTTATAGACCATTAATTACTTGGCGACGAGACTGGGAAAAACAGGATCTTTAACTTAAATGTTAGGAAGTAGAAGGAATCGCAGATATCTCTGTAAAGATGTTGTAAAAGAAAGGGGAAATCATTTAATTCATAGAGCTTTTCATGAACACACCTGAAATCTACAAGAAAAACACCTTAGAATTTCTCTGCTGTGACAATGCAGTGAAGTCAAAAGAAAGGTTTTAGTAATAATTGAAGAAGCTAATGAAAATGTTAATGCTTGTAACATAGCTAGTGATGAAGAAGAAATTGACTTAAGTGAATACCTAAGTGACTGCAGTCATTTCTGCTTTGAAATTATTTTCATGATTTTTCCAAATGTTATAATAGCCTGTGGAAAAAAAGAAGTGGCAAAAATTGTGCCATTTTTATTGCATGTTTTGGGGGTGGTAAGGAGAGACCAAAGCTTAATATTAGCATAGCAAAACTAAAAGTTAATTCTTCCCAAAAGAATGTAAATAAAAAGCAGTCAAATTAGGTTTTCAGACATAGTGGCAAAAAATCAACTTGTTTGTGTTATTTTTATTAGTTTATTTTCCAACTGGTTGTTTCAGCAACACAAGAATATAAGACCTTCTCTCCACCCCCTGCCCCAGCAATAAATAAATAAATAAATAAATAAATAAATAAATAAATAGCTTTCTTTGACAGAGCCAAAGACATTTATACTAATGAAATAAACTGTCTTTAACTTCCACTGATAAAGAGATTTGTCTAGAAACTTCTCAAATAAATACTGTTCCTTCTTAGCAAGTGACTGGTTGTGATGGATTAAATAATAAACAAGAAAAGGTAAGGAGTCTCTATGCTTCCTGGCATTTATCTCTTGATGGGGACCGTTTATTTATCCCATCTCGAGCCGTCTAGCTAAGAATACTCTATATTCTCAGTGAGTGGCACTTCTCCCATCTGTGCCTATTTGCCTCCTATTCAAATGTCTTCCAGACACCAATGTGTCTTTTGCTTTGGACAGGTTTTAGTTTATTTAGCACACACCATCCAAGAGGAAGACTGCACTGTCTAGAGTTGCATGATTGTAGACAATTTTGTGAATGGAAGAGGCTCTTTCAAAAAGCCAGTTCTCTCCTGTTGCCTGTATAGCCTTGCTTTCCAAGTGAGGTCCAAGAACTAGAGATCTTACTAATGCAGAAATCTCAGGCATCACTGAAAACCTACGGAATCAGAATCAAGTCTTGTCAAGAAGATCCCCAGGTGACTCCTATGTGTATTTAAATTTGGGGAGCCATAGAACTCAAACAAAACACATTTACATCCTGGATAAACAAGAAAGTTTTCACAGAGGCTAAGCCATCAGCTGTATCCCCCTTATCACATTATACAGGGAATCTCAGCCTAGACTCAAATGGCAGAAAAAAAATTTCTGGATACCAAATGTTCACATCCTTGTGACTTACCTCCACGTGTGGTGGGGACTTGGGCTATCAGACCGGGCCATCAGGACTAGTCAGACCAGTGTTTCAGCTAAGAGCCCCTAGCAGAGGTTTACAAATAAAATCCTTCAGACAGACTAATCCTGGCTGGAGGGAAAGGCACAAGGCCATAGCATTCAACCAGATTCCGGAAAAGGAGAACCAGTTCAGGCATTTTTAGTGCTGTTAGCTTTTCTGAGCTCACTCAACTTCCTGTCTCTCCATTGATTTGTACACAAACAGGATGGCAACTTACAAATGTTATGTACAAAGGGCCAGTGTTGCACTACTAAAAGGCAAAAAGGCATAGATACTGCATCCCCAAACCAAAAGTCTCCATTTGGAACTGAATCAGAAGCAGAGTTACATCATAGGCTCACATCTGAAAATAGCAAACACTCATAAGAACAAATATTTGAAAAGCCATGATAATTGAAAATTTAGTAAAAGGGTACCAGGTCCAGGTCAGGGACTGTATTCTATGACCAGGACTGACAAACATGGAAAAACATGAGACCATTCCCATTACTTTGGCCAGTGCAGACTTTATTAAATTACCATAGTCCTCTCTCCTCTTCAACAAAGACATGATCTCAGAACCCTTATCAGTCAAGTTTCCCCGAGCACTCCCAGTCCATTGAAAATTGTATACAAGATCTTTGAGATGTTAAAGAGAAAGACAGACTGACCTTGCCTTTAAAAATGCCTTGCTTAAGATAGGATCAAGATGGCAGAGTAGGAGAATATGCACTCACTCTCTCTGGCAAGAGCACCAGAATTACAACTAAATGCTGAACAGTCATCAACAGAAAGATACTGGAACTCACCAAAAAAGACACCCCACATCAGAGACAAAGGAGAAGCCACAATGAGATGGTTGGAGGGGCGCAATTGCGTTAAAATCAAATGCCATAAATGCTGGGTGGGTGACTCACAAACTGGAGAACAGTTAAACCGCAGAAGTCCACCCACTAAAGTGAGGGTTCTGAGCCCCATGTCAGGCTTCCCAACCTGGGAGTCCAGCAACAGGAGGAGGAATCCCCAGAGAATCAGACTTTGAAAGCCAGAGGGATTTGATTGCAGGACCTCCACAGGACTGGGGGAAGCAGAGACTCCACTCTTGGAGGGCACACAAAGAAGTGCACTCACCAGGACCCAGGGGGAAGGAGCAGTGATCCCATAGGAGACTGAACCAGATCTACCTGCTGGTGTTAGAGGGTTGCCTGCAGAGGTTGGGGGCGGCTGTGGCTCACTGAGGAGATGGGGGCACAGGCAGCAGGGGTTCTGGGAAGTACTCATTAGCATGAGCCCTCCCAGAGTCCACCATTAGCCCCACCAAAAAGCCTGTGGGCTCCAGTGCTAGGTGGCCTCAGGCCAAATGACCAACACAGCCCCACCCATTGGCAGACAAGCAGATTAAAGTTTTACTGAGCTCCGCCCACCCAGCCCTACCCAACACCAGTCCCTCCCTTCAGGAAGCACACACAAGCCTCCTAGATAGCTTCCTCCACAAGAAGGCAGACAGCAGTATCAAGCAGTATCAGCAGTATTTCATCTTGTGGAACTGAAAACCACAGCCAGAGAAAGACAGAGAAAATGAAAAAGCAGAGGACTTTGTACCAGATGAAGGGACAAGATAAAACCCAAGAAAAACAACTAAATGAAGAGGAGATAGGCACCCTTACAGAAAAAGAATTCAGAATAATGATGGTGAAGATGATCCAGGACTTTGAAAAAAGACTGGATGCAAAGATCGAAAAGTTTACTAAAGACCTAGAAGAATTAAAGAGCAAATAGAGATATGCAACACAATAACTGAAATGAAAAATGCACTAGAAGGAACCAACAGCAGATTAATTGAGGCAGAAGGGTGAATAAGTGACATGGAAGACAGAATGGTGATAATCATGGATGCAGAAAAGAATAAAGAAAAAAGAATGAAAAGAACTGAAGACAGCCTAAGAGACCTCTGGAACAATGTTAAACACACCAACATTCGCATTATAGGTGTCCCAGAAGGAGAAGACAGAGAGAAAGGACCAGAGAAGATATTGGAAGAAATTATATTTGAAAACTTCCCTAACATGAGAAAGGAAATAGCTACCCAAGTCCAGGAAGTGCAGAGTCCCAGGCAGGATAAACCCAAGAAGAAACACACCAAGACATATAGTAGTCAAACTGACAAAAATTAAAGACAGACGAAAGTTATTAAAACAAGAAGGGAAAAATGACAAATAACATACAAGGGAACTCCCATAAGGTTCACAGCTGATTTCTCAGCAGAAACTTTGCAAGCCAGAAGGGAGTGGCATGATATATTTCAAGTGATGAAAGGGAAGAACCTACAACCAAGAATACTCGACCCAGCAAGGATCTCATTCAGATTCGATGGAGAAATCAAAAGCTTCACAGACAAGCAACAGCTAAGAGAATTCTGCACCACCAAACCAGCCCTACAACAAATGCTAAAGGAACTTCTCTAAGTGGGAAACATAAGAGAAGAAAAGGACCTACAACAACAACAACAAAACAATTAAGAAAATGGTAATAGGAATATACATATCGATAATTACCTTGAATGTAAATGGACTAAATGCACCAACCAAAAGACACAGACTGGCTGAATGGATACAAAAACAAGACCCATATATATGCTGTCTACAAGAGACCCACTTCAGACCTAGGGACACATGCAGACTGAAAGTGAGGGGATGGAAAAAGATATTCCATGCAAATGGAAATCAAAAGAAAGCTGGAGTAGCAATACTCATATCAGATAAAATAGACTTTAAAATAAAAAATGTTACAAGAGACAAGAAAGGACATTACATAAAGATCAAGGGATCCATCCAAGAAGAAGAGATAACAATTATAAATATATATGCACCCAATATAGGAGCACCTCAATACATAAGGCAAATGCTAACAACTATGAAAGAGGAAATGCAAGGCAGAAATAGAGACACAGATGTAGAGAACAAACATATGGACACAAAGTGGGGAAAGCGGGGAGGGTTGGGGGGGATGAACTGGGAGATTGGGATACCAAATTGTACACTCTAAATATATGCTGTTTATTGTCTGTTAACTGTATCTCAATAAAAGTTCTTAAAAAAAAAATGGTATACAAGATCTTTGTCATCTGACCCTGATCCAGGGCATCTTCTTCAGATATCCTTGTTTTGAGCAAATCTATCTATCGAATTGACTTATTTCAATAATATTCTAAGATGGCTTAAATAGGTCAAAGTTTGGAGGAAAACTTCTCGATTTGTAATGTTTCCTTCCAAGTGCAGGGAACACCACTCATGGGAAACTTCTACTCAGTTTCATTTATTCTGCCCCAGCAAAGAAGGACTAACTTATGTGCTGGTTAAATTTGCAGAGAATGAATTAGACACAGATAACTCATTTCATCCCATTTTCCTTTTGGGAGAAGGAGTTCTCAGCATCTCTATTCCATGTTTTTCTCTGTGCACGTTTTTTTCTGGGTGAAGTCTGCCCCAGCCGGGCTGAATGCCAGCCAATGGGACTCTTTGATCCTCACACTAGACTGTATCCCTCAGCAAAATGAAACAAGGAAACAAAGTTGTATATTAGATTATATGCTATATAGAAATAAAAGAAAAGTCACCAGGGGAATAAGAAAGAACTCCTTTATGCATTTTAGTGTCATGTACTTTCCCACCAAAAAGCAGCATGAAACTGTTTGTTTACTCCAAAGAACCATGAGTGGGACTAGATGTAAATCTGAAAGAACCACAAATCTTGAAAGAAAAACCCATCTCTCCATCCAGAGTTGCAGTGCTTGGCAGAAGGAATAGAGATAGCACACCTTGAAGGTCAGCTACTGCCTAAGGCTGAATCCAACCCTCTTGGCTGGGGACACTTGACTGATAGTTTCTACTGTGGGAATGCTATAATAGACACACAACTTCCCCCGGCTTCATACATGGGGGTAAAAGTGTGTAGATTGTTTTAATAACCCGCCCCAAATAAATCATGTCTCCCTGTGTCTGTGCCTCTTTGCATTATGAATCTGTCACTCCTTCCACCAAGAGATGGAAGTCATTTCCTCACCCTTCGCATCTAGCCTTGTGACTTGCTTTGACAAATAGAATGCTCCAGAAGTGATACTGCATGACAGTGGCCAATAAGACTTGGGGAGACTCGCATCTTCCATTTTTATCCTCTTGGATTTCCCATCACTATGTAAGGAAAGCCCAAGATAGACTATTACATGATAAGAACCGTCTAGAGAGTGAAGTTAACAACTGGTATCAATGCTCCAGACAGGTGAGTGAGGTCACCTTAAACCCTTCAGACCCAGTTAAGCTTCTAGGTGACTACTGCCACGTGGGTGAGCCCAGGTAAGACCAGAAAAATAACCACCAATCTGAGCTCAACAACCCCAAAAATCATGAGAAATAATAAATCATTTTTTACTAACATTTTTTAATTTTTAAATTTATTATTATTTTTAAACAATTTTTAAAGATTACTTTCCATTTACAGTTATTTAAAAATTTGGCTATATTTCCCATGTTGTACAATACATCCTTGAGCCTATCTTACACCCAATAGTTTGTATTAATCATTGTTTATATTTGGGGACGTTTTGTAACACCACAAAGGCTAACTGTATGAGGAGTGTGTTTCTCTGTGGATATAAAGGCTTTCTCCAGAATCTATCCAACCACTGAACATGAAAACACTGTATATCTTTGCCTTTAAACCTGTGTAAGCACCACATACTTCCTCTTTTATCAGACACTGCCTTTTCCTTCCCTCACTTCCTTAGACTCCTTTACTGGGAACCTACTTAATTTTGTATCAAGAATTTTTAGGAGAAGCTACAGCTGACTAAGCTCATTTCCCATTTTTATTGTCCTCTTAATTAAAGGCACAATCTCTCTTTCGGACTCATATTCCACCATCTAAAATATCATCTTTTCCTCCCATATTCTCCAAAGTATTGAACAGCAAGGCAGGAGGCATACAGTTCTTGCGAGAGGAAATGCATTTTTTTTTCTGGACAAATCCTTATCTTGTCAATGGCACAAGCCACTTTGGCTGTTCCTAGCTAGGCACAGGAGCTAAATACTGCTAATTAGAGATAGGCCAGCCTCAGAGGGATTTCACTTGGGTTCCAATTTGCAAATGGGGCTTGTATGTTTGGATTTGGATTTAGATTGAACCAAAGCTTTCCTTTGCACATTAACTTAACATTCTTTAAACCAGCCAAAATGGTGCACTCTCTCTTACGTGTAGGAACACACACATAGCAAAAATGGCAAACTTTTCAAGTCTAGATAAAGGATTTGAGTTGATATCTCCCAGCTGAAGGGGAATTGGAGACTCATATTTGCAATTTCTCTGCTTTCCTAGAGCCTTATTTGCACCAAACCCGTGTAATTTTGGGGGGGCAGGGAGAGGGATGGTGCATAACAGCTGGGTGGAAAGTCAAAGAGGTATTCAAAGCAATGTGTTCTTTGCCATGTGGTGGCTAACAGTCCAAGTATATTTTCACAGATTCATCGGATTATTTTGGAAGTCTTATACACTCATATCAATTGACTCTTTACTGTGTGACTCTTTACTGCTAATTTAATTCTCAAAACAATCATAATAGGTAGGGCTATTATCACTGTTTTGCAGATCAGATATGTGAGGAGAAGAAGGTTAAGAAATTAACCATGTCAAGCTCCTACCTATGCTTGGTCTCAGTCCCTTAAAGATCAGATCATGGAAAGACAAAATCATTCATGAAAAGTTCTCCTACCATAAATGCTTATATATTAACTATGTTATTCTGAAATAAACTGCAAATATCAATGATTAGCTCTAACTTATATAAATCACAGTTGAGGCATGAATCCTAGAATCTTAGAGTTTAGAGATCATCTGGTTCAACTCATTCATTTTGCATGTAATGAGATTAAAACTTAAGAAGAAAAAAGTGACTGGTCCAAGGTCACACCAGGATCACTGGTAAACTGGTTTAGAACCAGTTGTAGTTTGCACATTAAAGCACACAGTGCACAGCTGCAAAGGAGTTTCCATTGGAAAAGGTTGGCTTGATCCCCCACAAGGTTCACACTCAGAGTGGCACTCATCTTGCTAAATTTACTATTATCCAGGGCCTGGCCCCCAGCCTTACAAACTCTGAAATTTGTATTTATTTTTAACATAGGTTAGGGGATCTGTCTCTAAGAGGTGGAATCAAATTAACCAAACTCACAGGTTGAAATACCATAAACCAGAGTGTGGATTCATGTATACCAAGGAATTCCGTTATCCCTCCTCTGCCAAACACACAGAATGATAGTTAAAATACTGAAAAATCTTTCTGAAAGACACAGCCATGCTCCAAAGCAAGACAAGCATATCCATGGACCAAAAGTAGAAGAGAAAACTCAGAGATAAGTGAAAGTGGAAGCCACCTACAGATCTCCAGGACCAGAAACAGAAAGAAGCAGCTGGGAGTTCATCACTTTCAGCGTAAAACAGAGTTTCTCAACCTCAGCACCATGGACATCTGGGACAGGTAATTCTCAGTGGGGGACGGTCCTATACATTGTAAGATGTTCAGCGGCACCCTGCTCTACCCACTAGATGCAAGTGGCGCCCTCTCTCTCTAGCCCCTGCCAGTCATCATAAACAAATGTGTCTCCAGGCATCACAAAACTTTCCCTCTGTGAGAACCACTAATGTAATCTTAAACACACATTACTAATGATGGGGCTCTAGAGCCACTCTCTTTGTAAAACCAAGGGCTCAGGTGGGGTATCTTCACTTACAAACAGAAGCAATCAAACTGCCATCACTATCCAGGTCTGGCAACTGTTGTCACACCATGCCTGGGGGACCGGAAGAACAGAGACAGCCACCCCACCAAAGACCTGGCCAAGTCTTCCACTGGCACAAAGTAATTCCCTGATATCCCCATGAGCCACCTATGTCTCCAGTTTTTGTGAAGTCATTTCCATCTCTCATAGACTAACATCAATAACCTTGACTCAAATCCCCAATTCAACGTTCTCTGCACCATAGTGTACTGCCTGAAGCTCAGTCAGGCTATTATTTTAAGGTATAAACTATGTTTTATTCATTATTGTACCATTAGCTCATATGCGAATCTAGCATAAACTAGAATAAAATGTTTGTTGAATGAATAAATGAACAATAGGATGAATATGAGCCCCTAGTCTGACATAAGCACCTATTATGTATTAGGTTCTGAGCAAGGTTTGTTAGAACATGAGCTTTGACATCACACAGACCTGAGCTACCATCTCTGATACTCTTCTCACTAGCTGTGGGACCTTGGGGCTTTTACTTAACTTCATGGGCTTCAATTTCATTTGTAGCCAATAGGAATAACAATAAAGCTTTTAACATATTGCCTTACATATAGTATGTTTTTCATTTTTGTTTTTCTTATCCGCTAGAATATCTAGTGACCGTGTAATTCTGACAACCTATAAAGAGAATACTCTCATTACTATCCTCATTTTGCAGGTTAGAGAAGAGATATCCAAGGGATTAAATGGTTTGCCCAAGGGCACAGTTTTATTAGGGAAAGAGACAGGGTTCACACCTAACTATTCTGACTAGTTTAGTCCTGGGATTCTCACAACACCATCTTACTTTAAACTCCTGGAGTCATTTTTGAGGGGGCTGGAGACTACCCTTGATTCCTAGAGGGGCTATCTTATAGTGTGAGTTAGGGCATTTTTTGTTTGTTTTCTGAGAAACTTCACTTTGTTTATCTAGGGGAATTGGATGTATTTCCAATTTCTCTGCCTTCCTAGAGCCTTAGTAGCACCAAACTCCATGTCTAGAAGGATTCAGGAGACATCATTTCTTCCTTGAGCAAATGTGATGCCTCCAAGCTCTACAGCCAAACTTGTGCTATCATCTGTGTCCTCCTTTAGCTTCCTATACCCAGGATCGAGAGGTCTGATTTGATTAATTAAGGTCTGTGAGATTTTTGTCTGTTTGTATTTCAAGACTATGCAAACAAATCTCTTAATTTGATTTCTATTTCAGAGTTTCTCTATTCTTTAATCAAATTTGGGGTTAGTTTGGATTTTGGGTTCACAGCATCCAGTCATTAAAAGGTTGATTGGACACAGTTGACTCATCCACCTCCCAAAATCATGACATCAGCCCCACCATGTTAGAAAGCAGGGTGTTTGTCACTGCAGCAGTAAGTTCCAGGACCACTGATAGGGATTCAAATGACTGGGAAGGGGCAGGATGGAGTAATTGTGGGATCTTGACCCTTGGCACTCAAATGTCCAACACCCTCTATGGGAAAATGTCACTTTAACAAAGCAAAAGAAAAAAAAGCAAACTAATAATGTTTAAACCAAGCACAACTCATCTGTGATTCCTGGCCAGCTTTTTCATTAGCAAGAGAGCCCAATGATAAGGAACCCTTTGACTAATGGATCCCCAGGTCAAAATCTTCAATAGTAAACATGCCCACGAAGGAGCTCATGATGCCTTATGGGTACCCAAGTGAGAGGACCACAACAGAACCACAGCCCCCAGATGTCCACTGCTTTCCCCTAGTTTACTGAACACCATATTCTTTCTTTAGCAAACTAGTTCCTTGATCCAAAGTAAGCATGTAAACAATAGGCTCTCTTGCTTTCCTTTCCCAGGACAAGTATTTCTTATGAACGTCCCCAGGTGCAATTCCCCATTGTGTTCTTTTCCAGGAGTCGAGCCTTTCTCTCCACCTTCCCAAAAGGATCAGAAATGATGCAGCCAGAGTCTGCCCTCCTCCCACCTTGACTCTCCCTGAACTCAAAACTGCCAGCCCTGTCCCTGGTATAGCCCCCAGCACTACTGCAGATACAAGAGACAGCTGGTTCACAAGGCCTCATGAGCAAATTCTAGGGGGTCCCTGCTAGTGCACAGTGAAGCAAATAAGGCAGATAAACAATATAACAGCAGTGAAGAGGGTAAGGCTCCTACTGAGGATGTGTGTTATTTTCATAAGTGAAGTAAACCTAAGTTTTTTTTTGATTTGAGGTTTTTTTTTTTTTGAGTGATCTTGCACTCTGCATGCATTCAAGAGGTTGTTTTTCATATGCAGAGTAATTGGAGGATATATTTAGAAGCTAATATACAGTAGCAGTCTCCACTCTTGGCTTTGCTGGGAGCATAGTTTATATCTGATCAGCACATAAGTGTTGGGCTTTTCCCTTCACCAAGACTCCGTGGTCTTTTTTCACTCTTATATCCCTTATCTGAGTTGGAATGGCCAAGTTCATGGAGTGGGGGCGGGGGACCTAGGAGATGACGGGAGCCACTCAGATAGTTTTAGGCCCTAAACAGCAAAGTTCAACCTCCTTCTTCATAGTTGTGCTTTTAGCAAAAGAAAAATTGAGTCTAAAATTACTTCTGATGGACTCTGCTGTGGACCGAATTGAGTCCCCTCAAAATCCATATATCTAAGGCCCTAACCCCCAGTGTGATGGTATTTGAAGGTGGGCCTTTGGGACATAATCGGGTTTAGCTGAGGTCAGGAGGGCGAGGCCCGCACGGTGGGATAATGCCCTCATATATAGAGGAAGAGATGCCAGAACCCTCTCTCTCTCTCTCTCTCTCTCTCTCTGTCTCTGCTGTATGAGGACAAAGTGAGAAAGTAGCTGCCTACAAGCCAGGAAGAGAGACCTAACCAGAAACCTACCACGTTGATACCTTGATCTTGGACTTCAAATCTCCAGAACTGTGAGAAATTTCTGTTGTTGAAATTTACCCAGTTTATGGCATTTTGTTGCAGCAGCCCAAGCAGACGAAGGCAGAGCCGATGGAAATCGTCACTTGTAATGTAATGTAGTAATGTGTAAATGTAGCCTCAACTTTCTAACCATAAAATTTCTTCAAAGAATCGGGGGGTGGTTGAACATAAAAAGAAAGGCTGAGTACACTGAATTCTCTGAGGCCACCTGTTAGGGTCCAGGACATCCTGGACCCAGGAAACCCTGCCCATCTGGAGAACTGTGCTCATAGTGGATTCAAGGAAACTGAATTGGAAAGTGGCCCTTCAATTCCTTGTCTAGCCTCTGGAGAAAGTTGACCTTTTAAATGTAAAGAAAAGCAAACAATGAAAGCTCACATATTGAAGTCCTAGCTGTCTACAGGAAGGACTTGTTTTGGTTTCCAGGGAATTTTTTTCCTACTGTGAAGGGTATACTCCCTCAAGTACTAAAACTGGTTTTATCTATAGGCATTCATGTCTCATTTGTTGACAGAAATAGAGAGCTGCACAGGCCACCTCGGGTTTAACCATAAGGCAAGGAAGGCATTAACAAAGGTGAAAAACTGACCGAAAAAGGAGAATGGACCCCACTCCCTTGACTGTAGTTTCTGCTGATCTTTCCTTAAGAGCAGTGAGCCCTTTACAGCTATTTCTCCCATCCCTGCCTCTATTCATCACCCATCTCACCTCTACCCTGCACATCCTTTCTCTACTTCAATAAATATTTTTGAGTGAATAAATAAACAGATAAAAAAAGAAAATGCTCACTTTTCTATTCCTTTACAATGTTGCCTTATTGATAGCTTCGACTTACTCAGAGCCCATTGCTGCTCTGTGACGTTTGTGTCTGTGTGTGCGTGTGTGTGTGTTTACCTTCAGTTCTTGCTGTCTCACCTCCATTTAATTTCCCATGTTAAATTCCAGAGACCAAGAGATGGAAAACAATTGAACTAGCAAACCATCATTATCACTGCTAAAGCAGAGGATTTTCATACCAAGTCACCCTAGTCTGGTCAGCTTGTTTGTTTATTTGTTGTTTTGTGTTGTTTCCTGATGGTGGGGGAAGAGGCAAGATCCTGTGCTTCAGAACTTCTCTACATTACACTGACCGCTACTAAGGTCTTGAAATTTAGCAAATAAAAATGCAGGATGCAATATTTGGAACTTACTTCTACTATATCACTTACTATGTATCTAAAACACAGGTGTCCTGTATTTTATCTGGCAACAATGCTCCCCACTCCAGCAGTCTGAATGAAGCAGCTTCACAAAGATGAGATGAACAGGTGACCTCAGTGATGTGCCCAGCCCTAGTCTTTAATGGAAATCTGTCAGAGAGACACACATGATCACTGTGTAATGTAACAGACTAATGACATGAAGCACAATTAACCATCTTGATCATATAGAGTCACCACTGTCAATTTCAGCTGCATTCAAAGCTTATTGTTACATGCAGCTCTTAGCCCCTGCACTGGAAGTTCTACTTCTTGGCTGCTTTTTCCAGATTTAAGCTATCTCCTCTCTGTCAGTTGTCACATCTTCCTGCTGGTTGTATGCTTGCCTCTTGCTTTCAAATGTATAGAGTTATTTTGGTACCAATTGTCAGCTAGAACAAGAGCAAATAGTGACTCTGAGGAAGGGCACTAAGGAACTTTGTGAGACCCCACATGAATATAAGACTTCACAATTTCAAAACTTGTCTAATACTTGGGTTTTATGGCATTGGCTGTTCAGAAATATTGTTGCTGTATTTAGAAAAGGGAGCAAATATATTTATTTACTGTTACTGAGTAGTGTTCCAGATTCTCTGCTATATGTGACACATAACTTACCAGAGTGCTTCAGAAACATGACAGAGAGATGACTTAATTCCTTTTCAAAAAATTTTTTCGTATTGATGTATAGTTGATTTACAGGGTTGTGTTTGTTTCAAGTGTACAGGAAAGTGATTCAATTATATATATATATATGTATATGTATAAATTCTTTTTCAGATTCTTTTCCCTTATAGGTTATTACAAAATATTGAGTACAGTTCTATGCGCTATACAATATGACCTTGTTGGTTATCTATTTTATATATGAGAGATGGCTAAATTCCTAACAGGAGAGGTCTATTACTCTATGTTTTAAAATCTTATAACATTGTATAAACCTTAATTTCCCAGGCTCTTCTGGAGTGGGAAAAGGCCAGGGTTAAAGATACCAATTAAAACCATAATTTAAAAAAAAAATTCCTGAGCTTCCACCAGTGTAACTGCTGACGCCTTAAAATTTCACCTTGCCAAGGTCTCCCCAGGCCTCTCCTCCTCTTGTAACAACCCCAAGTTCGATCAGTGGTACCACCATCATGCAGTTGTCCAAGCAAGAAACCTGAGGGTCCCACTTGACCTCCCCTTCTCCCTTAAAATGAATAAGTCATGAGTCTGGCCAATTTTGTCTTCTGATTACATTATTAATCTTTTCCTTCTTTCCATCAACTAACCTGTCCCTGATTGAGTCTTTTTAAATCTGCAGGGACTATGGAAATAGCTTTGTATTTATCTCCAGCTTTCAGTCTTGTGTCCTCTGCCCCCACAAATCGATTGCCCACACTGTCATCAGAATATCCTATCTAAATTACAAATCCAAGTATGTCACTGCCCTGCCTGCAACTCCCCACTGACCTCGGGACAGCCAGACTCCCCCAAACTCATGACCTTCGTCTCCCACTAGTCTTCTTCAACTGACCTTGAACTTTATACTCTCTAGAAACAGTTTGTATTTCATCTCCC